>NC_135661.1:63415673-64615673 GCF_964188315.1 Podarcis muralis | reverse complement strand
ACCTTGAAGTACAGACTTAAAAAAACACACAATCTAGCTTAAATACATAAATAATAAGCAAAACCAGAGTTAACCGACAATGAAATTTCTGGTACTGGTCTTGCTGCACTCAAAGGAGCCTGGCTTAAATACAGTTTAGAGGGTGGGAGGAGGGTAGATGGCATACAGCTGACTCTCCCATCCCTCCTCCAGAGGAGGCTGACAGCCATAATTCACTCGCCCCCTCCATAGTCAAGGAAGCAGTCTGGGAGTTTCTTACTCAAGATTGCATCATGCCAGTAAACAAAACTTTATAGAGTTTATAGTATAGAGACAACCCAGACCATACTACATTCTGATATAATCGAGACAGACACTATGGATCACCGGGGAAACTCATTAAGCTATAAAGTGGAAGGTAAAGCTGTGCTATTCTAGGATAAAACAAAACATAAACCACCCCTGTTGCATGCTTGTAAGTCCAGATATGTTCTCAAATTCTGAATACTGCTTTTTCATGTTTGTGCCTTTTCATTATATAGCCTCAGAGCCTCAGTACTGTCAGGTTCCATGCCAGAATCAGCATAATAATTTTAAATCATTATGATTAAATAAAAGACTAGTATAAATTTCTCCTGACCCCAAAACAGTACAAGGGCTTCAATGCCATGGCCACTTATTTGAGAGTAAGCCCCACTAAGCTCAGTGGGGTGGACTTCTGAACTCTGATGTAGGAGCAAAAAAAATTCTGGGCAAGTTTCTATTTTTCCTGTGGAAAATATTTCCATTCCATAAGTTACTTAGTAACAATGAATGGATTCCAACTGCAAATACAATATAAGACAAGCTAGGCAGTTTCATTTTTTAAAGTTTTGTTTACTAAGTACAAGTAAAATAAATATGCTAAATTTGATCAGCCCATAGGGCCCTCCCACACAAATTACCCTAATATGGATAGGAAATTTTGCCAGTTCAAATCTGAAAAACCCACAACACTGCTTCTATGTTAGTATACCTAGGAATAGGCTTCAAAACAGTCATCCTATGCTAACACAGTGCAAGTACTTTTAGTTCATTATCCTGCATCTTGGAACCTATATCCCATAATCCATATCAACAAGTAATGGGTTCATTTTATAAGTCAATGCAAGTTTTTAATAATTAATTGAATATAAGAAATCCAACTAGCATTTTTACAATATGCAGTCTTATTCAAATCCTGTAAGAATATTAGTAGTACCTACATTAGGAATGCAACTGTAGCTATCACTCCACAAGCATGGTATGAATGGTTGAAGTCATCTGAATGTGGATATTTAACAGCTGCATCTATGATAATCCACCAACCTGTAAAGAACTATTTGAACACAAAAGTTTCCAACATGATCTTCAATACAATGTTGCTGTAAAGCTACTATGACCACTCTATCAGACATCAATAATGGCAACAATCAGAAGTCGGTGGCAAAACATTTCAGTTGCCCAGGACGGTCTGGTGCTCAGTCAACCACAAAGTAAAATTCAATAAAAAGATCATAGAAGCTCCAGTATGGAACTGGTGAACTAGAAATATCAGATTTGATTCTATTTAGTTTCAGTTTAACTGAAACTGTGGGTTTCTTTTTTGCTACAGGTGTTAAATTTCCACAGAGAAACTAGGAAGACACAGCCATCACCAATTACTATTGTGTGGGTTGCTACTCTTACCCTGCACACGTTTGGGCTTCTTATAATGTTGTCACATACAGTATCTCCTGTATACTGTGCCCTTTCTGTCTGTTTTGTACGCATGGATGTATCATTATATCTGCCAACAAACACCACTTACTGCATGTTACAAAGCAGGTTCTAGTCACCATAGAAGTGGTACACTTTAAAGTACAATATGATTTCTTGTTTTTAATATGTTAACAGAGCTACCCATTTGTAATGTATCACTCTATATGCACAGTTTTATTCCATTAAACTAAAGTGGGCTTTTAACATGCACAAATTTACAAATGAGGAGGATCCAACACTGCAAGACTTAAGAAAAACAGAAATATAAACAAGAGATTTAAGTATACATACCAGCACTCCTGCAGCAATAGAAGCTATTGTATTTCGTTTTTCTCCCCAGTCAACACACTCAGAGCATCTCATGTTTTCAAGGAACCCAGACATATTTGAGTTTTGGAAAACCTAGGAGAGAAAATGAAATTTGTTTCTCAACTTCTGTTTAGGTGTGTGGCTTTATTAATTGCATTTGAAGTGAGAAGAATTTATTTAAACCTATTCTTATATCACTTACCATTTACAAATAAATCTCAAAGACATTTCTAAAAATACATTAAAACCATTTTTAAAAACAACACAATGTTACAAATATTGGTAAGAGAATAAAAGATAAAATCAGACACATAATAAACACAAAAGCAGCACAAAAATGTAGTTGAAATACTGCTAGGGGTGTGAGAAATGCAACGTTCAAATGTTCCAAAGGAAGTTAATACTTTACTTGCAATCAAGGATAGCCAGAAAACAAAGCAAGACAGCCTCACATCTGGAAAGTTGATTTCCAAAGATGTATCCTTTCAACAAGGGGTTGGGGAATATACCTTACTTGTTTAAAGGAGAAGAAATGAAAAGGATTCTATTGTACTGCACTGCACACAGGAGCAGGGGATGGATGAAAAGGCCTGAAACTGTACAGGCAAGCCCAGCTACCTTGCCCTGTGCTTTTCTGGCGATTCTTAGTTATATTACATTAATCAGACTACTACCCAGACACCATAACTGAGAATTAACCTCATCAAAGCAATTGTTGTTGTTGTTTAGTTGTTTAGTTGTGTCCGACTCTTCGTGACCCCATGGAACAAAGCAATAGTTTGTAATAAGTTCAGCCTTCCCTAATTGGATGGTCTCCAGATAGTGCTGAGATTCCAATTCCCACCATCCATGGGCGTAGCCAAGGAGGGGCAGCTCCCCCGCCCCGGACAAGTAAAACTATGGAAATACTTAGCTGACCCATCATTTCAGTTCTGCGTCCGTCCGTCCCCAACAAAAATTCTGGCTATAGCCATGCCACCACCCCTGTGTTGAATGAAGCTTCCTTCCAAGAAAGTGTGTGCAGGGCAGTTCTGTGCATACCTTCTTAAAATTCAGTAACCTTGAACATACTGGAGCTACTCCTGAGTAAATTTACCATGATTTAACCTGCAGGTCAGCCAAAGAACCTACTAGTAGGTGTATACAAATCTCAAGAATTAGATGGAGCTGGATATCTCCTGCCACCCACCCACTTATAGGTGAAGTGCTTTCATCCTAGTGGTCCCTGTGCCATCCAAATCCCAGAGATCATATTATGGGTCAGAGGCGGCGAACAGAAAGTCATTCAAAATAGATGAAACTGGCTAATTGATGGATGACAGATCAATCCAAACAAAAGCTCTATTAAGGCTGGGAAACAAATCCCATTCAAGTGAAAGGGATCTATTTCTCAGAGTAAAGAGGATGGTACTGGCCAAATGATGGCTGGATACCCAATCCAAGTTTCTCAGCTAAGGCTGCTGCTCTAAATCCACTCCCTGAGGAGCACATCCCACTGATTTCAATGGGGCTTGTGAGTAAAACTGACGAAAGGCAACTACCATAAATGTACTTTTTGAGGAACAGACCCCATTGAATTCAGTGCAAAAGAGATGGGGAGGGCTAATTTGGAAGGCTGGACAGGCCAGCTCCAGGAAGGCTGCTATGGAAAACGCATTTCCTCACGAGTAAACCCCACTGGATTCAGTGAGGCTTCCCTCCAAGTAAAGTGGATGGCAACGGCCAGTTTGGAGACTGGGTGGCCCAGTTCTGGGAAGGATGCAATCTAAAATGCGCTTCCTCGGGAGCAAATCCCACGGAATCCACGGGGACTTCCGAGTGAAACGGACGGCGAGGGGGGAACTGATGGAAGGCCGAAACACACTTCCGAGGATGAAGCCCCATGGAATTTATTGGGGCTTGGAATAAAGGAGCTGAGCCTCGGCGCTGCACGGCGGCGCTCCCCGCCCCATCTCCAGCCCGACACACCCCTGTGGGCCCAGCGGCTGCCCGCGAGAGACGCAGCTCCCGTCTCACTCCTGGCCGCCCCACCCGCCCCAGCGACGCCCTGTCCGCACTTACTTCGCCTCAGAAGCGCTCTTGAGACAACCGGCTCCAAGGGAAAAGCCGCTGCCGCCGCCCTGGCTCAGCTGACCGACTCGCTTCCAGCGGAAAGAAAGCCGAACCGCCCCTTTCCGTACCAAGTAAACAAAGACACGGGCTTAGGACCCGGATGCTGAAAAGGCCGAAGCTACGGAGAAGGCGCCTATACTGCGCAGGCGCTGCGAAGCGAATGGCTGGGCTCGTACAAAAAAATGGAGCAGCTAAGTCCGCTCATGCGCACTGATGCCCTTCATGGTAGAAAATGTTAGCGTCTTGGAGCTGGTTGCGCTTGATTCCAAATGGGAAGGCGGCATTGCTTTAAAAAACAGAAGTGTATATTTATTAACGTTTTACTTTTCAAAACTCGCAATCATGCAGAATAATAAATGAGCAAACTTGCTTTATTGGGGTTTTAACGTTTTGAAACGTTGACCGCGCAGCGAAGGCTCGCTCGTGCACTTATATAAACCGGGGACAAGAATGGTGTCTGTGCGCGCGCGCACGCGAGCATTGTTCATTCGGGGGGTAAAGCCAGGGCTTAATCGTGCACGATCTGATACCAGCATCTTTTCCCCCGCCCCAAAGGGGTATAATTAAAAGTTCACGATCTTTCAAACTCAGGTCTTCCAACTAAAAAACCAGCGTTCTGCCAGTAAAATATGAAAATAAATAATATCTGAATCGAGCCAGAACAGTAATCATGCAGATGCACAGGAGGAGCGGGTATACATTCATGCCTAGGTGTGTGTTTGGGGAAAAAGCTGAATTTTAAAGTGTGAAAATAGCACTCCGGACAAGTTTGCTCAGGGTCGCGGAAGGATGCAGTTAACCACTAAATGTATTTATTACATTAACATCGCAAAACAGAACGTAGCTTTTCTCTTGTCTACCATCATTAAGCTAACATCAGAAGAGCCTGTTGGATCAGGCCAACGGCCCATCTAGTCCAACATCCTGTTATTTCAGCAACTGGTATTCCGAAGCATTACTTCCCCCGATCGTGGAGACAAGAATATAGGCATCCCGGCTAATCCAGGAGTCTAATTCTCGTATGAAGGCGAGCCATCCGAGCTGGGAGATTTATAACCTAAAAAACACAATTTCGATATGTATTGTATAATATAGAGGCCGGAAACTGAAGTGTGCAGCACAAGCGCATACATGCTCACTCGGAAGTAAGGCCCATGTTCGATATGGCTTCTGACCAGGATAATGTGCAACCAAAGTAAAGCGCGCAGATCCGAGATGAGGCTGAAGGCGCCTTACGACAACCCTGTAATATAGCCCAGTTAACTGTCCCATGGATGCTTCGGGCGGAGGAGGCGCCTCCTGGTCTCTAGGGCTACCGCCCAGTGTTCTATGCCCTACCCTCAATTCCGAACTGCGCTTGCGCACTAGCGCCAATGTTACGTTACAAACACATACTGTAATCCCTCCTCCTCCTGCCCCCTCCCATCGTCGGTTGAGGATCTGGAAGCTTCTGCGCCATTTCAGTTGGTCTCGGGCGCCATAACAAGCCGGTCGACCTGGCGGCGGCTGTTGACTGTGGTGCGATTTTAACGCGGTTTGTTGTTCGGGGGACGTCTCTGTGATTTTTTTTAAAAAAAATTAAAAGGTGTCTGACGACATATTTGAGAGAAAACCGAGCGAGCTTTATTACCAGCCCCGGCTTTTTGTGGAGATTTCCGAGCGTATTTTTGTTCTTTCGGCACCTTCCCTTCGTTTCCTTCTTCCGGTCATGGCGATTACCAACGAAGGTGGGCTCTCCCCTCAGGCACCACCACAAAGCCAGGGCCCATCCGCCTGGTACCAGTGAGTCTGAAGCGTTTTTCCCCTCTATTTTCGCGCGGGGAGGGGAGAACTAAAGGCTGTGAGGCGAAGCGGGGGTAATTGAAGGAGACTCTGGAGGCAGTGCGGCTGCTAACACGAGCTTTCTTAAGGCTTCCTTGCTCCTGCGAGAGAGAGAAGCAGGTCAATATTGGCCTCTTCCCGAGGGGGGAGGTACAGGCTGACACGGGTTGGCATCGGATTGACCCATCTCACTGGGCAGCTGCGAGGACAGAACGGAGGAGACTCGAGTTTGCCATCCAGAGCTACTTGAAGGGCAGGAGGTGGGGGGGGGGAGAGGAAAAACCCGTAACAAATAAACCTATTATTGGTGGGAGGAAGGGTAAGGCTGATATGCTCATGACAGCCCTGTTAGGTAATTTATTTTTTTTAAAGTGAAGCTTCTGTAGGTGTACGAAGAGTATCCTCGTCGGATTGTGGTGCTTCCAAACTCGCTTTTGTGGTGTGGCATTTCTTTAACTTGTTCGGAATTGTAGCCAAACAAAACCAATAAAGTAATTGTAGTTGTTCAGGGTTATTCCTTCCTGTCCTTGGCGCCCCCCCCCCCCCGTCTGTTGCTTCCCTTTCCCATAATCCGTTTTGAGATTGTAAGATCTTTGGAGGCAGGCAGGAAACTCTCGTCTCTTTGTATGCAAGCAATGCAGTCGTGCCCATGATTATTTCAGAAGTAAGCAAAGCCCTGTTTCCTTTGGTGGGGCTCACTTCCTACTATGTATTGTTCACGGGTGTGGCACTTCGCAGAAGGTAATAAAGGGCTTGGGAAAAGGCTGCCAGCTTTAAGTGAGATGGGGGGGGGGGGAGTGCACGCGTTGGATTACACCTAATAACTAATTTGTACACTATCCCCTACTGCTTGAAGTAAAGTAGTAATTTATGCTGTCAAGCATGTTTTTGAACAAAGGTGTCTTTTGTGTAAACTACCATGAGAGGTCACAAGGGCAGTCTAGCTTTTCCATATCCCCCTAAATTAGAACAATAAGCTGTCAGAAACAGCCAAATCCCATGTATGTTTCCCAAAAATAAATGTCCAAAGCAGTCTTGAGAATGCTTCCTTGGAAATCAGCAGGGTTTAGTGGTGGTTGGCATTGGGAGGATTGTGCTATTTTTTAGGCACTTGCATACTGTGCACCATGAGTCCTTTTTTGAAAAGCCCAGTAAAATCTGCTTTCTGTTAAGGAGGCTTTTGGAGAAAGTAAAATTATACAGTGTGTGTGATGAACAGTAGAGATGACGTTTTATCTCGGAGTAAGCACTGTTGAAGATGAGAGTAAAAATGCTTAGAAAAAGACTAGTAACTGAATCCTAACACTTTGAGTATGATGAAAGTGCATCAAATTCATAGTACAACGTCCCTCAGTATTATGCCCATATTGCAGGGGAAAGGACCTGAGAAAGTATTATTTTTTCTGTAGAACAGACTGAAAGATAATATTGTAGCTCTTCTTAAATTCTAATAAAATTTATTTTAAAAAGAACTGACTGAATGGTTGCAACTCTTGTTCATAGGAATCCACAGCAGAACCATGGAAGTCCTGAGCAGAATGAGAGTTTTTCAGCACCTATTGGTATGTTGCTTATGGGAATGTATGTTTAGTGTTTGTCTGATTATGTTTTATATCTAAAATGTTTCCACCCCATTTAATTAGTTGTCTGCAATTCAAAGGTGCTTGCTGAATTAGGTGATTCAAGGCTCCAGACAGAACCTTTTTCCTCTATGGTTTGCTAGTGATAAATATTCCTTTATTTAAAGCATTGGAATAATTTTCATACTTTGTGGTAGTAATATAGTACAGTCAATATTTTTGCTTTGATTATTAATAAACACAAATTAATAAATAAAATTAAATGAAGAGAGCAGGATCATAGAACAAAAGTGATTTGAAGAAATAAGGAAACAGGAGTGATTATACCCTAGTATGATAGATCCAGTGTGTTGTAACTAAAATGGCTGCTGTTATATAACAGCAGCCATCTTGATTGTTAAATGCTTCATATTGTATAGAGTTGAATGCCTCCAGCTCCATAGTGGCTCAAAATACTAATTTGACCATTTTGTGATGTGAGTGGAGCATTACCTTCTAGAATTCAAGCATTTTTGTTTGAAAGGAGGTTCTATGGCTGCCAAAGGAAAGATCTGAACCATGCCACTTAAAATCTTTGAGACATAAGGTTTTTAATAATGCTTCCGAGTTGACTTGGAAGAAACATTATGCAGTTATGACATTGTCATAGTTCACAATAGCAGAAGTTTTAAATCAAAACTTCCATCTATTCCTCCCTCCAAAAGCAACGGGAACTGGGCAACAGAAAGCAGAAGGCACAAGTTTGAAAAATACCGAAAAGCAAAAATCTAGCAAGAAGACAGATGAGATGACAGTCTTTATGGATGACTTGACTTTGAGTTCACCAAAAGAAAGGTCTCGTTCAAGGTCAAGGAGCAGCTGTAGCAGAAGATCATCTTCAAGATCATCTAGTAGGTCATCTTACTCCACAAGATCAAGTTCAAGCACTTCCTCTTCCTCCAGAAGCTGGAGTAGGTCAAGAAGCAGATCAAGATTACGTGCTAAAAGGAATTGTTCTTGGAGGTGCAGAAGGTATTCAAGATCTTATTCCAGAAGCCGGTCAAGATCACGTAGCTACAAATACCGAGAAAGATACCATCCTAGATACCATAGGCGATACCGCCGCTCTCCTCCAAGATACAGATCACGTAGTAGGTCTCCTGGAAGACCATGCTATAGAAGATCTTACTCTAGAAGCAGGTCAAGAAGCCGAAGATACTATGGATTTGGAAGAACCATATATCCTGAGGCTTATAGAAGCTGGAGAAGCCGTTCTCGATCAAGATCTCGCAGTAGAACCCCTCTTCGCTTGACTGAAAAAGGTATTGGCAGATCATCAATCTATAGGATATTTTCAAACTTTGCTATAGAAAAAATATATCCCATCTTAGTTTAAAAAGTCCTGTCTAGAGACTTTTGCTGTACTTTCATTAACTGATAGAAGTAGAGATTTCTTCTCCAAGAATAGCTGTACATTGAAGTTACTGTGGTTTGGTTCAGTTCAGTTCAGTTCAGTTCCTGTGTTCAAATCCTTAGTTGGTTGTAGAATCACTTGATGTGTTTGGGAAGTCACTGTCTCAATTCTTTAGTGTACCGTCTTTGAAAATAATCCCTACCCCCAAGTATAAATTCAGCTTTTCTGCTCAGTCATCACTAACTTCCCTTTATCTTGCATTGTGAATTCCTTTTTTGGTGGTTTCAGTTAGTTTTCTATTGCATTTTAAACCCATGTCACCTAGAGGGCTGAGTACCTGCTGTTGTTTATTTGTTTTAGAAAAAAGAGAGCTACTGGAAATCGCAAAGGCCAATGCAGCAAAAACTTTGGGTACAGACAATGTGGTCCTGCCAGCCAGCTTGAAAATTGGTACAATATCAAAAGAAAGTGAAAGCAGAAAGCCAAATGAGGAGAGTGTAAAGACTATGGTAAGTGAAATGGTTATTCAGATGCTAAAACTAAATGCTTTGAAAAACTACATGAAAAAATAGAGCTAGCCTTGTTTCATCATTTGAAAATAATTATTTGAAAATATTTTCAAAATGTAGTTAATATTTTTCAAGTTTGGAAACCACATGGCAGATGTCAAATCTTAGCCTGTTGAGGTAAAGTTACCAAGTAATCCTAAGCATCTGGGTTCCTCGAAAATGTTCTGAGATTTCCTAATAATTAAAAAATAAAATGAATTACGTATTTTACTAGCTCTTCAATTTACTAGTTGGAGTCCTTTTTCTTTCGTTTTGCTGACCCAGATAAGGCTAATTTATAAGGATGTTAAATTTCAAATGGTGTTCTAATACCTGTCAAATTGTGATGCAACAAAAAGTTCCCAGAAATTCTTTATCTGGACACACAGCGCATTTTACATGCTTTATTTCTGTCTTATAGAAATCATGAATATGGTCTCCAGCACTGATGAAGAAAATCTGGTGGTAACTAAGTGATTGTGGGCTATAGCTGAGCTAACTTAGGGGAGGGAAATAAAAAGCCAAGTTAGCAAAAGCTGTATTATATTACGCATTTTCCAGAAGATTAGAAAGCTTTTACACAAATGAAATCCTATGGTACTCACTGTGAAATATCAGGGGCTTGTTCCATTTCTAAGTTAAGCAGGAATTTAGACAACTATAAAATGGTATTGGCAGCTCTCCCAGATGTGAAGGGGAAGATCAGACGAATCGGTCTTCACTTGCAAACAAGATATTCTAATCTTTATGAAGCTGATATGTAGGAGTTAATGATGTAACAATTATTTTGATAAAATAATATTACACTTCATCAATTCATCTTCCAAATTATCTAGTGAACACAGCATTAAGGAATGAATGAGGTTATACACAATATTTTCTGAAAACAGCAAAGGTTTTCACAATGAAGGAAAGAGCAGGGAAAAGTCTGTTAGTCCCACACTTTTTGTTGCACTCTCTGTTTCATCAAGTAGTACAAAGGGAAGTTGTAGTGGTGAGCCTTCTCAACATGTGTTGGCTCCCCACATGCCCTGGAAAATTGTAATGGGGGGTGTCTAGATAAGTGTCAACCAAAGGTGCATACTTTGAGTCTGATCCTAACCATGTTTATTTTAAAGCCTGATAGCTTTATTGTAGGTTATTTTCAGATGTGCAAGTTTAGGATTACAGCTGTAGTGTGTTAGAACAGATTTTGTTATTTCCTATGAGCTATGTAATCAGCCATGGGTTTAAAATAGACCTTCCCTTTGAACAATCCAGAAAAAATAACAGTAAATGCTAAAAAAGGGATCTGAGACTAGTACTACAGTGCGGGACATTGCCTTTCTTGTACCTCTGAGATCAATAAAGTGAATGTGTATATATATAGAGAGAAAGAGAGTCGTTTATAGTTCTATTCAGAAGCAGGTACACTGAGTTCAGTGGCACTTCCTTCAAAATAAAAACATGCTTCCAACCTTGCATGTGAAAACTTAAATATATAAAAATAAGACAGAATTGGTTTAGGGGTCTGGAAAAACAAATCCTACATCTCTACTAATATGGTGCACATTGCGATAATGGATTTTTGTGGAGATTTAATTTATGATATGTGATCTATTTTTAGATATTTTAATTGGATTGTGTAAAACATCACAAACATTAAGAGTGCGGATAAAGAAACTGTGACCCTCCAGATACTGTTTAATTCCCAATTCTGTTTCAGCCAGTGAACAGGGATTATGTGGGTTATAATCTTCACATCTGGAGGGCCACTGGTTCCCTATCCCAGTTACAGATAAATCAGCTTTAAATCTGCTTAGAACAGGCATAGGCAAACTCAGACCCTCCAAATGTTTGGAACTACAATTCCCATCATCCCTGACCACTGGTCTTGTTAGCTAGGGGTGACGGGAATTGTAGTTCCAAACATCTGGAGGGCCAGAGTTTGCCTATGCCTGGCTTAGAAGCATAGGACAGGTAGCAATGTGGAGAGTGCTCTAATAGGAATTGAACTTTTTAGTCCTTACCTATGAGCTTTAAAAAATCAAGTATGCACAGAAATTGATCTTTAAGCAGCTCTATATGTCTTCATACATTGTTCTAATTAGATTATATCTTACAATTTATGTTAATTTTATTTTTCAGAATGCATTGTGGCAGGGTCACTGGCCCTAAAACCAGCAACTGTTCCTTTTAAAGAAGCCACACTGTCCTCAGGAAAAGACAAGAAAAAAGAGACCCCATCTGGTCAATGGATTCCTGTTGGGAATGAGGAAAATGTTATGTTCCATAACATTTCACCTAAAAGTACATCCTCTAGAGCAGTGTTTCCCAACCTTGTGCCTCCAGCTGTTTTTGGCCTACAATTCCCATCATCCCTTGCCACTGGTCTTGCTAGTCAGGGATGATGGGAGTTGTAGGCCAAAAACATCTGGAGGCACAAGGTTGGGAAACACTGCTCTAGAGCATGCCAGTACCCATGATCTGTTTGAGCTGTTGAGGCATTATGGGGTTTGAAATCCTCTCAAAATTCAGGGTTTAAATAGAGAATGCTTAAAACTGTATTAATTTGAGATTTGGTTTATTTTCCAGATATACTATGGGAGTTATATAGAGGTCCAGAAATTACAGGTTGGAATCTTACATTTCTGTAAATAACTTTTCATGTGGCTGTAATAGACTAAATTACAGGTGGGTAACTTTTCTCCTTGTGAGTCATGTAGCAACTTCTAGTGTTTAATGTGAGTGTAGCTTAATTACTGTACTACATATAAAATTATTTTTTCTACACTTTTAATACTTTTCAAGTCAACACTTTAAAAAGTGTGATTTATGGCTCCTGGTGGTAATTCAGTTGGCTTGTGTAGCTTCCCACATTCCTGTTTAACCTTAACACCACCTTATTTTGCAAGTGGCAGAAGGATAAGCAAAGAAAATTCTACTTGTGCTCTTGAAGTGGCAAAACTTTGAATTTTCAGTTGCACAAGGTTAAAATATTTTTTGTCTGCTGTCTTGTTATGGAACCAGCATAATTGCTCTCATGTTGCACTTTTAGTTAGAAGTAAAACATTTGCAATATCAGCTATGACCTTCTAAGCTTGTGCATGTTCCAAGTACAACTGCTAAGAGCCTAGTGCTAGATATATAAATTCAGGTTTTTTTGTAGTTTGCCCCAAAGGCTTATAATGTTGTAATGCAAACTTAAGGTAGAATCTAAGTAGACTGCCTTTCAAGCAGAAGGGTTTGGTTGGGGCAAAGTTTATGTCAGATGAAAGTAGGTATTAGGTAATCCCTATATTGTATGGATGTGTTGCTATTGCTAAATGTGATTAGTTTGTATGACATTTAAGGAGAAAGCTAGATTTTGTGACTTGACTTAAAAGCTAGAGATAAGATCACTTGCACAAGCAGCACCTTTCTTTTAATATGCATAAAACTGGACTACGTGTATAAAATAAAAACTTTTAAATAAACCTATCCTGAATATTGTGTGACATTTCTGAGCATTATACTTAACAGAAGTGAATGGGATGTTCAAGGCCAAAGAGGCATGAGCAAGTTGCACTTTTCCTCGTAACTTTGGTACCTAAAAATGAGGCAGATTCTTCTGTAAACTTTGTCAACAAAATACAAAATAGAACATCCACTGCAGCGAAGGTAATGTTCAAGGGCTGAGATTGTGTAATGCTAGCACCATCTACTGGAAGCTGTGAGTTGCCGTGTTTATTTCCAGGCCTCTACTGTAGCCAGCATTGCCTTAATTGGACGACATCCAGGCTGAGTCGCCTGCTGCCTTGGAAAGTAAGGCCCTTCAGTAAAAGCAAAGGCATAACAGAGCAGGCGAACCTTTGTACTACCACTTCAAATCAAAATTGCTTTGGAACTGCAAAGCAAAATTATTGGTATTTGCAAGGTGGAGAACTATGCCCTCTTAACTGAGTTGTGCCTGAAGCATTTTGAATGTTAACATTTATTCAAAATTCTGCTATGAAGCTGAATCTTTAAATATTGTGGAGATGTCTCATTACTTCATCAAAACCAACTTGGAAAAGAGGAATTTCTTATGGTTGGCTCCTAAAAACAATCTTTTCGTCTATATTCTGTCTTGTAAAAGCACATCTGAAGAAAATGAAATGGGGTTTTCCCCCCCACAGTACCTAGCACCCCATGGTTTTTTCTGCCTGCTCCACCAGCACCTTGCCCAGTGTGACCTCTCACCTCCCACGGCTCCCCATTATTTACCTTGGAGATAAGCAGTGCAGCCAAAGGGGCCACCCAAAGCACCCAGCTCAATAAGCCCTCTTGTGAGGGCGCTTTGGGCAGTGGCCAACAGTGCTTCTGTGTCTGTTCACTATTTGCTGCCCCAAGCCCAGCTGACGCCCATCCTCTTGGTGCCAGGTGGCTCCTGCTGCAGTAGCTGCTTGCTGTCTTAGGACCACCCATGCTCACACCACTACTCCAGAGCCCTGGCAGCCTGCAGCCCACGTGTTGGACCACACTGATCTAGAGTTTTTAGTTCACACTGTTGAAGATAAAGGAACCCAAGTTGTTGGCAACCCATCCTCTCCATTAAGGCACCTAATTTGTCACCTGGAACACAGTCCCATTTGAAGTATGACTGTCCATCTTGAAGTAATCCTTTTGGGTAGTTTTTGCAAAGATGGGGTCTGAGTTGACTGATCTGTTGAGGATCACTTGTGTCTTCACAATGACATGGGTAGTGAGGCCAGATATTTAGTTTCTTCCTAAAGCCAATTCAGTTTCAGAGCTCATGCTTCCTTGTTAGTGACATGGCCTGCACCGGACATCTCTGGCAACTATTACAAAATTAAATTAACTAGGAACTGTGCCCCTGTTCACTGCTCTACAACCCTTCTGACATTCCCTCCATTAAAGCCCCATGAGCTTCCCCCTCCCACACCAAGCAACTGCTAAGCTTGCTTTCCCCCTTCCCAGCCCCATGATTGAAGTCACTTGTACAATCCTGCCTTACACCTGCTTTCACCCACATCCATGCCTTTTTTGTGTAACCCCTTCCTTGCACACAACACATCCCCATGGTACAGTAACCTGCATCTTCTGCCGTCCACACATTGCAACTACTAAACAACCTTTTAATCTTCTGCCCAGTTACAAAGTCACCCCCCCATTCTTCAGTCCCTTTCATGCACCTGCTTTCATGTTAAACCACTTTACCTCCCTTTTCCCTCTGCCATTTTTTCAACCCTTGCACGCCATTTTCATGTCTTATTCCCTCTCAAATCCCTTTGTCCACACCCAATTATTACATTTACCCCCTTTCCATTTTTTTAACTCCTGCATGCACCCCAGCTGATACATTGCTGATACATCTTGTTCTGTTAGGGAAGATTAAGTTCAGCTGATGGCAGCTGTACATATATGGGTTTTTGCTTGTTAATAAAATACCTCATTTTATTATCTACATTGAATCTGGAACTTCATGTTGGAAGACAACACATGGGAACAGGGTTGAAATACATTTGGGAAGGTGCTATGGGATGTTTGAGGGTTCTGCATCCTTTGTGGCAATTCATTTTCTTAGGTACACTACCATAGAGGGTGATTTTGGGCAGGGTTCTAAAACTGAACAAAGCAGTGAGTCCGTTTCTCCAAGTCACCTATAAGGAAGGTATCTTCTGGCAATTCATGTGTGACAAATACATGCTGCAACCTTCGTGAGTGCATGGCCACCTCCAAGAGCCCTATTGGGCATTGTTGTGAGATTGGGCAATTCTTGTTATATTCTGGAGTCGTCCTACATTCATACCAGGGAATAAAACACAGGTTATGTATTGGTGGGCGTGCAGGAGGTCCTCCAGTCCATTTTTTTCCAGGTGCCATTTTCCCCTTATGACTTGTATCACATGATCCTCTTCAATGATGTCATTATTCCCTTCTGAGGCACAGGATAGCAGCCCACCCCCAAGTTAGGGGGGTTCATTCATTGCTTAGGCTTCCCTTTTTCTGATCCTTCTAAACTGCTCTTTCGTTAACATGGAAACTGGAGGGAGTTGCCAGTTACTGAAGGTTTAATCACGTGTCCCTGCCGCTCCTAGGCATTGGGAGGTGTTAAGCCATTTGTCTTCTAAGGGCCTCCTGCTTGTCCACTTGAAAGAACATCCTGGCAAATAACCAATGTTCTTCAACAAAAGCAATATTGGAGAACTGGGTACATACACAGTACATAATTTTGCATTTCTAAAAGCACAAACCCCATATTGTTAAATCACGCTTTGGTGCCTGCTAACCACGTCTGGCTATTCAAGAATAAGTTATTGCCACTTGCTTCAAAGCCAGGGCTATGGAAATGATTTGCCTACTTTGGAAAGAACAGCCATAACTCTTCATATTTTTCTTTGTACCACCACTTGGCTCCTTTACCACCACCACACATTTCAATTAGTCAGCAAACCAGGCAAAGTTCTGCACTACCCGATTTACCACAAGAACAGGGTGAGGATCCTTTTCGGCCAGTGGCCAAAGTTTTCATCTCCCCACCCCTGGTGGGCCAAATTTGACAGGTGGAACTTCAAAGCGCAGGAAGAAGTTTGTACTGGAATACTCTTAAAAGGGAAAACCTTTTAGCTGGGTTTCTCTGCAAACTGCATTCTGAATCAGGAAGGTGTTGGCATGGAATCCTGCCAAGCTGAGCAGGATTTGACCCCCGCTCATCAGCTTTCTGTCTTGGCTGCAGACACCTGTTCCCTGCACGCCTGTATGTGTGCATAACCAAGGGAGGATTTAATTCAGCCCTCTTGCCCATCAACTAAAATCGTAACTGTTGACAGGCAGGTGGATATGGCTTGGAAAATGGCTTCGCATGCCAAACAGAAAGCTCTGGTGAGTCAAAATTAATCCATCTTTTTAAAGTTTTACATAGTTGGATAACTAATTTAATCAAACCAACATACGACTTACAGGTTTACATTTGAGCTTGAGTAAAAATGCAGCCTTTTACCATATACAAAGGCAGTGGTTTTCACAGAAACCTCAGATACCTAAGAAAACAACCCCTGAAACAAATTTGCTTTAGCTGGAACCTAGACTTAAGATATGAAAAGGAACAGAAAAGGGGTCCTCTGCCAAAATTCAAATGATGGTTTTTCGATGGTTACATACCTATTTATGTTCAAGACAGATTTGTTCTTGAGCAATACTTCTTGGACAAGCTTAATGTTCGTACTACCTTGGTTTACAGTTCAAGGTGCTTTTGCAAACCAGGTTTTACACTTAGGGAATTTTTGAAAAACCAGGCCGGCTACAGTGCTGAACCTGCCTCTGGAACTTTCTAGCTTAGACAGCTGTTCCTCTTTCCAAGTTCTGTTTAATCTCTGCAGTATATTTCCCATAGAACCTCTCAGCCTTCTTGTTGAACTTGGCATTTCTCTCATTAATGTAGTCAATATCTGCATCATCGTTGTATGATCGTCTCCGGCTGTATTTTTCACGTTTTTGGATTCTGGAAGGAAAATTAATGCAGTGAGACTGTGCCTAATGCAAACATCTGTTCAAGGACGATTTTTCTTTTTTTGCGCCACTATTTCAGCTCCAAATGCTCAAAGAAATTTAAATAAGAATTAAAGTCAACAGAATTAAATAACAGAATTAAAGCCAATTAAGAGTCAAATTGTCAAAAAAACCAAATAGCAGGAGACTATTTAAAAGACCTGACTATTTAAAAGACCTGACTACTTTAAAAGACTATTTAAAAATGTTTTTACTTGTCTTTTAAAAAAAAAAAAGCAGAACAGAGAGACAGATGGAGTTTCAATGGAACGGCCTCCTAGGTTTTGAGGCTATGACTGAAAAAGCTTTGCTGCTCATAAGGATGAACCGAATGGCTAAAAAGGGTGGAAGCTGGAGCTGGACTTCATAAACAGATCTCACCATTTGTTTGTGTGTGGTGGGTGGGTGCGGGTGTCATACAGGACAAGATGCTCACAAAGTTCTTCTAAGAAGCTCCGACATTGTAATTAGTCAATGTTTCATTTGCTTTTGTACTTACTGTTTTTCAAGATCCGAAACCATTCTATCAACGCCTTCTTTACATGGCACATGAGTTCCGTGGAGAAGGCTATTTGAAGTTGGAAATAAATCTTCACCACTGAATGAGGGGGAAAAACAAACCCAGACAGTTTAAGCAGTCCATTACTGACAGTATTAATATACATGTCTTCTAGATTTCATGCCCAGCAAATCTCTAATCAGTTAATGGGGACGAGAGATTTTCCTACTGAAACAAGTACAGTAATACCTCCCTGAACGTCTGCCTTGTCTAGCGTCCATTCAGGCGAACGTCCGCGGCAAACCCAGAAGTACTGGAACAGGTTACTTCCGGGTTTGCTGCTTGTGCAGAAGTGCTAAATTGCACTCCGCGCATGCGCAGAAGCGCAAACTGCTCTGCGCGTGCGCGCAAACACAGCACTTCGCCCTGCATCCTTTTCAGCTAGCAGCTAGGGCTACGGAATGGATCCGGGCTGCAAAACGAGGTACAACTGTAGCCAGACATTGTGTATAGATGGGCTTTGAAGACACTCAAACTCAGGGCGCAAGGGAGAAACGTGCTAAGAGGAAGGCACGCTTGGCAAATCCACACCATGATCAACTGCCGCCCAGAAACAAATGTCCCCACTGTGGAAGGGCGTGTGGATCCAGAATTGGCCTCCACAGTCACTTACGGACTCATCGTTAAAACCGTGTTTATGGAAGACAATCTTACTCGGCTACGAGTGATCGCCAAAGAAGAATAAACAGTTGCCTTGACCTTTTGGGGCTTAGCTGGGATCTATCCATTTAGCCACAGCAGGTTTTCTCACAAGGGTCCAGTTGATACAATCACCCAAGTCCAGATGATCCTGCTGCTCTTTCTCACAGAGCAGTTGCAACCAATTACCCTTTTGCGAGAAGTGGAGGTGCACAGCATGCCTGGCGGCAGCAGCAGCAGCACTGAGTGGAAATGGCAATTCTTTGCTGTCTGCTGCTGCACCTCTACCTCACAAGGCATTAGGAACCGATGGCCTCTGTGAAGTACAAGGAGGAACCCAGCTCCTTCAAGTTATTCTCCAAGGTACCAGAACACTTACGTCTTTTCTTAAGATGCTGTATTAATTTTTGCATTTGTATGCTTTTTAGAATTGTAAGTCACTCTGACACACTTGATGTAAGTAACAAATAAGTGTTAATAATGCTAATACTAATAATATGGGGCAGACAAAATAAGACTTACCTTTCTTCTCTGAGTTTTTCATATTTCTCCAGGTCAGGTCTGATCTGCCTGGTCAACCTCTGGTACTGGCGTAACTGGGCTGCTGCATAATCTATGAAGTAAAAAAAGAAGAAGTCTATTGTACTACTAAACATAGTCACTTGTTAATAAAAGCTCTTGATTTTATTCACACTCAATGGTTGGAACAGATGGGGCCAAACACCTTCTTACCAGAAAATCCAAGATCAGGATTTTTCTTCTTCCTCTTCCTCTCAAATCGTTCGGCATCCTCTGCACTGATTTCCAACAGTTTCACTCTCTCATAATCTTCTCCTTTTGCCACACACTCCTAGCACACAGCAAGAACATATTGATATTTTGAAACGGGTTCTCTTTCAGCACAGTGAACTTTCCCAAGGCTAAATGCGTTCTGCATGTCAAAATATAACCAAGACTGTACTCCCATGGACAGTTACTAGGGGGGGTGCACTTTGGCTCCTGCCATTGGTAAGAGGACCTGGGACCACTAGAAGACTGCCCCCTGCCTCGCAAGAATATCATCAAGGGGGAGACCAACCTGGCCACATCCATTGGCCAGGGAAGGGACAACTGCTTACCTTTTTCTTTTCCTCCACTTTTAGTTCCCATTCTAAACGTGCCTTTTTTGCTTCCCAGTTTGTTGGCAATTTCAGCCTTTTATCTTCCTCCACAACCTCCTGGTGATTTAACTTGCGGGCTTCATTCTTTTAAAAAGGAGAAGAAACCAGAAAGATGTTTAGAAAACAGAGTTTAATTTACTACAAGTAAAACAAACATGCTAAAGAAGATCACCCTCTAGGACAGCTGTCCCTAAGTCAGAAATCTTTGATCCACCATATGTTGCTGATCTAAAACTCCCATCGGCTGCAGCCAGCATGGTCAATGACCAGGGATGCTGGAAATTATAGTTTACCAACATCTGGAGGGCTAAAGGTTCCCCACACCTGATTTAAGGCAGCAGAAATTTTCCCAAAGCAAACTGATTTTTTTCTGACTCAAACCTGCATTTTAAAAACCCATTTTAGTGGAGCCCCTAAGCAATTGTTAGGTTGTAAATTCTCATGCTGGCTTACTGCTACATATGCACTCCCTCCAAGCTAACAAGCAGGGACCAGAACTGTTAGCACCAACACCATAATGGGAGATCTCACCCTTTTCAAATGAAGCTCTCTGAATTTCCTAAGTCGCTCCTCTCTCTTCTGTGCAGCCATCTCTTCTGTTGTTATGGAAGCAGGTTCTTCTGATGTGTCAGAAGTAGCCTGAAAAGTCACCCACATGTTAGAAAAGAAAGATCTGCTTTTGAGATTAAGTGTTTAGTATATGAATATAAGGAACGGTTATACTCTCAGCACCATGGAAAAGATATATTAAGACATATAAAAAGCATTAAGCATGCCCATTTCCACAAGAACAATGTAAGACCACAGAAGCTTTCAAGCTATGTCCTTAGAAAGCCTTCCTTAGCAGTAACAACAACAAAAGAGAAAGCTCAATGATGATATTTATAACACACCTCACCTATCATGTTAGGCAGACTGAAAAATAGAGAAAGTGATCAAGACCCCCCCCAAACACAAGAGCACAAGAAAAAGCAAAATCCATGAAAATAGCCCCCAGTGCTGGCAATGCATATTCAGTTGCAACAAGGCATCTTGGAATGGTCATGATGCCACATACATTACAGTGTTCCCAACACAGACCTACTCCTGCTGTCCACATTAAGGCAGCTATGGAAAAGCTTTTAGAGAAGCTGCGGAAAAGATCAAACTGGAATTCTCTACAACATTATTTCACACAGCTCTATTTAGGGTGACACTGTAATTTTTAATTTTTAAGTTACTCCGAGTAATTTGTATGAATCAGAAGCGCAGACTATAAGCTCTTATAAAAGGAAATCAATAAATGTCCCCTCCCTGACAATGCCAGAGCCATTTCCCGTCCATGCTGTACCTCCTGCAGCAGTGACAAGAGAGATAAAAGAGAGATTAAAAGATCCGGCTTTCCCCATCCCTCCTGCCTCGGGGTTCCTCAGCACTTCTTCACCTCCAGGTCGACCCCTTTATCTACCATCCCCTCCTCTCAAACCTCTCCCTTCCCCGGTTCAGAGGCGCCCTCAGCCATGAAGCTTCCTCATCCTTCTCCTTTCTTGGTCGGCCATTTCCTCCCCAACACTCTCCTCGCCTCATCTCTCACCATCCCAGGCGAAGAAACACCAAGATCCTCTACCGCCGCCATCTTCCTCTTGCCGTGTTCGTAAACACTGAAGCTACTTCCTGGCTTTTCCCTCTCCCTGTTCCGCCTCTCCTAATGACGTAGACGCCTCCTAATGACGTAGACGCCTCCTAATGACGTCTAGACTGTAAAAGGAACAAACAGTAAAGGGGAGGGGTACGGCAGCGCACGTATTAGGGAAACGCATGCGCAGTCTCTGTCGGCCTCGTGAGCGGCCGCCGCTCGTCGCAGTTGCGCTGCAGCGCCGCCACAAGACTGAGGAAGGAACTGCATAGCATAGCAAAAAAGGAAAAAAAGGCGTAAGAGTATGGACTGTATCAGGAAAGGTATGTATAAAGCCAGGGTTACCATATAGGCACAGCAGTCCCACTTCCTGTAATTCAAATCAAGAGCACCTATTTAATGAATTAATTTTAAATTCGCTTTTTAAATCCCACTCAAAAGCCAGTACCCATAAAAATCCATTCTCCTCCCACCCCCGCCAAGCTATGCTTACAAATGAACATGGGATGGCAGTATAGTTCTAAATATTCATCCTCAGAAGTTAATGGAATAGAATTTGATCATTAAGTAGACCGGCCACCTTTTCTTTTAAGCTCTTCTGTGAGCAAGGGCACAGTGCCTCAGAGGAGATGCAGACTGCCTTTCTCATGAAAATATATATATTTTTAATGGACACTGGCCTTTGGTCATGTGCAGTGCTTCCCCCAGAAACCGGCTCTGATTTTGAGCAAATGTAAAGTGGTTTGTCGCTCTGAGAATACACACCGGAACATTTAAGATCATACGCAACTAAGTTCTGCTCAGAGTAGACCTATTGAAATTAATGGACCTAAGTTAGCCAAGTCCATTCTTTTCAGGGAGTCTACTCTGAGTATGCTGGATACAAGTCATTCTAAATATTTACTTAACCAGTAGACTACTTTTCCGTATCTATATGTTGTTCTAAACATTTAGTTTCCACCAGAGAAATGCCTCTTCTGTGTAAAGGAAATTGCGCCACAAGTAATATATATTAGAATAAACAGTAGGGGGAGAACAACCCTGGAGGAATACTATTATGGCCTATCCACAACGGCCTCCTTATTCGTGTTGCCCCATAAGAACAGCAAGAAAAGAGATAGATAATCCACACGATAACACTTGACAACATGATGCTGTATGCCTACCACACTTCAGCACTCTTAGTAATCAATTGTTTAGCAAGTGACCTATTAATTTATTGATCAATCAGCCTAGAGATAGAAAATGAATACAAGTCAACCAAGGAGAAATGTTTAAAGACTTGGGGTTGGTATCCAATGTAAGCCTCATTGAAATCAGTCTCACACTTTACTAACCTGTTGTTCTTGAGGATAGGCATCAGCCTGGCATTCTGACCAGGCAGGTAGATTTATGTCTACATGGCAATCTTATCAACAAGGTGAAACCAGTACCTGAGTGACAGGGAGGGAGAATCTGTGGCCCTCCAGATATTGTTGAACTCCAGGTTCCATCAGTCCCAATCAACATGGCCAATAGGGGTGATGGTAATTGTAGTTCAAAAACATCTGGAGAGCCACATCACTCCTGTATGAGATGCTGCAGTTGATGTTTTACTGCTGCTGTCTACTAGGTAATATGAGATATATTCCATTATTAAGTAATTTTATAGACACCTGTCAACAATATACTCTTCCTGGTCAGCAGCTAATTTCATGGAAGCAGCTCAAAGAGAGCTGCTTGCTAGTCTTGCTATATCTGTAATTGCATCCTTATACAGACTTTTTTTTGTCTCTGGCTTTGAAGCTGATGAGTCAGATTTGGCCTTAGGACCTCTAATTGCTGACCCACATCAGCATCCATGGAAAACCATGACTTGACAAGGTTGTACAAGGTGAAGTGGGAAACATTTTGACAAGATGTGAGAGACCCAGCTCAATCATAGCTGTAGTAAGATGGGAATATAGAATGATTCTTTGGAAGTGAGAGCTGGACCTTAAAGAAGGCTGATCGTCGAAGAATTGATGCTTTTGAATTATGGTGCTAGAGGAGACTCTTGACTGCAAGAAGATCAAACCTATCCATTCTTAAGGAAATCAGCCCTGAGCGCTCACTGGAATGACAGATCCTGAAGCTGAGGCTCCAATACTTTGGCCACCTCATGAGAAGAGAAGACTCCCTGGAAAAGAACCTGATGTTGGGAAAGATGGAGGGCACAAGGAGAAGGGGACGACAGAGGACGAGATGGTTGGACAGTGTTCTCGAAGCTACAAACATGAGTCTGACCAAACTGCGGGAGCAGTGGAAGACAGGAGTGCCTGCAATGCTCTGGTCCATGGGGTCACGAAGAGTCGGACATGACTAAACAACTAAACAACAACAACTGGGATGAAGAACCTCTGTGGCCCTCCAGATGTCATTGGACTCCAGCTCCCATAAGCCCCAAGCAGCACAGCCAATGGTCAAGGATGATGGGCGTTGTAGTTCAGCAAATGTCTGGAGGGCCATAGGTTCCCCACTCCTGCTCTACAATTAAAATAAGATGAGAAGAAACGAAGGCGGGGGGGGGGGGGCGGGACTGTTGGAGAAAGAAGTTTGGAAGAGACATTCCTTACTCTTTTCTAGTAGTGTTACACAATTTTACACAATGGGGATTGCTCCAAGCACATTAAAACTTGGGTAGATTTATATCTGCCCTCATCTACCTTTAAACAAATGTTCCCCATCAAAATACTTAGACTAGAATAAATCACAGACACTTAACTTTCCAAATAAGTGAATTCTTTACTCACAGAGATTCCCTAAGGTAAATCAAACAAGTCTTCATCTGCTGGCAGTGAAAGAAAGGTGAAGAAGTTTCCAAACAACTCCCAATGAAAGGTACTTGGCTTCCTTACAAAAAGCATTATGCAATATTTTGGTTAGCAAAAATGCAGTCTATAAAATTTCCCTTTTGGAGAGATTCAGTTCACTTGCAGGGAGCCATAGCCGCATGGCTCCTTCTTTGCTTGTTCCAAGAAGCACAAAGAGGAAAAAAGAATGAGAAATGGGGGAGCAAAGGCAGCTGATAGCTTGCATACCCACTCACTTGAGTTCAGGTCTCGGGTTAACCCTTTCATGCAGGCATGTATGAACTGTAAAGGTAAAGGTACCCCTGACCGTTAGGTTCAGTTGCAGACAACTCGGGGGTTGCACGCTCATCTCGCTCTATAGGCCGAGGGAGCCGGCGTTTGTCCGCAGACAGCTTCCAGGTCATGTGGCCAGCATGACTAAGCCGCTTCTGGCAAACCAGAGCAGCGCACAGAAACGCTGTTTACCTTCCCGCCGGAGCAGTAACTATCTACTTGCACTTTGACGTGCTTTTGAACTGCTAGGTGGGCAGGAGCTGGGACTGAACAACGGGAGCTCACCCCGTCAAGGGGATTCGAACCGCCGACCTTCTGATCGGCAAGCCCTAGACTCTGTGGTTTAGACCACAGCGCCACCCTTGTATGAACTGTAGTAACTGTATATTACAACAAAAGCTTCCTAGCTGTGAGCTTGGTTCAGCAGGGTAATAAAAGAATCAGAGTGAACTGGGGAACTTTGAAAGAAATTGCTTGGGAAATGGTTCATTTGCACACAGTGACTGCATTTTGATGTCATGATAAACTATGGTAGGGATGGGGAAGCTGTGGCCATCCAGATATTGCTGGATCAAAACTCTTATCATCCTTGACCATTGGCTATGTTGACTGTGACCGATTGGGGTCGGAGTTCAACAAGATCTGGAGGACTCCAACAAGTTTAATATGACAGGACTGAATCTGTGTGAGCCTCCTCCAGCATGGCTGTGAGGTGGAGCTTGGAATCTTTCACCTCCATCTTTGTTTCACTGAGGCTTGTCATGTTGTTCAAAGCTGACAAAGTGTGGTTAATTATAACTATGGTTCTTTGAACCAATTCAGCTTTGTAAGCCTTATAAGCCATGCTTTGAAAGTGGTTTGATTTAAGCAAACCATAGATATAGATTTAGGTATAACAGCCCCCACTCCCACTGAGCCTAAGGGTATTGTCACAATAAACCACAGTTTGTCATAACGTCCAAATGCAGCTAATCTCGAAAGTAGCCTTGAGCTCCATGACTGAGCAAAGGTGAAGTAAATATCCCTGTGCCTAATGCACCACACAGCCTCCTTAAATCAAAGTTTTAATAAATGTTATGTTGAGTAGAAGTGGTTTTAAAGTGTGTCTAAAATGGTTTTGGTGCTGGTGAATTTTTATGAGGACTTAAGAAAAATTGCAAACCAATGTGGAAATGTGGAGAACTGAACTTAAATTTCAAAAAAATGAGAGCAAGAAATGGAAATTGGCAGATTTGCATGTCCATAAGCCTTTCCTCATTGTTTTACTCTTTCATTTAGGTTCAACAAGATAAAAGGGGCATTGGATTGCTTTCACTGGCTTTCTTAATCCTAAAGAACTTTGAGAAGAGAGCAAGTGAAAATTGTGAGTAGAAATAAATATCTACCTATTTTTTGGGGGGAGGGGTGTCAATACCTCTTTAAATTACATCCTGACTCCATCCCCACCCCCCGGTTGGACTGCAATTATAATCATTCAAAGCCCACAGACACATAATCGTTTGGCCGGGGAGCAAAAAGACCCTGACTGATGCGCTTAACAAAAATTAACCTGGTTACAGTGGTACTCTGTTGAAAATGAGAAAGTGCAGGGGATCAAAATCAATGCCTTCACAGCCAAATGACTGCAGGACTGGCTTTGAATTTCAGCTAAATGCCCTTAAAATGATGATCTTAATTGCATTATATTAAAGCCCCTGATCAGATAGTTCAGATGATGATAATCTATCATATTGGATGTGGATGGCAAGGGGAAAAGGGGAGATGATATCTCTTATGCAGAGGTTGGCTCAGGACCTCCACGTGCTGCCCAGAGCTTCCCAAGCCTAGGTTACCCATGTCCATCTTGTTTGGCAACAGCTTTCATCATCCCTGATCATTGGTAGTCTTGGGTGTTGGGGCTGTTGGTAGCTGGGGTCCAACAACATCAGGAGGGCCCCAAGTTCTCCATCCCTGCATGGCCTCACACAGAACTTGCAGGCATCCCCCACACAAGAAACTTAGAGAACACATTGTGGCTAGAACAGCTTTGGCCCCGTTTATTAACTTGTAGCACTGTGTGATTATTTGCACGTGTGAATTGACCATCTATAGATAGCTTATTATGCAGCTTTGATTGAAATACAGTGGGTTTTTCTTAGCAGTACAGAGGAACCTCATGTTACGTACCGTCCTCCTTATGAATGCTTCGGGTTACGAGCTCCGCTAACCTGGAAGTAGATGCTCCTGGTTGCGAACTTTGCCCCAGGATGCGAGCGGAAGTTGCGTGCCGGCGGCGTAGCAGCAGGAGGTGCCATTAGCGAAAGTGTGCCTCAGGTTAAGAACGGTTTCGGGTTACAAACGGACCTCCAGAACAAATTAAGTTTGTAACCAGAGGTACCGCTGTAGCTGGGCAGCAGACTGAGCAGCCACAGAGTTAATCTCTAGAGCCACATCTCCCGCATGCTATGGGGAAATGTATTTCTTCTTAAATTACAGCCAGCATTATAATTTAATTCCCAAACATAATTTCCAAGTTTGAACCTATCTGTATAAACTAAGAGGAGTCCTGGGTTGATCAGGCCAAAAGCCCATCTCATCCAGCACCCTGGGAGGAATTCATTGTAGCTCTAACTTAAAGGATCTCAGTTGTGTACCAGTTGCACTAGCAGAATGGCTTGCACAAGACAAGGCACAGGAAGAGGAGGGGCAGGCCCATCTGGCTCAGTGTTGCCTACACTGACTGGCAGTGGCTCTGTAGGATTTCAGATTTGAGTTCCCTCCCAGCCTTACCTGGAGATGCCGAGGATTTAACCTAGGACCTTTTGCATGCAAAAGAGATTCTCCCCCACTGAACTAGTTCCCTTTCCCGAATGTGAGCCACCAATGCATTTTCATTCCATGTTTGCCTGCATTTTTGCCTGCATGTTTGCCTGCATTTCACACATGTGCATCGAGAACCTCTGCACAGAAACGACACAGATTCCTGCGTGAATTCCCAGGAGCAATTATTTGCATTGTTAGCAAATCTGCTTCTTGCAACCCGCCCTTTCTTCCTTCTTAGCCAATATTTGATCATCTCCCCATCGCTGCTGATAAATTACTATGATATTTAAAGATCTTCTTGAGCTTTGCTGAGCGATGCCTCTAAGTGGCTTGAGAGTGGAGATTTTGCTTTGCAGTACCACTCGTCATCTTCTGGTGGGTAAAACTCTTTTCCTTTTTAAAAGCCGGAACCTTGCAGAGTTTCCTGCAGAAGAGGGGCGAAAGGCATTAGCTCTGCATTTAAAATGAAGCAGATTTACAGTATATATCACAGAAATATAGAATGTCAGTAGCAGTCAGCAAGGACTCAAATGCCCATAATCTTTCTCTCTCTCTTCTTTCCGGAGTTTAGGACTCTATGATGCAATCCAAGCAGAGAGTTAAATCCTGAAACATTTTGGTGCTGCTCTAATTTGGGTTCATCATTATGTCAAAAATGGTTCAATTCCAGTATATTGTTATGAGTTTTGGCAGGGGGGAAGGGCTAGGCTGAATGCCTGGGCCCCCTTCTAATTCCTAGATCCAACATTGAGTCAAGGAATAGCCAGGCCAGCCTGGGAGATGGATCGCTAAGAGACTGATGGAAAGGGGGCTCTATGCCAGATGACAAATGGATGGAGCCCCTCCAGCTCTTAGATGGTTAAATGGACAAAACCTAAGTTTGAGGGCAGAGTTTGCTGGGATGTGGCCTAGAGGAAAAAGCTGCAGGCTGGAGAGAAAATCCAGAACAGATTTAGGGGGTGCAATGCGGGTGTTCTGCTGTGCAAGCAGGAATCCTTGTGTTGATGGAAGAGGGGAGTTAGCACTACATTGGATTCCACCCTAAATATTTAACTTGAGCTACTGCATTTAATAATAGAGAGGAAGAAACACAGACCAGACTGGACATGATGAAGGTAATGTGGCCACTGGACTCCTCTGTCTGGCCCTTGGGACCCTTCAGTCCTTCCTCTAGCTCTTTTGCCTGATTGAAATGTGTCCTTGAACTGTGACAATGCCTCTTGTTTGCCTGGATGCTGTGATGTGTGGGGTGTGTGTGGATGGAGTGTGGCCTTCTGCACAAAAGTAAGAGTCAAATCTGGAATGCCTTCCCTCAGGTAATTTGTGAGGTGGAGACAGTAGTGGCCTTTAAGAACCTCTTAAAAACGTGTGTTTACCCAAGAAGCCTGTTCTTGCACCCTGACACCTAAGTCTCCATTTCGTAAACGTCTCGGCTTTATGGACGACATAGTTTTCAGCTGTTTTCAGCTAGTTTTTAAAGAAAGTTTTATTGATTGCCATTGTATTCTTTTTAAAAAAATGTAAACTGCTTAGAGATTTTCAAAAAAATATTATTCTCAATAGTATTATACAAAAAGAAAAGTCCCAAAGAGACTTAGCTAGAGTTGGGAAGGCCTGGGGGAAACCCAGAAAAATAGGGGAAAAACCTAGGTTTTTTTCTGGAAAAATTGAAAAAAAAGTATATGGAATATTCAAACTATATCAAACTGTTGTTCCCCCCCCATTTTTTTCTGGAAAAAATGCTTTGGAAGAAACCCTGGTTCTCCCGCCCCGCCCAATTTTTTTGGTTTTTTTTCCTAGGCCTTCCCATCTCTAGACTTATCACGATAAAATACGAAGAGGTAAAATCAGTTAAAAGTCATTTTTTAAAAAAATTGTGAAAACAATGTCCAGTACAAAATTCCTCAAATGCTTATTGAACTTTACAATAAGAGCAACAAGTCCTAAAATGTTAAGCAGCACACATATTTCCAAATAAACAAACAAACAAACAAATAAATAAATACATTGGCTGTTCTGCCCCCCTGCCTTTAGCTCCACCTACTTTTGCCTTTGGCTCCACCCATCACTGGCATGTGACCCTTGGAAGGATTTCCATGAAGGAATGTGGCTCTTGGGCTAAATATGGTCTCCCACCCCTGGTATTATGACTTGGGTAGTAACTCTTGGCACCATAATAATGGTGTAAAGATTGTATTCCTGTTTTCATTCATGGAGGAGATGAGTGACAGCTGATGGAAATGGAGTGCGGGAGAGGGTGGACCTTTGGCATGATCCAACATGGCTGTTCATTCAGAAGACCCTCTTGCTCTTCATGTCCACAGTGCCTGGGGTGGGATAACAACAACAACATAGCACTTGGTTGCACGAAACTGTTTCTTTGGCACTCAGAATTCCAGGCACAAATATTTTTCGCGCGCCTGCTGTGTGCCTGCAGAACAGTAACACAGATTGGGCCCTCCCCACCCTCATGTTGGGGGGCATTGTGTCACAGGAAATGAGCGAAAGGAGAGTAAACTCTCCAGGCACCAAGGGGAGGATAATGTAATGCTTCCCTCAGATCAATGTGGATTTTGGTTTGCGAGTTATTAGGCCAAGGTCATAAACAACCCCTGTGACCACAAAAGTAAAATAAAACAATAAATCTCGGGTTTATCTCCTCTGCTGCCTTTTCACTACTACTTCTTATTTTTTACACACCCTTTGAACCAAAAAACACCCTTAAGCATCTATTAAATATTGCAGAGGCCACACTTGTATGTGCGAAGATAGAGTCTGGAGGATTTGGACTATGAATGAGGATTAGGGTGACCATGTGCCCTCCTTTACAGAGGACAGTCCTCTCTTTGAAGTAGTCTTCTACTTGAAGGGCTGCATGGTCCAAGTCCTATTTATAAAGAACCATAAGAAGGGAGTGTGGAGTGGGACAAAGAGCTTGAAGTAGTTGCCCATCGACAGGTTGCAGCACCTGGACAGCAGATTGAGCAGTCACACCCAGGCCACCAGGTCAGTCATCTTCACTATGGTGTGATGTATTGTCCTTCTATTTAAATAATTGTAATTATTTATAAAATTGCACTTACGCTACATACAGAGACACACACAAGCACATGGGTCTGCCACCCCTGCTCGTTCCATTCGCCAACCCTACTTGCCCCTTTGCCAACCCCCTTTCTCCACACCTGGCCAACTGCAACGTGACAACAGCCTTACATTTGTATGTATATAAGGAAGTCACCAATTTTATGCAAACAGATGCCCTCCGTGGTCCACTCTCTTGGCAGTCTAAGTGGCCACACTAAGGAGCTTTGAGCCTTTGATTTCCAGCATCTCCTTCAAATATAGAAAGTTGTTTCAGAGTAAATGGACCAAAGGCTCCATTCAAAGGAGGCTTGCTCTTTACACTGGATCATTTACCGAGCTCTGAGGTCAGGGTCATCACCCTGATTCCTCTTCATTTAGGGCAAGGACCCAGGCCACCCCCTCAAGCCACACTTTTCCTGAGTGTTTTTGCCTGGCTGGAAGCTGCCCTTAAACTCTGAGAATGCTTCTTGCTTGACTGAATGGAGGATACTAAGTTGTGTGTGTTAGAAACTAGCTTACAGTCCTAAGGATAAAATTCACATTTGTTTATCTCACCTCTTTTGCATTTGGCCCCACCCACTATGAGGATATGGCCCCTAGGCTGAAAAAGATCTTAATTCTGAGTAGACATGCATGGGATTGCATTTTAAGTGTCTGAATAAAGGAGGCGAGAGTGGGAGAGAAAAACCTTTGAATGTTGTGTTTATACACACGGGTTGTATGGAGTGTTAGGGGAGAGATAGTACCACTGGTGGGGGACATGTTACATTTCTTCTGGGGTAGTTTGGCCAATTTTGGTGCCCACCCTGCACTCAGCTCTCACTTGAGGCTCCTAGAAGTTGTCAGCATGCAACAGTGGCCACACCTGGGAAATGGCTATCTGACTGGCCAAACCAGGTGAGGGTAGCCGATGGGTCTGAAACCCTTGGTGAATTAGGAAGTTCCCCTGCATGTGAAGACAGGCTCTGGCAGATTGAGCAGATGAGACCAATACTGGGTCCAGTGTTCAAGAAGGTGGTTTATGCACATGCTGTAGAGGGAAGTGACGGGCAGTTGGGGTTCGTCAGCATGAGAAGGTAGTCCATCTAGGAAAAGAAAGACTGATCCTAAACCTCTGCAGCCTTGTGGGATATCTTTGGGAGAAGAAAAGGCTAAGGAGTAAACCCTACACAAATCTGGTGTGGAGTCCCTAAGATGGAGCCTTGTACGCCTTCTTCTGTCAACTCCTGCAGCCAAGCTGGTGCCAAACGTATTGCTCTGCTTTCCTTTGGCCCACATCAGGAAGGCCAGGTCTTGTCATCTGGGCATCCCAGGACCTCCATACTCACTGCCCAGGCTTGCGACCTGGGGAGGTCACTTCAGTGCTGCTATCGCAGCGCTTTGACTCCCCCTGCCCCAAGAGGCGCACTCCATTGTCGCTAAAGACAGACGGATGCCAACAGCAACATGAGACATACTGTTTTGTGAACTCAGCCTTTCTGTGCCACCTGTTAATGTGTAGCTACTACTTTTGGTGCAGCACATTCCATAAACTGACAGCAATCATTTGTTTGTGCCAAACGAAAACTTACTCTAATGGATCACTAGAGATGGGAACCCACACGCTGTCCAAAGGGCCACCTCCCCCTGGCCTGTTCTAATGGCATATAAGAGCTAGTTTGTGAACTTCTCCCTCCTGCCCCCTACCTGGCCCTGCCCCTTTTCTTGAAAATATGACCACATCATTTACTTTCCTGCTTGGGCACAAGGCAGCTTTGACAAAAACGATTGAGAGCGAGCGGAATGCAGCATTAAAACAACAACAACATGCATTTTAGTTGCCACAAAACTGAACTGAAAAAAACAAAGACAAAACAGCACCTAACGATTGCTCTCTTTGCATTTGTGTTTTCTACCAATATCTATGTCAAAAACACACTCTAGTTGTCAATAAATATTAAAAAGACAGCTGGGGGCCAGCCACTAGCTTCCATGCAGCTTCTTTAAAAATGGGAATTGACTATGATTGATCATTTTTGCTGAGAGAGGAGGGGCCCCTTCTTGTGGCCCAGTCTGGGTACCTGAAACTCATGATGACTGAAAGTAAAATTTCACTTCCACGAAGCAGCTTTTGAATTTCTTGAACGTCTGGGGGTCAGTGTGCTACAGGTCACAGGTGAAGAGCAAATGGACCTCTGTAAATACATTCCAGTTCCCCCTGTTTCATAGCAACAATCTCCTATTTCCTTGCACTTGTCCCTGGTAAAACACTGTTCCTTTTTTGCTTTTAGGAGAGGTGTTGGGTACCTCTGCTTTTGCATCTTGTTTAGGGACTGGCAGATCTGTCACAGGTGGTAGACCGAGGACTTTGAATGGGACTTTGAGAGCTGGACACCAGGTTTCCTCAATGTAGCCAATCTGCGGTAGATAGGGACCCTCTGCTGCACTCAGATGGCCTTCAAGTCTACTCACTGAAACCAATGAGTGCATGGCACTTAAGTTCCTTTGGTGAGATGAAAATAAGCGTGCCTGCAGTGGTGTGAGTTGGTACAACTGCATGTCTTTGGAAGCTGCAATTTGGAGTGGCTGTTTTTAAATGCCATCCCTTATGCAACACAGAGCCTCCAGATTTCAGTTCTTGTATGCCTCTTTGCAAGTGATGACATGTGCCGGTGCTACAGTGGGAAGAAGATGGGGAAGTCTGTCCCATTCAAGCAACAGTCTTTCATTCAATTAAATGAAGCCCCCTGCCCTGGATGCTTTTGACTGAGTTCATTAAAATAAAACGACTCTTGCTGGATGTGCTGCTCATTTGCTAACATTGATTCCTTAATCGCATTTGACCCTCTACTCTAGACTCTCCATTTCCTTTAACAGACATACATGGTTATGATTCTTGCTCTGGTGAAGTAATACTCTGATAGATCACCTGATAGGCAGAGCAGGGAAGCGGCTGAAAGGGAAAATAGCCTTTCCCAAATGATACAAACATCCATGCAAATTTATTGGCATCTGTTGGCGATACCAAGTGTTTGTTTGGCAGAGAAACTGACTCTGCATGTGGAGATCCTTGCATGCAGAGATCCTTCTGCATCAGCCTTCACCGGCCTAGCAGTGGGAGGTGTTCCATCAGGGAAAATGGGGCACTGCTTCACCAACCTCATTATTAATTTCTCTAAGCCTACCTGCCTGTCTTCTTACTCATAAGTAATCCGGTGACTGGACCTATGTGCTTGCCTCCTTCTCCTTAGCCTCAGCGTTGGCTTTGTAGAACTCTCAGAAGAAGGATGGGGATAAAACTAGAATTAACAGACAAAAACTAGAATGTCTCATTATGTCCAGCTGCACCTACTCTTGGGCTCCCTGCCTTCTGCCTCACCAGGCCCAATGGGCACCAGTCACTTCTGATACCTGGTGCCCTCCAGATGTTTCAGACTACATTTCCTAGTCCCAATGTATCTAGCTAGCATGTGGTCCAAACTGGAGTTGCAGTCCAAAACATCTGGTTGGTGACAGCTGATATACATATTGTTATGAGTTTGGTGGGCTCAGTCTGGATGATGCCTCAAGTTCCTTCCGGTTCTTGAGATTCTATATCTTTGGGGGTAGACTGTATCCGACCCAGCTTGCCAAACCAGTTCCTTTGTCTAGGTAACAACTTTGGTTGCCGGGTTAAGTGCCACGATCGGCAAATAATATACTCTGCCATACAACAAATGGGCGGGCATTCCCACCCCTCACATATCTGCTAGACAGGAGAACAAAAGCCCTAGAGACTGGTATGTGAGGTGAGCGGGAAGCAGGCTGGAAGCTGGATACACAGATACATGCTTGCTTTGTGCTGGATCCAAAGCTGTGACTAACAGAGAGGCAATATCTTTTGGGGTGTTCATGCTGTGAGCCCCTCCAGCCTATGCTCAGGTTGCATATATGTGTAAACAAAGCCATATATCTTAAAGAAACCACAGCCTCTGCTGACCTTTGTTCCCAGGAAACTGAACTCTGGACAAATGCTGGAATCCCTAGAATATCTTACTGCTTGGAGATTGGGGTAGTGTGTAAATAATACAGTGGTATCTTGGGTTACAGACGATTCAGGTTACAGACTCTGCTAACCCAGAAATAGTACCTTGGGTTAAGAATTTTGCTTCAGAATGAGAACAGAAATTGCCCAGCGGCAGTGGGAGGCCCCATTAGCTAAAGTGGTACCTCAGGTTAAGAACAGTTTCAGGTTAAGAATGGACCTCCAGGATGAATTAAGTTCTTAACCTGAGGTACCACTGTATTTGCCTCCCAGGAAGGCTGAGTCACTGTTTCCTGAGCCGTTGTTTGGAGGAGGGGGACTGCAGGCAGTTCGAGATGAGACTTGAACACCGTAGACCCAGGGGCGGAGGAAGTGGGGTGGTCCGCCCTGTGTGTCATCACTGAGGGGGGTAACATTAGGTGTGCTGCCTGCCCGTGACTCCCAAGCCTACCCCGAGCCGTCGGGGAAAGGGGCGGAGCTGTGCTGCCTTGCCGGCAGCCTTCCCCCTTTCCCCCTTTGTTTTGACAGCTCAGGGGAGGCTTGGGAGTCGCGGGTGGGAAGCACATTGTTGCCCCCCGCTCCCGGGCTGCTTCCTGGGGGGTGGGAAGCCTCCCCCAAGCTGTCAAAAGGAAGAGGGAAGGGAGAAAGGCTGCTGGCAAAGTGGCATGGCTCCCTCTTCCCCCCACCCAGGAAGCAGCCCACCATGGTCGGTTTCCTCCACCCCCATGGGCATCTTGCCCCCTGGGGCGCTCGCTGTGGGTGGTGCCCCCCTGGGATGCTTGCCCCGCCCCCATGGCCCTGCCCCCAGGTGCACAGCATGTGCACCGCTCCAGGTGCCGGAGCAGCTAGCTCCGCTTCTGCGTAGACCAGCATCCTCTTGAACCTGGCTGAAATCATGTGATTCTGGAAGGCCAATCCTACGCTAATGCCTGTTTGTAGCTCTAGCATCTCCTGCACTCTGCTGTTATTCCCAGTAGGCTATTCCCAGTAGTGGTTGGTGCAGTGGCACAGCCCTGGACCTCTCTTGTATTGCTGCTTTCCTAAATATAAATGCAGGATTTCTAAATCTCAGGCTTTGGCACCAAAACACAGGTTTTGGAGTCCATTAGCAGGGCCTTATGGTTTTGTTTGATCTAGATGTTTTGCAAGAGAGGGAGAAAGAGAGTACAGGTAACTGCCACTCTCTATCTCCATCCACTCACCATTCTGAACGAGCCACTATTGCACAAGTGCCCCCCAACCCCCGACAGTGTTTCACAGTCGTTAAATGGGAAATCGCATGTGGCTGGAGGGGAATTTTGCAATGAAAAAACCCAACCCTGCCTTTCTCCTGAACTTTCCAGCCCCCATTCTACTTCACCACTTTGCCAACCCCTGGATTATATCTCTGAAAAGAAAAAGAAATGGCAATCCTGTGACTTCAGAAGGTTAGGGGTCTTTGAAGGGTTGGATCTTTGTGAGTTTCTGCATGAAATGACCTGATCTGCAGCTCTTGGACTAATGCGTGCTTCCCATTTTAGCTGCTTACCAGGAATGCACTTCTTGGAATGTTGTGTCATCATCCTCAGCAGCTTAAGCATACGAAAATACAGATTTAGATTGTTATCTTGAGAGAAAACACACATCTAAATAATATTTAAATACATATTAGGTACATACATAAAAACATATTTAAATACATATTATGGAAGGGGTGTAGCTCAGTGCTAGAATGTCTGAGGAACAAGGACATGTGAGCATAATACACATTTCAAGGAAGCTCAGTGGCAGAGCATCTGCTTTGCATGCTGAAGGTCTTGGGTGCAAATCCTGGCATCTCCAGCTATGGCTAGGAGAGACCCCCTACCAGGAACTTCAGATCCACACCGTACATTCAAAGCATATTTGCATCACTATAACAGATACGGCTTCCCCCTGGACCCTCACAGATACCTTTGCCTGAGCCTGAAGAACCAGATGCTTCCTGCACCTGTCCAGTAGTGCTAGGGGCATACCAGGATGGGGGCTATGGAATGGAGAAGAAGAGTTTGGATTTGGATTTGGATTTGATATCCCGCTTTATCACTAACTGAAGGAGTCTCAAAGCGGCTAACAATCTCCTTTCCCTTCCTCCCCCACAACAAACACTCTGTGAGGTGAGTGGGGCTGAGAGACTTCAGAGAAGCGTGACTGGCCCAAGGTCACCCAGCAGCTGCATGTGGAGGAGCGGGGACGCGAACCTGGTTCACCAGATTACAAATCTACCACTCTTAACCACTACACCACACTGGCTTCCATCTTCAGGCCAAAGGCTTGGCCATGGAAGGCTTTGAAGTTCTCTCAAGAGAGTGGACCTGGATGAGGGAGCTTGGAGACAACATTTGTTGGAGCAAGTTGCTCATTTGGAGCTGCCTGTGGTCCAGCAGCTTTCCTCCAGCCTTCTCTTTGGGTTCTAGCCTCAGCATGACAGCTGGCCTTGCATGCAACGCACGTGGACTTGAGAGGGGTATGAATTGTTTCTTGCTTCATACTGGGCCTCTAGATGTATAGGGGAGGCCCTAATGGGAGGAGACAGCCTTTGAAAAGTAACAGTCAATAAGATTACTTTTGGGGTATATCAGAGATAACCAAACAAATCCAGCACTACAGTCCACCAATAAATCAAATGCACACCAAAGCTATGAGTTGATCACTTATTTATTTCATGTATTAAAATATTTATAACCTGCCCCTATAGCACTTGGTCTCAAAGCAGAGTCCATAATTCATTTTAAAATGTCAATTCATTATATGAAATAAAGCACATAAAATGATGAATAACCAACCAGCACTGATCTTAAATCAATCAGCAGATCACAGGATTAGGCATAAAGTTAACAATGATCACTACTTCTATTGTCTATTGGGACATTATGCACACTTTTAATGGAGGGGGAGCAGGTCCCTGGTGAGAGGTGATCTGGTGCCAGAATGTGTATGAGGCAGGCTCTGTCAGTGGGGGATGCCTGGCTTACTAGCAGTACATGTGAAAATGATCTGGGGATCTTAGTAGAACACAAATGAGTCAACAGTGTGGTGCAGCAGCAAAAAAGTCAATGCTATTCTAGGCTACATCAACAGAAGTATAGTGTCCAGGTCAAAACCACACTTGTGTCTAAATGGTGTGATGACAATCTAGTGCAAATATAGCATACAGAGTTATAATAACAATGCTCCCAACAGTGTGGATGGTTCAGTAATATTGACTTCCATCTTGTAGCATCAGTACATAATGACTCTCAGTTTTTCAGTGAAACTATTATTAAGTTGCCTTCCTTCCCTTACCCTGACTATATTGCTTAATTATTTTGATAATTTCAACCACTTCTCATCATCTTGCTAGGCAAGTTCCCAGTGATAGTGCATTGACTTCCCAGCCCCCATTGTAGCTGATTGCAATCTGGGCAAATCATTTCCCTGTCTTCCAAGAAGACAGAAATTTTTAAAACAGAAGTTGAGAACCTTTTTCAGCCTTACAGCCACGTGTCCTCCTAGGAACCTTGCAAGGGCCTGTGTCAGCGATCGGCAGAGCCAGTGAGGGGGAAGGTAGCCTGAGGGGAGTTCCAAGGGCCAGACAGACATGCCTGGAGGGCCATATTCAGTCTCCCGGCCATTGGTTGCCCACCCCTGCTTGAACATAGCAGAAGAGTATTAATAGAGGGTTTGCTGGTAACTCTACCCACTGTGAACAGTGCTGCTTTCTAAATCCCCATCTCTTTAACTCATTGGGTCTGCAAACAGGAGAAACAAAAGTTTGGCCGAAATCTGAGTGGTTGAGAGAGAGAGAGAGAGAGAGTTTGTAAGAGAGAGAGAGAAATAGAAGCCAACCCATCCCCACCTTCACCCCTGTGCTTCAGAGGCAGAAATGTTGATGCATATTTCTTAGAAATGTTTGGTGCCGTTCGCAGAAATAGGAGGAAGTTGAGCAGGCGTCTCACAACACTCGCTTCCTTCCTGGGCAAGGGTAAGGAGGGGCCGTCCGAAATTGGGGGGTGGGGAGCACTCAGCCAGGAACAAAAAGCCCCTTCAGAGTCTGATGGAATCTGACATGAGCTTTTGAGCTCCCCAAGTGGCGTTTATGGCTAAAGATCTGGAAAAGAAAATAAATCTTCCAGGCCTGGCATCTTGCTTTAATTAATAACATAATCAAGCTCTTGGCCAAGTGGAATGGAACTGTGTTTCGCCACTTGACGTAGGCCTTGTGAGCCAAGCGAGGGTCGGCCGGCCCTGCACTGGATAGAGTAAGGCGAGAAGTGGCGCAATGACACTGGAGCGGCTTCTGTGCGGATGCCAGAGTAAATCTGAGCTGGGATTGTTTCATGCCTCCTCTCCCCTGTGAGAATCGCAACCGAATTCCTTCGTCGGAGCAGAGCGGGGCCATCTGGAAAGCTGGAGAAAGGTCTAATTGCTGAAGGGGAGAGAGAAAGTCGTGGTTTGGCTTACGGCAGCACTTTTAAATTTACAGTTTTCCTTTATGTCTTGTAAATGACACAGTTCTCTGGATATATTAAATAGCACATGCAGTGTGTATAAGTGTTTTCCTGAGCGCGCCATCTGCATTATCTCAATAGGCCTTACAACAACCCTGTAAGGCAGACAGGCCTGGCGACAGCTGCAGAGTGGCTGCTTATGAAGTCCCAAGAGAGAGGGAGGACATTCTGCATAACATTTGCTGATGCTAATTTATATAGAATCATAGAATTGCAGAGTAGGGAGGGATCCCAAGGATCATCTAGTTCAACTCTCTGCAATGCAGGAATCTCAAGTAAAGCATCCATCCGACCTCTGCTTAAAAACCTCCAAGGAAAGAGAGAATACCCCCTCATGTGAGAGTCTGTTCCACTGTCAAAAGGCTGTTATTGTCACAAAATTTCTCCTGGTGTTTAGTCGAAATCTTCTTTCTTGTAACTTGTAAGCCATTGGTTTCGGTCCTAGCTTCCAGAGCAGCTTGCTCCATCTTCCATGTGACTCCCATTTAGATATACGAAGAAGGCTATCATATCTCCTCTCAGTCTCCTCTTTTCCAAGTTACACATACCCAGTTCTTCCAACTGTTCCTTATAAGATCATCTTCATCGCCCTCCTCTGCACATGTTGCAGCTTGTCAGTAGCCTTCTTAAACTGTGGCGCCCAGAACTGGATGCTGTATTACAGGTGTGTTCTAGAATAGAGCAGAATAGAGTGGTACTATGGCTTCCCTTGATGCAATATGTTAATATAAAGGCTATATTCCAACTCAAAATACAATCCATCTGACCATAGTGGGGAAGACTGTGTGCCTGCACAGACTGTTGTTCATATGCTGCTGTAATTGGGCAGCTACTTCAAGCCCCCTCCTGCTCTCCCTTTTTAGGGTTCTTTATCTTTAAATGGTACTTGGATGGGACAGCTGTTCAAGTAGAGGATTCCTTTAAATAGAGAAATGCCCTCTAGGACACATGTCCGCCCTAGTAAGCGGTGGCATCCATGGGTAGCTGGCTGTGCCCTCTGCTGATGTATGTACTGGGCATTTGAACCCCCACCTCCAATTCGCCTAGTTGGGTTATGAGCAGCTCATGGTCACCAACAAGACCCTAGAAGTCAAGCATTCTGGGGCATCATGTTTTGTTGGAGGCCACCCAGAGTGGCTGGGGAAACCCGGCCAGATGGGCGGGGTATAAATAATAAATATCATCATCATCATCATCATCATCATATACACATGTGTGGGAAGTGACCGCTACCACAAAAGCATAGCAATGTGCCCAAACTGGAATTTTTTGCATTGTGGGCGAAAACCCAACCAACCAGCCCGAGGGGAATTGCCAGAAAATAAATGGTAGCTGCCATGTTTTGTTTTTACCCACAATGCACTGGAACCAGAACTTCTGGCATTTCAGGGAAATAAAGATGGTGGCTGTAACCACAGCAACTGAGGGCCCAAACACCCGCTCAGATATTGAGATGGTAGGGAATCTAGGAACACACCCTGTCATGCCCCCCTGCAAAGCCTCTTGATTACATCCCTCTGTGGCTTTTCTGTTTTTTGTTTTTAAAAACAAATAAGGAAAACTTTTAGACAACAATGCGCTGTTTGGCCTGAAGAAATCTCTAACCCTAATAGGGTTAACGCTGTGCTTTGTGTAAGCAAAGGCTGGAGAATAAACTACCGTTGTTTCCCCGACCTGACTGACACATTTATTGATCATTTTTTCCAGCAGTTCATTCATAAAGGCCAATTGAGCTGGGCTCTTGGGATAGAATAGCCTTTTAACAAAATCCTCAAGAGGGGCAGTGCAGGGGCTGGGGCATGCGTGACTAGCTCTCGGTAATTTGCTTCTGAAAAGTGACAGACTTGTAGCAGGGAAAAACCGGTCCGGCTCTAACACGGCGTTCACTGGACTGCAGGCATGAAGTGCTGGATGGATAAATGGTTGCATGTGTTCTGCAAACTGGGAAGGTTTACTGGAAGATGAGAAGCTTTGCATGCAGAAGGTCATCTCAGCATCTCCAGGTCGGGTTTGGAGAGACACTCTGAGTCCCTGGAGAGCTGCTGCCAGTCAGTGTCTACACTACTGATGGCCTGTTAGTCTGACATTGCATAAGGCAGCTTCCTGTCCTGTAAAAAATAGCATCTTATCTGGTAATGGAGATTGGGCAGGACTAGAGCTCAGTGGTGGAACATCTGCTTTTTGTGCAGGAAGTCCCATATTGAATCCCGGACATCTGCAGGCAGGGCTGAGAAAGACATCTATCTGAAACCCTGGACAGCCACTGCTAGTCACCTTTCTGAAAGGTGATAAAGGTCTGTCCAGTCCACAATGGGCTTAACATTAAAGAACCCTTAGAATGAAAAGACAGAAGCTGCCCATCAAACATTTGCATCACTTGGACGCAGAATGTTCTCCCTTCTATGGTGAAATCTTTTGTATTTCTATTTAAATTAGAGTAGCAGCTCTAAAATGGCATCTCTACATTTTTCATGCCAACCTATGCCCTCTTCTTTTGGGGGACCATGCATGTGCCCCCATTGGAACAGGGCAATAAGAGAAGAGTAAGCCCTTAAATGCCTGGCTTGGGTGCTTGTGCGCACATATGCACACACTCGGTTTGAGGGTACACGATCTTCTCTCTCTCATATATCATTTTCAGCTCCCTTGCAAAACTGTTGCCCATCTCCAAGTTGAAACGCCAGCCCTCAACATTTGGCTGGCTGAAACGTACATTTCAGAAACCCCTCATCAAAAAAACAAAACAAGAAACATTTCTTAAAAAACCCCAAACAGGCTCTAATCCCTTTCCGCTTGGCACCTGAGCCTAGCTTGGTTGTTGATTTTATCCTGCCGCCCCGCATGCTTTGGCGTCCGGCAATGACGGGATTGGAAGAAATCAAGGTTTAATGAGTTGCAGCTGGTGCAATAGATCCCAAGCAAGGGCTTCTTATAATCATGGCTTCCCGTGAAATAAGCCAGCGCTGTCCTTTCCTGCACATTCACCACCTCCAGGAGCCAGAAAGCATAGGTTTGGTCTGCAGCCAGAGCACACAGGCTGCACATTAAAGTCTCCTTTTCCCTTCACCTCTTGTGCCCCCATTGGAACAGGGCAATAAGAGAAGAGTAAGGCCTTAAATGCCAGGATTGGGTGCTTGTGCACACATATGCACACACTTTGTTTGAGGGTACAAGTAAAGTTATTTATTTATTTCAGTTATGAATTCCTTCCTATTAGGGATGCACGAAGGCATCATTTCTCCATTCGATGGCCTGCAGCTCTGTTTCCATTCCACTGCAGTTATGTAAGTTACGTGGTTGTTACGTTATTCTGATACATTAATTTCAACACAAATGAAATACAATGCAAACAGGAGTGGGTGGAAATAATCAATTATGTAACCTCAGTTTCCTCTTTCTTGGTCTCAATGTTGCCCCTTGTAAAACTCAGTGGCGAGGTGGATAGTGGCAATACTAGAATTAGTTGGCTCTGCCTCTCTTTGGCTCTGGCTCCATCTGCTATTGGTCTTCCAGTCTTTTGCCCTATCAGTCCCCATGGTCACCAACCACCACTGGGAGTAGTTACACAAGACAGGACCTTCACAGTGGTGGCCCCCAGACTTTGGAACTCCCTTCTTGAGGACATCAAATTGCTGCTCTTATTGCTGCCCTTCAGACACCAGCTAAATCCTTATTTTCTCAACCAGGCTTTGGGAAATTTAATTGTCCAGAGACGCAATACAGTCATACCTCGGGTTGAAGTAGCTTCAGGTTAAGCATTTTCGGGTTGCGCTCGACGGTGACCTGGAAGTAATGGAGGGCGTTACTTCCAGGCTTCGCCGCTCGTGCATGCGCAGACGCTCAAAATGGCATCACGTGCATGTGCGGACGCGGGTTGCGTTCGCTTCGGGCTGCGAACAGGGCTCCGGAACGGATCCCGTTCACATCCAGAGGTACCACTGTAGTTATATGGGTGGGACTGGAGTGTCATGAGGATATTTCTTGAATTTGAATGGTGTTATGGGTTTAATTTGATAATTTACCCTGTGATGATCGTTCAATTTATGTTGCGCACTGTCCTGGACTCCCAACTGGGTGGAAGAGCACAATAGGAAATGAATTAATTAATTAACTGGGGCGAGCAAATTGATGTCTAATCAAGTAGCGACAGGATCGATCAATTAATCCTTTGGTCAAAGCATTGTCAGAGCAATGCTGAGTGTTTGGTTAAAACCCTCAACTAGTGTGGTTCCCCACTCTTCCCCGCCCCCTTTCCCAACACACTTCATTTAATAAAACCCACAATGGTTTCCATAAAGCGCATCTTTGACTATCAGGACATCAAAGCCAAAAGCCGCCAAAGTAGAGGGTCAAAAGAGTTAACACGTATTATTTGCGTGGGGGAGGGGGCTCTCTTCCACCCATCTCTACCCTTTCTCTTGCGCAAAATAATTAGCAGTCCCGTAAGAAGCCTCCTGATCTCTTTTATTGGCACAATCATTATATAAAATATATCTGGAAGACTATTTACAAACTTCCCCATAACCATCAATCATGCCCTTTCAGAAGTTATCTAACCTCAAGAAACTGCTAATGCAACAAAGCTATTTAATGGTGGCATTGTGCGGAGGGGGAGGGGAAAGAAGGGCTTGTTTCTTTCACTCTCCCCCCACTTCCATTACTATGGAATTCATAATAACATCAATAATTAAATATAAATTGGATTTAATATTTTATGCTGGCGACATGCAATTTACACTCTACCCGAGAAATCAAAAGGTCATATCTGATGTAAATGAGTGCGCTGTGTGTGTGTGTGTGTGTGTGTGTGTGTGAGAGAGAGAGAGAGAGAGAGAGAGAGAGAGAGAGGAATGAGACAGACTTGCTAAGAAAGTAGACATTGGAAATCCAGTCACAGCTCTTCCATAGTCCTGTTCTGGGTGTTATTAGCTCCTAGATGCTAAGTAGCCCCATCTCAAATATTATTAGTATTAGTGCTCCATGCTTTAAATTACAAGGATGGAGATTCCAACTAAACATTAGGAAGAACTTTCTGGTGGCCAGAGCAGTTTAACAGTGGAACAGACTCCCTCAGCAGGTGGTGGACTCCTCTTCATTGGATGTTTTTAAGCAGAGGTTATGTGGCCACCCGCCAGGGATTTTTTAGCTGTAATTCCTATATTGGAGGGGGTTGGACCAGACAGCCCTTGGGGGTACCTTACAACTCTACAGTTCTACGATTCTATTATGATGATTCTATTATTCAATTAGGATACATAACCTTGCCCTTCAATTTCTGCTGCAGTGCACAAACAATTATTTCAGATTCAACACAGCATGGATGAGTGCATGCTGTTGTGTGTGTGTATGCGTGCAGGGGTGTTGTGTCCCATTTTGCTGCTTGAGGTGAAATGGGAAGTGCACTATTGCCTCAGGCAGGAAAGCCTGGATATTGTCTAACCTCTGCAAAAGTTTTGTGCAAGCAAAGCATGATGAATGCTCAGTAAACAGGTCCTGTGGAGGCACTGGCGGAGGAAGATCGGGGCGGGGGGGCACCGCCCCCGGCAGCGCCACCCCCCCAGGACATGCGCCATGCCCACGGGCGGTGCGTCAGCCACGTCTCCACTAGCTCTCTGCCCACCCCCGGAGCCAGAGCATGAAGCTCTGCCACTGTCTGGAGGAAAAAAGCACACCAAGAACTCAGGCCAATAGTTGACTATGCACTAATATGAACTTACTGGTTTTTGATCCATAATTGACGTCTGACTTGCTCAATGATTGAAACAAAGACCTTCAAGCTGAATCTGACTATGAACTGACATGAACTTATCTCTACTCATAAACTCTTATCTCTAATTCTGTAACAAATTATTGTGTTATACATATCTTTATGAGTTTGAGTTTGTAATCTCTATTTGAGTTTGTAATCCTTGTCAGAATATATACTTTTGAATGGATTAATTTTTGTTACAATTGACTATTAATTTGCGAGTAGGGACCACTCCCACTATTGAAACTTACATTGGCCTGAGTTCTTGGTGTGCTTTTTTTCTTGGTATATTTAATAACAAGAACTCCAATTTATTTAACTGTCTGGAGGAACCCCGAGGCTCCTGTCACATGGAAAATAGGGGTGTTTTTAGTACATAAGCACATATTCACTTTTATCTGTGAAGCTGTGCACTTCTGCTTATTCTTAATAGCTTGTGGAACTGAGTCATGCATTTCTCTTTTTTCTCACTCCCTCTTCCCCCCGTGGTGCACTTCCATTTTTTTAAAAAATATTTTTTTGTCTTGCTGCTCCCAGGACATTATTCTTTTTTTCTGCACAAAACTCAGATGAGGAAGTGGGTCAAAAGATTGTGGCCACTTTTTCCCAGAGACTTATCTCTTGGCACGCACTCTGCCAGGTGGCTGGATGGAGTGTGTCAGGACAAGAGGCATGTGTGGGATGGCGGGGGTGGGAGAGAAGACCATTTTCATTTCGATTTGGCTGGCTATGCGATTTCTGTCCCTTGCTTTGCAGCTGCAGGAAATTGGGTTTGGGATTGAAAGGTTTCTCTCCTTCCCAGGCTTAAAATAGAAAGTGCGTTTGTTTGTGAGTATGTGTGTCGGGTTCAGGGGAGCACATGAAAGAGAAAGGAGGTGAAGCATTTATTTAGAAGAAGAAAATGCCATATGCAAGAGTGGTTCAAAGCTGCTTGGAGGCTCAGGGCCAAACTAATGCAGGTTCCAAATTTTGTGTTCCTTTAAGTGTGTTGTTAAAACAGCCCCAAACACAAGTGCTAGTGATCGGGGGGAGATTATGGAGAGCCAGTGTGGTGTAGTGGTTAAGAGCGGTGGACTCGTAATCTGGTGAATCGGGTTCGCGTCTCCGCTCCTCCACATGCAGCTTCTGGGTGACCTTGGGCTAGTCACACTTCTTTGAAGTCTCTCAGCCCCACTCACCTCACAGAGTGTTTGTTGTGGGGGAGGAAGGGAAAGGAGAATGTTAGCCGCTTTGAGACCCCTTCGGGTAGTGATAAAGCGGGATATCAAATCCAAACTCTTCTTCTTCTTCTTATGACAATAGCATGGAGTGGGACGTTATTTAAAGTATTTATATACTGTGAAATATATATTGTGAAATATCAAACTGGTATATAATAAATACAAGAAATTGCAACGTAAACAATGCAAATACTAGTTAAAAATGGCTGTTTTTAACTCTTTTGCCCCACTAGAGTCCTGATCAAGGACAGGCCTCACCCATGTCTACAACTTGGGAGGTTCTCCACCCCCCAATTTAAATTGCATGACCAGGCACCCCAGGGACCACTAAAGGGTAAAGAGTTAGAGCCACCCCACCCCTGTGTTAAAGTCCTGATCCAGACTGAACCCCTCTGCTGCCAATTTGCAAAACAACCACCCTGTAAGTAAAGGCATAGTTATGTAGCCACCATAGCATGTAATTTGGTCTAGTGGCACGATGTCTGAGCCATCACTGGGCACCAGAAACCTGAATATCCACACTAGCCATAAGGCTAAGACTATGCCACTTTATTGCTGTTCAACAGAACACCACCAACACTTGACATCTGTTGACTGAGTCTCAGCAAGTGTACCCTGGGTTATGGGTGCTTGAGGAAATTGGTTTCTGTGAATTCCTGAATCAAACTGACCTGAACTGCATCTCCCAGACTAATGTGCAGGTCATAATTATCCTTTGGATTTCATACTTCTCCAAATTTTGCAATGCAGTTCGTTGCCAAAAAAAAATGAGTGAATGGTTTGAATAATTATTTTTATTAAAGCCCTTTTCTTTTCTTTTTCTCCTTTTTCTCCTTTTCTTTTTTCTTTTCTTTCTTTCTTCTTTCTTTCTTTCCCCTTTTTTCCATGCTCAACTCTCTCTCTCTTTTCTTTTTCTGCTTTTGCTTTTATGTCGATTAGTTTTTACCTCGTATCATAAAAAAGCTTTAATAAATAAATTATGAAGTGAAAAATAAAATTTTCTAGGCTCTGCACAGAGTGTTTTTTGGTTTGGTGCTCTGGTGCGAGCCACTTGATTCATGTGAGAGTGTGAGACCGATAAATGGGACATTCCAGGATCCAGTCAGAAGCTGGGATGGCTTCTGCTATTCCAGATGTCCTGCTCAAATCAGGAGGGGTATGGTCGAGGGGTATGGAATGTGTCCTTGAATTCTGGTAATGACTCTTGTTCACCTGGGTAGTGGATAGAGAGTGTTGTATAGAAACTAGCCTACTGCACAAAGGCAAAATTAGTATTTACTGGCCTAGCCACTTTTGCCTCTGACCCTGTCCACCACTGACCTGTGGCCCTTGGAGTTTTACCCAGAAAGTAATGTGGCCCTCAGGCTGAAAACCATTTCCTACTTCTAGTTTTAGTCCTGGATTTAAGAGAGTTTAGAAGCATACAGCAAGGAGACTAGCATGTAAAAATCAACTTCCTGCTTGTGTTGCCTTTAAAAGCATGTAACCAAAAAGCCCCCCGCCCAATCATCAAAACACCTGCAACCAGCTGGGCCCCAACTCAGTTCCTTTTTCTGATGTTTCCCTTCCAGATTTGTATCAACAATAAAAGGGACTGAAAGAAGCCTCACATCCAAATTTAGATGGCATTCAGACAGCCCTTTATTCCATTCCTGACATTTCCTTACCTGATAATTTTCGTATTTTTCACACAAAGGAAAAGCTGTTTCTGGAAATCTAATGGAAATTTATCATTCATTTGTGTGCTGTCCCCCCCCCCCCCCAAAATGTTGGCAGCCCTTTTAGCCTGGAAAATTGTGGAAGTTTTGTGCTATAATTTGCCTGCTGTTTTCATGGCCACAGCCACCCACATGATGAATTTTGAGGTGGTATTGCAGCATACAGTTTCCCACCATTTTCATGGATTTATCATGGGTGAGCAGAAGCATATACAGTGGTACTCCGCAAGACGAACGCCTCGCAAGACGGAAAACCCGCTAGACGAAAGGGTTTTCCGTTTTGGAGGCGCTTCGCAAAATGAATTTCCCTATGGGCTTGCTTCGCAAGACGAAAGCCCAGAGGGAAATCTCCGGGACAGCGGGGAAGCGCAGCGTGTCTTCCCCACTGTCCTCGGACCTCCTCCCGCCGCCCGGCATCGGAACGAAGCTCCGATGCCGGGCGGGGGGGCGGGGACGCCTTCTCCCGCCGCCCGCCATCGGAACGAAGCTCCGATGCCGGGCGGGGGGGCAGGGACACCTTCTCCCGCCGCCCGCCATCGGAACGAAGCTCCGATGCCGGGCGGGGGGGGGGCGGGGACACCTTCTCCCGCCGCCCGGCTTCGGATGGCTTTTCTGAAGACTTGCGATGGGAGGAGGGTTTGCCTTCCCACCGCCAACATTCAGAATGCTGTTCTGAATGTTGGCGGTGGGGAGGAAAAACCCTCCTCCCACCGCAAGCCCCGGGGCTGCGCGCCTTCCCCTCTGTTCCCGTACCTGTCCTGAAGGCTTGCGGTGGGGAGAAAAGCCCTTCTCCGCACCGCCAGCCTGGCAAGCGGTTTCCCTAGGAACGCATTAATTGATTTTCAATGCATTCCTATGGGAAACCGTGCTTCGCAAGACGAAAAACTCGCAAGAAGAAAAAACTTGCGGAACGAATTAATTTCGTCTTGCGAGGCACCACTGTATGTGCATATATAGTGGTGGTGACACTCAATGACTTCCTCTGTAATGTCACACCATGTACTCTGGTGTGAATGGAGTTTAATGCAACATGGCGGTGTATTGATCAAAAGGGCACAGTTCCAAGGGAATGTTAGAAGCTGGAGCAAAAGTGCTAGGATTACAATGTATAACCAAGAAAATGAACACAACCATCTCCAAGTCTGAATACACCCACAGAAAGGCACTTTTACTTCTCAAACTGAAATATATAGAATCATAGAATGTAGAGTTGGAAGGGACCGCCAGGGTCTAGTCTAACTCCCTGCAATGCTATAAATAACATGATAGCGTACAGATTAAATTATTTGGCATCCAATAACCACTGCAATCAGTTTCCATGAACAATCTGATACAGGTGAATATTATTGCTGGCTAGACATGTTTTGTCTCTCTTCTTTAGTGGCATAGCTAACATTTCAAGGATGCCGCTTTAGAATAGATCCATGTTGTACAATATCCAAGCTTGTATCTGTCAATTAATGTGTCTCCCCCTCCCAAATACTGTCACGTATTTCTCTTCCTTCTCAGGTGTGAAGAGTCTGGGCACAGTAGGCAGGGTGGCCAGATTCAAAAGAGGGCAGGGCTTCTGTAATTGTGTTTTAAAAAAAAAAAGGATTTTCAGTAGGTGCAGCTTGTCATGCAACTATTAAAGGTGCAGGAACATTGTCTCCTCCTCCTCCTCCTCCCCCTCTTCTTCTTGCCACCCTAACAGTAGGTGTACGTGGGTGTCATAGGCCCTTCAGCTCTGGCATGATCTGGCGTCCACAGACACAAGAGGAGGGGGACGGAAGTTAGAAGCAGATACGGGGGGGTGGGGGTTGGAAGGTAGGCATGCAGGGATGGAAGAGAGAGGCTTGACACATCTGTTCCCCACTCCTCCTGAGGAATGCAGAGCCACATCAGGGTGGGGGGAGGACTTCAGTCAGCCAGGGCTGAACAGGAGGAGATGGAGGCAGAGGGGTAGCACATAGCCCTGCCACCAAGAACAAGGTGCCACTTCTGTAGGTACGATCAGATGCACCTGCATGGAGGGCTGAACCAAAGGGAGAGTCCCATGAGCAAGCCCTCTGCCTTCTTTACAAACTTGGTTGGAGAGATGTGTCAGCTGTGTGTCATCTTCCTGGCTTCTCTTTATTATGAACGTCTTGCCTTGCCCATGTACTTTGGAATCCCGACTTCTGGGCCTTGTTCTTCCTGCTGAGCCTGCTCCACTTTTAGCTTGAATAAAGAGCTCTTCCTTACTTTCGAGTAAGAGCCACTGTCATGTTTTTCGACAGGAACCTGACAGGGAGAAAGAATAATCCCTCTCATGGCAACAGGTTTTTCTTTTTTCTTTTTTAAAAAGAAAATCACATGCATGTGAACTTATTGTTTATGGGGAAATGTACAACTAGGAGGTGGAAAACTTCTCATTCGCAGTTCGTTAATTGAATAGACGTTTCATTTCTTTTAGTCCAATATGGCCAAGCTAAATAGGACCCCAGAGGAGGTTAACGTCCTGTGTACCCCCAGAGGTCATGAACCCGCATGTGGTAGCTCAGAAAGGGCAGCCGTCACCTTGTTTAGCCTGGCAAGCGGTGGAAAGTGCAAAGCTCTTACAAGTCTGGCTTTGAATGGTCTGAAGCTTGAAGCGAGGGAGGGAGAGACAGAAGTGCAAGTGAGCTGAGGTTCCTGGAGTTCTGGCAGAACATAGAGGGGAAAATCTTGGAGAATGGAAATGAACATTAAAATGAAATCCTGCCGCTGTTCCATTAAAGTGACACAAACTCTTTCCCTGTCATATGGTCTATGGCAGACTTGGCCAACCTGGCGCTCTCCAGATGATTTGGACTACAACTCCCATCAGCCCCAGCCAGCCTGGCAATGTTCTCCTACACATGATCACAGGGATCAAGCTGGAATATAAGGGTTCAGGTGGTCGCTGCGGTACCCTGGACCTAAGTTGTTCAGGGCTTTGTAAATTAATACAAGGACCTTGAACCTTTGCCAAAACTGCAGTAAGACTGTGTTTGTTGGGAGACATGAGCACTTAATGAATGAGGGCTTTAAGAAAGTACAAACTGCTGCAGAAATGTCAGGGACAGGATTTCAGACTGGGAAAACGAGAAACCCGAGAGGAACCAAAACTGACAGATTCGTCCAGCTGAGCTTGATGACGCTTACACCAATGTAAGTTGACATTTGGGTGGAAGAAAATGTGATATGCAAGGCCAGTCCAGCCATTTGGCAGAGTGAGTCAGTCGCTTCAGGTGGCAAATGCTGAGTGTCAGTGGCAGCCCCAATGCCAGCTTCCTCTGTTTATTAGGAGACAGTCACTTTAAAATGCTGATGAATTTTCAGGAGGATTTTTAAACTCTCCCTCCCCGTCCCTGCAAGTTGTTGCAGAAATGTGGGGAACTGAATTTAAGATTTGAAAACTGAGAAGCAGAGAGAAGCAAAATGGACAATTCCCTCTATTCCAACATTTGAGTAAATCTTTGGTTTGGATTGGGATATTAGCTCCCTCTCCCTACTTGCATTGTAGGAGAGTGTGTGATAAAATAGGTAATGAAAAAGATCTCCCACCTCTTTGTATTTTTCAAAGTATGGAAAAAGTACATAAATGCCTTATTGCTACAGATGAAGGTGCATTTTAAAGCAAAGCCACCTGGTTTCAAAGAGCATTCCAAGTCCTAATTGCTCTTAATAGCTTAGTTCCCCCCGCCCCGCCCCCCAGTGGAACCAACCACTCTAGAGGGTCCCTTGTTTAGAGAGCATAACTACTTACAATCCAGTATTCACTCAGGTACACACACACACAATTTTAAAAAAACAGCAGCAGCAAGGCAGGAAAGGGCTTGGAGCTCAGTGGTGTATCATCTGCTCACATGCAGAAGACTACTGGTTCAAACCCTGGCATAGAATCTTAGAATTGCAGAGTTGGAAGGGACTCCAAGGCTCATCACGCCTAACCCCTTGTAATGCAGGATTCTCAGCCAAAGCATCTAAGTCATCAAAAATATTATTGCAGTGGAAAAACACCAGCAGGAGCGCTGGATTGGTTCTGTCGGTGTGTTGGCTCCACTGGGCATTTGCACCACACCCACCTCCCTGCCACCTCACCTTTCTCCCTCCCAGTAAGTGACGGTGACCCACCTGCCAGAAAGATGGCACAGCGGCTCCAGTGCACCCAGCAAGCCACTTCTAGTAGCTTCCAGTGGAGAGGCTTTGCACACATTTTATGGGGACAAGCTGTAAGCCAGGACTATAGCAGATGCTTTCAAGGTGGCCACTTATGCATCACCAGAAAGGAGAACAAGCGAGGATACAAATTTGCAGAAGATCTCTATATGCTAATATATATGCATTTTGCTATGTGCTATACCTGGGGCTGCTCTTGAAGACAACTCGGAAACTTCAACTGGTCTAAAATGCAGTATCCAGATTACTGTCTGGGGTTCCATTTAGAACTCATATCACTCATGTTTTAAAACAGCTGCGTTGGCTGCCAGTTCATTCCCGGTCCAATTCAAGAGGCCCATGTTAGTGTTAAAGCCGTAAATGATCCAGACCCCGAATATCTAAGAGACGGCATTCCCTACATTTGCTTTGCATGCAGAAGGTCCCAGGTTCAATTCTTGAATATCCAGGTAGGCCTTGGAAATAGTTTCCTGCCTGAAACCCTGGAGAGCCACAGCCAGTCAATGTAGACAATACTGAGTTAATGTCCAAAAGTTGTACATACATAATTTTATTTGTATGCCGCCTTTCCACAGTGCAAACCATGCTCAAGGCGGTTTGCAACATGAAAAAATACATAAATGCAACATAACAGAAGTGTTGTTGTTTAGTCGTTTAGTCGTGTCCGACTCTTCGAATAACAGAAGTAGTCGTGAACAATAAAAACATTAACAAATGCACAACCAAACTTTCACATAAATCACAACAAGATCTAAAATAAAAGTGTAAGGCAGCCTCCTATGGTCACCAGTTTATTTGTACAAGAATAATGTTTTCAAAAGTAAGGGATGCCTTGCATATTGTTCCTTGCAGGACCTAAAACTTAGCAATGTAATGCATGCCTTCTGCTTCAATTTTCTCTTTTGGTCAAAAACGTTATTTATGTTTTTGCTGTTTTTGATTTGATTTGATCTTGCTGATACAAATTTGTGGGGTGTTTTTTGTCTCTGGCAGATTCCAAGAGAAAAGGAGTATGATTGAATTGTAATACTTTTTACCCAAAGAAGATGGACAATAATTGCATTTTCAAGCTCCTAAATGTAATCTTTTGTCTATCTAATCTTGGAGAACAAGTGGGATGAGGCATGTCCCTATGTGCCGAGAGAGAAGGTAAGTTGCAATACTATTGATATGCTATTATTTTCCATCTTTATTTATCCCTAGATGCACTAGGAATCACTCCCTCCAGACCATTCATAATTGAGAAATGCTTTTAAGACCTTTAAGAGATGAATACTGCATTTTGCAAGGTGCCTATTTGATTGTCTCCAGGAGTCATGTTGATGGACGACTCAGTTCGTATCTTCTTAAGGAACCTAGCAGCAAAGTGAATGGATAAGGAACAAGGATTTGAGCTTCTCACTTGGCAATCATGACTGTCCCAATCAATTTGAAATGGGGAGATCTTAAGAACTGTAGAGACACAGAGGCATTACAAGGCTCTCTATTATAATAGGAGAATTCAAAGGGCCAGTGTGAAGTGTCTGATAATTTTTACAGCAGTCTTTGCCAGCATGATGTTCTCAATACGTTTTTGTTTTTATTTTTTACTACAGCTCCCATCTCCTGCCCACCTAGCAGTTTGAAAGCACGTCAAAGTGCAAGTAGGTAAATAGGTACCGCTCCGGCGGGAAGGTAAACGGCATTTCTGTGCGCTGCTCTGGTTCGCCAGAAACGGCTTGGTCATGCTGGCCACATGACCCGGAAGCTGCACACCGGCTCCCTCGGCCAATAAAGCGAGATGAGCACCGCAACCCCAGAGTCGGTCACGGCTGGACCTAATGGTCAGGGGTCCCTTTACCTTTTTACAGTTCCCATCAGCCATGTTGGATGCTTGATGGGAGTTGTAGTCTTGCAAAACATTTGGAGGGCACAAAGTTGAGGAAAGCTGCTTTAGAGCAATTAGGTTCTGTGTTGGGTACTTACAGTGAGTTCCCCTACTGACCAATCTGATTCTATGCATAAAAGTGTTAAATTAGGACTTAGAAGACGTAGGTTTGAATCTCTACTCGGCCATGAATCTCACTTGTGACTCTCAGCCTAACCTACCTCACAGGGTTGTTGTGAAGACAAATTCAATAGGAGGAGAGCCAAATAGTAATACATGCAACCAGTGTGTTTTTTTCTAGAGAAAAGGGTGCCAGAATGCACCTCTCTCAGAAGACCCATCCTGGAGCCCAAAGGGGATCTCTCTGGGGTCAGGGTTTGTGTGTCTCCTCACCAGCCAGAAGCTTGTTGAGGCTGCTCCGCTGAGGTTCCTGTGCCTCAGAGCAGCTGAATGAGGCCTCACCCAATACCTCTCTGGCTCCTGTGAGCCAGAACAGCTGGGGGCTTGCTCAGCTGAGGTGCAGCTTTCCTGCACATCAGCTGTTAGCTGGGAAACTGAAGAGCCTCAGCAAAGCCCTGTTGTGCCTCAGGCTCATGAGAAGACCCTCTCTGGACCACATAGAGGAAGTTTACTGGCTGGTCAGGTCTCTTCCCACACTACCAGGGCTCAGCTGAGAGGTGCTGGAATGCTGTTCTGGAGAGTTGCGCTGGGGGGGAAAGCCCTGCACGCAACAACCAATTTACATGCTTCCCACTGACACACGATTGTGCACATGCGCATCACACTGAACCCAGAGGTGACCTTCCAAATGGCAAAAACGGCCCTAAAAGAGCCCAGAAAGGGCAAAAAGGTGTGAAAACAGTGCCTAGCAATCCTACAAGCCTTTGCAAGTGCAATCCCAGGAGCCCTTGCACCAACGGTTGAGGCCTGTAGAGAGTACAGGTTTGAGCATGGAAGTTTGGAGGGAATGATTGTAGTGGAGTTTGGTGTTTGGTAAAATGCTGCTGGTTTTTTTAAGGGTTTTGCAGAGGTTTCAAGCGGTTTAGAGAGTGTTTCCAGGCTTTTTTTGATGGTGTTTCAAATATACATAAACACGCAGTGCCTTGGAACATAACTGGGAGTTGTCTGCAGCAGCAATAATAATGATAATATTTATCCGTCCTTCTCTCAGTATGCCTCTGAATGTCAATTGCTGGGCAGAGTGCTATTACATCCTCCTATGCAGGCTTCCAAGAGGCATGTGGTTGGCCACTGTGAGAACAAAATGTAGGCCTAGAGGGGTCTTTGGCCTGATCCAGCAGGGTTTTTCATAAGTTCTTATGCAGTGCTGACTCCAGATTTTAGAGGGTCCTTCCAGCAAGACACTTCCCATGCCCCCCCTTTCTCAATGAATCTACTACCCCACTGCCATTATCACCAGCTGCTGCTGCTGCTCCTCTGCCACCTTCACTTGCCTGCCTGCCAGGGAGAGACCCAAGAAGTGAGTGTCGGCATCCGGGGGTCAAAAGGCCAGCTGGCTAGCCCCCAGCTGGAACGTCTCCCTCTCGGCCACCACGCTGCAGAGATTCATCAACCTCTGGCTCTGACGCAAATCAGCGACTCAAGCTTGCTGCCTTGAGCACACTATATGTAGCAGCATAAACTGCACAACAGAAAGGCTGAGGCCGTGGATACATACTAAAACTACGGATTTATTTTATATAAATCAGAACAAAGAAACATGTCGTCTCTCCTTGCTGTCTTCTCGGAGAGACTAAAAAAAGCAATACACAGAGCAGAAGTTCCGCTCACAGGACCCAGCAATCTGTGCTGGAAAGTAAACAGACATGTGACACGCAACAATCCCATGTCAGCAACAAAAGGTGGAATGGAATCTCCCAACATCGAGCAGGTGGTATTGCCTCCTGCTCTTCCTTCTCACCACCACTGCTGTCTGGGCCAGAGTGAGAGGTGAGCAGACAAGCAAGCAGGTTGGAAGCGTGAAGAGGTAGAGCAGGTCCCGGGGGACTCTGCTCAATGTATACAGTCAGCTAGTGCCCATCAGTGCCAGCTCGTGGTGCCAGCCCTGGTGCTGGAAGACCGCTACCCCTTTGACCTATGGAAGGGCTGGAGGACCCTTTTCAGCCAGAGCACCACATTCTGTTCAGGGCAATCTTCTGAGGGCCGCATGCCATTGGTTGGCAGAGCCAGAGGCAAACGTAGGCAGGGCAGCAAATATAAATATCACTGTTGTAGAGTGGTCTAGCTTCTACACATACATACTCAACCATTCCTCTCTATCCTCTATGAAGGCAAGCAAAAAACATTACTGGAGGTCAAGGACACATTCTGCCAGGCATAAGCATTCAATGAAGCAGGGTCAGTGAAGGGTGTGGCCTGTTCTGAGGGCCAGATAGACAAGCTTGGAGGGCTGCATTTCTCTGATAAAAATAGGGACGTCCTAAGGAAAAGGGACATTCTAGGGTCAAATCGGAAACCAGGACAGCTTCTGTAAATCTGGGATTGTCCCTGGAAAATAGGGACAATTGGAGGGTCTGGCGAAAGAAGCTTCACCTGCTGGTTTCTCTCCTGTCCTGTTGGGGATCCTGGCTTGTGCCATTCCTGTTAAACAGCTCCAGTGTATCGTTGGCACAATCTTTTGCAACAGAAAGCAATTACAGCTAACGGCTCCAAAGCTCTACCTACCGAACCTGATCTGCCTTGTCATGTCCCATTAACTTCGCCTTCAACTCTAATCCTTGCCCCTGTAGTATATAATGAAAGACATTCAAATATATGTATCAAAATGGCATCCGTATTGATTTATTAATGCTAGGGAATGCTGTCCTAATTGAATTGAGATCCAGGAAGCAAGTTAATGTAGCTAACAGTGATACAGGAATTCAATCTCCCCAGTGCCTAGAATTATGACTTTTTTTTTGGCCGTCTTTGTTGGCAGTTAGATAAATAACAAATCGATGTAGATTTCAATGAGCTTTCTTAAAAGGCAGAGACGGAGCTGAACAAACAAGCCTGGCATTTAGCAACCGAGGAAAAGTTTAAAGAGTTTTCTAAAGGGAATAAAGGAAATCGCTGGGGAGTTTTCGGAAGGGGGTTGATGTCTGGTATCTTCGAAAGAAAGGGGCTGTGTTCACTGGGTCTGGCACTTGCTAACAGAAGGGTGGTGAAGGTTCAGGCAGCCTGAAGCCCACAGGGCCTAGTTTGAGGAGGAGGAGAGGGTTTTGCATATGCTCAGAGGCACTCTCACCCACAGCCAGTCTGTAAATATATATGGCTGCCTTATAACTATGCCAGATAGCTGATTGAGAACTGGGAGAGCTAGTGAAATGTAATGATTAAGAGGCTGAACTATAAAGCAGGAAAGCCTAAGTCTGAATCTCGCCCCTGTGAACTCACTAGTTGATCTTAAGCAATCAGTCCCATCCTTCCACCTGTAATAGGGAGGTAATGACACTGGCCTGCCCTGGAGGGCTGTTATGAGCATTAGTGAGATAATGAAACCCTTTGAAAACTCCAAAGTGTTTATAATGGCCAAATATTACTGAGATGTTGAGAGAGAGCAGGATCTTTAACAGAATGCTCAGTATCATCACCAAACAGCGGCTCCTAGGTGGAGACCATAATTCTTTGGTGGAGGCTATAATTTAGCATTATGTGCAAATGGGCCTATGAATGGAGAGTGGATGCATTCTTGTCTCTAGCACACATCCATGTAAAAAGCATGCATGTGAACACTAGGATACCACAGAATGCATAGCCTGCCATTTTATTTGCTCATTGTGAACCATTTCATAATAGATTTTAGGACAGATATGTTTCTCCAGCAAATCTTTCATCTAAAGAAAAAAAAACCACTTGGCTTTTAAAACAGTAGGATGAATTTTTTAGAGGAAATGACAACATGAAACAACAAATGAAATAAAGGGTTTTATCAAATGTAAATTTTACTCCTAGACCTATTGGAATTAATGGAAAAGACTAACTTAGATCTATTAATTTCAATGCGTATACTCTGAGTAGAACTTAGAGCAACAGTTTTGGGGACAGCCACCATCAGTAAGAGTATACAGTCGTACCTTGGATCCCAAACACCTTGGTATTCAGACGTTTTGGCTCCTGAATGCTGCAAACCCAGAAGTGAGTGTTCCAGTTTGCAAACATTCTTTGGAACCTGAACGTCTGACAGGGATTCTGCGATTTCCTGCAGCCAATCAGAAGCCACGCTTTGGTTTCCAAATGTTTTGGAAGTCAAACGGACTTCGGAATGGATTCCATTTGACTTCCAAGGTACGACTGTAGATGGATTACAAGCATATTTTAATAAGTAGAATGTTTTAGGGCATGACACAAATAAGACATGGTGTTCTGTTAAAATGAGAAGAGCCTTGCAGGGGTGTAGCTAGCTGCTCTGGCACCCAGAGCAGTGGGGGTGGGGGCAAGCCGCTCACGGGGATGCCCTGGCGATCCGTGCACAGGGATGGTGCGGCGATCCGCACATGGGGGTGGCACGGCAATCCACCCAGGGGAGTGGTGCGGCGAGCTGCCATGGAGTCCACCTGGCGAATGCAAGCCCCATGCTGCCATTTTGGGCAGCGCAGGGCCCCGAACCACCGCGTCACTCCCAGGAGAGATGCATGGCTCACGGGCGCTGCAGGCCAGGACCCACGTTAAGTGCTGCCCCCCACCCCTGTTTTCAGAACAAGAAGCCTTAAATAGCATGAACATCATGGGTGCTAGCCAATAGGCACTCTTCACTGTTGCTTTCCTCCGATTCCAACTGAACCATGCTGAACATGTGCAGAACCCAAGCTTGCCCTGGAACTGACAAAGATACATGCTGAGATTGCTATACATTTATAGCACATTTAAAGCACAATAACTGTGCTCGTATCTGGCTTCCCTTAAATAATCTTGGGGGAACTGATGTTTATCCCTCACAGAGTCGCAGTTCCCAGCGCCCTTATCAAACTACAGTTCTCAGGATCTTTAGGAGACGTCATGGGCTTAAAAGACCCATGGCTATGCCCAAAGAATCCTGGGAACTGTGCTTTAAATGTATGGTGCATGGATATGACCAGAAAGTCAGTTCTTGAAATGTTACATCTCTGCACTTGCAGCCCAAATAATTTCTCTCTGTGCATATATAATATTGAGGATTGTAGATATTATATTTTATAGCTTTGTCCACATCAAAATATGCAAACACATATGTCCCCACCCTCTAGTGTCCTTCTGGAATATTCTGTAAGTGATAAATCCATTTTATGCCTGGAATCATTTCGCCCCGCTGGAGCTGATATGGTCAAGCAGCTCAGAAGCCTGAGTTAATTAAATCAACAGCTAAGAGTGCAGGTTACCCACAAAAGTGAACTTTGGTGCCCCTAAAACCACTTGCCCAGAGAAGGGCTGGGGGGAAAAACAGAGAAGTAAGTAACCACAGTTGAAGTAAAATGGAAAAAGAAATCATCAGCTCTATACCACTTTGGCTGGCTGGCCACAGGTATCAGGATATTAATTGCTCTTTGATTTGATTTTGTTGTGGGATTAAGGGCACATTGTGGCTTCTGTAGGTATCTCAGATGCTGTAAGGATGGAAGCAAAATCCCTCCACAGCACAGCTTCTTGTCGCCTCATGGAATCTACGATGTTGCTTCTCCAGGAACAATCAACATCCTTCATTCTCGTCTTCAATCCAGTCTTTTCCAGTATTTTTATCTGGGTAGAAGAAAGGAGTTGGGGCTTATGGAAAAGCATTTAAAAGCATATGGTTGCATGGTGGAGGGCAGGGGGACAGTGAACTGCATCATTGGTGGGAAGGGCACTTCTCCCGTTAGATATTTCTGTCCTACCTTTCCCTCAAGGAACCCAGCATGGCCCATACAGTTCTCTTCCTCCTCCTCCTCCTCCTCCACATTTTATTCTCACAACCACCCTGTGAGGTAGGTTGGGTTGAGTTTAAGGCCCAAGGTGAGCTTTGTGGCAGAGAGGGGATTTGAACCCTGGGCTCCCAGGTCCTAGTCCAACACTCTAGCCACTACACCACACTGGCTTGCCTTTGGGCTAGGTTGTGCATGTGTCCTATTTTACAGAGGGCATTTTCCATTTGAAGAGCTGTCTTGTCCAAGTCTGGTTTAAAAGTAAAGTGCCCTTGGAAGGGAGAGCAGGAGGGCCATAAAATGTCCCATCAACTCTGAGCACCTGGACAGCAGGCTGAGAAGGCACAGAGGTCATCTGGTCACTATGGTGAAATCTTCTGTATTTCTGTTTAAATCAGAGTCGTTATTTCTACATATTTGCCAATGCATGTAAATGGGTGCGTGTCAATTGTATGCAAATTGGTGTCCTCTTCAATCCTTCTTTTCTGGTGACATGAAAGTGGCCACCCTGCTTCACAAATGCATAGACTACTTTTAAAATTGCAGAACACAAAACAGAATGCCCCTGTTTGCTGAGCTGTGCATCCCTTTGCTATATAAATGAAAAGACTGTTGGAATGCAAATTACTGCTGGAAGCAGACCAGCCATGAGAGGGTTCCTTCTTTGCCAGAGCAACCAGAGATAGGCTGCCCTCTCTTGCCTCTTGGCAAACTCCCTTGTCAGGGAGAAAGGAACCCTGCTGACAACACCGAGGTTGCAGGTTCGATCCCCATATAGGGCAGCTGTATATTCCTACATTGCAGTGGGTTGGACTTGATGATCCTCAGGGTCCCATCCAACTCTACAATTTTATGATCCCATGCATGCTTGCTCACTTCCAAACCTCCTTAGCGCTGGGCAGGGGTGCTAACTTGAATAAAATATGGGGGGCTAGGTAAGCCCTGCCCCACGTAATTAATCACATGATATGGCACACACACATATGATTTGAATGGCAGTGCCCTTCAACCTGGGGAGGGGGCTGGCCCCCTGAAATATGTTATTGGTGGGGATGAAGGGACCTTAGCCCCTAGGAGTTGACTCCTATGCCGCTGGACTGGGCAGGGGAGGCTGAAGATTGGATTGGGCAGAAGTATCTCTGCCAGCCCTCACTCGAGGTATCACTTTGGGATCCTTATACTGAGACAAAGCCCTGAAACAGAGCTTCCGGGGTGGGGTGGGGGGCTGAGCCAGCCTGGGATCCACTGGATCCCCAGCCAACCCCATGGCCACAACATAATGGCATTGGGCCTGAATTAGGTCTAGGCTGGCCTAATGATCTGCCTGCCCCTCATCTTCCATCCCAGCTACTGGGAGGGCTGTGGATGCTGGGCTCTGGGAGAAGTCAGGATTGCTCTATCAAGTGTATGTCGGCTTGCAGCATCACAGAGTCCCTTTCCCCCCTGCTCCCCAGACCTGGAGCTGCACTGTCTATTGGCCTGTCAACTTGTCTATAGATACAGCGACTTTTAGCAGAGGGCAGCCCCTAAAATGCCCATCTGAGAGTCATCTTGGTGCAGATGGAGCTCTTAAGACCAAGAAGACGCTTAAAGTCCAGGAGAAAAAGAACTGCCCTGTCCCATAAGTCATGAGATGTCAAATGCAGCCACAGACATTAAAACTTCACTGCAGCGAGTGGTTTAATTTCCGGGGATATAACTGCCACTTTGACTCTAATGGTAGATGAAAGTTAAGATTTCCTGGTCATTCTAACCTCAGCCTGGATGGCAGAAACCCCAGGAGTTACTGTTGCAAACAATGCACCTTTTATCCAAGGGACCGAAATCCCATTAGCCCTAAAGACGTTAATTATAACAGAAATTGCCAATGGTGGCTTACTCAGGAACTGGAGCATACAAGGAGAGCAATAACTTTGCCCCGTAATGCTGGTGCCATCTGGATGTGGGTTTCCCCCGTCTCTTCATTTTTTGTTTTGTTTTTTAAATTCTCCTTAACTACTGTAATAATTAACAATGTTTGTCTGGCTGTAGGCAGCCAACATGCCTTGTCCTGAACAAAGGAGCTTCTGGGGGAAGTTTCAGTAGCATTCTTTTCTTTCAAGGGGGGATGAGAGTTGCTCAATCTACTGCTTGGGAAAACAGTAGGTCAATTTGTGGGGTCCATTTGGGGAAGACATTTGATTCTCATTTAATGGCACTTTACATAATTTGCACTGTCCAAAATAACACACACGAAAGGAAAAGCAGTTCACGGTTCTCTGAATCTTGCAGTATGGTTCTACAGCCAAATATATCCATGTACTGGTGAAAATAACATGCAAGAATGCATTGTAATAGGTACTAGGGGAAGCCACTTTCGAAAAATATGTGTGTTAGGCAAGATTGCATACAAAAATGTGTATATTAGGAGAAATTCACACTAAAATGGTGATGAATTTTTCACAAAAAGCTTTTTAAAAGCCACAAGAAAATGTGAAAATGTGGACGAAGAGCCAGTCTCAGTAGAAGTCATCTTCATATGTTTGAAATCTCTTTTATCGTCTTACCTGATGCATTCAGCCGCAATACTGCCAATTGCGTCTAGGTGGCGCTGTTGTTTTCCTGTTCTTTCCGTCAAACTCTGTATACTTCCCCAGCTCACAAACCATGGTGACAGCTTCTGCCCTCGATGCCACTGAAAAATAGGACCTTGATATTTTTGGGTGAACATGGCTGTTAAAGTGGTATAATACTGCTTTTAATAGAAAGTGTAGGCATGACCTACGTCTGCTCAGAAGTCCTTGCTGAATTCCATGAGACGTAAGTGTGGTTAGGATTGTAGTCTTAGTTAGATGCAACCCTCAGTCAGAGCCCAAAGCTTGGAGTTGATGCACTTCCTAGCAAACCTGGATTTCTTGCTACAAAATGGTGAAATGCCCTTTCTCTGGTATTTCCCTCCCCATCCTGGCTGGGACCAAAGGAGACCGCTGCCCTTGCTACCTGCCTTTAACTCTGCATAGAGGAACTCCAAACAACAGCACTGTCTTTGTTCTCGTTTACCAACCATGCGGTGAGACAGGATTTCGGAAACAGTTTGCAACGTCTGCCTCAGGTCCTGTGGCTGTGCACTTTGGTTTTCCTTCCCTTTGACGATGTTGGGGGTTTTTTCCCCACCTGTGGTTGGCCACCAGCATCTTGCTTGTGCAAGCTCACATTGTCTCAACTTCCCTGTTAGCTCCTGGGATCAGTGGGATCCACGCCTGACAATGATCCTGTCCACTGCTTCTGCTAAGTGAGGTTCCCTCCTCCCCACAAGTTCCCTTTCTATTTTCAGGTAAAAAAGAGTAATGGCTTATTTAATGCCCAAATGGCTTCTAATCAATTTAAAACTCTAAAAAATCAATACATAATTGATATCAAATGTCAAATTAAAAACCAATTAAAAATCCCATAACAAAACAGTTAAAGCAATAAAATTGTGCTACTTTTAATACTTTAAATTTGTTTCTTAGAAAAATGTTAATAATAATAATAGTAAATTTTATTTATATCCCACCCTCCCCAGCCGAAGCCGGGCTCAGGGCGGCTAACAACAATCAAATAATCAAACAGTCAAATAATCACACATTCTAAAAACATTTCATTATAAAAATTAATTAAAATCAAGTTGATGACAACCATTAAGCAAAATTCTGTGCAGGTTGCCAGAGGAGGGAGTCAGGCTGTGCCCTGACCAAAGGCCTGGTGGAACAACTCTGTCTTGCAGGCCCTGCGGAAAGATGTCAAATCCCGCAGGGCCCTAGTCTCTTGTGACAGAGCGTTCCACCAGATTGGAGCCGCAGCCGAGAAGGTCCTGGCTCTAGTTGAGGGCAGCCTAACCTCTCTGAGGCCTGGGACCTTCAGGATGTTTTTATTTGCAGACCGTAGGTTCCTCTGTGGGGCATACCAGGAGAGGCGGTCCCGTAGGTACGAGGGTCGTAGGCCGTATAATTTGTATAATTTGTTCCACTTATTTATACCAGGGGTTGGCAAAGTTTTTGTGGCTTGGGCCGGTTAACGGTCCCGCAGACGCATGCACAAACACTATTTCCAGTGCTCCTTCTGGTGTGGAGGAGGCGTGCGCAGCTTCCCATTGGCTGCAGGAGCTTCCTGCAGCCAATGGGAAGCCGGCCAGTGTCGTGGAAGGCAGTCCCTGCTCTTCTCCGCACCAGCTTAATGTGGTGCACGGGAGCTGACCGAGCGGGCGGCAGGGGTCCATGGGCCAGTTAAACGACCCCCATGGGCCGCTTGTGGCCCATGGGCCTTAGGTTGCTGACCCCTGATTTATACCTTGCCTTTCAGATAGAAATCCTGTCAAGGTGGCTTACATGTAAGGTTCAGATATTTGGGTGGCATCCAGTGTAGTGCTAAGTTAAAGCCACTTAGCAGTATACTTATTCCAGTGTTTTGCATCAGTGGAACATTGTTGTACAAGTGAATGCATAAGCAGGTTGCTGGTAACTTGGTTGCATGACAGATTGCACAATCTTTTGCACGAGTTTCCAGCTAGCCTTTACCTTGGATTCATTCGTGTGTTGTGCAACATTTAAAACTCATCCATCTGCTAGTGCACAAGCCCTTGTGCTAGTGAAAACACACACTATTATTATTATTATTATTATTATTATTATTATTTTATTTTAAAAACCCATCAGGATCCTTTTCAGAGGGCACTTGAGAGAGAGAGAGAGAGAGAGAGTGTGTGTGTGTGTGTGTGTGTGTGTGTGTGTGAAGTTCCACTAGAGCAGGCCTGGAAGTGGTCTTCGCATCAGTAAATGCTGTTCCCCATATTTCCATTGATGATGAAGAAGAAGAAGAAGAAGAAGAGTTTGGATTTGATATCCCACCTTTCACTCCCCTTCAGGAGTCTCAAAGCGGCTAACAATCTCCTTTCCCTTCCTCCCCCACAACAAACACTCTGCGAGGTGAGTGGGGCTGAGAGACTTCAAAGAAGTGTGACTGGCCCAAGGTCACCCAGCAGCTGCATGTGGAGGAGCGGGGACGCGAACCCGGTTCCCCAGATTACGTGACTACCACTCTTAACCACTGCACCGCACTGGCACTGATCCCTTTTAACTTGCATCTTGAACTATTTGAACAGGCTCCTTGCCTCCCCTTGCTTTTGGGGAACCTTTGGTCCTTCAGATATTGTTGTACACTGATTCCCATCAGCCTCAGCAAGCATGGCCAATAGCAACATCTGGAGGGACAGAGGTTCCTCACACCTGCCCAAGCAAAAACAGCAGACAAAATCCAAGCCATGTCTCCACAGCTGCTGGGCAGGACCCATTTGCTGGCTTCTAAGTTTTGCAGAAATGATTTACATGTCTGGATGCCCAAATGATGAGCTTTGTGCCAATCACCTTAATTTAGACACACCACAGAATTTTGTTTTAAGACTCAAATCAGTCAAGCAGACAAATCATACCTTTCCTCAGAAATAATCTCTCTTCCCTGCCTTCCCCTTCAACCAGCCTGAGGAAAATTTCTGTGTCATGTAAAAGCTCTCACACTGTCTTAACTTATGTTGGGTAATGCAAATAGCTATGTACTTACTTACTTACTTACTTACTTACCTATCTATCTTGATCCTAATAAAAAATCCATATGATGATGGCTTCGGAAATTTAACAAGGCTTCTTCTTCTTCAAAAGTCATAAGCCTCCAAGTAAAAGGCCACATCTGCACCTTGCACCTTACGTTCAAAGCTCTATAATTTAACAACCATGTCTTCCCCCAAAGAAGTGGCCCCCAACGGCTGCTCAAGCTGCAATGGAGGGCAAGGCCCAGGCAGGACTGGAGAGGCTGTGGAGTCGCCACTGAGGCAGCTGCAGCGGCTGCCACCTGCGTCCCCTCTGGTGCAGCCGTTGGGGGCCGCTGATGTTGCTGGGGAAGGGCCAGGCAGGAGCAGAGAGGCTGGAGAGTGATGAGCCTCCCTGGCTGGGCCCAATCCCAGGCCCGACCTTGCTGGTCACAGCAAACTGCGCAGCCAGAGCAGGGCAACAGTGGGAGAAGAAACCTCTGCTTGGCTGCAGCCTCCACATAAAAGGTAGTTCTGACTGGGAAGGCCGTTTTCAAAATATGGCAACCCTATATGAATGTGATCTTCCATGTTTACTGAAAAATTTGGAATATATATGTGTGTGTGTGTGTGTGTGTGTGTGTTGGAGACAGCATCTTTGCTCAAATTCTTTTAAATCAAAACATTTTCTGAGGACAAATGGCGACATTTATTTATTTATTTATTTAAAACCCTGGCTCTGTTTTTCTGGGACTTGGTGACTCTCCCTCACTGTTGTTGTTATTTAGTCATTTAGTCGTGTCTGACTCTTCGTGACCCCATGGACCAGAGCACGGCAGGCACTTCTGTCTTCCACTGCCTCCCGCACTTTGGTCAAACTCATGCTGGTAGCTTCGAGAGCACTGTCTAGCCATCTCATCCTCTGTCGTCCCCTTCTCCTTGTGCCCTCCATCTTTCCCAGCATCAGGGTCTTTTCCAGGGAGTCTTCTCTTCTCATGAGGTGGCCAAAGTATTGGAGCCTCAGCTTCACAATCTGTCTTTCCAGTGAGCACTCAGGGCTGATTTCCTTAAGAATGGAGAGGTTTGATCTTCTTGCAGTCCATGGGACTCATTATCCCTCCAATAAAACTTCAAATTATTCATGGCTATAAGGAAATGTCACCCCTAGTCAGACATTCCCCCTATATCCCTGTCCCCCCTGGGAACTCAGGGGCAGAAAATACCTTGTCCCTCGTCCCTCTCAAATCCTCCTTAATGAACACATTAAAATGAGACTGTTTGTTTATATCTTTTTCAAAATCTCCAAAGACATTCCTATATATAAGTCCTGCTTCGGATCCCGTCCCTGTAATGGGTCATTAATGTATTTTAAGTGAGAGAGAAAACTTGGCATTGGCAGCAGAAGATTGCTTTAATAGCAAAGTGACCCAGAGTGCCTTTTGATTGCTTTTAAATTCCCAATGAATAATAGATATTGGGCCTTATAATGCAATGCTAACAGGCCACCCTCTGCAGGAGCCAGAATGCTTGGTTAACGGAGCCAATTGGAAAACTCAATAGAGGAAGTTTAAAGGGGATGCTGATAATAAAAAGTCCTTTAGAAAAGTGGGAGGAAAGCCGTCTATTGATGAAGACGTTATTTAAAACAGATACCTGGTTATTACTTCATTCCAGAGGGCTTGCAGGAGGTAGAACTCAATAGGGCACACCATTGTCTTCAAGGGTAGCCCCATGTAAAGCACATTACAGTAATCCAGATGGGAGGTCATTACAGCATGAACTACTGGGACCAGGCTATCCTAGCCTAGTAATGGTCAAAGCTGGCAAACCCACTTAAAAGCCCTCTTATTTTTTATTTTATTTTTTTTATAAATTTTTATTAGTTTTCCAACACAAAATAAACACAATACACAATACCTAAACAAACAAACATATAAACATGTATAATTTCGTAACCTTTTTTTCATAAACCTTACTTCCCGGACTTCCCCATGCCTCCCCTTTTCTGCATCCCTGTTTTAATATTTCTTCAGCAACCCCCCAATTAGCTAATTATTCAATTCGTTTTTTAACGTTCTTCTCTTACTTATTCAGTTACAGCTGTAATTCTATATTTCCCATTCCCTTGACATTTTAACACTCATTAATTTTACAACAATTCTTAAGATATAATTTAAATTTCTTCCAGTCTTCTTCCACCGTCTCTTTCCCTTGGTCACGGATTCTGCCAGTCATCTCCGCCTCCACTTAAAAGCCCTCTTAGCCACAAGGGCCACCAGGATACCAGTGACTTCTTGTTCCTTCAGGGGGAGTGCAACCTCTCTGAGAGTTTCCACCTAATTCCAATCTGCTGGGGCTGATGGGAGTTGTAGTCCAAAACATCTGGAGGAGGGCACCAGGTTGGTAAAGGCTGTTGTAGGCCAGAAATTTAAAACAAACACACACACAGAACAATGTAATCGTAACTATAAAAAAGATGATGTGATCTGAAAAATTTAAAATATTGGGTTGTAGCCAATGGTGGCAGGGTGATGGACCCCAGTTCACCAATCACCTGTGAGTTATATTGCATGCTGTTCTGCAGATCCCCTTGAACCTCAGCAGCAGCTGTTTAGGAGATGGAAAGGTCTGCAGTCGGAGGGGGAGTGTCATTGTTTATTTATTCCTTATTTATATGATTTTTTTTAATTCTATCATTCCTCCAAGGCAGTTCACAACAATCAATTCAACCAATAAAATGAGAAAAACAAGTATTAAAAACTTTTAAAATGAATAGCAGCAGCTTTTAAAACATGAATCAGAAAAAGCACCCAGTAAAGCAATTAATTCAGCTGCCAGAATCAGGTAGTTTCTTCCCTCTCCCTTAAAAAACCCCCAAAACTTTTATTTATAAATTTTATGGGTTTTATGGAGTACGTGTTTTGAGTGGGGTTTATTGGTTTGTGTTTTGTTTTGCTCTTGTTTTTATTGGAATGAGAACTGAAGTAGCATGAATGAGCTGACTGAGAACTCTTCAAACAGATAAAGGATTGTGTTCTGATAACCTTAGGGATGCTTGAGGAACTACATTTCAGTGAATTTTGATGAGGACTGATCTGATCTGCACCACCTGGACCGATGTGCAAATTGGAATGAAGTTATCCTTCAGATTTCACGCTGCTCATTTGCAATATTTTTCTTGGCTCAAAAAATTGTGCAAACATGCATTTAAAATGCATTAAATGCATGTTTTAGGGGAAATTATCTTTACAAATACATTGAGGTCAAATATATATTTTGTGATAAAATCCATATTTAAATAAGTATTTTAAAGAATATTTAAACATGAATTTTTGTGCTGATTTCCCCCCTCCCCAAAATATAATAGATCAATGCATAGACAGAACAGACTTCTGTCTGAACATGCACCAAATACAGACCTGAAAAAGGCTGATCCATCTAACTCTATTTCAGTCCTCTGTAAAGTGGGGTACATGGCCACCCTAGACTTTGCATGCATAGATCATTGTCCTCCTTTGCTTCCCTGTGGTGTTGGCCACAAGTGGGCAATTGTTCTCTATCTGGGGCCCCTGACAGGCAGACCTGCTGCAATTGCAACCAATGAGGTGAACCACCATGGGTACCAGGGGGCAGACACCCGACACCCTGCCACTTGGTGGATCAATAGGCATTAAGACTCCTGGGTCCAGGAGCGAAGAGGCATTAGTGGCTTCCCTGTCTGAACCACACTAGCCAGGGAGGGATTGGTGCATCCAGACCACTGAGCCCATCGTGGGAAGTGTGGTCATGGAGGCTTCTCAATGTTGTGTCCTTTGGCTGGGCAGAACAGAGATTGCGGCTAGGATGCAATTTGGGATAGACGAATATTCCTTCTTTCAGGTTTAGGTGTTTCTTTCCATTCTTAATTTCAGCTCTTCACATTTTTGCGGCAATCTGCAAACTCCCCCCCCCCTATCCTCAAGAAAATCCATCAGCATTTGTGTATTAAGTTCTCCGGATATACACATTTTTGTATAAAGTTTTAAGGAATACACAGTTTTGCATATTTCTTAAATGTATATTACATGGCCTTGTCATGTCCACAGAATGGAAGGTGCCAGGATCCCCAAGGAGAGCTCTCTCTCTATGGAGAGCTAGCTTCAGGCACCGAACCTGTTGGCAGACCAACTCTGCGCTACAAAGATGTCTGCAAGTGTGACATGAAGGCTGGCAACATCAACCCCACCATGTGGGAATCCCTTGCGGATGACCACAGTACCTGGAGACAGACAGTCAGGTCATGTACCCATCGCAGTGACGAGAGGAGGAATGACTGCTGGGAGGAGCGAAGAGAAGAGAAAACACCATGGTGCATCTGCTGCAGCACAACCAGACACCTCTGAATGACTCTTAGCATCAGAAAAATATTCCTGATGTTGATTTGGAATCTACTTTCTTGCAACTTGAATCCATTGGTATGGGTCCTACCCTCCCGAGCAAGAGAAAGCAAGCTTGTTCCATTTTCCATGTGACAGCCCTTGAGTATTTGAAGATGGCTATCATATCTCCTCTCAAGTCTCCTCTCATCCAGGCTCAACATACCCAACTCCCTCAACTGGTCCTCATAAAGCTTAGTTTCCAGACCCTTTATAATTCTGATCGTCCTCGACACACATTCCAGCTTGTCAAGATCCTTCTTTTACCTATTACCATCATAATTATCTCTTGGAACACCAAGTGGTTACCAGTGTCTGTTAAGCAACTTTACTCATTAAGATCTATATGATCCAGGGTAGATCGTCTGCTTTGCAAGCAGGCCAGGTGGCTTGTACGCCTGCTTGGTCTCCAATCTAGGTGATAAACATTGAAGGGCAATCTCAACATTTAGCTTAGGGGTAGAGCTTCTGCTTTGCATCTTAACTCCAGGTAGAGGTGGGAGAGACCTTTGTCCAAAACTGCCAGTTGGTATAGATAGAACTGAACGAGATGGAGCAGTGTTGTAACTTTGTGTATAAGGCAGCCTCACGTGTCACATGCCTGTCAGAATATTCTCACACCAGCACCTTTTCTTCTTCTTCTTTTGTAATTCGTCCCCGCTTGCCATGTAGGTTTGCCATCAACAGGGCAGGTGGCAGATGCCGTTCTGCATAGTCAGGAAACACTAGGTGCTACTGCTTCATGCCTCTCAGAAGCACAGAGCTTAAGAGGCTTGGAAATGCATGGCAGAAATAGCGTCTTCCAACAGGGATGTGTTTGAGCTCCATCTGTTGTGCATTAAAACATTTCTAAGAATGGCCACAGATCTCCGCAGCTTAAAATGTCTTAAACATGCGCATGTGCCCAAAGCGTCAGCCGAGAGAATTCGGCTTAGCGCCATGGACAGCAGCAGAGCGAGGCTGACTCCAACCAGCTGCAGATTTGGCCTGAAGAGACAATTTTTGAAACAATGCTTGCCACGTGTTTGGCTAGAAAAGTAGCAAAGTGGTTCATTTGCTGATGCATTTTGAGAAGGGCTTCCAGTTCCGATGAGACCTATAGAGGTTATCATGCTATCAGTATCTGAAGGAACATGAAAGTTAGCTAAGCAGGTTTGGATGAAGGATGGAGGACAAATGGATTTGTGCATGGCTTTTTAAGGCTCTGATCTGATTGAGCTTTGCTTGCACTGAACCGCTTCTTGCATCAAGCTCTCTCTCACGTCTGAGCCACTCATGCATCATCATGTGTGTTTTTTTATAACCCCAGTTAATTATATGCAAAATTAGATGGAAAAGTATGTATAATACATATAAAGGAATCAAACCTCTTGCATTATTTTTTCAGCATAATTTTATAAAGTATATTCATTGCACACTATTTTTATACAGTTCTGTGTGCTGATGTATGCACATGTTTATGGGCCAATTGCTTTAATGTATATCTGTATACTATGTGTGTAGTATTATGCCTATAATAATGCATGTAATAAACTGTTGTAAACTGTTTAGAGATTTTTCATTATACTATATTTCCACTAGATTGTCATAATGCTGTGACCTGGGTCGACTTGTCTGACAGCAGTGACAGTCAATAGGTACAAAGTTGAGATCAAGGAGGTGTGCACCCAATAGGCATTGCTGCTGTGTGAGGATAATGGGATAACAATGTAGTAAGTAAATACAGTAAAAGTATAATATGCCCTTGCCTGTGGCTGTAGGCAGGCAGCATAATTTTCACATTAGCCTTCCTGTCTGTGCCTTCTCTTTTGACTGTCTATTCAGAAATCTGCCTTTGAGGCAGCCTCTTTGGCTTAACTTTCCAGTGTAAGAGCAATTTTCAAAGCTGCTCAAAAATTTTGATTGTTTTCAATTTTGGGGCTGATAATGGAGATTGACACCCTCCCCCCCGCAAAATGTTTTGTGAGACTGCTCACTGATTCTCTTGAGTGGCATTTCCTCTAGCTGCTGGTTCAGCCATATAGTGTGTGTGTGTGTGTGTGTGTGTGTGTGTGTGTGTGTGTGTTTATTTATCTTGGTTACTGTTCCATTCTTTCTCCTTCCTAGATGAGCCACATGGTGATCCTATGCCACCAGGAAGCACATCATAAACAGGATAGCATCACTGCTGTACTACATACCCCATCGGATTAAACTACACAATGGCACCATGACAATCAGATGAAATCAGTTCAGAGAAGGGAGCAAGGAAGAGCGAGCAAACAGTGATGAAAATTTTCAGGAAAAGGCAGGTGTTTTTTTGATATGGCAGAAGGAATTTGGGTCATTTCAGATCAGAGCTTGTAGTTTCTATCTAGTAGTCGTATCTTGGTTGTCAAAGCCTTGGTACTCGTACGTTTTGGCTCCCGAAAGATCGAAATCCGGATGTGAGTGTTCGGGTTTTCTAACTTTTTTTGGAAGCTGAATGTCCGATGCGGCTTCCGCTATTGTTTCCGGTGCACCTGGGCTTGGGCTTGGGCAGCTTGGGCTCAGTCTTGGGCATGGGCCACTGCCAGCCCGAGCCAGGGAAAGAGTCGTACTGGTGCTGGCGCTCTGCACGCCATGGCCGCTGCCAGCCCAAGCTAGGGAAAGAAGGGTGCAGCGGCCTTGCGCGCCCATGCATCTCTTTTCCCAGCTCAGGCTGGCAGCAGCTCAGGCTGTCCTCTTTTTTGATCTTCAAGATATGGCAACCCTATAAATGCAAGAGAGTAGTTAGGGTAAATAACTACAGTTGTGAGTAGTACATTAACTACAGAGAAAGGAAGGAGCAGGTGGTAAAAGGTTCTAAGATATTTTGATCAACCAATCAAATATACCAAATTATGTTCTTGTTAATCCAAATAAATGGGGGGGGGGGGCAATGCAGAAGCCAGCTGTGTGATCACTGCTAGACTGAGGCAGCTATTCTGCTGGTGCCCCTCCCTCACTCCTAGAGCTTGTTGATGAAGCTAATTCAGCTTGTACTAATGTAGGAAATCATTAAAGATCAATAACAAAATCATTAGCAGTGTGACGCTCTTTCTGGACTGTCTGATCGACAGATATGCCACTTAATCCGGCCATAAAATCGGCACCATGAGCTCATTTTAATGGGTGTCAGCAAGATTGATTGGCAGAGGTCTAAGGGTTAGAGCAGCAATGCGCAAGCCAGACCACTAATGCACTTGCAAACTCTTTGGAGCACTTTGAGGCAAGTTAAACAGAAAGTGCCCTGCAAACCGCACGGAGCCCCATTTTGCTCAAGCCACTTAAAAAAGACTCTAAAGCTAATGCAAGGCTCTGCAACAGAGCAGGACATTACAATGATGGAGGCGTCTTACTTGGTTAAATTAAAATCAACAAGCAAAGATGCATATGCTCTGAATATCTCTTAGTATCTATCCAGGTGTTCCAGAAGCTGCTGGGAACATCTTATGAAGAAGACACTGACCTCTGGGCTTAGAAAATGTAGGTTTTCAGTGACCATTTGTTTTTCGATGTCTGCCAGGCCCAGCCTCAGACACGTTGGTGCCTGAGACATAGCATTTCAGTGGCACACGCCCATATATTTATTGGGACATAATCAGGGATGGGGGTGAAATTTGTTCAGATGGGATTTTAATGCAAACATACCTAATTGGCCCTTCCCAAACCAATACATGAATTGAAATGCCAGACTGCTCCTTTGAAATTTGCAAGTCTCAGAATTTTTACAAAAATGTATTATACTGGGGAAGATTGCTAAAATACGTATCTTAGGCGAAATATGAAAGAAAACGCATATGAAGTTTCAAACTGATTCAGAAACGGGAGGAACTGGATTTAAGATTGGAAAACTAAGAATCAGAGCAAAGCCAAAACTAACAAATTCCTCCACCCCTAAGGACAACCCACTGGGAAGTTCTCTTGCACAAGGCCTGTTGAAGTGAACTGGGGCTGTAAAAGAGCACTTTTGCACAGTTCCTGTTCATTCAAAGGAGCTTCGTGATGGATTGTGGGTCAGATCTGTCTGTCTTGCAGACACCCCTTGCGTGTTTTGGCTGTGTGTTTGGAGAGGGTGAGAAGGGGCCGTGTGTACATATCAGCTTATACACACAGAGTTCCTCCACACAAGCGTGGTGGTGGTCTTGAGCTCACTGACTGTGTGGCTGGCGGGAGGCATAGTTAGCTCCCATTGCTTTACAGCCCCTATGGCATATTTATTTTACCTCCTTTAAACATGTGAGGGAGTTCAGAAGCCCACTACATCTTGTTTTATACACTTTAAACAGTATTTAAAGCAATGTTTCCAGAGTGGTTTAGCAACCATTCTTTCTTCACAGGGAACTCTGGAAATGGTAGCTCTGTGAAAGGAACAGGGGTCTCCTAACAGGTCTCAGCACCCTTAGCAAGCTACAAGTCCCATGATTCTTGGGGGGGGGGGAGCCATGGCTGTTTAAAGTGTGTTAAGTGTCTTGTGTAGATGGGGCCTTATATCAAGACCATTCATTGCTTCAGGAAGGTATCATTGATACCACAAAGGTGTCCATGGATTCATGGATTTAATGGATTAATAACTCTTGATGGTGGGGTACATTTTAGTGATGCTCATCTCAAACAGTAATGTCGGTTCACGTTGCCTGTGCTACACGAGTGGAAATTGATGGGGCTTTTTTCTTTGGCCCCATTGGATTGCTTTCATCCAAGCGACTTGTTTTTCTGTACATGGTTATTGGTGGTTATTACTGCTAACACAGCAGTTTGACTTCACCCCCAGAGGCACACTTCACTGTCTCTCAAGACAGATGGATGCCAACATTTATATTTATATGCCACTTTTCCACATATATGTGCCCAAAGCAGCTCACAGCACAACAAGATAACAGCAAAAATCCAAATCAGTACACTTGGGGCACTGCTAACAGTGTGACATTTTAAGTTCATTATAAAAAAGCCAGCAGAACAGCTGAATGTTTTATTCCAGTGAGAACTGGGTGAACGAACTGATGTGGTAGGTGCAAGGAGTGGTGTGATTGTTGAGTGATTATGTTATGTGTGGGTGGTTTAGATTCATTTTGTGAGTGCAAATGTGTATTGTATGTTCGAGGTGAATGTATTATTTTCTTTTTTTGTAATGTTCATGAGATTTTCATGATGATAGATACTATAGTTATTGTCACAGTTTGCTGTTGCAGCCATTGGTCTGACCAGTTTTGCCTCTGGCCCCACCCAACAATGGCACACAGCCCCCGAATGGTTGCTTATGTGGCCCCTGGGCTGCAAAACTTGCCCACTCTGGTACATTTGAGCCCGACACTGTGGGTTAAACCACAGAGCTTAGGACTTGCCGATCAGAAGGTCGGCGGTTCGAATCCCTGTGACAGGGTGAGCTCCTGTTGCTCGGTCCCAGCTCCTGCCAACCTAGCAGTTCGAAAGCACGTCAAAGTGCAAGTAGATAAATAGGTACTGCTCCGGCGGGAAGGTAAACAGTGTTTCCGTGTGCTGCTCTGGTTCGCCAGAAGCGGCTTAGTCATGCTGGCCACATAACCCGGAAGCTGTACACCAGCTCCCTCGGCCAATAAAGCGAGATGAGTGCCGCAACCCCAGAGTCGGCCATGACTGGACCTAATGGCCAGGGGTCCCTTTACCTTTACCTTATACTCCTATACTTCTTTACTGGAAAAGAAAGAAAACTCTAGTGGGTGGGTCTAGGTGTGGCCAGACAGGAGGGCAGAGGTAAAGATGAGAGGCTGTGGCAGCAGACACCAGCAAACAGTGCCTCCTTTTGGCTCAGGCCATGACTTGTGAATCATTTAGTCGGAGGGCCAGGCCTTGTCACATGACCAGTCAACTGGTCTACTGATATTTGACAGGTGTCTCATAGCTCTGTTCAGCCATTCTGTATTTCTCTTGAAGACCCTATGTGTAGTGCTGCTGCTGCACAGGCTGTATCCCTGTCTGATGGGGCCCAGGATCAGGGCCCTCCTCAAGTTGCAACAAGCTGTTGGGTCAAGATGGCTGCCACAAGGCCCTTGCAGAGAAACCCACATCCCCTGACACCAATGTAGCTCCCGTGGTTAGCCAGTGGCTAATGCTCTAGCCCTTGAAGTCACCATTTTGTCAGCGTTTCTTCTGTAATTAGAGATTTTGGTCTGGCCCACCAATAGGCTGAGAGATCACTCTGTGAACTTTACAAGCCTTTGAGGTTAAATGGCTGAAGAGGCCACAAAGACTCAATAAATTAAAAAACAACACGGCAGCAGCATCAACCCCAGTGTTTTTATCTAACAAGGGAGCCTTGCGTCTTCATTTAATCCTGATGAAGGCCGTTGGATTAAGTGGAGAAATCCTGGTATCGACGAGGGGAAATTGTGGTGATACCATAAAACACACACTAAAGCAATTAGTGGGCAGTTCTGCTGGCCTACGGGCTGTTTAATTCTGTGGTCATTCCCATCTAATGAAAACCCCACACAAAAGGAAGACACATTGGCTGTGACCTCCTCATACTTCACGCAGGCCACACGCGCACCACAGCGGTATCGAGAGTGATTTGAGGCATTGAGGGGAAAATTACTTATTGTGGGAGAGTGGGCTAATGAAACAGGGGGAAGAAGAAGAGTGGGGGAAAAACTGACCAAACTTAGTATGTCTGAAATAATGGGAATGTGGTTTCTGTCCCACCCAGCCTGCCCTTGCTTGTCATGGTTAAATTATTGCAATTGGACATCCCTCCCCCACCACTCCCCTCTAGCTAGCCTCTTAATTATAATAAACCAGCTATTTCTTTGTAGGAGAAGCTGAGGAAAGCCTGCATGTTTGGACCACAAGGGGGCAGTTTTCAACACAGAGTTTTCCAAGGATCACTCCTTGTGGATTGGTTACTGCTTGACTCCCTCCAGCTGAATTGTGGTCACCTCCTGGGTGTTTAGAAGAGCTAAGATGCTTGAGGAATCCTGTCTTTGTGAATTCTGATCCGATCTGAACTGAACCTCAGATTTCTGGCTAATGTGTGGATTCAGAGTTATCCTACAGGTCTCCCACTTCCTGAAAGTTCCAGCACCCTTCACTGCTCAGAAAATGTATCAAAACACATTTTAAAATGTGCATTTTTAGATAAAATAAGTTTATAAACACACATTTTAACACTGAATACATGCACAATGCAACCCCATACTTGATGCATTTGGATAACTGAAATTTCACTGATATTCCCAGGTAAGAACACAACCACACCTTACATTTAAAGCACATGACTTCCCCCAAAGAATCCTGGGAACTATAGTTTATCTCTGATAGGTAAACTTTAATACATACATAACACAGAAAGTGGGGGGGGGGGGCACAAAATTTGCATACACACAATACATTTAAAGCACATCTCCCCCAAATCCTGGGTATTATAATTTACCTCTTACAGAGCTACAATTCCCAGTACCCTCCCTAGGATTCTTTAGGGGGAGTGTGTGCTTTAAATATGCATTGAATGTGCTTTAGATGTAAGATGTAGATGTGACCTATAAATGAATATAGGATTGCAGCCCTAGAAATCTTATTTAAATACACAGATTTTTAAAGAAATGATATTTGTGTTGCTGCCTTGGAGGGTCCTGCTATGGCTGCACTGGGTGAAGCAGTTCCTCAGCCCTGGACCTGGTACCCAGCAGCCATTCCTGATGTATTTTTCATATCTTAGGTTGTGATGGCCCTTTTGTTTGTAGCAAAGTGTATTCATTGGGGTATAAGTGGAACTGTGCAAATGTGGCATGTATCGAGAAAAAAATGGAATGAACTCTGATCCTGATGTTTTCAGCACGCAGAAGCACGTATTTATAGGAAATCCATGCAGGTTAGTACCCAGATAGCAAGGGACAAGTGGAATGCAATAATGGGCTAATATATGTTTAAAACATATCTTGGCGTATACCAATTAAACCATGGGTAGGCAAACTAAGGCCCAGGGGCCGGATCCGGCCCAATCGCCTTCTAAATCCAGCCTGCGGATGGTCCAGGAATCAGCGTGGTTTTACATGAGTAGAATGCGTCCTTTTATTTAAAATGCATCTCTGGGTTATTTGTGGGGCCTGCCTGCTGTTTTTACATGAGTAGAATGTGTGCTTTTATTAAAAATGCATCTCTGGGTTATTTGTGGGGCATAGGAATTCGTTCATTATTATTATTATTTTTTCAAAATATAGTCCGGCCCTCCCCCGGCTCCCTGCTGAAAATGTTTGCTGTCCCCTGAATTAAACTGTCATGGCTTCACCCAAAGAATCCTGGGAATGGTAGTTTGATGAAGACCCTGAAAAATTCTCTGTTAGAAACCCTCTCCAGAACTATTCTTCCAAAGCAGTGGTGCAGTTACGTAATTTTACACTCCGGGACTGAATGGTTCTCTCCCTGCCCCCTCATCTTCTGTTTAGATGGTAAATTGAATTACTTGACTTCAAAAAAGTGTGGTAAGTAGGTCAGCCCTACTGTGTCTAGAGGTCTTCCTGCTCGTTTTGTTGTGCGGGGCCCTGGACACCTGCCCTGATGAGACCACTCTTCTGTGACGAGAGGGAACGACTGCAAAACTCCTTGAAGTCTGTAGTGTCTTTGGTCTCAGTCTCAGAACGTTATCGGCCTGATTTTGTGACACACACACACACACACACACACACACACTTACTTTGAATGCACTACACCCTAACACTTCCTTTCATCTGAGCACCATCACTCTTCAGGCCAAGCTTCCGCCCGAAATGTAGTAGCCACCCTGCCTCACTTTGGGCTTTCCAGTAACTGCGCTGTGCATTAGTCTACAGAGAGCAGATTATTATTTCCTGTAAAATCTATTTGCTCCGACCACAAGCCAGCGCTCGGGCATGTTCCTTTGCTTACAGGCCTTAGCCAGCATGGTATCGAAATAGACATCAGATGGGAGAGGCTTGCTTTGCTCCTTGTGATACAACCCCTCCCCCCAAAAACCCCAACACACTCTTTCCTGCACATTAGTAGTTGCTGCTTGCTGATAATCGTGGATGCTATAAGGTCATCTTTGCTACGTATTATGAGAAAAGTAAACTCTGGGCAGGGAGAAAATAAAGTTATTCACACATACAGCTGCAATTGAAATTATTCAACCCCCCCACCACCTGCAAATCAGGTTTATTATCAAAATTTGCAGATTTTCAGCTGTTTGCACAGAGCAAGTAAAAGAAAAAGGCCTTTGAAATAGCTCAACAAAACGGATGCATCAAGTGGTTTCCCCAAATTCAGCTGAAAATGCAACTTTGATTTGTTCATTGCAAACAGCTGAAAGTCTGCAAATTTTGATAATGACCGCTCTCCCCATCAACCAGAGGGCGCCCTTTGCGTGGCCGCACACAGCACCCTCGATCCTCCAAGACTCCCGGAAGAACGCTCCTGGTCCACCTCCCCACATCACAGCCCTTGAGGTTCCCGCCAAACCTCAGTTCAGAATGAACCAATGAACCAGGCGGAGGAGCCAGAGAGCGGACCAAGAAGGGGTAGTCTTCACTCTGGTCTGCGCTTTGTGTATGTAAGGGAGCGGAGCCTACTTGGGAGCCCACAGTCGGTTCCAGAGCTTCACCCTCCCTTTGTTTATGCTCTTTATTGCAGGTTAACCTCTTTACAGGTATGTGGGCGTTGCTACGGTCTTTCAGTGGTTGCTGTTAAAGGACCAGGAAGGAATTTCCCCTGCATTGGCAGGTTTCGCCTTCTCCATAGCAAAATGTCACAACTTTGGTGGTTTTAGGCCTTGGGCAGAATCCTTTAGTCTATCTTCCCTAAATGGGGGGGGGGGGGGCATTTTGAAGCGGTGACACACGCCCCCCCCCCCCGGCGATCCCATGGTTCCCCGTTAAAGGGGCTGTGTTGAAGGGAGTCACAGGCCATATGCTGAAAGGTTGTCAGTGCACTCCCTTGTGTTTGCGGCAAAATGGGGGCAGGCTCTCTTCTTAAACATACGTCTTCCAGAGCCAGCCCGCTTCCCAGACAGATCTGTTAACCCTGATGTGCCTCAGATCCCCGGCTGGGGACTGGGAGGGATAAACGCCCAATGCCTAAGCCAAGGTCTTCCTACATCTGAAAGTTTAAATAAAGTTGTAGCTCATTTTAACCCCATAACACGTTGTCATGCACCATTCATTTCACCTGGGTGGCTCCTTCTCCGCCTGGCCACGCCATAAACCTGATATGCAATGAGGGTTGAATAATTTTTTATTGCAACTGTGTATTGCAACTGTACAATGGCACAAATTCATGGTCACCTGATTATCAACTGACGTGGGTGGCGTTGTGGGTAAAACCTCAGCGCCTAGGGCTTGCCTTCTCCGCCTGGCCACGCCATAAACCTGATATGCAATGAGGGTTGAATAATTTTTTATTGCAACTGTGTATTGCAACTGTACAATGGCACAAATTCATGGTCACCTGATTATCAACTGACGTGGGTGGCGTTGTGGGTAAAACCTCAGCGCCTAGGGCTTGCCGATCGCATGGTCGGCGGTTCGAATCCCTGCGGCAGGGTGCGCTCCCGCTCCTCGGTCCCAGCGCCTGCCAACCTAGCAGTTCGAAAGCACCCCCGGGTGCAAGTAGATAAATAGGGACCGCTTACTAGCGGGAAGGTAAACGGCGTTTCCGTGTGCAGCTCTGGCTCGCCAGAGTAGCTTCGTCACGCTGGCCATGTGACCCGGAAGTGTCTGCGGACAGCGCTGGCTCCCGGCCTCTAGAGTGAGTTGAGCGCACAACCCTAGAGTCTGGCAAGACTGGCCCGTACGGGCAGGGGTACCTTTACCTTTACCTTTAGTCAACTGATTAGTTCATTGATACTTAGGTAGTACAGTAAATCAAATAGTGTAGTGGTAGATTCTGAAGTGCAGGAGCACATCATGTTAGCCTCCATAGTCACCCCTCTGCCCCAATAAGGAAAGTCTGAAAGGGAGGCAACCTTTGGGAAGCCCATAAGAAGAACCTGAGTGCAGCAGCACTCTCCCCACTTGTGAATCTCAGCAACTGGAATTCAGAGACATGCTGCGTCGAGCAGTAGAGAAAGGCATAGCCATCGTGGATATTTTCATATGCTGCTTTTATATATTATATTTTGATATAGTTGCTGTATTATTGTTTATCTGTTTGTAAGGTGCCCTGAAAAGTTTATTGAAAGGCAGAATATAAATTCTTTAAAAGGAAGGAAGGAATGTACTAATTTCCACTGTTTTAATATTGTTTTATCACGTTGGATTTTGTCTTAAAATGTTGTCAGTTGCTCTAGGTTTGGTTGATGAAAAGTAGTATATGAATGATATCCCACAAAAGGTTCTACCACAGGTAAATCTGTTTCGGCTTTCAGGTGCCACAAGCCTCTTTGTTCTTTTTGCTGCTGCAGAGCTCTGTGGCTACCCTTCTGAAATTCGCACTGATTTGGATCTGTTTTTTCTTCTCCTCTTGCAAATCTAGGTCACTTGCCTTGTAACCCCTGAACCTGTGGTCTTGAGGTGAAGTCTTCAGAACCCAAAGCCTCAACTGAGAGAGCATGGATGGAACCAGACTCTTTGAAGCCTGCGTGTTGCTGGTTGGGGTGACTGGTGCATAACACCAATGCAACCAGTTGGTGCACTTGGGAAAAAGCACTGTGGGTAGGGGAGCGTGGAGTGGGGCTGGGCCTGCGGTGTGTGTTTCCTGAGATGAACAAAGATTGATGCAAAGAGCATGCAAGCACATGGTGACAAGTGATGACTGCTCAGCTCTGGGAGGTATAAAGGCCAGTGCTGGCAAAGCACATTTAAAAAAGAAAACAGTTCTGGTTCTAGTTCTTCCTGTCCAAAAATGAATTCGTTTCGGTTAGTTTGTTTGGCAAACTGTTTCAAGTCCATCCAAATGAACTTTTTAGTCCATAAGAAGTTCATCTTTGCCCTCCCACCTGCACCTCAAAAAAACAATAATCAGCATTCAGAATGCTACAAGCTGCTGTGCTGAGCTGTAGGATCCGTAAGTAAACCAGGGGCCACACACAAGGAATAGGATGTCTGATGGACAAAATGGCAACAGGTAAAGCTTCCCCTGATATACCTGGAAGACTGACTGCCCTATAAGATCACTTAGACCACTGGGGGACATTCTGCTTGTGGCACCACACCTTACATCCAGCATGAACATGAACTAGAAATCAGTCAGCTTTCTACCCCCAAATGAACTTTTTTCACCTTCAGTTCACTTGGCAATTATGGAAACTGCTTTCAGGTTCAGAGATTTCTGAACTGGTTCAGTCAACTACATTCAATAGAAATGATTCACTCCAAGCACCAGATAAGGTCCTGTTCACAGCTCCTCAGGACCACCTCCAAGTAAGGTGACAGTGGTGTGTGGCAGCACTCAGAAGCAGCACTGCCTTGCTCTGAGCCTCCATTTACCGTATTTTTCGCACCATAGGATGCACTTTTTCCCTCCTAAAAAGCAAGGGAAAATGTGTGTGTGTCCTATGGAGTGAATGCAGGGGGGAGGCAGGCAGGAAAAGCCCCCAAGAGCTGCACACAAGCTCCGTGCGCTCTTGCGGGCTTTTCCACCTCAGTCCCTTCTCCCACCTCCCAGGAAAGCCAGGAGAAGCCGTCCAGCCCTTTTAAAGTGCGCACGGCTTCTGCCGGTTTTGCGGGAGGTGGGGGAATTCCCGCACCTCCCAGAAAAGCCAGGAAAGCCCCGGGCAGCATCTCCCGGCAAGGAGAGGCTGCGCGGGGCTAAAGCCAAAGGCAAAACAGCGAGCGGGATCCATCCCGCTCGCTGACTTGCCTTCTTCCATAGCTGCGCGCAACCCCTCCGCAAGGAGAGGCTGCACGGGGCTATGGCTTCTTTAGCCCTGCGCAGCGTCTCCCGGCAAGGAGAGGCTGCATGGGGCTAAAAGGGAAGCCAAAACTTGGCTTGCTCCATAGCCGCGGGCAACCCCTCCGGCAGGGAGAGGTTGTGCGCACCCTGTATGCTGCTCTTTGGGGCTGGGGGGGGGGAAAGATTTTTTTCTTGATCCCCCCCCCCTAAAAACTGGGTGCGCCCTATGGTCCGGTGCGCCCTATGGTGCGAAAAATACGGTAAATTCCCCTAACCATCAAAATCATTTTTCTATACACTGCTTTTCCATTGTGAACCATACTCAAGGCTGCTCGCAACATCAAAAAAACCCACAGAATTCACTCACAGTTACAAGACTATAATAAAAAAAATAGGCTAAAGCAATGGGAGCAGTGGCTAAAGCATGCTGGAAGGAAAGTGGATGTCATGAACTAGCAGGGCAATGGGGAGGAGGAAGAGGATCCCAGTGGGGGGTGTAGCTGGGACTGGGACACACCGGGCGGCAAGCAGGGGATGAGGAAGAAAGTACTCACAGGGTGATGGAGAATGGCATGGGGAAAGGAACCAGAGCAGCAGGACCCATCACCAGAGCCAGAGTGGCCCTTGTCTCCATGATCACAGCAGGCTCTGAGGTGTAGGGAGCAGTGGGGAGTGGCACTCTAGGAGGCTGAGGCAGGCAAAGGCCCACAGCCCAGCTCCCTAGCTGGTGAGGTGGGGCTCCCTAGTTCCCTAGTTCTAGGATTCCTCTAGTGTGATTCCTCAGCTGGTGTAGGCTTGGAACAGGTGTGGGTTGCCTGCCTCATTAAGCCCAGGTGCTGCAATCAGCAGGCAAAGTACAAAAGGGAAGCAGAGCTGAGGTGTTTTGTCTGCTCAGCTGCCCACAATGATGGATCTTGACTAAGATGCTCCTAGACTTCCATAGGACTGTGCTTTGGGTTTGACTCTGGACTTCAGACTTGGCTACTTGGATTGACCATGGACTGTGTTTCCTGTTCCGTGGACTTTACTTGCATGGACTGATCCATGGTCTTTGAACTTTAGGCTTGACATACTGACTTGCTGCCAGGTAGGCCAGGGATTCAGGACAGGGGGTGGTGGTTTTTCTCGCCCGCCCCCCACATGCTTTCTAATAATGTGACAGCAGAACTACATCTCTCATTGTTCCCTTAGCAAGTGGTGCATCCTGATGGAGAGAGGGAGGGGGGAATCTTTCCACTCTGCTCCCCCTGTGCCTTCATTACTGCTCTAATGAACAAGTTAAGGAATGGGAAGTGGGAGTGTTTCTGGTTGGTGGTCATGTATGTGGGGAAATCTGATGGAGAGTGGGGAAGCTGGAACTTCTTCTCCAGCTCAGCTCAAAATCTGAGCTGGAGGAGAATTTGGGGGCTTGTAGAGCTTTCCTGGTTATGAGGGGGTCTTCAATTAAGCGTGGTGAAACCTGAGGCTCTGGAGACAAATATGCCCTTCCACGCCTCTACATCTGGTCCTCGGGGCTCTCCCTGGGCCTTGCCCCCTTCACTGGCCATGGCCTTCTTCAGCCGTGCTCCACATCCTCCTCATGTGGCTTTACCTGGCTGAAACGTAATAACGCCTCTTCCTTGCCTATGTGGCAGATGGATCAATGTGTGCTGGGTGGGTATAGAAACTTCTGGATTTTGTGTGACAGGTATTCAGCATGCCATACAAAAGTATGAGTCATATCTATCTGCTGTTCTGTCCATGTTGGCCCCTTGTCACCAACTTTGTCTCTGGCTTAGCCCACCACAGATTTGGGGCCCCCATAAGGTTGCTTAGACGCGGGTGGCGCTGTGGGTAAAAGCCTCAGCGTCTAGGGCTTGCCGATCGAAAGGTCAGCGGTTCGAATCCCCGCGGCGGGGTGCGCTCCCATTGTTCGGTCCCAGCGCCTGCCAACCTAGCAGTTTGAAAAGCACTCCCGGGTGCAAGTAGATAAATAGGGACCGCTTACTAGCGGGAAGGTAAACGGCGTTTCCGTGTGCGGCTCTCGCTCGCCAGAGCAGCGATGTCACTCTGGCCCTGTGACCCGGAAGTGTCTCCGGACAGCGCTGGCCCCCGGCCTCTTGAATGAGATGGGCGCACAATCCTAGAGTCTGTCAAGACTGGCCCGTACGGGCAGGGGTACCTAAAGTTGCTTAAGAGGGAAAGCAGCCAGGAGATTGGTGGTAGGATGATGACAAGTGAACAGAGGGAGAAGCCACAAATTTGCATGCTCTCTGACATTAAAACTGTGGGCAAGGGTGAGGGCTGAACTGAAACCTTTCTACCTGATGTGCTAGATTACTATTTGTAGGGGTTTTTTTGTTTGTTTGTTTATGTAGGGGATCAGTAAAAAATAATAATTCTACATTTGTGTGGTAGAGCCCAATCTGCCATCTCAGGACTCTTTTGCCACATTCTGCTGCATATAAAGATGCAACAGGGAGGCTGTAAGAGCATGGGAAGAGGAAAAATACAGTATTTCAGTAAGATTTCTTACTCAAAAGTTGCTCAGTTTTTCAATATGTTGCAATTTCTAAAAGGGGGATTTGGGCCTCTTACAAAGGCCTTCTCCCCCTGACTTTGTCTCTCAGCTAGCATCCTGTCTCGCAGCCTGGGTGCTGTGACATTTCTCTGAGGTAACAGGTGCACAAAAACCACTCTGAGGGCCATCAAAAAACCGATGACTTCCCTCCTTGTATAGACTTCTCCTTTCTGAGGCAGAAAAAGAAGATGTGGTGTCTTTGAGAAGCCGGCCTTGCGTGCTGGGGCCAAACCCTCACTCTGTCTGGCTGCGGCTGTTATCTCCGCTTTAAAAATTTTTTTATTCCTTTTTAAAAAAACACCGGAAACTGTTTTTGTCATGTCTGTGTTGACACAATAAACATTAAGATTCATTCTTTTGGGCTTGGGGTGTGAATGCACGGAATTTCCCAAGGCAACCATGCAAGTTGTTAGAGTAGACAGTCCTTTCATGAAGGCCCATCTGAAACAACATTGATGCCTGTGGAGGAGAATCCAAAATGGTGTCCCATCTTATGCTAATTAGCATGGGGGCGCAATCCATGGGAAACACATGGCTTCTCCCAGATAATCTTTGAAACTGTAGCTTATCCCTTACAGAGCTACAATTCTGAGCACTCTTAAGTACCTGCAGTTCCCAGGATTCCTTGGGGGAAGCCATATGCTTTGAGTGTATGGTGTAGATTGGCCTGTTACTCCTGCTTGACTTCAGCTGAACTCCATCAACACAGTTTTCACTTCATGGTGTTTAACAGACTACTTGGGGAAAGTGTTGACCACACAGCCACAAACAGGTTTGGGGCTGGGTTGAAGTTCTGCCAGATTGAGATTCAGCCATAAGAGCCCTGCTTTGCAAAAATGTGTATATTAGGCAAAATTGCATCTAAAATATGTAAAGATAGGAGACAGTTGCTTAATAATGTTGGTGAATTTTCACAAGGACTTTTTTTAAAAAAAGCACACTGATATAAAAATGTGGAGAACTGAAGGTTGCAAAAATGAGAAACTGAAATTGACATATTTGCCCATCTCTAAGGGGAAACTGGCCAACACCTGTCCCGTCTATGGTTGTACTTGTGGAGTACTGACTGCTGTTATGAGGCACGCCATGCCCCAAATTTCAGGAGAAACTGATAGCAATGGGAAGCCACCTTATACCAAGTCAAACCATTGGTCCATATCGTGCAATATAGTCTGCACTGAATGGCAGCAGCTTTCCAGGGTTAGAATCTCTCCCAGCCCTACCTGGAGATGTCAGGAATTAAACATGAGACCTTCTGCATGCAAAGCAGATGTTCTACCACTGAGCTATGGCTTTTTCCTTTGCCAGACTTTTGTTTCCCTTGGGCCCAGCAAATGGTTGGTTTTTCCCGCGAAATGCCTGACATTGTTATTCCAAGGTAGCTTTAGCAATCTCAGCTGGGCTAGAGGGTACAGGTGATGATCTGAGGCTGCCTCATACTGAATCAGCCCATTGTTAGCCCGTCTAGTTCAGGAGGGTGCCCACTGATGCAGTGCCATACAAGAGGAAATGTATCACCACAAAAGAGGACACAGATGTGTACAAAATGTTGCACATGCCAATTTAGAAACTAACAACTAAAAAGAAGTACAAGCCATTTCACTATAGTTGGGAAGACTGTGACCTACAGGTGACCTTTGTGTACCTACTCATTCTGCTGGCCAGGTGCTGTTGTGGGTGGGCAACCTCAAGACCCCTTGTGTTCTCCTTTCCAATGGTTCTTTATTTTTAATCCAGACTTGGCTTGTAGAGGAGGAGTAGGGAACCTCTGGCTTACCTGTCCCTCAAAACTGCTGAACTACAGCTCCTGGACACTGGCAATACTTGCTGGAGCTGATGGGAGCTTTTGTTCAACATCTGGAGGGCCTAAGGTTCCCTACCCCTGGCTTATGTGACAATTCCACCCATCCTTCCCAGGCTGAACAGATGAAACACTACAGATAGAATGTGGGTGCTTCTGACAAAGTGCCACTGAGTCTTTTGGTCTGATGCTACTGAAGGGAAAATACTGTGTCTCTAAATCTAACCCTTCCTCTCATTATGCTCTATATGGGTGACACCAGTTCTAAAGCTCCAGATGTTTGTAGGTGCAACTCCCATCCTTGAACACTGGCCATGCTTGCTGGGGCTGATGAGAGCTCATTCAAGGTCACAGGTTCCCCACTGCTGCTTTGTTTGAAGGCATCCTTTATTTGAAGGTCTGTCCAGCTCTTCAAGTTGCCCATCTAGTTAGCACATGGACAGAAGATCAAGCAGGCACACTGCTTACCTGGCTGTGGACTTGTTTATCCTCACTAAGTTTGGATGCATCATATTTCTGTTTAAATGATAGTTGTCAATATATGTGCCTCTGTACATATAAATGAGTGTGTGCAATTTTTCAGGCAAATTGGTGTCCTCTTTCGTCTTTTTGGTGACGTTCACATTTTGAGTGATGAATAAGTGGCCACCCTGCTTGCAGCTGGCTATGCCTAGCACAGCTGCATTAATTCTTGCTACAACTCTACTGTATGTTCACTTGTGGAACAGATGGATGCAGCTGGTTGAGTGGGTGGGGAGCAGAAACTAAGTATGTTTAAAAGAGGAAGACTCATGGCTCAGTGGTCGAGCACCTGCTCTGCATGCAGAAGGCCTCAGGTTCAGTTCCTGGCATCTTCCTTGAACTTGGGAGGTGATAGAGACCTGCCAGAGACCCTGGAGAGCTGCTGGCAGGAGTAGATAGCACTGGGCCAGATGGGCCAGTGATATGGTTCAGCCCAAGGCAACCTCATATGTGTCAAGAGCATAAGAGCCTGCTGGATTGGATCAGTTCAATGCCCCATCTAGTCTAGCATCCTGTTCTCACAGTGTCCTACCAGATACCCATGGAAAACCCACAAGCAGGGCCTTTTGAAAGCAAAGGTATTCGCAGGGATAGAACCTAGAAGAGTTGGTGGCATGCAAATTGAGAATTAGGGATGGACAAATCTGGCAATTTCAGTTTTTCTATTTCTCATTTTTCCAGTCTTCAGTTCTCCACATTTCTACATCAGCTTGTGAATTTTCTTTAAAAAAAAAAAAAGTCTGAAGATTCAGCAGCATTTCAGTGATAATTTCTCCTATTATGTACATGCTTGTATGCAATTTTGCCAAGACACATTTTTGCAAAACATCCTCTAATGTAATTCAGCTTTCTATGTTAATTTCACAAATATATGCATTTTAATGCACACTTTACCCCATCATATGCATTTTTGTACAAGTGGCTGCATTGCAAAATTTGGAGAGATGTAAATTTCAGAGAGTGGCTGCATTTTGGTTCTCAAATTGTTTTGGAAAGTGTGAATTAAATGAATTTCTCCCCCATCCCTCTAGAGAATCTTATACTCCCTTTAATCTTTTTGGCTGTTCCATGCAACATGAAGAGGGCATTGCTACTACGACAGGATTATTTAAAAGTCTTTGGGACTAATCCAGTGAGCACGTTTGGGTAGCCATCTCACTCTGGTGCCCACTATTTAATAGAGATGGAGCCTATGGCTGGGTGGAAGCCACAGCTGTAGGACAAATCTAACCTCAGATTTGTAGGGGTGGGCAGTGGTTTGGGATGGATGAATCAATTTATTTCTGGTCTGCATTAATTTGTAAATTCCATCTTGTTTCCACAAATCTGTGACTTTTAAAAAGCACACCACATGAGCATTCTTTTTTAAAACAAGTATTTAAATATGTATTTACTTTTTAATAAAAACATCTCTTTAGCAGCTTACATATGTATAAAATACTTGTTCAAAAATAGCCACAAAAACAGATTTTAAAAATGGACATAATAAAATTATAAAAATATAGATAAAACCAAACATTTAAAAAACTATGCACATAATAAAAATTACACATCTGAGTATCACAAAATATTATTGAAATGTGTATTTTATCTAGGGCACACATTTCTAAATGTATTTTACCCTATAATGCATACTTTAATACATTTTAGTACGTGGTTTGAGTCAAAAATTGTATCACAACATTCAAAGAAGTGTGAACTCTGAAGGATAATTACTTGCTGATCAAGTGAAATTAACTTCCATTCCTATTGATGGTGGTAACGCACTCTCTGCATGTGCTGAGACCCCACTGAGTTTGTTTTTGCATATGTTTCCAGACTGTCCCTTTTCATGGAAATGGGTTCCAGAGCTGAGCCCTGCTGAAGAGCCCTAGTTCGAAGCCCTGTCAATTTCTGCCAAAGCTTCTTTCTTCCTCATTCAGAAGCAGGACTTCTTGAGGAGTTCGTTCTCTTTCGTTCGCATGAACTGAGCTAGTCTGTATCTCCCAGACAAATGTGCAGACAAGATCCTTCAGATTTCATACTTCTCCAAATTTTGCAATGCAGTTCTCAGCTCTACAAACACACCAAAATGCACACCATGTGCATTTTAGGATAAAATAAGTTTATAAACTGGAATTTTGTGAGAAAAATATGCATTCTAAAAGTGAAACTCTTTAAAAAATAAAATTGCAGATTACTGCAGCAAGGGGATGGAACAGACATGAATAAACACATTTGAGGAGGAAGTCGTGTCAGTTGCTGGCAGCCTTGGTGGCGTCCCATTTTCAGCCTGGCTGGATGAAGCCATGGGGAGGCCAGAAGCTGATTGCTGTAGTGACAGCTAGACTGGGTGCACACCTCAGAACTCACTGCAGTTCAATAAATAGTGGCTGTTGTGGGAGGGGGCACGAGAGCTGAGTAGCACATTTTGGTGCAGCTGGAGGGAAGAAGACCTTCCAGGATGAGGCAATGGCAGAGAAAACCTGTGCCCCAATGGACACACCAGCACGTGCAATTAAGGGGAAAAGTGGTTTACATGGGAGGTCTGTGAGTCGGGGATGGGGGACAAAAAAGGCAGGAGAACCTGTGATGAGAAGTGTAAATAAAGTCGGGGTGGCTTGCTTGGTCAGATGGAACAACAACAGCTTCCCAGCAGCAGAGTCACTGCTGCTTACTGGAAAGGAGAGAGATGAGGCAGCAGTGAGACTGATGCTTTGCTGATGCACCACCAGAGGTGATCCATTGCTCTCACCAATGCATCTGCACAGCCTGAGCCTCGCAGCTGCCTCTCCCTTCCCCATCTCAATGGGTCAAAGCAGTTCTGCTGCTGGGATGCTACTGTGGCAACTCTACCCCACCGCCAGACCTGCATTAATTCTCTGGGGAATTGGGGACCCACCAGGTGGACCCTGGAGGAAGGATCTCTTCTGGGGCTTCCTGGCAGCTGGAGTTGGGGGGGGGGGAGTGCAGATCCAAGGAAATGGGATTCAGACAACATGCAAGACTGGAAGATTCACGCTGTGTCTTCAAAGTCAAGTGTTTAGATGGCTCTTCTTCCTCCCCGCCCCCGTGCATCTCCCCAATTCCTAATTCAGAGTCTGACTCACTCGCCAGCTACAAAAGACACAACACTCTCAGTTCTCAAGAAACCACACGTCTGCATAAGTTTCCCACGGTCGGTACTTTAAATAGAAGCTGCTGGAGGACATGGTCGGTGCCTTTGCTCGCTCTCTCGACAGTCACGCAGCTCTCCCTCCCTGCTCCTCTTCCCTTCTTTCCACGTGTCCCTTTAGGCTAGTAAGTTATCAAAACCAATGGTCACATTTGATCTGAAAGGGATGGAGAAGTATTAAGCCTAGAGTTTTGTTTTTGTTCTTTTTATACCTCTAGGGACAGGATCTGAGGTAGGAAGGTCCAATGACCAAAGCCTATAAAGTCAGCCTCTTTAGCCTGTAGGCTGGCTCCTGCTGTTTGAGGTGGCCAAGCCTCTTTACTACTTTATCTGTCCCCCTAGAACAAGCATCCCCAACCTGTGGCCCTCCAGATGTTTTGGCCTACAACTCCCATGATCCCTAGCTAACAGGACCAGTGGTCAGGGATGATGGGAATTGTAGTCCAAAACATCTGGGGGGGGGTGTCGAAGGTTGGGCATGTCTGCCCTAGAAGATCCTTTCTGCTTGGTTTTTCTTGAACAGTTGGGTATTACCAGAAGCTTTGCTAGACCTGATCTGGTAGGTTAGTCCAGAACCTTGCAAGATATATATATATATATATATATATATATATATATATATATATATATATGCAGGTTTTGGTGTCCTCGGGTGTCTTCCCGTGTAAAAGTTGGGGTGTCTAGGCGACGTTTCGACGAGGTCTCACTCGTCATCTTCAGGCTGGTGCTTTCGGCTTCTTGTTACTGGAACAGAGCAGGATCTCAGTGTTTGAGTTCCTATAAATACTGTTGAAGGTGTGGTGTGTAGCCTCCAATGTTCTGGGCAGAGAGGAGGTTCCCAGGCTAGTGTGCCTTTTCTTCTTTTGTTCCTTAATTACTTGAGGGATATCTTGAGTGATTTCTTGAGTGATATCCTGAATCCCACTTAGGTGGGTCATTAGGTGTGGATTAGTTGCTCAAGCCTTTGTGTCTTGAACTCTTGAACTTTGTGAAGAGTTTTTCTGAGAAGATGGCTGTACTGCATTTGGTTGTGCTCTGGCTTGGCTTCGTGTATAGGGGCGAGCTGTGGTTTTGTGGCCTGTGCCAGCCAGATCTGTGTAGGGGTTGCGGGGGGGTGCAGCATCCGGAGGTGCCACCATGGTTTGGCTACTGGATGGTGTCTGTAATTTGTCTGTGGAGAGGGTCTGGGTTTGGGTCTGGTGTGGTTGATTGGTGATGGCGTTCTGTGTGCCTCTGGATCTGGTGTCAGATTTTGTGGGGAGGGCTAATTTCCAGATGTCTGGCAAGCGGGATGTGTCGTCACGCTTGTTCATGTTGTGAGGGTGTTTCTCTATCTCGATGGCTTCCATGATTATTCTCTTGTGGTGATGTTCCATGTTAAAGAGCAATTTGGAATCTGCAAAATTAATTTCGTGTCCTGTTTCTTTCATGTGTTGGAAAAGAGAGGAAGTTTTTTCTTCTTTTTTGACGGCATTCTTGTGTTCTGCGATACGTGCATTTATTCGTCTGTTTGTTTGTCCAATGTACGTGGCTGGGCAGACTTTGCAGGGTATTTCATAGACCCCTTGGTTTTCCAACTGGATTTTATCCTTGGGGTTTCTGAGGATATTGGCTATTTTTTGGTTGGTGCAAAAGGCTGATTTGATATTGTGTTTATGGAGGATTTTGCTAATTTTATCTGTAGTGCCCTTGATATAAGGAAGGAGGGCCATGCCATTGTTTTCTTCTGTGTCTTGGTTTTTGGGGGGTGTTTCTTTTTGGATTAGCTTCGTAACCCTGTTTTGCTGGTATCCATTGGCAATTAACACATTTGAGAGATTCTGTAACTCAGTTGTCAAGTGGTCTTCGTCAGCCAGGCGTTTGGTTCTGGAGATGAGAGTCTTGTGATGAACACATCGGACTACCAAGCAAAACTATCAAATCTACTCCAAGACCCTACCTACCAACCTATAAAAACAGATCCCACCACCTATCTGGAAAAAACCACCAAATCCAAAATAAAAGCCTCTCCTATCAGTGAAGAAATCCAGCTAAGAATCATCCCCAGAGAAAAATCATCCAGATGCCCCAAACTCTACGGCCTCCCCAAGATACACAAAGAAGGAACACCACTCAGACCAATAGTCAGCTCCATAGGCTCACCTCTACAAAATCTCGCTAAATTTCTCGCCAAGCAACTTCAGCCCTATGCAGAATCCATCTCTTCACACGTTCCAAACTCCTTCCAGTTCATAGAAACAATAAAGAAGCAAAACCTACAACCCAATGACCTACTTGTGAGCTTCGATGTTGTATCTCTCTTCACACAAGTGCCCATTAATGAAGCCTTGACAGCCATTCAAAACAAATACAATCCCCCCGAATACATCTTGGACCTGACCAACCACTGCCTAACCAACACGTACTTCATCCACAATGGACAAAGATACAAACAGATAGAAGGAGCACCTATGGGATCACCCCTCTCACCGGTCATCGCTAACCTGTACATGGAACACTTTGAAACCAATGCTTTAGACAAGTCAGAACACAAACCCAAACTTTGGCTCAGATATGTTGACGACACCTTTGTAATTTGGCCACACGGGAAGGAAAAACTGGATAGCTTCCTCACACATCTCAACAGCCTACACCCCAAAATACAATTCACTATGGAAATAGAAGCCAACAACCAACTTCCCTTCCTTGACGTCCTAATCTACAAAAAACCTGATGGCTCCCTAGGACACACTATCTACCGGAAAAAAACACACACCAACCGCTACCTACATGCACAATCACACCACCACCCTGCACAAATAAACTCCGTAGCCAAGACTCTCATCTCCAGAACCAAACGCCTGGCTGACGAAGACCACTTGACAACTGAGTTACAGAATCTCTCAAATGTGTTAATTGCCAATGGATACCAGCAAAACAGGGTTACGAAGCTAATCCAAAAAGAAACACCCCCCAAAAACCAAGACACAGAAGAAAACAATGGCATGGCCCTCCTTCCTTATATCAAGGGCACTACAGATAAAATTAGCAAAATCCTCCATAAACACAATATCAAATCAGCCTTTTGCACCAACCAAAAAAAATAGCCAATATCCTCAGAAACCCCAAGGATAAAATCCAGTTGGAAAACCAAGGGGTCTATGAAATACCCTGCAAAGTCTGCCCAGCCACGTACATTGGACAAACAAACAGACGAATAAATGCACGTATCGCAGAACACAAGAATGCCGTCAAAAAAGAAGAAAAAACTTCCTCTCTTTTCCAACACATGAAAGAAACAGGACACGAAATTAATTTTGCAGATTCCAAATTGCTCTTTAACATGGAACATCACCACAAGAGAATAATCATGGAAGCCATCGAGATAGAGAAACACCCTCACAACATGAACAAGCGTGACGACACATCCCGCTTGCCAGACATCTGGAAATTAGCCCTCCCCACAAAATCTGACACCAGATCCAGAGGCACACAGAACGCCATCACCAATCAACCACACCAGACCCAAACCCAGACCCTCTCCACAGACAAATTACAGACACCATCCAGTAGCCAAACCATGGTGGCACCTCCGGATGCTGCACCCCCCCGCAACCCCTACACAGATCTGGCTGGCACAGGCCACAAAACCACAGCTCGCCCCTATACACGAAGCCAAGCCAGAGCACAACCAAATGCAGTACAGCCATCTTCTCAGAAAAACTCTTCACAAAGTTCAAGAGTTCAAGACACAAAGGCTTGAGCAACTAATCCACACCTAATGACCCACCTAAGTGGGATTCAGGATATCACTCAAGAAATCACTCAAGATATCCCTCAAGTAATTAAGGAACAAAAGAAGAAAAGGCACACTAGCCTGGGAACCTCCTCTCTGCCCAGAACATTGGAGGCTACACACCACACCTTCAACAGTATTTATAGGAACTCAAACACTGAGATCCTGCTCTGTTCCAGTAACAAGAAGCCGAAAGCACCAGCCTGAAGATGACGAGTGAGACCTCGTCGAAACGTCGCCTAGACACCCCAACTTTTACACGGGAAGACACCCGAGGACACCAAAACCTGCATTCCTGTACCCGTGAAAATCTACGAAAGCAAATATATATATATATATATATATATATGGGACGCAGGTGGTGCTGTGGGTAAAAGCCTCAGCGCCTAGGGCTTGCCGATCGAAAGGTCGGCGGTTCGAATCCCCGCGGCGGGGTGCGCTCCCTCTGCTCGGTCCCAGCGCCTGCCAACCTAGCAGTTCGAAAGCACCCTCGGGTGCAAGTAGATAAATAGGGACCGCTTACTGGCAGGAAGGTAAACGGCGTTTCCGTGTGCGGCTCTGGCTCGCCAGATGCAGCTTTGTCACGCTGGCCACGTGACCCGGAAGTGTCTCCGGACAGCGCTGGCCCCTGGCCTCTTGAGTGAGATGGACGCAGAACCCCAGAGTCTGTCAAGACTGGCCCGTACGGGCAGGGGTACCTTTACCTTTACACACACACACACACACACACACACACACACACACACACACACTGTATATATAGATATGTTATTTATTTGGTTTTTCAAATTAAAATTTTACAATCACATATTAACATACAAAATAAAATCAAGATGCCAATGATTCCTGGTCTTCACTCCTCCCCTTTGTGCGTCCTATTGTTAATCATTTCCTCCTGCATCTTTTATGATAATCCAAATCTTTTACATCTCCATTATGTCCAGAATTCACCATTCGACTACAAGTGTCATTCCAGTCCTACTAACAATTTTAGCTGTTTACAATGGTTTTTTAAAGATAAATTATAATTTTCCTCCCATTCCTTATTAAAATTTTGGTCTTCCTGATTTCTGATTCTTCTGGTCACTTTAGCCATTTCAGCATAAGCAACCAATTTATCTCTTCTGCAAGTTAGTAAAGTCAGCTGCAACTGAACATACCATTAAAATGATAATATTTTAACACATAATAGAGCCCAATGGAGCAAAATCAAGCATGTGTATACTCTATATTTTTGTTTAAAATTAATATCCAAAAATACTGCACCAAGGTTATCCAAGTTGTGGAATTCTGTTAAAGTGAACATGAATTCTGTGCCCTGTGTACATTATAAAAGACAGGGAGTTTTCCCCAGCCCTACCTGGAGTTTACAGGGATTGAAGTTGGGACTTTCTGCCTTGCCATGCAGGTGCTCTACCACTGAACTTTGCCAGTCTCCCAGGATAGTTTCTGCTCTGTTGCGTGCCTTGAGTCTTCAGGATGAGGTGGGATACAAAACTAAACTACAGGCAGACCATGGGCCAAACTAGAATGAACCACATGCGGTTTTTCACTGAGGAATTTTGTTCTGAAAATCATACCCACCTCCCATTACTATAGCCAGGTAGAATGTGACTTTGGATAAAGCAGGGGGACCAAACAAACATACAGTAATAATGTTGGGAGTGAAAGGGTTAAGAGCCTATGAAGCCACCCAAATTTTCAGAAGCAAACTGCAGCCTCCATAAAAAAGTGGGGAGAATCCACCCCAAGCTACATGTGACTATTGTTTGGGACTTTTAAAGAATTTTATTGCCATATCTCAATTTGCTAATCTGTTTCCTGCAGACTCTGACAATGTGTTTGGACAAGAGATAGAGAGTAATGCCGTGTCATTGACTTGAGATTTTACTTTTATTTCATTTTTTTTAAAGGGAGGTGGCAACTTAATGTCTTGTTGCTTTTGATGTGTCTTGAGTCTGAGGCGTGTGGCCAGAACAGGACCGCTTTTGGGTTTGGGGGTTCCAGCTTTGCTCTGCCACGTAACCCCAGCTGTGTGTTTGGGTTGGCTGCGATCATGCACAGGCGAGCAAAATGCACTCTGCGTGTGTTTGAAGGCACACTAGTCTTAATAGTGAGGCAATCTATTCCAGGGGCTCTCAGCCACGGGCTTAGTTCTGAGTCCCCAGTGAGTCCAGGCCTGAATTAAAGCCCATCTACTTCTGCTGGGGAAAAGCAGGTGCAATCTTAACACCCCTACGTTATGGTGGTGATTTGTCTCTGTGGTTTCTTTGCAGAGTTGATCCTTGCAGATAAGCCACAGCTCTTTGGCGTAAATGCAGACCTCCCCCCGCCCCCCCCCGGCTTCCTCCTGCCTCTCCAGCCCAACCACCTTCTCTAGGTTTCAGCAACTTTGCAAGTCACTCAAGAAGAGAATAGTAGTGAGAAGTTCCGGTTTCCAGTCACAGAGATGAACGATGACGCAAGTGCCCAGGTTCTGAGCACAGAAAAGTAAAATAAAGCAGAGAAGAGCGTGCGACAAGAACCCTTTAATTTCCCAGTGTTTTACGCCTCTTTCCAGTAATCAGACGCAGCCGCTGCAGGCAGCCAGCTCACAGCTCATATTTTGTCAGAGTTGTAAAGTAGTATGGTCAAGCCATTGTTGTGGCATATATGTATTTATCCACATACTTCTCCTTATCCACTTTCTCCATGGATAATATTACAGTGGTACCTCGGGTTAAGAACTTAATTCGTTCCAGAGGTCCATTCTTAACCTGAAACTGTTCTTAACCTGAAGCACCACTTTAGCTAATGGGGCCTCCTGCTGCTGCCACACCGCTGGAGCACGATTTCTGTTCTCATCCTGAAGCAAAGTTCTTAACCTGAGGTACTATTTCTGGGTTAGCGGAGTCTGTAACCTGAAGCGTCTGTAACCCGAAGTACCACTGTATATGTCTCTATTACATCCCCCTTACTCTCCTTTTTTCTAAACTGAAAGACCCCAAATGCTGCAGTCTCTCCTCATGTTGGAGTTGTTCCAATCCTTGGATCATTTTGGTCACCCTTTTGTGCTCCTTTGCAATATCCCTTTTGAGGCAAGGAGATTGGAACTGTCCACAGCATTCCAAGGTGTGGTCTCACCCTAGGTATGTGTAACAACATTCTGATGGTGGTGTTTTTATTTTCAAATCCAGTGTCGGAAGCAGTTATACCCCTGAATACCAGCCACTGGGCATCATGAGTGGGAGAGTGCTGCTGTGTGCAGGTCCTGCCGCTGGGAGTCTCAAGGGCATCTGGTTGGCCTCTGAGGGAAAGAGGATGCAGAACTAGATAGGGCCTAGGTTTGATCCAGCAGGGCTCTCTTTATTTATGTAATCAGTAGGATGCGCTTTGCCAGGGAGATTTGGAATTTGAAGTCTGCTTTAAGCTTTCCCCCACTTGGGTTTTAAATAATTTTAATTACCTCCAGAGGTATAGAGAACAGATGGATGGACAGACAGACAAACCACTTCCAAAAATGTATAGTAGATTTATGAAGCATAGTTTTGACTCAACTCATTATTTTATTAATATTTTGGTCCCAGAAACCACTGAGAACTTCTTTCAGATTCTCGGTATTCCTTCAGTTGCTCCAAAATATCTTCAGATTTATTCTGGTTATTTAACAGTAAAACTAGTCGGGGAAAGGAAGTATTACAGATTAACATTATGCACCAAGGCAACTATGAATTTTATTATACTTTTATCCCATCTTTCCTCCCAGGAGTTCAAGGTTGTGTACATTGTGGCCCCATCTATTTTATCCTGACAGCAGTCCAGTGAGGTAGATTAGGCTGAAAGATACTAACTGGTAACCCAATGTCCCCTAGGCAGCTTTGCGGCTGAGTGAAGATTTGAATGTGTCCCACCCCCCACCCCATCCCCCAGTTCTACTAATTTCACAAACTCCTGATCAGGGGGCTCTTATCCAGCAAATCCTTGCTTTTAAGATTTGAGATCCATATACTTTCAAATGTATATTTGCATCATAACAACAATGGCTAGAGAAGATAGGTAGGAAGGAAGGTTCATTCTTAGGGGGCTGAATTCTGTGCCAGATAGGGATGCATGAATCAATCATCTTCAGTTCCTCTCACTTTCTCATATTTCAGACTTAAGTTCAGATCCACATTTTTGCATCGGTTTGCATTTAAAAACAACAACCCTTCATGAAAATTACTCAGCATTTTAGTGTTCATTTCTAGCAATATGAACATTTTGGTTTGATATTTTGCCTAATATACATACTTTTGCAAGTAATTTTTCCTAATATAACACACTATTGCTTGTTGCCTTCACTAATGTATGTCTTAGTGCACACTTGCCCCTAACATTTGCATTTTTGTACACATTATTTGGCTGGAGAACTTGATTGCAAAATTCAGAGGTGCAAATTTTGACGGATGGCTGTGTTTCGGGTCACGTATTGTCTCAGGAAATGTGAACTAGCTGCATCCACCTTTGAATGTGAACTGAATGCAACTTTCTCCCTCATCCTTAATGCCAGATACCACATTCTTTTGCTGCGTTTGTGTGGAGTCACAGTATACACGCAGGCGACCTTGCATATGCTGGAATAGGGTACCTTCCCTTAAATACAGGGTGTGCCTTCAAGTGGGGCATCTGGCAACCTTACTCATAACTGAATCAAGTCATCAGACAAAACAGGCCACTTGACTCTTGTTGGCGTGGCAGTTCCAAATGAAACCACATATGGAAACTGGGCGCTTAGTCTGAGGAAATGCACAAATCTAATTTAAAAGTATTTATTAAATGCAGTAGCATGGAATTTCCCAGGCGCTTCCCCCCTCCCCCCGCAGCTCCTTTACAGCAGTACATCATCAGCTTGTTTCTTTCAGCTACTGTATGCTTATTAAATAATAGTTCGCTCCCGTCTGGTAGAATTTACTGGGGATGCAAGGGAAATTACATTGCCAGATCAGAGTGTCGCTTTTAAAGTTAAAACCAAAGAGCTGCGCTGCCAGCCAGTTCTAATTCTGGGCTAGTTCCTTCCTTCCTTCAGGCTGAAATATTACAACACTTTCCTGAAAGCCAGGCCACATCTGCACCACACAGTTAAAACCCCAAAGAATGCTGGGAATGGTAGTTGGTTAATGCTGCTAAGAGTTGCTAGGGGAGTCCTATTCCCCTCACAGAGCTACACTTCTCCCAGTGGCTTAACAATAAATCCCTCTTGCAAAGGAACTTTGGAATTGTAGCTTTGTGAGGGGAATAGGGATCGCCTAACAACTTCCAGCACCATTAACAAGCTATAGCTCTTAGGAATCTTTGGGTGAAACCATGACTGTTAAACTGGCATGATACTTCTTTAAATGTGTAGTGTAGGTATGGCCTAAGTCCCACAGTGAGATGTCATAGTAAGTATACATTGGTTTGAACTTTGCCCGGTCAAAGGGCCTTCCAAGTGCAGTAATACTTTTTTTTTTTAAAGCAATTATTAAATTGTGGAGAAATGCAATAAAACCCAACAAAACCACTAAAAGGAGCTGTGTTCTGCTGCAGGTACAACAGCAAGGTCTTGTGGCCCTTTGAATATGTAGCAACACATTTATTTTGAGGTGGATTCTAGTCATTGAAAGCTCATGCAATAATAAAATAGTCTTTCAAATGCCACAAGACTTTGAGGTGCTTTAAAATTATATTCAGAGAGCAGTTTCATGAAATATCATGAAATGCTTCTTCCAATTTAAAACCTGACATTAATATATTATTAAGGCATAGGAAGTTTATCTTTAAAAGGTTTCATATCTATTTCACTGCCTCCAAAAAGGAACTAATTCAGTTTCAGTTCAATTTCCAATTAATTAATGTGATTCTCAGCTTTTTTGTGTGTGTGTGTTTTCAGAATTTTGCAAGCTGCTCTGCTAAAGTATAAAATATACCCAAGGAGACTTAAGAAGGCATTAGCACACACACATTGTAATGCGAACAATTGTTTCGTTTAATTTTTTCATCCATTATGATCTATAAGCTTAAAGAGCAGCATCACTTTTCAGATAGATAAAATGGTAAATGCAGTGGCCACAATCAAACACAGAAGTGCAATGAAACTGTGTGTGTGTGTGTGTGTGTGTGTGTGTTTGAATTAAAATTAAAACTGAATTGAAATAAAAATTGCCAAAGGCCTCACCACAAAAAGAACTTCATTCATGTTCAGTTCACCTAGAAATTAGAGAAACTACTTTAAGGTGCAATTCAGAGATTTTTTAATTCAGTGAATTAGTTACTCGGAACCATCTTACTTCAAGCAATTATTATCATCATTACCGCCACCACACCAACTTCTGTTCCTCAATCAAAGCACAGCTTGGAATTTCTACAGTCCTACTGATGTGGGTGGGGGCCATTTATTTATAATGGTGGTGGTGGAGAATCCATCTCTGCCTGGCCAGGGGGTGGGGAGCTTTGTTGGAATAGCAGACATTCTTCCAACCACTTCAAAGTAAATACAACATCAGCCCACCTTTGTTCTCTCAACATGTGTCTTTAAATTAATCTCTCTCCTAGAAACAAGGAAGATCAATCAGACTCAAACACCTTATTCATTCCTCCACGTAAACAAGTCTAGCACTTGATCATGGCAGGGATGTGGGGGAGACATAGGCTGATAGCTTGCCTTAAGACTACTGTCAAAGAAACAAAACTGGAGTGAATAAGACCTGCTATTTATTAACTGCTCTCTATGAAAGATGCTGATTGTTCTTCAGGGTATTCTCATCAGTTGTTTTGTCACTTGATCTGCTACATAAACTCCTGCCACGTCCAACTTCACCATTTGATACCCTATCATTCATCCAATATCAGAAGCAGTGTATCTCTGAATACCAGTTGCTGGCGGAGAGTGGAAGTGGTGAGAATATTGCTGCATTTATGTCCCAGTTGCAGGCTTCCCACAGACATCTGGTTCACCACTGTGAGAACAGGATGCTGGACCAGATGAGCCTTTGGTCTGATCCAGCAGGGCTCGTCTTGTGTTGAAAGAGTGAGAGTCATAAGTTTTTCCAGGGCCATGCTCAAGGGTCTTGACATTATGCTGGGCATCAGTGTATTGAGCCTGTTGCTTTAGTATTACAGTGATACCTCGGGTTAAGAACTTAATTCGTTCTGGAGGTCTGTTCTTAACCTGAAACGGTTCTTAAGCTGAGGTACCACTTTAGCTAATGGGGCCTCCCGCTGCCACCGTGCAATTTCTGTTCTCATCCTGAAGCAAATTTCTTAACCCGAGGTACTATTTCTGGGTTAGCAGAGTCTGTAACCTGAAGTGTCTCTAACCTGAAGCATCTGTAACCTGAGGTACCACTGTATATAAAATCTTTTGGTGTTTTAAATGGGTTGATATTTATATTTAACTGTGTTTTTGTTTGTTTGTTTCATGATGAGTAAAACAATTTTCAATTTGCAAAGAGGGGGCAAATACAATTCAGTTCACATTTAAAGGCGAGCCTACCTAATTCACTCTTTCCAAAACAATACGCAAACCGAAATGCAGCCACGCTTCAAAATTTGCCCATCTGCGAATTTTGCAATGCAGTTCACCAGCTAAGTAGTGTGTACAAAAATTCATATAGCAGGGTACAGTGTTACCAGTTTTATACTGGTAAAAAGAACATGCAAAAAGGAGGTTTTTTTAAAAAAAAAATACAAATTGACGTGGAAATGTGGAGAACTGAACTTAAGCTTGGAAAAATGAGGCAAGAGGGAGGAAAGGGAAGTCACATTAAATGCAACCCCAACGCAATTCCCACCAGCCTCAATTGGTTTGGCCAGTGGTCAGGGGTGATGGGAGTTGTAGTCTAAAAACATTTGGAGGTTATCACCGTGGAGCAACGATGCTTACAAAAGAACGTCTGAAACCATACAGCAGCCTTCACCAGTCAGGTACCACCCAGATGTTTTGGACTATAACTCCCATCAGCTTCAGCCAACCCAGCTGGAAGGAACCAGACTGGTGAAGGCTGCCTTACAATTTTGCTCCAAGAGCGAAGGCGGCCCCTTTGCTAAGTGGAAACTTCCGGAATACATCCATGCAACAATGGACAGTGTTTTATGGCTCTGTGTTCACAATGTAACTTGGATTTTCAAAGGGGAAACGGAACAGCTGCTGCTTTCTTGAACCCAAGCAAGATTCTCCTTTCATTCTGCCCTCCTGTACAGCAGGTCAGCTCAATTGCTTGGACCTATTGATCTCCTGTTTTCATAAAAACATCTGCCTCTGAACGAAAATGATGCTGTTAGTGCAATAAACCATTGCCCTCTTCACCGGTCTTTACAGATTTACACAACGCAAATCCCAAATGGAACCACTTTATTGTCAGATGAAGCAGCTGATTTTTATTTTTATTTTAATCCCAAAATCTTTGGTGTATTTCAAGATATCTAAAGTCTGATTCAAACATGCAATAGTAGGACACTATGTGGCTTTTCATCATTCTTCCTCATTTCTTTCTTTGTGTATAATTTTAGTTATGTTTTTAAGGTGGGGAATTATTTGAACATGCACTTGCCTACCTGTACTCAGAATTTTAAAGAAATATATCATAATGTGACTTTGGGATCACAACAGCGACTGGTCAGGCTGATCCTCGGCATTTCTAATGTTGAAAAAGTTGGACTGTAATTTCATTGGTATTGGATAATCTAACAATAGTTAGAACTCTGCATACTCCACACAATATATTAATCCCTAGGCCAAATTTTGCACTGAGAAAAGCTGTGTTTCACAACCTGCATAAGACTATAAGATCCTTGCTTCATGAGGCCACTGGCCCACTGAGCCCAGCATCCTGTTCTCAGTTTTATATTGAACAGATTTGTATGACCCATCATATTTGACATAATTTATCATGTAACATTTTAAGATTGTCATTAATTTTTATTATTAATTTGTTTAATAAAGTGCAAAACTGGTGAGTATATATTACCAGGCAGAAAGCTATGTATATTTGTAGTTGTGTAATAATAATAATAATAATAATAATAATAATAATAATAATAATAATAATAGTTTATTTGCACTGCTCCCATCTGACTGGTTTGCTGGACCAGATGGGCCGCTGGCCTGATCCAACAGGCTCTTTTTATGTTCTTATGTGATATCTGAAGTATTCAAATATTCAAGATATGCAAACATTGTATGGCGATGCAAAAAGTGACTGATAATTTTAAAAGTAAATTAAGTAGCCTTGGCTCCCCTGTAACTCCAGACCCTGATCAAACATGTCAATTTCTAACCCCCCCTGTTAAGGATACTCCCCACAGACCTCACAGCTGCTCTCCCCTAATGTTTCTAATTAAAAAAGGAAATATAACACTTTTCTGTATTAATAATTTCTAGTTTTGAGGATTTTCTATCACTCTGTTAAGGCTTCTAAATGCCCTGGAATTTGATTCTAAGTAGGAAAAGCATGTATGCACACACAAGGAAAATGCACAGATATGTTATAGGGGCACGTGTTCTGTGCACAAATTATAATAACCAGAGATGGCTGATGCCCTTTGGGACTAGTGGTGTGGAAGGCAAGGAGACCTAAGTGGAGCCAGGAGCCAATGACAGGCAACTAATTCTAGCTTTGTCACTCTCTTCCTCCCTGCTAAGTTCTACAAGGACAAAACTGAGACTGAGGAGGGAGGTAGCAGGCAACCAGGGCCATCTCCAAGTTTGTGGCCATCGCTGCTGCTTGCAGGAGCAAATTCCGCAGTTTAAAGATGTGGAAAAGTGCTTTTGTTTGTCTGTTTGGAATCTTCCAACATTCAGTTTCATTTGAAGTTCGCAACTTCTGGTGTTATGAGAGAGGGAGTGATAAGGGCTGATAAGAGTTGGAGTCCAACAACCTTTGGAGGGCCACAAGTCCCCTGCCCCTTCTGTGAAGAAAGGAGTCTCTTACATAGGGGTGGGGTCGGTGCCGGAGAGCAAAGCTACCCTGCACAGCTCTGTAACCCCTCTCATGTGCTCTTCCAATGCCTGGGGGTCAGTTTCACTCCCCTATTACTATCCTCGGTATATAAAAAGAGCAGCTCCCTGTGGGATCAATTCCATCTGCTGGTGCCTTAGTCTCTCCCCCCCCCCCCCCTTTGGACAAGAGGAGCCTTTCCAGGCAAACTAGAGGTCTGTGGACAGGAGCATTAGCTCAATAGCAGAGCACATTAATTGAAATGCAAAAGGTTCCTAGTTCAGTCTCTGGCATCTCCACACAGAGCTGGGAAAAGACTCCTGTCTGCTATTCTAGAGGGCTGCTGTCAGTGTCAACAGTACTGAGTACAGACTAGCCCTGCACAGGCCTCAAATCTGAAGTCTCCTCAGATGAGAAGCAAGGGGAACTGAATCTTCAGCAGATCTCAACACTGCCAGTGATTTTGAGGAGCCATGAGACATGAAGGTCCCTGCCCCTGAATTAGAAGTCTCCACACCAGCTGCCTGAATTCTAGGACCAGGTGGCTAAACCTTTTCAACCAGAGGACCATATTGTACCACTGTATGGCAGTGTAGTTGGGTGGGGTCAGAATGAAATGGGGCCAAAGTGTGCAGGACTACATGTACACTCTTATGCACACATATATGCTCACATGAGGTATATGCCACATTTTATCACTGAATCATGCACACACACAGGCACACAACTCTCTCTCTCTCTCTCTCTCTCTCTCTCTCTCTCACACACACACACACACACACACACACACACACACCCTCACACACTCACACACCCACCCACACACCCACACACACACACCATCCTAGGATGAAAATGTTCCCTGAATAACTTATTTTAAGCAGATCTTTTTAAAATTGCATTTGTATCCCACTTTTTTTCCATACACAATTCCTCACGTTCTATTTTAATTCCACAACAACCTGTGAGGTAACCTAGGCCAGAGGGTCACCTGCTGAGATTCATGGCTCTTTCTGTCTTTAGGCCTCTTTCTCTTGCTCTGTCTGGCCTCCATATGCTAACTCTTTCCAAAGCATTTTCACTGGAGTGGTTGTATGTGTTTGCCAGTAAACAGGATTTTTGCGTGTTGCTTTTATTTTATTTTTTTCAGCAAAATTTGAAGAAGAAAAAAGTCTATTGCCGAGGGTAATATGATTGTTTTCCCGAAACCAAAAAAAAATGTGCTGCTTGTTTTATGAGGCTCTGAGACAGGAAAAACATCGGCTCTTATTTTCTTGCCCGTTCTTTTGGAAAATTGCAATTGCATACTTTGCTGCAAAGGGGGTTGTAGGAAACTATATTTGCATAATTTCCTCCCCTTTTCTCTGGCTGATATTTATATAGGAGGAGAATCATGTTCTGGGGCTTCTAATAACTGGCTTTCATCCCTTCCCTCCCTCCACCAGCACTGCTGCACACTAAGTTCCAGGCAACCCAATCTGCATTTCAGAAAATGGGATATGGGTTGGATGTTAATAGTTTCCTGACACTGTTGGTTTTGCTATGGGTATATGTGTGTGGCGGTTGAAGTGTGGTGGTGGAGATGCACAATGTCTAACACTACAGATCACAAAGATGCCACATCTCAGGGGTCTGTCTGCATGCTTCTCCTATTAATGTAGTTTCCCTCTTGAAAGAGACAGCAGCCCCATTGGAAACTTTTTGCCAGATCTGATAATTGGATTTAACCACAGAGAAAGCCTTGTGGGACAGACCACTCTCGCCACCCAAACTGCAGCACATTCCAAAACCCCATAGAGCGGCCAAGAAGAGATTCCCAATTGCTTTTGCACTAACTGGCATATTTATTTCTGCCTTGCCATGGTTTCTTGCAGAAGCAAATTAGTCCTGGTTTCTTCCCCCCACCAATATTTCTCCTCCTAACCATGCAAAATGCTTGATGTCCAGCCCCATCCCATAACTCTTTCTGGTTTGTTTGCTTGCAGGGACTCTAACAGGGAGGAAAGAAGGACTTTAGCAGCGAGGGATGAAACACCCTAGATGTTCTGTTCATACTCACAATGAGCAGCAGAAACACTTGGGAGTAAGCACTTCATCCGCTTATTGTTTGATTGGTTTGTTTTCAGATGCACAGGGCCTGAAGTGCCAGTCACTGTGGAGAGTGAATAGCCTTGAAAATCAAGCCCCTGTCTTGGTCAGAGGATGAAACCACTCACCATTCCAACTGGGAAACTTGCATGACAACAACCCAAAATCCTTTGGGCACTAGGAGTCAGGTGATATAAATATTACAGAGCTATTGTCTTCCCTCAATCTGGAAGTCTTGTTTTTATGGGAGATCATCTGTGCAGGAACCTTGTCAAACTCCCACTGGTTCAGAATGTGAAGGCTTGTAATGCTTGTCTTCATTCCAGGGTGAACATTGTGGCTCCACAAGTTCCAATCTGCCTTAGTCTGTAACTTGAGCTGGAGAAGAATTCATTACCCTCACCTCCCCATTTACCTGGCCTGGTGTTCACTATGGCAGCAATGATAGGGTGACTGGCTGGGGGTCTCCCTCCACCCCTAACACCATCATTGCTGCTATGAATTCCTAATACCAGGAGCCCCAGGACTTGTAGTCCCCAGGGCATCTGACATGTCACCTGAGCAAAGCTGCCCTGGAAAAATTACATTTACCAGGAACATGTTGCTTGGGGTGCTGAAATCCAATCAGGAATAGGGGGCTCCTGGGGGGTTGGGGGGAGGCGTTGAGGCCATAGGAGCCAACTCCCAGGAGCTGAGGTCCCTTCACCCTCCCATAAAATGTGGGGTCCCCAAAGTTGATGGATATTGCAATTCAATTGGTATGGGTGTGCCCCATTATGTGATTGATTAGGTGGGGTGGGGCTTACCTGGGCCCCTCTAATATTTTATTCAAGGTGGTACCCCTGGATGAGGCCATATTCCAGGGATGTCATCAGGTACCTGTTTTGGTCTTGGAATAAACTGTTTTATAATTGTGTGAGGGTATAAGAATAGCTTGGTTTGCTCACCCCCATTCTGTATTGAACCAATTCAGGCTGAAGGTCTTTGGCTGGCCAGCCCAGCTACGGTACTTCCTCACCTTTGGGCCTATGTATGTGAAATTCAGAAACAAGCATACAGCTAAGAAGGATAAGTCCTCCATTCCCACATTTAGCTCTCTGCCAGCTCTGTGCAGAGCTCCTTCTTTCTGCTCTCCCGATCCCAACCTTGTCATATGAGTATGATAGCCAATCCAGGGGCTTCTAAACATACAAATTGTCTGTTGTGTTTATTGTCTTCCATCACTGACCAGGACACACCAAAGCTGAAAGTGAGAGCCATTTGTCTGCTTTGCAGTGCATCATGTAGCAGCAGGACTTGAGGCAGCCTTCAAAAATTCTTTGGCTGACCATGCTGCTGACCACAGGGAAACAGCTGACCCATCTGGTTTGTTCCTCTGTGAAATGCTGGAACAGTAGTAGGCCAAAAAGCCAAAACTAATCCTGGCTGTGTCAGTTACTTCATCATCCTTGCACACCCATGAACGTATTTGTGTATTGTTTCAGGAACTTGGAATATAGACAGAGCTTCTGGAAGGCAAGTGACAGGGTTTCTCATTTTGTTTCAGTAGCCTTGGTGGTTGTGGAGAGGGGTTAGACTCTCACAGTAGGAAAGGACCTCAAAGGTCATCTGGTTCAATCCCTGCTCCGTGCAAGCAATCCACTGCTATATGCAACATCCCTGAAAGGTGGACATTCTGCTTGCTTAAAAGCCTTAAATGAAAGAGAGTCCCCCATATTCCAGTGCAGTCTGTCCACTGCTGAACAGCTCTGACACTAAGGAAATTATTCCTACTGTTTAGTGAAAATTCTTTCCCCCCCTCATAATTCAAACCCATTGTGGTTTGGGTCCTACTCTCTGGAGCAACATAAAATAAATTTGGCGCACCACCTATGTGGCAACCTTGCAAACATCTGAAGGTGCTACAAGCCTAGAGGTAGGCTTGGTTCTTAGCTGCACTGAAAACAGAACAATGTCAGTGACAGCTTTACCTCATTAGAGAGGGAATTCTACAGTTGGGGTGACACCTCCCAAAATGTGCTGTCTTGAGTCACCAAACCATGGGCTACGCTAAGAGGTGGAATGACAAAAAGGGCCTCCCCATATATTTTAAAGCCCAGGCATGAAAATAAAGCAAGAGGCAACTGGGTCCTAAATTATATAGGGCTTTAAGAATGATGATGATTATGATGATGACGATGATGATGTTAATGGTGGTAATAATAACAATAATAATAATTAAATATTCAACAGTTTGCTTATCTTTCATGACACTCAAAATTATTACTTTTTATAACAGTCTTCTGGGACTGTCATGAGGCCTTATAATGTTAGAGGCCTGTCTAGCAGTGGTTGCTAGGTGACAGGTTCAGCGAGAGAGAGACCCCAGCAAGGGTGGGTGGGGCTCCTATAGAGGCTCCACCCCACAGGATTCTGCCACCTGAGGTGGCTGCTTCAGTCCACCTCATGGGTGGGCCAGCCCTGAGTTTTCCCTTGTGTATATAAAATCCCCTTATTAAACAAGTTTAAATTTCTCTTGTCACTAGTGGTTAAGTCCACCTTTTGTCCAAACCCAGCCACGCTGCCAGGAAGTTTTGAAGTATTCTGAGGGAATTTGTGGCAATGAAAATAAATAAAGAAGCACACACACATGGACATGTGATAAGTGAGGCTGTGGAACCTGGGGTCCCTTGTGGGCATCTAGTTGGTCACCATGAGAAGAGACTGCTGGATTAAATGGGTCTTTGGTAGGGCTCTTATTATATTCAACACTAATAATATTACTACAGTTTGATTGCTAAAGTTGTTCTTCTCCCTCTATCCTCTGTGCTGCAAGTTTTGCTATGGTTTCCAATGGAAACAGGAAGATGGTATTTAAAGCCCAAAGCAGGAGGGCTGTGATACGCTTTTGCTACAGTCCCGTGAGCTTTGCGCCCGATATGTTAACATGCTCAGTGATTGCATGGAACAGTTCCTGCAGGAGTGTGGAATTTGGCTCATCGTATCTCCAGTGGGCCCTGTAATTCTCCTTTTCCTCGGTGAATCAACCAGAGTTGACGGATCGCTACTGAATCGTCTCCTGTCCTCTTGAAGCGAGGCATGGTGATCACTGTTATGTTGCCACAAGCGTCCATATAAATGTTTGTAGGCCGAATTATGATTTTTGGAGGATTCATTCTGGCTCGCTACCATTTATGGAGGGAAAGGGGCCAGAGAGGAGGAACAATATTTGTTGCAAGGAAGCAGTCTTTGACAGAAAGAAATGAAAGATGAAGACTTATAAGTTCTCTGTTTTGCAACCTTATGCTGATTATAGTATTGGTTGGGGAGAAGGCATATTTATATTCTCACAGTTGACTGGTTGAGGGTCCAGCAGCATTCTGCAAAAGTATTTTATATGTACAGTTTGTATAAAGTAAAGAGTGGTTTAATTAACCACTCATTTCATGTTAACACATCAATGTGAGCCTGTTCCTACTAAAAATGAGAAAAATACTGTTATCCTAATTTATAGCCCCGAGAGGCTCCCAAAGCAGGTTACAAAGGATTCTCATAATAAAATGACACTCAGGTATGGTATCGGGAACAAAAATAACATATTGTCCCCCTCCAGATGTTGTTGGATTATAGCTCCCACCAGCCCTAGTTAGCATGGCCGATAGTCAGAGATGATGGGAATTGTTCCAGTGGCATTTCTTGGTCTTCCTTAGAGCCACCCTTCCCACTAGTGTCTTCTGGGGGAAGGAAGTGGGGGGCCATGATAGAGGTAACTTTTCTCCTGTTGCCAGGCACCCACTCTTGTTTAGTTGTCGTGGTGAATGAACAGCCACTCTCTGAGCTCTCCTCCCTGCATGTCTCTGATCCATCTAAAACCACCAGTCTAAACTAGAGAAGCCATCTCCAGCCCCTGTGGTAATGAAAGCCATGTGTCAAGTGTGTGGCATGTAAACGGAGCAGTGTTTTCTTTATGTCAGACCTGAATTTCATGGCATTAGCCCCCAAATTCTAGTATCAAAGGGTGGGGTGTGAGCTTCTTTTCTCTCTCTTTGCTTCCTTCAGATCAGCCAGCATTTTAATATATACTTTCAGGCCTGTCTTTTATCTTCTAAGGGCTCCAACATCTATAGCCTTTCAACATAGGTCAGGATGGGAACCTGTAGCCTGTGAATGTTGGTCAATGAGGGTGAATGGGGCACTGTCCTGCCATCCTCAGTCTGCCCTCAGAAAGCCTCTCACAACCTGCCTTATTGGTTTTTTTATATTCCAAGTGAGTGTGCTTATACGATTGTATCCTTGGTAATCTTTAGAGCAGATTTTTTTAAAAAAAGAGAAAACAAGAAAGAGAATGAATAATCTTGGATTTCCGAGGACTGCAGTTCTCTCCTGTTGTTTCTTGTGGTTTTTATTATTTTTAATCGTACTTGTTTGAATTGTTCTCTTTATTTAAACCACTCTGGGACCACCAGAGGTCAATAGTCTTGGGCACCTGCTAAGGCCAATATCCTAGCTGAGGGCCTATTGCTGACTGCCCTGCTCTTTCTCCTCCTTGCTGTTGCCGTCTGTTCACTTGCCCTTTCCAAGCATGCAAGGATGACCAGCCCAAGCCATTTGGCTGCCTGAGTCAGAGCATCAAATGGTGCCTCCCTCCCCCACCAGTCGAGAATCTCCATACCGGTCCAATTATTAAGGCACAAATCAGCCGACTGAGGTGGATGCTTCACTCTGCCTACTGATAGACAGACAAGGAACCTCAAAAGCAAGGAGATGGGAAAACAGTGATGTGATTGGGAGAACAGGAATGAACAGGCAGTGGTGACAAAGAGGAGGGGGTCCAGCAAGGGGGAAAATATAATAATAAAGATGATAATGATGATGGTTTATTTATACACCACCCATCTGGCTGACCAGCCCTAGAATAAGGACACCTAAGAAGGGAGAGTAGGAGGGGGCTTGAAGCTGGACAGCAGATTGAACAGGCACAGGCAACTTGCCTCATCACACTCTTTCCCACTACAGTATTGTACAGTGGTACCTCGGGTTAAGTACTTAATTCGTTCTGGAGGTCCGTACTTAACCTGAAACTGTTCTTAACCTGAAGCACCACTTTAGCTAATGGGGCCTCCTGCTGCCGCTGTGCCGCTGGAGCCCGATTTCTGTTCTCATCCTGAAGCAAAGTTCTTAACCCGAGATAATATTTCTTGGTTAGCAGAGTCTGTAACCTGAAGCGTATGTAACCAGAGGTACCACTGTATTTTTAAAAACAACAACAACCAATTACTTTCTAAATCTGCATCTATCCAATCAATTTGGCATATGCAAATTTATCCAAACACGTATCGTCTTTTGTGCTCTTTTCATATGATTTCCTAAGTTTCATCAATGTGTGAGTTGCTACCTTAGCTGGGGTGGGGAGACAAGAGCATCCACTAGGGCAGGTTAGGCAAGGCTGTGTGTACACACTGAATACCATCTAGTATGAAAGATTCAAAACTTCTAATTTGATCTATAAAAGCAGGGGCAGCGGGCATTCAGAACAAGGATTAAATGTTCGCTGAACAACACTATACTGCTCCATCAGTCCTCCATTTGAAGGACTGTCTAGCCCAAAACCAATTTAAACATAAAAAAACAATGAAGGGAATATTAAGGGCTTTGAAATTGTCCATCAGCAATTAGCAACTGGACAGCAGAGTGAGCAGGCACAAAGTTTGCCAGGTCAGCCTTTCTTTCCCACCCTGCTGTAGAGATGGACAAATAAGTAATATTCAGCTTCTTAGTTTTAATTCAATTCAGTCATAAATTCAGTTCATCTCATTTTTAAATCAGTTTGTGGATTTGTTTTGAAGTCTGCACAAAAATTCACATGCATTTTCATACATATTTCTCCTACTTTTGCCTAATATATGCATGCTTGCAAGCAATTTTGCCTAATATAATGTTACTTTTACTGATATGTGCATTTTTGTGGGCACTTTCCCTTAATATACATATTTTGGTTGCAGAACCCCGCGTTGAGGACAGACACTCTTTGCTTTGTTGATTGGGGCAATTCAGATCAAATGTATATCACTTCCATGGCAGATCTACGCAAATATCTCTCTACAATGGTGAGATGTATTAGATTTATACTCAACAGTAATTGTTTCTGAAGCTAAAACAATATAAACAAATTAACATATGCAAGTATTCTGCAAATCTGCTTTCCTCTTTTGTCATCTGTTTTCGTGAAACAGTTCCTCTTTTTGGCAATATATAACTGGCCACCATAATGAAGAGGACTCTACAGTACAGTGGTGCCTCGCAAGACGAAATAAATTCATTCTGCGAGTTTTTTCATCTTGCGATTTTTTCGTCTTGCGAAGCACGGTTTCGGAAAAGTTTTGGGAAAGCTTCAAAAATCACCAAAGTCTTCAAAAACTTCAAAAAAGGCTACCACACCGCGTGCTATGAGTTGCTCCTCGAAGTCAAGTTGCAACTGTATTAACGGTTTTAAGAAAAAGGAAACAAACTTGCAAGACGTTTTCATCTTGCGAAGCAAGCCCATAGGGAAATTCGTCTTGCGAAGCAACTCAAAAAACCAAAAACCCTTTCGTCTTGCGAGTTTTTCGTCTTGCGAGGCATTCGTCTTGCGAGGTACCACTGTATTAGTGAGTCTTCCTTCCAAACTATGGGTAGGTAATCTAAGGCTCAGGGGCCAGATCTGGCCCACGGATGGTCTGGGACGGTCTGGCGTGTTTTTACATGAGTAGAAAGTGTCCTTTCATTTAAAATGCATCTCTGGGTTATTTGTGGGGCATAGGAATTCGTTCACACCCCCCCCCAATATAGCCCGTTCCCCCACAAGCTCTGAGGGACAGTGGACCAGTCCCTTGCTGAAAAAGTTTGCTGACCCCTGTTATTTGTGGGGCATAGGAATTCGTTCATCCCCCCCCAAATATAGCCCGTTCCCCCACAAGCTCTGAGGGACAGTGGACCAGTCCCTTGCTGAAAAAGTTTGCTGACCCCTGTTATTTGTGGGGCATAGGAATTCGTTCATCCCCCCCCAAATATAGCCCGTTCCCCCACAAGCTCTGAGGGACAGTGGACCAGTCCCTTGCTGAAAAAGTTTGCTGACCCCTGTGAATCCAAACCTTTTAGGTGGGAGTGAGGAATGTTGGGTCTGGGGTGGCCATCTAGGCCTCTCTGCCCTTGGGATTCTTATCAGTTCACACACACCCTCCCATTGCACTGCTTAGCAGCTTCCTTAAGTGTTTGTGTCTGGATGGAATGCTTGCCTGGATGGGTGGGTGTTTAGAAGCTATCTCACTGTACAAAGGTTATGTTCACATTCATTGCTGTACCTCCTTTTGCTCTTGACTCCAGCCACCACTTGCTCTCAGGTTTCCCAAACAGGTATGTGGCCCTTTGGCTGCAAAATATTCCCTATCCCTGCTTTTAGGGTTGAAAGGACAAGGCTGGAGAGGAAATGCCCCAGGAAGCTGGTTCTAACACCCAGGGAACATCAGGCCCTTCAAGGTTTGGCTCCCTGCCATTTTGGGAAGCAGAGAAGGTCTGGCACAACGTCAATCTCTTGTTTAGACTTAGTGGTTTCCTGTGGCGTTTTGGTTAGGATGGCAACCACAGCAAACTGTCTGTCCCCAGACTCATCTGCGCCAGTCTCTCCCTTGGCACGCCTGTTTTGTAACATAAAAAAATTAATCAAAAAAACTACCCCTTTGTTTCCAGTAGAAAGTCTCCATTTATCAACTTTGTATGTATTTTGTTGTTAAATGCCCTTTGTTGATCAACTTACCAACTGTATGAAAAAATGTAAAAGTATATTTTTAAGGTCTATCTCAGGGGTCTGCAACCCGCGGCTCCGGAGCCGCATGTGGCTCTTTTACACCTTTGCCGCGGCTCCGGGGCGGATACTAGCGAGGGGAGGAGGCGCATTGTGCGCCCCGACACTCCCCACTGTGGCGGGCGCTGTACTGGCTGTGACGTCGCATGGGGGCAGTGTGTGCGTTAGTCACGCACCGTCCCGACGTCACCTTCCCGCCCGCTGTCAGATCGCGGCTCCGGAGATATATTTGTTTTAAATGTTGCAATGGTTTTGCGGCTCCCAGTTTTGTTTTTTCTTCGGAAACGGGTCCAAGTGGCTCTTTTTGTCTTAAAGGTTGCAGACCCCTGGTCTATCTAAACTGGGAATCTTAAATAGCAGTATTGCTTCTTTCCTTCCATTTTAAAAAGCCAATCTGGAGAGATTTCTAAAAAGTTTGTGTTTGGGTTCAATAGGGCTGTGAGTTACCTGATTAAAGGAATTTTAGGATAAACTATGTGTTTAGTCAGTCAAGTGATGCATCAATCTATTAACTCAGTGTAAATTTGATTTTGACAAGAAGAAGAAAGACTTTGAAAGAGGGGGCAGGAGAGCCTCATTGCTTTAAGCTGATGCATGCATGGGTCACAGAAAAAATAAGCTTTGAGGAGGCTTTCTCTCACACAAAGGCAGGGATGAATCTCCTAAAATAGCACTTCCAATTTGGATTATTTTATAAGTATTTATATTGAAAATGACTTTTTAAAATATTAAAATCTACTTCCCAGTTTTCTGAGGCACCTTTTTAGGTAATCAAAATATTTTTACTCTAACTGGTGACTTTATGAGCACTGCAATGCAATGATGCATGCCTATTTAGAAGCAGGGATCATTAAATCTGTCCATTTTGCTTTCTCCATTTCTCATTTTTACAGTCTTGTTCACTTCTCCACATTACCAAATCAGTTTGCATTAAAGAAGTCTTTATGAATGCAAACTTATTTTGCTAATATACATGTTGTAGAATGCCTGTTTGTCTGTAAGTGTCACAAATATATGCATTTTTATGCACACATTACTATTACGTATGCATTTTGCATATATTACTTGATTAGAGAACTACACTGCAAAATTCAGAAATGTGAGAATTCCGAAGATGTGTGTGTTTCATTTCATATATTGAATTATGTAAGTGAAAATTAGGGAAGTTCACCTTTAACTGAGAGCTTACTTGAATTTGTCCCCCATCCCTAGTCCCAGTTAAGGATCTTATGAATCTTACAAATTTATACTTTCTGAAACAATATGTGAACCAAAGTGCAGCTATCCTTTGAAATTTGCACTTTTCCAAAATGTTCCGAAGCTGCTCTGCAACCCACAGTTGTTTACTGAAATGCATATATTAGGGGAAAGTATGCATAAACATGATCTTAGAGAAAATAACACACCAAAAAGAAAGAAAAGAGAATAACATACAAAAATGTGTTATATTAGGGGAAATTGAGTTCCAAAAATATGTACATTAATCAAACCTGCATACAAAAATGTGTTTATTAGGAGATGATTACACTAAAATGCTAAAGAATTTTCATGAGGATTTAAATAAACAAATAAATCTCAAATTGCTGCAGAAATGTTGCGAACTGAATTTAAGGTTGGTGAAATGAGAAACAGAAAGCTCTGCTTTTCCATCTCTATTCCCAATAAGTGTACAAAGGATCACAGCAATTCCTAGGTAAAGATAAAGGACCCCTGGACAGTTAAGTCCAGTCAATGGCGACTTTGGTGTATGGCACTCATCTTGCTTTCAGGCCAAGGGAGCCAGCGTTTGTCCACAGACAGCTTTCCAGGTCATGTGGCCAGCATGACTAAACGGTTTCTGGCGCAACGGAACACTGTGATGGAAACCAGAGCACACAAACACCATTTATCTTCCCACCACAGCTGTACCTATTTATCTACTTGCACTGGTGTGCTTTCAAACTGCTAGGTTGGCAGGAGCTGGGACAGAACAATGGGAGCTCACCCCATCACGGGGATTCAAACCGTCGACCTTTCAATCGGCAAGCCCAAGAGGCTCACATGTAAGCCCCATGGAATTCAATGAGTCAGTCCCATGTATGTACATAGGCGTTAAGAGATTTGCAGCCTAAATCTGCAAATATCCCCAAGCCATTGCCTCCCATTCCTGCTTTAAACACTTTTGCTGGTCCCATCTGGTCTTATCCTGGCTATATTTGAAATTTTGATGTAAACAGTTTGACCTCAGTAGGGATTTACTTCTGAGTAACCTTACATAGGTATGGGCTATAAATATGTGAGCAGATCTGTTATACATCTAGAGATGTGTATGGAATTTAGAGAGTGAAATTTGGGACTAGCTGTTAAATGCCATGTTGAGTTCCCTGGTACAGTATATGGATAACATATGGGATACCCACCAATTTCTACACCACATAATAAGCCCTTAGGGTTGACTCCATGAGCAAAACTGGAGTGTTTAGTTTTTGTTAAGACACACCCATGGAAAAAAATGCAGTGATTTAACCAAAGAGGAGGGGATTTCATTGCCAAGAAAGGGGAGGAAAAAACCCACACAATTGCATGGAAGCAAAGTCTTCAACCCCTTAAATACATTTCAGATGGAACAGGACCCAAAAAAAAAATCCCGGTAAGGTTTGTGCCTGTCAAAGTTTAGCAGTTCTAAACAGCACAAATCAGGAAACAATTAAAAAACAACAACTCAGTAGTACCTATCATACTAAATGCTTTTAACATTTACTATACTCTAAACAACTGTCTCATAAGGCACATGAGAGTATTATTATCCTCATTCTGCAGATGAAGGGGTGAAAGAACACTTGCCCAAGACCATTTGGTTTGTTTGTGGCTGAGGAAAGAATTGAACACTCTTAGCCATTACACACTCCTAGTCACTACAATTACTCCAGTGCTGTACCACATGGACAGGCGACTTGGGGACATATACCAGACAGGCTCTAAGTGTGGAAGTCAGGCCTTCCTAGGAGGGTATAGATGAATACCTGGGAATATGTAAGCTTTTGCCTCACCTGTCTCTTCTCCACATGTTTGAGGTGGAGAAGCAGGTGTTGGTAGCCTCCATCTCCCACCAACCCTAGCCAGCATGGCAAATGGTTAGGGACGATGGGAGCTGTTGTTTGCTTTTTTTTAATGATATTTATTACTTTTTGAACAGTTTCAACACAACACTACAAACAAAAAAAAAGAAAAAAAATACAAATACAATACAAAAACACTACATGACACCAACACATTAAACTAACAAAACAAAAACAAACAAAAACAGTTTAAAAACACCTCAAACATTTTCAATATCTTATCTTTCATTCGCTTATTTCCAACGACCTCCTCACACCTCCCTTTTCGTATTCCACTTCTATTAATTGTTTCAGCAATTCCTTTCCATCTTCCTCTGTTTTCTATCCTATAATTATCTTAACACATTCTTGCCTTTGATTTTCTATTAATCTATTTATACTTAATTCCTTATAACAATTCTACTAAAGCCATATAACTTCATTCCAACATTCTTCTAACATTCATTAATTTTACAATATTTCTATAAATAGTCTTTAAACTTTTTCCAGTCTTCTTCCACCGACTCTTCTCCCTGATCTCGGATCTTGCCAGTCATTTCCGCCAATTCCATATAGTCCATCAACTTCATCTGCCATTATCCAACACTTCAGTGCTTCCAAGAAGCAGCCATTCTCTCAGCCAGCAAAAAGCAGATGGTTCACAACAAAGTTTAGGGGTCTGGCAGGGCAAGTCCACCTCCTTCTTTGGCATCCGTCAATATCTTAAATTTTACTCGAGGCTTCCTGCCCTGCCAAACAAATCTAGAAACACCCCTCTGCCACCTCCTGAAACAATCCATCCCATCCAAAGCTTGGGAGCTGTTTGTCAACATCAGGAGGGCTTCAGGTTTCCCACCACTGTTTACAAGCAAAGGGTTCTGAATTAGTGCTAGAAATTAGTGGTGCAATCAGGGCTGAAATTAGTGGTTCAGTCAGGGCATTTTTGTATGCAATGTTGTCTAAAATACATGCCTGCAATTCTATTTTCCCTAATATAATGTATTTCATTCAACTAACTTTTACTCCTAGTAGTCCCACTCAAGTTAACAGACCCAAGTTAGTCATTGCTATTCATTCCAATGGGTCTATTCTATGTAATAGTAGGTTGACTGCAACAAAATGCATTTTTGTACTTTATATTCATTAATATATGCATCTTGACATATACTTTAAAGGACTCATTTTAGCACTCATTTTACAGGCTGGAGAACCGCACTGTAAAATTTGGAGACATGTGCATCTCAAAGGACGGCTGTGTTTTGGCTTGCATATTGTTTGGGGAAGTGCAGATTAGGCGGGTTCACCTTTAAATGTGAATTGAATGGAATTTCTCCCCCCTCCTTATTGATATTCCATAGAAGGACTGGGTTAGACTTCAGGGGAAACCATCTTAAACGAAAATATATTCAATAAATATCTAGATGCTTACCTGATTTCAGTTGGTAACTGATTCCAGAGGGCATGCATCCTCTGTATGTAGGATTAAGCCGACAGAATGATTTAAACAACAAACTGAGGGTGTGTGTCTTCTTCCCTCACTTTTCTGTCGACTACCTAGTAAAAGAATTGGGAGGGAGTTACCCGTTTGAGGATCTGAAATTTTATCTGAAATTTGATCATGAGGATGCTTTGTGGGCTGAAAAAAAAAAAGATTTACATTTAAATAAACATAAATATAGTCATACCTCGGGTTACAGCTGCTTCAAGTTGTGTCTTTTCGGGTTGTGGACTGCCAAAACCCAGAAGTACTAGAACGGGTTACTTCCGGGTTTCGGCGGCCGTGCATGCGCAGAAGCGCCGAATCGCAACCTAAACGTGCTCAGACGCGGGTTGCAAACGAAGTGGGTTGTGAACATGCATCCCGCGCGGATCACGTTCACAACCCGAGCGCCCACTATAAATCAATTTAAATGAACAGAGAATCAAATACATAAACATTGCACATGTGTGTTTTAAATTTTGAACTCCAGTAAATATTGCTGAGTGAAGGACCCTTTAAAAATGAAACTCTGCTGCTGTTCTCTCCCCCCATATCCCCCTCCCCACACATTTTTGAGGTTTTATGCATTCTCGACATGTAAGGTGAGGAGAGACATGACCTCTGCTTCACAGCGCTGTGCAAAGTTTGAGGAATTTTCTGCCCCGTCATCGTCGCTTCCCTTGGCTGTCTGTTAAGGCCTATCAAAGGAGTCGTGAACATGACTCGCAGCTCGGCATTTTTTCCGGTGTTACATGGCCAGCCAGGAAGATACAATGTGGAAAAGTAGGGACCTGAGAGTATTCGCTCTGCGGTTTGAACAGGAGACAAGGAAACGTTGTGAAGTCTCATAGACCCTTCTCTGTGCATCTCTGAGGCAGATGGTCGAGGGATGGCCAGATAGTCTAAAGGCTCTTTTGCTGTTTCCCTTCCTCCCCACCCCCCGTCTCTTTTTTGTTGCTATAAAATCATCAGTGTAAACCTCTCCCGCTGCCAATCCCTACTTTATTTCAGTTCCTTTTAAACAGCTGAGCCCTGTTCTGTAGAAACGGAGGATAATTTCCCTTAACGTTGAAAATAATTACAGGAAAAAAGTGATGGCAACTCTTTGCTCTATTCAGCCCTCAAAACCAAGGCATAAGACCTGGGGCGTGGAACGTTTTTCAGCCCGAGGCTTGCATTCCCTTCTGAACAACTTTCTAAAAGCCACGTGCCAGTGATGGATAGAGCAAGAATGACTGCTCCCCACATCAAATGGGGGTGCCTTTTGCGTGGTCACACGCAGCCCCCCAGATCCCATGTGGCTCCTGGCAGTATGGGCTGGTTTCGCACTCCTCAGGCTGGATACCTGGAGGTCTCTGCCTACCTCAGCCAATCGCCCAATCCCGCCTGGGGAGGCGTTGCCAGGGGATTGGCCAGGTAGGGGGAGGGACCGCCCTCCCCACACAACAGAGGGTGGATCTTACCTGGGAATCGTCAGTTGGCTCCAGAGCTTCTCCCACCCTGCCCTCCCTCAGTTAAGCCTTCTTTTGCAGGTTAACCTCTTCTCCACAGGTACACGGGCGCTGCTATGTCATGGTTGCTGTTGAAGGGCCGGAAAGGAATTTTCCTGCATTGGCAGGTTTTGCCTTCCCCGTAGCAAAACGTCACAACTTTGGCAGTTTCCTTGGGAGGAATCCTTTCATCTATCTTCCCTAAATGGGGGGGGGGGGGGCGTGAAGCATTGGGGGAGGCATTGGCCATATGCTGAGAGGTTGTCATTGCTCTTCCCTGAGATGGTGGCGAAACAGGGGTTGGGCTCTCTGCTTGAACATATGTTTTCCAGAGCCAGCCCAATCCCCACACATTCTGGATAACCCTGATGTCCCCCAGATCCCCGGCTGGGCACTGGGAAGGATAAACGCCCAATGCCTGAGCCAAGGTCTCCCTACATCTGAAACTTTATAAAGTTGTGGCCAATTTTAATCCCATAGCACATTGTCTTGAGTCATTATTTCACTCAGAGGTCACCTAGGATTGGGGGGACTCTGCCTGTCCATGCAAATGTAAATGTTACTTACATAGAGCAAGCTTCTATCCTCCACCCAGACAAGGAATAGGCATTTTCAGAGTTCAAGGCCATATTCCAGCCTTGCAAAAACCACTTGGCTTTGAAGTAGGTCCAGTGGGATATGTGGCCTGGGGTGAGACCCAATGACCAGACAGAGAAGTCTGGGGGGCTGCATTTGGCCCCCAAGTTTTCCACTGCTAGAGAAGACTATGGCAACCCATCTAATAAGTAGGTCTGTCACCAAATTAATGAAATAGCAACGCAGTCAGGTACATCTGGAGTCAGAAGTGTAAGTCCCAATGAGTTCAATGAAGCTTACTCCCAGGCAATAAAATATAGGACTTCTTTGGTTTATTTTCATGAGGAGACTGCAGCCTTCATACACCTTGACCTGGGAGTAAATCCCACTGAGCTCAACATGAATTCTTGACACAACTTGTATAGGATTGCGTTTAGTCACTGATTTCCATATATTTGCAGACCATATGCTTTATGGTGTTTTATTGCATTTTTATTATTGTAAGCTTTATTGTAGACTTCCCCAATTATTTTTTATATATTGAAAGGCACACACGAGCATGAGAATAAAAATGAAGGTGAAGCATTGATAATATCATAGCAGGCATGGGAGAGGCACTCCTTCCTTGTGAGTGACAAAGAGATGCTTCTTTTAAAACAGTGCTTTCCACCTGTAGTTTGTGTAAGTTCTTGCTTTAAGGAAATGATGTAGAGTCAGCCCTGGGGTTTTGCCAGGCCAGGATCCTTGGAGAATTGACTTAACCACTGGGGTCATAATTAGTCTATATTCTTATGCCCTCAGTTTCCTAACTCAGCAACAAAGCTCACCTTGACAAGTCTTTAACTTAGCCTTATCTTTTTGCAGAGTTGTTTAGGAGGATGGGTGGGGATCTGAAACGCATCTATGAGCAGCACCTTGATTCCCTTGTAGAAATAGCAACGTTCATGACTTAGCCACAGCCAAAGCCTAGAGATTTGAAGAAATGACTATAGTATTTATTCATCTTTGAAGTTCTATTTTATTTCAATAGATTTGTTAATGTTAACAAATTTGTCTGATGACTTTATAATTTTGTTAAAATGTGCAGTGACTTCCTATACAGTTTGGACAGAAACCCCTCCCCCAAATGACTAAAAATGGACTTTCCATAGCTTTTTTTGTTGGCCTTCGCTGCCCTGCTTATTTTGCTGCTGTAGTTCTTCAGAACTTGTCTGGGACACAAGCCGGAGAGACATGCAAATTGGTATGGGCATATGAGCAGATGTCTGTCTGTCTGCTTTTATGCCAGTGGCAGGCCAGTGCCTAATTTAGGCATGGGGGAGAAATTTGATTGAGTTCTCATTTAAAGACATCCCTAATTTGCACTTCCCGAAACAACACAGAAACCAAAATGGAGCCATCCTTGGAAATTTGCACTTCTCCAAATTTTGAAGTGCAGTTCTCCAGCCAAGTAATATATGAACACACACACACACTATAGTAAAGTGTGCATAACAATGCACATATATATTAGGGAAGGTAACCTACAAAACTGCATTATTTAAGAAGAAATTGTTTTGCAAAAATTCATGGGATAGAATGAGATGACTGGATGCTAAGGTAGAAGAAGGCAGTGTTACCACTTCAGTCTGCTGTTGGGTAAAAACATTTTTGAATGCTTCCTCCCAATGCTTGGAAAGAAATGATTACCTGCAGTTGGAAAACAAGCAAGGAGGACAGTAACAACATTTGGGGCTTTTTACTTTATGGAAAATGCAAGTAAGGGAGGGACTGATAGGGTTCTACAAGTTGATACAGGGTGTCATCCATGTAACTTGGGGACATCCACAAAAACTGAATTTTGAAAGACTCTGGACAGACAAAAGAAAGTACAGTGGTACCTCGGGTTACATACGCTTCAGGTTACGTGCGCTTCAGGCTACAGACTCCACTAACCCAGAAATAGTGCTTCAGGTTAAGAACTTCAGGATGAGAACAGAAATCGTGCTCCGGTGGCGTGGCGGCAGCAGGAGGCCCCATTAGCTAAAGTGGTGCTTCAGGTTAAGAACAGTTTCAGGTTAAGAACAGACCTCCGGAACGAATTAAGTACTTAGCCTGAGGTACCACTGTACACCTTTACACAATGTATTTAGTAAAACTCTGGAATTTGCTCCCACAAGTGGTGGCGATTGCCATCAACTTGTATGACTTGAAAAGATTAAAGAAATACACAGGGGATAAGGCTATCAATGGCTGCTAGTCATGATGTCTATATTCTCCCTTCGCAATCAGAGGCACGATGCTTCTGAATATCAGTTGCTTGGAATTATATCGGTGGTGAGAGTGCCGTTGTGCTCAGGTTCTTGTGGGCATCTGGTTGGCCACTCTGAGGGCAGAGTCCTGGACTAGATGAGCATTTGACCTGAACCAGCAACCATAGCAGGCAAAGGGCTCAGCCAGAACCTTTCTCCCTGGAGTGATAGTTTTCAACTTGACAGGCAGATATTCTGTTTTCCAGCCGTCCAGGGTGACCCCTCCCACTTCGGCATACAAACCAAGTAGATGCAGCCCCAGATGGAGTTTGTTTTATCCACGGGAAGTCACTAGCTTTGGACCGACTCTGAGTAATAGGCAGCAGGGAACTAGTCCTGGGTTAAGAGTCGGAGGGGCCCAGGGCTAACAGGAAAGTGGAGCCTACAACGTATTCTCAGTATGTGCATCTATAACAGTTGCATATGGGAAAGGGCCTTAGCTCAGTGGTACAGCATCGGCTTTTTATGAAGGAGGTCCTAGGTTCGTTCCTTGGTATCTCTAGCTACAGCTGGAACCCCTGCCTGAAAACCCCCGAGAACCACGGCCAGCTAGTGTAGATAATACTGAGCTCAGTGGTCCAGTGGTCTGACTAATTGTAATGTGGCTCCTGTGTTCCTTCCCCATACCTCCGAATGAATGATTGCAAAAGTACATGAGGAAGGATAATTCATTTTGTAACTTAAGGGTTAATTTTGTTAATGTTAAAGTCAAGATGGGGGACTGGTGGGGGTGTTACTTAGTAACCAAGCAGAGTGGCATAATGCTCACTGAGCTATCTATTGGCTGTGTAGTTCTGAGGGAGTTTTTTCTCTGTGTATATGATTATGTGCCTCCCTCTTATGTATAAGGCCCGCGCTATGAAACCTCTGTATTTATTTCTCCTCAGTTTATACACTGTTTTGCTCCATTTCCTCAGTAAAGTGTTATCAAGACTTTTCTTGATCAAGATTTTGTCTCTGTTATATAAGTGATTTTGCTCTTTATTTGTTTATTTGTGTAAGCATGCAAAGCTGCTTTAGCCTGATTCAAGCCATCTAGATCAGTGTCCTCTCTTCTGAGTGACAGCAGCTCCCCAGGGCATTCAGCGGAGTATTTTCCTCCCACCGCCAGCTTCCTACTATCCCTTTTCACCAGAGATGCCAAGGATTTGAACCAGGGACCTTCTGCACACAGAGCATGTGCTCTGCAAGTCACTGCAGCGCCTGTAAATTCTGTGCTTTGCACTTTTAAAAGGCCACCGTTCCTGCTCTTCAGCCGTTGATGTTTATTCTGCTGCATGTGCTCCATATTTTTTACTTAATACTAATTCACAGAAAATCCCTCTGAAGAGGAACCACCCATCAACACATATGGAACTAGTCTTGGCAGCAAGAATAGTCACTCGTAGAGCTGAAGGTCTTAGAAAGCCAAAAGGGGGAGAAAAATAAAACAAGATACAGACAAGTGGTAAATGTGGGAGAGAGAAAAAGCAGTTAGGAAAGCGAAAACCACTGAATATTAAATGGGCGGCGACTTCAATCGGAAACCTGCAGTGCTCTCCCTGACTCCCTTTCCGAGGGCAACAGCATCAATTCATGAAAAAGGAAGCCCAATCCCATAGCAGCTGAAATTCTGCTTCTTCTCACTGCCATTTGTTATAAGCTGTGAATGAGTCAACAAGGCCTCCTGTGAACCAAAAATGTTCTAAACCAGTAATTTTAATTTTTTTTTTTAAGGGGAGAGAAAAACCAAGAAGAACCCACAAAGATATTGCAGGGCCTGGTGGTGACATCACAGATCAGGTGACTCTGCTCTTCCAGTCAACAAATAATGATTTAGAGTCATCTGCATCTCAGAAAGTAGGGTTGACTTTATAACACTCTTTCAGGCCTCACAGGCAACCACAGAACCACAAGCAGACTGCAATCAACAATTTAGAAGGAGTACCCGAACCTCGGCAGGGAGGTTTACCTCCTCCTCGTGTTTTTCCACACCAGCCGTGTGTTTTGGATCTGCATAAGGTGAGTTCCGTTCATTCATTCATTCATTCAGTATTTCATTCATACATTTTGCTTTCTGTACTTCCAAAACATTATATTGTTTTTTTTTCTTTTTTGGGGGGTATGTGTGTGTATCTATCTCTTTGAAAGCTTAGTTTGCCTTCCCCTCCCCTTTCATCCTAATGACGATCCGGCGCGCATATGCTTCTATTGAGAAACTTGTGGCTGAACATTCCTGTGGTGCTGCTGTGGAATCGGATTCTTGGTTATAAACAGGCACAAAACTTCTTTTGATTTTTCCCCTCTTCCCCCCTTTTCACTTTTCTTTTTGCATTTCAGTTTAATCTTTTTATGGTTTTCTTTTTTGTTTGTTTCCTAAGGAGTGTAGGGCTCGAAGACAATCTGGGTCGTAGATTTGGGTCATGGCTTCCAACAGCATATTTGATTCCTTTACAACCTATTCTTCAACCTTCTTGCGTGGTGAGTACAAATCTTTCATCCTTTCCTTCGAGGCAGGAAACGCCGTTGTTTGTCACTCAAGGGAGCTTAAACTTACAGCCTCTTTTAATAATCCCATTGGCACATCTTCAGTTGGATGTTCGCTCTTTGCAAACCGGGTGGTAGAGGGGAAAATCCCCCCCCCCTTATGTCTGGATGATGCTTAAGGGGAATCCGTGGCAGGAGGGGATGGTAAACTTTCCACCTCTTTCTGGATTGTGCTTTCCCAATTTATTTTTGGTTCCTGTGCTTTGTGGATGTGTGTGTTCCATCAAGGATGCTGTCTTCCCATTCTTCTCGAGTCCCAAGAAAAATGATAGTCAGCTGAAGTCTATAGGTTGTATCAAGAGACTAAGTCAGTTGAACTTAAGTGCCGATGAAATAAGTCATCATAACTCATCTCTGCAGCTTAATATGGATCTGAACCTATGAACGTGATGTGATTGCAGTTTTCTTTTTCGTTGAGTTCATGGTTTTTGCATCTACAAATTTCCCACCATGGTTTGATTGCATCTAAACTGTTAGATAGACCCAATGAGTGTCTGTTTTTTAATATAATATCTGGGCTTAATATTCAGCTAAGGAAGAGTGGAGGTAGACTGGAGAAGAGCTTTAAAGGCTGGTAAGACTGACTCAGCCTTTCAAGCCATCAGGGGGTTTTAGTTGCTGAGGACACAAAAAACTTGGACCAGCTGAGCAACTGACCACATTACTTGCTAACGAAAATCCCCGAGGAGGCTTTCCAGCACAAACCACTGAAATGGGAATGGGATATACAGGAAAACTTCCTCAGATGCTGGGCCCTCATTCAAGGCACCCATCCCGTTCTTGGCTCTGTAGTCTTTTGATTGTAAACCAGTTTTCTCTGGGGGATGACCCTAAATGGTTTTAAATGCAGTCTAACGTTTGGGGAAATGTTACATCAGAAAATTGTATTTATTAACTTACTTAGTACTAAAATTTGTAACCCTGCTTTTAAATCAAGTTATCCAAACAACTAGCAAGAAATATAGATGCGCAGTCAATATAGACAAGGAAAATCCCTGTACAAGAACTAGCAAGAATCTTGGGTAGTATTCAACTAAGTTTTAAATGAATTAAAATAATAACATCAGTGATGCTAATAGTAATCATAAGGACTTACTCATTGTAATTGATGAGCATGACTAATTTAATGGTTTACTCTGAGTAAAACTTTGTTGAATATCACTCATTGTCTCCTATTTCTGAATCTTTCCAAATTCATGTGACCATTTTGTATTCTTTGGCTGGCATCCAAAGAGATGCTTTAGGCACCTTCAAGGCCCCCTGTGTACACCCCCCCCCAAATAAAAGTGTGGGAAGAGGGGGGTAGCACATTCTCCCCTTCCTCCATCCCCTGATCATGTCACAAATTATTCTGAGAATTCCTCTTAATAAGGACCCCATGGGGGGGGGGGGAGAGCATTTTAGAGCTCTTTCTGGGTTTGTAGAGCATGTTGTCTGGTTTTGTAAATTCTGGCTTATGTCATTTTAGTCTCCCTGAGCCAATCCTTCACCCTGGGCATAAAGAATTCTGCTGGATCAGACCAAATATTGAAACAATGCCACATTGTGTCTCCCTTAGCTGTTCACTAGGGTCGTTTCAAAGCTCACAAACAGAGCAAGTAGTCAACCTATCCTTCACTTTTGCTTGCCTACAGTGTCTGGTGGTTCCATCTAAGGGCCAACATGGCTACTAGCCATTGATAGACTTCCCTTCCTCCTTCTCTATGAATTTGTTTCATCGTGCTTTTAAAAGCTGCCCAAAGTAGTGGTCATCGCCATGCCTGCTGGTGGCAAGTTCCATTAGTTTTAATTGTGTGATTTTGAAATTGTGATTCTTTCTTTCTCTTTCTTTTTTTAACCTGTTCTCAAACTGTTGCTGATCAGCTTCCTAGTCAGTTTCTATAATATTCTTCTGCAAAGGAGAGGGAGGAAAGAGCAACATTGGGCTGTATCAAGACTAAATTTACACTTAGGTCCTATTGAAATCAAGGCGAAAAGTTACGACTGGGGATTGAATTTGCAGGAACTTTTGCATCTCTTGCTATTAGAATTTCCTAGTTCAGAGTTGGCTCATTTCTTCGCTCTGCTTGCAAACAACCTATTAACTTGACCTAAACTTGGGCGGGGGGGGGGGGGAGTGTTTTGCAGAATTCATATAACTGACCTAAAAATATTGTTCTGAGAACTACTTTTGCACCTAAAATAAGTTCTACTTATGATAATCATTGAGCACTGTCTCCTTAGGAGGTATTGTGCCCCAGGGTCTTGCAGCGTCAGTGTTCTTGCCAAATGAAGGTTTTTCTTCAGCTCACCTTGTGCTTTGATTAAAAAACAACAACACCTTCCTGCAATTTGTTTTCACCTCCACAAAAGACCAATTGTTTCACTCAACTTAAAAGGACAACTCATAGTTATCTTTTGATAGTTTAGCTTTGCTGTCCCCCTTTTTTGTGTGTGCTGCTCTTATTTATTTAAAGGATTTTTGTGTGTGTGCTTTTGTCTTATCCAGCATCTTCATTTGTCATTTTGTTCTGGTTAGGCCATTTTTATATTACTCTCATTTTACTCATCGTCACCATCTAACTCGGCCCCCAGCCCTTTCCACTAATCCCTACCTGCCGGCCCCAATATTTTCTCCTGGGACCACAGACCCTCTTGAATCCTTTATAATTATTCATATGAGTAATCCTTAACATGTAGGACTGCATGAACTGCTGATCCAGCCAAGTAATGTGGACAAAAATGTGTATATTAGGGTGAAGTGTGCATATAAGTATATACATTAGTGACAATAATGAGCAAAAATGCATTATATTAGGCAAAAGTTGTTATTATTATCACTATTACCTTTTCTTTGTACGTGTATTTAAGATCGTGTATGATATATATGGATTTCAGTAAAGAAGATAAAAGTGTGTGTGTGTGTGTGTGTGTGTGTGTGTGTGTGACAAAAGTCATTTGAAAAACAACATTTATATTGGGCAAATTGCATGAAAAAATGTGCATATTAGGAGACATTTAAGCTAAAATGTTGAAGAATTTTCACAAGAACTTAAACAACAACAAAAAGTATGTGGAAATGCAGAGAACGGTATTTACAACTGGGAAAATGGGAAGCAGAGAGAAATCTAAATTGACAGATTCACCGAACCCTACCTATCGCAAGCAAATTTCCCTCCAGGCAAATTAAGATGGAGGGTATCTGGAGTCTCACACAGAAATCCAGTCGGTAGAACTTTCCTGTACCTAGAACAGACCCAGCAACGTTTTAAAAAGTTTATAAGGACAGGAAGCCTGGCAGATACAGAGGAGGTAACCCTAAAGCAACCATGAAATTGGGTTGACTTGAATCCAGTAAGAACTGCTCAAGTTTAAAGCTGAGAAGGCAGGAGGTTGTTCTTCCTTTCTACTCAGTGTGTGTTTGGATATTATTCTCCGAGGAAAAGTACCAGCAAAATATTGTGGAATTTGGCCCCCAATTTTGCCCTGTTTCCTAGCTGTGTTTGTTGGCTTGTTGTCTGGCTGAGCGCATCTTTTTCTTGGAAAAGAGCAAAGTGTAAGAAGAATCTTGGGCACATATCTGTGAATCTGTGGGCTTTAGGTTTCTTTGGAGAATGCTATCAATTAGTAGAAGTAGTATATGCTTTATCTGGGTTGTAGCCAATGCTAGTCCTACTCAGAGTAGACTGGCTGAAAATAATCAGCATGCATAACATAAATCCATTCATTTAAATGCAGCTATTCTGAGTAGAACATAGTTGAATGCCACTTTATCTATCTAACTCTATCTAACTATGGATTTGTGCAACATTAAGAACTGCCCTCGTTGATCAGGCTGAAATCCCTCAAGCCAGCATCTCACAATAGCCCTCCTTTGTTCACCTGCAACATCTGGCACTCAGGGGCACAAAGCCACTGAAATTGATGGTTCTCTTTAGCAATCCAAAATAATAATAATAATAATAATAATAATAATAATAATAATAATAATAATAGTAATAAAAATAAAAAATAAATTTATACCCTGCCTATCTGCCTGGGTTTCCCCAGCCACTCTGGGTGGCTTCCAACAAACTATTAAAATACAATAGTCCTTCAGATATTAAGAGCTTCCCAAACAGGGCTGCCTTCAGATGTCTTCTAAAAGTCTGGTAGTTGTTGTTCTCTTTGACATCTGATGGGAGGGTGTTCCACAGGGCAGGTGCCACTACCGAGAAGGCCCTCTGCCTGGTTCCCTGTAGCTTTGCTTCTCACAGTGAGAGAACCGCCAGAAGGCCCTCGGCACTGGACCTCAGTGTCTGGGCAGAACGATGGGGGGGGGGGGAGACACTCCTTCAGGTATACTAGGCTGAGGTCGTTTGGGGCTTTAAAGGTCAGCACCAACACTTTGAATTGTGCTTTTGTCCAACCAAACAACACCATCCATGCACAAGAAAAGGAAGGTATCAGCAAGCTTGGAGAAATCCCAAGGTTTGCAGAAGTACCCGCCCTGAAAAAAAAGCCCTTAAGCAGGGAAATGGAATGGGGGAAGAACCCTCCACAATAACCTAATGAGAACTCTGAGCATGTTCAGAAGCCACAGAATGATGGCTGACTGTTGGGAGGAGTAAGGGGAGGAGTGGAAAAAGAAGGGTCAGAATAATTGAATTAAGGAATTCTCTGCTCACCTCCTGAGCAGCAAGACTATTGGAAGGCGTGGGTCCACACAACATCGTTTTGTTGCAGGTCCTTACCATGACAGAAAAAGCCATTGAGAGATCATGGATTTAGCTAATTCTAGTGGAAATTAGGGAGGGGGAAGAAATTTGCTTTAGCATTTTAGTGAGAACCTCGATAATTTGCATATTCTCACTTCTTTGAATGTTACCAAATGGGTGGGGTTTTTTCCCGTTCATCTAAAAAAAAGTGTACAAAAGTACATAATTAGGGGAAAGTTTGCATAAAAATGCATATTATGTGTGAAAATAATGCACACAGAATGCAGTATATTAGAGAAGGCTGCTTGCAGAAATGTACACATCAGGCAAAACTGCATTTTAAAAGGTGTGTTTTAGGAGAAATTTGCACTAAAATGCTGACAATTTTTTTATGATGGTTTTGAAAAAAACGACAACTGCAAAGTGATAAAGAAGTATAGTGAACTGATTGTAGGACTGGAAAAATTAGAAACTGAAATTGACACAGTTGTCCAAGTGAAAAGCAATATACATTTATTTATTGTATTTCTGAGTCACCTCCTGCCCCTGCTTTACCTAAATATGTGGCCACCATTGTATATTAAGCTAAAAAATTCCAACTGTTAATTATATGTTATTTGTAAATAAATTACTTGTTTTGACTAAAATTAGAAAGAACTTGTTTTGAAGGCCCCTCAGTTTCAAGTATGACTTCTATCAGGACATTCTCTGCACCATTCATACTTTTATAAGTTTCTATTGCCTAAAAAAGAACCCATAGCCCCAAATACCTTTTCTCATAAGGAAGATGCTCTAACCGCTTGATCATTTAATCCCTGCCCTTTAAAAAAAACTCTTTTCAGCTCTGTTGACTTTTGCAAAAGATATCTGTTTTAAAATTATTTTTACAGCACAAAACATGCTCAGATTTCTTACTCTATTATGCAGATACTGCAGTGGAGAAACTCTGGGTACATTTTATGACGCACAAAAGAATTTGTTGCTTTGTAAGCATTGTTTATCCATTTATTTCCATTTATTAATAGCTTCTTATGAAACATCTTGGTGCAGTGTAACAATTAATAAATCAACAGTAAAAACACACATATTTTTAAAAATCCTTTATAAAAACAACAGATCCAATACAAATCTAGAATGAGGTAAAATCTCCACTTAAAAGACGTCTTGATAAAGGGAAGTATTCAATAGGTGCCAAGAAGAAAACAGAGATGGCACCTGCCTGATAATGTAATTGGAGCATTAGTAGAATGTAACCACAACTGCATAGTACAAATTTGAATTCAATTGAAATGGCCCTATTTTCAACATTGAATGCATTGAATGCATTCCAAATAAATTTAGTATATTGGATGCCAAAAAGTTAGGACATCCAATCAGTTGTTCTGAGATTCAGAGTTCAAACTGTGGGTTTCTAATTGACCTAAGAAGCTTTGAATCTCAGCCATAATTTTTGAGTATTGGTGGAGATATTTTGGTGTAGAAAGGTCAGAAAAGTGACAGCAAACTACCCACCTTTTTACATCAGTGAGTTTTGATGTAAAGTTTGTATCTCAGAATTTAAAGGTTGAAGTTGAAACTGTTTCTTCATCTCAACAAATCAGCTATGTTTTTCATTCAGTTAACAATTAGCTTCAGCTTTAAAAAGCACAGAAAAACTTATCTATTGGCCTATATACCTTTCAGTCTGTTGGCTACCCAGTCCAGCCTAAAGTTGTTTTGAGTAATTGAAAGTGAGTATAGCATCATGGCTAAAACACAGAGCTATGATTTGACTTGGGAGTCCCCAATTTGAAACTCGCTTCTGCTATGAACATATGAGATGCCTCTAAGGTCACCCAGCTCTCTGCCTCAAATCCATTTTTCAGCCTCAGTCTCCTCACCCCCAAAAACATATAATATGGGTATAATAAAACTAACCTAACCTTACCCTGTTGTAGTAAGGATTTTGTAAATGAGGCAGTGAAGTTGTGCTTTGAACCCTTGAAAGCGATTGGGGTATGTGTTTGTATGTGACTGAGAACCTGTGGTCAAAACTTCGGACTTCGTTTGTTTATTTGCTTTTTATATTTTTAGCACGGCAAAATCATTGATTGTTTGATTGACTAGGTTGATTATGACTTACTGATATGTAAGAATCCTTTCTTAAGGTTGCATGAACAAGGAATATATAATTACAAATCAAAGATTACCAGTTATCTCATTCTCTTTCTTGTCCCCAGAACATTTAGCCATTTGTTAGTACAACGAAGTCTTTGGCTGCAAAACTGCAGGTTGTTCATGATAGCCAAATCTGCCAGTTTGACATAGCTTTCCATCAGTCTTGTAGTCTGCTTCCTTTTTAAGTATACAGCACACATTACTTTAGCTGTGGTCGTCGTCATGATGTGTAACGGCAAATTCAAGCAGAAGTGATAAAAACTCTTTGGGGTTCATGGCAATATTGTATTGATTGCTACTTGAATATACCTTCTCTGTCCTCTTCCTAAAAACAATTGAAATAATATTGTGCTGGAACCCAGAGCGTTTAAAAATCAAATCAAATTGTACGATGCCAAGCACATAGGAAATACTTTTATAAATATTACATCATGCTATGTAAATGCTAAGTATTATTATTAATTGAGTTGAAAGTGTTGACTCAGTTTAACTTATCCAGCCATTCTCAGCTGGTAGTATAACTGGGTTTACAAACACAGAATCTCAGTATGATGTGTAGGAGTTACATAGCTTTCAGCATGTTACTTGTTTGGGTATAAAATGAATATTTCACATATGGGGAGTGTGAAGTAGTGAATTTAGGCTGGAACATGATTATAGATCTTTAGAGCACTTTGAGGATGGATGTAGGAAGTGTCATTAAAGTGGTCATTGCTTGTGGTACACATAGTGCCCCCCCATCACTGTCTCTATTCAAAAAAAGACATTTCTGTAGTGCTTCAAAGATATATTTGAAGGAAATTAGCACCAGGGACCACATTGCTACTACTGATGTGGGCACATTTTCATAAGATTGTCACAGGCACCTGGTGAACATTGTGTGTGATTACAATGTTTAATCAATGAATTAGTCAGATTGGTTTACTAGAAACTTTTACTTAGCTAAAAAGGTGTCTCCAATGAATTTGGAAGCTTAAAAAAAATTAAATACATAGTTTCTGGCTGTATGTTTATTGTATGCTAATCAGATATTGTTGTGTGAATACTTTTGGTTGCTGTTAATTTTCTTCTTTTTTACTTTATATTTTACATAGTCTATTCTTAATAATAATAATAATAATAACAATAATAATAAATAAAAAACAAGTGATGACAGGAAACCCCCATTATATTTCATACAAGTGCATAGGAATTTCTCATCTCCCCTTTTCTCACAAGAAGGAAAGAAAGCCTCTTTGGGGATGATGCCTGCCATGATGTATGTGTGCAGGATCTAAAAACAAAGGAAGGCTGCACCTTCCACTAGAAGTACTGTTTTTACTATCTGCCTATGTATGTATTTAATATATTTATATCATGTGACTCACATTGGGACTACTAGACCCCCAAAAATCTAAGCAATGTGGACTAAAGCCGCTTCTGGGGTGCCTCTGGGATTAGGGGCCTGAAACTCAAGCTTCATTAGTTTCATAGTAGTACCGCCTCTATGGTGGCCAGAATAGTTCCTCCTGAAATGTCCTCATATTGTATGGGGAAGTGACTTTTTTTAAAAATCAAGGCACACATCCTCTAACCCTGAATCCCCTCCCCCACTCATTATCAGTGGCGGGGGGGTGGGGGTGGAGAGAAGGCGGAGGTGGGGCTGGCGCACGTCCTGGGGGTGGGGCAGCCATGATGGAACCCCACCAGGATTGCGCTACCGGGGGCGGTGCGCTCCCCCCGCACTCCTCTTCCTCCGCCAGTGCTCATTATAAGTATGTAAGAGTATAAGCAGTACTTTTTTTTCTGGGAGGACGCAGGGGTACGCATACCCCTAAACATTTTGTGAATCTTTGTGCTTTTGTTCATTTACTGTATTTATTTTCCCTGGTTTGAACTATAAAATGGTGATTTTCTTGAGTCAAAATGAGAGCACCCATAAACATTTTTTTTAAAGGAAAAAAAAAAAGCACTGAGTATAAGATACTCATGCGTGCTGCTTAGATCACTTAGATCTATGGAACTGGCGCCATCTGCAAGTGCCACGCAATGCCCAACCCACATTTGCAAGCAGTCACTTCTTACATGTGGGAGCAGCTTGGATTTGGAACTCCCTGCCTATTGACATTAGACAGACACCATCACTGTGCACTTTTAGATGCCTGCTGGAAACCTTTCTGTTTCAGTGAGCCTCTCCTGGCACAGGTTTTGGTTACATCTCTTCTTAAAATTGGTTTAGATAGTTTGTTTTCAGATGTTTATAAATGTTTTAGATACAGTATTTGTAATTTTTTTTTAGATTGTATTTGCCTTTATCTCAGAAGTGTTTGCCACCCTGGGCTCCTTTTGAGAAGAAGGCTGGAATATGACGTACATTTACACCCACCTACCCTCCCACCCACTTGTTTGGCATTTGATCATAGGGTACCTATGTACACATTGCCAAAAAAGTAAATGTATTGCCAAAAAGAGGACAAGAGAGGACACAAGGTTGGGGGGGGGGGAGGGCATATGCTAATGAATATGTGCAAATTTACAGGTAATTTTTTTAGTGTAGTTGGAAGCACATCTCATTTGTGACCAGGTGACCTATGTGTGCCTGCCTGGCTCATTCCCCCGTTCAGGTGGTAACTGTTTGAAGGGCCCTGCTGATGTCTCTTCTTATGGGACTATTTTTTGAATTGAACTTGGACTGGGCAGCCTTAGAACGGGGGACTGTCCTCTTCAAGTAGAGGGTTGTGCTCTGTAACACGGCAACCTGACCACCAATGGGCATTAAAGATTTAGCTGTTGATGTCGCCGTTAATTGAATATATATGGTTTTAACCAGGCATCCCCAAACTCGGCCCTCCAGATGTTTTGGGACTACAATTCCCATCATCCCTGTCCACTGGTCCTGTTAGCTAGGGATGATGGGAGTTGTAGTCTCAAAACATCTGGAGGGCTGAGTTTGGGGGTGCCTGGTTTTAACTATGAAGCCATTTGAGAAGGTTGTCTGGCACAGAAAGAGGGGGTATTGAAAATATCTAAATCAAATAAATGAACACAAAATTCTACCACACCACCTGTGCTATAAGGGGTGGTTGGGGGCACTCTTGTGCTTCTTCCGCACCCCTGCTGTAGATCACACTTATTCAGTTGCAAGTTCTTCCCTTGCCGTGCTGAAACACAGCCATTTATCTCACATGGGATTTTATGTATTTATTTACTTACGTTTTAAACAAAAATGAAATGAAATGCTGGAACTATGCGCAGGAACTATGCCTGAAGCCGTTTATAAGAATAAAGAGCAATAAACAATTCATGAAGATTATAGGATTGACAAATATATTACTGCCCCCCCCCACCTCACCCCCAGCATCGTGAAGTGCAAAATTGCAGTGGAGTCTGGTTAGTAATACATGTGGTAGAGCGTCGTATCATCCCCTGCAAGATGGTGGCACTATAAATATAGCCTTTGTACTCCGTGCTGCTAATTAAAGGCAGACGTATGGCAAGCAAATAAGAGGAGGAAAATAAAAAACATTTGTACAGTTCTTTTTAATCTATATTTTCCCTCCACAAGCAAGATGAATAAATGCTGGGTTTTAACTAGGATCATTCATTTAAAAAAAAAAATTAAAAGAAAAAAAATAGAAATAGCACATCTTGAACTCAATTTCCATATGAATAGGAACTCATAAAGCAATAAACATCTTTGTTTCAGACATAATTTTATTAAGGGAAGGAGAAAAAAAGATTATGGTAAAAACTGGAACGGGGCCAAATTGCAAAACATTTGTTGAATATTAAGGCAAGAGATCCTTGTTTCTTTGAAAGGTTACATGTCTCCATTGGATGCAGAACACATAGCTGGAAGTTTGTGGATGCTGTGAAACATTTGTGTACTTTCACTGGAATCCCAAATTGCTTCTAATTTCATTTAACTTTTGCTTGAATTTCATTATTGGAGGGTGGTAATACTTTCCCCCTTTCTGGGGAGTTATTATTTGCTCATTCAATCTATACACCCCTTCTCAGCCTTCAGGGCTGAAGTAGTTAAGAACGTGTTCAAAAATCGTAAGATTCTATTTAAACTTAAGGCAGAAATTAAATGAATAGAAGTGGGGCAAAGCCCTCATAGTCACTGTACCCCCCTCCCTTCAGGGGGAAAAAGCCACAGAAACAGCAGTAATATATGGTTATCATAATCCCTCAAAAGCCGCAAAAAGGGGGCATGTCTTAACCTGACACCAAAACGATGTTAATATCAGTGTCTGGTGGGCCTCACTGAGGAGAGCCTTCCATAGATGGGGAGCCAAAACTAAAAAGGGATGCTTTTTTTGTTCCCACCCTCCAAGCCTCTCTCAGAGGGGGCACTTGGATGACAAATGCAGGGTCCAGGTATGTTCAAGTTTGCAGTGTCATTCCATTAGATATTGGATACTAGAATCATTGAATCGTTGGAAGGGATCTCGAGGGTCATCTAGTCCAACCCCCTGCAATGCAGGAATCTCAGCTAAAGCATCCATGACAGATGACCACCCAAGCTCTTCTTTAAAACCTCCAGTGCGCCATATAGGGATTTGTAGGTTAAAACCAGCACCTGAATTGTGCTCAGGAGCATATAGGTAGCTGTGCCAGTGCAAAAATTCCCTGCAATTTGAAATCCACCTAATACCTAATCTACTAACTTTTGAGTGCTGAGCAAAGGGCTAGTGTTTTTACCTTTCTATCGATGGCTTGTTTTCACTTATTGTTTGTTAGGGTCTGTGGATCTCTGGTAGGGATGAAGGGGAAACTTGATTCAGTTTGCATTTAATGGCAAAACTAACTAATTTACACTTTGCAAAAAACACACAAACCAAAACATAGCCAACTTTTGAAATTTCAGTTTCTCTTTTTTTTTTTTTTGAATTTTAGTGCAACTTCCCCCCCAGTATAGCTCATTTTCATTGTAACTTTCACTAATATATGAATTTTTATGCACCGTTTACTCTAGTATGTGCATCTTTTGCCCAATATTTGGTTAGAGAACTGCATTGCAAAATTTGGAGAAGTGCAAATTTTGTAGGATGGCTGTGTTTAGGTTTGCAAATTGTTGTGTGAATTAAGGAGGTTCACCTTTAAATGTGAACTGAATCCATTTTTTCTCCTACTATTAAGAACACCTGGACTCCTCCATCCCTTCTTGTCATAGTCTCTCAGCTGTTGGCTGGCCCTTCTTGCTTCCCCATGGCACCAAGTGTTCTATGCTTCCTACAGCCTCTGCTGTTCCTCAGTGGCAGGAGAACATGGAGGTTGAGATGGAAACACAGAAAGTGTCCTTGTACTGAGTCAGACCACTGCTGCATCTAGTTCAGTATTGTCAACACTGATTGGCAACAGTTCTCCAGGGATTAAGATAAGAGCCTTTCCAGACTGACCTGGAGTTGCTGAGGAGCCTTCTGCAATCAAAGCATGTGTTCTAACTATGAGCCACAGGTTTTCCCCATGTCCCACAAACCGTGTCAAACCTGGTTGGAGAATCAGATAGGTAGCCGTGTCGGTCTGACGCAGTCGAAATAAATAAATAAAAACCAAGTTGGTCTCTAAGGTGTTACTGGACAATTTTTTATTTTTAAAAAAATTTATTTCGACCGGTTGGAGAAATCTGCTTCCTGTTCTCTTCAGCAACCTATGTGCCAGATCCAATTTTTGTTGGGTTGTAATAACGACCAGGCGCTTGGATTTTTGCACCCCAGCTTTGAAAAAGTCCACCCCTCATTTTGTTACCAACGCAGAAGAGGGACCACCTGGAAAGGGAGATACAAAAATGGTTTCAGATCCTAGCAGCAGCTTGCCAGCTCCTGAAGGATGTTTTGAGAAGCAAATCCCTCCCACCCTCCCACCCCACCAAATGCCGACCTCAGTAATTTTTAAAGTATTGGCATGGAATCTAATAATCGCTTGTTGATTCTAGCTCTAAACTACTCCTAAATCGTCCAGGCTGCAAGACCACCCTATGTGACCAAAACCACCACCATGGAGAGAAAAGGTGCAGAAATGTACCAGTTCCTGTGATCACTCAATGTTCCCCACAGTCCTGGACGATTTCCTTGCCTCAGTAGGAACATTCCCCCCACCCGCCCCCCATCTTGATATGTCTTGTAAACAACCACCGCTCTGTGTCAGAGACTGTCGGCTGCTGTTGTAAGAACGGGGCGGGGGGGGGGGGGAGAAAGACCTCCCTTTAACTGCCTTGTTACCCTAATTGAAATGCTAAGGTTATGCCCCTGGGGATCGCAGTGCAAGAGGCAAAGGAAAACAACAGCCCACCAGTATGATCTTACAGGCAGAGATCAAATGGCTAACCACAGATTTCATCCACTTCCACGGTGACCTCTTCAGTGAGGAAACAGTTGAGATTTTCTGGCGTTTGTCCACTGAGCTTGTTCCACACACCCGTGCCACACACCAAAATAATAATCAGAAAGCTTACAAGTCTGTCCCCATCTCTCTCTCTCTCTCTCTCTCTCTCTCTCTCTCTCTCTCTCTCTCTCTCTCTCTCTATATATATATATATATATTATTTAGCCCCAGAAAGCCCCAAACACAGAGAGCATTGCTGCATATAAAATGGTGGAAGTAGTTGTGGAGGCTAGCGTGACTTGTGACCTCCCAAACCAAATGAAACCCACCAACCATATATGGTAGCCCACTAGGGGTTTCCTGTTTTTTGCTGCTTACCCAGAATTGCAAAAAAGCAAAGAAGAAAAGAGGAGGGGAGGGGAGGTCATCAAATACTTGGCTTGCTGTGTCCAAATTTGTTCAGCCTTGGTGAGATCCTTTTAAAGCTAAAAAGCAGGGCTTTCATCTGGTTAAAGAAATATTAGTTGATTAAATCTGCATACTTTTGCAAATGAGGTTGGGGGAGGGGGATTATTATCCTAAAGCAGGAATAGGGAACCTGTGGCCCTCTCTAGATGTTGTCCACAGCTCATAGAACTGTAGAGTTTGGAAGGGATCCCAGAGGATCCCATCTAATCCAAGCTCCTGCAAGGCAGGAATCGCAACTAAAGTATCAGTGATTGATGGCCATCCAACCTCTGCTTGAAAACCTCTAAGGAAGGAGAGTCCACAAACAGCTCTTACTGTCAGAAAGTTCTTCCTGATGTTTAGCTGGAATCTCCTTTATTGTAACTTGAATCTATTGTTCCGGGTTCTACAACCTCCTAACTTGGGGTCATCTGCAAATTTGATGAGCATCTCCTCAATTCCTTCACCCAAGTTATTTATAAATATGTTGAACAACAACAAGCCCAGGATAGAGCCCTATTTGTCACTTTTTTCCAGGATGATGAGGAACCGTTAGTGAACACCCTTTGGTTTTGGTCAGTCAACAAGCTACAAATCCGCCTAACAGCTATCTTGTACAGCCTACATTTTACCAGTTTCTCCACAAGAATATCATGGGGGATTTCCCCCACCATCTCTGACCATTGGCCAACCTAGCTGGGAGTTGTGGGTCCAACATCTGGATGGCCACAGGTTCTCCATCTCTTTTCTAAAGAGAAAAGGCAAAATTGTATTTAGAATCATAGAAGGGACCCAAGGGTTATCTAGTCCAACCCTGTGCAATGCAGGAATTAGGATAAGCATCATCTTAGAAGAGGCACTCCACATTCTTTCACAAATGGAATGGAATGCCTCTTCAGATAGTGCTTTCCATTTACAGTTGTTAACCTGTATTTAATTGATAATTCTAAGCAATTAACAATTCTGCTGTTTTTAAAACTGCCCATTTTTTCACACACCCCTCTCACCAATGTCTATTTCTTTGTTATTTATTACTGTAATTACTGTTATAAAATGCTGACTCCATAGTGGGGTACACATTTAAATACAAACAGATGTAAGTCGAGAGCCTCCATGTTTTTGCAAGGAAATTAGTCATGCTATTAGTTAACAGCTCCGGAATTTATTAGTACAAATCGCAGAGCAAATTTCATAAGACAAAACTGCTTTAGGGTAGGTACACATATACCCCCCGCCCTTTAAAAAAAGTAGTTGGTGTGATTTTTTTTTCATCACCCTCCTGCAGCCCTGACTCTACATCCTGTGCTGCACATGTAATCTGAATGTCAGAAGATTCGGGGTGGACAAAACAAAGTACTGTACAGTGGTACCTCAGGTTACATACGCTTCAGGTTACAGACTCCGCTAACCCAGAAATAGTACTTCAGGTTAGGAACTTTGCTTCAGGATGAGAACAGAAATCGTGCAGCGGCAGCAGTAGTCCCCATTAGCTAAAGTGGTGCTTCAGGTTAAGAACAGTTTCAGGTTAAGAACGGACCTCCGGAACGAATTAAGCACTTAACCCAAGGTACCACTGTATAATTAAACTATGGAATTGGTTCCCACAAGATGTAGCAATGCCCACCAACTTGGACGGCTTTGAAAGAGGATTAGACAGATTTATGGAGGGTAAGGCGACGAGCCATAATGGTTCTGCCTCCACTGTTGAAGGTAGCATGCCTCTGAATGCCATTGCTGAGCATCACAAGCAAGGAAGGGGACTGTGGCGCTGCTTATGGGCTTCCCATAGGCATCTGGTTGGCTGCTGTGAAACAGGATGCTAGACTATCTGTGCCTTTGGTGTGATCCAGCAGGGTCCTCCTTCTCTTCTATGTTCTTATGCTAATTTGCTCCCTGATGTGAAGTTACATTCCCTCCATCCAGGCCAGTAGGCTGAATACTAGAGAAGTAATTTTCATTCACCCGAAAGAGGTATATTTTACATGCTCTGAAACGTACTTTACTACTGTCAGCGTCATATCTCACCCTTGTTGCCTAAGTTTTCAGTTCTCAAGTGCACAGTTTTTTCTTTTGACTTCTTGTGGAATGCACATTTATCTGCACATCATTCTCTCAAATGACTAAGTTGGTGGGTTTGGCCTGCCTGCTTGGAAGCGAAACACGGCCACCCAAAAGTAGCAGTTTCTGCATTTTGCGTACTTCCTAGGTACATAGAAATATATAGTTTTGTATATTGAAAGGCAAATGAATCCTTTTTTAAAAAAAATAAAAAAAAGCAAAATGGCCCAACAAAGACAGCGTCCAGAACTTAAGGAAAGTTAATAGCAGTTGAGCCTATAGAAATCAGAAGTACAAAAATAACTCACCCTGTTGCATGGGAGAGGAGTTTCCCCGTTTCTTTTTAGTCCGTATTTTATTTTCTACCCTGAACGTGTTAGTGACTGGAGATGCTCCATATACCGTTGTAGCTCCTGAACAAAATCTGCATCTATGATGCTGCCACTGCCAACCCAGAGCTCTCCCAACCTTGCCTCCTTCTCTCCCCCTTCCCATTCCCATTTGTAGAATGCTTTGTTTTGTTTTTTACAATCAAGCAGTGTATCTATTTTATGAAATATATAAATAAATAAAATCCACCATCCCAACAAGCACTACTATCACCAGGAAGACATCACTGTTCCCGTCCTGTCCCCCACCCCCACCCCCGGGGTCACCACTGGTGATATAATCCTGCTGAGACTATACCACTTCAGAATGCAAGCGTACAAAGATGTTCATAAAAGGCATAAAGAAAAAAAAAGCTTTACCACTAGGCCACCACCCTTCCCAGTTGTACCTTGTATCTTATTTATCCTCACAAGAACCCTGTGAGTTAGGCCATTGATTCCCTTCTGAGGACTGAAACACGGAACCATAGTCAGTAGTAACGAGTAAGACTTGAGAAAACCATTCTGTACATTGAATCCTAGAGCCACAGCTGTGGCTCTGTGTTGAGGTGAGCCTATTACAGTGAGAAATTGGGAGCGGGGCAGTAGGTTCTATGGCTAATAATGAGAAAATGGTTCAACGGAATGATTTGAAAGTTTGCCGTGTTAGAGAGACGAGATTCAGAACAGTCCGTGATGAATTTGCAGGAGGGGGGGAAAATGCAAACTGGCTTATTTTGAAAAAGCACTGTTTGACAAGCGTTTCTGGCACATTGACAGGTATTGCGCATTTTTCTTCGTTGACTTCACCGAGATGGTTTTACTGGAAAGATTTCTCCATTTGTGCTGCGTGTTTTGGGGAACAGGTTGTTGTTTTAGTTCAAGGGGAGTGGCGACTATGTGCCCATGAGTTGCTTAACATGTTTGTAGTTTTTATTAAAATGGGAACCGACGACACTTCCTGCAAATGTCACCTAATAAGCCAATTGTTACTGGTAAAGAAGCAGTGGCAACCAGTAAAATTTGGCAATCCCATTAAAGACACAAGAACCTCATTAGGGTAAAAAGATGGCAACTCTTATTTTTAACTTCTTTCCCTCTTTTTTTAAAAAGGGGTTGAGGAATAGTAGCCATTAAAAGTTCATGATCCATTAAGAAGCAGGAGGCACAGGAGGAACTGGGGGGGGGGGCAGATTGAGGGGAAAACTATTTTTCCATCTCCTGACTTTTCTATCTGGTCCTCAGAACTCTTTCCAGGCCACCCGGCTTCTCCCCAGGCCACACCCCTCACTGTCCCTGCATCATACCCTAATTGAGTGTTTGCATCTGGCTGGAATGTGTACTTGAACTCTGAAAATGCCTCTTGCCTGCCTGGGAAACAGAGTTACAGATAGGTAGCCATGTTGGTCTGCCATAGTCAAAACAAAAAAAATTCCTTCCAGTAGCACCTTAAAGACCAACTAAGTTAGTTCTTGGTATGAGCTTTCGTGTGCATGCACACTTCTTCAGATACACTGAAACAGAAGTTGCCAGATCCTTCTATATAGTGAGAAGGTGGGGAGGGGTATTACTCAGAAGGGTGGTGGGAATGGGTGATTGGCTGATAGCTGTGATGAGCCTGTTGACGACTCTTAACGACTGCAATAGGTCTTACAGGGAAAAGCAAGGGGTGAGAAGGTGAAAAATGGCTTTGTCATGTATAATGAGATAAGAATCCAATGTCTTTGTTCAGACCAGGTCTCTCCATGGTTTTAAGTTTGGTAATGAGTTGCAATTCAGCAGCTTCTCTTTCCAGTCTATTTCTGAAATTCCTTTGTAGTAAAACAGCTACTTTGAGATCTTGTATAGAATGTCCTGGGAGATTGAAGTGTTCTCCTACTGGTTTCTCTGTCTTGTGATTCTTGATGTCAGATTTATGTCCGTTTATTCTTTGGCGTAAGGTTTGGCCTGTTTGTCTCTATATTGGACAAACAGGCCAAACCTTACGCCAAAGAATAAACGGGCCTCCGATGTGACTTTCGGGTCCTCACAAAGGAACCAGAAGTCGTGTCCGAGGCCTCACAGGGCCTCAGAAGTCATGTCTGAGGTTTTGCAGGGCCTTGGGTGCGACTTCCGGGGCTCCCAAGCGCCGTTGCAATGCATGCGATGTGATGTCATGAGCACCACTGGACACCCATAATCTGAGGCACCAGTCGGGGCCACTGGAATAATTTACATTTTGCCTTTGATGCTGCCATGTGGCCCTTGGAAGGTTACCCAGAATAAAGCAAAGGCCTTTAGAGCCCCACTTTACATCACATTGGCTCTTTATTAACAGCCGATTCAGCAGCACAAGGCCTGATTCTGGAACTGTAAATCTGTAACTGCTGCAATTAAAGACGCTGAACACAAAATCTCTGAAACTGGCGCATATACTGTTCAGATCTGACCTTGATTGCTAAGGTCTCCCCCCACCCCTCTCTCATTTTCACCTTTTAGCGTGACCTTCCCAGGCCTTCCCTCGGGAACGGCTGTGACTAACCCCAGCCGACTTGCTCTTCTTCTTTTGTCTGCAAAGTTTCAGAAGCAAATATCATTGAAGTGAACTGAAATTACACCCAGAGACGATTAGTCATCGGTTTCACACTGACTGTTTTCTAGACATTGTGGTTGTTTGGCGTGTTTCTTTCCCCTGCTGGTCTGAGTCGGCCGCTTTCCTGCTCCCACTGAAATCTAGTATGGACCTCTGCTGATTCGAGGCAGCATTGCCACATTTGGGTTCCAGGGTTGTAGTTGACAACAAAGTTAAACCTCCCGCTGTGGCCTGACTGAGGGCCCCTCCAGATTGGTGTTTGTTTTGCTGGTGTGTTCTGCAACATGTCATTGACACAACAATCATGCATCCGTGGTGGATTTATACAAGACCTTCCACACATCATTCCACCTCATTAGTTGTTATGCAATGCTTCCCCGTTGCTATTGCATCCTTGCCGTCTGGAGAGGCACATAGTGCAACAAAAGGAGGACAGGAATTGATCTGGAACATTTGTGGTATAAAAAGTCATAGGATTTCAGCAGTAAGTTAACAGACATGCACTAATTGGAAATGTGGCAGTATGTCCGCCCCAAAGCTTTTGCAAATGCAAACGGTACTGAAAGCATGTGCAGTAGTCCCAATACCATCATGAGTACAAATAATCATGAATACACAATAAAAAGGACTGGTGGAGGGGCCCTGCATCCAAAAGCTCAAAAGATATGTGAAATTGCAAAGTTAAGAGATTTTGCAGCATAAAGTTATTCAATTATTTTAAAGATTTCTATCCCTCCTTGTCTTCAGACAAAACTCATGGCAGTTGACAGATTAAACTATAAGAAAATATAAAACAAATAAGGTTTCAAACTAAGCCCAGTATGATAAAACACAAATTAACAGGCATTAAAATAGACAGGCTTTAAAATAGACTCAGGAGACATGCACACCATAAAGTACTCTTTTACCACTTTAACAGTTATGGCTTCCCCCAGAGAGTCCTGGGAATTGTAGTTTATTAAGGATGCTGGGAATTGCAGCACTTTGAGGAGATTCCTAACATCTCTCAGCACCCCGAGCAACCTACAGTTTGGCCTTCCTTCTGTCAGCTCAGGGGCACTGAGCTTACTCTTGGAGAGTATAAGCAGAATCCCTTTGGATCTTTATATCTGCCCAATCCAGGGTTTTTCTTTGCAACAAAAATTGCCAACAGCCAAACAATTTCTTTTTATAGAAGTGGAGGAGGAAGAGGAGTTTGGATTTGCTATCCCGCTTTATCACTACCCTAAGGAGTCTCAAAGCGGCTAACATTCTCCATTCCCTTCCTCCCCCACAACAAACACTCTGTGAGGTGAGTGGGGCTGAGAGACTTCAGAGAAGTGTGACTGGCCCAAGGTCACCCAGCAGCTGCAGGTGGAGGAGCAGGGACACGAACCCGGTTCCCCAGATTACAAGTCTACTGCTCCTAACCACTACACCACACTGGCTCTCAGAGACTGTGATACATAGTTTGAAAAAGGTCCCACTGCATGTGGTGTGTCTCTGGGGCCACATCCACACCATTCTTCCAAAGCACTATGGTGCCACTTGAACAGCCATAGCTTCCCCCAAAGAATAATGGGAACTGTGGCTTGTTAAAAGTGTGGAGAGTTGTTAGGGGATTGCTATTTCCTTTCACAGAGTTCCCTGGGAAAAGGGATTGCTCTACCACTCTGAGAATTATAGCTCTAGGGGTCTCCTAACACCTCTCAGCACACTTAACAAGGTACAGTCCCCATGATTATTTGGGGGAGCCATGACTCCTAAAGAGATTAGAATGTTTTAAAAGATTGGTGCAGATGTGGCCTGGATTATAGCTGTGGAAGGTTCTGTGATTGTGTCAGTGCACAGCTTGTAGCTCAGTCTGCTGTAGCAGCTCCTCGTGCTACACATGCTGCACAAGTCCAATTAGCTTAGCCCAGCACGAGTAGCACCTGGGAAATGTCCCAAATGTCAGATTGTTCTACATGGTTCCTTTGCTTTGATGCCTTCAAAACAGAGCATCTGATCTTGTTACACATCTGGTGAACAGCATACACACCGTCAACTGAATTGATCTGCATGCTGGTAGTACGCTCACTAGAGGGTAAATCCCACTGAACACAGAGAGATTCACTTCTGAGGTAGCATTCAGAGGGAAGATGTTACAGCTCATTGGAAAAGTACCTTTTTTGCATGTGAAAGATCCCAGGTTTAATCCCTAATGGCTCCTGTGAGAATGTTCTCTTTTGGCCAACCTAATCTTCCTTCCTCAAACTACAGTTCCCAGGATCCTTGGGAGAAGCAAGGACAACTAACCTGCTATAAAATTGATAGATGTTTGTAGAGTAGAGGTGCCTTGTGTATACCACATGCCAGATGTTATCAAGTCATCTTTTCAGTGGGAGAGAATCTGCAGCTACCGATGATTATGAAGGAATTCAGAGATGATGGTTCCATGGAGGTCAACGAGCCCTTTCCGAAGTCTCTCAAAATGAGCTGTTTCAAGTTGTTTGTTGAAGTGACTGACTGACTGCTGTGTGTATGTGTGTCTTCAATGTACTCAGGCTGAGGTTTCTTTTTATAATCTTCCAGTAACTCACCACACTACCTCAGGATTCCCGCTCTGCAAAACATCCTTTTAATGGATTCCTGAGTTTCTTTTTAACCACGGAAAGCGGAAACCCTCTCAATGTTGCATATATGTGTGTTTGTGTGTTTCCCTTTTCTCAGGATCACATGTCAGTATCTCAAAGTGGAAAAGGAGAGGGACAACCATATAGGGAGAGTGGTGTAGAAGTGAAATCAAGAAAGGATGGTGATGTTCCATCATTCTGGTGTGGTTCACATATGGCCGCAGCATGCAGGTTTTACACACAGTATGGGAAGAAGCCTTAACTTAACACAACCCTCCCACCATACATATTTATGAATCAAGAGTCTATGTACATAGACAATAGAAACATAGAAGTGGAAGGGGGTCTCCAATGCAGAGCCCATGAGCACCAGTATGACTGCCAATACCCAAAAAGGTTCTAGGTAAATATTATCTCAAAAATTCACAATGCATCAGAGACTGTTTCCTGTCTTGGGTGGAGTTTCTCCCTCCCTCCCTCTCTCTGAACAGTTTTGTAGTTTAGGGGTGCCCCTGGAAATGTCTTTGTCACTTGAGGCTCAGGTAGCCACAGTGGCTAGGCATGCCTTTTACCAGCTACAGCTACTGCAGCTACGGTCTGGCAAAAGTGATACACGCATTGATAATCTCAAGACATTATTATTCCAATGCACGCTGTGTGAGGCTACCATTAAGTTTGATCCTGGGGCTCCAGCTAGTGCAAAATGCTGCAGCTAGACTGTTAATGGGGACAGACTCCCACCAACACATCACTTCAGTACTTAAAAGTTTGCATTTGCTGCTCATGTTACAGGTTTTTGTATTAATTTACAAGGCTCTTAACAAGAAGGGTTCAGGATATTTTAAGGACCACCTGATCGTTTCAGTACCTTCCCAATCACTGAGCTCTCTTAATGAGTCTCTTTTTTGCAGTTCCCCATGGCTCAGATGCACTACTCATAATGACTAGAACAATGACAATAATTTTGTTCTTTATGCCCTGCCCAACTGGCTGGTTTGCCCCAAAGAAGCTTTGCATTCAGTGCCGTGGGCCCAGGCCTGTGGAACTCTTGCCTGAGTTTCAAGAGCATGACCTTGGTCTCTGCCAGGGGAGATATGGAGTGCATGGCTGAAAAAGGAACAGCTCTCTCTGCCTCACCAACCACCGCCTCCCTGTCCGTTCCCTGCATTCCGACTTCCCAGCCTCTGATTGGCTGTCAGTGAGTCTGTTTTCCTAAGGGCACCCTGCTGGCGTGTTGGAGTGCTGGCACTCGTGTGGGAGCCGAATGTAAATCCATGAGCCTCTCATCACCTCGTTATGTTCTAATGGGGTGAGGGAGGCAGCAGCCGTTTCCTGTACCGAGTGCCTTAATTCCCGATGATTTCTGGGCTTGATCTCCCAGCGTTCATCGATTGTGTCGTCAGTGTTTGTGGTCCAACTGTTTTGGCCAAGTAGAGCTTGAGGGGGGAAAGAAGAAATGTGTTACATATTCTTTGCAAGCTTTTGGGGGGGTCCCGCCCCCCGCTGCACATGGTAGGCATTAGACGCCAGAAGGCATCATCCCATCTTTTTGAAAGGATAGGGAAGCGACATAGCAAAACATCCTTCAGCAGGGCTGTAAACAATTGCCAAGATGGATTGATCCTGTGGAGGGAAGAGAAGAAGAAGATTTAGGACCTGTCTGGAAGCTTCTCAAAAACAGATGACAAGCAACTCCCTCTGTGGAATCAACCATGGTGGTTCAGCACAGCTGAGGGAATTCAGAACAGATAAAGTGACCAGATGGTCCTGGTTTGTCTGGCATGATGTGAGCAAATGTGGTTGCCAGTCATGTTTGTAACAAGGTTATGTATATAGTGACTGGGATAACTTTTATCATCAGGGCTCAACAACCCACTGGGTGCTACAGATAGAAGTTCATAGTGTTCAAATCTATTAAGATATTTCGTATTCAAAATCCACATTTGCTTAGGACTCCCCCTTTTGGGGGGGCCTCACAACTGAAATACTTGAGACTTGTTGACATCTGTAGATTGTTTTGATTTAGGCAGGCTTTAAATATGAAATCTCATAAACCGTCAAGTTTCAAATATTAATGATCATTGCATGCTTAACCCATCCAGAACTGTTTAGTACGTCAACTGAATGTGCATAGATAATGTGCAATGCTACTTGGTGTTTAAAAACTGAGATTCAAATGGGCGAAGACTCATTTGCTGCTGCCCAAAAGGTCAGAACAAGATCTAATGGGCCTAAATTACAGGACGGTAGAATTCATTTGAATATCTGCAACAGCTGACATTTGCATTGTGGGCGTTGTATCTGACAGCTTTTGATAGCTAATATGCAATAGCTGTTAGGTTTTTTGATAGCTTATGACATATTTCATATTGGATACCTGCTCCCCCGCCCAATCCGCAATTACATACGTGTGCATGCATACTTGGGAGTAAATCCTATTAAACTCAGTGGGACTTACTTCAGAGTAAAGTATCAGGCTATGCAGCACACACCCCTTGAATTTTGAGGTATAATTTCATACTCACAAGGCAAATTCATATTTGGAACTTTCCATTCAAAGGTTGGACAGTGACTTTAGAAAACAGTGACTATCTGTTCAGCAGTACTTACCCCCTCCTGCTACAGCTGCAGAAAGCTGTCCCCAAACAAACTATCCCAATACTATCATTATATTTCACATGCCTGGCTAAGTCTAACTAAATCCAATGACAGTCTTTGAGGGAAAGAACTTTGAGCCTGAATTTGCTGGAATGTGATTGAATTCCTCCCCCCCCCCCAAATAGAGACAGTATGGAAGTGCCCTCACGCTTCCACCAGTACCTCAGAAAGGCACATTTGGCAAATGTATTTCACTTTACATTGCAGTTCCAAAGCACTCTTAGGGCCTTTCCAGACATCCTTTTTATTCATGATGATTTGTGCTCATGCTGCTACTGGGGTGGGGTCATACATAATCCTGCTTTCAATACTCGTTTGCCTACAAACCTTTTGGGGTAGAAATGCTGCTTTCTTTCCAGTCAGTGTGTGCCCCATAACGTGCTGCTGAAAACCTGTAACTTTTTATATGACAAATGTTCTGTGTTACTTTTCTCCCACTTCTGTTGTGCTTTCGCACCTCCGAGGCAGCAACCATGAGGGGAAGCATCACAGAACAAACAAAAGCAGAATAAATCCGCCACTAACGCACCATTATTGTGGTCACACCTGCAGTAGGATTTAAGGCAGTATCATATTACTGTAAACAATCATGGTTTTCCCCTAAAGAATCTTGGGATCTATAGTTTGCTAAGTGTACTGAGCATTGTTAGGCAGTGGCGTAGCGTGGGGGGTGCAGGGGGGCCGGCCGCACCGGGCGCAACATCTGGGGTTAGGGCAAATCCACGGGTTAGGGGGTGCAAATCCATGAGTTAGGGGGCGCAAATTACTTGCCTTGCCCCGGGTGCTGACAACCCACGCTACGCCACTGTTGTTAGGAGACCCCTTTCCTCGCAGAGTGACAATTCTGAGAACTGTAGCTCTCGAAGGCATATAGGGGTCTCCTAACCACTCTCAGATGTGGTCTAAACCACAGAGCCTAGGACTTGCCGATCAGAAGGTTGGTGGTTCGAATCCCCTCGACGGGGTGAGCTCCCGTTGCTCGGTCCCAGCTCCTGCCAACCTAGCAGTTTGAAAAAAGTGCAAAAAGTGCAAGTAGTTAAATAGGTACCTCTCTGGCGGGAAGGTAAACGGCGTTTCTGTGCTTCTCTGGTTTCAGTGTTCCGTTGCGCCAGAAGCTGCTTAGTCATGCTGGCCACATGACCTGGAAAACTGTCTGCGGACAAACGCCAACTCCCTCGGCCTGTAAAGCGAGATGAGCGCCACAACCTCAAAGTCATTCACAACTGGACTCAACTGTCAGGGGTCCTTTACCTTTACCTTTTTTTAACAACTCTCAACAGCCTTAATAAGCCTAAAAATAAATTGCAGTCTCTAGGGTTTTGTAGAGGAAGCCAAGAGAAGCCAAGACTGTTAAAGTGCTGTGATATTGCATTAAATGTATAGTGGAGATAGGACATGTGTCAGAGTATGTTGCCAAATACATTCACAATAAAACACCTGCCTGGAGAGGCAATTACTAAGGAATCAGCACAATGGGACTTTCTTCTGAATAAAGATGCATGGGCTGTTTACCGCACAGCCACCAAACAGACAACATGTCGGTTTAAGGGCAGATTATGAATCTACCAAAAGCTCTTTCTTCAATGGCTTAGTTGTCAGCATTTTGTATAGCACAAAACCTCTGCCATTTCCTCTTATAACCCAAGATTCACAAACTGCAAAGTTGTGTTGAGCCCAACAGAACCTTTGCAGCCATCAAAAAAAAAAAAAGTCTGTGAGACCAAATGCCTTCTGAAAATGACTCAGCTGCTTTTAAGCTCTCAGGATGTGGTTGGTGAATTGGTTTGTATTATTCTCGCCTGGGCCCATTTATACTACGCAGATGCTGCTGTTTTCTGAAAACCGCCAACATTAGAGACATTGAGAGGAACCCAGACACTTGAAACAAGCCCTGGTGGGCTAGGAGACCCGATGGTGTCTTGGGGGAGGAGGCAGGGGCTCTTATGGCTACAGCCCTCTTTTAATATTTGTCCCACTGGTGGGTTTGTTTTAATTATTTTTGGTACTATATATTGTTTTGATTTGATTTGTAGCACTGCCTTGAGAGCTCTCGTAGTAGAGAGGTGGCATAAAATATAGTGCAGGCCTTCACAACTTTTTGCACAGCCAAGCCAAATGCAGCCCACAATTCACATACTCTTGCACTTGTACTGTGGCCAGCCAGGTATCTGACAATGGAAGGTTAACATGTTTGGGATTGAAGAGCTTAGGAAGGAGCTCCCTAAAATTCAGATTGCCATGAACTCCTTGCGAATTATTGAGCTCAGACCCTGTCAAAGTTATATGCTCCATCTCTAATGTGATGGCTTGCTGTAAGGTCTCCCAGCCTTTGCCTGTTGCTCATTAGACACTGCTGTAGCTTCCAGGCATTAGGAGGCATGGAAAATTGATTTCCTCTGGCTCTTGACATTGTAGGAACTTCCCACTTTCCCTGCACAACTGAGACTGATGGGAGTTGTAGTCCAATATCATCTGGAGGGTGTTAGGTTGGTGAAGGCTAAATTTCAGTGGTGCCCTGTGAAAGACCAAAATTTGATGCCCCTTCGCTTCTCGCCTGCTGTTCTGCTGAATTCACTACGTCATAATTGCAATGCCCTGTGGCACCTCGTAGGCTTGGCACCCAGTGTAGAAGAACCGGTTGCAGTGCCCTAAATCCGCCTCTGATGAAGACAAAAATGGTGGCAGAAAGGAGACCAGGTCAGGGTAGGTCGGGTTGGAGGCAAAGGAAGCCTTCTGAGTAAGAACAAAATCAAAACATAAGTGACAACTTCAGAGTCTGTAAATACAGAGAGATTCCATCTGACCTAAGCACTCCCTTACGTGCAATCTCGCCTTCCATGTCCTGGGGACATCAGCTTTCAAGATGACTCTAATTTCATTGGGAAGTTTTTGTCTATGTGTTTTTTCATCTCCTTCCACCTGTTTTGTGCCTATCTCTCCCACTCATCTCTCTCACCCCATCCCCAGCCTTTGTGTATTTGAGATTGAAAGCCAAGTGTGCGTCTCCCCTGCTCTGCCTTGTGCATCAGTCACTTTCCAAATGAGGTAGCTGCGCTCGCAGACAGAGGAAGTGGTTTTCCCCCTCCATGGGAACGATGTGAGGGTTCTCGGAACAGACTCCGCGTATTGCAGCAGGCCAGGCTTTCTTCTGACAGGGGCTTGTTGCGATTCAGGTTCTCATGATGAAGGAGCAAAACAGCGTCAACGCCACATGGGGGAGGAGGATAAGGGGAGGCAGCTTATGTTTCTCTTTCGTGGCGCAACAGGATGTCCACGTGGGTTTGTGCAGTCTACAACAGGTGTGGGGAGCCCATGGCCCTCCAGATACTGCTGAACTACAACTCCCATCAACCCCATAAAGTATGGCAGTGGCCAGAATATGATGGGAGTTGTAGTTCAGCAACATCTGGAGGGTGTTCCATTGTGATCTTGAAGTCACCAGTGGGAGTATGCTAGGGTCCAACTGGGCTTGGAGTTGGTCTCAAAATAAACTGAACTATTTCTGTAGGATTTTGTCCAGCGCTAGTTCCCATCACAAAACAGTGCACACACAAACACCCATTTTGTATCATCTTCTGATACCTTCTCCACATTTCCATGCTGCTTGTTTTCATGTCCAGACACCATAAACCAAGTTTAAAAAATAAAATAAAAATGGGGTAGGGTAGACCTTATAGTAGAGGGGTAGACCTTATAGTAGAGGGGCAGATTTCTCTTGCTTTAAACTCAAAGCACATGCAAAAGGATAATTTAAGGACAAAGCTCAGTGCCATGATTTCTCTGACTCAAAAGTCGGGAATAAAGTCCTTAGCAGGGGATTCCTGAATGGGTGAGGCCTTTTCCCCTCATTAGGGGAATGGAAGAGGATGGAGCTGGCCAAAATGGACCTAACAGGAAAATCAGATGTGTTTCCACCAAATGAGATTCCTTGCTCTGAGCTTCTTTTGTACGATGCTGTGTTTTACTGGCTGCTTTTGTTCCCCAATTACACGATACCCTATAATTAAACACCTTTTTATTGGGGCTAGGTAGTTTCAGAAAAACCTACCCAGCAGCAAAGTTGATATATGTGTGTGCGTGTTTTGTGTGTCTACTTTTTCCATAGAAATCGGCAAGGCTGCCAGTACAGAGGAAATTGGCGGAGCCTCTGAGCTCCTTTGCATTGAAATTCATGGCAGAACCACCCAAGAGCTTCAATCACAGCCAGGCTGGTGGTTTTTTAAGTGTGGCTGGTGCCGCCGATACGTAAGTTACCGTAAAGTATAAATGGAACACAATGGAGTCATTTGCTCCACACACCCTCTCGTCAACCGCTGGAGCCTGGTGGCATGGTGTTGTTGTTGAAGATCTCCACCAGGGTGGATGACAACCAGGAAACCATAAAAAGGTTCTAGAGGTGCACCAAAATGTATTTTTCTTTAATAAATAAATAACATTTGCCAATTCCAAAGTGAAATGAAGTGTTCCATACATTTTGGACTTCGGTGCAGACTGGAGCTTAATTGTTTGCCCATTTATCTGGGTCCTGAATGTTTGGACAGTTCTCAGTTCAAAATGAATTTTCAGATATTCAAGTATTCCATTTAGCAGTGCAAATCTCAATGTGAATTCTGCCAAAGTGATACAGTCCCAAGAGACCTAGGCTATGTGTGACTGTTCTGAATGTACAGGTCAGTTTTTTGCCGCTTTGCTTTAAAATCTCTCTTTCTCTCACACACATGCAAATCTATGTCTGTGCTACACACAGGAAAATCCCTTGTGTGAACTTCTGGTGTTAAAAATTATAGAGCAGAGTTCTCAAGCTGTGGTCTGTGTGGAGTGTTGGTGGTCTGGAAGTACTGTTCAAGCGGTCTGCACTAAGGTTGTGACATTGTTGAGGTACCTGTTGTCCCTGTAATTGCTTTATTTGGAAAATCATGCCCATTTTGACCAGGGTTGGATTTACTGAAGAGACTAATAAGGCCCTTGCCTAGAGTGCCTGATTTTTCTAATATGGCACTGATGCAGTCTACTAATCCCCCCCCCCCGCAACAATTTACCAATTAAAGGGTCCCTTCTCAGCAGACTGGCTTTTGGCCTGTGATTTTCAGGATATAGCAGTGATTTTTGACAATGCTGGTGGTGAAGGGGGAAGAAAATTTTAAGCAGTCCATGAAGAGAAGACTCCAACAATTTTTTTTTTAAAAGCAGAAAAATAGTATTCCAAAATAACATATACAGCATAAGCAAATATGTATATATATCACAATGCATGATAACATCAAATCCCAGGTACCACAGAAGAGGAGGATTTCTACATTATATTTATGTGTTTTTCTTACATTTAGCTCATCTTAGGGGCTGTCATTAAAAACATTAACCAAAGAAATAAAGTCACTCCAACTTGTTGAGAATGAGACTATGGCTTTGGGTTTCTTAGTGACTTTGGAGAGCATGTTAGAGTGACCCCCAGCAATTTTCAAGTGGTCTGTGGGGGGGGGGGGGATGGAGTGTGAGAACCACTGTCCTAGAGCACCATGTACCTGTCTGAAACAAAATATTCTTATTTGAAAAAAATGAATATAGAAAGAGAATGAGATACTTTGCCAATCAGCTTTTACTGATACCTTTGACATTATAAACTGATACGTCTGACATTTGGGTTCATGTGCCTATGTGTGTTCCCAGTTGCATTTCTTTTCTGTTTAACCTGCACTGCAAGAGGCTGGCAAAGGATGGAGCTGGCAGCCTCATGCGCTTGAGAGCTTGGCATGTTGGGAGCGAGGGAGACAATTACCAGGCAGGGTGGTAGTTTTCCATGTTTCTGTGGTGGCATTTCTAGCTGTGGTTTGGAGCAGAGGAAGGGCAGACTGCACACTCGTTCCTTTTTGTGGGGTATTACGTATGCCAGCTTGATTACAGAGCCCAATACTTCCCTCACCCAGTCACAAATATGGCTTGGCAGGAAACACAATTTGAAAGAAGCAGATGGAAACAAATAGATCAGCCTTTACCAGCCTGGTGTCCTCCAAATTCATTGGTGTCCAACTCCCACCAGTAGCTCATAGGACTCAGTAGGTGGGGCTGCACCACCCACTTGACCAGCCTCTAGTTGCATCACTACTGCATACCAGGATGGAGACGGAGAAGGACCAGGGGGCGGCGACATCATCACATTTGCACCATGCCTACCTCAGCACTGCCTTGCCCCTACCACTTGCCCCACTGGTATGCAGCACTGACAATAACCAGAGGGAGATCAGGTGGGTGCCAGCCTCACTACACTGTCTGCTATAGCTGGGACTGATGGGAATTTGAGTCCAACAACATCTGAAGGACCATAGATCTTCCCAACCCTGGATTTGAGAGTTTCAGTGGGAGTGATGAGGCCCAGGTCCACCATCACTACCAACTGGGTGATCTTAGTTGGTCAATATTTAATCAGCCCAGTCTTTTAGGGTTGTTCAGTGGAATCCCTGATCTGGAACTTGTGTAGAAATAAATGAGCTTTTCACCCCAGGAATGAGCTTCAAAGCTTTACAGTGGTACCTCAGGTTACAGACGCTTCAGGTTACAGATGCCGCTAACCCAGAAATAGTACCTCAGGTTAAGAACTTTGCTTCAGGATGAGAACAGAAATCGTGCTCCGGCGGCACAGCGGCAGTGGGAGGCCCCATTAGCTAAAGTGGTGCTTCAGGTTAAGAATAGTTTCAGGTTAAGAAAGTGTGTAAAACAGCAATCTTCTTCTGTGCACCTTAAAGCATCAGTCCAGGGTTAATGTAATGCGAAGTGTGGTCCTCAGAAGGTGCTCCTGATTCCATTTCCACGGCTGTAAGGAGGATTTCAAAAGATGCTCATATGGCCTGTTCAGTTCCGCCAGCCTTGAAAGATTGTATCACTTTTGCACAATTAAATGATTTAAAAGAGAACTTCTGCATGTCCATGATTCCAAATGCAGACCTTCCCCGCTACACACCTCAGAAGTCCACCTCAGCATGGTATAGGAAAAAGTCTTTGGGTAGATTTAATGAGCAGCATTTGCCTGCGATGTTATGGTTTGATTTGTTACTTGTGTGAATGTTGGGGAACAGTTGTGGACTCCTTTGATAGATGCAAAGACTCTAAAAACATACACACCACATAAATATTTGGAACCTGAAGCCTGTGGTAGATCCATGGTGTCCTTCACATCCCTAACTGCCCAGTCTAAGATCTGGGTTAGTTGTTCATGCATAATATTGCTTGTCAATAGCCTTGCGATTGCTTATACATACGAAGCTACTGAAGATCTCCAATTCAGTGGTGTATTTCGTTTTCTTCGCTGCCCAAATAACCCGGGGTGCAGAACATGTGATCCAATCAACATGTGGTGTCCATGTGTCTACTTTCATATCTGAACAAGTTTGTCATGTGGTTACATGGCTGTTTCCGGACCACTTCCTGCATAGCAATGGTTGCCAATAGATCTTGGCTGCAGACTAGAGTCAAAATGAAGTTGCTCCCAACAATTATTCTCTGCCAGTTTTCATGTTGAATATTCATTCTGTGAAGATTTGAAGAATTGTCCAGTATTCACTGAGGATTCAATATATTCACTAACTGGCATGTAATTTCAGTATTTGGTATTTGGCAGTGGGTGTTTGACAGTTGGTATGCAATGGCCTTTACTATTTGATAGCATTTAGTAGGTGGTGTGGAATAGCCTCCAAAAATGAAGACCTTCACCTTGGCTGTTAAGCACTGCCAAAAAGTAGGCCGTATGAAATTGCTGGAGGTAATAGACAAGTGCAGGTGTGGAGAACCTCAGGCCCAGGAGCTGACTGCACCCCCCACTCTGTTTGTCTAGCCCTCATCACTCTCCCCAGGCAACCCCCTTCTCCCCAGGCCACACCTTTCCCATGCCCTGCTTCATGCCCTGGGTGTTTTTCCCTAGCTGGAATATGTCATTGAGGTCTGATAATGTCTCTTGCTTGTCTGAATGGAGCATAGAGGGCTGTGTGAGTGTGTGTAACATCTAGTGTGCTGTATAAATGTAAAATTTCCATGGGTTGCCCCACCTACTTCTGCCCATCACTGACATGTGACTCTTGGAAGCTTGACCAGTAGGAAATGCAGCAAATGATGATGATGATGATAATGATGGCTATGATTAAATTTGGCATTCCACAGCCTTTAAGACAGCATTTTATCAGTTAGTTTCTGGGCTTTTTTTCCAGCCGGGACTCACTGGAACTCAGTTCTGGCACCTCTTGGGTGAGTGCCGTTGCAATTATAAGAGAACAAGGGAGGTGTTCGTGGTGAGTTCTGGCACCTCTTTTTCTAGAAAAATAGCACAGGTTTGTTTAATGGTAGTTTGATATTAGTTGACAGTTGGTGTGCAAGGTCCATTATTATCCAGACCAAACATCTGGAGAGCACCCGATAGACAAAGACTGTGTTCATGTCTGCTTCTCTTCTGACTTGTTGACTGTCTTGGGGAAGAGATGTGTTTTCTGTTCCAGGTAGAACCTGTCCTCCCAGGCAAGAGAGATGCGAAGGAAGTGTGTACTTTAAGTGTGTGCATCTTAGGGTTGAGAGACAGGGATGGTTTGATTGATGTTTTTTCTTGTTTCGTGGTGCAAGGGATAACTGGTGCTCCTAACGCTTATCCAATGCTACTGATGGCTATTTTGTGGTTTTGCTATTTTACATTGTTTTGATTAATCGAATTTATTTTATATTTGTTTTGTATTAATATCTCACTCACCAATTTGGGGGAATTGGGGCTAATTTAACCCCCCAAAAATGTGGAGAGGAGGAGGGGGGAAATAAAGACAATAAAATACAGGGGGGAACCTCCAAAACAGCCCAATGAGGACCGAGTATGCTCAGCACCAGTGGCAAGGGGATTGCTAGATAATTAAAAGACATGCAGGCCCATGACACATATCTGCATCGAAGTTGTAATATATAGATGTCTGGGAAACTAAAACCAGCAGTGCATTTTGTAGTCTGCTCAGCTACTGTAGGAGCATGCATATATATTGGGGAAGGTGCAGGAGATCCAAGGATGAAATCTGAAAACCAGTTGAGAGCGTGAATGGAATGGAGTGGGTTGGAAAAGGAGACAGAGGAAGAGACATACAGGGTTGTAGCCAATGCTAGTGCTACTTAGAGTAGACCCATGGTTCTTAATAGATGTGACTTTGCCTAATGAACTTAATTGGTCTACTCTGCGTAGAGCTGAGTCTACAACTCAGCACCAATATTGGTTTTTTAAATAATACAAATACATTTCTTTAACTTCTTTGGGCTAGGGGCACAAGAAACCCTTTTGTCACGATCGCATCACAACAGGGGACAAACACGAGCAGTCAATAATATTTTTTAAGCTATTTTTTCTTTAAAAACAAATAAAACAAATTTCTGGGGTCTTGAAGGGCCACAAAACCCCTTTGGGGGGGCTGGATATGGCTCATGGGCTTCAGGGTAGCCAACACTGACCTCAGTGCACCTGACTCTTCACTCGCTATTGTACCAGTGTGGCCTAAGAGGGAAGAGCTTTGAAGGTTCCACAGGAGGCGCATGCAGCCGCTTGTTGCAAACCCACTTATTTATTTATTTAGAGCATTTATACTCTTCTCTCCAGCCAAAGAGGCTCTCAGAGTGATTTACATACAGCCGATTAAAGCAAGACAGTCCCTGCCTGCCAGCTTAATAATCTAAAAGCTGTGGCGACTGCTAACTTTTGACTTGGTAGGGCTAGAGTTTTTTACAACTGGCTGATTTCATCACAATACAACTTGTACAGCACTTATTTGAGAACATATGCCATTATACTGTGCGTGTGTGGAGAGCCAGTGCTGCCACCTCTCTAAATAAAAAAAACAAATAAACTATTATCTGAACATCTATGGACAAGGAAAGAGCTTCCACCTAAGAGGATCCAAGTTTGATTTTTAAACAAGATTGGCTCCATACCACATCATACGTTTTTGAATTCATGTATTGTTTACACCTACACGTCCATTGCCAAACACACACACACACACACACACACACACACACAACCAGTTTAGAATGTGGGGGAAACTTGCTTTCAGTCGCATGTAGTTTACCTTTCCCACAGAATCAACTATTCATTATCCAAAAAACGTTTTTTCTCCATTAAAAGAACCCAAAGTATTCCAACCCATAGACTCCCCCTGCAAATAATAATAATAATATTGTTTCATTGGCGCCAGGGCACAGCAGAGGTTGCCCCCGTCCTCCTCCCTGCAGGGGTGACACTGAGACTAAGGAGATGGAAGGTGGTAGGCAGTGCCCCCACCCCCCAGACTGGATGTACATAAAAAGGCAGGCAGGTGTGGGCTGACTGAGGGCAGGCCAAGGTTGTTGGGGCAATGCCACAACAGCCCTAATGGAGCCACTTCTGTTGGTCAGGACTAGCAGAGTGGAAAGCAACACTGAATTTAGTCTCTCAGCAGGATGGCTTCCGTTCCCCTGCTGGCAGCCTCCTGTCCCACTGACACAAGGTTAATTGAGAATAAGGATTAGAGTCAAGGGCCAGCCCTGCCATGATGATGATGGAAAAGGAACTGCTGGTGAGGTCAGCGCCTCCTTTGAATGGTTGTTCTCTAGGATGACTTCATCTACAATAACCTTACCAGTTTGTTTGTGTGTTTTTTAAAAAAGAACTTAATCGGTTCAGCTGGTATTTCATCAGGAGAACCCATTCGCTTGTGCTGCAAGAAAGCAAAGCGGGTGACCTAGACCTAGAGGAAGTGTTTGATTAAAAATTCATCACAAATTCCTGTGCCTAAATTCTCAGGAGCAAATGTCTGAGCCAAGGTCATGTATCTGAGGGTGGGTGGGTGGGTGGGTGTGTTTCCTCCTTGGATCTGTTCTGCAAGAATGGAGAGTATGATTACAATAGAACTGTAGGGAGAAGTGAACATTGGAAGCTTCCAGATTTGCAGGAGGGTTTCAAGGGTATACCAGAACTTTAGGTTTGCACAGTTCAAGTGGCTAAAAAGTGCTCAGTCACCCTGATGAAACAAACCCACTCTTTAGAAAAGGAATGGACTTTTTCCAGTTAGGGAGGTGATGTGGAAATGCACTGAAAAGGTGGGGTGAATGAATGCTTAATGGAATGAAGTCGGCATATCCAGCAAATCAGGATGAATGCAGGAACAATGCTCCTTGCCATATAACCACCCTACCAAATATACTAGAATGAATGTTCAGTAAAGACTAGATATAATCTAGCCTCCATGCAGGGATGGGGGAGACATTTGGTTCTGTTTGCGTTTATCAGCAAAGCTGCCCAACCGGCACTTTCCAGGCAGTGCATTCAGCAAACCTCCGTCCTTCAAAATCCACACTTCTCTCCACATTTTGCAATCAGATTCTCCGGCCAGGCAATGTGTACAAAAGATTTGGTGGACCACACCATCCTCCACCCTCCCTCTTGGGAAGCAAAAGGTATTTTCACAGTACAGTGACACATTCCAGCCAAGCAAAATCTTTGGAGGCAGTTGCAGAGCTGGGGCAGTATGGGAGGGTGAGATCTGGGGAGGGGCATTGTCTGAGTGCAATGGTACCTCAGGTTACATACGCTTCAGGTTACAGACTCTGCTAACCCAGAAATAGTGCTTCAGGTTAAGAACTTTGCTTCAGGATGAGAACAGAAATCAGGCTCCGGTGGTGCGGCAGCAGCGGGAGGCCCCATTACCTAAAGTGGTGCTTCAGGTTAAGAACAGTTTCAGGTTAAGTACGGACCTCCAGAACGAATTAAGTACTTAACCCGAGGTACCATTGTAGAGTCCAAGGGCTGTTGAAGACCCTGAAGAACTAATTGTGTATCACACACGCTACATTCCCTCTTTCTTTAGTAACTCATGTCTTTAAACCATCTTACTTTCCGGGGTGCCAATTTGAATAAAATATGGGGGGAGGGAGTAAGCACCACCCCACATAATAGATCATAAGGCTTTGTGCACACACACACCATTTGAAGGGCAATGCTCATCAACTTTGGGGGGCCCCAGCCCCCTCAAATATTTTATTGTGGGGCTGAAGCCTTCTCAACTCCTAGGAGTTGGCTCTTATACCAGGATCTATATCTAAAATGTGCTGACACATTACAGATAGAGAAGTCTGGAGGGATGCCTTTGGCCCCTGGGTCTGAAGTTGCCCACACCAAATATGGGTTTTTCCTAGATCCCCTCTTCTCCTGAGGTTGGTGGAGTTTTGCTAGTTGATATGAAAACCACCAGGAACTAATTCTCATCATTACTGAAAGCTGCAAGCAAGGGAACCAGTAGTACAGTGTCCAGTTCAGATGGTTGCTAGGTGACTTGGGTCTAATGCGATAGCCATATGTCCTCCATTACAGGTGATAGTCCTCTGTTTGAAGGGCTGTCTGGTCCAAATCTTATTTAAAGGCAAATAATTCTCAGGGCTCCTCTAGACTGCTTTTTATTGTGGGTGTATTCTGCAATATGTTCTGGGCACAACAAGAGTGCGCTAGCTGTGGGTTTATTCTGCTTTAGTTTGTTCTGTGATGCTGCCCCAGTGCTGCTACATAGTTGCTGTTTGGAGGATCTATAGTGCAACAAAACTGGGACAAAAATAAAGCAACATTTGGGTTAAAGAAAGATACAGAATTTCAGCAGCAAGTTAAGGGATATGCACTGATCGGAAATGAAGCACTGTGACCACCCTGAAACTTTAAGAGTCACAAACAGTATTAGAAGCAGAATTACATGCGACCTCCAGGATGAGCACAAATTGTCATGAAAGCACAATATAAAGGACATATGGAGGGGCCCTAGGAACAAAGAGCAGCTGAGACCCTGGTGTACTTGTCCATCTGTACTGAGCAGCCAGAGAGAAGATTGAGCAGGCAGGCAGTTTCCTCACTGTAGCGAGATGGATTGCATTTCTATCTAAAGTGTCATCATTGGGTTGTTGCCAGCTAAGTTCTACTCAGAGTAGGCCCATTGCAATTAATGGACCAAAGTTAGTCATGCCCATTAATTTCAATAGGCCTACTCTTTGTATGCAACCCTTTATTTCTACATTTGCACCTATCAATTTAAATCAGCATAAGCACATTTTGGACAAAGTGGTGTCCTCCTTTTAGCAACATGTAAGTGAGCACCTAATGGATTCATCACCGAGACCAAGCTATCTCACAGGGTTGTTGTGAGGATAAAATGAGAGGGGATAGAACCCGTATGTGCCACCTCAAATGCCCTGGAAGAAAGGCAAGCTGGAGAATGGGAAAGGTAAAAAGCTATCTATCCATTCAGATACACACACACACACACACACACACACACACACACACACACGAGAGATCCTTGTGCCTATCATGTCCTTGTGTCTCTTTCTCTCTCCTTGTGCTCCTTAATTAAGTTCAGGATTCGATTGCAAATAGGAAACAAGGCAGCTTTTGCCCCGATGCGGATGGATATTACTGTTCCATTTGATGTGGCAATTGGAGGAATGCTGTTATTCATTCCTGCCTGCAATAAAAACCACATGTTTTTAAGACTTTGCACTAGGGGAAGAAGAAGGGGGGTGGGTAGAACTTCGGAAAGGAATCAAGTATGTTTTGTATGCATGGCATGAGATAAAAACGAGTCATAAATATTCAAAGAACAGTCAGGCCTTTGTGCTGGATTGAAGGCAGCGAGTCTCAGGAAAGGGGCAGGATTGTACAAGCCAAGGGGGGCACAACTTTGGCGAGTTGGGAGGGGGTGGGAAGGGAACAATGCACTTTGCTGTCAAATTGGTGCAGATAGTTTGGGAGGGGGGAGTTGAGGGCACTGCCACACACGCTTCAGAACGTTAAGCTCCAGTTGGATGGATCCAGTGCAGTGTTGTGGATGAGAGAGTCAGACTTACACTGGGAAGGCCAGGTTCAAATGACAGGAACTGTGGAAGCCCTGTGAGGAAATACAGTTGCAGCTACTGGTGTGGTGGTGGGGGCAGTACCAGTGATGGCTGATGCCGCTTGCAACTGGTAGGGCAGAATGCAGGGAGACCAACAGTAGGTGCAGTCAGAGCCAATGACGACCAGAGCCAAATCACTTCAGTTTCTATCCATCCTCATTGCTGCTGAATTCTACAAGGACAATGCTGAGAGTATGGAGGAGGAGGAATGAAATACAGTGGTACCTCAGGTTACATATGCTTCAGGTTAAACACTCCACTAACCCATAAATATTACCTCAGGTTAAGAACTTTGCTTCAGGATGAGAACAGAAATCGTGCTCAGGTGGCGCGGTGGCAGGAGGAGGCCCCATTAGCTAAAGTGGTGCTTCAGGTTAAGAACAGTTTCAGGTTAAGAACGGACCTCCGGAACGAATTAAGTACTTAACCCAAGGTACCACTGTATACTTTGAATCGAGAGTGGATTTCATGCTCTTTATTCAGCTCATAGTGGTGAGGAGGAATGGAAGTTCCCTCAGAATGTCTGCTTTATATACATTATTTACACAATGGCCCCCACGTGATTGGCTAATTCCGGGGTTCACCTGTAGGCCAATCAGGTTGCGGATTCACTTCCACCTGGAGCTGGATTGGGTGGCTCCTATGGACCAATCAGACTGCTGCATTCTGGACCCTATTAACTCAGTACATAACAAGGAAGCTGACAACCAGAGTCATTTGTTGTGAGAAAGAAGGAAGGGAGGAGAGGTCTGACTTGGGGCAGACTGAGATTTGTGGGGCACTGCCCCATTTCCCCTAATGGACCAGATCCTCTGGGCAGAGGAGGTAGCCAACCTCCTGACATCAGTGTCACCACAACTTCCCTGGATGGGGATGGGCTGGGGCAGGTGGTGACAAGGTGGGGTCTGCACACAGACACTGGCAGAGCCTATCCAAGGCTCCTGCCAGTGTACCCACACAACCCTGTCCCAGCCCAGCGCAGGAAGGCATATCGACACCACTGTAAGGAGGGATGGCTCCACAGCTGTGCCACTACCAGCTGAAAGAGCTTGGGGTGTTTAGCCTAGAGAAGAGAAGGAGAAGACATGATAGCAAAATTCAAGTATCTGAAGAGCTACCACTCGGAGGCTGGAGCAGATTTATCCTCTGAGGGCAATGATGGAACCAATGCATGGGAATTGCAGGGAAGTAGATTTGGGCTTAAATGGCAAGGATTGCTTAGTACTGGAACAGGCTGCCTTGGGAGACAGTGGGCTCTTCTTTTTCACTTGATGTGTTTTAGCAGAGACTGGACAGTCATCTGCTAGAGATGTTCTAGTTGCATCCTTTGTTGCAGATCCTGCAATCAATTATTGCTAACCCTGGTGGATATATTCAACATCCACTGTGGGTGGCAGTAAGCTTCTGAAAACCAACTTCTGGAAACTGCAGGAGGAGAGTGTGCTGGGGCACACAGGTCCTGCAGCCTGGCTTCCCATAGACATCTGGATGGCCACTGTGAGAACAGAATTCTAGACTGGATGGGCAATTTCCTGATCCAGCAGGCTTTTTAAATTTTCTTTAATAATGCCATACTTGCCCTATGAAACTCTTCTACTTTTGTGCATTACTCCTGGCCCATGGTCATCTTCACAGCCTGAGTCACTTTCTCAGCATAATAGGAACATTAGGAAGCTATATTATAGTGAGTCTTGGTCTATCTAGCTCAGTACTGTCTACACTGACTGGCAGTGGGTCTCCAGGGTTTCAGACAATCGGCATTCCCTTCTCTAACCTGAATATGCAGTTACAGATAGGTAGCCGTGTTGGTCTGCCATAGTCAAAACAAAAAAATTCCTTCCAGTAGCACCTTAAAGACCAACTAAGTTAGTTCTTGGTATGAGCTTTCGTGTGCATGCACACTTCTTCAGATACACTGAAACAGAAGTTGCCAGAATATGCAGTTAAGCTAGGGTGCGGAAGGCCCTTGGCAGCCACAGGTGGCTGTTGCACTCGGTCCTACTTGCAGGCTTCCCACAAACATCCGATTGGCCACTGCGGGCCAGGATACTGGACTAGGTGGCTTTTGGCTTGATTCAGCAGGACTCACCTTATGTGCTTATGACTGCCAGGCATCCATCTTCAGAATTGCCCACGGTGCCTTGAGTCACAGGAAAAGGCAGGGGGGAGTGGATGGCAGCTACCTGAGGATGCCACCTGGTGGTGCCTGACTGATCTCAACATGTTAAAAACAGAGCAGGCCCCTTTACTTGTGCTCCATATACTTATCTGGTTTACATCATGTCCTAGGATTGAGGTTTGTAGTTCCTAGCCACATACCAGCAGTTTGTTTCTCTGTGTATCTTCAGGCAGGGGTGGGGGAGGCCTTTCCTCTGGGGGCTCCAGTTTTTATTTATATTTTTATTTATACATTTTATAAAACATTTAATGGTAAAAAAAACCCTCAAAGTGGTATGCCCTTACTTTTTTCTTTGCTTTTTCTTTTCTACCCAGCAAAGGCTTCCTCCTTGCTATTTTGCACTTATTTTGAACCCACATTTTTCATATTGGAAGCCTCTAACTGATGACTTGCATTGCACCTTGTGTTGTACTTTTAAGCCTGGACAGCCAGCTGGTTGTCAGGGCTTTAAAGGTAAAGGTAAAGGTACCCCTGCCCGTACGGGCCAGTCGTGACCGACTCTGGGGTTACGTGCTCATCTCGCTTAAGAGGCCAGGAGCCAGCGCTGTCCAAAGACACTTCCGGGTCGTGGCCAGCGTAACGAAGCTGCTCTGGCGAGCCTGCACCAGCGCAGCACACGGAAACGCTGTTTACCTTCCCGCTATAAAGCGGTACCTATTTATCTACTTGCACTTAGGGGTGCTTTCGAACTGCTAGGTGGGCAGGAGCTGGGACCGAATGACAGAAGCTCACCCCGCTGTGGGGATTCGAACCGCCGACCTTACGATCAGCAAGTCCTAGGCACTGAGGTTTTACCCACAGTGCCACCCGCGTCCCATTGTCAGGCCTTTACACCTGCACAATTATATTTCAAACCACACAACGAAAGAAGAGTCACTTGGCATTATTAACATCAGGTCATTGTTAAAATTGGTCTGCAGAGGGAGGGGAAATAATGGCTCTGAGAGTTCATGGAATCATTGAATTGTAGCATTGGAAGGGACCCCAGGGGTCATCTAGTCCAACCCCCTGCAATGCAGGAATCTTAACTAAAGCATCCATGACAGATGGCCATCAACCTCTGCTTAAAAACCTCCAAGGAAGGAGAGTCTGCCACCTTCTGAGTGAGTCCATTCCACTGTTGAACAGCTACAGCTCAGACCCCTATTCCCACCCCCAGATATTCAGTTCTCAAAATTCCCTGAGAAGAGGAATTGATAGTTGAACCACTCTGAGAACTATAGCTCTGTGAGGAGAATAGGGGTCTCCTAACAACTCTCAAGAACTTTAACAAACTAGTTCCCAAGAACCTTTGGAGAACACCAAAACTGTTCAACATGATATAATACTACTGTAAATGAAAAGTGCAGATGGGGCCTAACAGTTTTCTGTGTTCATGTTTTAAAACATAATTACAGCAAATACTGTTGCACTCTGTTCTTTTGCTTTGGCCAGCCTTTCAGCCTTCCTGGAATTTTCTCTGTCCCTTTCTCTAAGTGGGCTTCTGGAGTTGGAATCTCCAGTACAGAATTGTCCACATTGCAGCAAATTATAATCTCTCGAATTTTTGGGGGGTGTGTATGTGTTGTGGGGAGAAGACCCAAAACAGTTAAAGTGGTATGAAATGCATCTCTCTCTGTGTAGTGCATATATTATTATTATTATTATTATTATTATTATTATTATTATTATTATTATTAACATTGTGTGTGAGAGGGTGGAGGAAACCCTCTCGAGAGGAACAAACTAATTTCCCAAGCCTGTATTTTTCAGTTCAGTGAAAGACACACCCACCCCTCGTTTACTTATTTTTAACTACACATATTTATCATAATCAAGGGCCTAATCTATCCACACTGATCTTGGACATGTTGACTGCCTTGCAACAGTTTCGGAAATTGCCTGAGAATTAAAGGAGCGTGAAGACCTTTCATTGACAAAACTCAGGCTTTGAATACTGGAGGAAGTCTGAGGTGGATTGCAAAGCCTGGGTCAGACAGGTAGTTCCCCAGCCCACTCCCAGACAGAAATGTCATAGAAGACGTTTTTGTGATAAAATCTCTGAGATCTTTTCTCTCGCCCCTATGAAAAAAGGTCACTCGGGAGACTTTTCTCTGAATATTCTCCACTATTTTTGAATCCAGCTACCATTTCTCTATATCCACTGCCCAATACTGCAGAGTCTGTGACTGCCCAATTTGTGTCCAGCTCACATCAGCCCCAAACAGCAGCACCAATGGTCAAGGATGATGGGAGTTACAGACCAGCAACATCTGGAGGGCCATAGTTTTTGGATCAGAAGGATGCTAGAACCAGGGCATTGTGGGGGGTGCAAAAAGGTGGCCGGCTTCGCAGCGCAGCTGCTGCTGTTGCAACTTGCAATGGATTGAGAAGGAAAAATAGCTTTAGGACACAGGTGGAGAATCTGTGGCTTTCCAGATGTTAACTGGATTCCAACTCCCAGCACCCCTGACTGACCATTGGCCATTCTGCCTAGGATTGCTGGGGTCCCCAGCCCCTGGGGTGTGGGGATAAATGGTGCTATTGCCACTGGTATTGGTGAGCCCCCAGCCCTTTAAAAATGTTGGATAATTTCTCTGCCTCATGGAGAAACTTGTGTGAAATGGTATCCTCGCTTTCTCTTGCCAAAAATAGGGTGGAGAGTTTTGAGAGTTCCCTGCCTGTAGCTCAAAGGTGTGCATTTAAGGGTGGGACTGAACTGAGCACTCAAATCAGAATCACTCTGCCTCTACAGACTGAGAGAGGTTGTAAATTACAATGGCTGGTTAACTACCTTCCAGGCTCAACTTCAGGGAGCATTGTTTGCAAACACTGGAGTGTTTTATTACCTAAATGCAGACATTAATTTTAAGAATTTATATCCTGTCTCTATAGACCAAAAAACAGGCCCTCAAGGTGGAGTGGGGGAGGGGTTTACAAAAAAAAAGTAATTTGGGGCAAAATCCAGCCCAAAATTCAGCACTTTTAGGGACCAAACTAGACAGGATGTTAATAGCTGTGCAGGAGCTAAAGACCAGGGACTCATTAAGAATTCACTAAATAATCTGTAGTACACTGGCATGCATGTCTACTCAGAAGTAAGTCTCTGTGTTTAATGGGGATTACTCCCAGGTCAATGGGTACATAGTTGTATGGCATAGGGTTGGCACTGGGTCTGGGGGGACAGGGTTCCTGTGCCTTTAATAGCTGTGTGGCAGATTAAGCCTTCTCTAGTGTGGAAGTACAATTATGAGGAGGACGGGGACTTCACCATAACTATACTCTCTCAAATTTTGTGTTATGTCATGCCCTCCACAGCATCCATGTTATGTTTTCCCGTGCCCCCACCCCCCAATGACAGCCATTTTGTAACTGGCACCCACAGCATACTCTCAGAATTCAAAATGTGCCTACTGTTCCAGAAAGTCTTACAATTCCTGCTTTACATTCTGCTTTTAAATTCCTGATAAGGTAAAGGGACCCCTGACCATTAGGTCCAGTCGTGGCCGACTCTGGGGTTGCAGCGCTCATCTCGCTTTATTGGCCAAGGGAGCCGGCGTACAGCTTCCGGCTCATGTGGCCAGCATGACAAAGCCGCTTCTGGCAAACTAGAGCAGCGCATGGAAACACCGTTTACCTTCCCGCTGGAGCGGTACCTATTTATCTACTTGCACTTTGATGTGCTTTCGAACTGCTAGGTTGGCAGGAGCAGGGACTGAACAATGGGAGCTCACCCTGTCACAGGGATTCGAACCACTGACCTTCTAATCGGCAAGTCCTAGGCTCTGTGGTTTAACCCACAGCGCCACCCGCATGCATGAATTCCTGATAGTTTGGAGCAAAAATAGCATAACAACAGCAGCAAACCAGTATCTGCCCACCCTGGGAGTGGGGACTCTCCAAGCATATGCATTTTTGCATTTTAAAAATTCAAGTTAACTCATAGTACCATCATGATGATAGCAATAAAACAGAAATTACTGTTGCTGCCCATATGCTAAATACATAAGCACCATTTTGTTGTAGAGAAGGACAATGTGTAAAGTATAAATAAATAAAATGGGGATCTGTGACCAGGTACATGCATGGCTGCCCGCCTGCCTCCTGACTGTGAAATATTTTTAAAAATAGGAAGAAAGGATACCTCAGTGACCAGCATTAGCCCCAGAATACCAGTGGTGACCCAGGTGCTGGTGTGCCTGCTTGCCACTCTTCCCATCAACTGCTGCTCTCTGGGTAGTCATTTTGCATGCAGGGCAAGGCCAGGGCCGGACCTACGTACAGTGGTACCTTGGGTTATGTACTTAACTCGTTCTGGAGGTCCGTTCTTAACCTGAAACTGTTCTTAAGCTGAAGCACCACCTTAGCTAATGGGGGCCTCCTGTTGCCGCCGCGCCACCAGAGCCCAATTTCTGTTCTCATCCTGAAGCAAAGTTCTTAACCTGAAGCACTATTTCTGGGTTATTGGAGTCTGTAACCTGAAGCGTATGTAACCTGAGATACCACTGTATAAGCTAAACAAGCTATAGCTTAGGGCCTCACTCTCTTGGTTGAACCGTTTCTTCCTCTGCTGCAGTCCCAGCTAACACTCCCAATATGCCATTTGTATTGAGAGACACACTCCTGTGTGGGGCAATTAGACCAAAGTGTCAGTACTGCCTGAAATGTGTCAATGTATCTCCAAGCTCTTGGATACAGAAACACTGATTAACTTCTTAATCAGAAAAATCTCTCAGGGGTGTACATAATGCGCGGTATCTAGCTAATGAGTTCAGTCAGCTCAAGGATTTCCACTTGCACAACTGAACTCCCCCATTTCTCCCCTCCCCGCAAGGACCCCACATCCACCCCACATCCTCCCCAAATCTGCTCTGGAGGGCTGGGAAAAAACCCAGAACAGATTTAGGGGGTGCACAGGGGTGGGGGAGTTCCATTGTACAAGCAGAAATCCTTATGATGACAGAAAGCATTACTTAGTGCTATCTTGACTATAAGCCCATAAAATTACCCAGAAAACAGATAATATCTTCATTTTGTTAAAAACAACACAAAAACAAATATGCATAAAATAATTATGGACGAAACACAGATAAAATCAGCAAAACTTTGAGAAGAGCGTATTCATAGCTTATCTATGTGTCTGGGAAGGCTTAGTGAAATGAAGAAATACAGCAGGCATGTTGTTAAAAGATAAGATGTCTCTTTTAACAAAATGATGTTGAAAGCAGTTGTTGAGGAAGGGGTTTGAGCAAGGTGTGGAGGGAGGGGAGCCATCCTTTTACGCTGCATCAGTTCACCGGCTGCGGTTTGTCAAGGAGAGGAAGACATTTTTCTCCCACAGAGCTAATAGCTCTCGAGGAAGCATGTGACTTAAGAGCAGAAGAAGAGCCTGCTGGATCAGTAGCCCGTCTAGTCCAGCATCCTGTTCTTACAGATGCCAGCCAGATGCCTCTGGAAAGCCCACAAGCAGAACCTGAGTGCAACAGCACTCTCCCCACATGTTCTTCCTAGCAACTCACATTCAGAGGCACACACGACCCCTGACAGTGGAGGTGGAACATCAAGGTGAGTAGCCTTTGAGAGCCATACAGTGGCAGCAGGCAGTCAGTGGACAAGGGGGACTAGGCTATTCCTCTAAACCAGCCTTTGTCAACCTGTGGGTCCCCAGATGTTGTTGGACTACAACTCCCATCATCCCTAGCTAGCAAGGCCAGAGCTCAGGGATGATGGGAGTTGTAGTGGAACAACATCTGGGAACCCACAGGTTGAGAACCGCTGCTCTAAACGCTCCAGGTAAAGCCTGGCGCCTCCTTTGCAAAGCCTGGCAAGCTTCTGCCTGGCTTAGGGAGAGAAGTGCGATGCTCACACAATTCACCCCCCACCCCCCCATTACCTTTACAAGTTGGCACCTCTGACCCTAACTGTTCCCCTCCACAAAATTTCACCGCACACCAGGGTAGCAATATCCTCTGTGAATTTGGCCCAGTCCTATTTTAACCACTGCGTTTTGTGGAAATGAATCCCACAATTTAACTGTGTTTTGTGTGAAGAAGCACTCACCTTCATTGCATGTCCCTATGTTATGAGGGAGAGAGAAAAACTTCCGCCCATCCACTTTTCCCACACATCATTTTATGGTCTTCTATCACGTCCCTTCCTTAGTCACCTTTTTTTCTAATCTGAAAAGTCCCAAATGTTCTAACCTTTCCTGGGGCAGCGGCACCAGGGGGAAAGGTTTAGACACCTGCACTGTGGTTCCAGTCTGAATTGCCCCCCACCGCAGAGGTATGATCACACATCTCCAGCTTTGCACCTACTTTGACCCTTAGAATCAGGGAGAAACCTGACACAGACTGGCAGTGAAAAAAGCAAAACACCCAAAGTTACCAGTTGGCCCATGAATGGAACTTAATTGTTTCATTCAATAAAAAGATTAGGAGATCGTAGCCAGATATATTTCAAATTTGTGCCAATTATGCTGAGCTTTATTCGTTGGAAAATAAATTAGATCTGACAGCAGTTTCCCCATATTTTAGCTGCACTTTTCTCTAAAGTGGAGGGCTGACACTTTGGTAAAAATCCAGTGACTCTGTTCCTAAATTGGGCAGAGTCAGAGATTAAGAATATGGTGCAAAGGAAACTATTTGAGAACCTGACCTTTCCAGCTCCACTGATGAACTAAGCGAGTGGACGATTTCAAGGTACTTTAAAAAAACAACCAGCAATTGCAGAAATTGAACAGGAATAATAAGTGTGTGTGTGTGTGTGTGTGTGTGTGTGATATTTTAGCCTGATGAAAAGATTTGGCATACATTTTCTTTACAATAATCCTGTAAGGCAGTTCAGTGTTGTTATCCCCGTATTACAGATGTCAGGTTGAAGCCACTTAGCCAGTTTATGGGAGAGGCGAGTTTTGAGCTGGAGACATCCCCAATTTACAGCTCAGCCTCTCCGCCACTGTGCTACACTCCCTCTGATCTGGAAAGACCAGACAAAGTCTTTTTTGTAACTTTGGAAAATCCAGTAGAAAAGCATTAGGGGGAAGAGGGGCCTGTGTGGGTGCCAGCTTAATGCTTTTTCACTGTATACTTGGTGGGAGGTAAACTGGCTGTGGGTTCTGAAAACCTCCACTGGCAGTCAGGTTTTGATTTGAATACCCATGGGATTGTTGTAGTAGCTAACAGCTTGAAGGAGAAACATCAGCCTGGAAAGATGTGGCTAAAGCGCCTACTAGTGGCCAAAAACTAAAACATCGCATAGGATTGATTTCTGGCGGATAATATTATATTTATTAACCCTACAGCGTCTGGATAAATGTGCCCTTCTGCCCAAACTTCTGACAGCTTAACAACATTTTTTTTTGTAATTAAGATTAAAATAAGAGGCACACTCCATTCTTACAATAGAAAAGGTTTACATGTAGAGTTTGTGTTTTACACCCTTAGTGGAACACACCTATTATGTTTCTGGAGTAGAATCATAGAATTTTAGAGCAGGAAAGGGATCTTCTGCATCATTTAGTCCACACCCACCCACCCATACTTAATGAAGAATCTAAACATGCCTGCTCAGTGGAAAGGATAATTCTACTAGTGTGATCAGAGTGGTTCATTTTGTTATTATTGCTTAGAGTCTAGCCTACATCAGTGGAGGCTGGTCCCAGGGCAAATGAGGCACTGCCCCACCAATCTCACTCAGCCCCCATCCTCCTGTTTCCCCTCCTATAAGCTGCCATCTTCTGCCCCCTCCTTAGTCACACTTCTGCCCTTGTAGAACTCAGCAGGGAAGCAGATGAGGACCAAGCTAGGATTTGTTTTTGTTGGCTCTGGCTCCATCTGCTGTTGGGGTTCCCTGTCTTCCCTCTCATACCCAATGGGCACCAGCCCACCAACCACTGCCCTTCATCAGCGCCTCAGAACAACCCTCTGAGATCGGTTAGGCTGGGAGAGAATGACTGGCTTGAGGTCACAGAGTGAGCTTCGTGGCGCATGGGGATTTGAGCACCTGGGTCTCCCCGGTCCTAATCCAGCACTCTCGTCGCTGTGCATCCTGGCTCTCGGGATGCCACACTTTCTGAATGATCCAAAGTCAGTGCCTTGAACCAGTCTGGACGCTTGTGGTGTCGATTCTGAAACGTCCAAGTTTGGGGTGGTGGGGGGCACATCTCACACGTAGCAGCTACTGCAGATAATACCTCCTGGTTTTAAATCCCCAATTATAAAAGCAACTTGAGCCATTTTTAAAGCAAAGGTTGGGGTTTGTTTGTTTCCCCTCCAAGGAGACAAGTAAATACACAAACACACAGAATTCCTGAGCAGAGTCTGTGGATCGCTTACAGTCGATTCCTTCGCTGGATGTTCATTCATTGCCTGGAGAAAGAGAGAAAAAGCTCTCCAGTTAGTTTTGCCTTTTAAACATATTCAGTCGCGGTGGAAACGGTCAAATCTCTGAAACAAAGAAAGCAGTAACCTCGGCAGAAGTAGCCAAGAGATTCCAAACACAAACCTCGAGCTTTTCACCTAAAAAGGGAAGGATTTACAGTCCAAGCCGGAGAACCGCTCAAGAGTCAAACTTAGGAACCAGGAGAGAAGAGGGGGTTTCTTTTTCGCTGTTGCTGTTTTGGATTTTCGCCTCCTAATATCCCTTAAACATTTCCAGGATCTTTTTCCGAGAACGGGCTGGTTTTAGGCTCCTTCTCCCACCCAGTGCACAGCTGGATCCTAAGCACGCTTACTGGCAAGGAAGCCCCACAGACATAAATGGGTTTCCAAATAAGTGTGGGACTTTCTCCCAAGCCTCTATTATTTCTTGATAAAATATAGCCCTGCACTTAGGCGCAAGCCACAACCCAAACTACTTCTGAGTAACCATATTAGGATCGGGCTGCTTCTCTCCTCAGACCTCTTTAGGGAGTAAGCCTACTGAAGTCTGTCGGGTTTACACCGCCGAATAAACACGCGTGGCCCAAACGCTCCTGAACGCGGGTCAGCGCCATGCCTTTCAGGCGCAATTCCAGTCAGCTGCCAGCACTTTCGCAAACCGATCCCTGTATTCATATTTACTCGGAAGTAAATCCTAACGGATTTCAGTGCTTCCCAGGGTAGTGTATCTATATTGGGCTGCGGCTTTCAACTCTGATGCATCCCTTGCGGTGGGAAAGGCTGGATATTAAACTTGAATCCATTGACTTTTTAAAATGCACGAATAAAAACATGCTGATTTCTCAGCTGAATCAGGCGCCTTCTTTAAAAGGCCTCCAACTAATGCACAATCGAGTATTTTAAAACTATAAATGTGCGCGCGCTGTGTGTCATAAAATACACGACCTGTCTCTCTCTCCGCGGATTCATTTCATATTAGATTTTTTTTATGCACAAGGTATAATAAAGCCATAAAGAAGGCTGATCGCCGAAGAATTGATGCTTTTGAATTATGGTGCTGGAGAAGACTCTTGAGAGTCCCATGGACGGCAAGAAGATCAAACGCATCCATTCTTAAGGAAATCAGCCCTGAGTGCTCACTGGAAGGACAGATCGTGAAGCTGAGGCTCCAGTACTTTGGCCACCTCATGAGAAGAGAAGACTCCCTGGAGAAGACACTGATGCTGGGAAAGATGGAGGGCACAAGGAGAAGGGGGAGACAGAGGACGAGATGGTTGGATAGTGTTTTTGAGGTTACCAGCATGAGTTTGACCAAACTGCGGGAGGTAGTGGAGGACAGAGGTGCCTGGCGTGCTCTGGTCCATGGGGTCACGAAGAGTCGGACACGACTAAACGACTAAACAACAACAACAACAATAATAAAATGCACTGAAAGTGCCTTTCCTCAAATCCTTAAAAAGCAAGGAAGCTCAAACGGGCATGGAGTAAGACCCGGGGGTCCTGCCTCGCCCCAGCCGCTCCGTAAATCCCACTGCGTTGGGTGAGGCTGCCTTCAGGTACCTGAGACCCGAGACGCCAACCATGCGGAAGCCCGAGGGATTTATTTCTGGATGAACACGCTGAGGATGGCGTCGTGACACAAACAAATAACGCGAGTCTGTCTAAATGCTCGCTGATCCGACTTAAAATTTCCATATAGGTCTTGTAAAAAAACGGCAGAACTGTAAAAGGAAATTTTCCTGTTTTGTTTTGCCTTCTGAGAAACACTTTCCCATTAGGCGTGTTTACTCGGGAGTAAGTTCCACTTGTTTCAGTCATGAGGTTTACCAAGGTGAACGGCTTTAAAAAGAAAACCAAGTCAGCGGTGGGATGGAATCGGGTGAAAGACGATGGCCACGATCCAGCCATAGTAAAGTACTTTTCAGGCTGTCCTTGATAAACCTTTTTATTTGGATTCAAAGCGAAACCGACTGAAATGACAAGAGGATTACTTCGAAGTAAAGGTCGGTAGAATCGGATTGTAGGTCCCTTCTGTTTCAATAGAAGCTGCGTAAGTGGGGACAAGTCTCATTTGATGGCACTGAGATATACTTCCGAGTAAACATGCATGGGAGCAAAGAGGCAGGGGGTGGCATCTATTCCATCGTGCAATCTGACCCTACGCCTCTACTCGAATTTGAGACCTGTTGGTTTCTATAGAACCGACTTAACTCCTCCCAGAAAAGGTCTTAAAAAGAGATTCCTTTATTTGCATCGGGCCCATTCATTTTCTATCTGCTGCGGGGGCGAAGCGGACAAATTAACTCAAATGACGTATCAGCAAACTCCTGAAAGTATTTGTACTACCATTCTCCCCAATACATTTTGGCTCCGAGTTTAAGTAAAACCAAAGCCAGACCCAGGTTTCCCCACATTAATCGCGTCCTCTTTTCTTCGTTCTTCCAATGGCAAGATATACATCACATGAAGACCGCCTCCCCCCCCCCCTTTAGAACGGTCCTGGAGTTCCATTTCATTTTCATACCGATCCTTGAGTGAGTAAGCGTTCTCATCCGCCAATACGTGCTTTGGATCCGGATCCGGTGTCTAATCACTTTCAAACCAGGATTTGTCTCTGGCTGTTCTTTTTGTCCCCTATTCTGCAGTCCCTACACAGGAATCCTGAGCATCAACTTGTCTTTTTTTTAAAAGAGAGAAAATATTTAGAAATCGATACGTTAAATCAATTATTATGGCTCGATTTGCAAGCGACCCCAGCCTTCTGGGTTTTAGAGACTAAAATATCCATGGGTCCTTTCAGATGGCCCGTTTCCGCATCTGTGTTGATAGTGCATTGTGTGTTTAATAAATAAATGAGCATGATGGTGGTGTTAGGGATTAAGGTTAAGGTTAAGGTTAGTTAGGTATTGCATTGATCCGAATTCCTCGGAAGAAACCGGTTGGCGCAGCATAAATCAACGGGCGAGTTTGCAGCAATTCGCTTGCGGAGCCGGAAAAGGGAAGAGGGAGAGTCTGGAGAAAAGCTGAGGTCCTTGTGGCTAAAAACTAACCAGCCACGGTTGGCTGAAAGAGTTGGTGCAGGGAATCCCAAATGGGGAGGGGCGCTGGTGCTCTCAAGTTCTGCCCGATCGCTTCTCAGAGGTGGAGGGCCAAACTGAGAACAAGATGCCAGACTAGGTGGGCCTTTGGTCTGATCCAGCAGGGCTCTTCTTATGTTCTCGTGTAAAGAAAAGCGAGCTTTCGCTCTTAAATTGTTGCTTGTTGGCGGTACCCTGATTCAATAACACCGGTCACCGCTCAACTGACACTGCTTAACTTTTTCATTCTCATCCGTAAAACGAAGATGACGCCTAAACGGATGCTGTGCATATGATTCCCGCCCCCCCCCGTTACTCTTGATACCCTCCCTTCTATTGCCTTCTCCTCTGTCAAGAAATAAAATTCACTGTATATCCCTCGGGGCATGTTACTGTTCTACCGTTGCGCAAAGGGCCGCGTAATTGTGTTTCATTAGCGCTATCGTCGCTCCCGCTGCTGCGGTTTTCCCAGCTGAGTGGTGGAGAGCACGCTTCGTAAGCAGAACGCCCCGGGGTCAAGCCAGGCATCTCCAAATACCGCCTGCAGACATGCCACATAGACCCACGTCTGAAATCCTGGACAGAGATGCTGCTAGTCGCGAATAGGCACGACTGAGCTGCATGAGGCAGCTTCCGAATAGAGAGACTTTGCGGGCAAGTTGCGGGAAAAGGTCTCTGCAAGCCCAGTGCCAAAGCGCATCCTTTTTGCTTGCGAAAGGTCTCCAGTTCGGTTTTGAACCAGAGCTTCTGCCAAGCAGAAGAGGCGCTACTGAGCTGGATGGCAGCTGCCTATGGAAGAGGTTTGCAGGCTCTCTATGGGCTGCGGTTCAGTGGTTAGAGCACGCCTTTGTTCGAGAAAGATCCCAAGTTGAGTCCCCCAGCGACGGGGCGCAATTGCTAGGGAGCCAGATCAGAAATGGACCGCGTGGCACTTAGAAAGAGACCAGTGGCCAGGCTTGTGGCTGTTCTCTTTCTTCGCTTCTTCACTATCCTAAGGTGGGGTGAAAGCCACAGGCTTGCAGGGCTCTAAAGGGGAGGAGACAAAACCGTGGAGGAGCCGAAATCTGTCAACAACAGCCATTGGCTAGGACAGTCACAAAGAGAACCTCCATGGTTAATATAGCACGGGAGGGAGGGAGAGGCTGTAGCCCTTGTGGGCTTCCTGGCTGGCCCCTATGAGAGACTGAACATAGGACTACGACATGGATCTAACAAGATTCTTATGAACACATACACACACGTGTTAGAAAGGCTTTGGTTCTGAAGTGGCTATAAATTGGGCTTTGTGGATTGCCACTGAAAAACCCACTACACTGATGTTCTCTCCTGCCTTGTGGTATATTGATAATTTTCCATTTCTTAACACCCGAGGCCAGCATTTCCCATCCCCAAACCGCTGCCGGCGGAGATCACACGCTCGGGGGTGGGTGAAAGCAGCCTCCGAAAGTGACCCTCCTTCCATCGGATTTGGCAGTATGCGGTTGCCTTGTAGTTATTATTATTATTTCCTTAAAGGTGGGTGAGAAATGCAACTAGGCTCTCAGCTCCTCCCCACGCCCCCCGGTTTGTAAAGATGTTTATTTTAGATTAAGAGTCAGCTCCGTGGGTTTCCAGTCCGCCCCCCCCGCCCCCCCCGCCCCGTCAAGGACTCACCGGCTTCTTGTGGGTGGAAGGCAGGGGCACTTGCTTGCAGAGAGCAATGCGGTGAGGTTGAAGGTCTGAAGCCTTGGAGAGGAAAACAGAAGAATAAACCACGTTACAGCCATAATGGTCACACGATGCAATCTCGGGCGCACTTACTTAAATTGTAGACCCAATTTAACTCAGTGGGCTAACATCTTAGTTAAACAGGTTGAAGGCTGTGCATTAAATCGAATTAGCTGGATTTAATTTGTATTTGGAAGATCAGTGCAGAATAAGAGCCTGACAGGTTCTAGACTGAGGTTGCCGCGATACCATATGCATTTATTTGCATATTAAACGCGGTGTAATTCTCTGAGGTGAAGGCACACAATTCGATCTTTATTGACAAATCCCATGCAGTCCGTCCGGGATTCTTCCCAAATTAGTGTGTATAAGATTTCAGCTTTATTTGGAACGGACACTCTCAGCAACCAGACGTCTCGATAGGACTTTGAGCAACTCTGGAGGTTTGGTTTTCTTGCTTAGGGTGGGCTGACCCATTCCTCGCCTACCTAAAATTAGCTACCAACCCTTTGAATTACATCGCCTTAAATTCTTTTGGTTTTCCTTTTTATTCGGTCTGAAAATCAGATCACCTTTGAGGCTGCAAATAATATAAAAGAAATCACATTTGTTCCGACCGAATAAAGTTTGGGGAGAAAAATCCAAACAAACCGAGACCGAGTCCCCACGTGTTCTCTTCTTTTGCAAAGAGAGCAGGCGGGGCTGCGATGCGAGCGGCGTGGCTTCGCCAGGGCCCGCCTCCTTCCTGCCGCGCCCTCTTCCTCTGTCATTTTCTCAGGCTTGGCCTTCCCCCGGTTTTCTGATTGGCTGTCCTCGCTGCCATTCCACCACGCTTCGTCCCTCCCCCTCCCGCGCCAGCCTCTGAGTAAATAAAGTAAAAAACCCCGCTGTAACCGCTGACACTTTTTGACTGGTTTCAGAAGCGCAAAGAGGAGTTTGGAAAGAGCAGGCAGTGGGTGGAGATGATCTAGGGTTACACGCGACTGCCAGGCGCAGCAGGAAATGGATGCAGAATAACGATCCTTGAAAAGGGAAACAACCTGTTGAGGTTCTTTGGCCAGCGCGCAGTTGGCAGTGCAGGCGCGAAGCGGGGCGCAAGGGAGCGCGGGCCCTTCCGCTGCCTTTGGGCGCTCGGCAAAGCCTCGCTGCGGCGCTCCACGCGAAGTTTATTTTGTCTGATCCCAGTTTGTTTTGACTGGAGGGAAGAGGCCGCAAACAGGGAGCTGGACGCCGAGTCGCGCGCTCCAGTCGCGGGGCAGGAGGAGCCAGCTTGCTTTTGCGCCGAGAGAGACTCCCTGCTTGCTCCTCTGGCCGCCCACGGCTAGCTTTGCCGTCCGCCCGCCCGCCGGAGCGCCCCGAGATCCGGGCTGCGCTTGAGGACTTGCGCGGGAGGGGAGGGCGGCGGCGGCGGCGGCAGAGGCAGCATCCGGATCGGATTTCTCGACCCTGGGGGAAGCTTCCGAGAGGGCGCCTTCGCTCGCCGCCTGCCAGGCGAGACCAGCAGGAAGGAGCCCCTTGGCGAAAGTTGCGCCTGGTCCGCTGAGCGGCGTCGGTCGGCACTGGGGGCGCCCAGCGTGGGCTCGCGGGGGCCGAGCGGCTGGGAGCGGGCAGCCGCCGTGCGCTCTTGGGCACCTGGCCGCGTGCGCCCCGCTCCGCAGCCCCGCGCGCCTCCCTCGCCTCTCGGCTGCTGCGGCCTCCTCGCCCCGGCCCCCCTAACGCCCGCTGTTGTGATGCGTATTCCCGTAGACCCCAGCACCAGCAGGCGCTTCACACCTCCCTCCACGGCCTTCCCCTGCGGCAAGATGGGCGAGAACAGCGGCGCCCTCAACGCGCCGGCCCCGGGAAGTCGCAGCCGGCCGGAGGCGCGCTCCGTGGTGGACGTCCTGGCCGATCACCCCGGCGAGCTCGTGAGGACCGACAGCCCCAACTTCTTGTGCTCCGTCCTGCCTTCGCACTGGAGGTGCAACAAGACGCTCCCCGTGGCCTTCAAGGTAAGCCGAGGGAAAGCGAGCGAGGGCGGCGGGGAGGGGAGAGAAAGGGAAGATAGACGTGGAGATGGAGAGGGGCGGGTGGGAGAGAGGCGCGCAGATGTTTCCTGCCCAGCCAGCTTCCCAAGCGCCCAGGAGAACTAGTGGTTTAACGGAAAAAAGGGCAACGGGAGAGGAGGGGAGGGGGAGGAGGAGGGTGGGTGGGGGAGCAGAAACTTTTCCCCGTGGCCAAGTCACCCTCGTGCTGCCCCGCAAGGCGCTGTACAGACGCGTCTCCCAAACCAGAGAGTGCCCCGACCAGCCAATTCTGGGAGCCGAGTGCTCTTTAGTCATGAAACCGCAACCCTCGCCAGAGCCCGCACTTTAAAGCGTCGGTTCTGCTTCTTGGGAGCTAAGCGCCATTGAACGCAGACAGACTAACTTCTGTGGAGCCAGGCATAGGATCGCATTGCTGTAAATGCCTCCGAATACCTCCGCAGTCGGCTCGGCTGGGAGTCCAGGCTCATGGGTCTCATAGGCTCCCCACCGTCCGGTTGCAATTCTCTTGCTCGCTTACCTGACAGTTAACCCCATTGAATTCAATGGCATTTTACTTCGGAGCAGGGGTGGATAGGATTGCACTGTGAAGGCCTCAGCCTAAGGCTGCAAAACCGAAACACACTTGACTAGGGAGCCTGTTCTATGGAACACAGGGGGATTTGTTTCCGAGTAAACGTGGTCCGGTGTAAACGACCACAGTTACTTGTGTTGGGCAAGAGAATCCGGGTGATTTAGGGGTCAAGCAAAAGGCGGCGAAGCTTTTTGCTGAGACAGACCATTGGTCCATCTAGTTCAGCACTGTCTGCACGGACTGTCAGCGGTTCTCCGCTGTCTCAGACACTGACCTGTCCCAGCTCTACGTGAAGTTTCCAGGGATGGAACATGGAACGCTCTGCCCCTAAGCTGGGCCCTTCCTCATGTGTCAAATGCCAAATCTTATTTATATCCAAAGGCCTTCCCCCTAATCTTCACCTACTTCTCCATACTCACGCACAGTCCGCTTTAAAGCACCTCCAATAAGTGTCAATTGAATGCATTTAATTCCTTTTCTCTCGCCTCCTGCCTACGCTCCAGGCGGCTTCCAATGTAAGAAAATACAATGCAAACTGGATATGGAGATATAGATCACTGTGTTGGTTGTTGTTGTTTTTTTAAAAAAGAAACTTTTTAAAACCCAGATCAGTAATAGTAAAGATTCTAGTCCCGAAACCATTGGCTTTTAAAATCGGAGCTGAGTGCCGTTGTGCCTTGTGCATATTACAGCTCCCCCTCCCAGTTCCAAATAATGTATCCCCATCCTTTCAACCGCAGCCTACTAGAAATCGGGAAAGCAACGTCCTTAAAGGCAGGCTCCTCGCACGCAGTGGATTTGACCCCAGCGTCACTTCAGGATTTTGGATGTAAAGGAGGATGGCTCTCCCTCGCGGTTTTTTGAATATGATAGGGAACGGAGGACGAAATAGCCCCTTTAAAGAATTAAATAAAATCAACCGAAACTCCTTTTTCTAGCCGGACTGGATGTCCGATTCGAATTCAAGAGTAGGGTGTGGGCTAAGCCTTATCCCCAAACCTGAGTGATAATACGTGCTTCGCTCTAAATATGATCGGCCGTAACCTTGGGCGCATTTTCTTAACCAAGAGAAATGTTGCTGTGGTCGCGACGGCTTGCAAACCCCAAGGCACCGTAGTTAAGTAGAAGAAGTAGTGGTGGTAGTAACCGCCACAGCCACCGGCTCTCTAGGGAAGAAGCCCTGCTATCCAATTCACACACCCCAAGAGCTCTCTTTCCCCCTACTAATTAGTATATTCCGCAAAAACCAGTGATCCCTCCAGATCGTCGGAGGGGCTTCTACTGAAGTCCGCCGGATCCCACTGCTTGCTTAATGGAACTTCCTTCCGAGGAAATGTTGGGCTGCGCTGCTTCAGTCAGAAATGTTGCTTTGCTCTCTAGAGACTATTCGAAGGCTGCTGCCCTTCCCCAATTCATCTCAGTTCTCGTTTTTGCTATTTAAAAATGGCAGGGCTTGCTGTTCTGCAACCCTCAGGCCAGAGCAGCTCCAGGCAACTTTTTGAAGAAGGCGAGATGCCCGGGGGAGTCGGCATTTGGTTTGTCTTAAGGTTCTGGTCCTCGTGGGCGCAGGGATCTGTATTGCTTAAAATACCAGGCTCTGTTAGTTTGGCAGAGTTGAAGCCCTGATTACTATATTTAGATAGATTGCCATTAGATAAGTTAGAAGAGTTATTATGTGCGTGCGCGCGCACAACGCAATATGTAGCCTGGCATCACGTCCCAAGCACACCCGAGGTATTTGGAACTAAATTTAATCGAAATCAGCGGCACAGCTTCTGAGCAAATTGCAGGTTAATAATGACTTTAGGTATCTCCTTAACATACTTTTGACTCCTTTGCCTTCAGGGTGTATGGAGTATTTAAAACGGGTGGGCACTCTCCTCCTTCACGGTGCCTGCCTGCATAGTTATAAAAAATCAGGGTTCAAATCCCTCTGCCCCTTCCTCCTTATGTCTGCTTTTCGGGGTTGTGTTCTCCTGGGGCAAAGACCTGCTCAGCTGCAAAGTCCCCGCGTACTTGGAAGGCGCCATCGTGAATCATCGTTTAAACGGATCCGATGTGGTTTGAAGGCAGCTTGTCTCCTAAGCCCTCTTTTACTAGGGAGCAAGTCAAGTTGGGTTCTTGTTCGTCAGCAAACTTGTCGGCGCCCCCCAGTGTATAAGCCCCCTTGGAGCCTGCTCCGGGCTTAGCAGGTTTCTGGACAGGAGCCCTGAAAACCACAGGGGCCTCTTCGTCCCTTTGGAAGACTCACTGCTTCCAGCTTGGTGGGTCCCAGGATCACACCCCCCGCTGCCTAAACCTCTTTCTGTGTCCCAGCTTTTCATTCCACCCAGTAATGAAGCTGGCCTACATTGTGCGCACCCCCCCCCTTCCTGGGACTTTGAGTGATGCGCTTATTTTTAATTTTTAAAAAGCAACATTTCCTCAGCGTTGTTTTGCCCCCAGGCTCCCAGCCTCTTCTCTGATTGTTCCCTTCAGTTAGTAGCGACGATCAGGAAACTTTGAAGTTTAAAAGGAGTTTAGGCTAATTAACTAACTGGGGTTTAAAAAACAAAAAAAAAAACAAAAAAAAAAAACAAAGGAGGAGGAAGATGTAATCTTCAAGGAAAAAGCAGAGCAACCCAACGGTATCTGATCAATCCTGTTTCCCTTTCCCCTTCCTCTTATCTTTCTTAATAAGCGTTTGCTCCGCTGCTGATCTCGCCACAGCTATTTTAATTCTTTCTTAATTTTAATCCCTTGCCTCTCAAAGGGTTACAAAAATCACCACTCTTTTTTGATCTGCCATTGAGCTTGTACGTTTTGTTCTAGGGGCGTTTATTTCCCAGTAAGCCTCCGCTGGATCTCAACTCCATTGCCAAGGCCTCGATTGCCTGAGGTCTAGATCCTTTTCTGTTTTCTTTTCTTTTTGTTTTCAGGTTTATGCCCAGCTAGATGTATGGGATGATGATGATGATGATTATACTACAAGATCCTTTTACACGGGCGTTTATAAAAGTTTAGCAAAACTAACCTCAATACTTTCAAGTAATTGAATTCCTGGTGGGTTGTCAGATGAATTGTGGTTATTATTTACATCAGTGCAAATGGTGTGCAGAGTAACATGGTCCTGCTGTAGCGCGGAAGTTCTAGGTAGTTGTCCTAGCTGATGGCCACAGAGAGATCTTTCCCCTTCCTCACTGTGTCACGTACATCTAAAGCGGTAACCATCGCCAGCAAATTGCATGGTTTAACCACGTACTGCGGGAGCAGACAATGCGGTGGCTTCCAGATGTTGGTGGACTACAGCTCCCATCAGCTGAAGCCAACATAGTCAATGGTCGGGAACGATGGGATTTGTAGTCCAACAGCACCTCAGCTATTCCAGACATTAGCTGCATACTCACTATATAAGTAAAGTACAGAGCTACATTTCCAGCACTCTTAAGAAACTACAGTTGCTAGGATTCCTCTCTCTCACTCTATCTGTGTGTGTGTGTGCTTCAAATATAAGGGATGCATGCAGCCAAGCGCGCACCCTCTCTCTCGCTCCCCCCAAGATTTTGCACAGCCTCCAAATCCAGCCGCAAGCGAAACTCTTCTAGGCTGCAGCCCCATTTCCCGGGAATAAGCCCCACTGCACCCACTGGGAGTTCCTTCTGCGCAATCATGCCCATGCCCAGAGCGGTAGAGATTTCAGCACTTGCCGAAGGTTGGGATCCTGAACCCACGGCGAGTTGGTCCTTAACCGGACCTTGCTCACGCGTGCCAGGTTACCTGCAGCGACGCTGACACTCCCAAGTCGGCAGGCACCGTGGATGCTTGCCCAAGGACCATAACTCCGTGGCCTTTAACTTTCGAGTAAGCACGTGTCGTTCGGGGCTTGCGGATGCACTACCCGCCCCCATGGAAAGCAATGCTGAACTTCGACAGTGCGCTGTCCCCTTATTAATATTATCCGGAGGCACTGAGAACCTGAAAAGTGTTCCTGTTTGGCTAAATTTTGACAACGTGTTTGGGGGCAAGGGTGACAACGAGGAGGAGGAGAGGCTGGGAATTGCAGAGAAGCGTGAAAGGCAGAAAGAAGCAAAGGAGAGAAATAGATTTTGTTTAAAAGAAGAGCGCGCACGCAAATGAGAGGCGCGTTAGTAAGATATCTGTCATCGCTTAAGGAAATTAACAAACCACAACAATTTAACGTCTCCTCCGATTGTGGATTTGCGATCAGACAAAGAAAGGAAAACCCGGTCGAAATGAAAGTACTGTACAGTAGATCTCTGCACATGTTTCAGCACTAAACTGTAGGATGGAAATCGGAATGCTGGAGGAGTTAAGAAGAGAACTTTTAAAGCTCTGGGCGCCTGGGGGTTGGGAGAGCGCCCCATTGAATTCAGTGGGTTCCTTTTCCTCAAATTATTCATCGGAGCAAAGGAGGCAGCGTTCCTTTGCACAGGCTGATAACATGGGGGATCACAGCGGAAGTTCATTTCTGTGGACCTAAGAATGAGCTGCAACTTTGCAGATTCTCGGTTAGCCTGACCTTACCCAAGATTTTAACCCCCTCGCACCGAGGGGACATGAATTTCCCAGGGAAATTCTACGTCGAATCGGGGCAACCTCCGCGTGTTGTTGTTGTTGTTGTGTGTTTTTTTTTAAAAAAAGGAACATCGACAAAGAAATAAAACTAAAAGCAAACCCTCGTACCCTGCTCTGCCCGCGCGCAGTGGCCGTGGAAAGGCGAGAGATTTGCTTGGCATCCTTTGCAGGCTAAATTATTAGACCCCCTATAATGGAAGGTGGTTATACAGGCCGTCGTGTGAATTCACGGTGCAAGTAAATTACTTGAAATACTGCATATTGCAGTAAAAAGAAACGAGATATGTCTGTGCTCCAGGATTCTCTTCTGAGGCTGTCAACAGTTCCCATTTTTTCAGTTTTGGGAAAACGGATCTCCACGTGGATGAGGAATGCACTGGAGGAAAGGGCGTTGTCTGTCTTATTTGATCTCATTTTCAGAAGAAGGAGGGGGGCGGTGGAAAACCTCCGCTTGCTTGGAAGCATTTAATTTTATTTTCCAAGAGGGGCCTGTCATTCAACGTGTGAGACTTTGCTTCTGAGTAAATCCTCCTCTTCGAACCGGGCTGCAACCCTTTCCCCGGCTTCCTTGGGAGTAAGGCCCGTTGATTCGAATGGCAGTTACTTTTGAGTAAACGGGCACAGGCTTGACCTCCACGATTTTGTTTGCTCCAAGGATGCGCCATCCGAAGGCCGGGTTCCACCCAGATAGAAGAAACTGGTTTCTGGAGGGACACCCGCCCCCCCCCGGCCTCTCCCTGGGTGTACTCTTGTTAAAATGAATGGGGTTGTTTCCGATTCACACCCCTCCTCTTCCGAAACCAGAGGCAGGAGGCGCTCTCGAACAAAAAGGGCGACATCGATGATTAAATGCACAAAAAGAAAAACACTTTGAGTGAAATTATCTCTATTGCAGCATCGCTTAATTAAAAGGGATATAATTATCATTTTCTCCCTGCCACCGACGCACGAAGGGAGGAGGACGCACAGGAACCGTATTCTGAAATCTCGTCATCTGCGGGGGGGGGGGGGAGGCGAGCAAAACAGGATGACTCGTTTCCAACTAAATGCTATTCAGAGTAGACCCATTGAAATTAATGGACCTAAGTTGGTCGTGCCCATTCAATTTCAACGGCTGTACTCTGAGCAGGTCCAGTGTTGGCTCTGTAACCCACTGATACCTTTTAAAAAGCCTCCCACCCCCTTTATAAAATTTTCGTTTTCATCCCCCCCCTCGATTGGGGGGAGAGTTGTGGCTGTATTAGCCGTTTATCATGTGCGTAGCCAGGATTTTTGTTAGGGGGGGGGCGGGACTTTTGCTAGGGGGGGCAGAACCGTCGTGATTGGTCAGTTAAGTATTTCTATTGTTTTACTTGATCTAGGGGGGCAGCTGTCCATCCCTGCCCCCCCCCACTCGCGCCCATGCTATTTATCCTGAGGTTTGGATCCGTAGAAGCTCTGAAACGCCGACGAGGCATTGGGTGGCTCTTTTCAGGAAAGCAAAGGCCAAGATCCTGTGCACACGTACTCGGGAGTAAGCCCCAGTGCACTCAAGGCGGGTTGCAGTACTTCTGAGTAAAGGTGCGCAGGATGCGGCCGCAGCCGAGCTTGCCACAATGTTCTGAAGTTTACCCAGTTCAAAAAATAAACACCGCCCCTTTCCCCCTTAAGTAAGATGAAAGCAAATTACCCTGCCTGTTAAAACCAGATTCAGAGGCATAGTGCAGATGAACTGATGGTGCATAGAACCCAGTCTACACTGAAGCCCTTTGAGATGCCCAGCTGATCTAGTTGGGATTTCAAAGCGCTTCGCTGCGGTCGGATTCGTCAACTGGGTCAACAACCAACACTGGCAAAAAAAGGAAAGGAAAATGGCAAGGCTGCGCGTTTCCGAGTTAAGCAGAGCGCTTCCTCAGGCGCCAAGACGGAGACCTTTCATGTTGTTTACTGAGTGGGTAATTTTTAAAAAAAAATAAAAATAAAATAAAATAATAATAATAATAATAATAATAATAATAATAATAATAATAATAATAATAATAATAATAGTGGATCTTGTTGCAGTCGCTACCCTACATCAGGATTGAGACGTTCCTTCCCCGCAGATTAGCTAGTTTCTTTGCCAAACAGGTGTTAGTACAAAATAGCCTCCGGCCGGACTCTGCCCAGTTACAACTGTAGCAAAACCCCAAAGCGAGCGTTGGGGAACCTAAGGTTCAAAATAGGCGCGGGGGAACTTTTCGCTGGTGTTTTTCGTCTCTCACACACACCTCCAGTGCTGTTTACGGAGCCGTCCCACCCTTCTTCCAGAGAACGATCCTGACGTTATAGAGAGGAGGAATGCACTAGTCTCCTCTGGTTTAACGTTTCTGAATAACAACAACAACAACAACAACAACAACAACAACAACAACAACAACAACAACAACAACAACAACAACAACAACAACAACAACAACACCACCACCCTTCTCATCTGTGATTAATCTCTGTAAAGTTATCCAGGGATTCAACTCTGCCTGAATGCATCGCCTTCTGGTCTAGAAGCTCTTCCCCCAATCGATTTTTGTTTCAGACTCTATGCTCGCTTGTAGAGGAAATGGACTCTGTACATGTTTAGGAATGCTTTCAAGACAGCTAAGAGGCTGGTCCTGGCACAAATGAAAACCCTGCTTCTGATGAGGCAGGAAGGTGCAATCCTATCCTCTGTGTTCGGAAGAAAGTCCTTTTGAGTTTAATGGAACTTAGCCACCAATAAGTAAGGCAACAGAGGGTTGCAGCCTTAAAAGCTTAAAATGCCAATGTTTAAAAGAATAAAAGACATTTCCCTTCTTCCACTCCACAAGTCAAAAGTAGTGAACCCCTAAGTGCAAAATTATTCTCTTTAACAAAAAACAAAAAACCCAGAACCTCTTGCAACACATAACCCAAACCCCCAGGGTAAAAAAAACCACCCACCCTTTTCTATTCCCTTAGAAATCCACCTAAGGATTTCATCCTAAAATAATTCCCTCTTTATATTTAAAAGCAGCGACACTGGTAGTTCTGTTGATCTGTTAGGAATAAATCCATAGGGACAGTAAAAGAAGAGTAGCATATGGTTATTGTATTTGTTAAAAAACAACAATTAAAATGATTTTTTAAAAGTCTACATTTTGGGCAGAATCAGGGCCATAGTTAAAGAAGTCCTATGACCCGCAAGGTATGCTGTATGCTCTCCTCCTTCTCCCACACCACAGGCATTGCTAGGAATATAATAGGCTCAGGGGGGCACAGATTGATGGAACAATTTTGCCTCTGGGTAAACTGAGGCACTGAGTGACTGAGGTCTCAACAGCACTGTGCTTTGCAGCCACCCTATAAGAAAAGGAGATTGGAGGAGCAGGACACCCAGAACCCAGTGACAATGAGTTGGCAGCCCTGGGCCCCTCTGTAACAATGTCCCTGTCCTGTATAACCTTTCATTTAAAAATATGTTTCTATTCCCTTTTACTGTTAGAGTTACAAGGGGAAACATGCAGGGAGTATTCTGCCCAGTCTGTGGCTCATTAAGAAAGAAACTTGCTCCCACCTTCCGATATTCTGGCGAATGATGCGTGCCAGAGCACTGGGATAATTCAAAAGCACTAGGCAGACTCCCTCGTCCCAAAATTTCAGGCCATGGATCCCAGGCACAAGTCAAACTCTCTTCTTGCCCATTGATCTAAGTGTTGATTATTGTTACCTAACTGTGGTCAAAACAAAGTCCTATGTTTCCTATGTGGCTAAAATTAAGACAGGAAGCTCCTTGGGGCTTACATTTACGAAGCTTTGTGAAATGCTATTATATTAATGGTCTGATAAAAGATAAATAAGCATTTATAACAATTGGCTTTGCCAGATCATCAGTCCTGTCTAGCTCAGTGTTATCTGCACTGATTGGCAGAGGTGCTCCAGGTTTTCAGACAGGGGTCTCTCCCAAACTTTCCAGGAGGAGCTGGGGTTTGAACCAGGGACCTTCTGCATACGAAGCTACAGCCCCTCCTCCAAAGTTTAACAATCGCTGCTAAGTTGGTCTTTATTCAGTCCAAGACTTTTAGACTGCACTCCTGTGCATCCTTGTTTGGCAGGAAGCCCCATCAAGCACAGTGGGATTTCATTCTGAGTTAAGCCTTTTATTTTATTAAATCTGTACATCACCTAGGATTACACTGTTTAAGCCCCATGGATTGCAAGGGTGGTGGTGAGGAGACGTTTTTACCTCTCCCAATGTAATTGACGGACTTACGGTAATTTTGGCTGGACCAGATCCTTCCTTAATTAACTTCGACATAGTTAAATTCATTTGGCCTGTTCACAGATTATGAGTTCAGCTTACTATTTTGAGCCTATTTTGGCCCTTTTATGTTACTCTGCTAGGGAATGAAGAGCGATGTTGTCAAGAGTGGCCTTTGCTTCTAACAGGAAGTGATAGCTTTTGTATTTTAAACTTTAAGGACATGATCCAGAATGAAGTAAAATGCTTTTAAAGCACCATTGATTTCCACTGGAGAATTAAATACACTTTTCATTCTCTCCCACTGAAATCAATTGACTAGATCATGCCCCCCCCAAGTTATCTTCTACTTCATCCCACATATGCAAATTTGTTTCCATTTTGAACCGCTCAGTAATAAATGCTGGAATTGGTCAACAGCCCAGGTGATAGCGAAATAGGTTATTGAACTTAAATGCCTTAATATTTATTGTTTATGTGGGTATACTTATATATGTTACGGCCTTGTTTTCCAAGTGTCCAAGAAATACTAAAATAATAGCACTTATTTCAGTTTCTAAAGGTTTATTCAGAAGTGACTCTGCTCTTTTGTAACATGATCGTATGCATGTTTTACCCAAAAGTACAGCCCTCTGAGTTCGATTTTATTTACTTCCTAGTTGCCAAACTCCAGTCTTTTTCCAGTCTCTTTCACTTTTGTATTTGTTTTTTTATAAACCCATTTTAGCCCAATACCGCATTAATCCATTAAAAAAAAAACCTGTGTGAAAATTTTTATTTTAAGTATATAACTTTAAATATATTTTCTCTGGAAATACACATTGCTAAACACATTTTCTCAAAAAATACCCATTTCTGAATAATAATAATAATAATAATAATAATAATAATAATAATAATAATTTTATTTATATCCCGCCCTCCCCAGCCGAAGCCAAAGTATGCATTTCAAAATGTATTTTTCATATGTCATTACACATTGCACTTATCAGTCAACTTTTTATATACGAAAGGTAGCTTAAAGAGACTTAAAGAAAAATAGCACGTACAATTAAAACCAACATTAAACTGAAACAGATTAAAAGCTAAAAACACATGCATATTTGCATGGATGAATACATCCTATGCAGAACATTTAGGAAGTACAAAAACTGGTAGACAACAAATTTCCTATCTACACATTAGCTTGGGAGGTGGAGATCAGGCCAGTGCATACCAGGATTCACAGAGCTCAAATTCCTCAAGCATCCCAAGTGATGTGTGCACTGGATTGCAGCCTGAGACCCGTGGAAGAGAAATTCATTGGTCAAGTATATTCCCTATGTTAACTACTACATCTTTGCGGAGGCCTGCATCATACATGCATGCCATGGATTTTTTTTGTCTCAGGGGCCAAAGCGTCTTGAAATGCCCCTCAGAGGTTGGGCAAGGAATTTTAAGGGCAAAGTTCTAGCTCTGCGGTACAGCATCTGCTTTGGATGCAGAAAGTCCTGGGTTCAACCCGCAGCATCCCAAGGTTAAAGGTAAAGGGACCCTTGACCATTAGGTCCAGTTGTGACCGACTCTGGAGTTGCTGCGCTCATCTCGCTTTATTGGCCGAGGGAGCCGGCGTACAGCTTCCGGGTCATGTGGCTAGCATGACTAAGCCGCTTCTAGCAAACCAGAGCAGCACACGGAAACACTGTTTACCTTCTCGCCGGAGTAGTACCTATTTATCTACTTGCACTTTGACATGCTTTCGAACTGCTAGGTGGGCAGGAGCTGGGTCCAAACAACGGGAGCTTACCCCCTCATGGGGATTCGAACCGCCAACCTTCTGATTGGCAAGTCCTAGGCTCTGTGGTTTAACCCACAGCGCCACCCGTGTCCCTATCCCAAGGGTAGGGATGTACAAAATCATGGAAAGTTGCTACCAATCAGTAGACACAGTACTGAGCTAAGATGAGCCAATAGCATTAGGGGAGCTTCCTATGCTCCTGTGTTTCTAAACTCAACCATTTCTTGTTGCTGGTGGTTTCTAGGTGGTTGCCCTTGGAGACGTGCCTGATGGCACTGTGGTTACTGTCATGGCCGGTAACGATGAGAACTATTCAGCGGAGCTCCGGAATGCCTCTGCGGTCATGAAAAACCAAGTGGCCAGGTTTAACGACCTTCGCTTTGTTGGACGGAGCGGCCGAGGTAAGGAGACTGGAGATCAATGAGTTGATAACAAATTTAGAGGTGGCTTTAAAAGGTGGCTGAGTTCTTGGAGGATATCCACACACGACACTATCCACACATATTGTGCTTCTTTATTAGAACATTTCATCCTGTGTAAATATACCACACTGTGTGCCTCACAACAGGAGTTCCCAAACTGTGGTTCGCGGACTATCTGTGGTCCAGAAGCTTCATTCAGGTGGCCCATGGCATGTCTGTGGATTTGTGGTTAAGATGGGAGACAGCACATCTATTCCATTAAATATTCATGTTAACTTTTAACTGCATTTTTATGGTTTCTTTTCTTGCATATTCTATTTTATTGCGTTACAATCTGAATTCTATGGGAATTATCCTATAAGAAATAAAAGAAGCCATAAAAATGCAATTAAAAAATCATACAGCTAGCGCAGTCCATTGCAATGGCTGCCAGTGGCGTAGCGTGGGTTGTCAGCACCCGGGGCAAGGCAAGTAATTTGCGCCCCCTAACCCGTGGATTTGCGCCCCCTAACCCGTGGATTTGCCCTAACCCCAGATGTTGCGCCCAGTGCGGCTGGCCCCCCCTGCACCCCCCACGCTACGCCACTGATGGCTGCAACAGGCAGAAAAATCATTAAGTGGTTCACCCAACCTTCAGCTGTTTTCACATGGTCCATGAGGTGGAAATCTTTGGAAACCCTTGTCTTACAATGACTTTTTTAAAAAACACAATGTCCTAAAAAGAGTACAGAATAATTTTAAAAGAGAGACTGGGTTATCAGTTAAATTAAAAAACAAACAACCCCATAAAATGAAAGACTGCTGGAACAAAACGGTCTTCCAATAGCAGTATGTAATCAAAAAGGTTTCATCCCTCAGCAGGCTTGCGGGGCGGATCCCAAGTTTTATAGAAGTACAACAAATGTTGAGAGGGAAACAAATCTAAAGGGGGGAGCACTTCCAAATTGCACATTGAGGACTGAGCATGTTCAGTGGGCACAAAATGCTGACTGGCTGTTTGAGGCAGTGGGGACTGAATGGAAAACTCACGAGGAATTGAATGAGGGGATAGCTGGCTGAGACCCTGACCAGTCTGGAGCAGACTACATGCCATGATTTGTTGCAGGACCTACTTGTTAGTCATGATAGCTGAATGGAACATCCATGGTCAGAGGCAGTTTAAAGCTGGAGGCATTAAAAAATGAAATATACATATTATCTTCTCCATCACCTCCCAGAAAAATGGGTAGAGAACCTCCTGTTGGAACATTCAGGACAGACAAAAGAAACAACTTCTTCACACATTGCATTGTTAAAATATGGAATTTGCTCCCACAAGAGATAGTGATGGTGGCCACCAATATACTGTAGATGGCTTTGAAAGAGGACTAGGCAAATCCGTGGAGGATAAGGCTACTGGAAGCAGCTACTGGCCATGATGGCTATGTTCTACCTCCACTGTCAGAGGCAGTATGGGAATCACAAGTGGAGAGAAGGGCTACTGACTGGGCGACATCTGGAGGGCCACAGGCTCTGCCTGCTCCCACTGTACAACTTACAAGCACACATGCCTGGGCTCTGCAGAGAATGCACGGAGGGCAGAGTGAGGCCAGCAGTTGGGATTCCAAGCCCCCACCCCAGTGTTCATTCTGCAGAGATCTGTTGCATGGCCAATGCCAATGCTGATCTTATTGCGTTTAGCATGTGCCTGTTCTTCTGCAAAAAGGGCCACACTGTAGCTGCATAAGTTATGTTGCATGAACAGCCCTGATGCTGATCTTATGGTGTGTTTCAGCCTGTGCTGCTGCTGCTGCTACAGGAAGTGGCGCACTATAACCGTGTCGGCCGCTGGCCAGCCTTTCTTCCAGTCTTTTGAATGTATACATGCAAACCGTCAAAGAGATTTTTGGCTTCTCGGCATTAAGGCCCAAGTGATCTTAAGAATGATTTGCGTGTAATAACTGTTTACTTGTTGCTCTCTATGAAACCCAAATAGTTTACATTCTTTCGTGCATTTCCGCTTTCCCATTGGCTCCTTTCCTAAGTGGCAGGCAAGGCTTTCTTTCAAAATCTCCCCCACATAACTGCTTGCAGGTTGATGAATGGAAAAATGTTTTGCTTTTATGAATTAAGCTTTCATTTCTGTACTCAATTATTTGCTTTAAGTCTCCTCCCTCCCTCCCCTTTTTTCCATCCCCCTTACACAAATTTCCAAACTGTACATAGCTCCATCCGAATTTGACTCTTGAATTCATTAGGAACCCCCCTACTCAGGTCTCCATGTCTGGGATAAGAAATTACAGTAGTCTGGAGTCCTTGGGAAGCCTGTGAGGAGTTTGATTTCAAACTAGGAGACGTGAGTCTAAAGCCTCTTGGTTAGCAAAAAGTCTTTTGTCTTCAAGTGCATGAAACGTCCCGTTTGGGCTCTCTGCTCTGCATGCTATAAAAAGTCCATGTTTCTGACAGTGTAGACTAATTCTGAACAGGATAGTGCTGTCCTGAACATGTCTTTTACCTTTTGGGTTGTTGTTGTTGCTTTTTGCAATGATTTCCCACCAATTAACGAGGGAACCCCCCTACATTTGAAAATTATTGAAGGGCAGAGGAAACATAGGTGAAATTCTCAAGGATGAGGTGCAGGGTTTGTTTGTTTGTTTGTTTGCATTCACTCTCACTTTTGAGTTGGATGAGTTTTTGTGAGTTTCTTTCACCAATATCTGGTAGCTTTCCTTCTATAGCCTTTCTGGGAGTCTGTGCTTCCTGAAAACCTCATGATATCCTTGGTTGTGATTTCTTCTAAATCACGGGTAGGGAACCATTTGCCTTCCAGATGTTGCTGAACTACAAATCCCATTCTCCCTGGCCATTAGCCATGCTTGCTGGGACTGATGGTAGTTGTTTTCAGTAACATCTGGAGGGCTTAAGCAGGGCTTTTTTTCAGCTGGAACACACTGGAGTTCCAGCACCTCTTTGGCGTGTTCCTGCAGCTCCATTAGGTTGGGGCACAGTACCTGGGGCTGTGTGGCATGATGATCAGGTTGCTGTGACAATTGTGTTGGCGTGACCATTGTGGCTGCCGAAAGTGGCAGTGGGGACAAAGAGCTCAGCAACTTTGGGTAGGTGCTCATCAAGTTCCACCACCTCTTTTTCCAGAAAAAAAAAAGCCCTGGGCTTAAGGTCCCCTACATCTGCTCTAAGCACAGGAAGCTAGAGAGGCTGCCTGACATGTGCTTACCAGCTGTCCACTGTGTTGCTAATGCCAGTGTTTGTAATTAGCAGGATCAAGTGCTAACTTTTTGTGTGGACTGTACCATGTAAGATTGGGGGTGTACAAATGTGTGTTCCCCGGGGGATGCATGTTTGAATGCTCACACACATGAACATGAAATCTCCTTGTACATAGAAATCTAGCATGCCAGCTAATCAGGTTCAGCCTAACATTTCCCTTGATGAGCTATTTTTCTGTGTGCAACAGCCCCCTTCAATGGGGGAAATATCCAAAACTTCAGTATTGTGCCTTTAACAGCTTAATGCATAGAGAAGGTGGAGCTGCTCTTTGCCTGGAGATGCAGCGTTTTATTTATTTGTTTTCAAGTATTAATATACGGCTTTTCCTCAGAAAAGATAACAAAGGATTAAATACAGAATGAAAAAGAGCAAAATCCATAAATAATACAAGCAATACAATACAAACACAGACTCCTAAACATAGAATTTCACTCACGCAGTACACTTACACTCATTTAATATCCACATCCACTAACACATTTGTACCTCAGACAACCTGCCCACATTCACCCATACTGACATATACTCTCAATAGTTACAGATCTCAATAATTCCCTGGGTACAAATATATAAAGGCTGCACTACAATACTGTCAGCCTAACACCATGAGGCAACATATATGCAGCAGCACAAAAGAGAAATGGCCGCCCTTGTCCAAAATGGTGTAAAAAACTAAGACAGGAATGTGGGCAGGGTGAGGGGATCACATAGTTAAAATGTGTAAATGGGATGGAAGTCTAACAGTGCAATTCTATGCAGTGTCCCCCCCCCCGGGGGGGGGGGAGTACACAGGCGTACACATACCCCTAAATATTTTGTGAATCTTTGTACTTTTGTCCATGTACTGTATTTATTTTTCCCAATTTGAACTATAAAATGGTGATTTTCTTGAGTCAAAATGAGAGTACCCCTAAACATTTTTTAAGAAAAAAAGCACTGATTCTATGTATTCAGAAGAAAGCCATGTCGGTCTCAAAGGGGCCTACTTCCACGTTGGTGTGCACACAATTGCAGCCTAAATAAGCAATAAACAATAAAATCATCATTTTATTTGACTTCGTTCTTCAGGGACTATGGACCACTTGGTATAATAGTCCATAAAACAACTTCTTCCCATCAGACTTGATTTATAGGCAAGCAACTTCAAAATATATTGTGCAAATACAAATATTTTCACCTGCCTCATTTCTGTCCCCAATGAGCTGTTACTGGTGATAAAGGCAGAGGAGGACCAGTTAAAGAAGGTGACTCAGTCTAAGTGGGGACAGACTGCCCACAGCAAGACAAAATAAAGTAGTTAATTCCTAAAAACAGAGGCTCCAGATTTAGTAATGTGTACAAATATGCATACACTTGGGTAAAATGTGCATATAAATGCATATACTGTACATGTGAAAATGACATACAGAAATGTCACTAAGGAAAATTGTGTGTGTGTGACAGAATTGCATAGAAATGTGTATGTTAGGAGAATTTTGCACGAAGATGCTGATAAATTTTAGCGAGGCCTTCTTCTTTTAAAATTGTGTGAAAATGGGGAGAACTGATTTTAAGATTTAAAAACGAGAAGCTGAGAAAAACTGAAACTAACAGATTTGCCCAGCCCAAACCCATGCACCTGACTCTTGTTTGGGTGTTCTCCTTGTTCATAAACTCCTCATGTGAACAAAGACCTGCTTCAGCTTGGAAAACAGATGCTCTCCCGCTGAGCTATGGTCCTTTCTATCGATGTTCTAGATTGCACTGAGACAGACGCAGCTCTCTGGGTGGGGTGGAGCCGCCACTCTCGCTTCCCGGCAACTGGGTCGTTGTTGCTTACAGGAAAGGGCGAGGCAGTCTGCACAGTGCGAATGCGGAGGCAGATCCAATATGGCGTTCCTATCAGTGCATTTGCACTGCACCAACCTCCCTGCCACCTTGCCCCTTCCCTTCTCCCTTCTGGTAAGCAGCAGCAACTCGCCTGCTAGGAAGCTAGCGTAACAACACCACCCCACTTGACAGCGAGCCTCTGTGACCTTCCCTGAACCACACAGTTGCCCATGGCAATTGGAGGGGGGAAGGGATGCTGATACGGAATGGCACATACCTGTCCCCACTTCCCAGTTCATTTGTAGGGTTTACACACAAGCAGAATGCCTGACCGGGGCTCCAGAGGCAGGCCTATTTCACATGCTCTGACCTGAGCTCTGGCACTCAAGGCAAGACCTAGGCCTAGTTGTGGCAACCTCTGGCTCAGACTAAATTAAGGCCTAATCACCATAGTGGCATAATGGTGTTGTCCCCTGAAGATATCCATCACCAAGGTTCCTGCTGGTTCATTCTGGTCACCAAGGTGAAACTGGGTTATGTTTCACCAACTGTCACAGATGCTGGCAGGAGCTCTGCCCGTTATCAGTTGCCTTTGTTCAGCTATGATCCATAGCCAGCCAGCCAGTCTGGCGATGCTATCAGTGCACCTCCAACTGGCAATGGATTGTATGTAGTCAACAAAGGAAGCTGTGGTTTTGTGGGTTGAAAGCAAGGTTTTAGTAGATCTTTGGTACCCATCCAGATTCTCACAGATGATATATCCAGAGGTCTGCTTCTTGTTCAGGAGGTAGTGAACAGCTCCAGGTCCACACCATGGTGGCTAGTCTGTGGCCTTCTAGATTTTGTTGGGCTACAACCCCAATCCCTCACCAGTGGCCCTGCTGGCTGGAGCTGATGGGAGATGGAATCCAAAGGTTTCTGGAGAGTCAGAGGTTCCACATTCCTGACATTTTGGAAAGGTTAGGGCAAACTCTGCCTCTCCCCTGGAATTCATACCACTGTCCCTAGCAATGCCCACATCACACGTGATAGAGAGGTGGTGTAATTGTAGTGGCTAGGAGCATATGTTGGCCAAGAACATTAAAAATTTGCCTCAGCTACAAGCACAGGCAGGTGCTTGTGCTTTCACTTCTTCACCTGTAGAATGAGTTTAGTAATACTGGCATCCCTTATAGGATGGTTATTTATAGTAAATGTTAGCTATTGGTTTAACAGGTGCTCCTGAGTATTTTTATTTGTTTCCAGATTTGGGCTGTTCAGAACTACTATATTACAGTAAACAAAAGTATGAAGGATGGCTGTGTTTGCTCCTTTATTCCCGTACCTTTATTTTAAATAAATAAGCAAACAAATTTCAAGATCCAGCCCCCCTAGGATTATGTCAATCCAGAGTTCAGGTGGGAAGCCAGGGGGCTGAATGCTTCTTCCTCCAAGCATACACACCTGGCCATAAAGTCCTGCATATAGAAATGTAGCACATTTGATAGAAAACTAGACTAAAGCCCTCACATGCTGACTTTTTGCTGGGAGGAAGTTCTTGATACGGATGATGATTCAGTCCAGCAGTCACTCCTGCCTCCCCCCCCCCCCAGCTAAACTTTGAAGTGGTACAGGCTAAAGAAGGCTGCATCTTGTGACTTTTCTGAAAGCATAGATCAGTGTTAGTAGTGTTTAGATGCTGTGCGCTGTGAGATGACATCTTATGCCCTTTTAAAATGTGGGGGGTTGGGGGTTGGGAGTGTTATTAGGTTGTTGTTTTTATTTTGATTATGTGTTTTGTGGTTTTATATTTTGATTTATTCTGTGAATTGCCCTGAGACCTCTGGATATAGGGTGGTGTATAAATTCTATTATTATTATTATTATTATTATTATTATTATTATTATTATTTATTATTATTAATACTATGAGACCAGTTGCTAATTTTTTCACCTTACTGCCAAGTGAACTAATATAATAGATTGTTAATTTTATCCCCTCTAGCTGTTTCTGCAGCCTCAAATCCTGACAGCAAGGGGGTTTGTTCAAACAGTAGTAGCAAAGGAAAGCAGCCTTAGTAAGCCCTTGCTTAAATTTAAGCCAGGCCTTGCTTTCAACATGGCTGCCCATCTACCACGGGCACATATGGTAGAAGCAAGGGAGGCTGTTGCTCTCCTCCTGGGTGAATCATGATCCAAAGATCCCCAGCTTTCATTTCTAAAAAAAGGAGTAAGTTTCTAGTATTTGAAGCACCTGAGATATGAGGCAAAAATGTATAGGCGTTATTCTTCTCAAATTAGTGAGAGATTAACCTTTCCCACCCCTTCCAGTATTCTACTCCCCCCACCCCAGGTAAAACCCCTGAGGGTGCCCATGCTCTGCACCCTTCCATTATATCCTGGATCCCATACACTTGCACCCTGGACTCATGTGTGCTTTCTCTTCTCTGTTTTTTCCTCCCTTGGTCTTTAGGAAAAAGCTTCACATTGACAATTACAGTCTTCACAAACCCCACCCAGGTCGCTACCTATCACCGTGCCATTAAAGTGACTGTTGATGGACCCCGGGAGCCAAGAAGTAAGTTTGTTGTCTTTCCTTGGAAGGGGAAGCGTGTGGCCGGGCGACAGTTCTCAAGCTAATGCTTGCGGGTGCATGAGACCTTTTGCTGCTTTGAGGTATCCAAGTTGTGTCGGATTGCCACTGTGGCACCACACTTGCTGTAGCTGCTTTGCATGGGTAACATATAAAAGTGCCTCTCATTGTGAAACCCTTCTGAGACCAGTGTCCGCATCGCTGATGGAACTCTGCTGGCATGGGACGCACAGACATGATCAAGGGAAATCATGCCTTGCACACTGCTACACTGTACGGATAGTCAGAAGTGACTCAGCAGGTGAGGTGAAGCTTCCCAGCAGGTGGGTCACTGTTGCTCACTGGGAGGGAGAGGGGTGATGCAGCAGCAAAGAGGTTGATGCGGTGCAACCACACTGGAGGAACAAATCCAGTGCTCCTGCTGGTACGTTTACACTGCACCAACCTCCCCAACTGTCTTGTTCCTCCCTGGTAAGAAGCAGCAGCAGCTACCATAGTGGCTCCTTCCTACCTGGCAAGCTGCTTCTGCTAATGGTGATGTGAGAGGCAGCTAATCACAGGGGACATAGTTTTGTGATGGAACCCTGTCTGCAAACTGCAGAAATAAAATGGGTTGGAAAGGACCTTATGCAGGGCAGTCGGCCCACCATCAGGCAGAGTGAGGCAATTGCTTCAGGTGGCAGATGCTGTGAGGTGGGCAGTGTGGTAGCTACCTGGCTATTTCTACTGAGCCTCCCTCCACACACGCCTCTTTTTGGAAATTGTCACCTTTAGCTAGGGGGGGGCTGTGAATCTGCCTTTGCCCTGTTCAGAAGATTTAAGGGAGATCGTCTAACAATGAGCTCCCATGGGAAATTTCGCTAACAAGAGAGGTTCTTGGATACTTTGTCAGGGCTGTTCAAGGAGTCTCCAGCAGAACTCCTGGCTCCTTTGACTCTCTCCTGTTGAAACACTTCCCACTCTCACGACAGAATGCCGTTTTGGTTAGAAGTGTAAGCAGCACCCTAGCAAGATCTGACCAAGGCCCATCTGGTCCTGGCTTATTTTTAAATTCCTAGGAACCAGGAGGTACTCAGCAGTCCCCTAGAAACCAATAAGCAGTGACCTGCCTTTGGACACCATGTCCATCTCCTTAGTAGAATTGTTCATGCAGGCCCAAATTCAACTGTGAATCATCCCCTACTCCTCTTTTACATTTCATCACAGGACAGGAATTAAAGATCTCTGTGATAGGCGGATGAGCTGCTGTTATGTTGGACTTGCCTGTTCTAATCGGATGAGTTTCTGTTAGTTTAAGCTTGTGGGCAACCCAGCTTTGTGCCAATACCTTCATGTGCCAAAAGAGGGTTTTTCTTCTTCCACTGACTGAAATTTTGCAACTGGCATTAGCACATGGCTTTGGGGAGGCAACAACAGCCTCACCCTGTCAACAAAGTGTGCTAGTGTGGAGCTGCTAGAGTTCTCCACTGGTTATATTTCTGAACTGTGTTTATGCCATGCATCTAAAGCATATTTCATGCCCTTGCCCAGCAAATCATGGGAACTGTAGTTTGCTAAGGGTGCTGAGAAAGGCAGCTCTGTGATGAGTAAACTACCATTCCCATTATTATTTCAGGGGTGGGTGGATGTACTTTAAACATATGGTACATATGCAGCCTAGGAGCAATATCTCAATAGCTGGGCAGTTAGGCAGTGGAACCATTTATTTATTCGAAAGCATTGATGAACTACTTATTTTTAAAACTTCTAAGCGGTATACAATATCAAAAACAAAGGAGATTGCTAAAACAAAAATACAAACTAATAAAGCAGCAATATAAAAACATGTAAAAGCAAATAAAACAAAAGTTCAGCAACACTTCAAGTGCATGAAACAGGCCTAAATACAAGCATGGCAAAAAGAGAAGCCCATACAGTTACCTAGAGTAGGCATAGGCAAACTCGGCCCTCCAGATGTTTTTGGACTACAGCTCCCATCATCCCTAGCTAACAGGACCAGTGGTCAGGGATGATGGGATTTGTAGTCCCAAAGCATCTGGAAGGCCGAGTTTGCCTATGCCTGACCTAGAGGTGTGATGGGAGCTTCAGGCAGAGACTGGGGAACTGCTTTTTGGGGGATGCTCTGGACTGTTTGCAGAAGGTTGGATTAGATTGCCTGTAAAGCCCCAACTGAATGGTTCTAGTTTTCATGCATATGCATGTATATGCAAGGACATCTAAGCAGCATACAGTCCAGGGCACAGCCTGCCATTTCCCACCCTGCAGCTGCCAAGGTATATTTTTGAATTTAGATAATCTGTTGTAGGGTGGCTGTGAGTTTCTGCTTTATCCCAGGCAGCAGTTAAATAAGTGGAGTCTGGCCTTCCACAAAGGAACTAGGTATGGTCATAGTGATGGGTGGTGGGGTCTCAGGCTCTCAAGCATGGGGAAAATAGGTCAGTATACAGGTATGTTGGAAGTAATATGGTAAGACACACAAAGGTGGCTGTGCATACATGTAATGTACGGGTCTAGAGATGAATCAATCTGTCAGTTTCAGTGTCTCATTCCCCCCCCCCCCCCAAATCTTATATTTGGTTCATGTTTCTGCAGCAATTTGCCATTAAAAAAAAAATGCCCATGAAATATTCTCAGGATTTTAGTGTAAATTTTCTTGAATGCACACATTTTTGTATGCAGTTTTGACTAATATACACATTTCTACAAGCACTTTTCTCTAATATAATGAATTTTTGTACATTTCTTTCACTAACGTATATGCATTTTTATGCACACTTTCCCTGAACACAGTGCGTGTTTGAATCACAAATTTCAGAAATGTGTTAATTTTAAGGATAATTGTGTTTTGGTCTGGGTTTTGGTTCAAGAATGGTGAATTGGAGCATTTCTCATTAAAATGCAAACAAAATCAAACTTCTCCCCCATCCAGAGGGGATAAAATTGACTTTGCCCAAAGCAGCAAAAAGCTTTTGGGCCAGCCTTTAAAAGCATTTTTAAAAGATGCTTTTATATGTTATTATTGAATTGTTTTATCACTGATACGCTTGCATCCTGGGCTCCTTTGGAAGGGTGGCATATAAATTTGATTAATTAATGAGTACACAGAGAAGCAGTTCTTATTGCATTTCGTCTCCTCTGCCTACTGGTGAACCTAATTTAGACGTGTCCATTAACTTCATTAGTCTACACTGCAGCCCAGGGCTCCTTCAGGAGGAAGGGTGGGATATAAATTCAATAAACAAACCAACCAACCAACAAACAAACACTCTAGCCTGTACTCCCAGCTTGCAGAAGCAGCCCCAGAATTGTAACCCTCCCAACTGCTTCTTGTTAAGTAACAGAGAGGAAACAGGATTGGAGCTGCAGAAGCTGGTTGATGATGCAAGTGGCCACATCTGATTAAAAAGCGCTTTGGGTTTTGTTTGATCTGCAATCAGTCCATTAATCTCTTAATTATGCTGACTAATTGATCGGCGTTTCAGTTTCCTCCTCTGCTGTAGTCTTCAAAGACAGTCTGTTTTGAATGTGTGGAGGGCTCAGTAATGGATATGAGGATGTAAAGCCTGACTATATCCAAGTGACCTAGTGCAGGGGTAGCCAATGTGGGGCCCTTCAGATGTATTGGACTTAGGGGATAGTATTCAATGCAAATTCCACTCAGAGTAGACCACTGAAGTGAGTAGACACGACTGACTTAGGTTCATGTATCTCAGTGGATCTACTCTAAGTAGGACTTAGCTGAATGCAACCCAGGATTGGGTGAATTAATCAATCTTGGTTCTGAGCCTCTGATTTTTCATTCTCTGCATTTTCTCATAAGTTTGCAATTGAAAAAAATTCTCATGGAAATTCGGTATTTTAGAATGAAATTCTCCTAATAGACATATTTTGTACACAATTTTGCCAAGTAGACACATTTTTGCAATGTCATTTACCCTAATATAATGTATTTCTGTATGTTGTTTTCACTAATATATGCACACTTTACACACACACACACACACGTCCCTGTCTAGCTGTCCTACCCCACTCAAGAAGTGGTCCTATTATCGTATCATGAGACAAAGTGAAACAGCGGAGTTGAAGGTGGCATTGAAAGCAGCAAACTATCAGACAATAATAATAATAAATGATGATGACATGTATATTGGGAGAAATTCACACAAAGGTGCTGATGAGTTTTCATGGAGACTTTTAAAAATAGCAAGTGGGTGTGGAAATATGGAGAACTGAAGATTGAAAAAATCAGAAACGGAGAGAAGCCCAAGTTGACAGATGCCCTCAACCTTATCATGATGGCTGTATTTCATGACCAGGATCAGAGGCAAGAGGCTTCTCAGCACCCCCTGATGGGGGATGCAAGTGGAAGAAGGCTTGTGAGCTTTGGGGAGACATGTGGTTTTCCACCATATGAGCAGAATAGCTGAGTGGTAGACCCTGAAGACTTAAAAAAATAATGGATGAAGCATTTTATTGGATTGCATTGCTGGCTCCTCATCCCAGACTTTTTTGAACTTAGAACAGACTTGTCTACTCAGAGTAGGCCATGGAAGTAGTAAACTTGCCTAATTTGAACCCATTGTTTGTAGTCACCTAAGTTCTACCCAAAGCAAGCACATTGAAATTAATGGGCCAAAGTTAGCCATGTCTATCCATTTCAATAGGTCTAGTCTGAGTATGACTAATGTTATACACAAGCCATTCATTTCAGTGGATTTACTTTTGCATATGACTTGGCTGGATACAATCCAGAATACATAACATTTTATTAAAAACAGCAACAGATACAATTAAATGGAAGAGGGAGCCAGCAATAAAATGCTTGGTGGGATTTTTAAATTTATTTTTTACTTACAGTCTTCATGATCTATTTAAAGGTTGTACAGAGGGCCAGAGAAATGCGAAGGTGTTGTCTGCATGTGTGTGAGCTGAGTAAAGAGGAGCAGAGAGGAATTACCTTGAAATATCTCCTGTTTACAGTTAAGGCAGCTCCAGAATAAAGTCTGTTTTTAATGTTTACTGCTACACTTGGAAAGCCTGATTAAATGTGGATGTTCCCCCTCCAGCAAGGTGTGTGTGTGTGTGTGTGTGTGTGTGTGTGTGTGTGTGTGTATGAGGGGACAAACAGGCAGGCTTCTGTTTGCAAAAATGAACAAAATTATCCCACTTAGGAGTCTATGTTTTGCTTTCCTTTTGGAGCAGGGCCCCTTTGGACATATATCACTCATCCCAGGTTAATTTAGACGAGGCGATTGAAACAGTATCGCAAGGTGGCCAATTCCTCCTCTTTCCTTTGAGAGATTTATTACTTTCCTGTCTTGGCACCTATGAGTGGCGTGCAGAACTCTGCAGAGGCATTTCACCCACCTTAAGCAAGTGTCTTTAGCAGGGCTGGGGAACCTGCGGCCCTCCAGAAGCTGCCTGCTCTCCAGCTCCCACCATCACAGATCCCTGGCTGCGCTGGCCAGGGCTGACGGGAGTCTGAGCCCAGCAACATCCAGAGGGCCTTATCTCTTTTCCCTAGAATCTCAAGCTGATTGCCAGTAAAGAGGGGGAAGGTCGCATGGTGGAAAGGGACAGTGATGGGGGAGCCACCATCCAGAGATGGCCGAGGAAGCTAGCAGAGATTAAGAACAACGCTGCTTTCAACCTGTGATCATATTGTTTCTCACATCACTAAGTGGTGGGAACACAGGACTAACCCTACAGGGTTTAGTTTCACTTGGATCAGAGAGTGGAGGGAGGGAGGGAGGGAGAGTGCACTCAGAGGCGGAGTTAGCTGCTCCGGCACCCAGAGCAGCACACATGCTGTGCACCCGGGGGAAGAAAATAGACGTTCCTGCAGTGGGCAGTAAATCTAAGAGCTATAGGCCCACACAGTGCTTTAAAAAAAGAAAAGAAAGGGGGGGGAGGTGTGAGTACTCACCATGAATTTGTTACAGTAAGTGCCACACATTCAACATGGGGAGGGGTGCCGGTACTGAGTACCCTTGAGTACCCAAGGGGAAAAAAGCACCGGGCCAACTTCTCAGAGGCCCTGCCCCTGGTCCAGCAGTACTTCACCACCTCCAGCTAATTCTCAGCTCAATCGCTTTCTTTTTCCAAAGCCATTTTCCTGCCCCTAGCTGGAAGCTGTTACCTTATTTGTTTATTGAACAGGTGTATATCTCACCTTTCAACTGAATAATTCTCAAAGTACAGTGGTACCTCAGGTTTCATATGCTTCAGGTTACAGACTCCGCTAACCCAGAAATAATACCTCGGGTTAAGAACTTTGCTTCAGGATGAGAACAGAAATCGTGCTCCAGCGGCACGGCGGCAGCAGGAGGCCCCATTAGCTAAAGTGGTGCTTCAGGTTAAGAAGAGTTTCAGGTTAAGAACAGACCTCCAGAACAAATTAAGTACTTAACCCGAGGTACCACTGTATCTAACAATTGACAGGTTGTAATAATACCCGATGAAATCTCTCTGTCTCATGCACACCCCAGTAGTAGCCCTTAGTTCCCTGGCAAGTGGATGAGGTCAGAACATTATTTCCTCCACTTCTGCAATCGTAAGGATATTACATTCCAAAAGCTGGGAAGACATTCCCAGCTATCAAGGAACATTAGCATTCTTTGGTTAAATCCCTGGGGGCCACTTATTCACCATGGTCATGCCAGCCAAACTCTCAGTGCTGCTGTTCAATGAGTTTATGGCTGATGCTCTTAGTAGATAAAAGTGATTGATTAATGAAAGCTTTCTTATAGATATGATCAGTGGGGTTTAGTTCTGTGGTTCTGTCTAGCTCCTTTCCACTTGTTCCATTAGCTTGTCTTCGCCCAACCTACTTCCAAACATCACTACAGGAACTTTATTGGATACAGAAATGAAAATGATTATCCATGATGGTGTTTTAGCTCTCATTGGTAAATAAGCAGGGAAGTATGAATTTTGAAAGTTACCTCTGTTTCAGTTCACATGTTGGCTTGGGAAGTGTGGATTAGGTAGATTAGCATTAAAATGCAAACTGAAATGAATTTATCCCCCATCCTTATTGATGGGCTGGGTTTAGCTTGATTTAGTCTCAAGTTCTGCCGGCCTGTTCTGATGAGTTGAGACGTGAGTCTGCTTTGAGTAGAATCCTGTTGGTGACAACCCTGAGTGTTAATGGTAGAGGATACCCTTGAGCAGCAGCACTAGAGCTAATAGGTAATTTGGGACACTGGAGTCAATGGTCTGATCCACTGCCCCCAGCCACCTTTAGATGGTAAGCCAGCCCTACTTCACCAGGAAGCTATCTTGCTCATTCTTCTAAGTGGGCACCTAGAATTCTGCTGCAAAGTCCTGATGACACCACTGAGCAGCAAGGCTTTTTGGAAAGCATTCATGCCAGAGGAACATGGCCTGTAATATATCGCCATGCAAGATCTCAAGTTGAGTGTTCCTGAGGTTAATTTCATGTAGTGCGTACAAGATGTACACATGAAGGTAGGTTAAGGTTGAGTGTTGGCAAGCGCACTGATTTGAATGACCTACCTAACTCGTTTACTAAGGAGCATATACAAGCGCAAAGAGATAATGTAGCCGTCCCAAACCCACGCTGCTTAAAAAAAAAACAACCTTTATGTTGTACCAGCTCCTACTGCAGCAATATAGAGACCAAGGCAGACACACCTCAATTCCAGCTGCCCACACCCTCTGTATCTTATCCTGTCTATCTTTGTTCTCATACCACACCCATTGCCAAGGGATCAGAGCATCGCCTTGTGCTTTGATGCATTTGTCTCTTTGCCCATTTTTCTGCATCCAAACACACTGTGTCTGTGAAGCTTCTGGTCGAGTGACGTGAAATGGCCTTCAAAACACATGTGCTGCTTCACATTTTAAGGTTGTTTGTTTTTTGGTGGGGTGAGGAGCTCAATGTCGACAAGCTATCACTTTGGAAGTCCCACCGCACCAAGCCTGAAAATTCTTGGGAATCGCTCAGAGCTCTTACATGGGAACACTAACTTCTAAGCCCTTTCTTTCATATACTCAGAGTAGGAGTATCTCAAACCACCCCAATAAGCCACTGCTCCTTGCTCCTAATCTAGTTTAAAGAACAATGGGGTCCCCATTCTATGCAGTCTTGCAGAAAAACACCTCCACTTTTTCCAGTCCTCTTTCCCCCATTAGTGCTCACTAATGGTTTCTCATCATCCTGGGGGGGGGGGGAGTGATAAGTGGGGTGCCACAGGGTTCTGTGCTGGGCCCAGTGTTGTTCAACGTCTCTATAGATGGCTTGGATGAAGAAATCGAGGGGACGCTTATCAAATTTGCAGATGACACCAAACTGGGAGGGGAAGTTAATGCCACAGAAGACAGAATCAGGATTCAATATGACCTTAATAGACTGGTCAACTGGGCCAAACGAACAAAAAGTATCTCAAAAGGAACAAATGTAAGGTTCTACAGATAGGCAGGAATAACCAGCTGCACAAATACAAGATGGGGGACAGCTGACTTGCGAGTAGTACGTGTGAAAAGAATCTAGGGGTCTTAAGAAACCATAAGCTGCTCATGAGTCAACAGTGTGATGTAGAAGCAAAAAAACCAATGCTATTCTTGACTACATCAACAAAAGTATAGTGTCCAGATCAAGGGAAGTAATAGTACTGCTCTATTCAGCCTTGGTCAGACCATACCTGGAATACTGTGTCCAGTTCTGGCCACCACAATTTGAGAAGGATGTTCACAAGCTGGAATGTGTGCAGACGAGGGTGACCAAGTTGATCGTGGGTCTGGAAAGTAAGCCTTATGAGGAACAGTTGAGGGAGTTGGGTATGTTTAGCCTGGAAAATATGAGACTGAGAGGAGATATGATAGCGATCTTCAAATATCTGAAGGGCTGTCACATGGAAGATGGAGCAAGCTTGTTTTCCCCTGCTCTGGTGGGTAGGACCCAAGTCAATGGAGTCAAGTAAAAGAAAAGAGATTCCAACTAAACATCAGGAAGAACTTTCTGGTGGTAAGAGCTGTTTGACAGTGGAATGGACTCCCTTGGAAAGTAGTGGACTCTCCTTCCTTGGAGGTTTTTAAGCAGAGGCTGGATGGCCATCTGTCATGGATGCTTTAGCTGAGATTTTTGCATTGCTCGAGTTTGGGCTAGATGACCCTTGGGGTCCCTTCCAACTCTACAGTTCTAGGATTGAATATTAGACATACAACTACTAAAGACCTTCCTCTTTCAACAAGCCTTTTAAGTAGATATCGTTCCCTGTCTGCATCTGTAGCAAAACTGCTTTTAAATGTGTTCTCATTTGTGTGCTTGCCACCCTGGGCTCCTTTGGGAGGAAGGATGGGCTATAAATTTAAATAGTGACGACATAGGCGCCGACTCCATGGGGCTTGAGGGGGCCCGAGCCCCCTCAAAAATTCGTTTGGGGGGGCTCCGCCCCCCCAATAATCTCCGGCGCCCCTCCAGCAGAGCGCCATCGCCGCCCCTCCCCTAGCCCAAAATGCACAGGGAGGGGCGGGCTGCATGCCTCCTGCCCTCCCTCCCGAGCAAAAGCTCCACCCAGTTTCCTTTGGAGCTGATTAATAGGCGCAGCACGCTCTCCCCTATTCGCTCACGAGGAGGCGGCGCCACTTTATTTGCATATTCATGAGCTTATTTATTATTCATGAGCTTTCCCGCCCCCCCCCCCCCCCCAATATTTTTTATAAGTCCGCGTCCCTGAGTGACGACATCTGGAAAGCCAAAGGTTCTTCACACCTGTTTTAGGCCAAAGGCTAGAAGACCTGTAGGTCACCAGCTATTGTTGGACTCCCAACTCCCATCAGCCTCAGCCAGCATGGCTAATGGTCAGGGATGATGGAAGTGGATTTCCCAGAGACACCTGGTGGGCCCTTGTGAGAATAGGATGTTGGACTAGATGGGTCACTGGCCTGGTTAATCAGCCTCTTCTTACGTTCCTATGAGTTGGTGACCTAGAGACATCTGAAGGGCTGCCAGTTCCTTGCCCCTGTTCTTAGCCTTGTGGGTGCTGAGGGCAAGTCCCTAGAGTCTTGTAGCAAACCAACCCTGGTTGAGCAATGATGGCTCTGGAAGAGAGGGAACATTTAGCATGTTGTTCTCCAGCTCTTGCTTTTGCTGGAAGCTTGCCAGCCACGCTAAGAACTGCTGCCAGGCAGCCTGCCCTGAAACAGCTGGCACCAAAGCAAACGCGGCACTGAGCATTCCTGGATTCTCATGTATATTAGCATCTGAAGGTACAACAACATATTGTGCCTCACACGCCGACCTTTGATTATCACATGTATAAAAAGATTCTCATATATCTAACAACACTGCCTGGGGAGAGAGATTTCATAAATCTGAGATTCAGCAGGGTCCAAAATTCATGGCTATATTCAAGGTTTAACAGGGGAAAAAACTCAAAAGAAAGGGCAATTCAGATAATTTGTTGTGATGATTACTGTTGTTACCTTACAATGGACTGCATCCAGATCATCCTACCTCATATTAAAAAGGCAAGATATAAATGGGGCTCATGGGCACATACTCAATTCTTTCACTGCTCCCTTTGCAGCTGGAGCAAACAAACCAGGAACTCTTCAATTAATTATAGTTTCTTATTCTGTCTAAACCAGGAAACCATGGCTGGAGGCTTTCAATTTCAAGCCAGGGTTTCATATCCTGGCTTGTTCCAAAGCTCTTAACCATAGTTTCCTGGTTTGGATCAAGTGGGGGAAATAGGTAAATGGAGACTTTCTAGTTTCAAGACCGGTCCTACCATTAGGCAGATTGAGGCAGATGGAATGTGAGGGGATGCCTACAAAAGGGAGAGCAGGAGGGACCTTGAAGTTGCCCATCCATAGCTGGACAGCAGACAGATGGCATACGCAGGTCACCTGTAGACTAGTACCCACTGTGGTGAGGTAGATTGCATTTCTCTTTAAATTATGGTAATAATTTATAATTTTGCATTTATCCATATAAAGTAACATATGCAGATTTTGTGCATATCTGTGGCCTCTTTTGAGGCAATGTGTAAGTAGCCATCCTGATCTTCCCTCCTCAGGCTACAGTGCTGAAGATCATGAGGGAAGGCGTTACAATTAACATGCTATAAAACTGGCATAAGTTTATTGAGTAGTTCTAGACCAGGCTTCCTCAACCTCGGCTCTCCAGATTTTTTTGGCCTACAACTCCCATGACCCCTAGCTAGCAGGACCAGTGGTCAGGGATGATAGGAATTGTAGTCTCAAAACATCTGGAGGGCCGAGGCTGAGGAAGCCTGTTCTAGAATATACATTTTCCAGGGGGTTATCTCCTGAAGTCACTTTGCAGGCAACAATACCTGGCAGTTGACTCTGGGTGTTGGCCGTGGACCCAACAGCTTCCCAAGGATGCTGGTAGCTGGTGCCATCCCTGTACCAGCAGCCAACATGAAGCAAGGTAAACCTGGCTAGGACAGAGACAAACCAATAAGAAAGCAAGTCAGGAAGGAGTAACTTAGGTAACTTAGCAACCTTAAAAATGGTTGCCAGAGAGGAGGTGGGGCTATTGTCAGTCAGAGGATAGGCAGGCCTAGTTCCTGGGACACCAATGCCCCAAGGGGTGGGGTGGGGGGCTGTGATAAGATAGCAAGCAAAACCAGTCAGGCAAGTTGGAAACCCGCCAGAATCATCGATTCTTCAAGACAGTTTTTGGCTTAAATAAAAGCAATTAAGAAGAGCAGCACGTGCCCTGGTTAGTGGTTAAAATTATATTTACAAAAATAAAAACAAGGAGAGCAGAAGTCTCTGTGATCTTGCCAAGTTGTGAGGAGAACGGTATTACTATAGTTTCTGGTCCACTGCAAAAGTATGAGAGCTGATACCACATTTGAGGGAGCCCTTAGCAAAATCCCTGCCCTACCAAGCCACGGACTTACCTAACACCAGCAGTGGGTAGCTTTGAACCATTTAATATCTCCCACAATGCCCTGGCTGAGGCTATTTCAGGTGGGAAATGTAAAGTGATGGTTTATAACCATCCACAACTTGGCATGTTTGTGTGTGTGGCAAATTGATTCTTTTTCCCAATCTACTCATTTCCCTTGATATTCAGCCATTTGTCAGGGCTGTCTCCTTCATCCAGACATTTGATCATCCAGACGCCTGGGCCATGTGCCCTGTCACCATGTGTACAATGAAGCTTGCTCCATACTTATGAGTCTAGGCACACAACTTTGATTGAGCAGGAGTTCCAGACGCCCACAAAAACCCTAAGTGTGAATGTCAGCCCTGCCCCACGTTCTGTTCAGGTTTCTACTATTCAGTATTCAGATCTCTCTCCCTTGTCAGGGTGAGATAGCAACTCTCTTATCAGCAGCGCTTTTTATGAAGGATGTAAACCTGCGTGTTTTGGCAGCATCCCAACAGGCCACCCAGCAATTGCTGGCTGTTCTCAGATCCTGCCAGCAGCTTGGAAGGGTGTCATCACACCACTAGAAAATATTCCGAGTTAATAGCTCTGTCTCTTTCCCCTCCACCCTTGAAATCCATAGGTCTTACTTGTGGCCCCTTAAGGACTAGCCAATTCATGATGGCATAAACCAGAGGGGGGGGGGGCTGATTATAGCTGCCATGTCTCCCACTTGGCCTGTGGTGTGGCTGTGCCCAAACCATGCTCCCCATCCCTCACCTGACATCAGATGCGGCAGCAGTAAACCCACTCTAAATGTGTTCCTTATTCTCCCTTTCCACCCGCTAGTACATTTCAGTGTAGGGTTTACTCTTATTATCAAAATGTGGAATCTTTTTGTGTTGTTCTGTGGTGACAGAAAAAGGCACCAAATTCAAAAAAGGGTTTTTAATGTTCAGCAAACACTGTGCAAGGTACCCAAATACCTTTGGGGCCTAGATCTGGGGCAGGTCAATCCTGGGTCATAATGTGGCCATTTCAAATGACCAGATCAGGCTCCAAATCATGGGGGGGGGGGGAATGGAGCACGCAGCCCTAATTTAAACCCTCTGTATACCACTTTAGGTATACAGGGGACGCGGGTGGCGCTGTGGGTTAAACCACAGAGCCTAGGACTTGCTGATCAGAAGGTTGGCAGTTCGAATCCCCGTGACAGGGTGAGCTCCCGTTGCTCGGTCCCTGCTCCTGCCAACCTAGCAGTTTGAAAGCACGTCAAAGTGCAAGTAGAGAAATAGGTACCGCTCCGGCGGGAAGGTAAACAGTGTTTCCGTGCACTGCTCTGGTTCGCCAGAAGCGGCTTAGTCATGCTGGCCACATGAACTGGAAGCTGTACACCGGCTCCCTTGGCCAGTAAAGCGAGACGAGCGCCTCAACCCCAGCGTCGGCCACAATTGGACCTAATGGTCAGGGGTCCCTTTACCTTTATCAGGTGTATGCTTTTATGGAGTGTCTTAAAGATTAACCCTTTATGATAGATTGTGCTTTTGTGGACTACCTGAAAGACTAACAAACTTGTGAGCCAATTTGGAGCAGTGGTTAGAGTGTTCGACTGTGACCTGGGAGATCAGCGTCTATATTCCTATTAGATCATGAAGCCCACTGGGTAACTTTGGGCCAGTCACCAACAGCATTTTTGATTCATGTATTGTTTCAGGAAAGTGCAAACTAGGTAGTTTCTTATTAAAATCTGAACCGTTTGAATTTCTCCCCCATCCCTCCTTTTCACCCGCTTCATACCAGTGCATTTTGCAGCATTCAAATTCTATTCTGTATCTGAGCTAATTCACTCCTATATGGTCACTCTCCTCAAAGACTTAGCACAGGCCTCTTGAGCCTCACCCGAGTGCCCTGGGAGGTTTGAGGAAGGCTTTGAAGGAAGAAAAAGTGACGGCAGGTGGAGACAGGTGAGGTCCTTCCAGGTACAGGAGCATCCTCAGAGATCTCTGTACAGAAACACCTACCAGGCAGGGCTGGCCTTACCATGAAGCAACATGAAGCTGTTGCTTTAGGCAGCTGATTTCAGAGAGGGCCCACCCTTTCCTCCCCTCCTTTCCATTTTTGGCTTTCAACTCCCTGGGTCCCTTCAAATTAAAGAAACAACAACAACCCAGCCTCTTTAAAACAGGACACATGAGTTTGTATTTATTCAACATTAGTCCTATGCTGAGTAGACTCATCGAAATTAATGCTCATACCTAACTCCGGTTGATTAATTTTAGTGGGTCTACTCTTGAGTATATCTTAGTTGGATACAACCCACGGATACCCTAACGGACAGATAACAAACCAACAGCAATGCACAGGCAAGAAGGGATGGGCACATTTGTCTATTTTTGTTTGTTTCGGTCTCTCATTTTCCCCCCAGAATTCAGAGCATATCCACAGCACATATAGTGTACGCATTTTTGTGTGCATTACGTGGCTGGAGAGCTGCACTGCAAAATTTGGAGAACTGCAAATTCTCAAGGATGCCTATGTTTCACTTCACGTATCGTTTTGGAAATTGTGCAATGAGTAGGTTTGCCTTCAAATGTGAACTGAAATGAATTTCTCCCCCATCCATACGCATAAGGGCTAGAAACGTCTTTTAAAGAAGGTTTGGGTTCTCAGGAATTTCATATGCTTTTGTGGTTGCAGCGGACACACACACAGAAAGAGCCCCGAGAGCAGAGACCAGCAGTACTGCTATTAGTAACAACAATAGGCTGCACAGGATCAGTCCGTTGGCCAGTTTAATATTATTTTTCGAGCCTTAACGGCTTCAGCTTCTGGAGCACTCATGAAATATCTGGCTTAATAAAACATAGGGCCTGGCTGTTTCCTTGCTAGCTTGGGAATTTTTTTCCTCCCTCCAGAAAAAAACAATTATCAAGTCTGGCCAAAATTCTGACTCCTTGGTAATTACTAGTAACAAAGTGCAGCTCTTTAGGGCTTTCTTAATATTGTGTTATTTTTAAAAAAGAAAGGGGGGGAGTGAAGGGGGGACGGGGGAGAAGCATGTTTCAATTACCTCAAAGAAATATGATTACATGAGGGTCAAACAATTAAGCTAAATGGTTCATGTGTTGGTTCATTACTTTCCCCATCCATAAACTCGGAGGGCAAATTGCCAGGAGTCTCAAAGTAACTGAAAAGCAGGGGAGACAGAGGACGTTCCTCCCCCTACTTGCTTCTCCCAACATAACCCTGTTCACAGCCTCTGGTGCTTTAATGCAGTTATGGCATGCCTAGGCTAGGGAAATGAGCTCTGCTTTAACTACATCCAGGCCCCAGTCTGAACACACAAGCAGAGCTAAGGGCTCCTGCCCACCTTACCTTTTGTCTAGGCACATTTTTGTGCTGCAACAAACACAGCCCCCCAAACAGTCCCGTTTTGACACAGTTATATAACCCATGACTTGAAAGCTATAAAAATTGTGATGGGCAGATCACACTTCGGATAAGTCCAAATTCCCCTTCCCTGCTTTAAAACCTCAAAGAACATAAGAAGGGCCTGTCTGCTGGATGAGGCCAATGGCCCATCAAGTCCATCAGCTTGTTCTCTCAGTGGCCAATCAGATGCTTGCGAGAAACCTGCGAGCAGGAGCTAAGCGCCTCTCACCACTTGCAAGACTCGGCAACTGGTATTCCAAGAAGGATAGCTCAGTTGGTTAGAGCATGGTGCTGACAGCGCCAAGGTTGGAAGTTCAACCCCCCTATGGGAGAGCTGCATACTCCTGCATTGCAGGGGGTTGGACTAGATGATCTGCAGGGTACTTCCAACTCTACAATTCTATGATTCTATGAAATACTGCCTCTGACAGTGGAGCTATTATATCCCTGTTCCATAATCACTTGGTATCCAACTAAAAAAACCCCCCATACATAAGGAAGGTGCTCTGATAATTCCAGTTACTCTTTTCTCTTTTTTTTCGTAATGCTGTGATGCCCTTTTTGAGATGAAGCAACCAATATTATTGACACTGTAAGTGTGACCGGCAGCAAAATTTTGGAGTGTCAAGGATCCTGTTCAGGGTTCCAGCCAGCCAGCCATGCCCTCTTCCAGGATCTTCCATTCCGTATTCTGTCTCCCTGACTCCACCTCAATTTATTGTGGCTTTTTCTTTCTCAACATCCAGCCAACATTCTGTGCCCATTGAGCACAATCAATCCTCACTGAGCTGTTTTGGGGGTCGGGGTCTGTCTTAGCAATTCCCCAGCCCCATTGTTTTTTGTGCTTCTGTAAACCACAGGGTGAACTTGTGTTCCTTCCAAATATGAAAAGAAAAGTCCATCCATTTTGCCATTGCCGCTGTGCAATTTCCAGAATGCAATCACATTTTGAAGTTAGAGCTTTGAATAAGGCAGCGCTGGCACTTCAGCTGTGCCTTGGTGTTATTTTCATTCTTCTTCTGAAATTACAGAGTTCTTTTTATCTTGTGCACAGTCATGACAGCTAGAGTGATGATGGAGAGTTCTGTGGGTGGGGAGAAGGAAGCTGAACCTTAAGCAGAGCTACTAAGAACTAAAATACATGTCCCTATTTCATTGGAAAGTAGTTTGGCGTGTGTGGGGTGTGTGTGTGTGTGTGTGTGTGTGTGTGTGTGTGTGTTTCTAACCCTTCCATTTTTCGTTCTAGCCACATGCATTGTAGAATGCAGCCTTGACAGCTTTCCACTGGTGTAACATGGCAGAGGGGACAGGGAATTGTAAACAGTGGGTTTAAAATAACAAAGAGTCTCTTGACAATTCAACGAGAACTTAAATGTATGCAAAATAAGCACAGTGACCATTCAGTATGGCAGTTAGTTTGGAGGTGATACAAATCAACTTGCTTAGCATAGTAGTGGGGCTGGTAGCCATTGTCTCTAGTTAAACTCAGTTAATAGATTCAAACTTTCTAATTAGTTCTTATTCACCTAGTCCTCCTTTGGATCTCTTCTTTAGAAGAATGGCAGCTTGGCAGTGTGTTTGATCTGCTCATGGCATTGTCCGGGGCGGAGGGCGGGGGGAGAGAGAGACTACAAATCTTTCCCTTGCTTATGTGAACTAAAAGAAAGATCGCTGGTATTTCCAGTGAGATACGGTACACAGGAGGATTTGATTCCCTCTCAGGATGTCTTTGGGAGTATCAACGGATAGATATGAAGACCAGGAGGAAGAAATATGTATGCAGAACAGAATGTGAAGGCAGAGGAGAACTGAAAAAGCAGAACCATTAATACTTGTTGAAATGAGCTGGTCCCCTAGGGCAAATGGGGCACTGCCCCACCAACCTCAATTGGCTGGAGGATGAGGGGTTGTTGCACTTGGGTCCTGCTTCTGACCTTCCCATGGGCATCTGCTTGGTCACTGTGAGAACAGGATGCTGGGCTAAATTACTCTTCAGCCTAATCCAGTAGGCTCTTCTCTTATGTTCTCTGGAGCATTTCACTGACACTTTTTAACTTCTGTTTACTGCTGGCTGCTTTGCAGCTGTTTTGTTGTCATTCTTATTCTTGTTTTATGGCTGCTGTTTTTAATGTGGGATTTTTATTTTTGGTGCTGGGATTGTCTTGCTTTATTGTGTTAATCATTGTTTTAGTCACTGTAATTAGCTGCCTTAAGCGCCTTGCATTGAGAGGCGGGACATAAATATGTTAAATTGAGCGTGCATGATGACTGGAAGCCTAAAGCAATGGCTCATACAGGGGCCCAACTGGCCACCTCCTCCTTTGGAGGTGAGATGTCTTGCTGGACCTTCATGCCAGGTGCTCTTGACTGATGCACTCATCCAGAATTGCCTACCTCGGCAGTGGTTGATTTGAAGGGGGCAAGGCCAGAGCAGTGAGTAATCCAGAGTCATGAGAAGCAGCCTTTTGGGGATGGATCACCTGGGCTCACAGAAGCCTTCTGTTCTTGCATTCTTGCAGCACACTTGTTATCTACTGAAGGAACACTGATGTGCCACAGAATGTGGTATGAGAATAGGAAGCTGTTTAGTGCCAAGTCAGACTATTCGTCCCTGTGTAGCCCCAAGGGTGGGGAATCTTTTCTCCAGCCAAGTAATATGTGCAAACATGCATGTATATGTAATGTGTGCACAAGAATGCTTTTATTAGTGAAAAGGACAATAAAACTATATTATATTAGGGGAAATGGGTTGCAAAAATATAAATGTTTGACAGAATTGCATCCAAAAATGTGTATATTAGGAGAAGGTAACACTGGAATGCAAACCGATATGCAAATGTGGAGAACTAAAGCTAAGGCTGGAAAAATTGGAAACTGAAATTGACAGATTTGCCAATCCTCCCACTCCCAAGTAGGTGTTCTTCAGATTGCGGCCTTATGGTAAGAGAGGCTCAGCCACAGAAGAGACTGCCAGGGAGTCACTGTGGGTGCTGAGGTGTGATTGACAGTAGTCAAAAAATATTTAAAGCTGGCATCAGTTTCCTTTCACATGCTTTTTTACCCTCCTTGTGGTTTTCCCCTTCTTTAAAGGTAGGGCTGCTAACTGATTAAAATGTGGTTTTTTTCCATTTATTAATCATCTGCATTGGAATAAATTTGTACTTTACGAAACCTGCAACATAAGTACACTTGTTTAAATTGTAAGGTAGTATTAGATCAGTCGCAGGTTAATGAGCAAAAGTAACCACACGTTGTTAGAACATGTTTAGTTTTTCTCATCTGATCCTTATTACTGTGGCATGGCAGAACAAAACAACTTTAAAGAAAAAGAAAAACCTACACAATTCACAGTTGAGCAGTACTTTTATTAGGACAAACTAAAATGCCACAAAATGAAGAGTTTTCAGGTCCTCCAAAATTCTTCATTAAGTAGACTGCTGTTGTTTTTTCTTATGGCTCAACCTTTGCTTTAAAAAACAAAATAAAGGCTATGTACACATCAGCAGCTTTAAACACCATGAGGTTGCTTTTCCCCACTGAGTTTCAAATGGTTTTCTTACATTGTTGTACGGACCAGCAAGAGGGCAAGGACCTCTTCATTACCTTATTTGCTTGCCCATGCCAAACTCCAATTCACACATGTGCTGTCTGTCATCTGCTCATGTGCAACAGCTGCCTGAAATGTACACACTTCAGTGTAATCACGGCTTCCATTTGCAAATCACATGGAAGGTGGTTTGAGGGAAAGGACACCAGACAGGAATATTTCTTAAGAAGCTACAGGATACAGATGGATTGTGGCTAACATTGTGTGGCTTCAAACACCAGTGATGGGAGAGCAGCGGAGCTGGAATAAACGGTAACGTGTACATAGCTAAATTAAGCAATGAACTTTTTTTTTGGGGGGGGGGAGGAGAGAATAGCCCATCCTGTTTATTTATGCAGCATCCCTCCATTGCTCAGTTAGGAAACTGTTTTATACTGAGTTGGGCCCATTGGCCCACTAGCTGAGTTTTGTCTGCACTAGGCGTTAACTAAGGATTGAGCCCAGTATTTTCAGTTTTGATGTACGTCTAGGGGCTCGGGACTTGTTCCCAGTCCTACCTAGGAACCTACGGGGTGTAACGGGGTGTAATAGGCTTATGCGCACTCCGCCGCCACGCGTGATAACCTGGAATGCAACCCCATTGCAAATTGGGGGTTGCCTGTACACAACAAGAAAATTGACTACCTAGATATCACAAAGTAAAATGGCAGCAGTGATGATCGCTGGGAGGAAGGGTGAGTGCAAGAATACAACTAAAAAGTCACATTGCTGGTGAGATTTAAAGTGCATCAGTGAATAAAAAGTATAGTGCCCTTGTACCTTAACCAGCAATATCAAAAGCAACAGGATGGCCATCATGTTGCTTTTGATACTGCTGACTCATATGTTGCAACACAGGGGTTGGTTTACTCATTCTTTTACCTTAACTAGCAGCTTGACCTACAAAAGACAAAAAGTGAGTACTGTTTGACACTTGATATGTGTGTTTTCGGGGCCCACTCTATTCCTGTTATTATATTTTTTAAAAAAAATAATAATTTAATGTTTAATTATTCTAACCTACCCTGGGAACTGCTGGTGAAGGTGTGTAACAACAACAAAACAACAAAACAACAACAACTGCTGCTTGAAGTTCACTTTAAGGCACAGTTACAGTAGTCATTTGAAAAGTTGCCATCCCTATCAATGTAGCAACTAAAGCTTTAGCTGATTAATATTTTTACTTGTTAGCTGGACTGGTTAAATGTCGTAGATCCTGATTTGGGGTATGTATAATTTCAGAATGGATGGTGGTTAATAGGTAAAGGTAAAGGTACCCCTGCCCATACGGGCCAGTCTTGACAGACTCTAGGGTTGTGCGCCCATCTCACTCAAGAGGCCAGGGGCCAGCGCTGTCCGGAGACACTTCCGGGTCACGTGGCCAGTGTGACATCGCTGCTCTGGCGAGCCAGAGCCGCACACGGAAACGCCGTTTACCTTCCCGCTAGTAAGCGGTCCCTATTTATCTACTTGCACCCGGGGGTGCTTTCGAACTGCTAGGTTGGCAGGCGCTGGGACCGAACAACGGGAGCGCACCCCGCCGCGGGGATTCGAACCGCCGACCTTTCGATCGGCAAGCCCTAGGCGCTGAGGCTTTAACCCCCTGCGCCACCCGCGTCCCTATGGTGGTTAATAATGGGCCATAATTATTAATAATAATTATGGTCAATAATATATTTACTTCTGCTAAATAACTCTGATCTGATAATCAGGTCAAAGCAACAGGCTCCTCTAGATTATCCTCTTTATTGAACATCCATCCTGATTTGCTCACAAAAAGCTAACACAGGGGTTAGACTATGACCCAGACTTTTTTGAGTTTTTGCTCTGCTTTGTTTAAAGCGCAGTTATGTGACAAACAGCACTGGTTCTGATTTGCTTGTGGGGTGTATATATGGCTTACCATTAATCATTTGTTCTTCTCTCACTTTTCAATAAATTTCTCTGTTACTTTCTTAACTTCAAAAGCCTTTTTTAAAAGTAGATTTATTGAGCCAGGGCAACAGAGTGCTTTAATCCACTTTAATTGCACAAGCCTAATTTTCAGGACAGCATTTGAATCCCACTTGTGACTTTGGACTTGTGGAATAATTGTTCTACGTGCCTATCACCTCACCTAATCCCATATTGAATCCCACCGCGCAGGGAACAAATAAGCAATCCATAGAATGCGCTCCTAGCATGTCAAAGTAAGGCCAGGAGCAGACCAGTGCAAATTTAGACACCTCCCTAGCAACATCCACAATCCCTTGCAAGGTCCCTTTGCCATGAGGATCATCTCTGGACTGAGCCCAATATTTCTGATTGCCATTATTTTTATGTATTTGATATCTCACATGAGTTGTATTTTGTCTTATAGTGCCACCTACAGGCTCCCTGCCTTTCTGCTTCACAAGTCGATTGCTATTAGGGGGTCTCTGAACAATAAGATCCAGGTTGCCATGTTTTGAGCCTGGGCAGTCTTACGTTGTTTTTCAGACCTTAAATAAAGGACTTCAGTTGCTTTCCACATTGGTGAGCAGCCCAAAATAGATAATGCTACAGATTGGGAGATGCCTATTTCCAAATGGTTCTTTTCCAGCTACGTATGCGTAGAGCAACACCCATATACAGGTCTACATTACTGTAGGCAATAGCCTTGTGGCTGTTTTGGCACACTGGCATGCTTAATTGCCACCCCAGTAAAAACTTCACAAACCAATTTTCTGTAGGATGGTCAGGTGCAAAGGAGGAGAGGGCTCCCTGCACCTTTTATAACAGTTCAGAAAAGGAAATTTCATCAGGTATAGCTTGCATGCAGCTTCCTATACATCTCCCTGTTTACTGTCTCCCAGTTTCTCAGCTTTTAACCTGGAGCCCACGGCACACGTAGGACTGCCCAGAAGCAAATGCTTTGGCTAATGCTGTGTGGAAATGTTTCTAGGAATGATTAGGTCACTAACGCATGATTATGGAAATCTCAGTTAATTGGCTCCCTTGGTTTTAATCAATTGATCAGTTCCCTCTGCTTACATTTCCATCACGCATATCTGCACTGAGCAATAGTTCTGAAGAAAGTAGCTGACTTTATGTTTGCTTTTAGATGGTGCATATATATATATCCCTAAAGGGAGTCTAAAGCCAATTCAGAGGGCAATGCTTCCCAAACACCCAAACACTTATTTAATAGATTTATATCCCACTTTTCAACTAGTCCCCAAAGTTACTAACAACACCAAAGAAGCACATGCTCAGAAAACAAAACAACCAGTCCTGCTAGAGTAGGAGCCGGCATCAGCTGCTGTTAGTTGGTTCTGTGGCTGCCAAGGAGGAGACAGGCCAGCTGGAGCTGGTCTTGGAGCTTCCCTTCCACTCTTCTTCTTTTCCCATTTAATGGTCAGATTCCAAGCTAGAATTTCTCTAATTGTAAATTTTGATACTGTACCATTGTTTAAATTAGCCTTCACCAACCTGGTGCTTTCCAGATGTTTTGGACTCCAACTCCCATCAGCTGCCTGCAGCCAGGATGGCCAGTGGTCAGGGATGATGGGAACTGTTGTCCAAAACAATAAAGTGTAGAAGTGTAAAACCATTAAGTCCAGATTCCAGAGTCTAAAATTACCTAATTGCATTACTTTTCCTGACTCTGCTTCCTGATTTCTGAATCACCTCTGACATCTGCTTACCGCTTGTCCTTGACACTTTTTCATGGCTTGTTTACAGTAGTGACGGGGGATGGAGGAGAAATTTGATTTAGTACATATTTAAAGCCGCATCTATCCAATTTCCACTTTCCAAAACAATATGCAAACTGAAACACACTCATCTGATTTTTGCTATGCAGTTCTGCAACCAACCAGTGCTTATATAAGCGCACATATAAGGGGAAAGTGTGCATAAAAAGGAAGATATTCGTAAAAACAGCAAACAAATATGCTTCCAAAAATGTATACATTATTTAAAACTGCACATAAAGCCGTGTTTATTGGGATAAATTTGTACTAAAATGTTAATGAATTTCCATGATATATATATATTAATCTATTTGGCGCAAAATGTGGAGAACTGAAGATTGGAAAATACTGAGACAACTGAAATTGACAGGTCCTTCCGTTCCTAGTGGGGATTTGCACATTAAATAGTATGGGAAGTAGTATCTTCCTGTCACCACACATAATTTCCATCTAGTCTAATACAGATTTTCTGTTAATTCATTGTTAATGTACAATGATATGTGTTAATTCAGTATTAGTTCCAGCAAGGCATTAAATGTTGAAAATGCATGTGTAAACTTGCCCAGAGTCCAGTTGCTCTCAGCTGAAACCATTAGTCAGTTGGGATGCCCACTAACCAGGAAAAAAATGGCTTGGCCTATGCTTTGTGCCATTAGAGGCTATGCTTGATGGGATAGATATAAATGATGTCATTGCATATCCACAGATCAAGCTGCTGTTAAAGGTTTAGTTACAAGGGTTAGTTGAAAAGTTGGCCACTTCCTGCTTCCAGCTGCAGCAGCTCAGAGAGCAAAGCAAGCTGCTCTCCCAGAATCATCCCAGGCGTGGCAGATGTAGCAGGGCAGGGAATCTTATCACTGTGTAAAATCAAGAGTAATCCACTGAAAACAACTGAAGTGAAAGAAGGACTCAGCCAAGGTACTGAGTCTTGCCAGCTACATCAGATAGACCTGCAGATCAGCACATGCCACAAAGCTTTGTTTCAATATAGGCCCTTCCCATTCCTAATTTATTTGTGATTCTCCCGGTTGAGAACGAGTGTCTACGATTGCCACATCTGCAATGCATGATCACATCTTTGAAGAGGCAGCGTGGGGCTGTTGTTGATACATGCATGTCAAGTAATTAACATTACTCATTAATGCTTATCTCTCAGCAAATTCACCCCATGTACATCAGTATTCAAATAACCAATCAGGGCCACAAGTCCTCCGTTTCTAATAGCCGAATCTTCATATCGGGAAAGTGTGACTTCCTCAGGGAAGGTTAACTGGCAGCCTGCAAGGGTGGATTTCTACCACCACTTTTCAAGCCAATAACTGTTCCCTGTGGCAAGCCTACACAATGTTAATCAAATCCTGTTGAGAAGTTTTGCTGACAGAAAAGAAAATTACTTTCCAAAAGTTACAGGCGATGAGAGGCTTCCATGCTGTAATGTTCCATCTCTGTTTTGTGGTTTTGTATGTGGTCTCTTGGGCAGGCATGAGGTTGCATTCACAACTGAGAGGTCTTTTTCTGCTAGAGGCGTGGCTACCTTATTATGGAACTTAACTAGCCATGAGGAAATCAGTTTGTGTAACAAAATATATTCCTACATTCCTATTTGAATAATAGAGCTCCACACCCCAGAATATGCAAGTTAACAGCCTCTGTTATAAAGGGAAACAACTTTAAGTGAAAATGCTTCCTTTTTCTTCTATTAATAGTACTTACTATTATTGTTAATATTTAATAATATAAGAAGGTAGCAATTTCCGTTCCGACTTCTATTTTTCACAGTCAACACTGTTTGCATTCCGCTGCACTTCAGGTTCTAACAAATACTTTATTGTCTCCCTGTCCGCTATTTAATGTAACTTACATAACTATGTAATTTACATAACTTACATTTCATTTCAATGTAAGGGAAACATCAAAAGACATTAGTTATAATGTGTGGCCTTTTTAAAAAAACCCAGCAACAATATAGACGAACACCAGTGGTATTCACCAAAATGATTCTTGGCCACAGATGAACATGTGAACTGCAGCAATTTCTACTCTATTTTCTGTTTTTGTTGGAATCATTAAATTATTGATTGCAGCTGGTTACCGGGCTGCAGACAGGGGTCCCTTTTCCTAATTTCTACAGGGTGGTGTGGTATGTTGCAAAGCAAAACGCTGATGAAAGTTGCAGCCACCCACCATCTTTCCTTCTAGATCCCTCTCTATCAATCCCAGCTTTTGCCCAACCTTCCCAGGTGCTGACAGCAGGTCTGATTGAAGGAGGGGAACCATCCATTAGCGATAGAGCACACCCATTGCGTGCAGAAGGTCTCAAGTTCAGTTCTTGGCAACTCCAAACGGGACTGGCTTGTCTGAAACACTAAAGAGTTCCTGCCAGTTAGTGTTGACCATATTGAACTCGATAGACAATTGTCTGACTTGGTATAAGACGGCTTCCTGCATTCCTACGAACTAACCAGTATGACTACCACCATCATACCTAGTTTGATCCGTAGAGTTGGGGTCAAATTGTGGGAGCTCTCCCATGACTTAAAAGAGGGGAAATCGAGTAAACATGGCACATCTCCTCACTCCAAACAACTGGACTTCAGCCAACACATCAAAAGAGAGAGGCAGAGAGACAGACTGAGGATAATGACGATTATTTTCTCTCCACAGTTGGTCCATTCATCAAGTGGCCAAAGACCCTTCTATCCTTCTTAATTGCTGAATATGCTTTCCCACTTGCTGCTTTAGGGAGTTGGTGTAAATCTTTGGACAAAATATACAAGCCAGTGACTGAGGGTGGGGCCTTGACACACTTTTTTCTTTGCTTCAAGGGCAGGAAAAGTCAATAGGGTCAGTATCTTAAGAAAGCAAGAGGAAACCAAAGGAATGGCTCAGTGTGACCAATGGCGTAAGAAACGTTCACATCAAGCATATCAGGGCCAGCCCAGGACATTTTGCTGCTTGAGGCAAAACAAAAAGTGGTTGGGGCCCCACTCCACTTCCCCTGCTGTGGCAACTGGAGGCAACGCAGGGAAGCCCAGGAATGCTCAAGGCAGCAGAGGAGAAGAGGCCAGAGAGCAGTAAACAGTAGCAGCAGCAGTAGCCCTGCTCTTTCCAAGCAGCGACTGCGAGTGACAAACACTCTGCCACTCTAGCCCAACAACATACGGAAATTCTCCATCCATAGCGTACTTCATACCTCTCCGCCCTCTAAAGTTATCTGTGAGAAATTATGAAACTTCCCTAAAGCAGTTAAGGATGAATGGGCAACTGCTGGCTACAAAAGGTGAAGGAGGAAAAGGAATCCAGGCCTTGTTGTCAGAGTGACAGGGATCCTCCACTGCCTAAGAAAGATAAATAAACTCTTCTAAATTTTGCACATTTAAAATGGAAGCAAAGAATGTCAAACAGGCCATTATAAGGCATGTGCATTACAGGAAGCAACAGCCACTTTGGGTTGGTTGGTTGGTTAGTTGGTTGGCTGACTGGTTGAACTTAAAAGACTTTGCCCTTCCACAAAGCGTCCAGGCGATTTTCGAAAAGAAAAAAATATATAAAGCAAAAAAGGATAAAGGACACCAGCTGTATAACTTAATGCTGAATGTGCTTGTATGCTGTATGACGGTTTTAACTTTGCATTGTTCTGGCTTTTATGAAAACACCACAACTTTCCCGGAGGTTTAAGAAAGCCAGTTCTTTTCTGCCCAATTTGCAACCCTACCCTGGGAGACCTATCATCTTCACTAAATGCAGGAATAGCCAATGTGGTGCCTTCCACATCATGTTGGATCGCAACATTTACCATGTTTGCCCAGCTGCCCAGAGCTTTTGTCATTTTCCTCCATTTCAACTAAGAGGTTTGCACCCAAATGCTGTGGGGTTTTTTTTGCTTTTATTTATTTATTACTGCAAAGCAAATGCTTCTCTTCATCAGAGCGGGGGTGGGGTGGGGATTTGAGCACAGAAAGAGCAGCTTTCAACCTCTCCTTTAAGGGATACGTTTCCAGCATTCCATGCTGCATTTTTCAGCATCTCCGCCTTGCGCCAAAACGCCCCAAACTACCAGCGTGCTTTTTATTACAGTATCAGATTCACATCTATCCTTCCATATGGAAAACATTTCATGTGTTTGATGTAGTGATACAGATCTTCTTATTGGGCAAGCGGGCTGGGGACCCAACGTGTTCATGTCATGATGTCATGGTGTGCCAAATGCAAAATAGCTTTCGTTTATAGTTTAATACATCCTTGCGGACATGAAGAGGGCAAATTCAGTAGCATGTTGTTTCTGGTTGCATTTTGTTCCCCCACCGTGTTCTGAATTGGTCACATCCTGGAGGCAGGGGGCAAAAGGGATAATCATTATGCTGATTGCTGCCCAGAATATTCTAGCATGGTCTTTGCCAACCTGGTGCCTTCCAGATGCTATGGATTGCAATTCCTTTCAGCCAGCTGGAGTTGTCATCCCAAATACCTGGAGGGCTCCCTGTTGGCAAAGACTGTTCTAGCATAAGCAACATGTCTGTAAATATAAACTGGATAAACTGAGACCTGCAACAAAATGTCCATCTTCCTTATGAGGAATGGGAAACCTGCAGCCCTCCAGATGTTGTTGGGACTCCAACTCCCATCAGCCACAATCAGCATGGTCAGTGATCAGGGATTGTGGCAGCTGTAGTCCAGCAACATCTTGAGAGCCGCAGGCTCTCCATCTCTAGTCTAGACTCATCTTTGATGGCCCTGCTGGCCCCAATTGATTCTGTACTGAATGTACTTGTTGGCTTTCCTTGCTGTTCCAGGGCATCGACAGAAGCTTGAAGAGCAAACCAAAACCTATGGGGATCGCTTTGGGGAGCTGGAGAGGTTGCGGCACCCAATGAGGATCACTCCCACCACCCCCAACCCCCGAGGATCCTTGACTGCTCCTGGACACTTTGGGACACAAGCACAGAGTCAGATCCAAGGTAAACCGATTTGGTTCCTTTGTAGGCTCAGGTCTCTCTGCAAATGGTCCTACTGCTGCAATAAGTGGAGCTGAATACGGGTTAGGTTTTTTTATTTTGGCTAAGCCACACAACAGCATGCATATGCAAAGTTCAAGGTGCCAGATTCAAGGTTGGTGTACAAAGTCCTATATAATTTGGGACAAAGATGCCTATTACTACTACTACTACTAGTTAGTCACTAGGGCAACCCAAAGCGACTTACAACCAAACAAACAGAAGGTCATCTCCCAATTGATCACTGTATTCTGCAGAAGAAGCCCCTGCAGATACAACCTCATCAGGAGGTCTGTTCCATACAATGCAGAAACCAGGCCTTTAGTGTGGTGGCACCCAGCCTTTGGAGTTCTCTCCTGCTAATGTATCAGAGAGGTGCTGTCTCTATCGTCTCTTTGGCAGCTATAGAAGACTTTCCTTTTCAAACATGCCTTTTTATGTGGAGGTTTATTATTATTATTATTATTATTATTATTATTATTATTATTATTATTATGTGTATCTGTATTGGATTTGAAGTTGTTTTTATATATGTCAACATAGTTTTATATGTGTTTTTATTGCTGATTGTTAAATTGCTTTTCATTGTTAAATCATTTTGAGGTGTTTCATAGGAAGCAATTTATAAATGGAAAAAATAACATTAATAAGTAGGGTGTGCCTTGGCTGGCTGGCTGGCTTGAGTCATCTGGTGGTGTTTACTAGCCCAGTTCTGCTGCCTTTGCTCTCTTCACTTCACTGTAGTACTTTGTAGGCTGGATCACAAGTCTTTCTATTGAGGTGAGGAGAAATTTTAAATGCCGACCCTCATTGCGGCAGTGGACAGTTGGGATACCACTTATATTTCCCACAGTGCAGTGGAGTGACTCAGCTTTGGGCAATCTGGGAAATATGAAATGACTTACCGCTATTGCTTTGGCCAAGTATAGGCAAAAAACATAAGGGTGGGGTAATAGGTGCCAGTACTCACCATGAAGTTGTTATAGTAAGCATCATACCTTTTAACGACAAAAGAGAGAGGTGCCATTACTGTGTACCCTTGGGGGGGGTGCAGATTCATGAAAGCCAGAATGGTGTAGATGTTAGCATTTTTATGCGATAATAAGTTACAACTTTCTAAAGCCACACTCGGGGTGATATACAGCATCTTGAAAACCCTAAAACAGTTGAAGCCGCTAGTGTTGGTCATGGTCTGGAGAGACCACATAGTTTTCCTGGGTGGCCTTGAGTACGGTAGTCTCTCAGCCTAAGCACTTACTAACCTTGAGTAGATTTTGCAAGGATTAAAAAGAGCAGAGCCCTGTTTCAGCCACCCCATAGTTCATTGAAGGAAAGGTCAGGTACAAACAGAGAGGAACCAATATGATAGTCTTGCTTCTGGCCCCCCTCCCAGCCCTCATACCATTCAATAACAACCACACAAACACCATACACACAATAACTTCCTCTGTTTCTTATGCTCAGACCAAAGTACTGATGATGTTTTGTTTTTGTTTTTTGCAAAAATGGTACCATTCGTGTGCAAGGTGGGTGTATCAGTAGGCTTGATCAAGCCTAGAGGTTTGCAGTCAGCCCAAAAAGAAATATGGTAGGGGGGGAAACCAAAGGACTTCTCTCCCCCCCCCCAACACACATAAATAATGCTAAAAAGCAACTATACATGCATGTAGCAGGTGCCTGACACACCTGGATCCATTGCCCTTAAACAAAATTGGCTCCAGGGCTTGTTTGGAAGGCTTCCAAAAGCAGTTCCTGGCTGAATGTGGTGCAAGATAGAGAGGGATGGAGTGGAGGAAGCTTAGAGGACAAGGAAGGGACTAGCTTGTGAAGGCACAGGGTTGGATGACTGGCAGCTGGCCCAGTCCACACCTTCAAAGCTCCCTCTTCTCAGGTGGGGATGCTCTCCTACTCTGGGCAGCCTCATCCCTGAGAAGGAAGAGCTTTAAAGGCTCCCAGGACACACACAAAATGTTTTGTTGCAGGGCCCCACTTGTTTTTCTTTAACCACCACTGACTCAGCCTTAAAAAGCGAACACAAGGCTCTGGCGCATGCAAGTCAGGCAGTTGCCTCCTAGCGCTCATCACCAGAATAATGTCTAGGGTAGGGCAAAGCCAACATTTCTCACAGAATAATTTTCTGGCTCTTGTTTTGTTTTAGCTCTTTCTTAACTGCTAGAGAATTTTAGTCCTTCCTCTGGGAAATAATCAGCAAAATGGCCTCCTCCAAGTTTCCCTGGTTGCGAATTTTTAACACAGCCATCAATCCAGTTTAAATATTGTTTACTATTATTTTAATATTGGTCACATCCACACCACACAGCTTCCCACAGAGAATCCTGGGAGCTGTTAAAATGTGCTTTAACTGTATGGTGTGGATGTGACCATTGATAAAGGAGATTATGGGCTTGGCCCCTTCTAGTCCCCTCTCACTTCCTTCATCCACCAACATGAACTAACAATAGAGTTCCATCTTGACAGCAACTGAGCTGCAATTTCTCAGAAAAGAATTTCATCATATCTCCCCCAAGAATATTCAGCAAAATGTGCCCACACATGTATCTCCCTGCCAACAAACAGCGTGGAGAATTTTCATTCCTCCTCAGCTTTTGTCTAGGAAGGTATCAGTCACATCTAAACCATCCTTTCAAAGGACATTTATACCATATTAGCAGTTAAGGCTTCCCCCAAATAATCCTGTGAACTGTAGTTTGCCCCTCAAAGAGTTACAATTCCCAGGATCTTTAACAAACTACAGTCCCCAGGATCCTTTTGAGAAAGCCATGTCCTTTAAATATGTTTAAAATGTCTTCTTTCTTCTTTGGCAATCACTCATAGCCGAGTAAGATTATCTTCCATAAACACGGTCTTAACAGTGAGTCCGTAGATGAGTGTGGAGTCCAGTGCTGGATCCGCGCACCCTTCCACAGTGGGGACATAGGTTTCCGGGCAGGAGTTGATCACGGTGATGGTTTGCCAAACGTGCCTTTTCTTTTAGCTTGTTTCTCCCTTTTATCCTGAGTTCAAGCATCTTCAAAGTCCATGACACCTTTGGTAAGGGCTGTTCTCCAATTGGTGCGCTCGCAGGCCAGTGTTTCCCAATTGTTGGTGTTTATACTACATTTTTAAAGATTTGCCTTGAGAGATTCTTTAAACCTCAAAGTGCAGCACTTTGGGGGTTTTGGATGTTGAGTGATAGGCCAAACTTTTCGTAAGCTTCTGTGAAGATATTTAGGATGGTTTGGAGGTCATCCTCTGAGTGTGCAAACACTATGTTGTCATCAGCATACTGAAGCTCTATGACGGAAGTTACGATAACATTGCTCTTTGCTTTCAGCCTACTCAGATTAAAGAGCTTTCCATCTGTTCGATATATGATTTCTACTCTGGTGGGGAGTTTCCCTTTGACAAAGTGTAGGATCATGGCAGTGAAAATAATAGATAGAGTTGGTGTGTTAACACAACCCTGTTTAATACCTGATCCCACTGTGAATGGTTCACTTAGAGAGCCATTGTTATCTGCGATTGTTGCTGTCATATGATCATGGAGGAGCTGAAGGATGTTCATAAATTAATCTGGGCAGCCAATTTTCAGAAGGACAGTCCACAGGGTGTTATGATTTACAGTGTTGAAGGCCTTAGGTCAATAAGCGCCATATACAAGGGTAGTTTTTGCTCTCTGCATTTTTCTTGAAGCTGTTGAGTGGTGAAAATCATGTCCACTGTCTCCCTAGAAGGTAGAAAACCATTTTGGGATTCAGGAAGGGTAGCCTCGGATATTGTTAGGAGACGGTTTGCTAAGATCCTTCCAAGAATTTTGCCGTCCGCAGCTAATAAAGAGATGCCTTGATAGGTTCTGCAATCCGTTCTATCACCTTTTTAAAAAGAGATTGATAATTTTGGCATCCCCAAAGTCTGCTGAGATCTCCTTTCTTCCCCAGAAATTTTCGATGAGTTTGTGAAGCTGTTGTTTAAGTTCAATTCCACCCACTTGGAAGACTTCAGCAGATATCCCATCAGGTCCGCTGGCTTTGTTGTTTTTCATTTGGTTAATAGCTGTACACAACTCTCCTAGATTTGGAGATACTGCAAGCTCATCTCTAATTTGTTTCTGTGGAATATGTGAGAGGCCCTCAGCAACTATGGGTGAGTTGCGGTTAAGGAGATGCTGGTAATGTTCTTTCCAGCGCAATGCAATAGCTTCTTTATCTTTTAGAAGTGTGGTACCGTCTCTTAAGTGTAGGGGGCATATGCCATGATTTATTGCCCCATAGATAGTCTTTGTGGCTTTAAAGAAACTCTGTGCATCATGAGTGTTGGTTAAGTGCTGGATCTCTTGAGGTTTTTCTCCCCACCAGGTGTTCTTTAGTTCTCTGGTTCTTCTTTGAACCTCAACCTTAGCATTGGCATAGGGTTTTTTTCTTAGTGACAGTTTCTATCTCTTTGTCAGAGCTGAAAGGCCTTCCTTTTCTTGTCAATAATGTGTTCAATCTCACTGTCATTCTCATCAAACCAGTCTTGGTGTTTCTTGGTTTGGTATCCAATAGTTTGTTCACAAACTACAATAATGGATGTTTTAAGCTTCCTCTAGTGTTCCTCAATGTTATCAGGGAACTCTGAAAACAGATGGTCCTTAAGAGTCTTGAGTCAGAATGACTGAATCTGTATCCGTTGCCCATGTGCCAGTTCAAGACTAGGGGCTTCCAGATTTCACGGTCCTGGGTTTGGGATTGGTTTTTGGAAGATGTCTATGTGTGAATCTGTTTTATGTGTGTAGTTCAGTGCACGCTGACCAACGCACAGTCTTCGCAGTGAGGCTCTATTCTGATGGCGTGAGTATCACGACAACCAGTAGATTATTATCTGCTGCAGCCTTCTTCTGCCTTCACAGCTGTTGTAACATGCCACTTGTTATCTTCTGCCTGTTCTGCCATTGAGGACTTTTTGGATCATTCTTTGTCTAGCTCCTCCCCTTTGACCATACAAGGGTCATAGGAACGTGTAAGCCCACTCACCACAACAAAGTGATGATCCAGCGAGTGTTTAAAATGTATAGTGTGGCTGTGACCAAAGTTTGTACCTTTCTATTGTATGCTTCCTTATGCTTCCTTTGAGCATAAGGACACCACACTGGCCAGCTCTAGATAGGGAGATATGGAGGGCTGCATTCATTCCCCAGGCCTGGGATTCCCTATCCCTGGCCTAGCAGTAGGCTCAGCTCTGAAGCACCATGACCTACCTGAATCAGACCGGACACGGGCTAGAGCTCAATGTTGAGCCTACCAAGTGGCAATGGCGACGACGAAGAGGGCCTTCTTCGCCGCCTCCATTGCACCTACGGGACCGCCTCTCCTGGTATGCCCCACAGAGAAACCTACGATCTGTAAATAAAAACATCCTTAAGGTCCCAGGCCTCAGAGAGATTAGGCTGGCCTCAACTAGAGCCAGGGCCTTCTCGGCTGCGGCTCCAATCTGGTGGAATGCTCTGTCACAAGAGACTAGGGCCCTGCGGGACCTGACATCTTTCCGCAGGGCCTGCAAGACAGAGTTGTTCCACCAGGCCTTTGGTCAGGGCGCAGCCTGACTCCCTCCTCTGGCAACCTGCACAGTATTTTGGTTGCCATCAATTTGATTTTAATTAATTTTTATAATGAAATATTTTAGAATGTGTGATTACTCAACTATTTGGTTATTTGATTGTTGTTAGCCGCCCTGAGCCCAGCTTCGGCTGGGGAGGGTGGGATATAAATAAAATTTATTATTATTATTATTATTATCTGCAGAAAACAGCAGCAGGAGACTTTTTCAGGTGGTTTGCAATCTATCGGAACCACCTGTACCACCGGGGCCTGGTAGGGACCCCAAGATCTCCTGCAATGCTTTTGCAAAGTTTTTTGCAGATAAAGTCGCTCAGATTCAGAAGGAGGTAGACTCCACCGTGGGAGCAGGGCCAGGGCGGGAGAGTGCTAGAGTTCTGTCTGGTCCTGTTACATGGGATCAATTCCAATCTGTTACCTCCGAGGATGTGGACAGGCTGCTTGGACAAGTGAAACCGACCACCTGTCTCCTTGATCCTTGCCCATCCTGGCTGATAAAAGCGAGTGGGGAAGGGCTGGGCAATGGACTCTGCGGGGTGGTGAATGCTTCCCTCTGTGAGGGAGCCTTCCCAGACCCGCTGAAAGAGGCAGTCATTAAACCGCTTCTTAAAAAAACATCTTTAGACCTGGCCAATTTGGCCAACTATCGCCCAGTCTCAAATCTACCATTCTTGGGCAAGGTGATTGAGCGGGTGGTTGCTGAACAACTCCAAGCACGCCTAGAGGAAGCGGATCATTTGGATCCCTTCCAATCGGGATTCAGGCCTCACCATGGGACTGAAACTGCCTTGGTCGCGCTGGTTGATGATCTCCGGCGGGCTAGGGACAAAGGTGATAGCTGTTTCCTAGTTCTGCTGGATCTCTCAGCGGCCTTTGACACCATTGACCATAACATCCTTCTGGACCGTCTAGAGGGGCTGGGAGCTGGGGGCACTGTCATACAGTGGTTCCGCTCCTTCCTCCTGGGCCGTGTCCAGAAAGTGGTGGTGGGGGATGAGTGTTCAGACCCTTGGGCCCTCACTTGTGGGGTGCCTCAGGGTTCTGTCCTCTCCCCCATGCTTTTTAATATCTATATGAAGCCGCTGGGAGAGATCATCAGGGGGTTTGGACTGGGTGTTCATCAGTATGCAGATGACACCCAGCTCTACCTCTCCTTTAAATCAGAACCAGTGAAGGCGGTGAAGGTCCTGTGTGAGTGCCTGGAGGCGGTTGGAGGATGGATGGCGGCTAACAGATTGAGGTTGAATCCTGACAAGACAGAAGTACTGTTTTGGGGGGACAGGGAGTGGGTTGGTGTGGGGGATTCCCTGGTCTTGAATGGGGTAACTGTGCCCCTGAAGGACCAGGTGTGCAGCCTGGGAGTCATTTTGGACTCACAGCTGTCCATGGAGGCGCAGGTTAACTCTGTGTCCAGGGCAGCTGTCTACCAGCTCCATCTGGTATGCAGGCTAAGACCCTACCTGCCCGCGAACTGTCTCGCCAGAGTGGGGCATGCTCTAGTTATCTCACGCTTGGACTACTGCAACGCGCTCTACGTGGGGCTAACTTTGAAGGTGACCCGGAAACTGCAATTAATCCAGTATGCGGCAGCTAGACTGGTGACTGGGAGTGGCCGCCTGGACCACATAACACCGGTTCTGAGAGATCTGCATTGGCTCCCAGTACGTTTCCGAGCACGATTCAAAGTGTTGGTGCTGACCTTTAAAGCCCTAAACGGCCTCGGTCCTGTATACCTGAAAGAGCGTCTCCGCCCCCATTGTTCAGCCCGGACACTGAGATACAGCGCCAAGGGCCTTCTGGCGGTTCCCTCATTGTGAGAAGTGAGGCTACAGAGGGCCTTCTCGGTAGTGGCGCCCGCCCTGTGGAACGCCCTCCCATCAGATGTCAAAGAGAAAAACAATTACCTGACATTCAGAAGACATCTTAAGGCAGCCCTGTTCAGGGAAGTTTTTAATATGTAACGCTGTACTGTTTTTAACACTTGACCGGGAGCCGCCCAGAGTGGCTGGGGAAACTCAGCCAGATGGGCGGGGTATAAATAATAAATTATTATTATTATTATACCAGAAGAATGTCACAAAGACCTCACTTTTTGTTCTAAGTAAGAGCCTCCAAGCTGTTGTGAGGGAACTATGACTAAGAGCTAGCACTGGATATATGCACAGAGGAGCCAGCTTGATGACATTTGTTTTCAAAAGTTGGCCCCATCAGCTTTGAATTCTTCCCTTCTGCTGAGGGAGGTGCGGTGCGGCTTTTTGTTCTGATGGAACTGCCAAAGCTCTCCTCACCCTGCTTTTTGCCTTGTGGGTTTAGTCACTGAGCTACAACAGTTGAACTGAGTCCAGATATTAAATTATATATTCAGAAGAGCCTCCTCTAGGCTCCTCAAGGGGTTTGATTGTTCCTGGATGCTCCTTTGAACAACAGAAATGAAATTTGCTATGGAATTAACCTTAATCACATGAACAATGAGCCACTAACTTTTTGCGGACACCCACTCAAGCTGGTCCTTATATATACAGAGACATATTGCTTCAGCCTTCAGTGTGACAGTCTTCGGGAAAACCAACAACCCTTAGGATAGTGCAACCCAGTTGCACCCTAATAGAACAGTCTGTGTGGCATGAGAAAGAAATGAGTTAAATAATCAAAGACTTCTGTGAAACTTACGCATGGAGGGCAGGCACAAGCTACAACCTCTCCTCCATCCAAGATATAAGCTTACCCAAAGCATATCCACCTTACAGAGTTGTGACAATTAATATGAGGTAGGCGAAAACCAAATGGCTGGTGCCAATTTGCCAAATGGAAAAATTCCTGCCCGGCCCCGAAATACAGCGGCCAACATAGTCCACAGCATGCTTGGAGCACCAGCAGCACCCTGAACTGAGGGAGGGTGGGTGGGAGAACCAGTGACAAAAACAGAGGAGAAATTCCCACATAACTCAGCAGGGTGGATGTCTGAGTAGACATGTGTAGGATTGCACTGATAAGTTTCTATTATTATTATTATTATTATTATTATTATTATTATTATTATTTCCTTGATTAATCAGGGGCTGCCTTTTAATTGATTAAATGCTTTTAAAATTCATTGATCTAACCCATTAATTGTTTAAATATTGCAGCCTCAAGTCCCTTGTCCTGTCAGTGCAAGGATTTACACTTGTGAAAGGAAACTTTCCCCCCTCTCCTCCCCTCTAAATCTGGTCTAGTGGTTCCCCCAGTCATCTGAAGCAGATTTGGAGAGGGTGAGGACATGCAAGGGGAGAGGAGATGGGGGAAGCTCCATTGCAGAATCAAATCCGTGTGCCGACTGAACAAAGGGCATTGGATGCCACCTTTACTATTTTTGTAGGTGTCTTAAGTTTTACTCAGTGAAATGGTTCAGACATCAATGGATGTGAACCATCAGTTAAATGCTACGACGCTTATAAAATATGGCTATATTGTAAGAGGTTTTAAGGGACAGACAGAAAAGGGCTGAAGGAGTGAAGGATTGGAAATAAAGGCACAGGGAGACACATCTGCCCATAACCTTGCCAACTATATTTATACATGGGTGTTAAATATCTCCCATGTTTATCCTATCCATCATCATAGCTTAAGCCAGAAAAGCAAATATATATCTTAGGAATGTATGAATTGCTGGATCTGATTTGTCTCGTTGAGGGATGGGGGAGAATACATGAACCAAAGGCAGCTATCCTTTGAAATTTGCACATCTCTGAATTTTGTGATTCAGTTCTTCAACAAATAAAGTGTACAAATATGTGGATATTCAGATAAAGTGTTCATAAAAACATATATTATTGAAAATAACATACAAAATAGCAGTATATTAGACAAAATTGCATGCAAATATATATACTAAAACGCTGACGAATTTTCATTACGAATATGTATATTATACTGATACAAGAATGTGAACTAAGCTTATGATTGGGAAAATGAGAAACCGAAGTATCCCAAACTAGCAGATTTAATGTTTCAAGGCTTGTTCAAACATCTCCATTTGTGAAAGAAATTATGAGTCACTTTACTTATGAGTAGGGATGGGTGAATCTGTCAATTTCGGTTTCTTGGTTTCTCACACTTTCAATCTTAAGTTCATTTCTCTGCATTTCCACATCAGTTTGCAATGTGGAAGATTATTTTAAACGTCCTTGTGAAAATTATCAGCATTTTAGTGTGAACTAAGCAGTTTTGCTTAAAATACACATTTTTTGCAAGCAATTTCCTTTAAAATGAAATTATTTTCACTAAATATACACACAATATATGCACATTTGCCCTTTGTGGAGGGAAGATAAATGCTAATTGTGTGGTTCACAACTGTTCATCTAGTGTTGTGTGTGGAGGGTCTGGATTCAGGGTCTAAAAATCACCTAGCTGTACTGCTGTCTGAAACAATGGCCCCTTCCACTTAGCTTGCTTCTATAGTGGGAGAAGAGGAGAGGGAAGACCCGGGAAAAAATAGCTTTCTACAAGCTGTTGCTTCTTGGAATCTGTGAAGTCAGGTTTCCTCCAAGGCTGGTATGAAAACAGAGATGACATTTTATTGGATTTGGTTGTTTGACCTGGAAAGCGAACGGAGAAGCTTGAAAACTCATCTGCGTGCTGCTTGGCTCCTAAGTTGAGGTTGCTTAAGTCACCAGCATCTGTGAAATAGGAGGTGGGGAAATCAGGGCAAGTTGCAAACTGGGACTCTGTTTTTGTTATCACTGACCACTACAAGGCAGAGAGTGTGGCCAACCCCAAGCGGCAACAGCGTTACGCTAGTCGGAACGATGACCTCTGGTTGAACACAAATTCTTGCTTCCCAGTTCCCTGATCCAAAGTGTTGCCATTTCCGTTGATAGATCGGGTCAGATATTTGGAGTGTGCGGGCCCTTGGTTTGCTCTCACAATGGTTAAATTATTACCTCTAAATGGGCTTATTCAGTTAAGGCAGCAGCTGGTGCGATTTTGAGAAGAAAATAAACATTTCCTTCAAATATTTTGATTGGCAGCACGACAAGGAAAATACTCGCCCTCAGAATTGCGAGGGCCCCCAAGAAAGCAATACGGGAGCAGACGAAATCTAGAAGTCAGCCCATAGTATTTTTTTCCAGAGGTGAAACCATAAAAAAATTGTGGCGTTTTTAAAAATTATTATTTAACTGGTGGGTTCTTGCTCAGCGTGTGTGTGTGTGTGTGTGTGTGTGTGTGTGGAAGAGCGGGGCGGGGGGAGAGAGACATTGTCAGCTATAGTGGCACATGGAGTGAAAAGATGACAAGAGTAACAAGAGGTTTTAATTCTGCTTCACACTGTGAAGCAGAGCAAGGCAGAAACTCCAGGCCACAGTCTTAAGGCACCATTAACGTGCAGCACATTGTCACTTATTAACACTGTTGTTAAGTACATATAATGGTTGAGGAACAATTGCTTGTGAACTTCCCTAAGGCATCTGGTTGGCCACAATGGAAAACAGGATGCTGAACCACAAAGGCCTTTGGTCTGATCCTTCAGAGCTCTCTTTATGCTCTTAGGGTCAAAGATGTCCTATTTAGCCAGAAAGCCTTTTCCACTCACAGAAGGGCTGTTTATGATGGAGGCCACATCCGGACTATACTTTTAAAGCATTATGATGCCACTTGAACAATCCTGGCTTCCCCCACCAAAGAATCTTGGGAACTGTAGTTGGTTAAGGGTGCTGAGCTTAGATTACTATTTCCCTCACAGAGCTATAAATTATAGAATACCCTGGGTAGAAGGACCGACCATTTAACCACTTTGAGAATTGTAGTTCTGTGAGGGAAATAGGGGATCTGCTAACAGCTCTCAGGACTCTTAACAGTCGTTACCAGGATTCTTTGGGGGAAGCCATGGCTATTAAAAATGGTTGGATTCTGCTTTTAATATAAAACGGATGTGGCCTTAGTGGAATACAGGGCTGGCCCAAGACAGTTTGCTTTGTGAGGCAAACAAGATGGCGCATGTACACACACACACACACACACACACACACACACACACACCACACTCTATGTACTGAAGCCAATCAGAACAATAGTTGAATCTTACTTCGACACTGGCAATGGGACAGTTTCCTCACCGTACCTGAGCAGATTAGCTTTAGGCATGCTGAGGAAGCCACACAGCTCTGCCTTCAAACTGCCACTATCCCCCTTCAAGATTTGGTGCTTGGGGCAGCCTAATGTTGGTTCCTGTGGAAAAGCCTTGTGTGAGAAAAGTGACCTCAAATCCAGAGAAGTTCTTTCATTTGTGAAAGAACACACACTTTTAAATATATTTTAATGAATAGTATTCCTGCTCCGGATCAGAAATAATCAACACTTCCTGAGTTTGTTGCCTTCCTGAGGTTGTTGGTCTTTAACATCTGTCAGCCCCAGTCAACATGGTGAAACATAATAAGAGCCAGAGTCCCACAACTTCCAGAGGGCACCATGTTGGCTAGCCCTGCTGTAGAGCCTATATTGTCCCATAATAATATATTCCCCTCACCCCACCCCCTACAACCTTGCGTAACACAGACCAGCAAAAGAATTACTCTGCTGACACTGGCAACTCACTGAGTTTGCTTGTGGCATGTTCTCCTATGGAGTCAGTCTCCAATTGCTTCCGTAATGTGACTGATTCAAAATATGCAGGGGAAATCATGTAGTACTTTCCTCCCAGGACTGTACCTATTCATCAACTTTATCCTCCTCTTCTTCCTCACTTAGTGATATTAAAGTGCCTAAAAGAGTCTAGCGCTGTGCTGTAGAAATTAAAATAAACAGGTTGCTGCCCACAAAATCTAATTAACAAAAGAACAAAAGCTACAAAAATATGGTGGTTTATTATCCGAAGCATGAATGCACTCTGTGTTGCGAGCAAAATACAGAGGCATTGTACATGGTCAAGTAGAATTGTTATTTCAACAAAAGTCCATTTGAGATAAGTAAACATCTCAATGTGTCCTCTTAGACAATGCACACAGTGCCTTAGATAGTTTGAGGGCATCCTGACATTGACTCCACTACCTCCACTGTCAGAACCAGTGAGGTGCCAACTTGAATAAAATATTGGAGAAGCCCAGGTAAGCTCTGCCCTACATAATCACATGACGTGGTACACACATTTGCCAGTGGCAGTGCCCATAAACTTGGGGGGCATACCCCTCAAATATTTGGGGGAGATGAAGCTCCCTCAGCCCCCAGGAGTTGGCTCTTATGGAACCAGTAATGGTTCTGAATACCAGTTGCTGGAAACCACAGGAGGGGGGAGTGCTGTTGCACCCAGATATTGTTTGCTGTCTTCTCATAGGTTTCTGGTTGGCTACTGTGAGCACAGGATGCTGGACTACCTGGGGAACTGGCTCTTATGTTCTTATGAATGTTGTTCTGCTTGGGATGATGAGCTTGGGACGGCATGAAAAATTGCTTTGCTGGATCCACCCAAAGGTTCATCAAGTCTAACATTCTGTTTCCAGCAGTGGCTAGCCAGTGGCAAAGCACATGTTTTGCCTGTAGAAGGTTTTGCCCCTTGGCTGGAGAGGCACTGCCAGACAGTGTAAGCCAGGGAAAGGGAACCTGTGGCCCTCCAGATGTTGTTGGACTTCAGCTCCTATCAGCCCCAGCCAGCATAGCTAATGGTCAGAGATGACGGGAGTTGTGGTCCAACATCACCTGGAAGGGCCACAGATTCCCCTTTGCTTGTGTAGACAATATTGAGCAAGCTGGAACAATTGTCTGACATGGCATAAGACAGCCTATTACATTCCAGGTTTACTTTGAAGCAGTGTCATGTTGGACAAAGCTGTCGCTTGTCTCCAGCATCTGATAACCAGAAGCACACCTTCCCCGACCATGCCTTGATTTCAATAACCATTCAGAGCTCTGTCATTAACTTCTCTAGCCATAGCTAGTATGGATGTATGTATGTATGTATGTATGTATGTATGTATGTATGTATAGTTAATAGAATGTATAAAGCACCTCATCTTCAAAACCTCCAAGCAGCTTACATAAAATATACATTAAAATTATGATAAAATCAGATGTTAGAAATAAAAAAAAATCAGCAGTTTAGAAAGATACTTTATAAAACACATATTTTAAAACGTGTCAAACTTACATGTGTGGTTTAGCTTGCTGAAAAAAAGTTTTTGAAATTTGATCAGAATAATGTTTGTATTATTTTTTTTTTAAGACGACAGCTCATGAGGATTAGAAACTTGCTTGCTTTATCTAAAAACAAGAAGCAGCAGCAACATTGGTATATTTCTCAGCTGTATTTCTTTTTCACTTTGCATGTAGCAGGAGGAAATGCATAGACCAAAAGCCTACCTCTAGCATCTTTACATAGCTCCCCCTTCCTTTTTGTTTTGTTTTGCAAGCCAACAGTAATTAACACATTTACACTGTTGCTTATATATTAGCAACGGGCAGCAATTGCCAAGCGGTGCAAGCTCAGACTCATAAAAGTTGGCCTCTCTAAAAACTTTAAGAGTGTGTTAGGGAGGAAAACAAAAAGGGGAAATGTGCCCTGAGCTTTTTATTTGAATTTGCTCTTTATGGAATATTATTTATGGCGACATGAAATATAATGAAGCAGCGTAAAGGCCTTCCTTTGCTGTGTTCAAGCTGTCGAGCAGCAAATGGCGCCTGCCTGCCGTTTATTTCAAGATATCCATCTCCTGGAATTCCTGAATGCCGCATCGCCAAGGAGGAGGAGGAGGAGGATGGGATGGGGCGCAGGAGCAAAAGCACAGGCGGGATCCAATGAGAACATGAGTCAGCTCAAAATGTAGATCGGGATTTGGACAGGGGCCACAAGCCGAGGAAATGAAGTTCATCACAAAAGAGAGGGGAAAGGGAGGAATATCCAAAAAGCCAAAAAATTAAAGAGAGAGAGGAAAAGGTATGAGCAATATCTTAGACTAGTGAATGGGGAGGATGGGAGCAATATTATAACACAGGATATGCCCAGCTGAAACAGTTTGCTTGAAAGATGCCCTGCAATAAAAGAACATTCTTCAAGCACACTGCTTTGGTTGCTGCTATCAAGATAAGAGACTTCTTTTTTGCCCCAAGGAAAATAATTGTTGAAACATGTTGGGCACATCACATTATCATAAGTATTTATTTCTCAAGATCAGTCTCAGGTCTTGCCGCTCCTCCTTGCCTTTTTAAGTTAAGGGCTAAACTAGCAGTGAAATGACAGACCCATGATGGGATTTTTTAACACCTAGTTCTTTTATTAAAATCATCCCAGAAGGGGGACAGGTTGGATCAGGACCACAATACAGGCAATTCCATTGACCCAATTTCAATCCTCCCCCCTCCCCAAGCTGCTATCAGCTGGGAGAAAGGTACAATACAGGTATGGCACATAGACATGTTGGAAGTTGCCTTATACCGAGTCAGACCCCTGACCCATCTAGCTTAGTACCGTCCACAGTGACAGGCAGCAGCTTGCCATGGTTTCAGGCAAGGAAGCTTTCCTGGCCTTACCTGAAGATGCAATTGAACCTGGGACTGTCTGCATGCAAAGCAGATGCTCTACCCCTGAGCTCTGGCCTTCCCCCAAGTAAACCTGGGTTCAGCCCTAAATATGTTGGGAGGGGAGCTGTAGCTTATTGGGAGAATGCATGCTTTAGAAGATCCCAAGCGCAAGGCCTTGAGCAGGGGTCGGCAAGGTTTACCAGCCAATGGGCCGGATCGCTCCCACAGAGATCGTCTGTGGTCTGGACTGGCGCTGTGCGATGCTGAACATCATGCCTGCACAGAAGCGATTTTCGGCATCTGGACATGTGCAGACACGATTTCCAGCGCCACTTGGCGAATCCCTGCGCTGTGCTGCGCTGATTTAGCACAGCGCATGGGGGGCTTGCCGAGTGGGCGTCTCAGTTCAGGGGTGGCTCGTGAGCCAATAAAACAGTCTTTGTGGGCTGCATCTGGCCCATGGGCTGCACGGTGCTGACCCCTGGCCTTGAGCAAGCCTTCAGAATTCGCAGCTCTCTGAATTTTTCAGTACAGCTCTACAGCCAACTAATGTGTACAAAAATGCACATATTAAGGTAATGTAAACACATAAAGGCATATATTAGTGAAAGTAACATATGAAAATTAATTACATTAGAGAATATAGCTTTCAAAAATTTGTATATGGCAAAAATGCTTACAAAACATCTATTTTAGAAGAAATTCACACTAAAATGTGGCTTAACTTTCACGACTTTCTAAAATAAATAGACATATTTGCATACGGATGTAGAACTACAGGGAAGTGAAGGTTGGAAGAATGAGAAACTAAAAGAAACCAAAATTGACAGATTCACCCATCCCTACTTAGAACAAGTAGCAAACACCCAGTTCCCTTTCTCCAAAAGGGCCGTACTAGATATTTGCTAGGTATGTAGCATGTTGTTTTCTGTTAATTGCAGGCATTTATTTATCAGAATGTCAAATGTGGGGAATGGAGGCTTACCTCTTTACCATGCTGTGATAAAACTGGAGATTTCTATCACCATCACCCCACCCTTCATGCAGCTCGGACCCAGCGGGAGTGGGGAGTCCCCATTGGCAAGAGAAAAGGGGATTTGTGATTGGCTGCAACTCCTTGACACATTACTTCTGTATCTTTGGAGGCTGAGTATGTCTTGAAGGAATCACCAGGTATCAATGCATTCATTTGATCCCATCTATTTGCATTAAGCAAAGAAATAGAGACTGACAATACCTCTATTCAGTAATTCTACCCATCATTCAATTAAAATTGCAGGCAAGAGAGAGTGCCTGCCTCTCTATTGCACCCTGCACCCTGGACCTGACTTCTTCCACATATTGAATGAGCAAGTTCTGGGTCAAGGAGTCTGATCTACATGAACATAGGAGCCAGCACCTAGGGGCCACTGTCCCTTTGCCCCCCATAAAGTATTTGAGGGAGCTCCCCCCCCCCAGTTGATGGCCACTGCCATTCAGATGGTGTGCATCTTCTGATTATGTGTGGCGGGGCTTACCTGCCCCCCCCCATATGTTATTCAAGTTGGTACACCTGTGCATGAGGAAGTATCCCACACCCTGTGGAATCTGAATTCTAAACCACGCAGGGAGCCTTCACACATAGAAGCAGGTTTCCTCTTCAGGCCTCCCCGCCTGACACATGGAAGGCAACAGGGCAGGTGACAAGGATATGGCAGAAGCAGAAGGGCCAACAAACATTGCTACATTTTTCTGCTTCACACAAATAGGGTGAATGCCCTAAAATGGCTAATGTAGAACAGGAATCCACATGAATGATGGTCACCTCAATTAAACTGGTAGGGCAGCTTCTGGAATTGTGGGGACTGAGAAAGCATCCATCTTGGATCAGCCATATCCCTCTTTCCGCAGTTAAATATTGCTGCACAGAAAAAATAATAATTACATTTCTTCACTCTTTTTTTAGGCCTTCATAGGCAAAACAACAACAAAAAACCCCAACCAGTAATAGCATGACCTACAGTAAGCAAGCTTTCAACTGTCTGTTTATCAGCTCTGTCCCTTGGGCCTATCAGCACAAACAGACCACCCACACGAAGGCCTCAGAAGACCCTGGCATAGACTCCAGATTTCCCTCCGCATTGCTCTGTTTGTGTGTGCATATGTGTGCCAAAGCAGATGGACTGACTAGCTTGGGGACTCGCTGTCAGAGGGCTGTGCTGTCTATTTACTACACAGCCCTAGAGAACAGCTAAACAATTTTATTTCTGTGTTTACAATTGTGCTGGCCAAAAGCTAGAATAGAAGCAAGCGTATCACTAATACACACACCCACACATCTGAGTTGAGGGCCCTGGACTGGACTGCACTGCACTAAAATGATTGGGAGGAGGAGGAGGAGGTGGGGTATGTTTCTATAAATATACAGAGAGGCTCAGCCACTGCCTATCCCCAATGTGATCCGAACTTGATTTCATAGAATCTTACAGTGGGAAAGAGGGTTTGTGGGCTCTCTGCAGCGACATCAGGCCAGGGTGCTCTTTTCAGAGCCTGCTAAAAACTTTTTTGTTGAGGCATGAAACATGTAAAAGCGGACATAGCTTTTGGAAATTTCCGAGAGTCTTGGCTGACCACTTAATGGGTAGTATTCAATGTAGTGCTATCCATCTGTGCAAGGATCTCTGCTTGTGCAACAGAACGTTCTCCCCCTCATCTCGCCGCACGCCCCCTCAATCTGTTTCAGGGACTTTCCCAACCCCCTGGGAGCAGATTTGGGGAGGGCTGTGGGAGAAGAAGGGGGGGAAGTCCCATTGTGTAAATGGAAATCTGTGCACTGACAGGACATGGTAGTTGAATACCATCCGTATGTTTCCACATGTAATTTTAGCTTAACTGCTGATTTTAATTATATTGTGAATTTTTAAGAACTGCCGGATGTGGCAATTATAACACTCTGTACAAGATTCTGTATGGTGCTTAATTGTATTTTTAATGCTTCTTTTACTTTTTATATATTGCATTTCATTGCATTACAGCTTGAATTCTACAGAATTCAAATTGCCGTACAAGAAAATGTGATATGAGAAACCCAAGAAGCGATAAAAATACAATTAAAAACCAAGGTGAATGTTTAATGTAATGGATATGCCGTCTCTTGTCTTCAACCACAAATCCACAGACATGGCAGAGACCACCTGAACGCAGGTCGTGGACTACTGGTAGGTGGTGGACCACAGTACGGGAACCCCAGACCTATACTCACAAAATGAGCTGTGCCACATGTTCCAGGAGAAGGCTGAAAACTCCAACCCACAGTAACATCCTCTCTCTCCTCTCCCTTTTCTCTTTTCCCCAAACCAGGTACATCTGAATTGAGTCCGTTCTCTGACCCACGCCAGTTTGACCGGTCCTTTTCTGCATTACCGGGCTTCACTGAGACCAGGATGCATTACCCCGGTGCAATGTCGGCAGCCTTCCCTTACACAGCCTCACCTTCCGCCACTGGAATTGGTGGCATCAGCATGACCAGCATGCCCGCCACCACTCGGTTCCACCATACCTACCTTCCTCCGCCATACCCCAGCTCCACCCAAAACCAGAGTGGACCTTTCCAGACCAACCCTTCCCCTTACCACTTGTACTATGGCACATCATCCGGGTCATACCAGTTCTCCATGGTAGCAGGGGGAGAGCGCTCACCAACGAGGATGCTTCCCTCTTGCCCAAGTGCATCAGCTGGAAATAACTTAATTAATCCTAGCCTTGCCAATCAGAATGACGGCGTTGAGGCAGATGGCAGCCACAGTAACTCACCTACAGCCATGACAACTCCTGGGAGGATGGATGAAGCTGTCTGGAGACCGTACTGAAAGAGGACTAGGAAACCAGATGCCTTTCACTCTTACTGAATTAAAATGCCCAACATGTGCTATGTTAGTTGGTCATTAGAAAGGAGGCGATAATGAAAAGGAGCCGTCAACAACTTTTCCCAATGCGCATCACATTGCTCTTGTAGAAAATATAGGTTGTTAAGTTAATTCAGCAAATGGAGACTGGAGATGGGCTGAACTTTGTATACATTTCAAAACAAAACCCTCCCTCCCTCTTCTTAAAGTTCCTCTTGACAAATCTCGATTGTGTACGCAATGTACATAGGAATGTACAGATTGGAAATGCTCTGTTCCTTTGTAGTGTTGTGGCTGAGTGTGAAAAGCCCTAGTCAATCATCTCAAAGGTCATGAAATTTTAAGAGTGAATGAATGAATGAATGAATGTGTATAGCTCTTCAGATACTATTGAGAAAGATATGTAAAGCCAAGTTAATATGAGGACAGGACCAGAATGTCACCATGCCCTTTCTATCATTCAGTGGTGGCCTTATCAGGAGGCAGCATAAGGTAGTCACATCAAGTGGCGAATCTGGAATGTCAGGATATGCTGGAAAGTTCTCCTACACAAGTTCCATTGAGGTGAATGCAGTTGCTTAATCTTTTAGCAGGGCTCGTACGCCAGGGGGAGGAGCTCCTTAGATTTGACTGCAGTTAATTTAGTACTGGGAAAGGGTGCTATTTTGAATTTCCTGCTTTATACTACCAAAATATCGTACGCCAGCCGTGAACCTATATGGCCATTTAACCACCACTCTGAATACACCAGATTCAGTTGGTGGGGTGAGGAGTCATGAATGGCAGCACATACAGTATCGCAACAGGTGTGATCCAGAAGCAGTAAAAGCAGCTGGAATCATGCTGGTGATCTGTTCCTGAGTGGGTTGTGGGCAGGGTTTTTGCTAGGTACTCAAGGAACAGGTTCCTGGCACAAATTTGCATTTGATACATTATATACATAGATACAAATTTCTGAGCAAATTATGATGGTAAATGCAAAGGGTGTTACCAGAGCATACTCAGCTAACTGCCCAAGAAGCAACATCAAACAAGGCTTTATTTTTGTTTCATTTTTAAGGGGGGGGGGAGAGGAGGAAAGGAGGTGGAGATCTGGGACCAAGTGCAAAAGACCTGGGGCTCAGACCCCCAATGGCCCTGGCTGTAGGTAGGGGTGGGGAGAAAATTGAATTTCACATTTAAAGGTGAACTTACATAATTTGCACTTTCTGAAAAAATACAAGAACCCAAACACTGTCATACCTCAAAATTTGAATGTCTCCAAATTTTATAAAGCAGTTCTCCAACCAGGTGATGTGTGCAAAATGCATAAAGAGTCCATCAAAATGCTAATATTAGTGAAAATAACTTGCAAAAATGCATTATATTAGGGGGAATTGAATTACAAAATTATGTACATAGACAATATTAGGAAAAATTCAGAGTAAAATGTTGATGAATTTTCATAAGGACTTAAAAAGAATTTACAAACTTATATAGAAATGTGGAGAACTGAGTTTAAGATTGGGGAAAATGAGAGGAACCAAATTTAGCCCATCCGTAAATTAGCCCTTCTCTAGTTTTGGGGCTGAATCTCTAGCCTTTCGTCTTCACCAAACAGACAAATGGTACATTCCAGCTTCCTTTATGAGCCTATGCATTCATCACCCAGTTGCCCTGTGCATGCTGTACCCTACCAAGGCCAAAGCTCTGGTTCTCATTAAAATATTAAACCTGTGTCTGAGGTGTACCACTTTAGACTGCTGCTGGGGACTTACATTTAGATGGTCTCTCACTAAAATAAAGCATTTCTGGGAGCAGAAAACCAGCATATCGGGGATAGGTATGGAGGAGAAATTTGATTCAGTTCATATTTAAAGTTGAATATATCAAAATTGCAGTTTCTGAAGCAATAAGAGAACCAAAATGCAGTCATCCGTAAATACCTGCACTTATCTGAATTTTGTGATGCAGCTCTGCAACCAAACAATATTACAAAAATGCATATATTATGGGAAAGTGTGTGTGTAAATTAATTTATTAGTGAAAATAACATACAAAAATGCATTAGGGGAAATTGCTTGAAAAATGTGCATTAGTCAAAACTAAAATGCAGATGAATTTTCATGAGGATTAAAAAATATATATAAGAAATTGCTTCATAAATATGAAGAACTGAATGTAAAATTGGAAAAATGAGAAATTGAGAGTACCAAAATTGACAGAACCTTCCATCACTAATCAGAGGGAAGGTTGACTAGAACCTAGCATCTAAGGGCTGTTCACAAGAAAAGCCCCTCACAACCCAGTGAATAAACGAGGAATGAATCTGCCCTCCCCTGACACTGATGGTGCCATTGGCCACACTCCTCCAGAAGCCTTTCAAAAGACACACCTTTAGTCTGAAAAGACCCAATAGCTATAGGTCTGTTCCACACAATCAGGAACCCTGAATGGCCAAGCCTTGCCAGCTGCACAAAGCAGCCCTACTGGGCATGCAGCAGAGCCCCTTCAGACCGTGTGACCCCCCCAGAAGGAAAGGAGTGCAGCTCAGCAGCAGAGTATATGCTTTGCCTGCAGAAAATCCTGTGTTCAATCTCAGGCTTTAACTGAGAAGGAGTTGGAAAGACAAATGTTAGAAACCCTGTAGAGTCACTGTAGATAGCAATGAGCTAAATGAACCAAATGGTATTGGGGAAGGGGGAGAAATCCAGTTCAGTCCACATTTTAATGCAAACCCTACCTAATTCGCTACGTGGACTGAAACACAGCTATCCTTCAAAATCCATGCTTCTCTGATTTTTGTGATTCGGTTTTCCAATCAAAATGTGAACAAAAATGTGTATATTTGGGGGAAGTGTGCATCATGAGATTTGAACTGCAAATATGTATCTGTTCGGAGAAATGAGCACCCATACGCTGGTGAAAGCAAACTAATGTGGAAATGTGGTGAACTGAACTGAAGATTGAAAGAACTGAGAGGCACTTGCCTGTATAAGGCAGCTTCCTATGTTCCTATGCTAATGAGCATGTCACTGTCCGGGCCAAGGCTAGCAGCAACACTCCTGTGTTCTATACAGATGGAATATTTTGGCATAGAGGAGCCTTCAGTCATTGAAGCCCCGACCAGCAGCCTGATGTGGTATGACCCAGACACCAGTTTACCACCACAGTGCGTGCCAGATCATGATGAAGGCCTGTGGCTCAGTAGCAGAGCATCTGCTAGGCAAGCAGGAAGTCCCTGCAGGCATCTCCAGGCAGGGCTGTGAAAGACTCCCTGTCTGAAACCCTGCCAGATATAGAATACAGAGTTTGTTGGAGCCCAGTGATCTGCCTCAGGATGAGGCAGCTTCCTATATTCCTATCATCAGAAGCCCATGTAGACATCTATATTTAGAGCCTATACTGTCCCACTTTAATCTCCTAGGTACGCAGCCCAGGTTCTGGCAAGAGGTGCTTTTAGGTAGGCAGGTATTAGAATTGTGAACAAGTATCTTATTGCTGATTGTAACAGAGGTTGTAAAGCAAAGGGCATGATCCATCACCATAGTGGGATCATGACAGGGCATAAAGGACTCCTCCTTCCTCTGCACATGCGAGGCATCACATGAAACAATAGTGCAGTGGAACATTTTGAAGCACCAGAGCCCATCATGTCAGCTCTCAAAGCCACACGCCTAGGGAGCAGCCAAACACCCAGTTTATTAGGAACAGCATGACTGTAGTTCTCTGCAGAATTTCCTGTGAGTAAGCTCCATTGAATCCAGTGGTGCTCATTTTGATTGCTTAGATTCAAGTGCAAAACACATTGAACCTAAACAAAAGATCTTACACCAGCCTGAAATGCACCTTTAGCTTTTTATTAGAAATGCAAACAATCTTGCAAAGAGGTATTATAATTTAAACCGCTAGCATGAAGTAGAAACCTTATCAAAGAAAAGGCAAGATGTCTCCAACCTCTGCTTGGTTAGGTTCTTCATTTTCTGATTTCCTCTATGCTAATCTGTCACAAGCAAACTTGAAAGCCTTGTTCACTTCCACAAAGCAAGTTGGATCCATCACTTAACCCATGCTCCAGCACACGGCAGCATCACTCCAGCTCTGAAAAGGTCTCCCCTGCATTTCCTCTCTACTACCCCACTGACCTCAAATGGGAGACTGCAATTCCTTAATCATCGTACAGACCAGACCAAATAAAATCAAGTGCACACACACAGCCCTTCCGTTGGTGGAAGGGAAGACACAGGAAGTTTGATGCTCCCCATTTGGAATAATGGCCAATGTGCTATGGTGTGGGGGGGGGGAGTGTATGTCCAGGAAGGGGGAGGAAAAAACAGAGGACTTTATTGGGTTCTATAAACATCCCTCTTTGCTCATGTTAAACCACATCCTATATAGGTCACTACATATTAACATGGCTCATCACACATTTGACAAGCCCATTATGTGTATTTGCATCTGGTGTAAAATGAACAACCCCAAATTGTTTTGGTGAGAGCTTGTTTTTAAGTAACTGCTGGCTGCCTCTAACAGAGCCTTGATGGTTTTTCTCAAAGAGGAAAATCAAAAACATTCAGGACTATCAAGTGTGTTCTCGATATGCACTTGTAAACCACATTAGGAAGTACAACCTCTGTCAGCCCAGCCCTTTCAAGTTAATGATGGATTGTCATGCACAGGTGTGAATAAAAACACATGTGTTTTATGAAAGCGGTCAAAAATATTTGACCTGGAGGATTTTATTTTATTTTATTTTATGCTTTGCACTATAATATGCTTCTTTTTTAAAAAAAAATGAAATGCACAATTGCTTGTACAGTAAAATATTTTGTTTGGTTCAAGGAATATTTAACTGTAAAAAGAATAAATCTACTTTGGTCTTTATTTGTTATAATAATATAATTCTTTTAAAAAATATGTTGCTGAAGGATCCTATTTCTTAGAACTTGTGTGTGGAAGGTTTTTAATTGGTTGGTTGCTTTTTAAACAGAACAATAATTTGACTAGAATTCTTTTTTTAAAAAAACACCTCTGCAATCTGTGTTTAACACAGCAGAGACTGGTTTGTTTGTTTGTTTGTTTGTCCTTTCTTTTTTCCTTTTCCTTTTTTAAAAGGAGCTGATTTTGATTATGAATATTTTAAAATGTGTTAATAATATTTAAAAGGTGAGGGTCTGCACAGTAGTCCACCCCTACTTACTGGCAGCTCTGTTTTGAAATGTAGCCTGCCCTACTTCTTTTACATGTAGCACTTCTATCCATCTGGGATGCAGATTCTGTTGCAAAATTCAACAGTCCCAAACCAAAGTTTGGTGAAAACATGGAAAGGTGTTTTGTTTTTGTATGTTTGAACAAGCTTACCTTGCCACCTCTTGCCCTTCCACCCGCGCGGCTACTTTCACTTGATGCAAAATGGAGATTCTCCACCTGTGCTTTCTGCATCAGCAGCAAAATGGCCTCTCATTCCATCAGCCTCATCTTGCAGATTCTTGGGAGCTGAGCCAACCATAGCAGAGTGGTCAGCGCTGCATTTCCCTTTCCTAGAAGACAAATAAAAGGTCCATGTTCTTTATCAGATATACATGATGATATTGCTAGGTGTTGCGTGTAATCATTTTAATGCCTTGCCATGTGGAATAAATAAATGTACGGTTACTGATGGAGAAATTGGCTCTTGGCTGTTGACTCTCACCCAGTGATGCTCCTTCCACTGAAGTGAATGGGGATATCTGAATGTACAGAGGCCAGATGCAATTCCTTGCCAATCGTGTGTATGATTCCAGATTCCACATGCCCATTACACTGCACTGAGGAGTGGACTTCTGGTGGAGAGCAAATGCCTGTATGTTTCTGCATTGTTGTCTCAAAAAAGGCAGCAGTCATGGCCAGGGATAGGCACAACAATCGCGCCTCTCCATGCTGGTACATCTCCTTGCCAAGGGCTCAAGGCACAGGGAGCATGGATATAGCTCCTTGCCAAAGACGCAAGGGAGCCTGTGTATGCCTCTGGTCACAGCAGTACATCAAACTAGCAGTGTATTATCTTTCAAAGTTGAATCACAACTTGGGAGAAAGGCAGGATATAAATACATTAAATAAATAATTTTCTGGGTGGTATTGCTGCTGCTGTTTGACGGTTGAACGCCTAGCATGATTAAAAGTTCAGACTCATTCTGCTCACATTTCCCCCATTAAAAAATCCTAGAATTACTAGGAAGGGTTCTTACAGGGACCCAGACCCTCTACTTTCCATGGTAGTCCCCCTTTACTGTCTTTGGAAAGCTAAAATGGGAAGGGGGCTCAAGGAGGTGGAGATGGAACTTGTGATAAATGGACCACTGCAATCCAAGGACCCCTGAGACATTTGTGCTGTTGTACATGACCAGTGGGATGGGACTGTGGACTACATGCACATTTTCACATTGCAAGGTAGATAGGAATGGTGAATCAGTGGAGCTGCAAAAACCATGGGAAGCATTGGCTCCAGTGAGTTTTTTCTAGTTGGGGTGATGGGGGTAGCAGGTGGCAAAGGGATTCTACTGAAGCCTGTTGTCATCTACCTGAGGTACCATACAGAGGAGCCTGAAGCTTTTTGCCACTGAGCATCTACATCAGGTGTGGGAAATCTTTGTCCTTGCAGATGTTACTGAAATACAGCTGCCATCTACTACAGCAAGCATGGCCAATGGCCAGGGACGACTGGAGTTCAGGGGGACTTCAGGGGGAGGGAAGGCAGAGACCAGTGCAAATTAACTGGATTTGTTATTTACACTGTCCAAATGCCAGTAATTATGTCAAGCAGGATGAAGAGGGGTAGGAGGAGCCAAGAAGAGCCTGCCTGCTGCATCAGGCCAGTGGCCCATTAATCCAGCATCCTTTCTCATAGTGGCCAACCAGATTCCCATGTTAGGGATCTGAGCACCTCAGCAACACACACACTTCCCTAAGATTTCCTGGGGACCTGTGTAGTAGAATCCAGGCATACTAGTTTTCTATGTTCAGGGACTCTGCTTATATGGAGGAATATTTAAATCATGCAAGTTCCTTCCTGCAATTCAAATACAGCCCTCACCCTGATTTACCACCTCCATGAGAACTAGGAACATGACAGAACCCAGGCCTGTTTTTTTGTTTGTTTTTTTAATGGACATTTCTGTGAACCTAAGAGCCTAGGTCAGATTGCCTGGTGTGTGTGTGTGTCTGTTCTTTGTGCTTTAAATACAGTCCATGTGCTGCTGAGCCTCGGGATCTCAGTTCAAAATGAGAGTTCTTTCTGACGCCTAGCAATTATTTCGACCCTCCTTCTGCGCCCTGCTGCATGCCCCATAGCTGCATTTAGAAGAAACCACAAGAAACACTCAAACGGTGAGAATTTTGCTTCACAGTCTTGACTAACGGAAATATGTTTCTAGTGCAGCCACACAGCACAGAGCCACCTTTTTATCACAGCTTCTGGGAGAGGAAACACTCCCCCGGGGTGTGACCATTATTTGTAGGAACTTTCCGTTCCAAGCTGATCCGAGCTTCTTGGAGCTTGATTTAAGAGTGAAAGAGGCAATTAGAGGGGAGTGGGCAGAAGAAAACATCAGAGGCTCCCTTTTGTACACTGAAGGACTTCGCAAACCTTCTCTGTACCATTATCCGCCAGCTTTTGGCTCAGCTAGGCTTCCTACCCCAGAGAGTTTTAAAATCGCTGGGTTAAGCAGACTTTCTTAATTAACTCCCAGTTCACTGGTTTACCAACTGAAGATGGCTAAATATGACTTTGCAAGGTGTGGCAGTTCAGGAGCTGCTCCCCTCCCACGTGCCAAAGCCCCAGGCTAGAGTGGGTCCTCAATCTCAATATTGTGCCACTGATGGCAACCTCCTGAGCCCCCACCCAATCAGGCCTCCACTGCTGCCACCCAGCCCAGAATTGCTGATGCCGCTGCACAGTCTGCTGAGCTCCAGCTGGCACCAGGTGGCTGCCATCTTAGATGTCCCAAAAAGCAATCCACACTGTCAGCATCAGAAAATATATTTTGCCAAATCAAAGGCAGGAATTCCCAAACTGTGGTCTGTGAGCTTCGTACAGGTGGTCTGCAGCAGTCTGTGGATTTGTGAAGATGGAACTAAATATTCAGATTGCTTTTTAATTGTACTTGTATTGCTTGTATTGCTTGAGTCCTTATAGAATCATGGAACTGTAGAGTTAGAAGGGACCACAGGGGTCATCTAGTCCAGCCACCTGAAACCACAGGACTCTCTTTGCCCAATGTGGGGCTCAAACCCGCAACCCCGAGTCTCATGCTCTACCGACTGAGCTATTTTATTGCATTACAGTTTGAATTCTGTGCAATTCAAATTGTAGTACAGTAAAATACAACATATAAGAAATCAAGGAAGCCATAAAAATACAATTTCAAAGCACAGAGCATTGCAGAGAACGGCAGAAAAGCTGTTAAGCAGTCCTCAGTAATTTTCCAGTGGTCCATGGGGGAAAACCTTTAGGAACCATGGAGCTAAGGAGATGGCCACCTTGGGTTGCTGCAGGTGCGAAGTATAGTTTTTGAATGCTGCCCTGTATGATAAACTGGGTCATTAGATAGAAAGGGGCCAGCACAGTCAATTCCTTGCTGTGCTACTTTCCTATTCACAAGGAGGGTTTTCTGTTTCGTTTCTAATGCTAGGAAACATTAGCAAATTGTGAACTTCCGCCTACAGGCTGACGTCTTAAAGATCACGGGTCTATTGCACATAAAGCAGAATGAGGCAAGAGAGTGGGCCATATCACCTTGGTGAAGGTCTCAACTTTTAAATGATGCTGCCATATTAAAAGCAGACAAATCCATGCAAACAAACAAACACAAAGTTGAAAGGGGTGCTCTGGCCCTTTTTTGTGTACTTTGCTGGCTTCTATATGCAGGGAGTTTAACCAAGGAGAATCTTCAAGAAACTGTGATTTCACCCCACTTTCATTTTGAAGCAGTGTAATTCATTCCATCACCCCAACATGCTACCAGTCCATCTAGTCATGTCTTGCCCAAAACATTTTGCTGGCTGAGGCAAAGGACAAGAAGGAAAGGAGAAAATGCCCCATCTCCCCTTTCCATGTACAGTGGTACCTCGGGTTAAGTACTTAATTCGTTCTGGAGATCTGTTCTTAACCTGAAACTGTTCTTAACCTGAAGCACCACTTTAGCTAATGGGGCCTCCTGCTGCTGCCGTGCCGCTGGAGCACAATTTCTGTTCTCATCCTGAAGCAAAGTTCTTAACCTGAAGCACTATTTCTGGGTTAGCAGATTCTGTAACCTGAAGCGTATGTAACCTGAAGCATATGTAACCTGAGGTACCACTGTATAGGAGTCAACCAGATTGAGGGCAGCAGGCTACCTTAAGAGGATCAGGGCAGGCGGTATGACATACAGCACACATCTCTCTCCTCTGCCACCTCACCACCATGCCTCATCCCCTAAAATCTGTCACCTCTCTCTGACCTAATTATAGAGGTGTGGGGATGAGCAATTTGATCCAGTTGGCTTTTAAAGACAAGACAAGCCTAACCAATTTGCACTTTCCAAAACAATATGCAAAGCAAAGCACAGTCATCCTTTGACATTTGTACTTCTTCAAATTTTGCAATGCAGTTATCCAGCCACGTTATGCTCAAAATGTTTAAAAAATGCATATACAATGTATTTTCTCTGATGAAAATAGGGACGCCCTGAGGAAAAAGCGAGACATTCTGAAATCAAATCAGAAACCGATACGGCTTTTGTAAATCTGGGACAGTCCCTGGAAAACAGGGACACTAGCAGGGTCTGCCTTCAAATCCACTGACTAGGCCGGGCTTTGTGCCTTGAGGGAGAATGGTTTCTTCAACTTCATTCTCAGCCAGAACTTCCCTCCCTCTTCTTCATTCCTGCTTTCTCAAGGGAAGTTTTCACAGACTCGTCTCCATATACACGAGTCAGCCAATGTAAGCTTTGCCTCAGAAGGGAGTCACATCAAGGCCCTTTGAACTTGAATGCTGTGCTGCCATTTCAGCAGCTCTAATAACTGCAGTTATTCCACAGGGGTCAGACTGAGTCAGTGGCTTGTGGGGCAGGGAGAACTGCCAACCAGCAAATGTGGACAGTTCTAGAGAGAAGAAGTTGATCTCTGGAAGGGCAGCAGAGGGTGGCTTCTTCTGAATCATCAAGGGAAGGAGGAGAGCCTGGAGGTGTCATGTTCTGCAACAGCCCCAAAACTCCAGCGGTGCAGTAATGAGATTTTTTTTTCCCACACAGAGAGAAAGGGATGCCTGAGGAAAGAGTTTCAATTATTTAGCTTTGCAGCAGAGGATTAAATGCTCGGAGCCAGTGTTCCTCAATTAATTCTAGGGTGGGCTAGCCAGTCTGCAACTCATAGGTGTGGCAGAAGGACATCATTAGGCAGACTCATACATCATATGTTTATATGGGATGCCAACTTATTCACCAGCCCCTGCTCCTCTCCCTTTACCACCAACTTGATCCACAATCACAAGCATGTGATCTCCCTCCATGTAACCAGAAAGCTTTGCTGGTTGGCATTCTTTTTCTGTAGAAGAAGATATCCTTACAAGCACTGAAGAAGCCCAGGATGTTTTTCTCTTATCAGTTGGCAACTTCACTAGCCCTGGACTTCCTAAGTTGCAATATATTTTTTGGTCTTTTTTCTCTGTCCTGGTTTCTGTGCGTTTAACAGAAGTCCTGCAAAATTAAGAAGCTTCAAGTTTTCCTTGCATGAAGATAAGGGATCGGGAAAGTGTTCCTCTTGTATACCATAATGCCATTGAAAATCAAAGTGATTTAAAACACAAAATACAAACCATGCAAAAATTTAAAATCTCAGATCATCAGCTAACAATCCCAGAAGATGCTGTCTGCACAAGGTTAGTGGCACAGAAACATTTTCTGCAAACATTCAAAGGTTAAAATAGAAGGTGCCTGCTGAATGAAGGCATTCCATGAGACTGGGCTGGTTGACACTAAAGGCTCGGCATCATGTTGATGTAAAATGAGCCTACCAAGCTGGGATATAAGATAGAAACATATATTAGGAGAAATTAACACTGAAATGGTGAATGAATTTTCAAGAGCACTTGAAAAACAGCCACAGGAGGGGTTGTGATAAAGAACTACCCAGCAGAACCAAGTGCCCCTCTTGCCATCTCCTGAGTAGGTTCCAATTTGGTACCAGTAATCTCTTCTCAAACTTGTTGATACTTGACATTTCAAGATCTTCCCCACCCGCTCATCACCAGAAGCCCAAGTACAGAATGTGCATCATTCCATGAGGGACGTGGCTGAATAATTATTTTTAACAATGCAGACAAAGTTGACTTTTAAGATGTTAATTCCCTGACAGTAGCCGGGGAAATCCAAGTGAAGTGTCTCATGCCCAAGAAGCCTTCTGGAGACTTGGCCGGGCTGCCAGACTGGAGAGCCAGAGAGAGAGAGAGAGAGACAGTAGAAATTAAAATGTATTGCTAATCTGTGGATCTTTTGTTCTTGGCAGTGTACAGACAAGACATAAAAATGATGGAAATGACATGTCTTTGGCATGATTTTGCCCAGCTTGCTACAGTAAATACTCATTTTCACTATGCAGTAGAGAATGAAAGTAACTTTAAAACTTCAAAGTGGCATGATAGGGAAATATGGAGAACAATTATTCTCATTAACTCTACTTTTGAATCACACGAGATGATGGGAAAGATAGATGTTTTTAATTAGGAAAGCTAAGGAAAGCCACAAGGAAAAAAGCTTTTGCATCGCCTCTGAGTCAACATGTGTGTACATCAGTATGTGGGCATTTATAGAAAAGAGGGATGTGAACACTGAGCCAATGGAACTGAGTGGGCACCATAATAAGGCAGAGTCCTTCAGCTGCGAGAGCAGCAAAGTATTCTAGTCTTTGTGGGAAGGGATGCAGATTGGTGGTAGAGAACACGTTTTGCATGTTCAATTCCTGGTGTTTTCAGGTAGGGCTTGGAGAGACCCTTGCCTGAAATTCCAGAGAGCTGTTGCCAGTCAGTGATGAGTCCATGCAGTGTCCTATATTCTCAAAGTTCCACACCAGGGTAGTCAATGTGGTGCCCTCTGGATACTGGTGGACTACAACCCCCAGTAGGCTAATGGTCAAATATGATGCATGTTGCAGTCTAACAACATCTGTTGGGAGCCGCCCAGAGTGGCTGGGGAAACCAAGCCAGATGGGCAGGATATAAATAAATTATTATTATTATTAAGCTATGATTTTGGCTTCCCCATCCCACATTCTGAGAACCAGGAAACAGCTGTTTTTTAAAAATATTAATTTTTGAGAATTCTTATTTTCCCACCATGATATCCCTCCTGATATTGATTGCAGGCCGAGGGGCTGTGATATACATTGCTCTCACCTCAATGCAATAACCAAACAAATAAGGTCAATACTTTTAGGGGTCAAATAAGGCCACAACTTTACCGATTACAATTGTGGTATAGGCATCAGCTATACAGTAACCATTGACTTCCAGCCCGCCTGCTGGAAGTGTTCCTTAGGGTCAACCTGGTACCAAGGAGAGTCCTATGAGCTACATCAAATAGGAACACTCCTCAATGGATCGTCATCCTGAGGAGTGGTATATCCTTAGCCCTCGCCTGGGAGACTGGACAGAACTCCTCCCGGATCCTTTTGAAGAGATGCCTTCTCCCTTGGAGGAGCAGGCAGAGTCTATAACCTCCCCTCCAACCAAGACTATGGATTACTCAATGCCTAACTACCAAAAGTTGTGACGCCAGACCACCAGACCAGAGCCAATTTGTCTGGTGGGAAATTCCTGCCCAGCCCCAAACACGGCACAAACAAGAAGCCTAATATACAAGAGAGAATAGGTGGGAGATCCTGTGATGAACTGGGTGGAGGAGTTGGCTCCGCCCTCTGGGAAAGGCTTGCCACTAAGCCTGCCTGTGATTGGTCAATTAGCAGGCAAGCTACAATTTGCAGCCCTGGCCCACAAACAAAGTCCATAGGCCTCTCGCGCTGACCAGGTGCCCCAGTGCATCGTCCAATTGCCAGAGTGTGACAGAAAGACATTGTATGGCCACAACACTGCCAGAATATTGAAGGTAAGCAGACTTATCTATTTATTCAAACTGTTTATATCCCATCTTTCTGCTTCATCACTGGAATGTCCAAACAACACTGGTTAATGCATTTTGAAAAACCAAATAAACAAATAAAACAGCAGATGACACACTTTTTAGAAGTCAGGAGATAAATAACAGATTAACTAATCATACCAAAGGACTGCTGAAGTTAGGCAGTCTTCACTGAGCATAAATGCTATCAACGAGTGTGCTAGGGGAATAGGGAACGGAATTTCATAGCCTGAGTACCAAAACAGAGAAAGCCCTCTTTTACCTATCGTCAGTTAACAGAGTGACTTGAATGAAACAGATTTAATCCAGAAAGAAAATAAACTGATATACTTTACTGGGGTAAACTAAACAAAAACAGTATATAAATTGAGGAGAATATCATTTACAAAGGGACGCGGGTGGCGCTGTGGGTAAAAGCCTCAGCGCCTAGGGTTTGCCGATCGAAAGGTCGGCGGTTCGAATCCCCGCGGCGGGGTGCGCTCCCGTTGCTCGGTCCCAGCGCCTGCCAACCTAGCAGTTCGAAAGCACCCCCGCGTGCAAGTAGATAAATAGGAACCGCTTACTGGCGGGAAGGTAAACGGCGTTTCCGTGTGCGGCTCTGGCTCGCCAGAGCAGCGATGTCACGCTGGCCACGTGACCCGGAAGTGTCTCCGGACAGCGCTGGCCCCCGGCCTATAGAGTGAGATGGGCGCACCAACCCCAGAGTCTGTCAAGACTGGCCCATACGGGCAGGGGTACCTTTACCTTTACCTTTATCATTTACAGGTCTAGTTGAAAGCAATGAGACATAATATTCAACCACACATACTGAGATAAGCCTCCTTCAGAAGTATTTATCCCTCCAACTGTCAAATCTCAACAGTCTTTCTATAACATGGACAGTTTACTCCCGAATGACTATAACATCTAGCTAAGCCAAGTCTGGTGTTAGCCAGACCAATAACCACACTAACCCTTAATGATCCCTGATGTTGTACAACTGCATTTCTGCCAGTAGTGAGACACGGAGCCAGGCCACTCCTGGCAACCAAAGTAGGTGAACACAGGATCATGCAGAAGGAACAGTCCTTAACTTATTTGAAGATGGTCCTTAAAGAACGCAGGCCCCAAGTCATTTGGGCATTTAAAGGTTATAACCAGCACCTTGAACTTGTCTAAGAAGAAGAACAGAAGCCAATGAAGTTGGTACAATTAAAACAACAAACAGCCAGTACTCTAGCTTCTGCCACAGCTCAGTGGCAGAGCACCTGCTTGGCATGCAGAAGAAAGTCCCTGGTTCAATCCTTGGCATCTCCAGGTAGTGCTGCCTGAGACCCTAGGGAGCTGCTGCCAGTTCAGTGTAGGCAATACTGAACCAGATAGATCAATGGCCTGATTCAGTATAAGACATTTTCCGATATTCCTGTGAGGTTTCCAAGCCCCTTTGAAAGGCAGCTCCACACATTACAGTAATCAAGCCTTGTCATAAAGCACGTGTGACTTCACCAGCCTCAAGTGAGCTACAGCACTCGTGGCTTGCTGGGTCCAAAAGCACACCCAGACTGCAAGCCTGAGCTGCAATGGAAAACAAGGAAGGCACTCTGAGACCGTGTGGGATTAACACAGAGCCAAGATGCCACATGGGGAGAGGTAAAACATTACCCACTTTTATTTCCCTGCTTGCAAACTCTGAGTTGCCTTCACAGCATCACCTACTAGCTCTTCTGCTTATACTGCTAACCCCACAGGAATTGCCCACAAAGTGCTCACACAATCTAAGTAAATAAAGTTACCAGCTCCCTTTGGGGAATGGAGGTGGGAAATAGAGAATGCCCCCCCCCCAAAAAAAAACTAGTTCCAAAAGTTCTGTTCCTTGGTTAAACTCAGCCTGAGCAAGATAAATAGTGATGGATAACTAGCCGCGTCTGTGTTATTCAATGCTTACACATGGTCTGAAACACGAGCTGGCCAAGGGGAGACCCTTCCCCTGTAAAGTGGCGAAGGTAGGTAATTTTAGACTCATAATTTATGGACTTGTATGTACTCCTGCATTTGGGGGGCTGAGCGGGACCCTGGACCTCTGCCTCAATGGCACCACCACCCCTGTAGGCTTTCCAGTGCTGCCACTTTCAATGAGGTGGTGAGATACTGATTTTGGGGCAGTCTTCCATGAGGGATGGGCCATAGCTCACTGGGAGGGCATCTGCCTTGCATGCAGAAGGTCCCAAGTTCAGTCCCCACCACCTCCAAGTAGGGCCTGAAACCCTGGAGAGGTACTGCCTGCTGAGCAGGATAGACTAGTAGGTCTGATTTAGTATAAGGCAGATTCCTGTGTTCCAACACTGCTGCTTGTTTGTTTTGAAAAGCACTTTGAGGGCCCTATGGGACCGAACAGTAGCCCATATGTTTGGTATGTGTCCTTATCATCCTGAGGAGTATAATGGAGGCTTATTTTACCATTTCCACCCTCCTTTCAGTGGCCACTTGTGTCTTACGCATAGACACTTCCTAGGAAAACCCAGAAATTATACCCTATAACCTTAACTCTGTCCCTGTCTTTTATGCAACCAGTCCAAACAGCACTCCCTTTGAAAAACTGTTGACTCCCAGTGTGATATCTGATCACACAAAAACTTGTTATGCTGGGGAAGGGTTGCAAGGAAAAAGGGGGGTAATTAAAATGTCAGAATGGAGGTTGTCCAATCAGATACGTGGCATGAGCTGGTAGTTGCAGCGATAATAATCTAGGCTTAAAAACAGCAACTCGTATATTCACCTTTGGCAAATATGAATCACCTCCAAGTCAGAGAAGCATGGCAAGATATTTGTCCATAAATGGGCCACACTTGTGAGTTAGTGGGCAAAGTGGGGAAGAATTGCTTAGGGTCTAGTAATTTGCGCAGTCCTATTTACAAGACTTTGTTTGTTTGTTTGTTTGTTTGTTTGTTTGTTTGTTTGTTTGAAGTATTTCTATACTACCTTCTCGCATAACATCAAGGTGGTGCACAGCAAGGCAGAAACATTTAAAAGCTATACAAAGCAATCAATAAAATGACTGGATATTCAATAAAAAAATTAAACAACTGCATAGGTTGTTTTCAAGAGATGCCTGAAAGTCAAAACGAAGGTGCCTGCCGAATCACTGCTGGAAGAGTGTTTCACAGCAGGGAACTGACAACACTAAATGTCTGACTTATAGTTCATGCCAGTCAGGCCTCTGTAACCTGGGGGACAAGTAACAGCGCTTCTCTGGGTAATCTCAGTGATTGTACAGGTGGGTCAAATCTCACCCCTCCTCCCTAAGCTCACTCACTCACCAGCACCCACAAAAGATCTCAGCAGTGCCCTCCTTATTAAAGTGATTGCAATGGAGGTGTGGAAGAGGACACGTATGGTTTAGGTGACTGAAGATGTGTTGGGCTGAGTCAGGTGTACCTAAAAGTGCCAACACCTGCAATTGTTTTTACCATAGAGCTTTCGGCATATTAATTTTCATTATTGCCCTGATGATAATGGAAGCCGCAGCATTGCCACACACCCTGACCAGCCCAAGTCAAGCTGGCCCAGCTGCAACACAAGATGGGGAGGGCTATGGGGTGACCGCTGCTGTTCTGTGAATGACCAGTAGTCCAACTGAGCAATTTTAGATTGTGGATTTTAGGTTTTAGAAGATGGTAATGTATATTATTGCAGTTACTATTTTTTTTTACTATTCTGCTGGGAGCTGCCCAGAGTGGCTTGGGAAACCCAGCCAGATGGGTGGGGTGGTATTATTATTATTATTATTATTATTATTATTATTATTATTATTATTATACTTTAAAAAAGAAGCCAGCACTCCTACATTTGTTAACCCTCCTGCTCATTCTGCCGAGTAGGGTTTGGGCCTCTGCCCCAACCCAACACCAAATAGAAACAGTATTTTGCAGTTTGTTATGTTAGAACTGCAAGTTTGCGTTCAGAAATGCATTAAGTAAAGCAGTAACAGCTGTGAACCTATACAACCTATCCACAGAAGAGGCTGCCTGCCACATCCCTCCATGAGTCATAGTTCTGCCCTCTGCCCTACCTCTGAATCATCCTTGGGGGGTTTTATTTTGGGGGAGGTTGCTGTTGTAATTTTGCCATGCCTCTGTCACAGGTGCAGCTGGACTGATCAGTCACTCCTGATGTTTGAAAGAGTAAGAATGACCAGCCACCCCACAGCCATTAGGAGTCTGTCCACTGCCTCTCTCAATGAGTTACTGCTCTGACTTTGTCTCCTTCCAATCTGGAATTATGCTCAGAGCAAGCCCCAAAATCACAAGATGGGCAATGGGATAGGAGTATGTCGTATCAGATGTAACAGGAAGGAGAAGCAGCCAAACCAGCCAGCTTAGCTCCTCTCGTGGCCCATGTCTTTCTTCTATCTCTCTCCCCCATCCCCTCCTGCAATTCCTTCTGTTGACAGAGACACACACACCCCTTCAAGCGACACTGTGCCTCTAGCTGTTCTTCCTCAACATGGAGCCTTACCTCCTCTCACTGGGTCAGATTGATTGTCTATCCATTGATGGCTGGTACCTGTTGGACTGGTAGGGCAGTAGCCAGAAGACCCAACAGTTAGAGGCCAATGGCACGCAAACGAATTCCAGCTTCACCCACCCCACCCCTGCTGAGTTCTACAAGGAAAACAAGCTGATAGTCAAGGACTAGATATAAGTAAGAAAGTGGGCAGGTGGGGGCTGAAGGAGGAGGATGGGACACTGTGTCCATGTCTTGCCTTCTCTGGCCAGCAGCTGCTCTCCAGGTTCTCTCTCAGAAAAAGGGTCTCACATCACCTCCAAACTGACCCTTTTAACTGGAGACGCTGGGGACTGAGCTGGGAACCTTTTCCATGCAGAGTACGGGCTTTGCTACAAATCTGTGGCTGAGTTTTCATGTTCTCCAGATTTCTTCATCAGACCAGAGGTCTGGAGATCTCAAAAACTTGCTCACAAGTTTATGGTGACATTTGGATTGGTTCCAATAAGCGCATTACAACTTTTTTGGGGGTGGTGGATTCAAATGGGCCAACACAGCTACCACCATTTTTAAATGCACAAAACAGAAACCCATTCAGAAATTTTGGGGTGAAGCTACGCTGTAAGCAGGTGCCTCTTACTCTTTCTCACTCTTGAGACTTCATCTGTACTATACATTTAAAGCAGCATCATACCACTTTAAAGAGTCATGATTTCCCCCAAAGAATCCTGGGAAGTGTAGTTTGTTAGGGGTGCTGAGCATTGTCAGTCCCTTCACAGAGCTATAGCTCCTGGAGTGGTTTAACAGTCAATCCCTCTTCCCAGGGTACTCTGGAAATTGTAGTTCTGTGAGGGGAATAGGGCTTGCCTAACAACTCTCAGGATTCTTTGGGGATAGCTGTTTAAAGTGAAATGATACTGCTTTAAATGTATAGTGCAGATGGGGCCTAATTTTTTTTTCCCAGTGAGAAGAAGCAAAGGAGACATGGAAATAAATGACTTAGCATATATGTTACTATTGAATGAAATCAGATTATCTGAGGGGAGGAAAAAGGCATGTGTTGGAGCTGCTAACAAATATTGTGGCAGAAAAAACCTGAGATTAATTTGGACTATTTTGTTCAGAAGAAATATCCAAATAATTTCAAGAATGCTAATGATTTGGGGGAGAGGGCTATGCCCAAATATAACTTTCTACCAAACTTTGCCTAACATAAAGTTTCAAGACAAATTTTTATTTTCTGGCTCAGCTGAAACATCTGGGGGAAAGCGAGAAGTGTATCTATAAAACTAGGGGAAATTCTCACGAGGGCTCCATGCATCTCTAGTAATTACAAGTGTATCCTCAGTGATATTTTGTCATCTGTGAAATGGAACTAAAATGATATTCCCACACCAAAGCATCCGCCTTAAGACTGGTTTGTGAATTACTTTGAAATCTCCACCTGAAAGATGCTACCTGCTCATTATACTTTATCCACACAAAAAAGTGGTGAGAAAAAGGGGGCAGATTCTGATCTCAACGGTGTAAAAATCCAGAGAGACTTCACCTCAGTAACCATACAAGTAATTAAATGCATTTTAATTACAAGCCTTGCGGCTTTACTTACCAACAGTGCAAACAAGGTTGATTGCTGCTGTATTAAATACAAGGATTAATCATACAGTGGAGCTCAGCTGTGTTGCCTGAGCCTTACACAGGAGCCAGAACCTGGTCTGAAAAAGGAAGCAAAAAGAGAAAGGGATTAGTCAACTGTAGTGCGATTCCCAATTCCATGGGCAATGGCAAAAACTTTCACTGAGGCTAACAGAAGCAGCAGCTGACCTTGCATTTGTTTGTTTGCTTGCTTGCTTGGAAATATTTAAGCAACATTCCCAAGGCAGCATACAAAATAAAACATACAGTGGTACCTCGGGTTAAGTACTTCATTCGTTCCGGAGGTCCGTTCTTAACCTGAAACTGTTCTTAACCTGAAGCACCACTTTAGCTAATGGGGCCTCCCGCTGCGCGATTTCTGTTCTCATCCTGAAGCAAAGTTCTTAACCCGAGGTACTATTTCTGGGTTAGCGGAGTCTGTACCCTGAAGCATCTGTAACCCGAGGTACCACTGTACTTTTAATATTTCACAAAGACCTGTAAGCCTGGTCAGTTCCAGTGTCCTGATCACAGGAACATTGATCCATTTTATATGCGTTATGGTGACCAGGATTGTGTTGATGGAGCAGACAAACATGACTGCAGTTAAGTATCAACCCACCTCCTCCTTAAGGTAAAGGGTAAAGGGACCCCAGACCACTAGGTCCAGTCGCGTGGCCAGCATGACTAAGCCGCTTCTGGTGAACCAGAACAATCCTGGCGAACCAAGACAATCCTCCTTACATGGGTTCAAATTAAGAATGCTTGAGGGCTTTATTTGGTCTGCATTTTTATTATTTTTATTTTATAATAATTTTTATTAAGTTTTCAATTTTACACTTCAAAATAAACATTGCAAAATGTTTATTTTGAAGTGTAAAATTGAAAACTTAATAAAAACTTTGAAATATCCGATGACTTCCCTTTTTCTCCTTCCATGGTTCATTTTACGTATCATAAATTCCTGCATATTTTACTATAACCATCCAAATCAGTTTTCCACTTTTACGTCCATCAAAAATTATTTACTCTGTTGAATTTATCTTAGTGGGATGCAGTTCTCCAAACAGAACGTGCATACAAAAAAAATGTGGGGAAAGTGTGCATGGAAATGCATGTTAAAGTGAAAATAATATACAAAAATGCATTAAATTAGGGGAAATTGCTTGCAATAATGCATTTATTAGGCAAAATTATGTAGAAAATGCATATATTAAGAGAAATATGCATGAAAATGCACTGAGATTTCATGCAATTTGTTTACAGTGGTACCTCGGGTTACATACGCTTCAAGTTACATACGCTTCAGGTTACAGACTCTGTAAACCCAGAAATAGTGCTTCAGGTTAAGAACTTTGCTTCAGGATAAGAACAGAAATCGTGCTCTGGTGGCACAGCGGCAGCAGGAGGCCCCATTAACTAAAGTGGTGCTTCAGGTTAAGAACAGTTTCAGGTTAAGAACAGACCTCCGGAATGAATTAAGTACTTAACCTGAGGTACCACTATAATGCAAACTGAAATGAGATGAACTGGACTTAAGATGGGGAAAATGAGGGAAGCCAAAATTGATAGATTCAGTCGTCCTTAATCAGGACTAGTTCTTGCACTGCTTGAGTGTCACAACTGTAGACCACGCCACTCTGGCAATACTTGAAATGTCGTGGTTACTTCCTATGGCAGCACAACCAGTCGCTAGGAGCCAAAAGCAGTGGCCTGGAAAGCAACCACATCATACATCCCCTGTGGTTTCCTGATTTACAGGTACAGCAAGGAATACATGACCACACAGAAGTGGCAAACCTGACATAAAGTCAACTCAAGAGCTGCCTTCTGCTTCACAGAGTTAACTATGAGCTTGTTAGAGGAAGGTTGGCCTGAAAATGTAAAAATGCATAGAAAGCCACACAAGAGCAAGCTCTGATTCTTTGAGGTGGTGGTAGAAGTGTAGCAACCAACAACAACAACAACTGTTAGAAGTGCAGTCCAGGGATCACCCAGTTTGTAACTTAAGGGTTAATTCTGTTATCAGTAAGTCAGCTAAGAGGGAGGGGAATGTTGCTTAGCAACCAGGCAGTACCGGCATGACTATTGCTGAGATGCCCTGTTCTCTGATTGGTTGTGTAGTTCTGAGGAAGTTTCTCATCTGTTTGGTTGTACACATCCAGCCTACAATGCCTGAACAAAGACAAAAACATCTCTGTTCCTTTCTCCTCAACTTATACACTGTTTTTGTTCAGTTTTACAAGGGCAGCAACACTGAGACTAAGGGGGAGGAAGCTGAGAAGCTGCACCAGCCATTGTGTTGGATGTTAATAAGAAGACAGGCAGGTGGAGACTGGCTGCAGGCAGAATGAGGTTGTTTGGCAACCCAGCTTTTCTAAAAAAACAACAACTTGCTTTAGCATTTGTAGAACCTGAGATACGAGGCAAATGTACTGGCACTATTCTTCTTCTCATATTTGTGAAAAACTAGGCTGCTCCCCACTTTCAGTGTTTTACTTCAACTCCACCAGGAAAAAAATCCTGCGGATCCCCATGGTGGGTGGTGCATTGTCTCACTCATCCTAAAGGGCCAGCCTCCACTGCTTTGGGATGTTTGGAATAGTTTGTCACATGCACCAACATTTCAGTGGGTGGCCCCTAGTACCACTTCGCTGCTTTCATTTGCTCACCTAAGCCCAACCTGCCCATTTGGTTTCCCGCAGCCCAGATGATTCAAGCGTGCCTACTTTCACCAACTGCTGCTTGCTGAAGGCCCATTCATATTTCAACAACTGGATCAAGGAGTTGCTTTCTCAAGATCTCTACCCAGTAAATCTGTGAGACTGTAATCAAAGTACACGCATCGGGCTTTGAAAAATAATAATACCGAGGTCTTGCACAACACCTCTTTATCACTCCTTTGCAAGCCTTAGTCAGGTGGTAAATATCATTCTTGAGCAAGACCTCAGTATTATAATAATAATTAAAAACCACATGGAAATGCAGGCCCCCTCCCAAAGGCATCCATCCAAAAGCAGAAACCTCCATTTTGCATACTGTGAGCAATTATAACCAAGGCTAGTAACATTTGTTCTTGCACACTTTCTGTTTTTGTTTTTGTTTTGAAGGAGAGACAGGAGCGATGGAGGGCACGCAAAAGATACTGGATACATTCCATCAAGCTCCACCCACTGGTTCAGTTGACATACGGCAGAATAGCAATGAACTGGGGGAAAACAGGTATATTTGGAAGCCCAAAGGCATACACGGGGGGGGGGGGGGGATCAGATCTGAACGACCCATTTGCAATACAAAGCCCACACCAGGAAGCACACCTTTGCTCCATTTCTCTGTATCAACCATATTAGTTTATCTCCCCTCCTTTGGCTTTATACCTTATTGTATGACACTTGTCTTCCTTGCTAACTGTTAACAGCATTTGTTAAAAACATATATAAACAATATATGTCTTGTATTTACAAAGAAAATACTATCACCCCATTGTACAACTTGTTTGTTGATGTTTTGTTGGACTGCTCTGGCAAGGTTCCTCTTATGTTCTTAGGGATCACAGGTAGTCAATATGGTGCCATCTGGAAGTTGTGGGACTCCAACTCCCATCAGCTCCAGCCAGCTTGGCCAAGGGTCAGGGATTATGGAAGCTGTAGTATTCCAAAATCTGAAGGACACCACACTGGCCAGCCCTTTTAGAGATGTTTTGATAGAGAGCATTACACCACTTACTGGATGAGAAGTCTGCCAACGACTATGAACTATGATGGAAACCCCATGTTTAGAGGCAGTATAGCTTCTGAGTATCAGATGGTAGAAAGCCTGTGCTTGTGAAGTACAGATGCATGTATTTCCTCCAATTCCTTGTTAATAATGCATGACACACATTCCAGCTTCCTTAACATGCAAAAACTCTTATCTGCCACCAACACCCTCTCAGTAATCTGCAAGCCCATCCATGAGATACTATTTAAGAAGAGGGCTATTTTCTTGTACTGCTTGAGGGCTTCCTGGTGGCATGTGGCTGACTACTGTGGGAAAGCTGGACTAACAGACTTTCAACAAAGCTTTTCTTATGTTCTTTCTTATGTACTAAGCTTGGATCCTAGAACAATAGGCAAGTAGGATCCCAGAATGCAACAACTGATTGGCTTGCAGGAAAAGACCAATCAGGCTCTAGGAGGGAAGCAGAATCTGCCAATCAGATGGGACTCATTGTGTAAATATGTATATAAAAGCTTGAGGTTTGGGGGGTAATTCAATCACTGTTTTACAAGCTGCAATAAAGAGCATGAAATCACTACAGGACTCTGAGTATACAGTGGATGCTCGGGTTGCGAACATGATCCATGTGGAAAGCATGTTCGTAACCTGCAGCGGCGCATCTGCGCATGCACGGGTTGCGATTCAGTGCTTCTGCACATGTGCAAAGCACGATTTAGCCCTTCTGCACATGCACAAGCGCCGAAACCCGGAAGTAACCCGTTCCAGTACTTCTGGGTTCGGCACGGTGCGCAACCCGAAATCGCGCAACCCGAAGCGTCTGTAACCCGAGGTATGACTGTATTTCATTCTTAGTTAACTGAGAGCTGTAGTTTGTCCTCTTTCACTTGGTTCATTCCTTGGATATGGGCTTTGCTCATATTAACAATCTGAAGCACGCTACCTTAAAAGACTTTACCACTCTGGGGCAACGGTGTGAAGAAGCTCACACAAAAAATTCAGACCAGTTACAAAGCCCTGTGGCCCCTAACTGCACTACAAAGAGAGAGAGAAGAAAAAGAAGCAGCAGCAGCATTTTAATTTGTTTGTTTATTTAGATGCATAATCTGCCTGACCCTAAGGGTTTGTAGCAGATAAACGAGCGTGGTAAAGCAGAAGCTATAAAGGAAGATTTAAAAGATTAACTAGATGTCTAAATTAAAATACACAATTAAAAGGAATCCTTTATTAGCCTTGATAAACATTTAGAAAATATCATGTGTTGCTTTTTGGAAGGTGCTCTCTTTCAAATGCAACACCAGAGAAAAGAAAAATCCAAAATGGCAGAACAACCACCAAAAAGTCTCTGCATAGCTTTGTAGTTTCAATGCTACACTCAAATGACAGCAAACTCGAGGAGGTACTCTTGGTTGTGTCTCAAATTGTGTCTGCACTGCACAGCTCAAGACCCAATAATCCCCGAGCTCTAGTCGACTTTATTTTATATTTACAAGTCCCCAGTTTTAGGAAGCAATGCATGTAATTAGACCTAAGTCTCTGCTTGCCTGCCTGCTTGCTTGCTTGCTTGCTTACTTTCTTTATTTCTCTTTCAAAAAATTAGCCAGAAATGTTTCCAAATGCTGGTGCTCCCAAGATACATGAAGGTCCTTAAATATTTTCCAATATTTTTCCAATCTTAAATTATTAATAAACAAACAAAAATTACTCATGAAATTTCATGAGCATTTAGTGGAATCTTATCCTAATATATACAATTTTAAAATAATTTTCCAAAGCCATTTTCAATAATATAATGCATTTTTTCATGCTATTCTCACCAATAAATGCATTGTTTATGCACACTGCATCCTAGTATTTCTCCCTAGCTGATACAAAGCTGAAAAATAAGTTTGTGAGACAGCTATGCTCATAACTACATAATCTCGCTTTTTACAACAAAAATGCATATCTTCAGCCATATTCTGGTAATTCTTCAACTACTATTATTTATTTTAAGTAAGTAAAAATATAAGCTTCATTCCTGAGTAAAGTTGCTAGCCAACACGTATTTTTTCTGGTTTCATCAGTAAAACTATGATCTGTCACAGGTAACCAGTATGTGTCCCATCAGGTAAGTTGTAAAATCTAGATTCTGTCCTGGCGCTCCCCAACATTGGCCAGATTCCATCTTGGCCCCATATCCCGGCTCCATCAGTGGTTTTGAAACCAGAAGTTAGCAGCAAGGAATGGAAGAGAAAACCGATTCAGTTTGCATTTGAAGGAGAACCTACTTAATTTGTACTTTCCAAAATAATACACAGCCCTCCTTCAGGCGCTTTTGGTGCCCGCCGAGTCCCACGGTCACAGGCTTCACCCGCCTGTGATTTTTGATAGGGTCCCCGCTTCGCCGTAGCGGCAAGACCCGGTTTCCGCGGAGCTTCTCCCTCCAGACTAGAGGGAATCCGCCATTGCCGATGGCGCCGCCTCCGGAAGTCACTGATTCAGTTTGCATTTGAAGGAGAACCTACCGTATTTTTCGCACGATTGGACGCACCGGACCATAGGACGCACCTAGTTTTTTGGGGGAGAAATAAAGGAAAAAAATTTTCCCTTTATTTCCCCCCCAAAAGCAGGTCAGGGAAACCGAACCAGGTCGAGGAACAGCGGGATAGTGGCGCTGCGCCTCCCTGCTGTCCCCCGAGCTTGTGGGGCTGGCTGATGTCTGCCTAGCGCGTGGGGCGCTCTGCTTCAGGGCGCCCCACCCGCCGGGCGGCAGGCTGCTATCCGCAGCTTGGGGAGCCTTGCGGGGAACTGCTGCAGGGCTCCCCACGCTGCGGATGTATGCCTGGCGCGAGGGGCGCTCTACTTCAGGGCGACCCTCGCGCCTGGCGGCAGGCTGCTATCCGCAGCGTGGGGAGCCTTGCGGGGAACTCCTGCAAGGCTCTGCACGCAGCGGATGTGTTCCCGAAGCGCCGGGCGCTCTGATTTCAGGGCGCCCGACGCTCCGGGAAGCAGGCTGCTGTCCGCAGCTTGGGGAGCCTTGCGGGGAACTGCTGCAGGGCTCTCCACGCTGCGGATGTATGCCTGGTGCGAGGGGCGCTCTGCTTCAGGGCGCCCCTTGCGCCGGGCGGCAGGCTGCTATCCGCAGCGTGGGGAGCCTTGCGGGGAACTCCTGCAAGGCGCTCCACGCTGTGGGTGTGTTCCCGAAGCGCGGGCGCTCTGCTTTCAGGGCGCCCGACGCTCCGGGAAGCAGGCTGCTGTCCGCAGCTTGGGGAGCCTTGCGGGGAACTGCTGCAGGGCTCTCCACGCTGCGGATGTATGCCTGGTGCGAGGGGCGCTCTGCTTCAGGGCGCCCCTTGCGCCGGGCGGCAGGCTGCTATCCGCAGCATGGGGAGCCTTGCGGGGAACTCCTGCAAGGCTCTCCACGCTGCGGGTGTGTTCCCGAAGCGCGGGCGCTCTGCTTTCAGGGCGCCCGACGCTCCGGGAAGCAGGCTGCTATCCGCAGCGTGGGGAGCCTTGCGGGGAACTCCTGCAAGGCTCTCCACGCTGCGGGTGTGTTCCCGAAGCGCGGGCGCTCTGCTTTCAGGGCGCCCGACGCTCCGGGAAGCAGGCTGCTATCCGCAGCGTGGGGAGCCTTGCGGGGAACTCCTGCAAGGCTCTCCACGCTGCGGGTGTGTTCCCGAAGCGCGGGCGCTCTGCTTTCAGGGCGCCCGACGCTCCGGGAAGCAGGCTGCTATCCGCAGCGTGGGGAGCCTTGCAGGGAACTCCTGCAAGGCTCTCCACGCTGCGGGTGTGTTCCCGAAGCGCGGGCGCTCTGCTTTCAGGGCGCCCGACGCTCCGGGAAGCAGGCTGCTATCCGCAGCGTGGGGAGCCTTGCGGGGAACTCCTGCAAGGCTCTCCACGCTGCGGGTGTGTTCCCGAAGCGCGGGCGCTCTGCTTTCAGGGCGCCCGACGCTCCGGGAAGCAGGCTGCTATCCGCAGCGTGGGGAGCCTTGCGGGGAACTCCTGCAAGGCTCTCCACGCTGCGGGTGTGTTCCCGAAGCGCCGGGCGCTCTGCTTTCAGGGTGCCCGATGCTCGGGGAAGCAGGCTGCTATCCGCAGCCTAGACACGGCTAGCGGAGCGCTAATCCCGAAGCTTGGGGCGTGCAGAGCTCAGCGCGCCCCAAGCTTCTGGGTGCCGGCAAGGTCTCCGCTAACTGGGTCTCCCACGGCTAGCGGATAGCTTCCTGAAGCCTGGAGAGCGAGAGGGGTCCGTGCGCACCGACCCCTCTCACTCTCCAGGCTTCAGCGAAAGCCTGCATTCGCTCCATAGGACGCACACACATTTTCCCTTGCTTTTTAGGAGGGAAAAAGTGCGTCCTATGGTGCGAAAAATACGGTACTTAATTTGTACTTTCCAAAATAATACACAGCCCTCCTTCAGAATTTGCATTTCTCCAAATTTTGCAGTGCCATTTGCAAGTCGAATAATGTGTACCATTTTTATATTAGTGCATATATTAGTGAAAATAACTTACACAAATATATGAGGGGAATTGCTCTGAAAGAAAATGTGTTCCTTAGGAGAAATTCACTGTGAAATCCTGGTGAATTTTCATGAGTAGAAAAAATCACAAACTGGCATAAAAATGTGAATAACTGAAGACTGGGGAAATGAGAAGTCCAGAGAAACCCAAATGGATAAATTCACTCATCCCTGTCTTCTGGAAATCCAGAGTCCAAAACTAGTACTTTTTCCACATCATTCACACATTTTAGACTGCTGTTACTTGTGACGCTCATTTAAACGCCTACCTCAAGAGGCTGCGGCCTACTTGCTCCCTTCTCTCTCCAGCTTGGCAATGATTATTGTTTACCTTTCAGGGGCTCTTTTTCTCTCCTAAAAAAAGAAAAAGAAAAGGGGGGGAAAGATCATGGAACACCCAGGCTTTAATGTATGTAATGAAACTGATACAGTAATTTTATTCCTGGGTCATAAATGGAATGGGCTGTAAAGTAAAGTTGGGTGTTTTTTTGAAACCAGCCTCAAAGAACGAATTGTTCCAAAGGGTCTGGTTAATGAGACAGTGAAACGTATATGAGGTTCATGTCGAAGAGAGACCAGCTCTTGGTCGCTTTTCCTTCCTAAAAGATCTGTGCTCCCTCTCTCTAAAAAAAGCCAAAATAATATATATTCCTCTCTCCCTCCCTCTCGGCCTCCTCAAAACACACAGCCTTCAAGCAGCAGGAGTCGCGAGCCCTGAATTCATTTCTGGTTAACAACTTGTGTGGCCTTTGTGAGAGGCATTTCCCAGCTCTAGACCTCATTTCCCTTATTTTGGAACAAAAACGGGTAGCAATCCTTAGGCATTCCCAGAAGAGGGGATCAATTAGGAACCCCTCCCCATGTGCTTACACAGAGAAGAAATGGACGAGATGAGAAGGAGAACGCCACAGCTACGCACATAGTCAAAAGAGATGGGCGCCATGAGCACGTCATGTTTAACAAGATCACGTCCCAGATCCAGAAACTATGTTACGGTCTCAATTTGGACTTCGTCAGCCCTGCTGCAATCACCATGAAAGTGATCCAGGGCCTGTACAGTGGGGTTACTACTGTAGAACTGGATACTCTTGCCTGCTGAAACAGCAGCAACCCTGACAACCAAGTACCCTGACTATGCTATCCCCGCAGCAAGAAATGCTGTCTCCAACCTGCACAAGGAAACTAAGAAAGTATTCAGCGAAAAGGGAAGGAGTGAAGCAAATCTTTCTATGGCATGCACACTCAGGAATCTTCCTACTGTCCCATTGTGCACTGAGAGGCACAGCCTCTCACTGGGTGGTGAGTGGGCTTGCACGTTCCTATGACCCTTGTGAGCGAAGCCATCAGGAGTCTTGTATATTTAATACTTTGGCTCTGATAAATACCAAAAGAAGAAAAAGAAGAAATTCTGTGGCACCAAAAACAGGTTCTGGAATAAGCTCAGGCATGGATCATGACCAGTTTAGTCTTACATTTATGAAACATTACAGGGGGACTTCCTATGACAAATTGGAGCAATGTTTATGCAAACTCATTTTTCCCCCAGCTAAACTGTGTCAGAGTGAAAAGGCAACGCTGTCCATGCCAAGAGGTGGGAAAGGGTGCGCCAAGCTCTGGGTACATTTTCATTCACAGTGATTTTTATCTAGGATATCAGCAATCTTTGATTCTGGATCATATGCTCTGTAGAGAAAGGCCGTAGCTAATGATTTAGAGGAGACCAAAACTGGTTACAGAATCTGGGCCTGTGATGCCGTGTAATGGGGCTGGCCTTATCTCATTGTTTCAAAGAGGTACTTTAAGATAATGCTCCAAACTGTCCAAAGTGGGGGGAATTGAACTTACACAACAATTTCACAAGCTCATCAAAAAAATCTGGGAGAGAGGAGATCACAACAGACTTTAGAGATGCCAAAATTATCAATCTCTCTTTTTTTTAAAGTGATAGAACGGATTGCGGAAACTATCAACACATTTCTTTACTAGCTGTGGCTGGCAAAATTCTTGCAAGGATCTTAGCAAACCATCTCCTAACAATATCCGAGGCTACTCTTCCTGAATCCCAAAATGGTTTTCAGCCTTCTAGGGAGACAGTGGACATGATTTTCTCCAGCTCAACAGCTTCAAGAAAAATGCCGAGAGCAAAACCAACCCCTGTATATGGCGTTTGTTGACCTGACTAAGGCCTTCAACACTGTAAATCGTAATGCCCTGTGGACTGTCCTTTTGAAAATTGGCTGCCCAGATAAATTTTCGAACATCCTTCAGCTCCTCCATGATCATATGACAACAACAATCGCAGATAACAATGGCTGTCAAAGTGAACCATTCACAGTGGGATCAGGTGTTAAACAGGGTTCACTTATCACCCCAACTCTATTTATTATTTTCATTACCATGAGCCACACATTGTTGAAGGGAAACTCCCCACCAGAGTAGAAATCATATATCAAAAAGATGGAAAGCTCTTTAATCTGAGTAGGCTGAAAACGAAGAGCAAGTTTACCATAACTTCTGTCATAGAGCTTAATTAATGCCGAAACCCAGCATCACCTTAGCTCTGTGAGTGCAGCTTTCTCTCAGTTGAAGTGCAGAGTGTTTGAGGACCGGGGTTTTCACATGGAAATCTGTGTTTACAAAGCTATTGTACTATCAATTTTACTGTATGCTTGTGAAACTTGGACCACTTATAAATGCCATCTCCAACTCTTTGAAAGATTCCATCAATGGTGTCTCTGAAAAGTTTTACGTATCACTTGGGAAGACAGGTGAACTAATGCCAGTGTACAGGAAAAAGGAAAGATCACCAGTGTCAAAGCAATGGTCCTTCAACATCAACTTCGTTGGACTGGTCATGTTGTTCAGATGCCCGATTATCATCTTCCAAAGCAACTACTCTATTCCGAACTTTAAAATGGAAAGCATAATGCTGGTGGTCAACAAAAGAGGTTTAAAGACTCTCTCAAGGCAAATCTTGGGAAACACTGGCCTGCGAGTGCTCCAGTTGCAGAACAGCCTTTACCAAAGGTGTCATGGACTTTGAAGATGCTCAAACTCAGGACAAAAGGGGGAAATGTGTTAAGAGGAAGGCATGTTTGGCAAACCCTCACCGTGATCAACTCCCACCTGGAAACCTATGTCCCCACTGTGGAAGGATGTGTGGGTCCAGAATTGGCCTCCACAGTCACTTACGGACTCACTGTTAAGACCAGGGGTAGGCCACCTAAAGCCCATGGGCTGGATGTTGCCGAATCGCCTTCTCAATCCAGCCCACAGACGCTCCGGGAATCAGCATGTTTTTACATGAAAAGAATGTGTCCTTTTATTTAAAATGCATCTCTGGGTTATTTGTGGGGCCTGCCTGGTGTTTTTACATGAGTAGAATGTGTCCTTTTATTTAAAATGCATCTCTGGGTTATTTGTGGGGCCTGCCTGGTGTTTTTACATGAGTAGAATGTGTCCTTTTATTTAAAATGCATCTCTGGGTTATTTGTGGGGCATAGGAATTCGTTCATTCCCCCCCCCCAAAAAAAAATATATATATAGTCCAGCCCACCACATGGTCTGAGGGACGGTGGACCAGCCCATGGCTGGAAAAGGTTGCTGACCCCTGGTTAAGACTGTGGTTGTGGAAGACAATCTTACTTGGCTACAAGTGATCACCAGAGAAGAAGATGACGACACAGAGCATAAAGTGGTAACAGTGGAGGCCAGATACTGACTGGGTCTGAGCCAAGGTACCGAGTCAGCCTATTCGGGTCATAGGACTGGCACCAACTCTTGACAATATGGGGCACAAGACAGATAGTTTACTAGTTCCCCATCCAGCCTAAGACTCTCCCTGCCTAAGGCAGTTCTGTGGTACAGTCTGGCAAACTGAGGTTAGTGCATATGTGCTAGGTCAGGGTCATGTGAGAAATGTTTGTGGGGATCATATAAAGAGGGGGAAGGGGCAATTTTCATCCCCAACATGACACTGGACTGGGTGAAGAGATTTGTAAATCACTTATGAGGCTTTGATGACGTAACCGTATAGAAATCCAGTGGAATGCATAAAAATAACATTTAGTTATGTGTGGCATTTATACCCCACCCTATAAACTTGTGCTTTAAAAAATGTAAAAAAGTATTAGGGTGGTCTCTGCCCTCAGGCTTGTCTTCTAAAAAGGCATGGCACTCAAGGAAAAAGGAATGGGAGGGAAGAGGGAAAAGCAAGCTCAAGCACAAGTTCTTAAAGTGACAGTTCTTATGACTCAGTTAAGAGCAGCAACTCCACACTGATATCAGTGGTGGTTCTGGGTGTCTTGTCCTTGATACGCCTCTTCATCCAGTCCAGCTACTGCTGCTACTCTGCTTGCAGTGTTTGGCCACTGGTGCCACCATGCATCTAGTAAGCCAGGCACAGGTCTGGTGGGAAACACAGAAATGTTTGGTGGGTCAGTTCTGGACCGTGGGACAACAGTGCACCACCCCCCTGCTGTAAATCCTTGCTCTGCACTGGCTGTCCTGATATGCCTAGAAATAACAGCAAGCCAAATTTCCCTCCCCAGTTCCCATTTTCAAGGGGCCATTCAGCCCCCGTGAAAGCAGGGAGGGAAACTATGGCCATTTTATGAGAGCAGGAGAAAGACTACAAAGTTTTCAAGAGCGGAGCTGACTTACATTGCTCAGATTAGGTGGTGAGGATGTCCCCCACTACTTTTTGGGTGGACAATCAGAGCATGTGCAAGGCAGGGCTGTAGCTAGGGGGTGGTGAGGTGGGCCCCCGCCAGGGGTGCAGGCGATGGGGGGGCAGAAAATCAGCTAAAAATATGTCCATAAATATAAATATTGATTATTGCCTCATAAGAAATGGTTTTCAATAGAGGTGGAGGGGGTGGAGGAGAGGTGAAAAGAAGAACTAACTTGTCCGTGGCTGGACAGTTCTGCCAGGGGCACAAGATCACCTAGCTCATTACAGTCGATCAGGTATATGAAGACGAGGAGCAAAGGCAGTCCTCTGGGAATGTCCAGGCGACCTTGGAACCGACAGCTCACAGAAGAACCCCGACCAGACCTAAGAGGAGGCGTGTAGTGGTGATAGGGGATTCCCTACTGAGGGGAACAGAAGCAGTGATCTGTGGGCCTGACAAGATGTCTCGGGAAGTGTGCTGTCTCCCCGGGGCTAAGATCCAAGATGTAACTGAACGACTGCAAGGAATCATAAAACCCACTGACAAATACCCCTTCCTCTTGGTTCATGTGGGAACCAATGACACTGCAAGCAATAGCCTCCAGAAGATCAAAAGAGATTACGAGGCTCTGGGCAGGAAATTGAAGCAATTAAATGCACAAATTGTCATCTCATCTGTCCTCCCAGTTGAACGACGTGGCCCAGGGAGAGAGGGAAAAATAGTGGAAGTGAACAACTGGCTTCGCAAATGGTGCAAACAGGAACGGTTTGGATTCTTAGATCACGGAATGCAGTTTCTTGAAGATGGACTTCTGGCAAGCGATGGGCTGCACCTCACAACGGTTGGGAGGAATGTTTTTGCAAAAAATCTCAGAAACCTCATCAGGAGGGCTTTAAACTGACTAATGTGGGGGAGGGAGACAGTGCTCCTGAAGGTAGGAGTCTATCAATTGATGAAGATGATCATCCAAATGTCATAGACCGAATGGAGCAAAGAGCATGCAGACCTAGTGGTGGGAGGAGAAAATCCTTAAATAAGAGACACGGGGGAATGATTAATGGACTTCAATGTCTGTACACTAATGCGCAAAGCATGGGAAATAAACAAGATGAGCTTGAGCTCCTGGTACAGCAAACTAAATATGACATAATAGGAATCACTGAAACCTGGTGGGATAAATCCCACGATTGGAATGTAATAATGGAGGGATACAATCTATTTCAAAGAAACAGACCAGACAAGAAAGGAGGAGGAGTGGCGTTATATGTCAGGGATGTGTATACCTGTGAAGAGATCCAAGATTTAGAACCTCAAAGCCAAAGTGAGAGCATTTGGGTCAAAATTAAGGGAGAGAAGAATAACAGTGACCTCATTGTGGGAGTTTACTATAGATCCCCAAGCCAAACGGAGGACATAGATGATGCCTTCCTGGAACAGATGGCCAAGCATGCAAAAGGAAGGGAGATAGTAGTAATGGGGGACTTCAATTACCCGGATATTTGTTGGATGTCAAACTCAGCCAAGAGCATAAGGTCAAACAGATTCCTCACTGCCCTTGCAGACAACTTCATTGTCCAGAAAGTGGGAGAAGCAACAAGAGGAACAGCCATTTTAGATCTGGTCCTAACCAATGTTGATGACCTGGTTAGTGGGGTAGAAGTGGAAGGATCATTAGGCGCGAGTGATCATGCTCTTCTGAAGTTTACTATACAGCGGAAAGGAGCAGCCAAGCATACTAGGACTCAATTTCTCGACTTTAAGAAAGCCGACTTCATAAAGCTTAGGGAAGTGCTGGGTGAGATCCCATGGACAGTAATACTAAAAGGAAAGGGAGTTCAAGATGGCTGGGAGTTTGTTAAGAGGGAGATAGTAAAAGCACAACTTCAGGCAATACCAATGAGACGGAAACATGGAAGGTGCCTAAAGAAGCCAGGGTGGCTATCTAAAGAACTTTTAACTGAGTTAAGATTAAAAAAGGATGTGTACAAAAAATGGAAAAGGGGGGAAACCACCAAAGAGGAATTCAAACAAATAGCCAGCACGTGTAGACACAAAGTCAGAAAAGCTAAAGCACAAAATGAACTCAGGCTTGCTAGAGAGGTTAAAAGCAACAAAAAAGGCTTTTATGGGTATGTTCGTAGCAAAAGGAAGAACAAAGAAACCGTGGGGTCACTCAGAGGAGAAGATGGTGAAATGCAAACAGGGGACACAGAAAGGGCTGAACTCCTCAATGCCTTCTTTGCCTCAGTCTTCTCCGATAAAGAAAACAATGCCCGACCTGAAGAATTTGGAGCAAATGATTCAGCAGAGGAAACACAGCCCAGAATAACTAAGGAGATAGTACAAGAATACTTGGCTAGTCTAGATGTATTCAAGTCTCCAGGGCCAGATGAACTGCATCCAAGAGTATTAAAAGAACTGGCAGATGTGATTTCAGAACCACTGGCAGTCATCTTTGAGAATTCCTGGAGAACAGGCGAAGTCCCGGCAGACTGGAGGAGGGCAAATGTTGTCCCTATTTTCAAAAAGGGGAAAAGAGAGGACCCAAATAATTACCGCCCAGTCAGTCTGACATCAATACCAGGGAAGATTCTGGAGCAGATCATTAAGCAAACAGTCTGTGAGCACCTAGAAAGGAATGCTGTGATCACCAATAGTCAGCATGGATTTCTGAAAAATAAGTCATGTCAGACTAACCTGATCTCGTTTTTTGACAGAATTACAAGCCTGGTAGATGAAGGGAACTCAGTGGATGTAGTCTACCTTGATTTCAGCAAGGCATTTGACAAGGTGCCCCATGATATTCTTGTAAAGAAGCTGGTAAAATGCGGTCTTGACTATGCTACCACTCAGTGGATTTGTAACTGGCTGACTGACCGAACCCAAAGGGTGCTCATCAATGGTTCCTCTTCATCCTGGAGAAGAGTGACTAGTGGGGTGCCACAGGGTTCTGTCTTGGGCCCGGTCTTATTCAACATCTTTATCAACGACTTGGATGATGGACTCAAGGGCATCCTGATCAAATTTGCAGATGACACCAAACTGGGAGGGGTGGCTAACACCCCAGAGGACAGGATCACACTTCAAAACGACCTTGACAGATTAGAGAACTGGGCCAAAACAAACAAGATGAATTTTAACAGGGAGAAATGTAAAGTATTGCACTTGGGCAAAAAAAATGAGAGGCACAAATACAAGATGGGTGACACCTGGCTTGAGAGCAGTACATGTGAAAAGGATCTAGGAGTCTTGGTTGACCACAAACTTGACATGAGCCAACAGTGTGACGCGGCAGCTAAAAAAGCCAATGCAATTCTGGGCCTCATCAATAGGAGTATAGCATCTAGATCAAGGGAAGTAATAGTGCCACTGTATTCTGCTCTGGTCAGACCTCACCTGGAGTACTGTGTCCAGTTCTGGGCACCACAGTTCAAGAAGGACACTGACAAACTCGAACGTGTCCAGAGGAGGGCAACCAAAATGGTCAAAGGCCTGGAAATGATGCCTTATGAGGAACGGCTAAGGGAGCTGAGCATGTTTAGCCTGGAGAAGAGGAGGTTAAGGGGTGATATGATAGCCATGTTCAAATATATAAAAGGATGTCACATAGAGGAGGGAGAAAGGCTGTTTTCTGCTGCTCCAGAGAAGCGGACACGGAGCAATGGATCCAAACTACAAGAAAGAAGATTCCACCTAAACATTAGGAAGAACTTCCTGACAGTAAGAGCTGTTCGACAGTGGAATTTGCTGCCAAGGAGTGTGGTGGAGTCTCCTTCTTTGGAGGTCTTTAAGCAGAGGCTTGACAACCATATGACAGGAGTGCTCTGATGGTGTTTCCTGCTTGGCAGGGGGTTGGACTCGATGGCCCTTGTGGTCTCTTCCAACTCTATGATTCTATGATTCTATGATTCTATTCTATGATTCTAGCTACAGCTCTGGTCCAAGGTGTACTAGGACTTCCCAGTCCTGTCTTGTTTCCTGCCAGCAGCTGCCAAATGTGCATGGAAAGGTGATTTGATACTTGATTTAAATAAGGTGAGGCAGACTCTGCACACCACCAAAGATGCGCGATATTCCCTGCCCCCTTGTTCCTACATAGAAACAACAACAACAACAACAACATCCCACACAAAAAGTCTAAGTCTAGAAAGCAAAGAAATGCTTCTTGTTTGGCTAAAGAAACACAAGAAAAGGCATCACTATGCTACCAGACAAGTCCTATCTGCATTACACATTTAAAGGAGTATAAACTTTCTGTATCCTTAACGAACTACACTTCGCTTTCTTTGGGGAAACTCATGACTCTTTAAAGTGTTGTGGTGCTGCTTTAAGAATATAAGAAGAGCCTGCAGGGTCAGGCCAATGACCAATCTAGTCTAGCATCCTGTTCTCACAGTGGCCAACCAGTTGCCCATGGGATACCAGCAAGCAGGATTAGAGAGCAAGAGCATATGCAGAGTTGTTTCTATTCTGACAAAAACTATGTCATTTGGTTCATTGTCTGCTGTGTTGAATACCACTTTAAAAAACCATGGCTTCACCCAAAGAATCATGGGAACGGTTGTTCAATAAGGGTGCTGAGAATTGTTAGGAGCCCCTATTCATTGCACAGAACTACAATTCCCAGAGTTCCATGGGAAGAGAGATCGATTGTTAAACCACTCTGGGAAATGTCTCAGAGGGGGGAAAGGTTCTCCAAACAGTACCCTTAACAAACTACAGTTCCTAAGATTCCTTTGAGGAGGTATCAAAAGTGTTTTAATTATATAATGCAGATGGGGTCTTAGTTGGATGAAACATTTTTTATTTACAATGTTTGTATGTCATCCAATAACAAAGGTTCTCTGGAGCATTTACAAGTAAAATAACAACCAAAAAATACAAAACAAAAATATAATCTAAACCCAGAATAAAGCTAGGAATAGAATAAAGTCAGCAGCAGAGAATAGCACCAGTATAACAGATCTAAAAAGTAGTTTTTTGAAATGTGGGATTTTTTTCATGAAAACTATAACACATACAGCAGGGTTAGCCAACATAGTGTGCCCCAGATGTTGTGGACTACAACTCTCACCAGCTCCAGGGAGCTTGGCCAATGGTCAGGGATGATGGGAGTGGTAGTCCACAAGGTCTGGAGAACACTATATTGGCTACCTTGAACTACAACAAAGAGCTTCCATCTGTTGACTAAAAGGAACTGATAACACACACAGAACTGTGAAATTTAGGAACAATCCTTAATCTAGGTTGCAGAAAGATTAGTAGAAATGATCAGTTGTTTAATATTATTATGTAGTTGTTGGGTGGGGTTGTGGTGGAAGACATCATTTGAATTTTGTGCTTCATGCTGATTGTAAGGAGAGAGATCTGGCACAGGGATGCATGTAGCTCTCCAGATGTTGTCGGCCTACAAATTCCCATCATCCCTGACCAATGTCTGGGGTTGATGAAAGTTGGAGTCTGAAGAGACAGGTTCCCCACTGCTGATCTAAGACACCCATTTTGTTTTTCCCAACCAAGTCATGGGCTGAACTTAATTTTCAACTAAAATCCCAACCGTACTCAGTGCAAATGCTTTGTGTTGGGGGGAGGAATATAAAAATACAAGGATCATAAGATCATGAAAACAGGAGCGGGGGTTACACAAATGTACTGAAAGCCCAATTGGGTGAGGACGACACATTTTTAACCAAGTTCCTTAAATCAGCCCCACAGTTCAGTTGTATTCCCTTGGAAATCCTCACAAAGAAAAACATGGTGAATGAGAAGTTTGGTTTTCATTAAAAACTTGAATGTAAGGGTTTTTGTCGTTTTCAATGGGCCTTTGATTCCTACAGATGGAATGTTTTCAGAACCTTTTTTTTAAAAAAAGAAAGACTGTTCCGTACTTTCCTTTCTTACAACGGCAGAGAAATGTAAGTAAATTTGAAATCTCTTGTGTGTGTGCATATGTGTAACCCCACAACTGCCTCCTCCATCTATCACTGATGCACATGGACAGATTCCCACATACACAACACATATAGCGGTGTATGCATACACACAACATGCATGCACAAATGTGCATGTACAAATCCACCAAATTACTCACACCCATAACACAAGGACATCCTTCCACTCTTCCCAACATCTAACTGCTGCTGCATCAGTGTACCCTGGAACCTTGAAAGGATCCCAGCTTGAAATCCTTGTTTGTCAGTACCACAAAGCTAGTGGTAAAGATGGCAAGGAACCGGGGCATCCATTGACAACACAGCCAATCTGCAAGAGGCAGGAAATGCTTGGCTCCAGCCAAGTGGCCACTACAGCTGTCCCAAGAGCAGGCTCTATGAAGCTCTGAAGCCTGAAGAATGCCACGCTAAGCAAGTCAGACAAACCATGAATTGAGAAGATTGAGGCAACGGGTGTCTGGATCATTCAGCCTGAAAAACACCATACTGGCTTCCCAAAAGCAGGTGCTGGGCCTTGGCCCACTGGGGCTCATCTCAGTGCACACAAAAAATAAGAGCAGCTGCCTAATCCCAAACACTGTTGAGGCCGAGACAAACCTGCTCACCCCTTTATGTGCACCTTTTTAGCAGCACACCTTGCAAAACCGTTCGCCTGTTCAGTTACAATGGCTTCACTTGCACTCGCTTTCAATTGACTTCACTAGCCCTCAGCGACATCATCACATAGCCAGATATGATTGGCTGGACAGCTTCACGGTGATATAACATTCACTATGTAATCTCTGACTGGATAGGGTCACCTTGGCATCCAATTCAGTAAGCATTGGCTTCATTTGCCCCCCACATAGTCAAATATGATTGGCTATGTAATACTGTGACGTCATCAGATTCGCTGCAGGATCCCTGGTTGGTTAGGATTACCTATACGGCTAATTCAGAAAGGAGATTCACTTTGGGGGATATGATACCCAATTGGATTTTAAAAAGCAGATGAATGTGAGCAGTCTAGCACTTCTGTTGTATAAAAAGCACTATTTTTGACCTAGAAATCAAAACTTGAGAATATTTGGTATGAAGCTGTTTTTTAAATCCGTGTAGGGATTCATTTATTTTTTACTTCTATATTTTGTTCATACAAAGAATTAAGAAATGCTGTACATCCTTCCCCCACCCCAGAGTCTGAAGTGGTGCAGTCCTGGAACACATGTTGCCACATGATCTGCTCTTCGCGCAGAGCAGTGGCGCAGTTTATTTTGACTTCTGAATGATTTCTTTTTAAAAAAAGAAAAAAAGCTGTTTCATCACTTTCCAAGATGAGTTCCTTGCCAGGAAGTTCAATGCCCACTGAGCTTGCCACCCAACATTGCCCTTAGCCTAACTCTACATCAAGAAATTAAGAAAAATTGTGCTAATGTTGCATTCATTAAAGCAGATTAGTTTTTAAAAATAAGAAGGCAAACGCCTTTTCCTTCACAGAGAAGGATGCCCCAGCTGAATGCCCAAGGAAGGAACTGCAGCACCAAGAGCAATAAAAGGGCACATTAATGATTTTTCAAAGCTCAGTTGTTCCCAGCTCAAGCTCATATTCATTTTTTTTTCTGTAGCACTTTTCATATGAGGATTTCAAAGTATTTTCCTGGCTGACATTAATTTAATTAAGACTGGCTTCAGCCGTGGGAGGCTGTGTGTTAACAATGGGTATAAAGCGGGTGTCATCAAGTGCAGCCTGTTATACGGCCTTCTGAGCTTGTTTGTGTTTTGAACCCCAGCACGTGAGCCACCGGTCACTTGCGGGGAAGGTTCTGGGAAGGGTTGGTGAAGCAAACTCCTACAAGGGTGAGGAGGAGCAGGAGCAGGAAAGACCTGGCAGGCTGCAAGAACAACTCAACCCATCCTTATCAGAAAGGGGAAAAGGAGAGTGGTTTCTGGGATGACGCATTCTGACACTTTCAGCAAAGGAATGATATTATGATAAAGCAGGCTTCCTCAACCTCGGCCCTCCAGATGTTTTTGGCCTACAACTCCCATGATCCCTAGCTAGCAGGACCAGCGGTCAGGGATGATGGGAATTGTAGTCTCAAAACATCTGGAGGGCCGAGGTTGAGGAAGCCTGCTCTAAAGGTCTCCCTGGGCCTAGCAGTACTTAAACCAGGAGCTGCCACCCTGAAAGCTAAGAGATTTGGTTAGAGCCTGCTGGATCAGGCCAGTGGCCCATCTAGTCCAGTATCCTGTTCACACAGTGGCCAACCCAAGGACAAGAGCCCTTTTCCCTCCTGCAGTTTCCAGCAACTGGTGTTCAGAAGCACTATTGCCCCCAACTGCAGAGACAGGTGATAGTCATCATGGCTAGTGGGCATCGATTACCTTATTCTCCATGAATTTATTTAATCTTTTAATCCAAGTTGTTGGCCATCACTGCATCTTACCCACAGAGGCTAGTGGCGCAGGACACCAAGTTCTAGAGGGTGCCAGGGAAGAGGTGGAGGCTGGATGCGGCGCCTCCCGGCATCAGCTTGCCGCCTCTGCCATGCCCGGAGCCTCCACCTGCCATAGCCACCACGGCATGGAGCAGCCAGCTGAGCCGGGAGCCGCCGCGTCCAGCCTCCACCTCTTCCCCGCCGGCAGAGCTGCCCTCCAGCCACTGCCCACCTCCTCCAGCCCTACAAAGCTGGGCGCGTTGCTGGCAGCACCGACCTCCCTAAAAAAGGTTGCAACTCTGGGAAAGCGGGGGGAGGGGTGTCAGAGGGATCTTTGCACCACAGCGCCAGATATGCTTAAGACGGCCCTGCTCCTGTGGGTGTATGTGCTGTGTAATGAAGTATTTAGTTTTATCTGTCTTGTTTGTTCGTTCGTTTAAAACTTACATCCCACCCTTCATCCAAAGACCCCAGGGTGGACATAGCTAAACTGATTTTTCAGTGCAAATTGAAAAATAACCATTACTAATATAAATTACTACAAATCAGGGGCCTGTGGTGAGTTGGAGACATGTAACTTACATGATTCTTCATACCTAAAGGTCTCAACATAACTTAAAAACATATTACAATAATATTAACTAAAAACTGTTGCATTAAACAACTCTCCAAGCTAGGGATGGGGAGAAATTTGATTCAGTTTTTATTTAAAGGCAAATTTTCACTTTCTGAAACAATGCATGAAGTAAAACACAGCCATCCTTTGAAATTCACAGTTCTCTGAATTTTGCAATATAGTTCCCTAGCCAAGGTATGTGTACAAAATGCATGCACTATAGTGTGCATATAAATACATACATTAGTGGTAGCAACATGCAAAATGCATTCTCTTAGGAAAAAACTGCATACAAATGTATATATTAAGAGAAATCGGTACTAAAAAGCTGATTAATTTTCATTAGGACTTCTTTTTTAAAAATTCACAGACTGCTATGGAATTGTGGAGGACTAAGCTGAAGACGGGAAAAATAAGAAACTCAGAGAAGCCGAACCTGACATATTCCCCCAAGTATACACTGCTGGCCATAAAATGATCAGCAGCAATCGCGCGCACACACACACAAAACAACAGTAGGCAGCTGTTTTGAGCAGGCAAGAGACAAATAGAAATATTGTATTTTTTAAAAAGTCTTAGCCAGCAGGTGAAGAGATGCTAAAACTTTGAGCTTGGCAAACCTCTCTGAGGAGAGCATTCCAAAGGTGGGGAGCCATTGCAAAAGACAATTATTTTTTTAAGTTCATCTTTATTCAATTAAAATACAAATATATATACATACATAAAGATAAAAAAGAAAAGATTAAGACAAGAAAAGAAAAAGGGAAAAAAGAAGACAATGATTTTATGAAGTGGTGCCAGGGACATGGGCAATAGTGAAGGTGCGCCAGATTAGATGTATGGCGATCAGATTCACCCACCTCTTGTGTCTCCGCACATACCAAAAAGAGACCACCTTCTCCCTTGTCCCTGGTATATCCCCCCCGCCATTGGCCATTGACTGGGGCTGATGGGAGTTGGATGGGGTTGATGGGCTGGTTTGGAACTCCAAAACATCTAGACAGCATCAGGTTGGGGGAAGGCTGGACTAGAGTGTGGGATTTCAAGGCTTCCTTGCCACCTCCTACACCACATTCTTTTTTATATTAATCGACAACATGTGTACCCTTCTAACGAAAACCAGAGTGGTCTTCTAAATCCACTTTTGTTCACAAGAGTACTTGCATTAATGCCCACCCATCTCCCTCCATAATCTGCCATTTTCTCCTCATTTCCAAATGGTCTGCACTGTCTAGATAGCACTTCCCTGCGCTAGAGCCAGAGGACTGAGTTACGGGGTCTGCATCTCCCTTTGGTGTAATAAAAAGACATATGGGGCAGGGGGAAGGAATCGGTCGCAATACATGAATGAGCAATGTTGTTGCAAAATAATATTTTTTCTCTCATTTGTTTATTTTCTTTGTTGCTTAATCCTTTTGATGATACTCTTAACCATTGCCAAGGGGGGGGGGGGATGGAGGGGGAAAGAATACTTGGCAACTGACAGGTTACAGACTCCCAATGCTGCCTTGGGGGATACGAGTGCAGCTCCTGCCCTTCCAGAGTTCTCCATTTCACCGCAAAAGAAGCTGCTATTAATACTTTCATTGGCCAGTGTACAATTAAAACAACAGTATTTCAAGCTTTCCAGTTAAAAAATAAGCCCATTCACATCCTAATATCTTGATGCAGTTGGCAGAAATAACAGTGTATGCCTCTGAGTTCCCAGTGGCTGGGAATCACAAGAGGGGAGAGGGCTGGTCCACTCAGGTCCTACTTTGGGGGCTTCGCATTGGGGCATCTGGTTGGTCACTGTGAGAATGACTAGGTGGGCCATTGGTTTCATCCAACAGGACTCCCATTACGTCCTTAACACACTACTCAATGCCTGGATGCCCATAAAAAGGAGAACATGGGATGAAACGTTCTCCCTTCCCATTGCATGTGTGATGTTCACTTCATCAAAACGGTTGGGTTTCCTTTCTTGATGGCACAGTAAATCACACCACCTATCCTAGCGAAGAGAAGTCATTAGAAGAGGAATAGAGACGGTCTGATTGTGCCATGCCGCCTTCAAAATATGCATACATCTTTTTCTCATCCTGGGCCCAGTTTGGGAAGTGATAGTGGTCACTGTTCTGCAGGTTTCGAAGGGGTTCGGCTGGAACCAAGAGACAACTGATTGTGATGGGTGCCTATGGGATAGCATATGTGACAGCGCCAACCCGCAGCGCTGGCGCAAGACATCTTGCTGCTGAGCCAAAGCTGACTAGATTGGCAGTTGAGTCTACCCTCAACATTGGTGATAGGAAGGCATCAGACTAGCTCAGGTGGGCAGGGCAGTTGTGTGGTGCAGACAGCCTCATCCTTCAGCCCTGTATCTCTTCTACCCACCACATAGCATCGACCACCTGAGAAATTTACCAGCTTACCAATTCAGGGTTATGAATCATAGAAAGCTGTGTTGTACTGAGTCAAACCATTGATCTGTTGAGCTCAGTATTGTCTACACGGACTGGCAGCAGCTCTTCCAGGATTTAGGCAGTAGTCTCTTCTAGCCCTGCCTGGAGATGTTGGGGATCGAACCTATGCACTTTTGCATGCAAACGAGATGCTCTGCCACTGAGCTACAGCCCCTCCTAAGCGCATTATTAGCCAGTGTACTCTTATGATTGTTCTGCGTTGTTATGATTACAATGATTTCAAATTATTGGTTCAGTTTATTACCAGCCCTCCACCATAAGGCCCCAGGGTGGGTTACAACAATTTAAGGTACAATATTTAAAAAAGTCTAACATAAATTACACTCCCAAGAATAGGGTAACAGTGATATAGCTATAGATTTCTTTGCTTATTATATAATATAACATAGAAGACCCCCATGGGAACTCATCATCTCATTCCATCACATGGTATGATTAACCACCAGCATCACTAGCTTCTAAGGTGCTCTCCTCAGGGGGAAATTGGACAAAGAGCTCCACTTGCTGCCTCAACTTCCTCACAGCAGCCATACATGCCTGCGGGTGTCTGTGCCACAGAGACCCACATGATTGCAACCAATCCATTAATCAAAATGATAGAAGCTGCCGGAAGTTGCCATGCAAGAGGATCCTGTCTCCAAGGCACCATCGGCAAGTTCTGAGGCTGTGTGGGTGGTGAGGAGGTTTCTGTGAAGTCAAGTTCTTGGTAGAGTCTTGTGTGGGCAGGGTTTCTGTGGAACTTGGAGGAGCAGAATGCTGCTTTCTCTCTCGCAGATAACGTGAAGGATCTGCTCCTCAGGAAGCTGAAGGGAGCCTTGAGTAGGGAAGGGCAAATCTGTCCATCTCAGTTTCTCAGCTTCTAAATCTTAAATTCATTGATTTAATACTCCCAATCTTAAATAGCATTTTAGTGTGTAGTGTGGAATTCTCCCAATTTTAGTACAGTGGTACCTCGGGTTACATACGCTTCAGGTTACAGACTTCGCTAACCCAGAAATATTGCTTCAGGTTAAGAACTTTGCTTCAGGATGAGAACAGAAATCGTGCTCCGGCGGGGCAGCGGCAGCAGGAGGCCCCGTTAGCTAAAGTGGTGCTTCAGGTTAAGAACAGTTTCAGGTTAAGAACAGACCTCCGGAACGAATTAAGTACTTAACCCGAGGTACCACTGTATGCAATTTTGCCTATTATGCATATATGCAAAACATATTTTTTCTAATATAGTGCATTTTTGAATATTATTTTTCACTAGACAAGGGATAAGTGAAACCGTCAATTTTGGTTTCTCTCAGTTTCTTATTTTTCCAATCATAAGTTCAATTCTCCACATTTCTACATCAGTTTGTGATTATTAGTTTTACTAGAGGCTGAACCTCAGCTTGCTCCACCCACCAACCCCCTACTATTCCCCCATTATCCCCCTAAAGCTTCCTCTTCCCACCCCATTCAAGTACTAAACCCTCCTTTCAGCTTCCCAACCCCATTTCTGGAGCCCCCTCTTTCTTCTATTCCACAGCCCCACTTTGCACCCCTGTTTTCACCTCCACTGCCATGGGTGCCGCCTTGAGCGCTGTGGAGGAAAGGATATAAGAGCAATAAAAATAAAATAATCCTCCTAAGGCCATTCAAGCTCATGGCCATCACAGCTTCATCTGGGATCAGATTCCAAAGTTTAATTGTTAGTAGCATTCGTATTATTAGTATTGTTACATTACATTATATTCCACCTTTCCTCCAAGGATCTCAAGGTGGCATATATGGTGCTCATCCCTCTGCATTTTATCCTCACAACAACTTTGTGCTGTGTGAAGAATTACTTTCTATTCCCTGTCCTGAATCTTCCCACATTCAAGGTCATTGGGTGCCCCTGAGTTCTCAATGCTATGAACAACTCCAGAAAGTGTTTTGTTTTTTTTTAAATGATATTTATTGAGAATTTAAAATTACAGAAAAAAGGAAAAAGAAAAGAGAAGGGGGGGAAAAGGAATTAAACAATACAAGTCAATAAAAAGGAAAAAAATACAAAACACACGATACATCAAAATGAAAAACAAAAATGAAAAAAAATATTAAAAACAAATCCAATATTCCCATATCTTTATCTTTCATTAACTTGTTTCATCGACCTCCTCACACCTCCCTTTTTTGTATTCTAATTATTAATTATCTCAGCAAATCCTTTCCATCTTTCACTATATTCTGTCCTTTGGTTGTCTTAATTTATTTTAACCTTATCTTACCATAAAAAACGCTAAAACTTAAAAACTTATTTGTACATAACTCCTTATAGCATTTCTACTAAAGCCAAATAGTTTCATTCCAACATTTTTCTAACACTCATTAATTTTACAATATTTCTTGATCTTGTTCTTAATTTCCTTCCTTTGTCACTGAGGAGTAGATCTCGGGGAGACTCCAACCTAACAATGTCTTTATCCCTTCTCGACAGGTCAGCCCAGTCTCCAAGGTAAGCACTAAAATCCAAAAGATATTTCGAAGCATGCTTCAATTTCCCTCCAAAGTTAAAGGCCCCCACAACTCCAGTCAAAACCAGATCCCAGCCAGAACATCCCTGCATAGGGGGATCTGTCCAACTTCCCATCTCCAATCCAAACGGGACTCCATCTCCCCAGGTCTGGCTCACTCCAGATTCGGTCATCAGAAACAACAGCTTATGTTCCTGCAAGGCCGCGGCTCTCTCCACTTGTATTACTTGAGGTTCAACAACAACCTCCTCCTTTGTCTTCTCCGCAGCTTGCCCTGTCAAAGCAGATTCCTGGGTCAGTTCCTCAGAAGGTTCTATATAAGTGTTCACTGTTTGTCCAAAATTATCAATTGCAGTAGTCATCAAATCCATCTTCTCATGAAGCTGTTCCAATAAAGCACTTGTTTTGCAAAAAGCAATCACTAAGGCTTCTTCTGTCCACATTCTTGTTCAAGGTCAATGTCTCGTTCTCACGATCTTTAATCTCTACAGCTGTAGAGTTCCCCAGGTCCACTCCAGCAACAGTTTCAAAAGCTCCCTCTAGGGGAAACAATTTCTATTTGTATCCGTCCTTTTAGAAGCAGATCCGGCAACAAAATTACTTTCGTTTTTCAAATATTTTGTTCCTTTTAAGTGCAAAAGGAAACATTGGAATCAATATGTTTCTCTTATTTAACTATCTGTCAACGTACGTTTTATTCACGGTCAATGAACTTTCCCAAAACGTCTGTCTTTTTGGCAGCCCATTCCCAGGTTCAAGATGGTAGAAATTTATCTTTCTTTACTCTCTCTCCTGCAGGCTTGAACAATCTAAGATTTTCCCCCTCTTCTCCTGCTTCCAAGTAGTTTTAGCCGATGGAGATTTAATCCTTTACAAAAAACTTTCCAGACTTTAGCTTGCAATGTCTTTGCTTCAATCTATTTACAAAAGCGGAAGGCGGACTTCCTGTTTAGAACCTTCCCGCTTCGGTGCCAAATTAAGATGTTTAGTAATCCAATTTTCCGTTCTACTCACGGGTAGTTGTTTAAAGTCCAATTGTCCGCAGGAAAAAGTCAGCACTCTCCGGCAACAGCAATGCGGCTTCACTCTGTGAAAAGAGCAATCGATTCAAAGCACCGCGCCGCTCACCCCACGTCGCTCCGGATCCCCGAAACCGGGTTTCCCTGCGAGTAGGGGAGGCGCAAAAGGTGCCAGCCCAATCCCACGTCCACAGGCTTCTCCCGCCTGTGGTTTTTGATGGGTCTCCGCCTCGCCGTGGCGGTCCAGACCCTGATTTCCACGAAGCGGATTCCTCCCGATCAGAGGAAATCCGCCATTGCCGGAGGCGCTAACCCGGAAGTCTCGGCAATAGCAAAAGTGTTAGTACACATCCACAAAAGGCAAAACTAACAGCATAATAGTAACCATGGATTGTTTTTCAGGAAAAGGGCCTGCTATGCCCTCAAAATAAGGACGGACAGTTTGGAGCATTATCTTAAAATACCTCCGTGGAACGATGAGATAAGGCAGCCTCATTACACGGCATCACAGGCCCAGATTATGTAACTAGTTTTGGTCTCCTCTAAATCATTAGCTACGGCCTTTCTCTACAGAGCATATGATCCAGAATCAAAGATTGCTGATATCCTAGATAAAAATCAATGTGAATGAAAACGTGCCCAGATCTCGGCACACCCTTTTCCACCTCTTGGCAAGGACAGTGTTGCCTTTTCACTCTGACAGACAGTTTAGCTGATAATATAATTGATTTCGCGCAAGCATTGCTCCATTTGGTAACCCACTTTTGAAAAACAAATGTGAGTTTGTGTCCAATGTTATAGGAAGTCCCCACCTCAGTGAAAACTGAGGAGGCTGGGGATAGATTCTGTAATGTCTCTTAAATGTAAGGCTAAACTGGGCATGATCCATACCTGAGCTTATTCCAGAACCTGTTTTTGGTGCCAGCACTGGAAATTCTGGATCGCACAGAATTTCTTCTTTTGGTATTTATCAGAGCCAAACTATTAAATACTGTATGTGTTTACAAAAAAAGAAGCAGAGATGTGAATCAGTCAATGAAGTCGCACTGTTGATATCCTACTATAGGACGACAATATGAACTACATTTTAATTCCACTTCCCCCCCCCCAAGGAGCTCAGGCCAATGTACATGGTATCCCCTCCTCTCATAACAATCCTGTGAGGTAAGAAAATAGACTGAAAGATTATGACTGACTCAAAGTCCCTCAGTGAGTTTCAGGATTTGAGCTCAAGGAGGATTTGAACCCAGCTCTCTCATACACTAGTATAGGGGTGGGCAACCTTTTTTCTGTCAAGGGCCACATTGCTATCTGTGGATGGAACCACCCCGCTCCCTCTTTGTCTCTGTCTCTTCTCTTCCCCCTAGCAGGCTGCTGAGGGAGCAACAGATTGCTCTTGCCAGTTATCTGAACTGATGGTTGCTTGCAAATGTCTTTTGAAATGAAGCCAAAGGCCATCACTGTTTGGTAAAACATACTTTGCTACTACACCACATGTGGTCTCAAAAGAACATCCCACCATCTTTTAAAACTGATTGGATACAGACTCTTGCAAAGCACATTAATAGAGCATTAAACAAGCAGATTAGGGGTCCTGCCACACTGTCCATGTTTTGTGGGAGGGACTCAAGTGCAATACTAGAAATTTAGGTTTGCGCAGTTGAAGTATTCTGTCACTGTAGGACAACAAATTGGCTTCTTTTTAAAGGACTTCTTCCAGTTTGGAAACTGATGAGTACATGAAAGGTGTAGGCTGGACAAATGACTAACAAGAAAATGTGTAGATACCCTGCAAGAAAATCAGGATGAATGCACATTGTCATTTAACCACCCTGTAAACAAACCACAACAAATGCTCAGTAAAACCCGGTTATAATCTAACCTCCTGTGCCAGCTTTGTGCAAGCATCTCAGGATGAATACTGAACAATCAGGTCACCTAGAGGAGCCCCAGATCCATAAGCATTGGGATGGGGCTCTTGGAGAACGCAGTTTCATTTGAGAATTGGGGTGCTACGGATAAGTCCCTATTTTCACCTGTGAAATATTGGAGGGTATTCTGAATTGAGTCCCAAGACAACGTCTGTTCACATGTGCAAAATAAGTGCAAAGAAGTCCAAGTTACATCTGCTTTGTGATGTAAGAAGCCACATCTAGTAGCATTCAGTGTAGCCCTCCAGCGGTTGCTGAGCTATAACTCCCATCACCCCTGGCCATTGGCCATGCTTGCTGGGGCTGATGGAAGTTGTAGCTCAGCCACACCTGAAGGGCCAAAAGTTCCCTAGACCTGGTCTGCAGTATAAGGCAGTAGTTGGGAACTTCAGACCCAGGGGCCCAGTGTGGCCCTCCAGACCTGTCTACTTGGCCCTTGGATTTCTGCCCAGGCCATACCTCTTCTCTAAGGATTCATACCTGGCTGGAATGAGTCATTGAACTCTGATAACGGCTGTGGCTTGCTTGAACAGAGGAGAGAAAGGAAGTGTGTGTAGAAACTAGTCCACTGCACAAAGGTAACATTTACATTAACTATACCAATAATTAAGTAGCCAATTACTATTGGTATACAAAACCCTCGTCAGATTGGGACCAGTTTACTGGCAGGGTTACTTTATCCCATAGGTGGCAACTTAATCGTTTTGATCTGGCAAACTGGCGGTACGACAAGTACCACAAAACACTCCTTTCACATTTGTGAGATATCCATCTTTTAGTGTGGCAGCGCCTACACTGAGGAACTCCCGTCCTGCTGACCTCAGGCAGGCACCTCCCCTGTACTCTTTCAGCACCTGCTTAAAACATTTCTGTTTGCAGAAGCCTGTCCAGATGCCTATATGTTGATATGATTTAATCTCTTTTGTTGTTGGTGTTAATTGTCTTGAAATGTTTTCAATTGTTTTCAACTGCGCTTCATCGATAACATTAATACTTCTTGTAAACTGCTTAGGGGCTTTGCTGCAACCAACTGCTATATATGTTTTGTTTAATAAAATAATTTGAATAATTGCTCCACCCACTTTTGCTTTTGGCCCAGCCCACTAACAGCATATGGTCCCTGGAAGATTGGTGAGATGGGAATGCGGTCCTCCAGTTGGAAAAAAAGGTGTCTTCTCTCTGGTATACTAGGAGAACCTTGTAGCTGGCAGCCCTAACAGAAATATTCCTGGTTTCGTTAATTCCTTGCATTATTTTTACATCTGCAGCGGGGTCACACACTGAGTCCAGTCTTCATGCTCCATCTGTCCTCTATATGCACATTTTGGTTCAATTTCTGCCATATTTCACGAAGTCTCCAGTCTCTCTCCCTAGACTTTCTGGAGTCCTCTTTGTTAGATGGATTGCTGGATGATTCATTGCACCCAAGAGACTTAATACAGTACATAAAATATTCTTATTCCTAATTTATTTCTCTTCTTTATTTTCATTCTCTTCTTTGGCCCCTCACTGGATTTTTATTTTATTTATTTGGCCATGCAACATAAAATAAATATTCACAAATAGAGACTGTAAGGGGGGGCAGTAGGAGGTGGAATTGGTTTTGGACGCTGTTTTCAGGGTTCACTGCTTTTCAATTTATTTAACCAGAGGGTGGAAGGCTGGGAATAGGGAAGAGAGCAACCCCTCCTCACCAGTTCCATTCCTTTATTGTCCCCTGGCTCTGTGCTGCCTTGAACTACTTCTGAATATTGCTGAGGCTGGGATAAATTCTTAAATTCATTCTGCGATTGGAGCATGCATGGTTTGCTTTCAGAGCAGACCCAAGACATTTCACTTCCTGAAGTCAAGGATGTGCTGCTGGCCCAATTCCAAATACTAAAATCATATGGACTAGCAGCTGAATCTTAAGGCAGATCCACACCATACATCCAAAGCACATTCTATGCACATTTAAAGCACAGGAGTTCGCAGGGGTCTTTGCAGGGTGGAGCCATGTGCTTCAAGTGTGCATTGAATCTGTTTTAAACATGTGGATCTGCTACAACTACAGCACCGCAGAGGGGGTAGTGTCTTCCTTTGCACTTGAGGTAGGGATGGGGGAGAAATTCAATGCAAACCCCCAGTTTTGATTGAATCTACCTAATTTGCACCACGCAAAGCAATACAAGAACAAAAATATAGCTATCCTTCGAAAATCACACTTTTTATATCTGTTTTAATTTTGTTTTGGGGGGTGTTATATGATTCTAAGTGCTTTCAGTGCTGTTTTTATGAGAGAGAGAGAGAGAGAGAGAGAGAGAGAGAGAGAGAGAGAGAGAGATTTTAGTTGTATCTGTTTTAAATTATGCTATGAGTTGCCTTGGAAGATACGCAGGTTACAAATAAAATGCAATGCAATGCAAGAGTGAGATGAAATTTATTTCTATTTAAGTTATAGCCATCCCCCCCTATTTTTTCCATTTCTTGCCCCTATGCCTATAAATTAGCATATGCAAATCAAGCCAATTGGTGTCCTTTTTTGTCCTCTCTTTCAGTGATGCTTAAATGGCCATCCTAATCAGGCATGTTTATTCTGACCACAACATGCCCAGGCCTCATCCTACTACCCACATCTGCTTCATTATCTAATTCAACTGTGCTGTAATAACAGATGGATGTATGGTTAGTTAAATGGAAACCTCCACACATCCGGATTGCTTCACAGAGCCATGTGGCAACACTTTCACAGGAGCAATCCTTTATCTTGGCAGAGGAGCACAGCACCAGCAGTCTACCCACTGCTGAATCTCCTAATATGTGTCAACATTCCCACATGTTAGCCACAAGTTCTGAGATCAAACGAGAGCATCCTCCCATTCCTACCATCCTTGCCCTGAGGTTAAATCAATGGAGAACAAAGAGATGTTGGAAGGGTGGCGTGCATGTTGCTAAAGACCAACTCCACTGATTATGTATGTCAGTGCACTGCCTTTCTTTGAGCATTAGGAGCAAGAAAGTTTGCATCAAAACAGACAAAAATACAGCATGCATATATATATATATATATATATATATATGGGTTACCAGACATCCCTGTTTCCCAGGAACAGTCCCCGGATTTGCAAATAAGTCCCCAGACAAATTTCATCCCCGGAATGTCCCCAGATTTCATCTAATGTCCCCAGGAAACGCAGCAGCGGCACTCTTAGCAGCCCAGAGCAGTTGGCTCTGGCTGGCTTCAGGAGCTGCTCAGAAGTCCCCATATGATGGTGGTGCAGGGGCTGTAAGATGCAGCTTCCGGGCTGCCTCCACCTTTCCTGACCCCAGCAACTAAGCTGTGAAGGGAGGCTTCATGCTGCCTCTCGGAGCAGCCTCCCAACTCCTACTTGCGTGGAAGCAGGAGCAGGGCTGGGATCTCTCAGCTGTGAAGGGAGGCTTCACGCTGCCTATCAGAGCTTGCGTGCAACCAGGAGGGGGCAGGTTAGGCAACGGGAAGCCTCCCTTCCCAGCTGGGGAATCCCCGGGCCCTCCTGCTTGCACGCAAGTAGGAATGGGATTGGGGCTGCTCCAATGGGAAGGGAGGCAGTGGGCTGCCTGGAGATCCCTGTCCCCTCCTGCTTGCACGCAAGTAGGAATGGCATTGGGGCTGCTCCAATGGGAAGGGAGGCATCACACTGCCCAAGCCTCACCGCTGCTGCCACTCTCGGCCCTTCTTCTCCGCCTTCCATGCCTGACCCACCACACACTGCTTCACCACCACCACCACCACCGAAGAACCAACAACTCGGGGGCTGCCCAGGCTCATGGAGAAAGGAGATAGAAGCCTCGGAGGAAGGGGAAACATGGCGGTTGAAGTCAAGATGGCCGCTGCCCCTCAACCTCCCAAACGTGTATTAATTAACTAACTAACTAACTAACTAACTAACTAACTATTGTGTCCCTGGATTCATTGAAAAAAATCTGGTAACCTATCTATCTATCTATCTATCTATCTATCTATCTATCTATCTATCTATTGCTGTGTATATATATAACACCACCCTGCTATTTATCAGTCTATAGAATGCCACTGATTCATAATAATTCATAAAAATACAATCCATTAAAGGCAGTGTATCAAAATGTAACTGAATAAAGTTTGGCATTTAACATCCCCATTGGGTAAGGCCCACTGATTTCTGTTTGTTGACCCTATGTAGGACTAAGTCTGGAGCTACCCTCTGTTCACCAATGTGCAAGCTACAGCTGATGGGAATTATTCTCCAAATCATCCAGAGGGCACCAGGTTGGTGAAGGCTTGCCTAGGCTTCAAGGTAGGGCTTTAAGCCAGTTGCAGAGCATCTGTTCTGCATGTAGAAGATCCCAGGTTCAATCCCTGGCATCTCCAGGTAGGGATAGGAGAGGCTCCTGCCTAAAAACCCCTGGAAGAGCTACTGCCAATCAGTGTAGACACTACTGGGCCTGATAGACCAATGGTCTGGCTCTGTATAAGGCTGCTTCCTGTGACCCTAAAATACCTGTGGATGCTTCAGTGCAGCTGCCGAATATGCACACCTGCAAATAAAATAGGGAAGTGTGCATAACCAGTGAGCAATAATCTGCAATGGCTGATGAATCAGCCATTCTGGGTTCTCTTGTGTCAAAGGCCTGCTGCCATCTTGGATTGATTTCTTTCGGTGCTTGTGTGATAAGAGGAAGCTATGAGATTAGGACTTGTAAAAAAATGAGATAAGAGTTGTCAAACACTTACAGATGATATATACGGATTCAGTTGGCACAGGACTGGTTCTCGTAAACAGCAGCTATGGTAGTAAACCTGCATCTGGGCTGCATCACTTCAGACTGTAGGTGGGGACTCATATTAACTCAGTGTGCCGCCTAAGAAAAACACAAAATACCATCCTCAGAGAACATTGGGTTTATATTTTTCTCTGTACTATATTTGCTCTAGTCCGTCATCAAACTGTTTTCATTGGCTGTTTGCCAGTGTTCAAAAGGCAGAGGTGAGGGGAAGAGGAGGGGACTCATGTCTGTAGTAAATTACTTGGGGTGTAAGGGAGGGCAGGCGGCGCTCTGTGTGTGACAGCTTTCATCTCCAGGAGATGGGAAGATAAAGGAGGAACAGGGGAAGATGGAATTGGGTTGTGGTAATTGTGGCATTTGGAGGAATTGTGGGGAGACGGTCTTAGGACTCTGGCAATGAGGGGAAGGAAGTTGGAGAGCCAGAAGAATTGGGGAAGGGACAGGTGAAGTGGATGGCATTTAAGGGGGCACTTGCAGTGCTGTGGAGCAACAAGAGGAGGCACAGAGAGAAATAAAGGAATATGTGTTCCCTCTCACTGTGCTCAAACTTCTTCCATTTCTCAACTGCCTCATATGAGGGAGATAAAGGGAATGGAGCCCTCAGAGAATCCATAGTATCTTCAAGCAATGTATTTCATTCTTGGTGGTTCCATGTGCTGTCTTCAACATGGAATTCCAGATTCAGTGTAGTACAGTGGTACCTCGGATTACATATGCTTCAGGTTACATATGCTTCAGGTTACAGACTCCGCTAACCCAGAAATATTACCTCGGGTTAAGAACTTTGCTTCAGGATGAGAACAGAAATCTTGCTCCGGCGGTGCGGCGGCAGCAGCAGGAGGCCGCATTAGCTAAAGTGGTGCTTCAGGTTAAGAACAGTTTCAGGTTAAGAACAGACCTCCGGAACGAATTAAGTACTTAACCCGAGGTACCACTGTAATTTAGAACAGATCTTTCATCAACAAACAAGCATCCACGTAGGTACAACATCCATCAACAGAATTTCACCTTCCCAAACTGAACAAGCTAATTGAGAGGCTTGCTCTTAAGAGTCTATTCATCTTACTAGGGGTTGTGGCCCTGCTTGCATTGCTTGCCAATCCTGCCTTCCCACCACCCCTTGCCAACTCCCCCCCCCCTTCGCACCTTGTGCCCCAACCCCCTTCCCTCACAGATCACCCAAACACCCTTTCCTCACAGCGCAACCAAACTCCTTTCCCAGAGTTACCTGGGAAGATGGCTTGATTTTTAAACCACTCTGGGAACTATAGCTCTGTGAGAGGAACAGAGGTGTCCTAACAATTCTCAACACCTTAAGAAACTATAGTTCCCAGGGGAAGCCAAGACTGTTTAAAGTGGTATGATACTGTTTTAAATGTAGAGTGCAGATAGGGCCTTCATGCAGATTGCCGCATGGTGTGGCTAAAATCCTGACCATGGTGAGGCCTGATGGGTGCAGTAGCAACAGGACAGGGGCGTCTTTTCTATCGTAGAACCAGAAATGTAGAACCCCCAACCAAGGTTAAGCTGTCTCCTTCTGGTGTTCCTTGATTCTTCCTCAACACCCCTCCTTCAGCAAGCATTTGACTTCTCTGCTGCTTCAATGTTCTTGCTTGTTTCAGTCTGCCTATCTGGTTCGTTATTAGTTTTTGATGTTTTATTACTGCTTATTTATTTATTTTGGTCTTGATATTATTTAATATTTTAATAAAGGTTGATCCAGGTCGCCTCTTTGGACATCTTCATGCAGAGGGAAAGATGGTTATACCTTTTTACTACTAAAATATACATACATAAACACATAAATTTCATTACTTTAGGATTAATTTAGGACATGGCAAAAGGATTAGACGGTAGAATTAATGGGCGAGGGATGAATGCTTACCCAGTGTCCAACACCCTCCCTGTCAGGGATTCTGTAGTTTGACCACAAACGGCATTGCCTGAGGCTGGAACTTAAAAGCTAGTCATCTAGTAAGCTCTTTGGGACTCTGCACAATATCCAGCCTCAAAGTTATCTTCAAGCACAGAAGGAAGAATAGAGAAGTGCAATACTGGTTCCTATGACTGGCAGGTAGTATAGTGCCTCTGGATTGGCAAGACCTGCTATTAACCCCAGCAGTCTGGTTTTCTGCTCTGACCCAGCCAACAGAGCCGTGTTATTTGCCTGTTGAACTTTAACCTCCAGAAAGTTACTTCAAGGACCCTGAATTACCATGAGGGTGGCCACTTACGGTATTTTGCCAAAAAAAGTGGAAAGAGGTTTGCGAAACCAGGTGCAGTGTGCCCAAGCCATCGGGAATGGGATATACCAAGGAGGGAAAATTACAGGACAAAAAGCATGGGATCAAAATGGCCACAACTTTATTGATTACAGATGTAAATAGGTTTTGAAATAGGCAACTGGGTGAGTATCCTGAATCACCCAACCCATTCACTGGGTGATTATTCCTTCAGGGTTGCTCCTCGGTTTTAGGATCACACTGTAACAAGAATCAATTCCACAACACAATATTGGGGACTTCTATGCCCCGTTAGCCCCTGTCTGGGCATTTGGAGAGAATCTGTCCTGCTAGACCTCTTTAAAGGGGTACTCTGAAAATTTGCCCTATGGAATACCCTCTGCCAGGTTCCAGCCCAATGTCTTTTTCCGCCAACAAGTTGTGACAATTGCTATGAGGTAGGCAACACTTCCAGAGATGCCAAATTTGTCTACAGGAAAAATTCCTTCCAGGCCCCAAGTATGCTATTTGAATCCTTCCATAGCCAGGTCTTGTACACTCATTGGCCATCTGCTGAGTGCGAATGAGGGCAGACCACAACTTGCTTGGGATTGGACATCTCATTTTTTTGTGGGCTTTTCTGCCATCCTGCACAATTGACAGAGGGGTCTTGTCATCCGCTGCCTGCATGAGATGACCCCCCCTGACTCCCCTGCAGCCACGCCAGGCCACAGCTGCCACCTCCGCCAGAACTGATAAGTGGGCCTTGCACAAAAGCTCTCAGTTGCTAATTTAGATGCAAATTTATAAATCGCTGCCACAATTTAAATAGAAATGCAATGCATCTCACCGTAGCAGAGAAGACTGTGACCGGGAGATAAACAGGTGTAAAAGTAAGGTGCGCTGCCAAAAACAAACAAAAAAAAACCAAGAGAGCACAGGTTTGCATCAAAATTGCATGTGGTATTTTAAAAGTATAGGTGCACATTTAGAAATAATTACTATCATTCAAATAGAAAGACAATCGATCTCACCATAGTGGGGAAGACTGAGAGATCAGGTGTCCTGGGTGTGCCTGCTCAGTCTGCTGTCCAGGTGTAAACTTCTGGCTCCTCTTCCTTTGGGTTCTTTATTTTTCACCTGGACTTAAACTAGGCAGCCCTTCAGATAGAGGTCTATACTCTCTATAGTAAGAAACCCTGGATATCCTATATAAATGTGATACAGGTACACAACATGGATAGACCCTTAAAAATCAAGCCAGGCTGCAAAAAATGTTGCTGATTAAGTTGCTTTGAAACACCTGTGTCGGGATGGGATAGAAATTAGATTCAGTTCACATTTAAAGGTGAACCTACCTAATTCACACTTTCTGAAACAATACACAAACTGAAACGCAGCCATGTCTCAAAATTCACACTTCTCCTTATTTTACAGTGCAGTTCTCCACTCAAGTTATGTGTACAAAAATGCAAACACTAGCATAAAGTGTACATAAAAATGTATATATTTGTGAAAGAAACATTGAAAATGCATTGTATTAAGGAACGTTACTTTGCAAAAATAAGAAGTTTGTATGAGATGAAATTGCATATAAACCTGTATATATCAGGCAAAATTCGCTGATTAATTTCCATGAGGAAGAAGGGGTGGAATTCTCAGCTGAACTTTAGATTGGAAAAATGAGAAATGGAAATTGTCAGATTTGCCCATCCTTACCTGTAGGTTTACTTTGGTGTGAAATGTGGGGGAAGAGGAAGAATGGAGGAGATACAACTATGCAATATTTTCCAGCATTGACTAGGCAAGTGGCTTTAAGGAAGCATCAAGCACATTCTTTCCCCCATGCATCAATGCTGCAAGCCCCTTTCTATGGTTTTTCTAGCTTAGGGTGACCTCTGCAGGCAGCTGTTCTCATCAGGATTTCTTTAGACTTCTCTGAGTAACTTTGCAGATGACTTAAAGCCTTTGCTAGTACTGATTTTAAAATGCATACTTTCCAGCTGCAACAGTATTTGTACTGCAACATCCTGTGCCTATGTAATTTGGGGCAAGGGGACCACATAAAAAACAACTTTTCTGCAGGGGAGACGGCATCACCTCTGGGGCAATGGTGTGCTTTTTAAGTTCAGGAAATCCATTGTGTCAGAAGGTGGTAGCAGGAGTGGAAACTTCAATGGATTCCATCTCCAAAAGGCAAACTTTGATTGGGAGGTGTGGAGCCAATCTGGTCCCAAAAGCAGGCAGTGCTGTCCTGAAACCTGAAATCTAGAGGCCCATGGAACTGACATCCGGTTGACTTCAGTTGCCTTAAGCACAACTAAGAGGGATCAGTATTTAGCGTTAAATCCTGTTGACGTTAACCAAGATGGCTTCTACATAAAATGCATTTAGGTTCAAACTTAGATTAAATTTGGGCATTGGGTATGACACTAACTAGACTTCACAAGCCCCATTGTTGTGGAGATGATGTGATAAAACCATAAACGTCTATTGTTTCAAGCTGTTCCAGGGAGATGTACAAACCTGTTCTGCAAGGAGAGGGAGAATTATAAGGCATGGTTGGCTTTCCTGCCATGGAACTTGTACCATATTGTATTTCTGCAATGTGGGGTTTTTTTTCTAGAAAGACTTCGGATGTGAACTAGTGTGTAATGAGATTTTGAGCGTAACATTGATTCCCACCCTCAGTTAACAATGTCCCCTTTCAATGTGGCAGAAGATTCCCAGGCCTCCATCCTTACTGCCATGCCTCTCGGCATGTGATCACTGAGAACACAGTGTGAGAACCGGAGAGACACAAGGAAGACCTCATCTGACTCTTCTGGTCAACAGCTACTAGTCACGATGGCTATACACGAACTCCAGCATCGGAAGCAGCTGTGGTGGGCTGGTGCCCATTGGACTGACAAGGCAGGCTGCAGAGAGGCCAAGGGTGGTTGGAGCCAGGGGCAATGATAGGCAGCGCCAACTCATTCTGGTTTTGTCCCCGTCCTCTTCCTTGTTGAGTCCTGTGAGGGCAACATGGAGACTAAGGAGGAGGACGCTGACAGCCAGTTATACCTCCTGGGCTGGTTGTAAGAAAGATAGACAGGCAGGTGGGAACTGGCTGAGGCAGATTGAGGTTGGTGTGACAGTACCCCATACACCCTAATGAACCAGCCTCCACAGCACATGTCCCTGTGGAGTTTGAGGCCTTGAGTCCCTTATATTCTGGTGTTTGCTATTTTGGAATGAGTTGCAACTTCCCCTCAAAGGGCACCAACAGCAGGGGAGGGCTATTACCCTCTCAGGTCCTGCTTGTGTCTGGCTACTGTGAAAAATGGGGTGGTGGTGCCTGGTTGTTTTTCAAAGCAACAGTTGAGGGAAGAGTTCTGAGGCTCAAGATGCAGACATATGAGGAGGGGCTTAACTCTTCCCACTATCACATCCCCCACCCTCCAAGCCTCTGTTTACCTCAGGTAAAGATGGGGGAGAAATCTGATTCAGTTAGCATTTAGCAGCAAATTTACCTGCCGCAATTCAGACTTCCTGAAACTGTGTGCAAACCAAAACACAACCATCCTTCAATATTCACACTTCTCCAAATTCTGCAGTGCAATTTGCCAGGTGAGTAAATGTGTGTAAAATGAATATACTCATAGGTAAGTGAAAATAAGATCTAGAAATGAATAATACTTGGTAAAATTGCGCAAAACCATGTGCATATTGGGAGAAATTCACACAAAAATACTGACGAATATTTGTGGGGGTTTTTTACAAATAAAAATCACACACTGTTGTGGAACTGTAAACAAACCCTAAAGAAAGCAAAATCAAAAGCTGAGAGAAACCAAAATTGACAGATCTACTCATCCCTAACCCCAGAGCAGAAGCTTCATTGGGGCACTAACCAGCCTTGCCTGACACCATCCACAGATCATTTTTGGTTTGCCACCACTTACGGCCGATTTGAAGTGGCTACTAGGCTTAACCCAACCAACCCATCTTACCTCCTGTTTGTGGACGGCTAACATTTCCCTGTGGTCACAAGAACAGGCCTCCAGTTTCTCCAAAAACAAGAACCACCAGGTTGCTACACTCCTTGCCCCCTCCCCTCCCCCAGGATTAATGGGAGTCGTCCTCATAAGGTGTTGTGCAAACGATTATAATAATAAAACTAATTTCACAAAGTCATAACTTCACCCTGCTTGTCTGATGGCCTCTCTCAGCTGCTGCTGTGCAAACACAAGTCATCTGTTGACAAGCACCCAGTGCGGTCAGCTTGGACCCACCCTTCTTCCAGCGAGTGAATAAGTGGTACACAAGAGCATTTTATAAGGAGTGAGAGGGAATCCCTTTGATCTTCTCCTGACTTCCTGGTGCTGCGTCAAATTGAAACCCAGTTTTGGTTTCTTACCTCAGAATTTGTTCCTCCTCAAAGTCCGATCTTTGTCTCCATTGTGGGCATCCTCTGGATATCCTACTCAATAGTCTTGTTGTTCCTTATTCTCTCTCTCTCTCTCTCTCTCACACACACACACACACAGAGAGAGACATGGCTAGATATGCAAAACAAATGTTTTAATGCGGTCAAAATCAGCTAAGCTGCACACATGACAGGCGCCATGGTCTCAAAAGCTACACCGCTACTTGTGGTGTGAGGCTTAGAAAAGTGATGGCAGAGTGATTAAGGTAGCCATGTTTCCTACTTTACAGAGAGACAGTCATCTGAGTCTAAGAGCTAAGAGTCTAAGAGCTGTTCGACAGTGGAATTTGCTGCCAAGGAGTGTGGTGGAGTCTCCTTCTTTGGAGGTCTTTAAGCAGAGGCTTGACAACCATATGTCAGGAGTGCTCTGATGGTGTTTCCTGCTTGGCAGGGGGTTGGACTCGATGGCCCTTGTGGTCTATTCCAACTCTATGATTCTATGATCTCTTTGACCTCTGTTTGAAGGGCTGCCATGCATATGTGCATTTTATGGAAATCTATGCCACCTTTTGCCCTTTTTGACTACTGTGCATGCACTTGCCCCAATCTGAGCTCTTCACTAGTGATTGCATCAAGTAAAACCACCCAGCTCCCGGTGTTCCCACTGAGGTAACCTCTCCCTCCTCTAACTGCTCGAAGCCAGCCTTGATTCTAGGGCACCATTAAAAGGCAATAAATGGCCCAGGGCTATTTTTGTCAACAGAGATGAAAACCGTGTGGATTTTCTACTTCAGGGAATATATGGGAAGCTGCCTGATACTGAATCAGACCATCGGCCCATGGAGCACTGTCTACACTGACCAGCAGTGGACCTCCTGTGTCTCAAGTAGGAGTCCCAGCCCCACCTGGAGAGGCCAGGGATTGAACCCGAGGCCTTCTGCATGCAAGGCAGATACCCTATGGCTCATCTCTGTGTTGACTCATCTCAAAATTCCCTGCGGGTTGGAGAGAGTGTTTCCAACCATATCTTGGCTTGCATCCACACACAAAATACAAGGGCTGAGCCAAAATTTGTGAGAGGCTTTTTCAATAAATATTTTACCAACAGTGAAACATCCAACATTGGGAACTGCTTAGGAAAAGCTATGCAAACAATAGTGAAAAGTGTCCCCATCTTCTCCAATCATTTAGTGCTTTCCCCAGCAAGGGAAATGGCCAGAATACCATTGGGACATCTGGTTTGTGGCTGTGGAAGCAAGATGCTGGATTAGATAGGACTTTGGTCTGATCCAGCAAGGCTCTTCTTAGTGGAAAGATGTCATATGTGTCAGACTTTATTTCATTTTATGGAATTTTTATTGCACATTTTGTATGCTGTCACCCTTGTACTGTAAATAGCTTCGGACTTATTTTCAGTAATACATAGATACATCGAATAAATTGAATTGGCAATATACTGCATTGAGCTCTTCTAAATTTATTTCTTGCTATTTTAACCTGCTGTTGTAATTTCACACGGTTTCTGCTTTCCATTGTGTAGATTTGGTTTTGTATGCTGCATCAGAAATGATTTCCACCCCCTTTTTAAAAAAATTAAAAAGCCAGATATAAATCCTTAACATCAAGAGTGCTTCCAGACAGGGACTTGATTTGGAAACAGGCAGCTGATATATCACAAATAGGCCATTTGGCATTCCTTTATTGATCTTATTTTCCCTGGAAAGAGGTAAGTGCAGATTAAATGGCAGGGTGGAGTTGCATTTTTATATCAACATTGTGTGGACCCTGGAAAAAACACATTGCATACCTAAGGAGCACTGCTCCCAAACCAACAACCACCTGGAATTAACCAAAATAAATGAATAATACATATTATAATTATGTATTATAATCTGCCAAAATAATAGTTTTCGCAGAAACTTAAAGAACTCCAAAAAGGCCACCATTCAACAGGTGTAGCTCTCCATCCCAACACAGGAACCATAGCTACAGAACCTCTACCCTCCCTCAGCAGGGGATTAGTGGGTTGTCTCCAACTAATTTTTACTCAGCAGCCCTCGTAAAATGATATTAGTCATGTTCATTAATTCCAATGGGTCTTCTCTGAGTAGGACGGGATCAAAACCCTTCGCCACCCAGTTCTTCCCATGCATAACTCTGCTCCAGCCCTCCCTCCAACTTGCCTGGACTTGCCCCGACTGAGGCCTTTTTGCTCATCCGTTGCAATGACTTGGGCAGCATTATGAAATCCTCACCACAGGAGATGTTAACAGCGAAGGTAGAAAAACACATCAAGCGCATAATGCGTTTCCCTTTTAATAGCTTTCACTGGGGAAGCGTTGGCGAGGGATGAAAGCTGTTCAGGGCAAGACGGATGCTGGGTGGAAAGGAACTTCAAAAGAAAACCCTGCCATGTCGGGCGCATTGCAAGGTTTGACACTGCTCTCCGGCAGCAAGAGACCCTCCCCGTGGAGAAAGGCAAGCTGTTGTAACCATCCTGACACGCAGCCAAGTGCTCGCCTCTTGGTTATAAAACCAGAACAAGGCTGGGCAAGCATGTGTGCCAGAGCCCTCGGGATCTGCTCGGAAGTCACTTTCCCACCCACAAGTGGGCACTGACAGGGAGGGCTTGCCCACCCCCAAGAACCAGGCCCATCTTTCCAGAATCCTCTGCTCTAGGCAGGGGGGCTGAAGGAACTGGCAGTTGGGCTATCCATTGGGATGGAAGCAGGCTCCATTCCACTCTCTGTTCGTTGCACGCAGCATGGTTTCTATTCCACTGTAGTTCACCTTCTGCCAAAACACGTTATTTGTCTCGCTGTCCGCAGTGGCAAAATTAAATAATCATGTAAAGTCTGTTGCCATTACCTCGTTCGTTTCAATGCGAAGGAAATACAATGCAAATGGTGTGTTGAACATAATCAATTCTGTATCATTTGCAGACTGAAAGCAACAACAGTGAATACAGATCATGTTTGCTGGGTTCATTTCCAGTTGGGACGTGTGATAAATAAGCGAACATCACTGCAGGGCAGTTGACCTTTGGGTCCCTTCCAACTCTACGATCGGCAATTTCTGCCCCAATTTCTGTTTTTGTTGGAATTCTCCAACCCCCCCTCCCAATGCCCCTCCAGAATCATGATAGCAGCCCTTACATGAATGGGAAGATTTCCCATATCCCTGCTCTCCTTCCACCAGCAGCAACAGCAGCTGCCACCACATAAGGTTTTGCTTTGTTTTCAAGGGGCAGGAAAACTGTTGGACCCTTCTGCACTCCCGCCATCCTCAGGAACATGGCAGGCTCTGACTTTGCTTCAAAACTGGCTGCCAAAAATTTGAGCTGGTTTGTGGGTGGGTAAATGTTTTGGTTTGTCAAGCCTAATTATGAATCAAGCCAGGCCCCAGGGGTACAACCATCATGACACACAGCCGAGACGACATTTGCCAAACTACCGGTAATTTCTGTTTTGTTTTCAAAGGTGACAAACTCTTCCACCAGCTTCCAGTCTTGCAGCTGTGGGTGCAGTGGGGAAAACCAATCTAGCCTTGCTAAGTTGCCTGAATTTCCCATACTAGCCCTTCCAATGAACATAGAGGTAGGTGGCTGTTTTCTTTCACCATTGTCACCTCAGGACCAATGCCTGGGGGCAAAATGTGCTAGGCCAAGATGGAACCAGGACAAAACGCCTGGCAGGTTGTGGCCCCAAAGGCCCAAGACAAGCCCCATGTTTAGGGGGACATATTTTCCGTTCAAACTCCACCATCCAAATCCTGTAAGTTCAGTCACGTCATCCAGAGCAGAGTCCCATGGAACATGAAACCCTCTCTCTGGGAGTCCCCATCCTGCAGGATCTCCACAAAGCCCCTCTACACCTCCATATACAGATGAGACACAAGTACATATATCCCCCAACTCTTTAGGCTGCAGGGCCAAGAAGCCAGAGAAAACTGCCCCTGTCTCCCAGAGTTGCACCATTCTTGCTTCAAAGAGCAATCTAGCTTCCATCAGAGCCTTGGTTTAGCAAAATCCTTGTTTTGAAAACCTGACCAAAAAAACAACTCTGATGATGCCCCACCAAGCCCTCTGCCTGGAGCACCAAAGATGTGGAGATGTCATTTGGCATTCTCCTTTTTGAAGTTCCTTTGCTTGATCTTTGTCTTGAAACCAGTTTATTCATCTGTGTGTCCAGTGGTAAGAACACAAGCCTCCCATCAAAAGGATCATGAGTTTGCCTTTCCTCCATCCTTGGAAAACTTCCAGCATCAGAAGGGAGTGGTTGGCAAGACACACACACACGAGAGAGAGAGAGAGAGAGAGAGAGAGAGAGAGAGAGAGAGAGAGAGAGAATGAATGAGTGAGGGTTAAAAGCAGTGCCAGTTTGCCCTTTGTTTCTTTCTGCTCTGTGAACCCCCCTTTTGGGGAGCGAGGGCATTGCTGATACGGGCTGCGATCAAGCAGTGATGAGTCCTGGTCACAGGCAATTTTGCACCTTGGGCATCTCGTAAAATATAAGAGCAGATTATCAGACCAATCCTCACTTCCCTTCCAGCATCCTACAGTGTCCAATCCAACACCTCTGGGAAGACCACTAGCAGGACATGAGTGCAATAGCCATCCATCACTGCTGCCTCTAAGCAACTGATATGCAGCGGTAGAAGCTGGAGGCTGCATACAGCCATCATGGATGTAGCCACTTATAAGGCTTATTTACCTTGGCTTGGCTTAATTCCCTTTTAAAGTCATCTATGCTATCACCTGGGACACGGGTGGCGCTGTGGGTAAAGCCTCAGCGCCTAGGGCTTGCCGATCGCATGGTTGGCGGTTCGAATCCCCGCGGTGGGGTGAGCTCCCTTCTTTCGGTCCCAGCTCCTGCCCACCTAGCAGTTCGAAAGCACCCCTAAGTGCAAGTAGATAAATAGGTACCGCTTTATAGCGGGAAGGTAAACGGTGTTTCCGTGTGCTGCGCTGGTGCTGGCTCGCTAGAGCAGCTTCGTCACGCTGGCCACGTGACCCGGAAGTGTCTCCGGACAGCGCTGGCCCCCGGCCTCTTGAGTGAGATGGGTGCACAACCCTAGAGTCGGACACGACTGGCCCGTACGGGCAGGGGTACCTTTACCTTTTACGCTATCACCTATGAACTGGGGCTGGATCAAGAGAGTGGCACAGTCAGGTACTAAAATGTGATCATGTATGAGGGGGGCATATGTGCTATCCTATATACAGGGGTTGGTTAACCTGTGGCCTTCCAAATGTTGAGAAGTGTGTCCCGGCATGCTAGGTGTTCATCTTTAGTCATAGTTAACATAAAACAGGGTTTAATCCTTAGTACAATGTGTCAAGTGGACCATTGGCCCAAGGTCACCCATGAGAGCTTGCTTCATCAGGACTATGAAGGTGTTTTATCAAAGCCAGCACAGCAACACAGTATATCTAAAAAGGCCAATGGAAGATCTAGAAAGAGGGTCACGGTTTCTGGTCTTCCCCATTCAACAGATTGGCTTTGAAATGAGGTTCTAAAGTAACAGGTACGAAGAACCACTTCAAAAGGTGCCCAGAAAGCCACAACCCTCGAGAAAGTGCATCTCAGACGTGGCTCTCTCCCCCCTGCTGGCTTCAATTACGTGCCAGCCTCAGAACAGTTTTCTGTTGAAAACCTGGAGCCTGTAATGAAAGAACCTTCTTACAACGGCTGCGTTCCAGGCCTGCTTCAGGGTTTATACTGTGGCAAAGGGTGCAACAGCATTCTTCCCTCCTGCAGTTTCCAGCAACTAGTATTCAGAAGTGTACCATCTCTCACCACAGAGGCAGAGCATAGCTATCATGGCTAGCAGTCACTGGTAGCTTTATCATCCAGGCATTTGTCTAATCCTCCTTTAAAGCCATCCAAGCTGGTGACCATCGCTGCATCTTCTGGGAGCAAATTCCATAGTTTAGGTGCTGTGTGGAAGAGAAGTATGACTTCTTACACTTTTCTGCCGGCAAAATAGGCAGCCTTCACAGTTGAGTTCTGTGTGTGCTGTTTTCTATTTAGACTCAATTACTTTTACCAGTAGTGAACTTATTCCCGGAGCAGTGACCCTTCTGTAGCCAGAATGTCACCACACAGGCAAAGCTTCAGTAGCCTCAGGGCAACCCCAAGGTTTGCAGAAATACAACATACATGTCACTTTGAAATTCCTATCAGCTGCTGGATTAAAATATCCGCCTTGAGAAACTAAAGGTGTTTCCTTACAGCAAGTCAGTATTGTCAATACTGACTGGCATCCGCTATCCAGGATTTCACCTAAGGATTTTCCCAGCCTTACCTGGAGATGTCAGGGATTGAACCGGAGACCTTTTGCAAGCAAAGCAGGTGCTCTTCTCTAGACACTGTACTGTATGTGTTGGTGGAGGGAGACACCTACCGGACAAATGAAAGCATAGCACCAGTTGCAGGAGGAGTTTCCCCAATCCTGCTGTTCAGATTGTGCCTGGTAACTCACTTGCAGGGGAGAGACCAAGGAGAGCATTTCTCCATCTGCCCTGCCCCACCCTCTTGTAGGATTTACTCCTGCTCTTTGTGACATATCTGTGGGGACTGCTCCCTACATTTGGCAGGAACATGAATTTGGATTTTTTGTTTTTATTTAGTTTTGATATGTTAAGATTTTGTTGTCTTGATTTTGTGGGTATGTGTCATCCTTTGTGAGCCACCTTGAGGGCCATTTTTTGCTATCAAGCAGCACAGAGATAAATTCTTAGCTAACGTGCAAGTTTCTTGGCTGTTCTCTGAGCAAACAGCTTCCTTCAAAATGTTCATTTCAAATTCAACTTCCAAACCAATCTCATATATTTCCCACATCTGAAGCTCAAATTCAAAAGCTAGCAAAACAGATGTAGGAACATAAGAAGCTACCATATATCGACGCAGGCCCCCTTTAGATCCATCTAGCTTGGTATTGCCTAAATCAGTGTTTCTCAAACTGGGACTACAACTCCCATCATCCCTGACCACTGGTCCTGAAAGCTAGGTATGATGGGAGTTGTAGTCCAACAACAGTAGAGACCCAAGTTTGAGAAACCCTGGCCTAAACCAACCTTCCACCCTCCAGATGTTGCTGATGCCAACAGCCATCAGCCCCAGCCTGCATGGCCAATGGCCAGGGATGATGGGAGTTGTAGTCCAGCAATATCTGTAGGGAATCACATCTGTAGGTGATGGGAAAGACCTCTCTTGAGGTGAGGCACTGCAAAGCTACAGTCATTCAGAGTAATGTCTACAGTCATTTGGTGGTCAGGGCTGATGAGAGCTGGAATCCAGCAACATCTAGAAGGCACTAGGTTAGAGAAAGCTGGAGTCTAGTAGCATCTCTCTAGGGTTTCAGATGGGAGTCCTTCCCATTTTAGGATTAAACCTGGGACTTTCTGCATGCAAAGCATGCCCTCTACCCCCTGAGCTATAGCCCCTGCCCCAGAAATCCAGAGAAGAAATAGCCAATATCATATTAAGTGAAAAATATAAATTTTATTTTTTAAAACAGCTGCCAGCAGTTTGCCAGTATACCTGTAAAAGATATTCCAGAAAAGTGAAAAGAGAAGCATATTACAATATATCATAAGAGATTCCAGGTATCTCTGTACAAACGCCAAATCAATGCCCTGCCCATTCTTGGGAATCTGTGCCCCCGCCCACCCAGATGCAACAGTTGAGCAGATAAAACAGGATGATATATATTTTTAAAACACGGTTTGCTCAGAACAACCTTTTCAGGTATGTTCAAAAGGATAAGAAGGAACTTGACTGTATCTAAGAAATTGTGGTTTTAACATGGAATAAAACATCTACTGTTAGTCACAGCTGGGAGGGGACAGTTATTCATTTTTAGAATGAAGAGTTGATTTAGCATTGCCTCTTAAAGCAACATTTCACAGAAAGGCAGGTAGGCAGGTGAGTGATAACCAAGGTTCCACCCCCCCCCCAAAAAAAATATACATGCTTCAAGCACTAGGGAATGAAGCCAGACCTCAGCTCTCACTATACATAACACTTTTAGTATGAATTAGAACACCTTCGTGTGTTACATTTAGACACTGGTAGGCCCTAGAATGGCCAGATTTCTAAATTGGTTGCTCTTTGTCACTGTTAATATTTGCACATAGCTCTAGCATAGTAAGATAGGCTAGACCAATTTCTGTGGCCCACAACTTTTAGAGGCTGATAACATAAACAGAAACAATTTGTGCACAAATGCATGTTGAGCCGAGTCCACAGAAAATACTTTTGTTACAGAGGCCTGATCTTCAGCTGTGCTGGCTGGGGCTCATGAGAGCTGGAGTCCCACAGGAAGGACTTGACAGAGGTGGGGAACCTGAGGTTTGCTTTCCTACCCCTCCGTGCCCAGAATGCGGCACACTGGTTCGTGTGTGAGTCAGACAAGTGTAATGATTTCACAAATGCTCTGCACACTTTTGAGAGAAGTGCTCCACCTGTTCTCTTTGTTCCTCAAGGCTCTGCCTGCTGAGCAAAAGTGACCTTATTAAAAAGGCATCCCTTGATATATATATATAAGTCATGCAATTTTAATTCTCTGGGTTGTAGTCACTACAAGTGCTACTCAGAGTAGGCCCACTGAAATGAGTGAGCCCAAATTAATCATGCCCATTCATTTCAATGGGTCAACTCTGATGGAGTATGACTAACACTGGATATAACCCACAGCTTTTCTTTTTAAAAGAAATTCTATTTCACTATAAACAAAATAAGCAGAATGGCCAATTATCTTATATAAATATGACCCAACAGAGAGCATGTGAACAATGCATCATCCAAAACATTGGAATCCATAGTGTCATGACATCAAAGGGCATAGGATGAGGGCAAAGACTTTTCCTCCTGGATTATGTTTGCAGAAAGGACTTCAGGGCCACCTCAACCCTTCTTGGTACTTGTGAAGCAGAATCCAAGCCGCATTCTGCACTCAGAGTAACATTAGATGCAGCCAATTGGGATGTTCCCCTTCAGTAGGAACTGCCTCTCAGAGTGGTCCAAGCCAGCAGGCTCTTTCAATGGCACAACTATCCCGTGGCTAACAATAATACATGCACAGAATTTCCCCAGACATACCAGTTCTGAGATGACTTCAATCATTCTAAATATTAACACTCCTGCCTATCTTTAGGGCAAAAGTGAGACAAGCTGTGGCCTTGTTGCTGGACTGCAACTCCCATAATTCTGACCTTTGACTGTGCCCGCCGGGGCTCCTGGGAGCTGGGAATCAAGCAGCATCAAGAGGGCCACAGATTCCACCGCCCGGGTTTAGGCAAAGGAGTGATTCCTCAAATGCTCCTAGACTGACAACTAGAATGGGAATTTAAAACATCTTTGGCTATAGGAGTGGAAAGGCATTTTGGAAGTCACATTAATACAGGAGGAACATTTAAGGAATTGCTACAAGGAGCTGCTCTTGCTCACACTTCTGGCTCTCATGCAACTATCATCCCATGTTCAAAAGTCTGAGGATGGTGGGCTGGGGGAATGTCTGTGAGACTTAGACCAACATTTGCTATTTTGGATGGCTAGAAGCAGAATGTCTGAAATTCTGTTAAGAATGCATATGTACATAAAAAATATCAATTTTGTAAGAAACTGGCAAGTGGCAAGATCATTAACTCTTCAGTTTTGTGCAGGTTAGGCAAGTTCCCAAACTATAAATACAGTAGGTATAACACATGTCTTTCCGCACTCCCTTCTCCCCAACCTTGGAAGAATAAACGTTAAATCAAACTTGGGGTTTTCTCTGTCTTCCAGAAAGTTAATCTGTATATGAATGCTACCAATTTCATAGGCTAAACAAAGGTCAACTAACAGGAATTCCTTTCACATTTCTGTTGCAAAAACGTAACTATAAAAAAAAATTCCCATTTGATGACAGAAGCCCCCCATCCACAAACACACGCCCATCTCTTTATTCATTCAAGAGGAAAACTGAATGCTTTCACCCATGTGGGCTGCTAAAGTTAACCAAATGGTTGATCACTTGCAACCACAAATTATGCACCTTATCTTGTGGGAGAAACTGCCTCTACTACACACCAAGTGGATAACTGGTCACACGAGAGAACATTTATGCACATCAATATTACAGAGGAAGAGATAATGCTTCTCTGTAAAATATACTGTACTTCCAAATGACTTCTCTGCTCCAACTTAATAGAATCAAGAGCATAAGATTCAACTACTGCCTACATTTCAAACCGGAAAGGTTTCGTCAAACAGTACTAAGGCATAATCAGCATCGAATGATAAAGGTTGTCCTGTGCTGCGGTGTAATTTAAAATAAATTGGCAGGCTGCTTCCTCCCTTTTGACTGATACTGTTGGGAGGTGCCAAGTTATTTACCTTCATGACTCATTAAAGGTACGCTTTCAAATAAACACAATCAACCAAGCACCAGTTCCGGGCTAAATGGATCCAGTAACCAGATGGGGTAATAGCAGTTACATAAGAGGTGGTTATGTGGACAGTGACTTGGCAAGAATTTGAGCTAATGGCCCACATCTGACCAACTTTTTCCTCGAATCCCATCTGGTCACACTGGTCATCCTACCTTCTAATCTGAAACTTTAAATTTGCCAGGCAAAATGACAACTGGAAGGCAAACAAGTGTGGGCATTAGCAGGACAACCGCCCTATGTATAAGATTCACCATGCTGTACAACACAATTCTACCCTTTGGGTACCTTACCCCCCAAATGTGTACATCAAGACTGTAAACTGACTTAAAGGCAAAATCAGCAAGAAGAGGAGCAGATTTCAGGCCAGTGAAATTAAACTAAGAGGTACAAACATGCTAGAAAAGGTTCCACCTTCTCGTGTTTTGTGTCAAAGCTGCAGGATGCTTTGGGGCCACCCTTAAGCCTAAGACTGGCTTTTGTGAATACTGGCAAAGAGAAAGAAGGCACCACAAAGGCATGTATAACAAATACAAAGCTATTATTGAAATCATGTATCTACTTATTGGATCAGATCACAATGTAAGTATGATTCTTAGATTTAAAAGAAGAAAAAAACCACAAACCTAAGGCTCTTAACACCAAGTCCCTCACCGAAACGAAATTTTGTACAAGAAAAAGGTTCCCTAATCCTCTTCCATGCCCTCACTTATGCTGAGTAAGCCAGGCTGCAATGCTACACACATGTACTTGGGAATAAACCACGCCAAACTCAGTGCAACTTGCTTCTGAGCAAGTATGTACAGAGTTGGGCCGCAGAAAGTCTGTTAACAGGAGCCCTTATACGTGCTTTAAAAATGTACACTCCAGTGTAAAAGTTACAAAAGGTATGCTGGCAAGAAGACTAGTGTTGATTGGCTGGAGTAGTCTTTGATGGCTTTTAAAATAAATAGAAAGTTTGCTCCATGCCTCAAATCCTTGCCTTTCCTTTTATTAAAGAAAACCCAAGTCAGAAACACAAACCATTTTTTTTTTACAGTCCTATTCCTTGGTGCTGTTCTAGAAATACACAACTTGGACCTTGAATGTGTTAATGATTGTGATGTGAAAAAATATAGATCAGGTACATATGTAGCAGTCAGATGTGACTTATTTGAAGGGGGAAACAATTGAAAGAGGGGCTGAGAACTCCACATTCCACACTTACAAACGACCAAGGAGAAAACCATCAATATGGAATTATGCACGTAAGGCAAAACAGTTGGTATCTAAAGGCCACTTGCACATATTTAAAAATAAAAAATAGTTACTTGCAGGAATCTGACATTAGCACAGTGACAAGAAAGCACCCCTGGCACCCAACCACAGCACTTCTTGTTAGCAACATAAAAGAGTAGTTACATGTTGAGTAGAAACATCTGGCATATTTAGGCTGCTTGACAGCTCAGGTTTGGAATGATGTTACTTAAGAAATAAATCCCACATATTGACAAGCCTCCTAGTGCCTTAAAAAAAAAAAGCAACTTGCTATTATGGCCTTGGATTATTGTGCTTCATCCAATAAAGTTGTCTTGCTTTTTGATCCAATCAGTTGGAGACTTATGTACTCCCCCTCGACCCCCCAATGCAAGCATATGCAGTGAACCCTTGTCACCTCCAAGAACACAGTTTATTGGGTTCCTGGTGTCTATGGGTCACAGCTTGTGGCATTTGAACTTGTTGAAATGTGCCTTTTTCCTCATGCTTGCCCAAAGGTTTTGCATGTAGCTCTTTTCGGTGAGGCAGTAAGAGACTTTGGTGCACTGTTCAGACAGACCAGCAGGTACAGTGTTTCAGGAGAGCTCTGGTATGCAACAGCATCTCAAAAATACATAAATAATCCTTAAATCACACCAAGAAGTGCTTCCTAGACAAATCTGAAAATCCCAAGATGCAATTTGAGATTTAAAGGCCACTTTATATAATCAGAAGAAGCAAGTGGTAAAAAAAAGCAAAAACCTTTCCTTAGGCTGAATCACCTAAGTTTGGAGCTGCGGAGGCTGTATTCGCTCTGCAATGAATAAAATTCTGCGCATTAAAATATTCTATGGGAGAAGAGTATGCTGAAGCCATCTCCCCAACAAGCCAAGTGTGTGCAGACAAGAGAGAGAAGGTGCCTTCTAATATAGGGAAAGTGTTCAAACTTGCACTCCACTCCCACTACCTGAAATGCTCAATCCAGGAAAAGCTTTACCACTCGGTTCCTTGGACTATGTAAGATGGCTGTCCTACCTAATTGAGACCCAGGATCTGCAGGCCCAGGTAGTAAAAGTAGGGGTCCCACTCAGCAGTTCTGGGCCAGGTTCCAGAATTGCTTCACTGCAACATTAACTGCTGTGCTCAGTTTGCTTATTATAGGATACAAAGCAAGCAAACGGCATAACATTGGTTTGCATTTTTTGAAAGAGAAAAAATACCTGGTCTACCCAATGTAACACTGAATAACTGCAAGTACATGCAAAGTAAATCACTATCTTAAAAAGACAAAAGGGGAGCAGTCTGTTAAAAGAAGCGTTTCGTTATGAAATGTGTGCGAAACACTGCTTATTTAGTGAGCCTCTTAGCTACATCGCTGTAGGCGAATTCAATCTCTTTGTCTCCAGGACAAGTGTTGGTGAATTCATCACGACCATAGGCATTTGTCAGGTATCTCCAAATCCCAGTCATTGTCTTGGGAATATCGAAGTTGCGATACTTTTTGGCCACAACCTAGGAGCAAAGAAAGGGAAGAACAGCTGTTTTACAATGTCCAAAGAGAGATGGGACCAGCCCATAATTTTTGTGCTTTGAGACTGCAACCAGAACCACAAAATAGCATCGGACTTGTCTGCATATAAGAATGAGAGGGGAAGCTGCTTAATACCAAGTCAGATTACTTGTCCATCTTGCCTAATCCAGGGGAAGGGGTGGAGCTCAGTGGTAAAAGCAGAGGCAGAGTGGTAGATCCCAGGTTCAATCCTAGGTTTTCCATGTAATGCTGGGAGAGACTGAAATCCTGGACAGCAGCTGCCAATCAGTGTAGGCAATATTGAGATAGATGGGCCAATGATTTGACACAGTGTAAGACAGGGATTGAACCTGCAACCTTCTGCATGCAACTTGGGTTGGGTATGGCCCCTTCCCTGCAAAATGAATAGGAAGCTTAGCATCAGTGGCAACTTGCAGGTTTGCAGGCACCCAATAGAATTTCCCAGAGCCCATTTGCCACTACAGGAAATTATCTCATTCAGTTGAGTCAAGCGTCAAACGTGTGCACATGTAAACTAGCCCTCAAGGTAGTTCCACCCACCTTGACAATATGTAGTTTGGGCAACAAGTTGCAGTCTGCTAACGTCATCTCATCACCATCCAGAAACTTGCGGGTGGAAGCTGCGATATCCTCCATGCTGTTCTCATCAATCTCATCAGGGAGAGGTGTATTCAGGTACTCATCCAACTTCTGCAGAGTTTTCAGAAGGCCTCTCTCCAGGGCTGGAAGAGTTAGCCAGTGAAAAAGGAAGAAAGAAATCCAATGGTGCTGGATAAATCAATCACAGTTGAAACCTACGTACCTAACCCCCAATGGAAACAGCGCCAAGCAATCTATGAATCACCCACCAAGCAAAAAAATGGAGAATCTGTTCACTTGGGGTGCCATTTAGAATGTGGCCCTTTCCGCCCCGATGAAGCACTCAATTTCTGCTTAAGCTCCATTACTGTTGCATATTAGTTTTTAAAGTAACAGCAGAGGGCAGTCTTCACCAACATTTCTCTCCTTACAGGAAAGAGAGCTTTGCCCCGCCTGTTTGAAAGGCCATAAAAAGAATGTAGGGTTGGAGAAGTATTTACATAACCCTGCAAAAAGAGGATATCAGCAATGCTCCTTCTCTAAGACAATCCAAGCAATGACTTCTAAACTTTAGAATGTCAAAAGAAACCCTGTGTCTACAAGTACTAATGAATCAAAGTAATGAAGGCTTTGTTGCTTCTACAGGCTAGGGCAAACAAGATTTTACACCCTTAAGCTCTGCCTCCACTGAACCCAGGAAGGTCTGCAAGATGTAGAAAAAGCAAATCCCAGATCGGATTTCATAGCGGGAGCAATGTGCCATCGAGTAAAGTTGCTCTGGCAGCATTGAGATGAATTCCAACTAACCTCTGCACATCTTGCATGGCAATTCAGAGAGAAGCATTGCCCTTAGCCTGGAATGAGAACTATGAGCCATTCTTTGGGATTGTCTGCTTTGGAATTCTCCCATCTACTGCATGCATTCTGTGTTAGTCACAACAGTGTTGTTTCCAGTTTTGAGCCAATGCTGATGTAAGTTTGACTTCAAGACAATGGCTTCCTCCCAGAAACTCCACAGGAGTAGCCTTTTCCTCCCCCTCAATATCTTCAATGAGTAGGAGAATCCTTGGAGCATTTGCTGCAAAACTCCTCTGGGTGTGTGCAATACTCCCCCCACCTGCTCCAATTCAGAAGAGAAGCAGCCATTGGGCATGCAATGGCATTGGACACTACTTGGCAGAACAGTGAAGAAACAGGCCAGCTTATAGTCAAAGCAAATTCCTCTGAAACCAAGTGAAGTAGAGAGTCAGTTGCCATACTCAAAGACTACTCCACAGAATTCTGGAAATTAACCTACTTGGACCTGTGCCTTCATATTGCCTTCCAACTAATGTCTAGCTATATCTGTTTCCCAAAGCTCAATGCCATCAGGATTTATTTTCAGTAATCATGGCTATGTGTATGCTGCAATTCCATGCAAGTCCAGAAAAGCCACAGAATGAGATACTTGCTGCAAAATTTTAAGAATAATCTCTAATGAAAAATAAGTTTCTAGCCCTTGTGGTTGTGAAGACTTGAAAAGGATTGCCAGTGGGTGGGACTTGAGTCCCCTATACAGCTCCTCCCCCAGGACTACAGAAGCAGAATTATGCAGAATAAAATGCGCATTTCCACATGATTTCCACAGATCACAAAATGCAGATAGCTAAACTGTAGAATGCTGATCTTCAGCACAGGGCATACGTGAACTGGGACTATTTGATATATTCAGGGTTAAAGGTGAGCCTGAGACAATCCTCATCAGTAGCTCAGCCTTGCAAATGACTTAAGCAATAACCTACATGGCCAATCCACTCCTAAGCACAGTATTTTATAGGCCACAAAGGAAAAAAGCAGATAGAAAGTGAACAGAAACTGTAACCGAGTACAAAAGCCACCAAAAAAATGCACCATGGAAAAGATACTGCTGTCAATATTGTTTCCTTACAATGAGCTGCTGTATGAGGTCCCTGTGGCAAAAGGTCGCCTAGCAACCACAGATTTCTCATTTACTAGCAGGAAACATAATCCAAGGTCTATAGGTCTGTGGATTCAGTTTAAGTGCCATTTTTAGACCACCAAGGGTAGCACACTGTATGATACAAGAGGGGAAAAATTGGCAGAGCTTTCAGAGAAAATGCCAACGGTAGGTACACCAGGCAATAAAAATTATTATGAGTATAGAATTTTCCAGCCAACTCACTAATTATTGGTGGGGAGCTGAAGCTAGAAAAATTCCACATTTTCTCAAGAGTCACAAAGGACAGATTTAGGCTAAACTAGGGACGGGGAACCTGGATCCCTTCAGATGTTGTTGGACTCCAGCTCCCTTCATCCCCAGCCACTGGATATGTGGGCAGGGGTTGATGGGAGCTGGAGTCCAGCATCAGGAAGAGTGTATGTTCGCCACCCCTGAGTTAAAGGAAAGTAGATTTGGCAGGCTAGAGGAAAGATTTCCTAAATGATGGAAAGCTGGCCCTTGGAAAAAGCTGGCTGGGGGTATTCATCATAGCTGCATTTTTTTCAAAATCTGCTTCCTGGTGTAGATCATAGCATCCCTAAGAACCTTAGCTTTTCTAGTCTAGTGCCTTGCCCACCTCCTACACATGGCTACTGCTTAGTGTCTTTCAGATTCCATTGCTCACCTCTCTCTTTACTATCAGAAGATTGGTCTACTACAGCTTGTGGCACATTAAAGAAACTTGTTTTGGCACGAGCTTTTGTGGACCAGTGTCCACTTCATCCGATACAAGAAATGTTATCTTCAATTGACAAATACACCTACGTATAAAGCTGTGGACAGTGGGGGCACATGGCCATGAAAAAATAGAGCAGCAGGAACAGATGCACATGAATACATAAGACTAAGCAAGCGGGTGCACATATGAACACATTTTACAGCCTACTGAGCTCGTATTTCAGTATTTCCTTCTATATCTGTGCATATTTGCTTGCAGGCAAACTGAACATTCCTTTTGTGCATCTGATGAAAGGGACTCAAGAACACTTAAGGTTGTATCACTATAAATCCACTTGTCTTTAAAAAGGTGCAACAAGACATTAACTGTCTGAACCAATACTGCAAATGGATGCGCACATGTTCTAGATGACTTATCAAATTATAATCTAGCCAACTTTTTAAAATTCATGATCAAGATATGCCAAAGGGTTGGAAAAAAGAAGACCAGCTTTTTCTCTTTTAAGACACACTTTGTGTGATGTGCAACTTTTAACCTACACAAAAGATTGCAAACACAGGAACTTAGTTATGCAGTAGCAAATTCTATGGAATTGGCTTCTTTGAGACTCACTCAGAAGCAGTTCCATGCTTCGTGTCTGTACAATTTCACTTTAATGCGGGTTTCCTCTCCACACCCCTAGCCAAATAATAATCCTTGGACGGCAGTTCCAGCATGAGCCCAATTTATAGCTATCAAGAGCTGGCCAGAGGCACTTATGGTGCAAAATTCAAACAGAAGTCGGCGAGGCAACAACTCCAATTCCATGCAACATAAGTTGCTAGCTTTTGATGAGCATATGCTGTTGAATACAAATAGATGTGAATGACGGTTCTGAGGATACACAGTTGCTCTCAGAATGCAACAGCAAAAGGGCTGTTAAGCATAAGCAAGGTGGTTGCGCAAACAATGACTCCAACGCTTTTTTAGCAGCTTTGGCAATTTTATGATTAACTTTAATGGGCCATTGTTGTCAGCAGAACTTACAAAAATCTCATGAGGCCCATGCACACAGCTGGCACATCTTTTAAATGTGAAAAGCCCGGAACTTCAAATCAAGGGATGGAGAGAGGAAACAGCTGGGCCTTTGCTCAAAAGGTGGGAGTCAGTTCCAAGGACCATAATGCATTTTCCAGATGAGTGAAAGACAGAAGCTATGGAAGGACAATCCTTAGGCATAATGACAAAGGAAGCGTATTTGCCCATTTCAAGGATAAAAATTAGGGCTGAGGAAACTCATTGAAATTAATGTCCTTCAGTGGGTCTACTCTGAGTAGGACTAACATTGGCTACAAGCCTTAGCCTTTAAAATAAGAAGCAACTGGCTGCTCATGACTACACAAACTAGGTGTGTCAGTTTTGCTGGCTACCTGAGAAAAGGGCCACGTACAAAAACCACAAAGCTCAACATTTCACAGGGTCCTATAGAACTTCATTCATTTCAATAGGGCTTGCACCAGACTATTGTTTTTTGGGGTGGTACCCCATGTATGAATCAAATGAAGTTTACCATTTAGCAGCCTCCAATGGTACCCAGAATCTGCCTGCATGAGATGATATATGCTTCCCTTTGTCTCTGGCTACAAAAGTACATTCACAGAGGTCTCATCCCACCAGGCAAGAGGGCCAGCTTTTAATTGATGCCTCAGACCAAAGATCAATATAGAAAGCGCGGACTCCAGCATTGGCCAGACTTAGGAAATTAGAGCTGGGATAGGCTACATGAGCTATACCTTGTTTACTTCCAAACATGAGAGCAGTTCTAGAGATCACCTGCTGCTCAGAAGTCATAAACAATGCTCTTGAATGCAGTCTCGGCAGGGCAGCCATACAGATGTTGATCCCATTGCCATTAATGCAGTGGAATCGCCCACTTCAGCCCCTCAAAGGTCTAGAATAGGGCAGGAAAGCCTGTGGCTCTCCAGATGTTGCAGGTTACAAATCCTATCCTTTCTGACTATTGGTTATGCTGGCTGGGGCTGATGGGAATTTGAGTCCAATAATTTCTGGGGGGACCAGACTTTCCATGCCTGGTCCAAAAGCCTTTAAAAGCCTCACTAAGCCTTCTATTCAAATGCACGCACCAAAACACAAACGATACTGTCCCCTACTCCATTTTTTTTTATTTTGCTGAAATGCTAGTTAAGAAAAAGACAATTTGAAGTGGACATGTGCCAGGGGGTTAAATTCTGTCTGATTACTGCACGTTCTCTGCTACCAGTCACTTTTTCCTTTGCAGAGTTGTAAACATGCATTTGAAAGCTTATGGTGGCAACGGGGGTGGAGGTGGGAGCAGTATGGGTAATTTGGAACACAGAAGGCACAGGAAAAAGGTTGAGCACCTTCTGCTCCCCACTTCTCTGCTACGGAAAGATAATCAAGGCTTTGCTGAATGTATTGCAAAACATGAGATCACTTCTTAAGGAAGTCTGTGTTTGGGAGAAACCTCTACTTGGGCAAGCTAAGAAACTGAAGGGGGAGATGGATAGCAAAGAGAGCTAATGCCACATAAAACACTCAAAAATAGATTTCCTACCTTCATTTGCTTCTGGCCTGGAATTCTTGATAAATGCAGAAAATTTAGCAAAGATGTCCATTCCAGCAGTGTTTGATTCTGGATGTTTTGGTGAAAGCTTTGTGTACCTGAAGAGAAACATATATACACATATATATTTGTATATGAATTTACAGTGATTTCAATTGCAGCATGGCATTGTACCATATAAGTTGGGCATATTTCCTTCCAGAATGTTTTATTACTGATGGCACATATTTGCATCATCGCTTTGTAGCTACTTAATTCATCCTTCCTGCAAGCTGGGAAGAGCACAGTGGCAGCATAACTACAACCTTGTTCCTGTGTTAAGCACCTGAAACAAACAAACATAATGCTCCAGTGCTCTTCTCAGAGCACATGGGAGAGAGTTCCATCTGCCTGAACTCACAGGAGTCATTCATTCAGTGTCAGAGGCCATCTGAAATTTTGCCAAAGCAAGCAGTGGCCAATTACATTACGCAAGAAGTGTGGTGGCTTAGAAATGCTGCTTTACCCTCGTAATGAATTCCACAGATTTGCAGAGTTAGCACATGGAGCTCTGCCCTCCCCTGAGAAATATTTAAATGGATGCAACTTTTAAAAATACGTTGCTACTTGAACAGCAAACCGTTTAGAATTTTGTCCAAGTACCAGATCTGCCCATATTTTTGACAAGCCTTCAGAAACATGTTTAGCGCTGAAGTTATATTCCAGAAAGTCCCAATATGCACATAGTGAGACAATTTCAGTATTTCTTCCATTGAAAAAAGGGATAACCCCTTGCTCAACTCACCTTGGAATAAATATGGGTACAGCTAAAGTTCTGATTTAATCTAGTTGTGAAACAGTGACTGATTTCTAAAAAGCTATCAACCAGGACACTGAACACCCACCTTGACATCCCAGGGTCCACTCATTTTAGCTGACCCTCACAACCAGTCACCGTTTGTGATCGCCACATGGGCTTGTGGTGAGTTTTGAAGGTGTGCCAACAACTCTAATGCCCAAATTCTTTCCCTTCTCTCCCAGCAATCAGGCTATGCAAGCACTGAGCCACAGAGGTGCTGGAGAGCCTCAAAGCTCTGCAAGATGTCACTGGCACTGCGCCACTTAAGAGACACAAGGTCTGGGCGACTCCCTCCTCCCTCCCTCCCATGAGGCAGTAGAAGGATGAAGAGGGGGGAGGAAATCACTCAGACCATGCAGAGAGGCATCTCATTGCCTTCAAAGTCTGTCCAAAGTTCAGCATGAGGACAGAAAACTCAGGGGATTTCTCCAGAATTAAAGAGAAGATACTAGTTGCAGGCAAATTTGTGGGCCATGTTGGAAAAGAAAAATACCGTGAATTGGTTACTAGTCTGTATGGAAACTACTGCATTTCACCTTATGAAATTCAAACAGAACAAGAACACCCCTACGTACTCTTAAGGAGTTTGTAAATGCTAAGGAAAATTATTGTGGAAAACAAGACTTTAAACCAAGAAGATAGACTTGGTTTTATCCCAAGTATCGGCAATATCAGTAATGCCAGCTTCATGTTGAGTTTTAAGATGGCAATCGCTGGTAATCATCAATCCCCTTTGGTCTCTCCTTTTACAAGTGAATGAAGACACAAAGACTCTTTTCTGTTCAGACCTGCTTGCCAGTCTGTTGCGTTTAATAATTTTCAGGTCACAGAAATGCTTAACCAAGAGTTAACTTTCGGATCCGATCCTTGCTCACCCTAGCAGGAAAGAGCAATGCCAAGAGTGCAATAGCCCAGGGGTTTGGTGAGAAGTTTGATGGGAAGGAAGAAAAAGAGGGGGAGTCAAGGCAACAGAGAAGCTGACTGGTGTGGCTCCACGACCTGCTTGGCTGAAGCAAACCCCATGGTCAGAAATTTGAAATCCTATGCATTTTGCCTCTGTTGCACAAAGATACAGCTTCGATAGGGTAGGAACAGCTTTTTAGCCCTAAGCCTGTAATAATGTACAGTTGCCATCTCTTATTGCTGATGAAGTAAGCTTGCAACTACCGTATTTTTCGCTCTATAACACACAGTTTTTTCCTCCTGGAAAGTGAGGGGAAATGTCTGTGCGTGTTATGGAGCGAATGCCTACAGATGGCAGGGGAATCCGCTGCAGTTGTGAGCAGTCCGTGGCTCTCTTTGAAACTGCAAAGCGGGTGTAAGCGGCTCCTGTCAGCAAGCCGAGCCGGGCAGGAGGGAGAGAAGCAGAGCGGGGTTGGTTGCTTTAAAACAACCCCGTGCTCTATGTCCCTCTCTCTTCTCCACTGAGCTGCTAAGTAGCAGCAAAGCTTTTCAGCCAGCCTAGCCGGGAGGAGGGAGAGAAGCAGATCGGGGCTGGTTGCTTTAAAACAACCCCGTGTCCCTGCCTGCAGTTTTTTGCTGTCCGATTTTGGATCAGCCACTGTAGGGGCTGTGTGTGTGTGTGTGTGCTTGAGCTATCGTTCTCCTCCTCCTCCTTCCTGTTCACTCTCACAGCGCCCCAGCGCTCTCCTGCGACTTTAGGAGTGATACTCTGTGTGTCTCTCTGTGTGTGAGGCATCGTTCTCCTTCTCTTGCTTCCCCTTCACTCTCCCAGCGCCCCTGCTACTTCCAGCGCCCCTGCGACTTTAGGATTGATACTCTGTGTGTGTGTGTGTGTGTGTGTGTGTCTGTGTGTGTGTGAGGCATCGTTCTCCTCTTGCTTCCCCTTCACTCTCCCAGCGCCCCTGCGCTCTCCTGCGACTTTAGGATTGATACTGTGTGTGTGTGAGAGAGAGGGGGGGGGATCGTTCTCCTTCTCTTGCTTCCCACTCCCAGCGCCCCTGCGCTCTCCTGCGACTTTAGGATTGATACTCTGTGTGTGTGTGTGTGTGTGTGTGTCTGTGTGTGTGTGTCTCTATGTGTGTGAGGCATCGTTCTCCTCTTGCTTCCCCTTCACTCTCCCAGCGCCCCTGCGCTCTCCTGCGACTTTAGGATTGATACTGTGTGTGTGTGAGAGAGAGAGAGAGGGGGGATCGTTCTCCTTCTCTTGCTTCCCACTCCCAGCGCCCCTGCGCTCTCCTGCGACTTTAGGATTGATACTCTGTGTGTGTGTGTGTCTGTGTGTGAGAGGGATTGTTCTCCTCCTCCTGCTTCCTGTTCACTCCCCCAGCGCCCCTGCGACTTTAGGGCGACTTTAGCATGGATCCACATGGATCCTCAGGATTTTTGCATTGGGCTACCCCAAACTCACCGTCAGATCACATGTCTGTGGCCACAGCATGAACCACAAAAATCATACATCCACTGTTTTGTTTAGAATATTTTTTTCTTGTTTTCCTCCTCTAAAAACTACGTGCGTGTTATGGTCTGGTGCGTGTTATAGAGCGAAAAATACGGTAACTTGCATAATGAGTACATAGCAATATAGAGGATTAAGAAGTACCATCCTGAGAATTGGCAAAGACCACCACCACCAAAACAGCTTTCTGCAATACACCTCCCCTCATTAGTGACACTTACTTGGGTGGGCAGAGGACATCTTCGAGAAATTCTTCAATTTTGTTCACATCTGTCTTCACCTCATTGTTAAATGTTATGAAGGGCGGGTGAGTCCCCGGTGCCAAGTTCTGAAGGTCTGCAGGTTTCCTGCAAGAGTAGAGTTGTCTACATTAAAACTTTCAGTATGTTGAGCAATTCCAGCAGAGTCATAGTTAGTGCTATCAAGAGCATAAGAGCCTGCTGAATCAGGCCAGTGGGCCGTTTAGTACAGCTTTCCTGTTCTCACAGTTGCAAACCAGCTACCTATAGGAAGCACACGCAAGCTAGATCTGAGCACAACAGCACTCTTCCCTCCTGTGGCTTCAAGCCACTGACATTCAGAAGCATTACTGCCCACGGCCATTGAGGCAGAGCACTGCCATCCTGGCTACTGGCCACTGATGGCCTTACCCTCCATGAATTTGTCTAATCCTCTTTTAGACATAAGGCAGTTATGGCCCAAGTACTCTGGGAAAACCATTTTTAACCTGAGATAAATTAGGACAATTTAAGACATGGGGGTGTCCCTGAGGTAGAAGGTGGCTCCGCTGGGAATCCTGAACTCCAAGGACTTTGCCAGCAGGTTTGATAGAGCACAACATATCCAACCAGAGATATGCTGCACAATTTTACTTTTAAGAACTACGTAGTAAAATCTTCAAACTAATTTGGAAAGCTAGAAATGTCTTTATTATTCAAGCTGGGAAATGGTTTATAAACCTGTAAGAGAAAAATCAGCAAAATTATGATCAGCTCTCTGTGCTTGCACTTCCATAGGACGTGTCATATTCACCCATAAGCTCACTTTACGCCTTGCTTTGCACATTTCTTAGATGCATGCAGGTAACATTTAACGTGATGCATCCTATCTGGCTCATGGCGGGGGCACAGCTTTGGCTAACTGGATTTTTGAGGTTCCACCCACCTACACCTAAACGCATCTGTATAGTGCCATGAAGACTGCGTTCTGCTGATACAGGCTCTGTTGTCTTAATCTCTGTTCCACAGGAAGTACAACATATGCACACAAGCAGGCTAACACAAGGAGAGGAGCTCCATTGTGGGGGTTGGTCTGTTAAGCCAAAACACATTTAGCAAAATGTGCAAGAGCAGGTTATGACATCAAATTTGGGACTAGAGCTACTCCTCTAGGGGAAATATTTAGTTACTATGCTCCAGCCATTAATCTTCCCCCCAACCAACAGTAACACTTCCCTAGCTCAAAACAATTTCACCACCCAGGGCAAGTGTGGATTTGTTTGGCACAGTCCTATTTCAAGAGACTGTAGTGGCAGTTAGACCTGCAGGGGGAAAGCAATCCAGGCTCCTCAAACCAGACACTCAGCTGCCATCAAGCCTGCTTCCTTCTGGGGCAGGCTGGGCCTCCTTTCCCCCAACACAGATTTAAAGGAATTACATGAAGGGGCAAACTACTTTGAAAGTTTGTGTGCACTGGGGAATACAGTGAGATCAGACAGACACTGAGAAGTTTGGACTTTTAAAAGGGGGGGATATGGGAGTTATTGGAGGAAAGGTGCTGTTAGTGGACATAGTGAAAGGAACATTAATGTTGCGGTTGCAATTTTCAGTGGTGTACAAAGGCTTTAAAAGGAGATCAAAGCAGGAGTAGAGAGTGGGAGCCTGTACGGAGAGGTAAGCTGCCTTGAACCACTGGGAACAAAGAGGCAGACTATACTGTACACCTGAATAGGATTTTCAGTCAACATCTTGCAGCAGGTGGCTGCTTCCAGTTTTGTGAAGCAGGGGCAAAACCTCAGACACTGGAGGAAGCTGTTGGCACTGCTGTGGCCTTTTCCACCTTCGCTAAATAATTCTGGTTGTCACAAAGTGAATCAGTCTTACATCAGTACTTTTCTGCTGCAAAACATGCAAAGGGCAGAAGTAAATTGTGCATATACGCATCTTTAAGTCCCTACATATATCCCTTCAGGGGGACCCCAATTAAGCTAGATTTCTCCACATGCACATAGTTGGGCACTTAATAATGTATGTCTTTTGCTTCTACACTTTTGCATGTTGTGCTAACACAATAAAGCTTAGCTGATGCTTCCTGCAACAATAATGTCTAGCGCTGCCCTGGATTATTGCCCATCTGAGGCACACACACAATGCCCATCTGACCTGTACCACCTACACTGGGAAACTCTGCAGAGACAGCACTACCAGTAAAGTGAACCGCCGGCATTGATTTGGCGTAAGAAAACCACCTTCCCACCATCAGTCCAGTGGTAAAAATCTGGCAATCACTCAGTGATGCAAAAGACAAAAGTACAGCCTTTCATGTCCAGCTTAGCTGACTTTCCCACATTTGAGGTTCGGTGAGGGATGCTCAGTCAATCATGAACTGACCTCAGCATTGCACTTTGCAGGGTATTAAGCCAGTATTTTAGTAAGCCAGAAGCACACAAGATCTTCACACAAAACCAGTTTTAGAATTTAGCACTGAACCAGACATGCAGCAATCAGGACAGGCAGAAGCTTGGTACAACAAATGGCCTGAAAAGCCATGGGGAGCTGAACAGATGTATAAACTAACAAGCAAAACTAAAAGGGGAAAAGAATCAACACAAGGCAGCCACCAGACCTCTCCTCTGAACAGGGGAAACTTCGAAAGCAAGCACAGCCACAGCTTGATGTCTTGCCATTATTCCCATCTGCTTAGAGTTTTCAAAGAATGAGAAAACAGGGCTCTCCATAAAACAAGGTGTCCCATGCCAAAACTAGATTTAAGTTATCAAAAAGTGCTGATCAGCCACTGCTTCTTCACCCCAGGATCCCAGGTATAAACGGGTACACACAAGTATTATCAGAGACTAGACTAATTCAGCCATCCTACAACTGTTATCTTGGGATTCCACCCAGCAGCCTAATTTTTTGCATGTTAGGGTTTGTTTCCATATCCTCCACCTCCACCTCCCGAGTGCTAGTTTGGTTAATAATTTGGAAAACTCCAAAGCTTACTCAGTATTTGGGAGACAATTTTGTTGGTCCTACCTAAAAAGTATTGCCTTAGCAATAGTAGGCCTTTCTTTTACACGCTAGTCATGCCATTTCTTGGTAGATGAATTTTGTGCAATGTTACACCAAAACCACTATTCAGTAATTCAGGAACACAGGAAGCTGCCTTACATTGAGTCAGACCACTGATCCATCTAGCGGCTAGTCCAATTCAGCCTCTCCCAGATTTTTGTTTCATGGCAGAGAATAAGAGCAGAACATTCAGCTGCCACAAACCTGCCCTTAACTGTGTGCACACACTCAAAGTGTTCCTAATTTGTCCTTCTCCAAAAGCTGCTGAGATTTGTGAGTCAGTTTCATACCTTAAGCAGCTTAAGCTTCAATTAAAACACTGCTGTGTACACCCACAATAATTACAGAAAATTACTGGAGTGGCTCTCCTCCAATTTCTCCCATTGGTTAGAGGAGGTTCTTTTCAGATGGGAAAAATAGTGGCAAATCATACCTTTCAGGTGTGAAGGGTGCATTCTGTTCTGGGAGCAGGCAAGACCAAACCCTCAGCAAATGTCAAAACAAGTTCTGAAAGGGGGTGGGGCTTCTGGCAAACTACACCCCCTCTCCAAAAACAGACAAATTAAACCTATTGCTATCACAATCCCCCTTAAGCATCCTCAACAGAGCTAGTCAGTTCCCTTACAGTTTCCTTTACCCCTTCTTCCCTGTTGGCCACACCTGTTTATGTTGCATGTTTGCACCAGTCTAAATGAGCTTTTAGCGAAACACATCTGGTGCTAATGATGTCAAATTTATTATTATTATTATTATTATTATTATTATTATTATTATTATTATTATTAGGAATCTGTAGCATCTTCTTTCCAAACCAATCCTTCTGGCACCTGGCATAAAACTGAAGCGTCTTTCCACTCTGCTTTCCAATGCAAAGCATTTAGAGTGTTAACCAGAGAACAACAGAAAGTCACTCTGGACCAGAGAATTATGGTCAATGTCAGCTCCCAGTTTAACACCGTAGGTTCAGGCTGTGTGGGTGGCTCCCAACTTTGTTATGTAGAAGCATAGCAAACCCATACCCTGCATCTCTAGGGATAGTCTAGTACTGTTCTGGCTGAGGTAGAGGACGTTTTTAAGGAAAGGAGAGAGAATGCGAAATAAGCATATGCGAGTAATCCTATTACTCAAAAGTGTGCATGGCGGCCTAATTCAAAGACATTGCAAAGTTTGTACCAGTCTGCCTGCCAACAGATACTAGTATACATAATAGGTGTGCAAGAGCCTGAAAGAGCCAACTCTCATCCCATTTACAAAAAAACCTCCCCTGCCTGGAGGCCAATCTTACTCACCACAAGCGAGTGCTCTTTAAGCCTTTCCTATGGCACACAGCTGAAACCACATCCATTTAACAGGCGTTCCCACCCATGCTGCAAGTGATGCAGCTGTATGGGCCACAACTGCCATGCTGTAACTACTAACTCGTCTTCTGTGCATCCATGGGAAGGGAACCTGTCACTATACCACTATACCACTGTCACTATACCAGCCTTGTATTTAACAATTTAAATTCATTGTGGGAGACTGCATTGAATTCCATGTAGGGAAGTGAGCAAGCTGGCAGTGGAGGAGGGATGGTTTCTGTGAGAACTGCAGAAGGACAAACAGCCTCTACTGCCAAAACCATCATAGAAATGCAGCAGGCTGGCTAGGGATGGAGTAAGACCCCTCCATCCCCTCCATCAGTCTGCGTACTAGGAGGTCACTTTTGTTTTATTTATTTTTCACTCGTCTGCTCAGAGGTAGTAGCTTACATTTCATTTTTAGTCGGTAGGGCTGTTCCCAAGTGGTGGTGGTAGGTTGGGCAACTCATAGTGTGTGGGTCCCACCATTGACTTAGGTACAGGGCTGGGGAAGTAGCTCCTATTCACACACACACACACACACACACACACACACACACACACTCCAGGGATGGCCCCAAATGGAAGAGGCAGCCAATCCTCCTCTGTGACCAGCATAGCATGCAGCCTATTAACAGGTGAGTAAAAACAACAACAACAAATATATGCAGGTTTACAACTTTTGTGGGCTATTTACACAGTTACCGTTTATTTATGGCAGGCATAGGCAAACTCAGCCCTCCAGAAGTTTTGAGACTACAATTCCCATCATCCCTGACCACTGGTCCTGTTAGCTAGGGATGATGGGAGTTGTAGTCCCAAAACATCTGGAGGGCTGAGTTTGCCTATGCCTGATTTATGGCATTGCGCATACAACTCTCAACATACAATGTAAAGAACTCAATATTAGCAGCTAAAGCGGTTAAGATACAAAAAACAACTCCGGATAAATTTAAAAACAATACAAAGCAGACACCCACAGCAGAGACATTCATCCAGCTGGGAAAGCTGGTTGGGACAGAAATGTCGTCAATTGTTTCTGCAAAGTGCAGGTTGTGGGTGCCTGTCGTGTCTCAACAAGAACACTGTTCTATATACTGGAAACCCTGCTCTGATTTACATGCAACAAAAGCCCCAAGCTTCCACCCCATCCTTCCTCCAAGAAGCTCAGAGAAGGATACAGGATTTACCCCAATGTCTTCTAATAGCCCCATGAGACAGATTCAGCCTAGGTATTGACTGACTTGCTCAAAGCCACACAGGGAGCTCCATGAAGCAAGTAGGGTTTTGAACCTGGATTTCACACATCCACTGTCTCTTATGACACTGGCTCTCACCTGAGGCAAGCAAGATAGACTGGAGTAGTTGGGAGCAAGAGGCCAGTTCTTAAAGAGACTTAATAAAATACTTAAGCATCTGGGCTATTACCCAACTCGGAGTGAAGTATAAGACAGAGATGGCCAAAAGAGGACAAAAGCAATTTTGTGTGTCTTGGGTGGAGGCTGTTAAGCCCCAAAAAAGTAACAAACAACAGTGACCTATGGAACATTGCTATAAATACCCTGGTAAAAAGAACTTCCATTTCTTCCAGGCTAGTAAAGAGGGAGTGGCTCAAGCTGAGAGTCATTATAGCATGTGTCACTTGGTGATGGTTTTGTTTGTTTTTTAGATTCACTGGACAAGTGCCCAGACAATATGCTGGCCAGAGTTATAAAAAGGCAGCCAATGGGACAGGTTATACATTTGTAACAGACAAGTTCCACTAGGTTCGCACTAGAACAGATGCAAAGTTAACTTGCTTAACCTCAGACCCAAGTTGGGCAATTCCTTCTCCACAAACCTACAGCTACATCCCTCCACCAATAATCCCTAGTGATCTTAACCTGATGGTGGGACAGCCTCCATCAGGGTCTACAGCAGGGGTAGGGGGACCTGTGGTCTGTCAGTTGTTGCTGGACTCCAACTCCCATCAGCTCCAGTCAGCATAGTGAAGAGAGAAGAAATGGAAGCTGCAGTCCAGCAACCTCTGGTTGAGCATTTAACCATTAACCATCAGGAACCATTGAGGATATGGTTCCTCTAACCCAGGGGTCGGCAACCTAAGGCCCATGGGCCACAAGCAGCCCATGGGGGTCACTTAACTGGCCCACGAGCCACCCCTGAACCGAGCCGCCCACTCAGCGAGTCCCCACGCACTGTGCTAAACCAGCGCAGCACAGCGACTCACTTCCACGGCACCGGAAATCGCATCTGCCGAGACGCTGGAAATCGCGGGTGCACGGGCGATCCAGCCCATAGAGGATCTCCAGTGGAATGAACCAGTCCTGGCGAGGTAAACCTTGCCGACCCCTGCTCTAATCACTAACTGGTCTCATCATAATTCTTCCCCATTGCCACTTCAGCAACAGCAGCAGTGTGTAATCATGTGGGCTGACCGATTAAGAGTCAGACTCATATCAGGTGTCTGGATTTTGCTGTATATGGGCTCAGGGGTTGCAAGAGTTCATTTTTGAACCTCTCAATTCTACACCTCAGCAGCATCACTAAATGACATAACCAAGTCAGTAGGTTAGACAACTGGTTTCAAGATTTCTACCTTCAGGAAACTTGCTTCAATTTAGTGATGACCCCCAACTGGGGTGGCTTTAAAAGATTAGACAACTTTATGGATGACAAGACTATCAATGGCCCCCAAGCCACAATAGCTATGTTCTCCCTTCACAGTTTGAGGCAGTATGCCTCTGGAGACCAGTTGCTGGAGGTCACATGCAGAGGAAGGGCTGTTGTCCTGCTTATAGGCATCCCATAGACATCTCATTAGCCACATTAAGAGCAGGATACTGGAGTAAATGCCCCATTGGCCTGATCCAGGAGGGCTGTTCTTATGTTCCTATTTTGTTTACCAAGTAAAACCTTTCATTATTTGCCAAAGACTCCTTGCAACTTGGAAAGGGATCCTGCTAGGAGCAATCTCAGCTTGCTAGGCCTGTTGGCCTCCACTTTAGCACTTTTGTTATGCCAAATGCACCCTAGAATACAGCATGTACATTGAAAAGAACATGTAGTAAAGCGGAAGTAAACTATCAAGCATGCTTTCCTGAATGTTATTGCTGACAGAGAAGCTTCCAGACTTATAGGGAATGCCAGGATTTTCCTGGAACACCACCTGACAAGTACTCGCTCAGGGTTTTGGAGGTGGGGGGTTCAGTTCATTTTTAAGAAAGTAGTCCTCAAGCAATTTTTTTAAAAAAATCAAAGCCAAAAGCTTGCCCTGCATTCTCAAACAAATTCTGCACACTGAAGCTATGCTCTGGCCAACAAAAGAAGTCTAATTCTTGCACACAAACACAAGCTGCATTCCTGAAGAGGGAAAAGAATGAAGCCTCTGTCTTTACTGACTACAGAGAAGCAGAAAACCTATGAGCACTTGGGGGGGGGGGCGCTAAGTGTGTCTCCATTTAGTCCACACATATTTTTGCTTGTGGCCTTAGCTACTAGCAGAATTTAACTGGAAATAACCTCTTGTTAGCAGCGCTATATTTAACAAGACTGCACAAAGGAAAAAGCATGTCACAGAACAACAAGCTTGCAAGATTTAAGTTTTTCCTGTGCCCCACAATTGCTTGCTTGTGAACTTTTGTACCGGGAAGAGCCCAGCACAATGTGAAGTCCAAATCCTGATCTCGTTAGCAAAAGAAAAATAAGTTTTGAACCTCATTAACAGAGCTGTAATACAATACAAGCAGAAGAGCAGTTGTGAATAGCTACCTTATTAAGATAACATTTCTTTAAAAATATTAAGCATAAATGCCTTAAATAAAAATATCATTCAATGAAATGAGCACAGAAGTACAAACATGGCAGGCACCCACACTAGTCTGAGCTATTTTCCTAAAGTCCAAGTCATCATTCCTTTCAACAGGCACTCAACTAGCTGAGTTGAGAAGAATCTTGGGAACTGTAGTTTAAGACTGCTAGGAATTGTAGCTCTGTGAGGTGTAAAGACAAAATCCTTTTACAAAGGATATGCCACAGAAGCTGTGCAGATGAAGAAATATAATTCATTAGCTTTTGACAGCACCTATTAATGCAGGTTATTCAGAGAATTGGAGTACTGTGGTACCTCGGGTTACATATGCTTCAGGTTACAGACTCCGCTAAGCCAGAAATAGTACCTCGGGTTAATAACTTTGCTTCAGGATGAGAACAGAAATCGTGCTCCAGCGGCATGGCAGCAGCAGGAGGCCCCATTAGCTAAAGTGGTGCTTCAGGTTAAGAACAGTTTCAGGTTAAGAACGGACCTCTGGAACAAATTAAGCACTTAACCCAAGGTACCACTGTACTGTTTACATCTTCCAACTTTCCACATAACATATCCTTGCTTCAGTTATTATGTCTGATATTAACTCTCTGATACAGAGGTTTATAAATCTTCAAGATGTTAAGAAAGCACAGGATTTATCTCCCCCCAGCAGCAGCAGCAGCAAGAATCTGCTGTGTAGGAAAGAAGACCCTATTACTTAAATCTCTCAAAGATAACCAGATATAAAGTAGAAATGTAAGGGAGTGTCATGTTTCCTACCTTTTCAAGTCAACTGTTGTTACACTAAATACCACTCCTTTCAGCCACAGAATCATGAAGAGTCTCTGAGAAAAGGGGCAGTTGCCTATGCTTTCACCATCACTTCCAGCCTGCGAAAAGAGGAGGGGAAAACATTAATACAAGTGCACCAGATGCCCAGATCCATTTTCTGTCACCGTCACCCACTAGCAGTGATGTGAGCTTCAAGAACAGTTTTGAACTGAAAAAAATTCATTTGCAAACTGAAGGTAATTCGCATGGGGAAAGTTGCATCAGGATTTTTTAAAAAAAAACTTTTCACTGGATTTTGTAAACAAGGATCATAGGAATAACAAATGATACAAATAAAAGACCAAGTCTTCTCATGTTATTTGTATATCACAAAAATAGCATAAACATTAGTAGTAATATCCATAACATACGGTTCATTATTAATAGTTAATGTTTGTTCGTGTGCTGGTTTAAACAAAAACAAATGGATAGAACTGAGGTAACAGATAACATTCAACACCAAACAGCTGAAAACCTAATCAGAAGCCCTTGTGGTTGTGCTTAGATTAAGTATGAGTAAAAGCCACTTTTCCTATTATGTTACCAACACCACAATATAAAGTGTTGGTCTATTGATGAACCGGGGAGCGGGAAGATTTAAATCTAGATCAACCAGATTGAGCCAAATACTGATGTGGGGGGATTGTTCATTTTCTGGAATACTGGCATGTGCTATGAAATTAAACCATGGTAAACACCAAAGTAAAGCCATTTTTTTCTTTATCTGTCCATGTGTCAACTGTAGGTTATTTGTGAATCTCTCATGGAGGGCTGTTTTCCAAACTGTTTTGTACCAAATGTCTATCGTTGTACCAGAAAGGGTTTTTCCAGTGTCAGTTATATTGTGTCTCGCCATTTGTAATTAATGTCTTATTAATTCTTTAATTAATTCTTTACTATATAAATCCAGATTGTTTTCTTAAACTATATGTAATAAAGCTAATTCTGGCCTGACTTCTAATTGTTGCTTTGTTGTTTTATCAATTTCTTGGAATATCAAATTCCAGAAAGGCTGGATTTCCATACATTCCCACCACATGTGGAGATATGTACCAAGTGTGAGGCAGCACCTCCAGCAATGTGGTGGTGCCAGGATGGATCACTGCCAGCTTCCTAGGGGTTAGGTACCACCTGTATGAGTTTCAGGGTTAATTATTGCTTGCCAAGATAGACTAAAAGGGGTTTTCCATCAGAAAATTAGAAATTTTCCCTAGAAAGATCCCCTAGAGTTGGGGTAGGAAGCCTCAGGCCTAGAAATAAATATTGCCCTTGGGACTCTCCCTGGGCCACACCCCTCAGTGGTCCTGCTTCACCCTCTCCCTTAAGTGTTTTGGCCTAAACTGAATTGTGTCCCTGAAGTTGGATAACCACTGGATTTAGAATGGATTGAATATAGCCTACAGTACTAAAGTGTGCCATCTGCCCACTTTTGCCTCTGGCCATGCCAACTACTGGTATGTGGCCCCATAGAAGATTGCCCATGAGGAAATGCAGCCCTCTGCTGAAGGAAGTTCCCCATCCTTCCCCCCGAGTGATCTCATTTAGCACACTTAGTTTTCTTTACTAGAAAGAAGCAAAATAACAACTTTGAAACTGCCAGACTTGTCTACTATTGTATTTGCAATTGGCATCCATCCATTGTTATGAATGAACTTATGAAATGGAAAAATAAATCACTGAAAATTTTTCCATCCCGCATCACTGCCCATAATTAGAACAGGTGACTCAGTAGATAGGGTAAGGACCAGAAGGTTGCAACACAAGTAGTTTCATCCCAAGAGAAAGAAGGAGGGATCAGCCCCTTGTGTAGCATTTCCTCCAAGAGAAGAGATGCCTTTGAAAGATTAAAGGAAGCCTCTGTTATCATCAGCACTGTTTCAGCTCAATAAGCCACTTGCTAGATAGTAATTCTAATTTAATATTGAAACCTTTGGTAATATATTTAATAGTATCTGCCTGTTTAGTGGTATCACAAGGTGGGAAGGACTCAGCCAATATAACCGTGGATCATTGGTGCTAGGCAGGTTTGCAAATTGCTATTCTAGAAAAACTGACTTACCTTATCTTAAGAGAAACTGTGGGCTTGGAATATCATGTGGCAGTCTTTTCATAATTGCCTTTGTAACACAGAGGGAAAGTAGCAAGGAGGAGTTCTCTTTCTTTTTTACCAGTTCTTTGTTATTTTTGTACCAAACCTGCTATATTTCTGTGCGTGTAATACTAGTATTTTAGAATTTAAAAAGCAGTTTGATAAAGCTCACCACCTACCAGTGTGCCTTAGTTAGCTCACTGAAAAGTCAGTCCAAGAGGACAGTCCAAAGACAGAAAGCTTTCTACATGCAACAATATCAAGACTGGTGAAACTTGTGACCCACCAAGTCAAACACAGCTCAGAAAAGCCTCCAGGCACCTTCTGGTTTTGGTGCCCGCTTAAGAATGCAAAACAGGGTGGTATACAGAGCACCATGCAAACCACAATACATGGCTGAGGGGCTGCATTTTGCTTAGTAGGTCACAAGTTGTGCTGAAGGCAAGCCTACTCAACTGTGTGACCCAGAAACTCTTACCTGGGGGGGGGGGGTTCATGTCATGGTAGCCCTTGCTTCTCTGACACACACATGCACACTTCTTTCAGACCATGCTGTGGTGCCTCTGCACCCGGTGATATAGGTCTAAATAGCTGAAGCCATATTTTAGGTATTCATTGCTTTAGTCATGTGCTTATTTGTCTAAATTCACAATGTATAAAGATAGCTTTCGCCGAAGAAAAAAAGCAGCCAGCAACTGAGAAATGGGAAGTGAGACTTACAGAAACATGAAGGCCTCTGACAAATTTAGCAGAAATGGGCAGAGACTGGAAAATTACTATGACTGTGCCAAGAACACCCAGGGATTTCCAACTCCCAAAACCAAAGGGCTGGAAAGGGCATGAACATCTAGTCCAAACCGTGCTCTCTGCATGCACTGACACACACTATTCTATAAAGCCATAAGCTCCAAGTAACCACTTCCAAACTACTATCCAGACAAGTAGCATGAATAAGCTGCTCAAACCAGATGTGCCTGAATAATAAAGTGATTTCAGGAGGAGAATCTAGATGCCCCAGCAAAGTGAGTCAAGAGGAGGAAGGCATAAAGCTTTAGAAAATGCTTTCTAGATCTCCAATTAGAACAAACTTGCTACTTCAGTGGCAATCTTTCTCTCTCTCTTTTTTTAAAAAAGCTCCAAAACTGTCTAGCCTGCTTCACCAGATTAAGGAGATCTCTCTGGAGTATCATCTAGCCCAGGTATAGGCAAACTCAGCCCTCCAGATGTTTTGGGGCTACAACTCCCATCATCCCTGACCACTGGTCCTGTTAGCTAGGGATGATGGGAGTTGTAGTCCCAAAACATCTGGAGGGCCAAGTTTGCCTATGCCTGATTCTAGCCCATGGGTGTGCAACCTATGGCCCTCCAGATGGTGTTGGACAACAACACCCATCATCCTTGGCCACTGGCCATGCTGACTGAAGCAGATGGGAGCTGAAGTCCAACATCTGGAGAACCACAGGTGGCCCACCTCTGCTTTAGCAGGTGGCCTTAACTGGCAACTGGTCTTCGTTCCATTTTAACTTTCCCCCCTTGAAGTGACATGTTGGGAAAGCAGGTCTGCCTTAATCCACCCATCATGCCTCCTGTTCTATTTTTAATCCAAAGTATTTCACATGTTTATTAAAAGGCATTATGAAGATTACTACTGATATCCCAAGAGACGAATTGCTTCTCAGGAACTACCTTGCACTTCTTGATCAACGTTGGGAAAAGGGCTGCTACTACATTCCTAAGGGAACACGAAGTTTATTAAATCCATACAGAGCTGCTTTAATGAGCCATTGGTTAGCAAACCTTTAATTAAAAAGCAAACTGTAGTGTATCCAATTGTCTAGATGAGATTAGAATTGGACTAATAAAATGACGCAAAACTTCAAAATTTAATATGAAAAAAGGGCCATAGCTCAGTGCCAGAGCATTTGCTTGGTGAAGGCCCCAGGTTCAATCCCCAAGACCACCAGGTATGGCTCAGAGACCCCTGCCTGAAATACTGGCTTCCAGTCAAATGGATCCAGTGGTTTGATATAGTACAAGGCTGTTTCCTATGTTCCTACATGGGTGGTGCTGGGACACATGGCAAAAAGCAAATCAATGCAAAATCTGGATTTAGTGTGTTTCCTCATTCCAAATTTAATTACTGCCATCTCTAGTATATGTGGATAACTGAAGAGAATACTACTACAAACGTTTTGGTAGGGAAGGCAAAGGACCAGGTGACAAACACAGCACCCGACAACCCACAAACGTAACACATTATTTTTCATCGTGACAAAATATCCTTTACCCATAAACAATTACATCAGTAGTTTTAAGAACAGCAGCACTTTTGTATCCCAGGATGACACAAGGGAGGGAGTTATTTTAATGCTAACAGCTTGCAGATGTAAAGCATTCTGGAGAATCTCTGGAATCTGAAACTTGTTAAGTGAAATAGTTTCCAAGAAGCACTCTTCCAAAACAGTTTTAAAGCAGTGCAATACTGCTGGAATACTTTTCCTGAATATTCTGGAAAGGGCAAGCTAAAATTCTAAATACTAATTAACACTATGTTACAAATGAGATTCTTCCAGAAGTTCCATCATCAATATACTGCCAGAAAATAAATATTAAACATGGAGTTATTAATAATAAAAGATATAGCCCAGTTCTTGCACCACCTCATTTTGGCACAAAGCAATCAGGCCCTGGTTATGGTCCCCCCCCCCCTTGGCAATGGGACATCTAAGCACATTTCCCAACTCCTATTCCCCAGTGTATACACAGTATGTACATCCAGGAAGCGGGTCCAGGCAGCCTATAGCAATACAATTGCTCCTACCTACATCAGTGGGTAATCTTTTTCAGTCTGAGGGCCACTTTCCCTTCTGGACAACCTACCAGGGACCACAGGTCAATGGCAAGTGGAGCCAGAAAGAAAAGTGGGCCCAGCAGTTTTACCCTTGAGTATTAGTCTTATTTCTACACACACACACACACACACACACACACACATCCCTCTGTCCTCTATCCAGACAAGCAAGAAGCATGATCGGAGTTCAAGGACACATCCTAGCCAGGCAAAACCACTCAAGAAGGATGCAAAGCGGGGCCCGAGGAAAGTCCCAAGGGCCAAAGGGGGAAAGAAGAGAAATGAAAAAAGCAACACGGGTTGGGAATTGCAAGTATGCATCCCTTCCATGGTAACCCCCACATTATCAAAGAGCCCCCTTGTAAAGAAGAGAAAGGCAGGCAGATTCAGGGTTAGACTATGTTTGGCCCTGCACTGATCACTATTTACTCATTAACTAAATTCTTTAAAATGAGCGTTTTCCTTTAATGTTAATGTCTTAGTAGATATGGAAACCTCTCACCAAAACAATAGCTTGAATCCAAAATATAATCCAGACCTAGTTCCAGATATGAAGCCTTCAGGAAGCCACAGCATTTTTATGAACTCAGAAAGCCTTTTCCCCATCTGTATTCCCCAAGTGTACTTTGAGCACAAACCATAAGAAGAATGTTACAGGCATGCCAAGAAAAAATTGGCTTCAGCACTCAAAACTGATTCTGTCTACATTCAAGAGCCATTTTTGCAGGATACCTGCAACCATGGCAGGTATAAAGCTTGTTAGCATCAGTTTCTGGGGAGAACATGCCAACAAAAAAATTCTAGCTGTTTTTAAAAAGTATGTTTGAACAAAAATTAAAACAAACCAGAGTTTTGGAAGCCTGAGAACACCCAAAAGAGAATTTCGACAGCCTTCAGGGGTTCTCAAGTAGTTAGAATCAATTGCACATTTCAGTAAAAGGTGTTCAAAAAGGCAGACTCAATGAGCCATTTGAGCTACATAATTGTAAGAAATTGTGCGACAGCTATAAGAGATCTGAGACAATAATGTTAATAGTTCCATTTTCCAAAGTGTTTTATGCTTGCAGAGTAATGAAGTGGGTTGTATTTATGCACATTTATACAGCTCACTGTAGTTTTACATTAAAGTCACCTTCTCCATTTCATATTGCACTTAAAACACAACAGTAAGAAGTAGAACAGAAGTCTTTCCTACTGTGGACAATAAAAAGAAAATGGGGCATATCTGAAGACTTCCTGGGAAATCTCTGTTCAAACTTGGGAGTCCTGCTGCTTCCACGTGTTCACCACCCCCTCCTCACATGGTTTAGTACAGAAGTAGAGGCTCCATATGTTACTAAGACAACACAGGGCAAGCAAATGATTTCAGCAGCAACCACAGTGACATGTGCTTGACTCATCTTTTGATGAAGGGTGGTATAGAAATTTAATTAATTAATCTGTTGTTGTTGTTTTAATAGAAGAAGAGGTGCCGGTACACATCATGAAGTTGTTACAATCAGTGCCACACTTTTTAACAACAACAACAACAACAAAAAGAGGTCCCAGTACTGCCTACCTTTGAGTACCCCCTGAAAGAAAGCACTGATAATAGTAAAGTAATAATAATGAAAATGATATCTCTATAAGCAAAATGTGTCTTCGGCGGGAGGTGGGGGAGACCTCTGCAACTGGATGCCACCTATGTTAATGGATAGATCACATAGATTTTCTATACACAGGAGCTACATATGGAAAAATAGCTCCCACAATGCGTTGGGGAATTTTTAAAAGACACCCTTGTGACCCTTTAGAACTGAACTATCAATGGGGGAAATCTAGAGCAGTAGAAGTTCTTGCTGCACATTGGTTTGCAGCAGGAGCTAATAAGCAGGGGTCAGCAATGCATTCTGGGGTCAGCAATGTATTCTGGGTCCAACACAGCCTCACATTTTCTGCATTTACTTCCCATTAAAACCTTCCTCACCCTCATTTTGATTCTCCCACTTCATATTCATATTGTCCTAGATGGTGAACCCCCTGCACAGGAACTGGAAGCTTCTCAATATTATGAAAGCACAAAGACTGGTGTGCTGTGCAGTCACTGATACGAAAAGCAGCAGGCAATCTTCACCCCAGATGCTCCCATTAAAAGCAGGAACAAGCAAAGAACGTCACAGAGATATTTTTTTTGCTAAAGGATGGGATATAAATGTTTTAAATCAGAAGTAGAGAACCTGTGGCCCACAGGCCAACCTTGGCCTGCCAGGGGGTCCAATTTGGCTCATGAGGCTATAACCACGCCAACCTGTCCATCACCTGGCATCACCTCTGATGCCAGCTGATGGGCAGGGCTTGACTGCACACAGACAATGGGGCCTGTTTCCTATTGGCATGCACAGATAAAGCAAATAGACCCTTTTTCTCCAAGCATTGACTAGGTGAGAGAAAGGCCTCTGCTAAAGATCACACTGTCCAAGTAGGTTCAACATGGAGAGAGGCAGTCCTTGACATACTTATGGTCCTGATCTGTATAGGGCTTTAAAGTTATTTAAGGTTTTGAATGGGTAGAACGAACACTGAATTAGATGCAACTGTCATGTTCAAGTTCCTCACCATCTATGACGGCTCATTTTCTCCCAGCCTATGCTACACCCCTTGAGTATTGGTGGGGGAATTCGCTAACACTGGGTGTTTGCTTTTAAGATGTGCAACGTGAGACTTTAAAAAGTATGAAACTTTACAAGTAATCATGTGTAGCAAGCATATTAACACTGCCATCACTGGAAGGTCTCTGATATTAGTGAGTTTAGTGAACTTTTACTGTTTTTTTCCTGCTGCTCTTATGGTTATTACATTTTAAAGATCAACATGTATGTTGTTTTTTCTTTATTAGTCATTTTAAACCTTTTGTAAATAAGAGATGATTTAATAAAATAGGTTGCCATGAGGGTCCCTCCACCTTGTGCCAGGGTCTTGCCTTTTATGCTGTGATGAAAGCTCAAAGATTCTACATTGTACAAAACTGCAAAGCTCAGTTAACTTGATGAGTTAAACCCTACCCTAGAAACTCTTCTGCATTCCCAACTTCATCAAGGAGACAAAATAGAATCACAGGGAAAATTCGTTCAACCCAGGAAAACATTTCCTGAATTTCCTAATCAAAAACCCACCTCACTTCCAAATGCTAGCTCACCAAGAATGTGAATGGCATGAAATGATGCCTTAACAAGAATAAAATGTTTAGCATTTCTGATAAGGCAGGGTAATCGTGCCAAGGCATTTGACAAAAGGGTGGAAAGTATTTCTCAAGTACTGCGTCTCACCCACACTGAAGATGATACTCTGGCAATTTTAATATTTTCTATTCAGCAACCAACCGATCAGGACATATGGTTAGCAAAGCCAGTGCTAGATTTTATGTTTTATGTCTCCTAACTGGTGGCATCAAATCATGGCACTGTGACTTAGCGTAAAGCTTGCACAGGTTTATTCCACCCAGTTTCAGGATCCCGTGCAACACAGGCCTGGAGAGGCTTTTTGGGAGTGCAGGGGATGAGAAAAAGGGGTTGCACAATCTGTCTTCCAGTCACACAATCACTGGAGACAAGCAATACTGGCAAAACAGGGAGCCAGTTAGGCTCTATTCAGTAGAACAGGATGCCAATGCGTGGTTGTGTCTGTGGCCAAGATCATCTCCACATCCCACAAAGGGATCAAGGGTTTCAAAGAGAGCACTAGCCATATAAGGCAGAAACACTGCAACTTATCCAGGGGCTGGTCTCATGCAGCCCTCTGCTCCCGCTTTAAAGCAGGTAATAAAGTAAGGCATGTTTCATGTACATGCCTGATAATTCATGAAGTACAATAAATCTTTTTACTCTTTGACTGGTGCATCTTCTCTTTAACTTTTACAAATTATTGTCACCGCAGAGCAATGGAAGAGATTTTCCTCTTACTGTGAAAGCAAATGAGGTAGTGGAGCAGAGAGCCCATTTGCTCAGTTGCTTTAGTCATGCCCTATTGTCAAATACAAATAAACAGCAGTAAAATTCACTAGATAAGACTGCAGCAGGTCTATTAAGTTTCAATCCTACGCCTATTCTTGATCATTAGTATGCCCTTCTCGCCACTTGCTCATACCATGGATTTTTAGATTCTCAAAACTTATTGATGGTGCCAAGTTCCACTATTCAGTTCTGCAGCCAGTGTGTCACACCAAGCTTTCAAGAGACTAATTGCTTCCATCTATCTCATTTCTTCCAAACAGTCAAAGAGTCAATAGACCCTTTAAAAGGACAAAAGTGCAAGTTCATGACAGATGAGGTCAATACTCCTGAAAACATCCAAGAACTCTGCTGAAATGTGAAAGATGGAAGCTGAAGGTTAGAAGAACAGAGGTCCAGCCCTTATAGCGAAACAGATGGCAAGCTGCATGGATACTTTACAACATCAGAAAGATTGCCTGCCAAGGTTCAGCTCCGTGCAAATCCATCTCATTGGAGAGTTACCATTTATCCACATTATGAAAAGAGAACTTACAACATTGACAGGATCCAGTACAGCAATAGACACACAATAATACCATACATCTAACATACTGCTTGGCCAAATCAACCTGTGTATCAAGACCCAAGTAGACACTGCAGACAGGCACACAAACAACCCGTTAAAAAGAACAGCAACATGAAAAGTCATTTATATGGAGGCAATTGGCACCCACGTTTTCAAAAAGCCACAGGGGATGAGAAGTGACATTTGGAATGGGGATGGGAGGAAAGAGGACAAAGAAAGCGAACCCTCCTCCTGCCACTCCTCTGGAAGTGGCTTTTCCTGTTTTAAAAAGAGCTATTGGGTAATGTTACATGCATCTACATGAAAGAACTGAGCCCCAGTTTCTCCTTTAGCTTTTTAAAAATATATATTTGGTGAATACACATTCAGCTATATATTTATGGCACACATTTCAGATAGAAGGGGTATCTATTAAAATAACATTTGCAGGAAGTAGTCATTTACTCCCTGCTGTGTGATACTGCTCTCAAAACTATTACGCTATATACCAAGCTAGCATTTCCAGTCCCGGGGGGGGGGGGGGAATGAGGCTATACCTGCTTGTATTCTTGGTAGAGGGAAATATACAAAACTGCTGAAATATTTTGCACCATATTATCTTTATTTAAGCTCATTAGGTTGATGGAAGATTCTGATGAGCACTCGTGGCTGCCCTAGACTTGTTGCATGGAGTGCACTTTCATGACAGAAATACAATTACTGGGAGAAAATATTAAATGCAATGGAAACACTCTTTAGGAAAGACAGCTAGCTCTCCTACAGTGAACAACTAACAGCCCTTCAAAAACCAACAAGAGCCTTCCTGGACAGAGATGCTTCAACATCTGGCATTATGTCTCAAGAGAAGATCAGCTATTTTTTTTTTTTTAAAAAAAAAGCTTGCTCGTGGCTCATGAAGGAGGCTTATTGCATCCTCCCAGCACAGGTGCCAACCCTGAGGCCCTCTGACCTCACCTTGCTTCAACCACAACTCAAATGCCGCACCCTCTTTTATGAGCCACTGCTGTTCTGAATTTCTCTAAAAACAAAGGTATATAAAATAAAATATATTTATATCCATATATATAATCCATCACTTTCTAACCCAAAAAAGTCTCAAAGCAACTTAGAAGAAATTAACCTAAAGAAGCAAAACCATCAACAAGTACTTTCTGATCCAGTATTGTTAAATTAGTTTCAGCTAGTACATATTAAGGATATCAACAAGGTACCTGAATACATGCAGGAAAACCCTTGCATTCTTGCCCTTTGCCCTCATGACTGGTAAATTTAAGCAGGAAGGGAATAAACAGGGAGATTATTAATGCCTCATTGGAAAGGGCACTGAAAGAGGCAGTGGGAAGACTTCTCCTTAAGAAATCCTCCATGGATCTGGAATATCTGACAATCATACCAGTCACTAATGTCCCTTTCTTGGGCGAGGTTATTGGGTGGGTGGGTGCAAGCCAGCTCCACACACTCTGGGATGAAACTGGGTTTTTAAGATCCATTTCAATTGGTGTTTTGGCTCAGTTTTGTATGATATCCTGTATCAAAAGGGAGCTAGGGGGAGTATACCTACAATATTACAATCTAAATTCTACAGTAACACTTCTAAAACTTCACTTTGATAACATCTGAAGTGCTATGCACAGGCTAGATAATAATTTAACACTGAACACCACTTCATAGAAGCCCCAAAGCTTTATTGACAGAACAGGTTAACAATGTTTACTAAATACACTAGATAATAGATATGATGCAGTAATTTGCAGGGGTGGTTACTACAACCATCAGCTCTGCTGAGACCCCAACAACTTCTGGCTCTTCCTCTCCTTTGAACTGTTTACATTCTACCTAGTCCTTGCTAGAGCTTTAACTAAGAACAAGTGCCTGAGCTTGCTTTTCCCCTCCTCCCTCGCAATCCCTTTTCCTTCTGCATCATGGCTGCAAGTCTGAGAGCAGGGAATGTTTTATAGTTTCTCTTTGTGGGGCACTCTGGAAACCATTTTTTACTAAGTGATATAAAAATGCTTATAGTAAGCATCATCCTAGGTACATCCATCCAGGCTGTACCCAGAGTCCTGTTTGTTGGTGGGGACCTGAGCTCATATTCCCAGCTCAGCCTTGAAGCTTACTGCGTGGCCTTGAGCAAATACCTTTCACGTCTATCACAAGGTGGTTATGTGTATCAACGCTCCATAATCCTACCTAAATGGCAACAGCACAGTCTACCACCATTGCAGAAGTCCCACAATGCCTCAGAGTATATCTGGCTTTTGACTGCCATGAAGAGCTACATTTCTGCAGTATAATGAAACAGTTGTCTAGACTCCTTTTATGCTACCAAGCTCAAGTTCAAACACTGCAGTGTTCCAAGTGGAAAGATTATGAAATTGCCAAAATGGTTGTCTGCTGTCAAATTTGCTTTATATTTAAGAGCTACTTTGGATTCAATGTTACACATTACCAAGGGCTCTGAAGAGCTATTGTCCAAGAACTTTGCTCCTTTGAGCTCGTTAGCACAGTACAGTATGTGCTTTGGCAGTAGCACAACCCCCTCCCCTCCAAGGACTCACTGCAAATGCAGGAGAAGCTTACAATTCCATATTGGAAGAGAAGGAAAATTCCCTCCCACTACCCTGAACCACTGGGCATTGGGGAGGGGGAATTATTAATACAGCCAATTATTCATACGGCCTTGTAGCTTTCTTAATATCAGAACATCTTTTGTGAAGGTCTTCTACAATCTTTTTATATGAACAAAGAATAATTTAGAATGCTAAACTATTACGGAACCTATAAGCAGATCAATCTGGTTTAGGGCTCTTGGGAGAGTCATTTGCTTAGGCCAAAGCTAGACATGACAATACATTATTAATTTACTGCAAACTCATGACAATGTAAGTATGTGGGTATACAGAATTTCAACTAAAACCAACTTTAGACTGAAAATTAGTTTCAACAGGAGTCTTTTATGTTTTAAGTAGACCGCTCAATGAAGATGTCAACCCAGTGTGTGGCAGTTGTGAAAAAGGCAAATTCCATGCTAGAGATCATTAGGAAAAGAATTGAAAATAAAACTGGCAGTAACATAATGCCATTACAGTATCTAGTTTGAACCTTTAAAGACAAACTGGTTGTTATCAGGTCCAGCATGTTATCCTTAGTTCACCCTTGGTGAAGACAGGACAAAAATCAGAGCTAAATTAAAATTAGCAACTTAAGAAAGTGACTTCCACCAGATAACAGAAACCCTTCCCATGACTTTGGAGGGATGAGCTATAAAAATAAAGAATTTCATCCAGCAGCTGTCTAGGGAGAAATTGGCAGAGAAAATCTGAACTCAGTTTCAGCGTAACACTTTTAATTATCATTTTACTGATGTCTGCCTATTGTATTTAATTCTTTTGTGAGTAGTATGCTATCCCTGGAATCAATATGGGTGGTAGGAAAAAAGACAAGTAAAATGTAGTCTTAAAACATTTAAGGCATTGAGTTTTAGTTATTTCGTGTGTTTTACCTAATACAGAATACAGTGGTACCTCGGGTTAAGTACTTAATTCGTTCCGGAGGTCCGTTCTTAACCTGAAACTGTTCTTAACCTGAAGCACCACTTTAGCTAATGGGGCCTCCTGCTGCTGCAGCGCCGCCAGAGCACGATTTCTGTTCTCATCCTGAAGCAAAGTTCTTAACCTGAAGCACTATTTCTGGGTTAGCGGAGTCTGTAACCTGAAGCATATGTAACCTGAAGCGTATATAACCTGAGGTACCACTGTAGTATGGTATACCTTTCATGAATTAGTTTAGATGCAAAGTTCTGTACAGAAAAAATATTCTGAGATACCCAAAGGCAGTTCTCTTGAACCATCACAGCCTCAAGTATTCATATTCACTGTGCGTTCTGTGCCTAGGATACAGTGCCTAGTCAGAACAGTTCAAAATGTCAAAGCACTACTTTAGAAAAACTAAGAAAATGCAGGTGTGTTAACCAGCACTGCAGCAACAGATGTGCCCATATATTGGTGCAACTGCTACAAACACCTATCAGTAGCACCCATCTGAATGCCAACAGTACTTTTGAAAAGGAGCATGAGTGTATTCATTTTTTATATATATAGAAAAAACCTGCATAGCATTTCCCTTAGAAGCTAAAAGAATACAGTCAGATTTTTGCTAAGGAAGGTAAAGACTTCTGCCTCTAAAGACACTTCTCTTGCACCAGAAAAATAGCTAGCAGTACACAGCAGCACAGGACTCCCAAACTTAAATCAACAAAGTGACAAGGTTCATTGGGTGGCCTTTGGCAAGACAGTATATCAACCTGACCTATTTAGCTTCACAACTGTGAAGCTTTGTACAGTGAAAAGTGTTCTAGACGTTTTAAAGCCATGTTTGGCTCAGCTTTATTTTTAGCAGAATTCAGTATTTTAAACTACTTTTGTTTATTTAAAATAAACCCACAAAGTATGCAACAAACTAATGGACATTAATGGCAAGAGAAAAGCATTCAAGTAAGAGAGGAAAGAGGCAGAAGGCCATCCAACAGTGGCTGATCTCATTGCAGTCTTGAAAATTCACAGATGTGACTTCACTCCTGAGTTCTACGCCTATATTTAGTTTATGCCTAATATGGATGTCAAGTCCAGGACATACCACTACTTCCTTTCTCCGAGTAAAGAAACCTCCTCGCCCTTTGTTTAGCCAACAATGGAAAGATTAAATGATGACTTTAGGGAGAAGAACTGCAGAAAGTTGTAATTAACTGTGAGTCTGATTTATGCTTAGGGTTGGAATTGGAAACTCAATGTAATTTCTTACAATCAATTAATGAGACTACTACAAAGTTCTCCTGGGCAATCATACGGTTAAGAAACTCATTTCCAGGTCAGCAGTTGAGCAGAGGCAGCTCCACAATAAAAACAGAACTGTCTACTTGGACGACATATTATAATTAAGTCACTGACTTAGGAAGTTGGTTTTCCCTAGGCTCCAACTGCCTGCAGTCATGAGAAGTAATGCTGTTTTCACTAGTTACTCTTTGGTTGAGCAGGGCATTCGACTGGGGAACAATAGACAAAATGCACCATCAGAATCCAAACACACCATCTCTGCATTTCTGTGTAGCGCACAGGGCTCTTAAAGTTCATGTTCTCTAGCCCTCAATTATTAAGAGAAGCTTGAAAATTTAAATACAAACATGAAGACTGAATATAATAAAATGCCATCAAAATGCATCTGTTCTAACCTCATAAGTTAAGCACATATCAGAAAGTGTAAAGGTTTATTTAGTTTCACAAGACATTTTGACATAGTAATGTAAGGGCATGACCCAGCCAAAGTTAATCACTTAAGCTCCTTTGGTTTCAATGGGAGAGAACACCACTATGTTTCCTGGCAAGTCAAAGTGCTGTCTTTGATCTTTAAAACCCATTGCAGTCCTCCTTACTATGAATACAGCAAATGATATATCCTCCTATATGCACCTTACTGTGCACTGAGATTTGACAGAGGCCCCACTATGGGCTACTCAATCTAAGGCCTTCTTCGTGACAGTCCTGGACTCCTTACCGAAGCTTGCTAGCTCTTTACATGCATTTGGGGAGATGGCTTAAAACTAGGGGTGGTGAACCTGTGGCCTTCCAGATATTGTTGGATCATAGCTCCTATCATTCCTGATCACTGGCTGTGCTGCCTGGGACTGTTGGGAATTAGAGTGCAGCAACATCTGGAGGGCCGCAGGTTCCTCATTCCTGGTTCAGGGTTTCCTTTTAAAGATGGCTTTCCCTCCTTGATGAAAATGTAAGCAATTGTTTTCATTAACTACTGGAGTTTGTCTTATGCTGAAGTCTAGTATTTATTTGATACTGCATGATTTTGTATCATATTATTAAGCTGCTTCAGGGCACGTATTTTGTGAACCCAGATATAAACAAACCACTGTAGGTCAGCTCTCATCAAAACTATACTGGTTATATATGTTAATGACATACACCTAAATACAGTTCATTTGTATTGTTTTACTAATATATTTGCACAAGTCTAATATATTTGCACCGCAAACAAAAGGTAAACTAACCCTTTCTATGAAAACATTGTCTTCATCTTCAAAGCCCTGTAAAAACAATTGCTTATGACAGAGTCCTCAGTTGCATTAACAAAGTTACTATAAATAGGAACACTAAAGCAGGATATACCAAGAGCAAAGCAACTCTTCGCAGCTTCACAAGCTCTCTGAATTTGCTGAAGTACTACTGTCAGCTCATATCAAACAGATCACACACAAAAACACCAAAAAACCTACTATCTAAAGGAAACTTAGTTTTATGGCTGATTTGAATAAACGCAGTCATTTGTTGCATTTTCAGGCTGGATCCTCCAACTCTTCAAGAAGAATTTGGGTGGCACACCAAGGAAAGACAGGGTGGGGAAGTTCTGATATGTAGGAAGAAGCCTGTTCCACTGATTTCAACACCGTGGGTTCCAACGCTTAAGTCTTTAAAGTTGCCATAAGTCGCTGTTCTTTTTTCCTGCAAGAGACTAGACACAGCTACTCTGCAAATAGAAATTCTTACACAAGAGTACTGAAGGACGTAAGCTACAAGTCAACTTTCAGGTAACCTGGAAATAAGACATTACATGCTTATAACTTATACGGTTCTATAATTTAATACCAGGTTCTTCACAAAGGAAACCAAAGCTTAGCACTCAAAATGCAAACCATTGTGAATAAGCATTCTTCTCAAACATTTACATGCTTTATACAGGATCTGGTACTTGACGTTTCTGCAAGGACTGGGTTATGGAGATAAGGACAAGCCATGTTATTCTGTTTCCAGTCATCTCCTGTATGGTAACTTCACTATGACAACTACAGCAACTAGCTGTATTGCTTTATAAATACAAAACCAGTGCTTTATAAATACAAAACCAGTGCAACCAAAGAGTCTCACAAATCCAAACCTTGTTCAGACAACGAAGACACTCAGACAACGAATAGCTTCAGTCATGACTAATTTAGATGCTGCAGGTAAGCAAAGTGTAATAGGCTTTTCCTCCATCAATGTCAGGAATGGATGTCAAAAGGTGAAAAAATTCCAAGCCAGACCTTAAAAGCCTGGCTCCCTCCTCCAGAAGTCCTGACCTGGAACTTGAGGCACTTCAGGTGACAGTACCTTCTCAACTATGACTATTTAGTATACCAATACTGTCTCAAGCTGCCCACTGAAAGATTAGCTGGTGCCATGGGCTCTCCTGCTCACTTTTCAAAGAAGAGCCAGCCAGTTTATACAAGTGTTCCACTTTTCATCAATTCACATAAGATGAACAGCCAAGTAAGTTTCCAGCCTGCCCAAACTGTGTTTGCTGCCACTTCTAATGTATACTCACTGGCAAAACTTACCCTTTCCTTGGCAGCTGCAAGACAAAGCAAGAGCATAAGCCAAGCTTGGCCAATAGTGCTTATGCCAAGATCTACACAGTCAGAAAAAGATCACAGTTGTAGAAGCTTGGTGCAAACATAATGTACTATCGGCTACATACTTTAGAAGTAAGTTATATGCATATAGATGTGTGCAAACCAATCAGGAGACCTTTCTACATAGCCCAGGTGTATGTTAAGACTTACGGAAGTCAATGGAACTACTCATGAGTGACTTTGCAGAAGTTCCCCACATCTGGGATGCCCACCAAAAATGCAGGAGTGAATAGACAAATCCTACCACTGCCATTTGTACAAGCATCACATATGGCACTCTGGACATTCCTTCAAAACAGAGCAGCACTTTTTCCCACCTTGCCTTCATGAATCTCTGGGACGTATGTGAGAAGTTGGGTTCTTTCCTACAGTTTCTGCTGATACTGATGTGTGACTGAAATGTCAATACCAAATACCAGATGACACCAACCAAGTTTACCTGCATGACTGACAGAACAGAGCTGTATTTTCTCCCCTTGTCTGGATAATGGCACTTGACCTAGCCAGCTACTTGCAGCTGTGCTGCTGAGGTCCAAATCCTTCATAAATTGTATCTTCTTTTGAACTTCAACATAACAATATATTCTCCAATTCTCCAATATATTATCAATTGCATTTGTTATAACAATAAATCCCAGAATAATGGAAGAAACGCCAAGAGAGGAAATAAGCAGTGTGTTTTCATTTCTAGCATTGCTGTCAGAAGATAATCTTATCAAGAGGTCTGGCTTGCCATCAAAATAATCCCATTAGGCACCATCCCCATGCCAGGTGCAGCTCTCTCACTAAAGCATAATCTTGTAATAATAAAAATGCTTTACCTGACTGAGAAATGGTTAGGAAACACAAGCAGGTTGTCACATATTTGGGAGTGAGAAGCATCAAGCCCAGGGCCTTGAGTGGCCACACTCAAATTTTAACTAGGGGAGGACTTTTGTGCTGCCTGCCTATTGAAGGGCCCAGGATTGCTCTCTTGTATCTTGTTTTATGTGGTGGACACTGATTTGGACTTGCACTTAAATCTGTTCAGCCAAGAACGTATTAGACCCTTTGGTATTCTCCTAGATTAGAGAATGATCTATCTTCACAAGGTTGTGATATGGACAATAGCCATCCAGGCTGCACAATGCCTATTAAGGGCAATACTGGAATTTAGCTTTTCAGCAACATTCTACAGGCTACAGGAAAATATTTGCCGCATATTCATTATATGCAAGCCTTTAATTCTACAAGGTTCTATTTAGGTGTTTTAAATATCCCTGCTAGACATCGGAAGCAACTCTGCTTTATCAATTATACATGTGCTTTTGCTAGGAAGCTCTTAGGGAATGAAATCTATTAACTGCTTCTGTTTAATCAGCACTAAGATGCAAATATTTGCACTGCAAGTTAACATGGACTTCAGGCAGACCAGAGGCACTGACTGAAGGCACAAACTTAAGTTATTAATTACCGCAGACCACCAACGTAAGTGCTATAAGCAATGCTGCATTTCAACTATGCATCTAGTTTGCTTTGCAAACATGGTTTAGAGCAGGAAGAGGCCATGAATTATAGCAGCACCAGTGTAAATATTTTTCTTTCACAGGCACTACAGAAATTGCAATGATTATGCTTAACCACTTTGTTGGAAACTAGCAACTTCCATCTGTTTTGGTCCCCTAGAGATATAATCCACTAAAAAAATCTAGTTGGTTTGTAGACCAGCTTTTTATAAATTCTGTTCAAGGTTTACTTAACGTGTTCGTTCCAGAGTTTAAGCCTGGCTGCTGCTGTTCTTTGTGTGCCGATCACACTGATACAGGCATTTAAACATAGGTATTAGTACAGATTCCCAATGAAATAAACTGTTTGCTTAGGATAGATTCAATCCATTCATTGTATACATGTATAATTAAGTTGATCTTGAACTTGACTTAGAACACTTGTAACAATTTCCTTTGAACACTCGAATGGCTACATTTGAACAATCATGTCTCAGCTTAATAAACAAAGATATGCACAAATTTCATTTATTTCAAAAATGTTTTATACTACTCTTCAACCAGAGGCTAGCAGAGCAGCTTATAAACCTGGTATTCAAGCTTGAAATGATCAACACAAAGAAAATGGATTAGGAGGATGAAACCTGAATTTGATTGTTTTCATGTTCTTAGTTACAAGTTGTTCTAATGACCAGCTGTTTGTTAATTCAAGGAGATGAGACACAGGTGCCAGAAGCTGCTGGTCTCTCAGCTGCACTGATGTAGTGGCCCTGACTTGCTTCTCCTCCCTCCTGTGCTACAGCCTGATGTAATGACTATTGGGTCCAGACATAGCCATTTGCTCCTCCTTGTTCCTGCAAGTAAGGAAACCAGGAAGCCTCTATTAACCATAGCTTCCTGATGTATCTGAACCAGGAACTATGGACAATGGCTTCCAACAATCCAAAATATGGAAGCCAACTTTAAACCATGGCTCCTTATTCTGGCCTGTTTGGAAGCTATAAACCATGGTTACTAGTTCAGATGCACCAGGAAGCTGCGGTCAACTGAATTCTTGGCTTGTTTCCACACTCATGCAAGAGAGAAAAGTAAAGCAGCTGCATTAAACTAATGCATTTCCAACCTTAAGCTAAGATTTGCATCAATCCGAATACAGTCATTGCCAAATTCTTCATATGGGCCAGTCCAGGTAATGTGTGACAGAAGATTCAAACAATTCATAGCTTATTGGAAATTATGAGAACACTCGTTCCTCCAGCTGACTCTTCTCATAGCTAGTATGATCAAAGCTGCTTTCACAACGTTCTATTCAAATTTTAAAAATCATTGCCCAGCCCCTGAAAAGTCATGAGACGAGCCTAGACATGTAGTTAAAGAAGGCTAATGAGAGGATATTCCTGTTTTCAATACATTATCACTTTTCCACAATAGAAGGGATGTAAAAGATGTGATGCTCCAGTCCCTGGATTCCTCAGGGCTGGTACATCCCCAATGACAATATGGGTGTGGAACAGATTGTGCGATAAGGCTCTTGTTTACAAGTCAAAAGCTTTCAAAACTCCAAAATATGTGTCTTCATATTTAAAAAGTACCATGCCTTTAAAAATGATCCCATGTAGCTCATTACCCCCCCCCAAAAAAAAACCAGCATTGCAGAAGTAGAAGCAAGAAATCAAGCAAACACTTTTTACACTATCTCCAACAGCAATTGAGTAATGGACTATTCATAGCTTGTATGAAGTAGCATTTCAAAAGAAAATGACTTCATCCAGATTCATTCAAGTTGCCACCTCTTATTCCCAGCCCAAGACTTCTGCTCTGAGTGAGAGGGAGCTAAGAATGAGTATTACAGAAGCAGGGAAGAATGCAGAAAACAGGAAGATTTTATTATTGGAGCACTTGGAAACAGCTCTTGCTTTGAAAAATACACTTCTCATAATAAAAAAGTTTTAGTGACTGTTAAGGCCGGAGTATCTGGTAAAACCGAACAAGGCAAGACTGAGACCAAAGCACACTCCCCAAAGGCCATTTTTATATATCATTTTATGTACTCTCGACCCTACTGGAAACCAGAAATGCTTATGTTTTTATTTATGGAACCAAGTCTTTATCCTCTCTGAAATGATGGCCACAATTAACTTGTTATAGGGAAATGAACAGGAAACAGAAGAGTGAAACTGAATAGAAAGAAGGAAGATTCGCATCTATAACTTAACTTTGCAACACAGGAGTCTCTTTCAGAATTCTGCACATAGTGATCAACACATCATAAAAATTGGAAGAAGTAGTTTGCAGATTATGACATATGTGTTTTAGCCGGTTCCTAAGTCTACAGCTACAGAGTCTTTGAAAAGAGGTAGGTAGGGTAGTGCCTGGACGGGCTAGCTGCAGGGGGGGACAGGACCTCCCTCTGTAAAAAAGCTAACAAGACAATAGGATCTTCAAATTGGAGATCATCATCTATGATGCGAAGGATGCCCAAAATCAAACAAGGAAAGAGGACTGAATATACAAACCAATTACAGTGGTACCTCGGGTTACATACGCTTCAGGTTACATATGCTTCAGGTTACAGACTCCGCTAACCCAGAAATAGTACCTCAGATTAAGAACTTTGATTCAGGATGAGAACAGAAATCGTGCCCCGGCGGTGCTGCAGCAGCAGGAGGCCCCATTAGCTAAAGTGGTGCTTCAGGTTAAGAACAGTTTCAGGTTAAGAACGGACCTCCAGAACGAAATAAGTACATAACCAGAGGTACCACTGTATAGACAACCTTCAGGGAATATATGGGTTAGACTGGAAGACAACTAAGGATTAGCTGAGGAATGTTGGGATGGAAGGACGCATGTCACAAAATCAAAAGACCTGCAGGGGAAAAGCTTTCCGACCCCATCACCAAACTGACAAATTGCACGACAGAATTGTATTTTTATGAAGAATGTGCAGCAGAACCCACAGAGAAAGAGGGATATGAGAAGTCAGTGTCAGGCTGATCAGTACCCATGCTATTTATGAAGTTCCAGAGTCTTCATTTCTATAATAAAGTATGGAATAAGCTATATCTAGCCAACAGGTTTAAAGGCACAGAGATGAAGAGGCGACTGTGTGGAAGGGCGAGGAGAATCTGTCCATACAACACACATTGTTTTGCTACTTACACAATTTCCTTGTCTTATACTCAACCCACGGAACACTTCCTTGGAAGTTAAGTCCCACTGACTTCACTGGGAATTATTTCCAAATACCCACGCACAGAACCAGACTGTCCCTCCCCAAACTCCAGTTCTGGACACAGCCCAGCAGCCTCTCCTGGAGAGGGAACGCCAAAGGGAAATGCTGAGATTGAGAACTGCTGCAGGGTATTGCAGAAAGCAAAGTCGACTCCCTCAACGAGGAAAAGAGGGAGCGGCCCCACCATGGACTAAAAGCCAGCTGCTCAGCCCCCACTCCCTTGCCTTAGAGATCTTCAACGGGCTCTTTCGCCGAGTATGTAGAAGCTGAAGGTTAAGACCAAGGATGAGAGCAAGAAATGACACATCCGAGGCACCTCGCGCTATTTCTGTTCCCAGGCACCAAATTTGCATGCGGCTTCTACTGCCATAATGTTTTGTAAGCCGCTTTGAGAGCCCCCCGGGATTATTAAATAATAATAGAGTGGACCCAGGAGCGTGCATGAGAAATACCATGGCGATGTGGAGTAAGGCGAGTCAAGTCGACTCCCTCAATAAGGAGCAGGGATGAACCACACACTACCCGAGGAGGGGCTGCTTAATAAAGGCTGCGGGGGGAGGGAAGCCCACCACCCCCAGGGAACACCTTTTACCTTGACGAAGAGCTCGATGAGAGGCTGCTTGTCGCCCTCTTCCTTCACCCCGTTGACCGGCACCGAGAGCGCCATGCTCTGTCCTCCTCGCTCGGCCACCCGCTCTGCGTGGAGACTGACCGGCGGCGACGCCCTGCGAGCAAGCGAGAAAACTCCTCCCTTCACTCACTCACTCAGCCGGTCCTTCGCTCGCCTGCCCGTCTGGCTCCCCTCACGGCTTGTGCGAGCGCGCCGGCGAGTGCGAGGGAGGGAGGGAGGGAGGGAGCGCCCGGCGGATTCCGCTCTTTCTCTCTCTCTCTCTCTGCCTCCTGGGCTTCAGCGCCGTCGAACAAGGCGGGACCGCGACTGAGGAGCCGTTTCGAGAGACGCCGCCTATTTATACCAAGGGGCGGGGATTGAGCCGCGAAAGGGGCGTGGCAGACCGCCGGGAGGGGTGCAAGGAGCAAGCGAAGGAAACAAACAGCGACGGATAAAGGTTGGGAAGACGCCGCCTAATAATATTTGTCGGCTGCCAGGGCGGGGCCTGTGCTGTGAAGGAGGCGTGGCTTAGGACATCAACCCGCCCCCGGCGGCAAAGAGGCGGGACTCTGACGATAGAGAAGCACCGAATGATCCTTATTGATGTGGGTGTGGCCAGAGCAGGGTGCGCGTGTTTGAGGGGAAAGAGGGGGCGTGACTGTAGTGGGGAGACTCCCGCCGCCTTTCCCCGACTCAACCCAGGCGAGGGGAAAGAGGGGGCGTGGCCTGACTTCGCTGCTGAGCAGGGGGAGCGTTTGTCTGGGCTGGTGATAGGGAGGGTTACGATGCGAAGGAGCGGGGGCTGTGGTGCGGGTGAAGGTCTCCTTGCATAAAACTCAGGAACAAGTTTCTAGTCCACGTGTTTGTCTATTCATAACCTTCCCTTTTAATGTATAACTTGGCTCAGAATCAGTATCAGATTAAAAGAGTAACAAAAATAACAAACCCACAAAATCAAACCATTTCCAGGGGGATAGCTGCGCCAGACATTTGCAGCAAAAACCATAGAACCTTGTGGCCTCTTAACGAATTTATTCGTGCATAAGCTTTCATAGACTTAAGACTATTGTTATTGTTACTATTTATTTCATGTATTGCTACCCGCAAAGCATCCCAAAGCCCCTGGCGATGGGAAACGGGTTCCAGCAGCATCTGGCAGCACACAACTGCCTCCCCATTGCTATGGTCTTCAGCCAGCATACCTGAAGGTATAGGGTGGTATACTAATTAATAACAACACTTTAAGGCAAGTGGTTTTCAACCAGTGTGCCGTGACACCCTGGGGTGCCCTGGAGATAGTCCCTCTTCCCTTCCTCCTCTGATGCCTTCTCACCTCTCTGCCTCCCAAAGGCTTGCACAGCTGTTTGTTGTAGCAGCCCTGGCTACAAGCTCCCCATGGTGCCTCTGGGGCTGTCCAAGATGTGCTTCCCAGGCCCCTGTGGGACAGTGTGAGGGGGTACAGTAAACCGTTCTTATCCTGAGGTGTGCTTTTGCTAATGGGGCCTCCCGCTGCGCACACGCCTCTGACGCACGATTTCCATTTGCATCCTGGGGCAAAGTTTGCAACCAGAAGCTACTTCCAGGTTAGCGGAGCTTGTAACTCGTAACCTGAAACGTTCGTAACCAGAAGCGTTCATAACCAACTGTACCTCTCTTTGGGGCAAGGAGGGGGCAGCTCAGAGACCAGGGGCAGCTGCCCAGAGTACTCCCAAGGAGAGGGTGGGGGGAGGCTGAGGGAACACTCCACAAGGGAGGGTGTTTGAAAAAGGGTGAGAGGCTGCCAGCTCTGCAGGCAAGTGGTGACATAACTGGACTCCTGAGCCCCACAGGGGTGCCAAAGAAAGAATGTCAAGGGAGCTGTGGACTCAAAAAGGTTGAAAATCTCTGCCTTAAGGACAGGACTGTGCCCTAAGTGTAGAAGAGGTTTTTAAAGATAATTGTGAGTTATGTTTAGCAAATACAGCTGCATGCACATGCTCCAGCTGTTCCGATTTTCCAGGCACAATCCCTATTTTCTGGTCTTTTTTCCCTGGTAGAATGCTGTCCTTTTTCTTTCCTTCTTTCTTTTTGAAAAGCCTTGTTCTCCGCTTGATCTGCAAATGTTATCATTCTGAAGGGTTCAGCTACCACTCCAGTATCTCTGGAACTTAGACCTCAGAGTAGGACGTGGGTGTTTAAGACAGTAATCTTTTGCATTGGGAAGAAAGAAACACGGCACATTTGTGAAATTTGAAGTCTGCTTTGGGATATTCAGATGAAAGGAAGTATACAAATTTAATAATAATGATTATGATGATGAATTGTTTCTTTATTAATGTACATTAATTCCACTCTGTTTAGCCTACTTGAGCATAACTAAGATTGAATACAATTATTTGTGTCAGTTTGCATTGCTATAGCTTTTAATTTCTACTAAGTTTCATTTGGATGCAATTTCAGAGGGAGTAGGATCACATATGAATGACAAATAATATTCTGATTGACTTGCAACCACTATAGTGTCCCATTCCATCTTTGATGTTCACTCGCTGCCCCCCTGACTGTTAATGGATGCCATCCCACAAACCTTATAAATCTGCTAGCAAATTTAACCATAGCAGTATCAAGCCTTAGCATCTCATCCCATTCTCATGAACCATGCTCATACCACACCCAGTGCTAATTTGGGAGTATGACTTTTGCTTTTCTATTTTGAATAAAAGCAAAATCTTTTATTTCCCTACATAAGGGAGGGACAAGCATAGACCGCCAGAGCAAGCCGGCTGGTGCAGTGCCCAATGACCTAATGTCTGGGACCAGCCACCGCATGGGCCTGTGCTTGGAAAGAAGGCGGGCAGGAAACCAACTTCCTCCTGTGTCTCCTTCATCCCACAGCAGGATTTGAGGTTGAAAATTGCTCAGAGCAGCTGCTGTAATACCTGTGAGATGAGCAAATCCTTCCCTATGCAATCTAATTTGATTAGTGCTGGACTCAGTAGCAAAACAGTAACTGCTTTTCGTTCACAACCCTATACTGAAAGTTAGGGATGGGTGACTGTCAGTTTCTGTTTCTTGCTATTCTTGCTATGTCTCATTTTTATAAGCTTAAGTTCAGTTCTCCACATTTTGGCAACCAACTCTTGAGTTGTGTGCAAGTCGAGTATATCAGAAACTTCTATTTCAATCAAAATAATTATTTTAAAAGGCCGTGTGGACAGGCAGATAAATACCTACAGTATGTGCATACTCACAATGTACCTCAAATTTCCAGGACTCAGGGAAAGCAGAGAAATACTAGTTGTGGGGAGCAAACAACAACAGCCAGTGTGATACATCCCATCATGCACCACCCACTAGTGTGAAAAGGAACCATTGAGCTGGAGTTCAATTGAAAGTGCACAAGTGTAGAAAAAAGTGGACAAAAGCACACACTGAAAAATAGGATCAGTGTGACCCACATACATGTTAACAGGCAGGTGTATATACACTCTGAATTATTTCCCTGCTTTTGTTAAGAACAATCCGTTTAGTGTTGGCATACCAAGTGGCTACCAGCCAGATTATTTCTGGCCAGCTGTATAAGCTCTCCACCCACTTTCTCTGACATCCGCTGAGCTCTTTTCTTGTTATCAGCCTGACCTTTTCTTTTTCAACGGATCCACTCTCCAGCTCTTGCGCTCTAAAGCAGCAGCATGGGGGAGGGCGGGCAGTGCTGACTTTCTCCAACATGAAACTTAACAAAAATGTGGAATCTAGATTTCAAGTGTGATCTCGGCCAGGGTTGGGCAGAAGAATAGTCTGCTAGAATCTCCGGTGTTCTAGAGGCTCAGGCCTTCCACAGAAGTTGAATCTCCAGGCTCTGCCCCACAGCTGTAGGCCTATGCAGAGCCGGCTCTACCATTAGGCAGAATGAAGTAAACGCCTCGGGTGGTATATGATTGTGGGCAATGGTGGTGCCTCCCCCAACAGCCATTTCTTCCAAGCCTGCTGCTTATTCCTTACTGTTAGAGGACAGCCTCTCATACACCCCTAAACAGCCTGGTGCCCTGAGGTGCAGTGGAGGACATTGTTCCAGTTGTATAGATGGAATTTGTCCTTGCCTTAGGCAGCAAAATGTCTTGTGCCAGGCAGACATTTAATAAGCCCTTAATTTCAGCGCAGGGCCCTAGCCACCTGTAAATTCGGCCCACAAGCCTAGATCTTGATAAGGATATGGTCTAAGGAGTCAAAAGGTTCCCCACTGGTTCTGCCTCCACTATCATAGGAAGTGCGCCTCTGAATACTACTTGCTGAGAATCACAAGTGCAGGAAGCACTGTTTTACTCACATCCTACTTGGGGCCTTCACTTCATAGGCATCTGGTTGGTTACTATGAAAAAAAATGCTGGAGTAGGTGGGCCCTTGTTCCCAGCAGGGTTCGTCTCATATTTTTATTATCTCAAAGGGTGCAAGGCCTCCAAGAAGGGTCAATAAATCTTTGACCTGGCAGCATTCATAATACAAGTACTTATTCATTTTGAAGCTCCTGAATTCCATGAACAAAGACTGCAAGCAAATAAATGAGTTTTCATTGCAGCTGGACTTTGAACTATCAGTGCTGCACCACTGACACATATGGCTATCCTTAGAGCAGCCTTCCCCAACCTGATGACCTCTATATTATGTGAACTACAACTCCCATTATCCCAAATCTTTGGCTTTGCTGGCTAGGGCTGATGGGAGTAGGAGTCCAACAGTATCCAGCAGGCACCATGCTGGGGAAAGCGTTGATGCCATTGTTGCTTCCCACTGGGAGCAAGGCAGAGTTAAACATGTGTTTTTCGGCTCAGCAACCTATTGTACTCAAGGAGATGTAGACACAAAGAGAGTATTGTTCTTTAGGGGCATGGGGCCCTGGCATCAAGGCCCAGCAGGAGCTCCCAGCTGATGGAAGCATTAATGCAGGCCTGCTTCTTCCCCTAGCAAATCCCACTGCCTTTCCTGAATAATTTGCCTGGGAAATCTTTGCATTGAATGTGAAGGAGGCATATAGGCTTATACGACATGCTGATCTTCTCCCATCTTGCTGTGCCCCTTCAGGCCCAAGTCTGTTGCAAATGCCTCTGCAATGCTGCCGGTCTCTGTATTTACCATGGACAGTCCTCGGTTTTTGGCTCTTACCCTTCACAAGCTACTGCTCCCATTTTGTGGGATTTTGCCTTTTCTGAAAAATTTAACAATGTCTTAAAGGGGGGGAAAGCTTGGAATAAACCCTGCATACCCCTGAAGTTCAGTCAGCCTTGACTAGGAACTGAGCCTTGAATGTGGAAAGCCAGCCCTGCCCTGTGGAACTCCCTGCCAATAGAGCCTCAGCAGGAATCATCTAGCCTTTCATACAGGCCAGGGGTTCTCAAATTATAATCTGTGGACCTCTGATGCTCTGCAAGCTTCATTCGGCTGGTTCGTAGGCTTGTCTCTGAAGAACACTTAAAATCTGAATTCTATTGAATTCAAATTTTAATAAAATGCCATGTAAGAAATAAAAGAAGGAATTAAAATGCCATTTAAAATAGTGTAGCCTATAGCACAGCACATTACAATTGCTACAGCCTTTGAAATGTGAAATTTGTTTTTCCCAACCGGTATTTCTAGATGTTGTTCTTATTGATTACTATAATTTTCTGTGTTGTATAGGTACCACCTTGCTGCATTTTTTGAATAACAGTGTGGTCTGTAAACATTTTTTTTTAAATACTATATAAAATACTTATCAAGAATAATCCCATGGGGTCTTTTGTTCCCTAAATATCCTGAGCCAAACAAAACTGAGGCTTGAAGTGAGAGGCTTACTGATAACAGTGTGTGTGTGAGAGTGTGAGAGAGAAATAGAGAACTGGCATGAGGTAATTCTTTGGCAAATGCCTCTCTCCCCTTCTCTCTCCCTCCTATCTAGTCTTCCTGTCCCCATCTGCCAGCATCGCATTGTCTACAACATTTGGGACTCTTGTCTCTCTTGACAGTAACGGAGTTGACATTTCCAGCTGCAGCGTTCGCTGCCAGGCCCTCCACAAGTGAGCTCATAATAGCAGAATTCAAAAAAACCACAAAGATGGCTGTCTTCAACGCAGCATTTCGAAGTGATGTCACAGGCTAGGCCTACAACCAGGGGATCACGACTCACACCAAGGCCTGCTTTTGCATATTTCTCCTCAGAGGAGCAAATCACTAGTTAGCTGCAGCCAGTGGCGTAGCGTGGGTTGTCAGCACCCGGGGCAAGGCAAGTAATTTGCGCCCCCTAACCCGTGGATTTGCGCCCCCTAACCTGTGGATTTGCCCTAACCCCAGATGTTGCGCCCGGTGCGGCTGGCCCCCCCTGCACCCCCCACGCTACGCCACTGGCTGCAGCACAGTTTCCAGCACTACCCTGACTCTGTTTTTGACTTTCCATTTTAATCCAGGGTCTTTGTTTTCACCCATTAACAAAAGAAAATACAAAGAGCCCCCTGATTATTATTTATACCCCGCTACTACTACCAGCACCTTATGATTCCTGGCAACTGGCATTCAGAAACATACTGCTTCTCTGACCATGGAGACAGAAGATAGCTATAATGGCCAGCAGCAGTCATCAGGCCTCTCCATTAATTTGTCTAGTCTTCTTTTAAAGCCATTGAAGCTGGTGGCCATCACTGCCTTCCAGCTGCCATCCGCTAGCTGCCTTTCCCCCCTCTCTGTGCCACTTCTGGCCTCTCCTTTCTGCAGCCCCCTGCATTGTTCTCTCTCCATCCTCTTTGCCTGCATTTCACTGTAAGCAAGGCCAGGGCCAGCCTTTCTACACAGCAGGGGGAAACAACGTGCTTTCTTGTGTCTCCGCACAAGCAAAGGTCTGCACCCTAACCTGCTACCCCACCAGTATTTTCTTCCCCTCTTCTTTCTTCAACCTCTCTTTATTGCCTCAATTTGTCTCTCTTCCCTCTCATTGCTATTATTTCTTGCTGAGTTAAATGCAAAAGCATACAAGGCTTTTCACGTGGTGAGGGAGTCTCAGAAGAGCTGTGGGGCATGTCTGGCTGGCAGAAACAGACTAGAAGATCTGTCAACTCCAACACACACACCCCTGAATCAAAGGGAAGAGGCATGAAAAGATGGAAGCATCCTCTCCCCTTCACGTTTGATGGGTTTGGGTGGGGTGGGCCTTAGCTGCCAGTTTCCCACAGAAGTAGGGAAAAGATGCAAATAATAGGTATCTGGGAATCCCCCCAGAGAGCTGCAAATCATTGTGGGGGAGCACAGGTGACCCACAAGAGCTGTCCATTGGAGTGTCAACTGAGCAAGTGTTCACAATACTTGGCATATTTTAATTCAAAAATATTTTGGGGTCTGATTTGCCCCATATTAATAACAGCGACTCAGGGCAGGTGATAAAGAGCTAACAAAAATATAATTAGGTACCAACGCTGGTTCTCAAACCTCAGCTTAACTATCTAACTTTGTAATGGTTCACTGATAAATGGAAGAAGAGGGCAAAGAGGTAATTTTGCAAAGTCTTCTCTCTCTGGCAATCACTCGTAGCTGAGTAATACTGCCTTCCATGAATATGGTCTTAACCAGGGGTAGGCAACCTAAGGCCCATGGGCCACAAGCAGCCCATGAGGGTCGTTTAACTGGCCCCCCAGCTGCCTGCCCGGCAACTCCCCGTGCACTGTGCTAAACCGGCGCAGTGTGGCGCAGGGACTTGCTTCCGCAGTGCTGGAAATTGCGTTTGCACCGATGCTGACGCTGGAAATTGCGTCTGTGCAGACACCGAAGCCGACACCGGAAATTGCGCTCACGCACACTCACACACACACAATCCGACCCACAGAGGGATCTCCGCTGGAGTGAACCGGCTCAGGTGAGATAAACCTTGCCAACCCCTGGACTTAACAGTGTGTTCATGGGTGGCTGTGGAGGCCAATTCTGGATCCGCACATCGTCTCACAGTGGGGACATAGATTTCCAGGTGGGAGTTGATCACGGTGAGGATTTTTGCAAGGCAGGCATTCTGAAGCTTGTGTCATGGAAAAGTCGTTGTGCACATTCTGCAAAAGCAGAGTTATGAAATGCAGTTGGACCCATTTTGGCTTTTCGGACAACCCACATGCCTCACAGCAACTGAGACTGTAAACCAAGCCTAAGCAGGAGTAACTGAAACCACTTCATATCACTTCCCAGTTTATCCCTGTATCCACTTCTTCTAGGCCTGCACTCTTAATACCCTATCAAAAGTAGCTTTGGCATGAAACTGCTATGAATGACAAGGAGGACCAATTTAAAGAGATGGCACTATGGTGTGCAAAACAAGTTTCAAGACTGAGCTTCAGCTCAAGTTATGCCCTGATCTTCATTCCACAGACCTGGTACATATCACATTCACACACAAGTAACCATTACACAGAGTATCCAGCCTTGGTGCAAATTATGCCTGTTCTGCTCCCAATCCCTACACAGAAAAATGATCAGCCAGACTTCAGAATGAGGATGGTTTGATTGAAACGGACCCCTCAGGCCCTCCACCCCATTACCTGCTTAAGGTTACTTTTGCCTTCCAGCTTACTCAATTATTCATGGCATCTCCTGGCAACTTGGAGGCATCAACAGAGCTAATCTTGCACACGAGAGAGCGGTCCCGTTCTCTACCGCTGAGCTACAGCATCTCCCTGGTAGCATAAATGGTGTTTGTATCAGCCTCAATGGACCTGGGCATTCACATTACATCTACACATGCATTTTAAGCCTTTGGCATAGCCCTCTAATCTCCATATCCTACTCACCTACTGCAACTGAACCTGTAACCAAGTCTAGGCAAGTCTAAGCAAAGACACAGCCACCCCCACCCCACCCCACCCACCTCCAGTAATATTATTATTCTTAAAGTGACTGATATAGTATATCTTGAAGGCATAAGAGGGGGTGAGGGTGTTCTACAAAATGCTATTGTTCGTAGCAAAGTAAGTCATTCATAATAAAAGTCATTCAGTAGCTAGCTATAAAGAGAGGAAATGAATCAGAAAGATCTAGCTCTAGTTTCTTTTTGCTGCTCATGCACTTTGTGTGACAATATAATCTCATTTCGTGTCACCTGGTGATGGTGCATGAAGGACCAAGGAAGAGCATCTCACAAGTGATCAAAGAGTGGTGTGTGTGTGTGTGTGTGTGTGTGTGTGTGTGTGTGATGTTTTAGTCAAATAAACTTCCCCCCTCAGGCAAATGGTGACTCCAACCACATGAGTTGGCAAACCACTCACTGAATGAAAAATGCAAAAGACAAAGCTTGATGAATGTTTAATGGCAGTAAAATCCCATTTTTCCAGGAGTGAATGTGTGTGCCACAGAAGAGGGTGATGGGGGGCGCGCTTATAGCAATATTAAGAATAAGCTGTGGATCTTTAAAGTTAAACAGTGTATCCCGTTAAACTTTAAACAGTATTTTTTGTAGATGTTTGCTTTCTGACAAATGATTGCCTGGGGATTACCTGTCCTATGGGTAGGGATGAGTGACTCTGTCAGCTTCAGTTCCTCTCAGGTTCTTGTTTTTCCAGACTTAAGTTCAGTTCTCCGCATTTCCACATCGCATCAGTTTGCAATCCGTTTTTTAAAGCCTCATGAAAATTCACCAGCATTTGAATGCTGATTTCTCCAAATAATTAGGTAGGTTTGCCTTTGTGTGCAAACTGAAGGAAATTTTTCTCCCACCGCCAGCTAGGGGTGTGGTATGTGAGGTCTATTGTGAGGTATTCTTAAAATAAAAACTTGGAACCCCATATATATTAAGTATAATAGATACATCACCACCCCCAACTCACCTTTCCCCCCTCCACCTCTTTCCCCCTTTTCTTCCTAATGTCCCAGCAAATGAAACTGATTTGTAAAAAATGTTACCGGGGGGGGGGGGGGGGAGGGAGAGAGAGACATTGCACATACTTTTGTAAACCAATAAAATCTTTTTAAAAATACATAATAAAATAAAATAAATAAAATAAAAACTTGTTTTTTTCCTGGAAATTATGCTGCTTTTAACATATCTTTGTTGTATTTTATTTTCATTTGCAATGTTTAGAAGGGGTTGTTTTTTCCATATTTACTTTAATATATATAAAAATTAAAATGCCCAAACCATTTCATAATACAGCTATATTACAGTATTTTAAACATACACTCAAACATATGTTCTCTCACTTGTTTTACACTGTTGCGGCTTATAAAAATAAATAATCCACACCAACACTTGATATTCCTAATTCTCTTTTCACATGAATTGTTAACAGACTCCATTTATCTAATTGCCTCTGATAGTTGTCACTATTCTTTTAGCATGGTTGTTAATTTAATCAGGCTTAACTGCCACCAAATATTTCTAGCAAGATCTTGGTTGGTTGGTTTGCAGGCACTACCCCACAGCTTTGGCATATTATAATATCGCAGTGGCTCAGATACATAGGATCTGGATTTTGTAGGGTTCTATTCTTAACATAGTTTAATGAGCAGTCAGAGGGTCAAATGGAATTTGGGGCTTCCTGACCCTTGGCTAACTAACTAATAAAGGCTGCTTACAGAGGGCTTTGAAATTCACCCAGGGGCGAGATCATGTAACCCTGCAGGGCCCTGTACAGCCCTGGAGTAGTTGGACCTTCAGCCTGATCCAGCAGGGCTGTCCTTCTGTTTTTATCCAGGGGCAGCAGAGAGGGCAGCAGACCCTATCCCAAGCAGCCATGTGCTTACACTCCTCTAGAGCAGTGTTCCCCAACCTTGGGCCTCCAGCTGTTTTTGGACTACAACTCCCATCATCCCTCGCTAGCAAGACCAGTGGTCAAGGATGATGGGAATTATAGTCCAAAAACAGCTGGAGGCCCAAGGTTGGGGAACACTGCTCTAGAGGAAAGGAGGGCACAGTGCACCAGAAGTTCAGAGTGACCATCAGACCAAGTGGGGAAAAATGGCTTTTCTTCATAGGACTTGCATTTCTAGCCCAGTTTCAGCTCAGGGGCCGCATTCTCTTCTGGGCAACCTTTCAGGGGCCACATGCCAAAGCGGGTGGAGCAATGAGTGTAAATTTTGCCTTTGTATGGTTGGGTGGTTTCTACTCACATTCACTCACCTTTCTCTGCCCTCCAAGCAAGCAGAAGGCATTATCAGAGTTCAAGGACATACTGCAGCCAAACAAAAACACTCAAACAGGTGTGTGAAGCAGGACTGGTGATGGGAGGGGCCTGGGAAGAGTTCTGAGGGCCAAACGGAGGGTATTTGAGAGTCACAGTGGGCCCCTAGGACTGGGGTCCCCCACCCCTGCTGCAGAACCACAAATTCAACTTCTCTCCAGGCTGGCCCAAGAGGTTTTGCTGCCTGAGGCATCCCACCCACTCTGTCCTGCATTCTGTATACAGAAGCCAGTTGGACTGGCAGCTGAATCTTACTCCCACATCAACAATGGGACAGTCTCCTGCTCCGACCACACCTGAGGGAAGCAGGCTAGCTTGGGAGGTGGAAGACAGGCCATGTGGCACACTCCGCTCTGTCCTCTAACAGAAGGGCTCAGAAGGAGTGGCTGGGGACTTCCACTGCTGCTTCCTGGGGTTGCAGGTGGCCTCACTGCAGTTAATTGTAGGGTTGGCCCCTGTCAGCCAAATTATAGTGGGGCAAAGTGCTGCAAAAAAAACCTCCACCCCAGTTGCATTTCCTCATTTCTCAAGCTCCAAAAGCCGGTTTTAACAATGCTTCTGAAACTTGCTCAGGAAGAGAGCATCTCCAATTAGTTTCTGTTAATTGGTTTCTGTTTCTTCTTCAGAGGGCACTGACATCTCTCAAAGGTCCTCTTGTTATTTTATTGCTTTATATCTGGGGGTCGCCAATGTGGCACTTGTGCCCACCGGGGCCTTCCACATGTCTTAAGGTGATGTGCAAAATAAATTCAGCTAAAAAACATTTAAAAAATAACTTTAAAAGTGACAGCAGCTAGATTCTTAAACAATACAAAGTAGACTCCCTTGGGAAAGACCTGTTCACCCAAGTGTGGAAGCTGGTCGAAACAAAAATGTCAGAACAACACACCACCCCAATCTCTGAGCAGTGTAAGATTCCTGGGGTTTCAGGTGCTTACCCAGGGTTTCTGAGTGAAGCACAGCAGAGACTGTGGTGTCTTTACGATATATGGTCTCTTTACACATTTATACAACCTGACCCTACAGTGGAGGGGTTCACAGCATTAACACCCCAAGACAGTCTTGTTTCTCTCATAGCTGCAGTCTTAGATTCAAACAGTAATCAATCATTGTTCCACCTCTCTGCTTTCCATCTTCCTGCTTTGCTTCTAGGTCACATCACAACAAACTCTGCTCTAAATTGCAGACTTTGTGTTTCTAACTAAGAGCTGAAGGGAGGGCCCTACCCATTTGTTTTCCAGCTCAAAGCCCCCTTTCCCTTGTTTTCTCTCTCTCTTTTTAATATTTTTATTAATTTTCATCAAGAAAAATACATATACATTGCAACTTAACAAATTTTCTCATTTTTGGACTTCCATCAGCCTCTCTGACAATCATCCAAATTAAACTTTTTAATTACACATTTCCTAAATTTTCTATTGCCTTTTAACATACCCTTCCACACCTGTTTTTCTTTCTTACAATATTTCTTGGGTTTTTTCAGAGCTTCTTTAAATGCCACTAACTACCTTTGAAGGTGACCCGGAAACTGCAATTAATCCAGAATGCGGCCGCTAGACTAGTGACTGGGAGTGGCCGCTGGGACCACATAACACCAGATCTGAGAGATCTGCATTGGCTCCCAGTACGTTTCCGAGCACAATTCAAAGTGTTGGTGCTGACCTTTAAAGCCCTAAACGGCCTCGGTCCTGTATACCTGAAGGAGCGTCTCCACCCCCATCGTTCAGCCCGGACACTGAGATCCAGCGCCGAGGGCCTTCTGGCGGTTCCCTCATTGCGAGAAGTAAGGTTACAGGGAACCAGGCAGAGGGCCTTCTCGGTAGTGGCTCCTGCCCTGTGGAACGCCCTCCCAGCAGATGTCAAAGCAATAAACAACTATTTTACTTTTAAAAGTCATCTGAAGGCAGCCCTCTTTAGGGAAGTTTTTTAATGTTTGATGCTGTACTGTTTTTAATATTCAGTTGGAAGCCGCCCAGAGTGGCTGGGGAAACCCAGCCAGATGGGCGGGGTATAAATAATAAATTATTATTATTATTATTATTATTATTATTATTATTATTATTATTATTATTATCACTTATACATCCCCAATACTCCACTAGCTTTCCCCAGTCCTCGATAAACTTTTGATCTCGTAGATATCTGATCTACCCTGTCATTTTATCAAGTTCTGCATAGTCCATCAGCTTCATTCTCCACTCCTCCAATGTAGGTACTTGTTCCTGTTTCCATTTCTGGGCCAGTAATATTCTTGCTGCTGTTACTGCATATTGTTCCCTTGTTTTCTCAATGACATCTTTAGTGGGCCATTACCAGGCTGGATCCAGGAATGAGAAAGATTGATGAGATTTCCTTGGGTTACAAAAGTATGTGCATTGTTTCTGTTTTCAGGTCATAGAGTCTTTTCTACAGATCAGTTGCATTCGATGTGAGACATTAATGTTGTATACAGTATACGGTCGGGGGAGAAGAGAGGTGGAGAGAGAGAGTCCAACAAGATGACAACAACAAAAACCCACCGACAGCATACAAATGAATATGGCCAACTTGACCCAACAACCCACCCCCCTCACACATGCAAACAAATCTCACTGCAGTCAACCAAAGGCAACCAACCATGCCCTGGGCTCCCCCACAACCAATCCCAGGCATTTCTATGGAGGTGGGTGACGCTCTCCCAAAGGATGGGGAAATCAAATGCTCTAATCAGGCAGCCTGAAAGAGCCACACCCACAGGTTGATCTGGCATGTAGCAATCTTCACATGCCTCAATTAACAATCTGCAGGATCACTGGGGGCAGAGGGGTGGGCGCCTCAACTTGGGAGGTGGAGCGATGTTGGTGCTGAGAGGGATAGGAAATAGCTAGGCATGTTTCTTTGGCAAGAGGCTTCCTAGGAAGCCAGGAGGCCGGCTGGAGTTATGTCACTCCAAATGTAAAAGGGCCTTTTCTGGTGTGACTACTTCTTCTTCTTCTTCTTCTTCTTCTTCTTCTTCTTCTTCTTCTTCTTGCCTTTGAAATGTCCCTTCCAAGAGAAACCCATTTGGCCTCCTCATTTCTTATTTTTCAGCACCTGGTAACAAATTTGTATGTTGCTGTTGGCCTATTGTTACTACAGCGGTACCTCAGGTTACAGACGCTTCAGGTTACCGACTCCGCTAACCCAGAAATCGTACCTCGGGTTAAGAACTTTGCTTCAGGATGAGAACAGAAATCATGCTCCGGTGGCGCGGCGGCAGCAGGACCTCTGGAACGAATTAAGTTCTTAACCCGAGATACCACTGTATTTGCTTTTGGAGTTTTTTTGCTGTCTTCTCGCTAGTTTTACTTCATTATTTTCCACTATTGGGTTGTTGTTTTTGATGGGTCCCCTCTGCCCTGCTCTTATTGTTTTACAATTGCTTAAATTTACTTAAGCATTGTTGGTAGCTACTTTGGCTTGTTGACGAAAGAAAGAGGAATGCACATTCTCTGAAAAAAATGTTTGCCTGATTTATTAGATCACACTTTATTAGAATTGTTTGGCTTCTTTCACCCAGTGCCTTTAGCCATTTAACTGCTCATGCCTCTGGAGATGTTGCTGCACTGCAGCTCCTAGCAAACTGTCAGTTCTGGTGCACAAAGCTTATGAGCAGAATACCTAAAAGATCCCCTCACCCCTTATATACCCAACCAATCAAGAGGGCTTCCTGCAGATACCATCTCATCAGGAGGTCTGCTCCAAAATGGTTTCTGTTGACTGTGAGACATTTTATGGGAAGCAATCATGAATGGAATCAAAGAAATGTTAGGAATACATTCTTCACGAAACAGAGTAATAGTTCCTTTAAACTTTAAAAAGCGTTCCAGAAGTTTCTTCAGTATGTGGGAGTGGCACTCCAGGCATAATTGGTGTCACTTGGAGATGCAATTTCAGCACAAGGAAAGCACACATACATGCTGAGTTTATACCGTGCTGGAGACATACAGAAGGCATGTAAATAGTTTGTATATATTTTATAAGAGAAATGCTCGTGCAACCAGTCAAGCAAAAAGGAAGCTCTTGACTGAGGACTTTGTCTATGACTACTGTTCTTGACATCTGCCGCCAGGGAAATACTCTGCTATAAACAGTAAGATGAGGTTTTACTGAGGTGCCACCACACAAGCAGAAAGCGCAGCAGAAGTGTGTGGGCGGTAATCTCTAATAAGAAATACCTGACCATTGGCCACGCTGGCTGCGGCTGATGGGAATTGGACTCCAGCAACATCTGGACGGCTTCAGGTTCCCCATTCCTGGTTTAGAACAATGTGCTGGTGTGTGACACTAGCACAGATGGACACACAATAACCACCAACTTTCAGGTGTGGGCCTTTAATCTCAAATAATGCATTATGTACTTGTACGTATGCCGTTATTTCTGCTGGGCAGCTGGCTCCCTCCTGAAAAGAATTCAGGTCCTACAGTGAAAAAACTTTTTAAATTCTTTAAAAGAAACCAAAACATCTGAATAATAACAATTCTCCCCAACCTTGATCTATTCATGAGCTCTGCATTTAGTTGTACTTAATGTAGCCCTAGTTTAAGTTGGAACTCCAGCCAACCTTCAGTAGGGCTAGACCATTGCACAGTCGGTGGCTTCTGATTAAATAAAAGCAGAAAGTAGGTTTGACTCACACCAGCGGCACTTAAAAGCAATCCCCAGGCATCCTCCATATAACTAGGTTTTGGGTGTTCAAGTAGCTTTACGGAGGAAGGTTTTCTTTTCAATCTACAATGCCCTAATAGGCAGGAGAGAAACAGCTTTTCAGCTACAAAAATGAGCGAGAAAACATAGAATCAAATCTTTTCATTTGTGCCTGGAAGTTCATGATGGTAGGCAACTGACTAAAGGCCCATATAGCTCAGAGAGCAGCTTTTCTTATGACACTAACAGCCAACGATATCCATTAAGATATGCTGAGATCTGCATTGGTTGTCAAGTTGCTTCCGGACCAGGTTCAATATTCTAAGGTTAATTCACAAAGGAACCAAAACACCTGGGCCCAAAATTACCTTAAGAGCCGTCTGATTCCTTATGTTCCACCCTGATCACTGCAGTATTCTGATGGAGCACTTATTGGGGTTCCCCATATCCCCAAGTTTCAGTCAGCCTTTAATAGGCATCACGCCTTTAAGGTGGCAGGTCCTACCCTGTGGAACTCCCTGCCAGTAAAGTCTCAACAGGAATCCTCCTGGCCTTCTTTTAGACATCTCCAAAAAACCTATTACTTAGCCTTTGAAATGAGGGTTTTGTTTTTACCAACCAATATTTATGGATTTGTGGGTGCTGGCTGCCATTATTGTACGGTGCCATGTGGTTGTTTACAAAAGCGCCATCTGGTATTGCATGTTTATAGTGCATTCAAATCATTGTTTCTTTACTAATATAGCTGAGTCCCTTGTTAGAATAAAATACAACTCAAAACAAAAAAGCTGTCGGTCCCTAGCAGGCCTCCTGAGCTAGCTTAGCCGAGGCCAGGGGCAAGTGTACACGGCTGCCAGCCCCCCCCCCCCCCAATTGGGCCTGCTTTCCTGCATGTGTTCCTCTCCACATGCTGTTCATTGCTCAAGGCCTTGGTCCAGATTCTCCAGCTCTTGAGGTGTGACAGGCTGTGATGAGTAGAATTTCCCACTGTACTACTTACTTTGTGGAATGTCCTTAGTGTCAAGGTACAGATCTCATGTGTGCATCTGTTTCATTTGTTGTGGCTACTGACATTTCCTTTATGGATCATTTGTTGTGGCTACTGACATTTCCTTTATGGATCACTGCTTTATGAATGGCTTTTGTTGTTGTTCAATTGATTTCTGGAATTGCATTGATAAGTGATGTTTTCTGATTGTAATTCAATATACATTATACAGTGGTGCCTCGCAAGACGAAAAGAATCCGTTCCGCGATTCTCTTCGTCTTGCGGTTTTTTTGTCTTGCGAAGCAAGCCCATTAGCGGCTTAGCGCTATTAGCGGCTTAGCGGATCAGCTGTTAAGCGGCTTAGCGGATCAGCTGATAAGCGGCTTAGCGGATCAGCTGATAAGCGGCTTAGCAGCTTGGGAAAAAAGGGGGGAAGGAAAAAAACCCTGCAGGAACTCGCAAGACATTTTCGTCTTGCGAAGCAAGCCCATAGGAAATTCGTTTTGCGAAGCACCTCCAAAACGGAAAACCCTTTCGTCTAGCGGGTTTTCCGTCTTGCGAGGCATTCGTCTTGCGGGGCACCACTGTATAAGTTGCTAGATTGTGGCCAATTTTAGTCATAGTAACTTAAATCCAGTAATTTAAATGGGTCTACTCCGAGTGGAACTTATTTGGAAGCCTGTTTTATATACTAGAAGCTGTACATTCAGTGTTGTGAGCCCAATCCTGTGGAACTCCCTTCCAGTCAAGATTAGAAAGGCATGCTCCTTGTTGGACTTCATATGACAAGGACTTATTTCAGCAGGTATTTTCAGGCAAGAGCTTGGATTTATGTTCAGTTTTACACTTGATCTTTTTATTGTTTTATTCTCTATGGTTTTTTATGTACAGTTTAGAGATGCTAATATTAAGCTTCAAATAAATGCCTTCCATATGTCAATAATAATTTATCTCCTTGAACTTGCTGCTTGATCCATCTTGCCCTCTAGTGGTCTTCAGCTGGCACTGCAAGCCAAATGAGTGAAGAACTTGCAGCAAATGGCCTGCCAGACACCATCAGTTTAAAGCTGCTGGTGCAAAATAGTCCTTGGAACATGCCAGGTCCCAACACAAAAGCAAGAGAAAACACAAAACATCACACCCTGCAACACGAGCCAGTCTGTTGGGCCTATCATTTATTAGTACCATATCAAGTCTGAGCAAAGACTTATTTGGGAAGAATTGACTTTTTAAGTGTCAGGGATCCAGCTGGTATGTGGTTTTTCAATATACAGTGGTACCCCGCAAGACGAACGCCTCACAAGACGGAAAACCCGCTAGACGAAAGGGTTTTCCGTTTTGGAGGCGCTTCGCAAAACGAATTTCCCTATGGGCTTGCTTCGCAAGACGAAAGCCCATAGGGAAATCTCCGGGACAGCGGGGAAGCGCAGCGCGTCTTCCCCACTGTCCTCGGACCTCCTCCGAAGCCTGGCGGCGGGGCGGAGAGACCTCTTCCCGCCGCCAGGCTTCGGAAGGATGCTCCGAAGCTAAAGAAGCTAAAGCAGCCTGCCGCGACCCTCTCCCGGCTGGAGAGGTGACGCGCGCCTATGGCAGGAGCCTCCATAGCCGAGCGTCACCTCTCCAGCCGGGAGAGCGCGCGCGGGGCTAAAGCAGCCCCCCGCGACCCTCTCCCAGGTGACGCGCGCCTATGGCAGGAGCCTCCATAGCCGAGCGTCACCTCTCCAGCCGGGAGAGCGCGCGCGGGGCTAAAGAAGCCATAGCCCCGCGACCCTCTCCCAGCTGGAGAAGTGACGCGTGACTATGGCAGCAGCCTCTGAAGGATGCACCGAAGCCTGGTGTGTGTGTGGGGGGGCGGAGAGACCTTCTCCCCGCGCCAGCCTTCGGATGGCTGTCCTGAAGACTTGGGGTGGGAGAAGGGTTTTCCTTCCCACCGCCAACATTCAGAATGCTGTTCTGAACGTTGGCGGTGGGGAGGAAAAACCCTCCTCCCACGCAAGCCCCGGGAACAGAGGGAAAGCGCTGCGCGCCTTCCCCTCTGTTCCCGTACCTGTGCTGAAGGCTTGCGGTGGGGAGAAAAGCCCTTCTCCGCACCGCCAGCCTGGCAAGCGGTTTCCCTAGGAACGCATTAATTGATTTTCAATGCATTCCTATGGGAAACCGTGCTTCGCAAGACGAAAAACTCGCAAGAAGAAAAAACTTGCGGAACGAATTAATTTCGTCTTGCGAGGCACCACTGTACTGTCATTGTTTACATGAAGCTCTTATAACCAAGTGGTTACATACCTGGACCTGGGTTCTGAAGATGGGATATGTGTGAAGTGGTCCTCACACACTTCCAGATATTTATCCTGTTCATTACTGCTTGGTTTGTTTTTATTACATTTATATCCTGCCTTTCCTCCAAGAAGCTCAAGGTGGCATACACACTTTTCCTCCTCCCCATTTAATCCCTACAACAACCCTGTGAGGTAGGTTAGGCTGAGAAGTGGTGACTGACCCAAGGTTACCCAGTGTACTTCATGGATGAGTAGGGATTCAGACTCTGGTCTCCCAGGTTGTAGTCCAGCACTCGAACCATCTTTTTCCACATTAAAACAAAAGTGTGTTGTAGTATGCCTGGTATAGTAAGTGAATCTCACAAACTCTGCAATGATGACACTTTAATATGTTGTTAATCATTATAGATGTAAGAAAGGGAACGAGCCTGCGCACATGCCGGCTCTACATTTTCATCTATACATTTCCAGTTGTGAATGGAACTGGTATACTAGAGATCAAAGTGTAGCACAGCCAGAAGACGAGCAGGAGGTGGTGAAGAAAGGACTGCCAAGTGGCTCTGTGCAATGATCTCCAGGTTTGGGCATAGCTTAGAAGAAGAAAGCCAGAACGCCTGGCTCCCCACTCTCCTAGATCAGTGTTTAATGCGAATTTGAAGCCTCTTTACCCAGGCAGCGTAATAAATGGTAGTAGAAACAAGGATGTGTTTTAATGAAAGGAAAATGGCAGAGCTATGGTAATAGAGAAGTGATGGGGTGGGGAAGAGTCTGAACGAACTCTCTTCAAGAACTCTTCCTACCTGTGAATTTTTAAAAAGTGGCATGTTTCTAGCTCTGCTTGTTGTGAAGACTGGATAAAGAAATTCTGTTCATGGAAAATGGTATGCATCTGAAGGCACCCCTCTGTTAGAAGGGCAATACCCACACTCACGGGAACTCTAGTGCTCTAGACCAGAGGCAGCATCTGCAAAAGGCTCCATTGCATGAAGGCAAAATGGTGCTGGGCCCTTCAGAGATTTCCCCTATCATTCCTGGCCACAGGCTCTGCTGGCTGTGTCTGATGGGAGTTGGGAGTGCAGCAACATTTGGAGAGCCACAGGTTCCCCATCCCTGCACTTTAGGACCTTCGGGGAAGTTTTTAGCTCAGTGAACAAGATTAGAATCACACACTTTTCTGCAAAATAAGCAAATTTGTTTACTTGAATTTTGAGTGGGGAGAAATTACATACATAAATCACCAAGATCCTTTAAATTTAGAAATTTATTTTGTTTAATCCACAAGCTTTATAATAGCTTTAGTTTTTTAAAAAAACAAAAAAACCCCAGTGAGAACATGACAATATCCAAAGTTCAGGCCCTTCAGGCTTTCAGAGATCACAGCTCTGAAAGTTTCACACTATTCCAAAGGACCGCAACAAGACCAAAAAAAAACTATGAATGGGGCAACAACAACATTTCACAGAACAAAACTGTATGCCAAACTCTGCTGAGATTGCCGATTATGGAAACTAATTTAAAAAGAAAACAAAGAGGGAGGGGGCGGGAAAGAGAAAAAACAACAACAAATTAAATTCCAGCATTCCAGATAAACATCATTATAAAACCCACTGGCAAGAGCAGCAGGTTACCATGTAGACACCGTCCTCAAATACTAATCCCGGTTTTAAGCATAGACAATACAGGCAAACAGAGAAATCTGAGAATTTGCAAGTGTTTCTATGCAATTTCTTTGATAACTGAACAGACCACAAATGGCCTAGGGCAAGAAATCAGATTAGAAACTCCATAAGCATTTGTACAACGGCATTTTAGAGGAACTGTGGGATCTGTAAGCTTCATTTTAAAACCCTTGAAGGGAAGGGGAGGGAGAGAATTCCTTACTGCATAAGAAAATTCTAGTGAAACCATGTCAACTGTTGAAGGAGGTCACTAGTACACCGTGAATGCTTTTTTGTAATGAAGATCCATGCCTTTTTTTAAACATGAACTTCAACCTAGCAATTATTACAACCAATGTTAAAGTCTAAAGCTCAAACACATTTTAGCAATTTGAAATTGAAGTCTGAGTACAAACCAAACAAAATGTACATTATATCAAATGCTGCTTCAGCCTAAGATGGCGGAGACGCTTGCGCCTTCCTCATTGACCTCAGAGCCTTCTCACGCAGATGCTTTTCCAAGTCATCCAGGTTATCTTCTGCTTCACTCTCAGTCTCCTTAACGCAATGGAAAGTCAGCAATTACTTCTATAGTCACAGAATATGAGCCTGAATTAGATTTGGCCAAAGAGCAGAAACTTGCATGATACAAACAGCAAAATTCCTAGGTTTTTAGACTAACACTATCAACATTAGGAATTCTAGTTTGAGACACTGGAGCTATATATAAAATGGAAAGAGGTATTAATAAGTATCACACTTCAGCAGATTTTGGTGAAGCACAATCTTTTTTGCTTATTGCCTTTAAAACAGGGACGGAGGACCTCTGACCTACCAGATGTCGTAGGGCTACAATTCCCAAAATCCCTGACAATTGGCTATGTTGACCAGGACTAAGAGCAAGAGTTCCACAACATCTTGAATGTCACAGGCTCTCCACCTCTGCCTTACAAAGGTCAAACAAGCATGGCTTCATTCTCATGGTACAGAGCCCCACGGTGTATTACTAGGCCTTGCCTGCATTCTGGTGTGCCTCTAGCAAGGATGCCAAACAACCTCCCTCCATTCTGTACTGCTAGTATGAAAACATGCCATCTCCTTCCCTGGGACAGCAGCTACGCTTGCTGGGAAGATCATAGGTTCCTCCTTTCCAGGTTCTCTCATCACAGCTTCCATCTTATGTTTTATATATGAACTTATGTTTTATATCAGCATGTTTCAATACTGACAACAGAGAGAGAGAGAGTAGATGGACAGTAGTGAAAGGAAGCCTGAGAACAGCAGCTAAAGCCCCAGCCTTGGTCTCTTCAGTTGCTGGCCCTTTTCCATGTAAGAGCCTCACACAGGCCAGAACTATGCCTCCTGAAGACAAAGGTTCTCAGGGTGCCAAATACGGCAAAAAGCTGATCCCATCCAAGACCACAGCCTGCAAATGCCTGGAGTACACAGCTCGTGGGTATATTCAAACAAAGGTATTCTTGAACCGTACAAGGAAGAATGCAAGCTTTGTGTGCCATTCTATAATAGTTTGTAATCTGATTCCTGAACCCTTAATATTTGAACAATTGCCAGTCAGTTTCCAACCCATCACATTTAATATAGAAAAGTGGTTTATAAATGTTTTGAACAAATATTCACCTTTTGGGGCTCCATATTTTTCTCCTGGTCTTCCTGTGCAGACGTGGTAAAAACAGTCATTGCAGCAGCAACTGCAGCCTTCTCTTTCTTATGCTTCTTATGCTTCTTGTGCTTTTTATCCTTTTTATGCTTCTTATCCTTCTTTTTCTTCTTCTTCTTGCTACCCCCTTCCTGATCAGAATTCTGTAACGTTAAGCAAATTGTTTTGTGAGTGTTCGCTTTGCTCTATTTATGGAAAGGTGGCATATAAATGTTTTAAATAATGTGAATTTGAACATACACCACAAAGCAATACACTCCTAGACAACTCCCTGACAATGATCACTTGCCTGTGTACTGGCAAAAATACAAGCTTTCGCGTTTGAAATTAAAGCAGTAGGAATCCAGTAATAAAAGTAATGGTCAGTCTAGCTTGGTAGAGATTCACAGCTGCATTAGACCCAGCAAACATTGTTTCGGTCAGCGTAAGAGGATGGTTGATTAAGCCACATGCATGAATCGAGAGGTGGCCATCACAGTTGCACTGGAAGATACATACCCTTACTGGTGATGGACTTGGTGTAGGACTTTTAGCCTTCTTTGCAGGTGCTGGTGGCGACCAGTGAGCAGAAGGCGATCGAGATCGAGCAGGAGATGGAGGCACTGGATGTTTCTTGGGAGGTGGCTCAGGAGATCCTGAAACAGACCTGGATGAAGATCCCCTTCTCACAGAATGTGGACTTGGTGTGGAAACCCTTAGGAAAAGAAAATAAATAAATCTTGATTTCCATGCTAAGAATGATGCAATTCAATTGAATATGCAAATACACAAGTTTAGTTTAAATGTTCTCTAAGTGCAGACTTTATCCTACAACTGAAACTTCAAGACCCCTTTCCATTTTTCCGAGATATATCCTTTCATTGCTTTCCAAATGAAATCGCTTTTTAATGTTTATTACAGCTCTAAAACAATTCATTTGAATTTTAAGGTCACAACCAATTTGTACATTTTTATCTCATGTGGACAGAGGTCCCTTGTGACATCTGTATGGTCTGTAGGATTCAAAAAAAACAACAAAATACTGAAATGGTACATAAATATATGTACATAATAAATCATGATCTTTCCCAGAGCGATACTCTTAAATCAAAACTATATTGTTTTGACAGCTGAAATTTTTTTCTTATGTTGGTTAAAATTGAATAAAGATTTATTTTTAAAACTATCAATATTTAGTCAAACTTTTATGTGCCCTTTAAATAACCTCCAAGTTTTCATTTCTTTTCTTTTTTTAAATTCCAGTATATTAAATTTACTCCATTACTCTAATTATTCATTTTGTTATTTGCTCTTATACCAGAGGTTCTTGGAGTCCCCCCCCCCCATTTTTTTGTCACCAAGGTATGGTCAGAAACCAACATATTCCCATCCATGTTTTAATATTTGACTGGAATCAAGTATGCTACACTCGACTGTAGGATCCATTAAGAATTTATATTCTTTTAAAGATTTTGTTACAAATAAATAACCACCGATGGAACAGATTATAGAAATGCGCTGTATCCAACAGGAGTCAGTCCGAGAAGATCTACTCAAATTAACAAACATAGCCAACTTAAGTCCATTAATTTCAATGGGTCTTCTCCAGTGTTCTGTCGTAAAATTTCACGTCTAAGTCCTATCAAACAAGTTGGTATTTGGTAGGGAAATTACGCAATACACCTCAGGGTTGGTAATATTCTCAGACATTCCTTAGTGGCCTATCCGAACTGCTTTTCAAATATCAAAAGCAGCCCTTTGGCTGCCAATGAATTGCTTACTTCTTAGACTTTTTCGGCTCTGGGGTTCTCGAGACTCTTCTGATGGGCCTGGTGCTCGGCGATGGGGAATGCCTCCGCTGGGGAGAAGATGAAGGTCCCCGGCGCAGCAGCGGGGGACTTGCAGAGGGACGGGAAGGCCTAGGCTGTGGCGAAGGAGAATGCCGTTTGTTCTGCAGAGGGGAACGGGCTTCGCGGTTGGACCTGCTGGGCGGAGATCCTTTCCTGTGCTTGGAAGATATTGATGGCGAGCGTCTCTTTGGGGGTGGAGAACTTCTTTGTTTTGGTGGTGGTGAACGGGAGACTCTAAGCTTAGGCTGAGGAGAAGGAGATGCCCTTCGTTTGGGAGGAGGAGAAGCCGTCCTTCTCTTTGGAGGGGGTGAAGGAGAGTATCTTCTTTGTATTGGAGGAGAGTATCTTCTGGGTGTGGGGGAGTGCCGGCGAGGTGGTGGTGATGGAGACCTTAGGAACAAATATGCAAAGTCATTTAAGGGGTACATGAAGGTGTTTCCAAATAATAATAGATAACTGTGTGCACACGGTTTTACTTCGCTATAATTGCCTGTAAATGCCACTGCATAATTAGAAAGCAATACCTCCTGCTATTTATACAATTTTTCTAAATGTTCTATAACATTTTCACTATCTTTTTTTATTTAAATATGCCTATTGAAATAATCTTTGTAAACCACTGTTCCATTCACAAACAGATACCATTGGATGTCATCTGTAACCTTTAATTGTGATCTTATTTATAGCCTGTTTCGGCTGTATTTATTGTTTTAATCTTTTATAAACTTTATTGAATCCATTGGGAAGTTAAAAGTTTAAACTAAAGTAAATATATAAATACCTTAAGAAGCATCAATAGTTTCATTGCCAATTTCAAAATAATTAATATTGATGCCGCTATCAAATGTTGATGAAAGGCCATTTCTAAGTTAACAACACACTTTTTATAGAGATGTGTGTTTCATAAGGTAAGTAGCAAGTATTACCTTCGGCGTGGTAATGAAGGTGACCTCCGCCGTCTTGGAGGAGGGGCAGGGGAAGGAGAGCGCCGTCTTCTGGTAGGCAGTGGCGATGGACTGCGCCTCCTCCTACTAAAGGAAGGAGAGAGGGAAGGGGCTCAAGACAGATCCTAGAGAAAGAAGCATATGCACAATAGCCTATGTACAAAGTAGCTTACTGCTGGTCAAGGCAACATCACCCTGCCCTTCAGCTATAATCCCTTTAACAATTGTTGCCACTCAACCATCGGGCTCTTATTAGTCATATTAGTGGTAGCCAGCAAGCACAGAGGACAGGGCTTAAACAAAGCCACATGCCTAGCCTCCTGGGATCACCAGGCAAGTTTTTTTTTAAAAAAAGAAAAGAGGATGGAACTAACAACTAGCATAGCCATTTTTGAGCAGACAGGCTAGCAAATTTGTGTGTCTTTGGGGACACACTTTCAATGCTGCTGTAAGGTGACATAGACAGTATGTTCTGCTACTCTCAGGCCCTCTTTCCTCCAACTATGATTCATTTAATTTACAATATAATCCTGTTGTGTTGCTCACGAGAGCAGTGTGTGTGTATGAAAAGCAACAACGCTGACTGATCCACCACATGCTAGTATGCCAACACCAATGCAATTCCCTCAAGGAGCAAAACTGCACTGGCAAAACAGTGACAGACCTTCAACTTAAATGATTCCCTTCCAGGGACAGATATCACAGGTACAGAAGCAACGAGAAGCCTGTTTAGGTGACAACTGAAGTGCATTTAAGCAGGCTTGTCCAAGATTTTAGCTCAGCTCAGTTTCAATATGCATATAAATTTAATGTTATATTGGCCTGCAGCACTTTCCCTTCAAAGGCATATGGTGGAAGTGATAGAGAATTCACTTGCAAGTCACTTGTGCCACTTTTTTTCCTCCACAACCTAGGATCCTCTGATCACCACAAAGGTACATAGTTGGCAACATCCCAAAGTACCCACGTTTCATGGGGGGGAAATTACCTAGCTTTCTAAGAGACTTGGGGTGTCTGTAATATTAGAGCAAAGTGAAGCAAAACAAAAAATAAAATAAAATTGTACAAAAATAATCCTCAAATACAAGTACACAATGTTGTGATGAATTGGGGTTTCTTTTGTAACTAGAAGTTTATAACAATGCAGAAGCTGATGTAATCAAAACAGAAACAATCCACTTTCAGTTTTACAGTCTATCCTAAACAAATACTAAAAAAACAACCCTGAATGCAACCTTTTTAATAACATCATACACTGCTGCTTTCCGCGATGCAGTAAACTCTTTTTTTAAAAAATTAAATAAACTCTATTTTAACTACTTCTGAATATCTATTTGGGAAACACCAAATGTGCATTGCTAGACTGTCATCTTGTTTTATTATCCCATTTTTGTAACTTTATTCTATTTTTCATTTCCTTCATAGCTGAATTTGTGGCAGAGGTGATCAAAGCAGACTTAGGAAAGACTAAGGTGCACCCGGCTCCCTCCTCCTCCACCACCTCCCACAGGCTTAGCATCCCCCCCCCCCGCTTTATTTTTTACATGGTGGGCCTATGTTAAAGATACAATAAGTACTGCCTGCAATATGTTACAGTGCTGCTTTGAATTGTTTTTATTTGATTAATGGAAGCCACACTGGGCTCCTTTCTGGAACAGTGTGTTATAAATTTGAAATTAATAATAATAATAATAATAATAATAATAATAATAATAATAATAGTAGTAGTAGTAGTAGTAAATACAACCTTTCTAAAAAGCCCTTCAAGACTTAATCCTAATTAGCAGATCAACCTGCTAACTGACCTTTTAACAATTGGCAACTGCCACCTCTTTCCCATCTGCATCCTGACAGCAGTGGAGGGGAGGGAAAAAAATTGAGAAGTCAAACATCCCCCAGAGTTACTTGCTAGGATGAATTAGCAATTCTTAGCCCCAAGAAGCTCCCATTAAGAATCCTAATGATAAAAATGAGCCAAAAGTCATTAAAGTAAGTGAAACAACAGAAACAACATCGCTAACATGAAACATTAACATATTCATGTTCTGAGTTTGGGATAGGTGCTAAATTTAGTTCTGACTGCAGAAAATGCAAAAGCAAAACAAGCTCCAAATGATATAATAAGGTGCTCAGAAAACAATGGCACATGGACTGCTAGAAGTAAACGCCAGTATAAAACAAAGGAAGTTACCGAGGGGAAGAATCTTTCTGCCACTTTCGTGGAGATGGAGAAGGGCTACGGGAATGCGAGTGTCGCCGGCGTCTACCCACTTCACCATTCTTTACATTTGACTTTTTTGGCCTTTCTTCTTCAGATGATGACGATGAACCAGAATCTGTAAGAAAATGAAAGACTCTTGTTTCTAAAATGCAACACAATAATGACTTTAGAATTAATGATATTATTTTTAAATGACTCTATATAAAGCAGCTAAATTCCGCTAATTTTTCTTTCACAACTTTTTCAATAACCAGTTTAAAAGGAAATCAAACTCTGTGAATAAACCCCTTAAGAATAAAAAAATCAAAATGCAGCAAACTTCTGTAGAATAATTATTAGCAGCTTTACAAATCAATCTGTGCAATTATGTATCTGTGGCTGATTAAAGAGTTTGAAAAAAACAATCTTATGGATTCTGTTTTCAAACATCCTCTCTGCATGGATTCCCAACTCCACTCACATGGCTGTCCTTCTAAAACTGGCATGTTAAGAGATATTAGGAACCAGAAGTAATCTAAGCTATAAGTATTATATGCTAGCAGGCTTCTCTTAAGTTCCCATTCAGTTCACACATAAAGCCTACTTTTATAAGCAACCAGGTGCTATTAGCTCCCAAGGGCAGTGAGCCAACAGTTTTTAAGGATGTGAAAGGAAAAGATTAAATTATTTCAATATAATTTCAATATAGGGCCATACCCATGAGCAATGCAAGCAGAGAGGGAAACACTGTCATCTGGTTAAGATGTAACAATCTCATTCTAACCAACCATGGCTTATTAGTTCTAAAATGAGCACTGAAGCAATGCACTCCCTTTGTGCTTCAAATGAAAGCCTTCTTCTGAACTGGGAAACCCAGTTATATGCTGTGTGAGAGGAGGTAGGGGGGAGCATATGTCCACAGCGCTCAAACTAATAAATCAGTGTTTTACTATGATATTGCTGCATCTGCCTATAGCTGATACATTAGCCCAAAATACACTTTTCAAATGCCTACTGAAAGATCTCCAAGGAAACAAAAAAATGCCATACTAATACTCAACTCGTCACAGAATGGGATAAGGCACTCTCTTGAGCCATTAAAGGCAAACATCAAATACCTTACACCAACTCCAACAAACCACCTACAACTCTCTAGGAAAGTGCACCTCATATTTTTTAAGAACCAATGATTTAAGAAATAATAAGCCTGAGGTACAGGAGTGGAGGTGCCTGTGGCCCTCCAGAGGTTGCTGGAAATTTGAGTGCCGTAATACCGTATTTACTCGAATCTAATGCTCACCTTTTCTGGCCAAATTACATTGCAAAAATTAAGGTGCACATTAGATTCAATGGCACATTTACAAGCAAATACTTTTGTTGGTTTCAATAATCTGAAAATTGAGGTGTGCATTAAATTGAGGTGTGAGTAAATGTGGTATCTGGAGGGCCACAGGTACACTACCGCTGCAGTCCTACATCTGTGAATTTTGTGTACTTAGCTATCTTCCCCACAGATGCCACTCTCTGTTCTAGCATGGGCCTTTTCTCAGCAATAGAAAATTGCACCTCACCCCTACCCCTAAAAACTGCAATGTTCTACAGAGCAAAAGTTTATAGGGTTAAAAGCCAGCCTCTTAAATAGAGTCTATGAAGGCTACCACTAATTTCAAATTGCATGAGCTGGTAACAAATATTAAAGGGCTGGGGGATGGTCAGCCTGCAGGCTGAATTTGGCCGGCTAGCCTCTCTTTTGAGGAAGCCATGGCCAACCACACAGCACCTGACATTATACTGTATATGACATCAGGTGTGCAGCAGGTAAGGGTGGGGCTTCAAAGGGTCAATTAGGATTTCAAAGTGAGCTTCCAGTTTTTCCTTTCCATCAGCAGTTGGGAGGGTGGTAGTGTGCCTTGCTCAGAGAGGGGAAAGCAGTTTCCCTCCCAGCACTACTCTTTGAAGCTCCAGACACCAGAGGCTCAGAGCAGTTTGGGGCTGTCTGAAAGCCCTTCTCCAGCTGTTTGGAATCTTTGAAGTCCTGACAATTGGGGCTTTAAAGCATAGCACCACCTGTTGTTACTATGGCATCAGGTGATTGACAGGTAGGCAGCCCCACCTATCAAACTGGGCATGCCACAAGTGGGGAGATAAAGTTCTGGCCCACTGGTCAGAAAAGGTTCCCCACCCCTGAAATACTGGATAGAACCAGAACAGTCCACATAAAGAAATCCAAGTGACTTAGCCAAATTATAGGTTTGCAATAGAAGCCATTTATAACAACTCATATTAGGACATTATTTTTTGTACACTTACTTGGGAAGAGGCCCCAATAAACAAGAGGGAGCTTATTTCCAAGTATACATTACAAGGATTCAGTCTGCAAAACTATAAAATACCGTACCAGATGAAGACTGCTGGTTCTGCCTTCTATACTGCCGTCTTTGTTGCACAGAATCTGCAGCTGCCATTTTACCACCTTTGTCTTCTTCTGAAAAGTGTGCAAATTAAAAGAAAAACACATTGAAATATTATATTTACAAGTGTGTTTCATAGGAAGTGTTTTTATACTATGTCAGACCATTGGTCCATCCAGAACTGTCTACACTGACCGGCAGTGGCTCTCCAGTATCTCCCTACCTAGGGGTGCCAGCAACTGAACCTGGGACTTTTCTCATGCAAGGCAGGTGCTCTACCACAGAGCTTTAGCTCTCCCTCTGTTAACAGTAACAATATGGAATACATTTCATATTCACAGAGCTCAATCTCAGGGCTCTTTCTTAAGACATGGTTCTTTTACAGTGCTTTGGATGTCAAGAGAGTCTACAGATGATTATGTTTGAACTGCTGTTGCTTTTTCACTCTTTTGGTTATTTTTGCTACATTTTATAGTGTTCTTAAATGGTTAGCCTTATTTTAATGAGGCATCTTCACATAAAACGGTACACACGGGCACCTAATGCACCAAAGTCACACAAACCACTCCCAATATCACAGAATCTCAAAATAACTCCGTATTAAAAATGTAAAGACATAAATTGAGGAGCTCACCCGATTCTGACAATTCTACTTTTCTAGGTTTCGGTGCTGGTGAGGGAGATTCCCTTTTTTCAATACTTTTACGTTTGGGTGCTGAAAAGAAACAAATAAACAGAATTCTGAGGAAGAGCCAGGAAAATATTGGGTATATATATTGTAACTTATACAGTAGTGTTAAGTGTCCTAGGAGCCTTCACAAAGCCTATGTGATTCACGCCCGCCCCCCAAACACCATTCTGGTGCAGATCCAGATTCAACTCTAGGAAAGTCACTATCTTTCAGCCTAAACTACCGTATAGGAGTTGCTGCAAGGATGAAATGAGATAAAACTGCAAACAGTCCCAAGCCCCTAGGACAGGGCAGGTAAGACACTCAAATTTAAAAACAAGCCCCAAAACTTGTCAGATAAATCTTTGTTAGTGCTCCCTGTAAACAGAATCAGAGAGAGGGAGAGCGTATAAAATGCTCCAACCACATCCATTGTGCTGTAATTTGAAATCTTACATCTGAGGCCACCACCATTATAGGCTAATCTACAATGATTGTATTTTTAAAAATCTTCTAACGGTGGCATTTTTAAACGTAAGTGTGGTATAGTACAAGCAAATGAACTGTTACTTAGCCTTTGAAACAGTTACTAAACACTGCCAGCCTGCCACTGAACTCAATTCTCCAAAAGAAGCAACTGAGGTTGATCCCTGTGCTCAACCCACTCATGCAGGTAGCTGCCCAAGCAAAAGGACATATTCCACAGAAGTGTTTTCCTTATATCTAGGAGCACAGAAGTGATGTCATGTGAAATGCTGCTATTGGCTGCTACTGGTCTGTGTGTCAGATAGTCCTTACAGCAACAAAACCTAAATGTACTTGTCTAGCATGGTATCTCCTTCAGCTCACTTTTGATCTACATGTGTGGCAATTGTATTGTGCTTAACTTACAGATGTACCTGGCCAGCAATACATGAAGTTTACTGCCTGCCTCTTCTGGCTGTCTAGCCTAGGGGACTGGTTTTGGGCTGGAGAATAAAACACAGATGGCCCCCTAACATTTTAGTATTTATTATCTATCTCTTTCTCCACAACCTTTCCACTTTAGACAGGCAGGCGTCTAAGACACTCCACTCATTAGCTACTAAAGAGCTATACGAAGCCCCATACACACAATTAGAGTGGCTTGTAAAAAATTTAATTTACTTCTCTGTACCTGAAGTTCTACTGGGAGAAACTGAGCCTCGGCCTTTTCTTGCACGGTTCGATTGCTGAGGCGTCGGAGATCGGCGGGGCTTTGGGGGTGGAGTTAGGGGTGGGGAAGGGCGGTGCCTTCGCCTAGGAGGACTTGCTGAAGGTGACAGTCTACGTGTCTTACGAGGAGGGCTGGAGACAACTCTCTTAGGTGGTTTCTTTGGTGGAGATCGGGAACGTGAAGAGGAGGAAGAGGAACTACTTCCTGACAAAGATGCTGACGATCGTCTCCTCCTGTAAAATTCAAGTTGACATCAAGTATTCTCTGACTAATCATTATAAGACACTGTAACCAATCTGCATTGTCCTGCTTTCTCAAAGATCTTACTAGCTTCTACTACGATATTTCCACAATCAGTTGAATAGCACTTTCAATTTAACACATCCAGCAGACCTAACTTAGTAGTTAGTGATGGGAAAGGTTTCAAGTGGTTTAGGAGTTGGATGGTCTAGAAGTATTCTATTTAAAGGACTGAATTACATGGACTCTTTCATTTAAGAAACTTGTCTCAAAAAAGCCCAATGCAAGGGGATTAAAAAATGTTCTTTCATGTTTGGAAAAACCATCAGTATTGAGAGTTAAATCAGTCAAGTTTCTTTCAGGTTACACTTTAAAGCAGGGCCTCTAGAATTCTGCGGCACAATTTGTGGTCAGTTCTGTTGCTATCATGTACCTGCTGACTCCACCTTTGGCTGCAGAATTCCTGAGAACCTGAAAAAAAGAAACCCTACCCTGAGCAATTTAGTCTTTGGAAGTGATATCACAAAGCTAAACAACTACACTTGTGTTAAATTTTCAAAAGTTTTTCTAAAGTCCAAGTGCTCAGTATCCAGTCACAAAATTTGCAAAGCAATATTCAAATGTCAGTTTGTCTGTGCACATAACTTTTTGCAACATAATGGCATCCTATGAAAAGAATAGCAATGAAGTGAGTGTATGTTAATTCTTTAGGAGCAATGCTTTCAAACGGCATTCTGTAGGAAACGGGGGCTCTTCCCAAATAGGCATTTGGGATGCTACTACACAACTTCCCTGGAATGCACATTGTCAGGTGTACCTGCTATTCATGCAGTGGTGACAGGGTCCAACAGGTCTGGTCAGTGCCCAACATAAATTATGTGCCCTAAAACATGTCCCAGAATCCTCTGCAAATGCACAGAATTCCATGAAAGAAAAATGGCGGACAAGTTACTGTGAAACAAGCTCCCCCATGTTTTAGGATGTTTAGTTACAGTCTGTGGAAAGCAAAGGCTTCTTAGGAGGGTAAATCTTATCAAGAAATGGTATAAAAGTAAAGACATCTGTCCTATTTGAATCCTAAAACATTTTACTTTTACAACTGACAACCCGTACACTGACTCTTTGAAAGTAGTCTTAAAAATAGTTCAGAAAGAAATACACTTTCTAGGAGACTGGTGGAACGCTCTCTCACAAGAGACCAGGGCCCTGTGGGATTTGACATCTTTCTGCAGGGCCTGCAAGACGGAGCTGATCCACAAGGCCTTTAGTCAGGGTTCAGTCCGATTCTTTTCTTTCTGTAGAAGAACAAGTATTAAAGAGGCCTCCTAGCCCGCTCACAGGTCCCTTATAAGACCAGTGGTAACAGCTGGCCCAGGAGACTATTAAAAGGTAAAGGTACCCCTGCCCGTACGGGCCAGTCGTGTCCGACTCTAGGGTTGTGCACCCATCTCACTTAAGAGGCCGGGGGCCAGTGCTGTCCAGAGACACTTCCGGGTCACGTGGCCAGCGTGACAAAGCTGCATCTGGCGAGCCAGCGCAGCACACAGAAACGCCGTTTATCTTCCCGCCAGTAAGCGGTCCCTATTTATCTACTTGCACCCGGGGGTGCTTTCGAACTGCTAGGTTGGCAGGCGCTGGGACCAAGCAACGGGAGCGCACCCCGCCGCGGGGATTCGAACCGCCGACCTTTCGATCGGCAAGTCCTAGGCACTGAGGCTTTTTACCCACAGCGCCACCCGCGTCCCCGGGAGAATATTAACCACTCTCAATTTTACCCGTGGACTGCCATCTGTCCAGATTTTAATTTGTTCTGAACTAATTTTAAGATGTATTTTAATCAATTGATTGCCTGTTTTTATGTTCTTTGTACACTGTGTTAGTTTGGTGATGTTCGCTGCCCTGAGCCCTGCTCCGGCCGGGGTACAAATTATTATTATTATTATTGTTGTTGTTGTTGTTGTTGTTGTTATTATTATTATTGTTGTTATTATTATTATTATCATCATCATCTTGTCATCTTGTCAACCTATGCTGAGCACTGGATATATTATTTAAAAAGACAGGCCATGGAGAATTGTAGAAATGACAGCGTTCAGTTTCCCTTGATAACAACTTTCATGGTACTTTATTTATTTATCTCTTCCTACTGAGGAAGTCAGGATGTAGACAAAAGAGTCTCTTATTTTTATTCAAGTCTCTTATTTCTCTGTATATCTTTCGTCCTGAACACAAAGAGGAAAGTATTTCATGACCAGTTTCAGACCAAATAGGAGACTGTTTCTGACTCTCATCTCCCTAGATTGAAGGTGGGGGGGGATGAACTGAAGCAACTAAAACATTACTATTGCTACATCCCTTAAATACAGGTGAACCTTGCTTCTAAATTAGAGCCTCTTACCGTCTCACAGGAGATCTACTCCTTCTGTGTCTGGGTGGAGGTGGAATGCGTCTTGGCGGGGTTCTTCTCCGAGGAGATGGGCGTCGTCTTGGGCTCGGCCGCCTTCTTGGTGAGTAAGACCTATCAATTCATGAAAATTCAGATACTAAATTTATTGATTTACAAGGCCAAATCTTTGCCAACTCTCCAACTGAAGGGAGTTCCTTATCAGTGGAGCCACTCTCACTTAGTATATTGCTGCTATAAAACCTGGAGCAGGACTGGCCTTCTGTTTTGTCTCAGTGTAACAGGAAGATTGCAAACACCTGTGTAATTACCTGGCCACACACTGCCATTTACCCCTCTGGAAGCAGCACCCTTGCTGCTTTCTTGCTGCAGGAAAGCTGACAACAGATACCTGAATGCTCAATGGTGAGAAAGGGTCCTTCCTCAAAGCTAAGCATTCTACTGAGATGGGCATGGAGAATGCCTGTGCCACTGCAGTACTGATGCAACAATATATAACAGTTTATTATTCCTAAGGTTAAAGTAGTATTTGGTGCAGTAAAGGAGGAGGAGCTCTTCACATCTATGTCAGTCAAAATGTCTTTCTCCAGAAGCACCCAGCATGCCCTGGAAAGTCTCAGTACATGGGCCACAGAAGACCTATCGAGAGCTGAAGGAGACCAGTGTGTGTAAGCAGCAAAGCAATTGCTCTCTGTGTCCTGTACTAGCCCTGCATGGATAACTATCAAGTCCTAATTCATATTTACAAGAGTGGGGGCTGTTTTGACATGGTGTGATCACAGGCTGTTCCCATGACCACACACATGAAGAAACAACATGGAATGGTCCAAACTCTAAGAAATGATAAGAGGACAATGAGGAGGAGGAATGCTTTACCATTTTTTCATCCGAACTGGATGAGGTAGATGTGACTTAAAAAGAACACATATGCTGCCCAGCAGGGCAAAAACACCTTCCAACCCTCTAACCTGGATCGTGATCTATGACGCCGTCTTGGTCTTGAATGAGATGCAGAGCGTGAGCGAGACTTTGACCTTGACTTGGATCGAGAAGGAGTCCTTTGACGATTCTTTTCCTTTTCCTTCTTTGAAATTCTTTCTGGAGATGGCTCCTTGGTATCTGGCACAGGCTCAATTTTGGGGACTTTCAAAATATCACTGTTGAAATACATTTTGAAGATTAAACCAGAGATTACAATTGGAGGGGGGGACGGACTTTAGATAATTTAAGGGTGCAATCTGCAACACTTAACAGACGCATGGCAGGTAATTCTAGAAGACACCCTTTCTGTTAGCTAAGAATTCTGAACCAAAACAGTATGTCCAGTGTTCTATGAAGAAGAGATTTGTTTAAGGCACTTGCACGCCAAAAGCATCAACTCCCGATTGGTAGATTATGCCTCAGACAAAGCTCCTGGCACCTTCCATTCCCATGTTCAACCTTACATTTTCACATTTCTGTAGTATTGTTAGGTTATGTCCAACATGTATTCAAAAAGTAATGAAAGCAAACCAGAATGATGAACAAAAAAAAACTAAATAAAATTGGTGTAGAATTACAGCTTTCTGAATTATATTCACTACTCCACATGACATCGAATATCACGTTTCAGAGTAATATGAGAACAAAACTAGAAAGGAAAACTTCTCAGCAAGTAGATATACCTAGTAGATGTGGCCTCCTGGATCAATGTTTCTTTTATTTTGATTGAAGGTTCTGGCTCAGGAGTCTCTTCTTTCTTTTCTGGTGCAGGAGTAACACTACGACTCTTTGTTTTATGGTGTGGGGATCGGGAATGGCTGTGTTTTCTCTCTTTCCTGATAGGGGATGAGCGTCTTCTAGGGGAAGGAGACCTTGATTTGCGCCTAGGACAAAGTCAATTTATATTCAAGTTTCTTGTGGAATTTGAAAAATATATTAATATCCAATCCAATTATCCTTCTCACTCTTGCTACCTGCTTATAATTTAACTTTGCTCTCTGAAACAGCATTTATATACTGTCACTTTCATTTCAAGTAATAAACCCATCTTTTTTTTATTCTTCTTGCGTGTGAGCTTCTGGTGAGCGCAAGGTTGAGGGTAAACGTTTATTAGTAACAAATGCACACATTATAGCTCTAGCAAAAAGATCCTGAAGATCTCAGCTTAATATTGGGAGTTTGCATAGATGATACATGGGCCATGGACACAAATGTAGGTTCAAATGTACACCTTTTGCACTGTTAACTGGGAAAAATAAAATGCTTTAGCCAGAGCATTTAGACTTCAAATACTAAAAGATTCCCAAGAAAATTTAACTAATAGAGCTGCTCTACCACAGCTTCAACACATGCAAGAGTCATTTGGAAAAGCAACACACACACATTTAAGTAATACCTTCTAGGACTTCGGGATCTGTCCCTCTTTTCTCTATTTTCTTTATCTTCCTTGTCTCTCTTATCCTTGTCTTCATCTTGTTTCTTCATGGAAGCCAATTTTTCCTGTTCAATCTGAAATAAACATTAATGTGCCCTTAATTCAGAAGCATGGGCTGAGAAGAAAATGTTGAATCCACTGAAAGAATAAATATTAACACCATACACATGGATAGTGTTCTTTATTTAGTGTGTTCTGAATGCTTCAAATGCATTATCTTGTCTTTACAACCACCCAATAAGGTAACCAAATATTTTCCTCAAAATGCAGAAGCAAGTGGCTTGTCTAAAGTCATCTGGTGAGGTCAAAGCAAAAACAAACAAAAAACTGGTCTGGAGACTTGTGAATTCATTGTTCTATGAATAAGCCGCTATGCTACTTTAGCTCAGGTACATTTACATCAAGAATAACACAGAGTTGAACAAATGCATTCAAACCTGGAGGCTCAAAGAGGAAAACCACTAAGACAAATTACACAATGACATGAACATGAGCAGAGAGTGAAGTGTCTCTGCCACTCAGTAGATTACTGGAAGCCATAGTTAAAACTGGCTGGTTAGGCATGGTAAGTGGATAGGTGCTAACTTTGAAACCCCACACCAACCATAAACTCTCATAATGCTAAACTGAATTAGTATATCAAATATTAAAATCACTTGTACAAGCCCAACTTCTGGTGTACTTTATTTCTAGAGTCACCTGATAATTAATATGCTGCTACTATGATGTAAAACATTTAAGGCACTAACAGGATAGAATAGACTGCACACACTTTGTTCTGCGTTTGGGGAAAACAGCTGACAATGGTAGGACAGTGGAAGGACAACTTATTTACAATCAAGATCAGACACTGTAAAACGCTGATTTATTATTCCAAACACTTGGGGTAGCAGAACTTGAGCTTTTAATGCCTTCAGAAAACTGAAGATAGATATAATGTGATGAGCCATGCCACACTATGAACCTGAGAAGGGTGTTTGCCATTGTTGCTCTTTCTAAATAGTTAAATACCATGCAATTCTGGGAGCTAAAAATAAGTGCCTTGAGTGCAGAAACTCAAAAAGGAGTCATTCTTCAGAGTAGAAGTGAGCACGACACCAAGTCCACAACTTTCACCGAGGTTATGTTCTGGGCATCACACCTAAATCCAAAGTCATGTCTAGTCAAAACACAATGGGTTCAATGATTCAAATACATTTTCCCCAGAACCCTGCCCCATTTTTATTATTATTTGCCATGCACATAAAGCTGACTACTGCACACAAGTTAAATGTGCATAGGTTGTGGGCTTACTGTACACAGCAGATGATTTGACCACCTTTTTGCGGGGAATACCAATTATGTGTACAAATCAATACCATGTTCACATTTCCACACGTGATCTTTCGTACTCACATCTTTAATAAAACAAACACTCACAAGAACTCATCTTTCTGTAAAAGGAAATAACTGTTCACCATGTAACAGAGTTGGTGAACTGAACAGTTTTAAACTTGTACTGATTATTGTATTAATATTACACTTAGGCTGCAATTCTAACCCAGCTTACCTGGGAGTAAGCCCAACTAAATTCAAAAGAACTTACTTATGAGTAGTTATCGTTAGGGCTCTCACTCTTAATATCTAGAGTTAACACAGTTTCTGTTCAATTCCTGTTTTTGTTCAAGCCCTGCTTTTGATTTAGAAAATTCTCAATTTACGTAAGATGCTCTGTGGTTTGTCCAGAGACATTTTACAAGTTCATATTTGAATAGGGATTTGAACCCATCAACTAGCATTGCTGAAATTTACCTGTCTCTGTTTTATTTCTTCTTTCTTCAGCTCCAGGAAAGCAGATGGAATACCAGCAATGTTTTCTTGTGCACTTAACAGTAGTGGCCACAGTTCTCCCATGAACTCTCTAGCATTTTTCCCATTCAAGAACCCAGTCAGGTTGATTTGCATCATTTTGGAATCTGGATTCTGCAAAGAGATGTGACAGGAAGAAATACAGGTTATTTGAAAAAACCAAACTCAGATAAGTCATTTTAATTTTCACAATCTTCTACCATGGGGCTACAGTATATTAAACTCATTACTAGTTTTAAAAACTTGCCCTAAAAGTTGCTCAGTAACATAGCCCTAACAGTTTACCAATTTTCTCTCGTCATACCATTTACATTCAAAATGGCCTGTTAATCCTTTGTGGATTTCATACGCATTTTGGTCTCTGCAGCCGCTACAGCTGTGGGGCATGAATTTAGTATAGCAGCATCATAATAGTTAATATAAGTTTCTTTGTAGTTACCTTTCTAAACATCCTTCCCCAATAGACTTTGGTACTGCTGCTTGAAAATCTTTTGTTTTGTTTTGGTTTTGCTTACTGTGATCCGTACAATGGACAGAAGCTGTACATTTATTTAACATTACAGAATCATCTACAATAACCCTGCTGTGTCCTGCTGTGAAAACTGAACAAAAGTTTATGCATGCATTCTCTTACTTTCATCAGCAAACTAGACTAAGCCTTCACTGACACGTTTATGGAATGAAAGCTGCCATATCTGGTTTTTATGACATTTATGCAATGTCCACAAAGGATTAAGAGGTCAAGTTTGGCTCACAGTATAAGTGGGCACTTTATTTCTAACATTGTTGGTCAAAGCAACAAGGTCCATATAACAAGCACAGCTCAACAGCACAAAGCAAGTACAGATTCCAGGTGTCTTCAGTTTCTTCTTGGAACTTTGGGGGGTTTGGAATCGCCAAGTCCCCTGTAGAGAAAGATGTTCCCTTGGCTTGCTTCCGACTCCCTACTGCAACTCAACCACCTTGAGTTTAATGTTATATCATTTATCTAAATTGCAAAAGACGAACAAGCAATAATGAGTACACAACCACAAAAAGGAAAAAAAATATTTTTTTTAATTCTAAAGTTTAAATCATGCTTTGTACAAAGGGGAACTAAAACTGAATATCTAGGTTTTATTACACTAATACATGTTAGCAAGCTACTTCCCATTATACATTCTTACTTTATTTAGCTGATCCCTTAAATTTTCCTCCCCAGTTACGATTTCTATGCAAGTACATAAACAATTCCAAATATGGCTGTTTTAACAAATAAAATCTTACATTCAAAACACACCATGACCTTTTTTTAAAACAGCAATACCTTTCTCAGTTGAAATGTCAACTGTTCAGTCAAATCATAAAGATGAATTCTTTGGAAGAAAGATTGAGCATAATGTATATTAGCACAAGAGCATTTCTGCCATTAGTTCAGAGAAAATACTGTACTGACTCTTGGGATGCAGTGGCAGATTGTTTAAGATAAAAGACTGAGTTTATCATGAACTCAGTTTCATTTTTGAAGTTCATGTTACACAACTGGTAACTGTTTAGCTGTATTCCAGTGGTGCAATTCAGTTCCATTAACTTAACTAATTTCAGTGGAAGGTGGCTTACACTTATAAGGTTTTGTCTTTAGCAACCTGAAGCATATTTTTACTGTAATTAATATATCACCCCTCCATCCCTACTGAACACAGCCATAGTTCTATACAGAGTAGGTCTCCACTGAACGCCTCTTACCAATTTAGAACTGCACCTTATGCTTTACATTTAATCTGATCTAATTCACAACAATTTCAAGAGCAGTGTAAAGCTTTGCCCAATGGCTTTCTGCTGGATGCTTTGTCAGTCTTTGGTTCGGCCACTTTACACAACTCACCTCCAAACACACACTGCATCATCAAGGGAGTTGGTCAGAGCGACATTGGACACTCACTCTGCTGTGACCTAATAAGGTGATGGTGCTATACTTCAGACGCAAGGAATAACTTCCATTTTGGTTCAGGCCTTTTAAATCATAAATCACATCATCATTAGAAAATTGCTGTCAAAGTAGCTTAACACGTAACAGCAAAATCAACACAGTAAGTCTGATTTTTCACCTGAGTAGTTTTGCAAACTATGCACCTTCACTAAAACTGTCAACCTTAACAAAATGTTTTACAAGTTGAATTTATTCACAATATACATTGTAACAAAACCCCTCCTAATTCCATCAACTGTTTTTGATAGAAAAAAATCAGTTTTGGCAGAATAATAATGCAATACATTTACAAATGTGTAAATACAACCACAGCAAAATTATTACCTTCACTTCCAACTGGTTGAATATAAATTCAATTACTACATCATCTTCAAATCCAAGGATTTCCGTTACTCTTTTTGTTATCCATGGCTTGATTACTTCCAGGTTTACTTTGCTCATGTCCACCTACATTGATCAACCAAAAACATGAATTATATTTAATGCTAACATTTCTTTTGTTCAGTCACTTAGGACTTCTGGTCTCCAACTAGCAGTCAAATACCACAAGTTTTTCATGCCATAGCAATGCACACAAGCACAGCAAGCAATAGCAGGGATTGCACACATTAGTTTTCTAGTTTATCAGTAGAAGGTATTAGCTTGATACTTCATTGAAACAGAGCATTCTCTATCACTTTAAAGTATCACTGAAGCACCACCATATGGTCAACCATATGCCTGAATTCAAGCTGCTGATGAAAAGGAAGAATCAGGAGTGCACTTAAAGAGTGTGTTCCTGATGCTTCTTCATTTTAGTTTTGCCGTGACATTTTTTGTGCCTCGTGCCACTTAGAACATCAGGTGTGGGACAAGTGGACACGGACTGCCCAAAACGGCTTGGGCCCACTAGTGATCTAACAAAGCTAGTGGCAGCCCCCGTTTTCCTGAGAAACCATGATTTAAAGACTGGTTGAAATGGTTTATTCAACAGCGAATTTGTCTTTGGACTCCAGGCATGAAACTATTCAGAGTTCTTTGCAATGGGGTGGAAGCCTTGACTGAAAAATGACACAACTTCGTGTTTGTATCCCAACATAAATTCTCCATTAGCTTTAAAAACTTATTCTATTTAAAGTGCAAGACAACAAATTATTCTTAATGCTCTATTAGCTTTAGCTCAGTTAGTTAAATTCAAAAAGCATCTTCTGTATTTATTAAGGTTTTTTTTTTTTTTTTTTTTAGAATTCCATATCACTCTCCAAATACAACAAACTGAACATACTTTCTTTTCTAGGCATTCTGCAAATTTCAGTTGCTTTAGTAGCTTCTTCTGTTTGTTGCTGAAGCGGTTGTCCTGTTCTGCGCTAGTTCCCTGCAAGAATAAAACAACTGAGTAAATTTTAAATACAGTTAACTAATTTAATAAAATACAGTTAACTAATTTAACTAATCAAAGATATTTCTCGATGCTAACTTATTGAGGGCCACAGGTTTATCATCTTTGCTGTAAGATTTACTACCATCCACAACTCAATTCTCAACAGCAGAAGAATGGCATTAAACCTTAAAATGCCCCAACAATTCTACAATCTCCACATGCAATCCTACATGCCACAAACTTTAGAAAACTGTATAGCTGCCAAGCAATCTCTCAAATAATTTCCAGCCAACATTAGAAAGCAACTTAAAAATATTTCACATCACTAGCTTTTAAAATATCTTAAGACTATAAATAGGATTTGAGAGGTGAGCTATCAAGAAATGGGGATTCAAGCTTCATATGAATTACTCAGAAGGTTAACATCATTCAATGCTGATATTTTATATATAGAAAATGGAAGCAGCAGGAGGAGATGGGATAGTTTGCCACATTCCTAATAAAAGAGAAACCTGTTAATGGACTAATTCAGAAACCTGTTAATGGACCAATTCACTATGACAGAAAGCTGACCAAAAAGAGAAATCCCATTATCACTGGGCCTTATCTTTCTTGCACCATATGTTCTGACAGTAACCATGTCCTATTGGGATCACATACACCCTTTAAAGTGTACAAAGATACAGGGAAACATCCAGTATTATTCTTAGTTTTAGCACATGTCCACTGATTTCAATGGGTCTCTTCACTCATGGTTCGTTTCAAAATGCCTTGTTAAACATTAGAAAATAGATTTTACTGATACCACATTTTAAAAAAAGAATTGGCACTGGGTACTTTTCCATTCATTATAATAGGATCCCTTAGTAAATAAAATGCAATAAAAACAACCTGAAGGGGATGAGGAAAGAGATGAAGAACCACAATACAACTGGCCACATGCTAACAAGTATGTACATGGAGTATGAAGCGGTTCAGCCTTTACAAATATTTCCAATAACTGCTATGATTTACAGCAACCCCAATGGTTTGGTGGGTGGGAGGGTTAAAAACTGAGTTTTGTATCCAGTGTTAGGTCATACTCAGAACCATTTAAATTAATGGAAATCTTAGGTCAGTTAATTTCAATGAATCTACACTCAGCAAAACTTAGCTGGTTACAAACCACAGTCCAATTATTTTGCAGACCACAGAAGCTAACAACACTTGCATGCATGCCTTTAAAAGCTATATGCAGGACAGGTATCTGTTGAAAAACTCTAATTCAGAGAGTAGATGTTTTATTACAATGTGGTTAGATAACATAAAAGCTGGCTGCTTATTATTCCCTCTCTTGGAACAGAGCCACTACTATTACCAGGTGCTCTGGTATGTTGCTCTATGATTAGCAAAACGTATCTCAGACTAGGACATAAGGATTAATCGTTCACCAGTGACCATCTAGGTACCATGCAAATATTTTGTGCAATGCTAGGAGGTGTAGCCATCATCAAAAGAGTGCTTCGACCTTCCTTTTAACATTCTGGGTTTGCCTGAATTGTCAAACATAACAGGTCATAACATCCTGTCCAATCAGAAGATCAATTACAGCAGCAGAAAAATCCAAGGATTAAAAAAAAGATACTGGGCACAACACCAAATAGATATGGTTCCCAAAATTTCAAGGAAGCTCTTTATCAAACAAAATATGTAATCTTAATGAAACATGATAGGAAAAGCTTACAGTAGCTGGATTGGTGAGGAAGCTTTTCATTCACAAAATGTGCTCAAAAACATGTCACCTTCTGGAACTTTTTGGAATGTGTTTTCCATTTAAAAAGGAATTTTGTGCCTGCTCAAAGACTTTACAGATACAAGCTGTACAGTTCACATGTTATTTTTTAGAACTTAATGGGCACCCCAGCCCTAAGTGTTCCTAAGTTTCTACCACTATCATGCTTTCTTTAGAAAGCAAGAGCTATTTTCCTGATTCCTTGTGATATGATTTCCACTTTTTGTTAACCAAAAGTCTGGAACTCTATGTGTGGAGTTTCTTTTCAAAGGAAAAAGTATTCTAAAAAGCCCAGGGTGAAATGTTCCCAAGCATATTCACAATTCCTTTATTTTATGAATGAAATACTCTCTCACTAGTCCAGATACTGTGTAAATATATTTATTTATCTATTTCACAGGAGAGGCTATATTTTATGACTTATTTGTGAGGGAAAAGACTGGATGCAGCTGCAGGGCAATAGTTACCTGGCAACAAGGTCCATGCATATGTGACTCCTGTAGAACTTGAAAGTAACCACTATCAAATGACCCCATGATGCACTAAAAGACAGACTGCCACTTACACAACAAGAACACTGTTATGTAATACTGTATTTGATTATGGCAAAAGAATCAGTGGTCAAGTATCTGGTCAGTATGACAATATTTGATCAGACAACTGACTGACTCCTCAAACCTAGCACCAGAATGCCTTTAACACCTCAAAAAGTAGAACAAAAAAGTTTACTAGTAGAGACCAAGATTCCCTCCCCCAACACCATCTAAGGGCCATGTAAGAATATCACAAAGTCCAAAGAAAGTCAGTGAATAGTGTCGGCCTACGGACTGGGAATCTGGGGGAAAATTCCAACTCGGCCATGAAATTCACTGGCTGACATCTCTCAGCCTAAGCTGAGCTCACAGGGTTGTTGTCAGGATAAATGAACAGAGCAACACATGCCACCTTGAACTCTGTGGAATAAAGGCAAGATATAAATAAAATAATCATTATGATGATGTAGTATCAGAGCCTCTATAATGTACTGTAGAATGTATACAACAGTACCTTAGGGTCATTTTTTACTCTAGTTTATCAAGCTAGGGAGCAGGCATCAGTGCAGTTTGTCCACAAACTCATGCTGCCTTTACTACAGGTTGGTCACCTAACATTATGTAACAGGACTGCTGTTATACCCTAAGGCTAATGTTTTCAAAAGTTTCTGGGGACTTTTATAAAATTTCTTCATTTTTTGGAAATATTTATATACTGCTTTTCATCATATCAGATTTCAGGGTAGTGAGCCTTCAGGTGATTGGAATTTTTCTATAATAAGATGAGTCACTACTGATATGTTCCTGAAATTCAACTGCATGGAAGTGGTTTCACATTCAAAGGCTCTACTGCAATCAACCTGATATTGGAAGACTCTCCACAAATCTGAAAACAACTGATTTGGGTGCTTATTACACAAACCTTCCACTGCTCACCAAAAAGACAAACTAAAGCAAAAAAGTTTACCCCACACATTTGTATACTTGTGTTTTGTCTGTTCTCTTGCAACACAGGAATAACAGAAAAGGAACTCATCTGCTGCTGCATAGTGGAATTATCACTTGGATTTTAAGAAATGGACTTGCATTTTGGTCCCGAATCAAGATTAGGGATTTCCTCAGACTAAATATGTTAAAGTAGTGTTTTGTTACTACCAAAGTACCGTGCTTGTGTCTCTTAAATGAGTTCTGCACATGACATTCACAGATATCCCTTTCACTTCACATAATTTTTGGCCCTATTTCCACCATCCTCATTTAGATGCACGGTATTTCAATAAGCTTGTGAAAATTAGGTATGCAGATGTACATGTGTGTACAAGAAGCATCTACTCCTAGAAGAATTAGCAGAGACTACAGAGCAGGGATTTAGATTCAAGTAGGTAGCCGTGTTGGTCTGACGCAGTCAAAATTTATAAAAAAATTGTCCAGTAGCACCTTAGAGACCAACTAAGTTTGTTCTTGGTATAAGCTTTCGTGTGCATGCACACTTCTTCAGATCTGAAGAATGTACACGAAAGCTTATACCAAGAACAAACTTGGTTTCTAAGGTGCTACTGGACAATTTTTTTCTGTATTTCGAGAGCAGGGATGAGGAACTTGTGGCCCTACAAATGTTGTCAGACTGTAACTCCCATCAACCTCTGCCAGCATGGTCAACAGTCAAAAACGGTGGGAGCTGGAATCCAGCAACATCTGGAAAGCCGCTTGTTCTGCACCGCTAGTCCAGAGCAAAAAATGTACACATTCGTATCCTGTACTTAAATGTATACAGTGGTTTCCATATCTATCTTAACTCTTCCTATTTATGAGTCTAACAAAACAAGATCTATCTAGTCCACAAAAATAAAAAGTGCATAAAAAGCCCTCCAAAATCGACCGAACAAAAGCATGGTGGGCTTTGGGCGGGGAGGAAGGAGATGAGGGAGGTAAACGAGGGAATAGGCTGGATATTGGGCTTCAGAAACGTATTGACCAACCGTGTGTATCAGAATGAAAGGGACGATTCGTCCTCAAAGCTATTAATGGAGGAAGGGACGATTATTACTACCACCGAGAAGCAGGTTTAGGGTGCAGGTTTAGGGTGCATGTGGGATGAGTTAATTTAAAAGGTGCGCGGAGGCCCAGGCGCCTCGAGGCCCTTCGCTTCCTCCTTCCTGTGGGCGGGCGACGGCTTCGAGGCAGCGGAGACAAAAAGGAAAACCCACGAGAAGAACGACGCCTTCGGGGGCGGATGAGGAGGAATAAAGAGGCAGACAGAATGGACAAAAAAGGGGGGCCAGCGCGTGAGGAGGAAGAATCCCCCCTCCGTTCGCCCCCCACCTTCGCGTTTCTGCCTCGCGCTGGAAAGGAGCCGCGCGCCGCCGCCATTTTCTCCGCCTCGGCTCCACACACGGGGAGGGGAAGAGAAAGGGCCGGCCTGGCTCGCGTCAGGCGGGGGTCCGGGGACGGAGGGCACGGGCGACCCCCTACGCCGCCCTCCCTCCAGCCGCCGCCTCTTCCCCGTCCCTCCCGCCGCCGTTGCTTTTCACCCCGGCCTCAGCACTTACGCGGAAGAATCCCGCGTCCATCTTGACTCCTCCTGCCTGGCCGCAGAGAGCGCTGCTCCGTCTCCCGACATGCACCGCGCGGCAGAAGCGCGAGAGCCCGTCCTTCTCCGCTGCCCCCTCGCCCCCACCTCCTCTGGCTTAGTGAATCATCCTCCTTGCCGTCGCCGATCTCGTCACTTCGCGCGGGAATCAGGGGAGGGAAAGCGGTGGGCGGGCGGAGTCCCGTGACGCCTTCGGGAAAAAAGAGGCGGGCCCGGGGGAGGGGAAAGCGAGTGAAAAACAGAGAGACGGGCAGCTCAGCCAACGATCACCTCTCGTTTTAACCGACATACCCAATCGCCGGGAGGAGAGAGGGTGGCGTCGTTGCAGTTCAGCCAATCAAGCGCTTCTGCTGGAGGGGGGGCGGGGGAAGGTTGCCGCGGTCAGAAGAGGGCGCTGCGGAGCGTCGTGGCTCCTGCGTGTTTGCAGCCACGTTTTGCGGGAGGCTGCGGCCTTCCTCTCGCTTAGCGTGAGCTAGGGTTGCCCAGGTGTAGCCCTCGCGCACCGTTTAATTCCACATCGCTTCACCCAGTAATAATTTTAATACTCATAATAATCCATTACATCTGACGGTACCCTGCCTCAACTCTTTGCATAGTATTTTGTAAGGGTGATGTTCACAGGTGGTAATGCGCGTGTCTTGTTAGAGAAGAGGATGTAACTCTTAACGCTTTCAAAATAAGTTGTTTAAAACACTCTTTTCAATATTGTCTTTCCATGTCGTGACCTGCCTTACGGATGAAGGGAGCAAGGAGCCTTTTTTTCAGATCAAGGTCCGCATTCCCTTTTAAGAAACCTTCCATGAGCCACAGGCCAGTGGTGGGTGAGAGGGTGAACTACAGTTCCCAGGGTTCTGTGGCGGAAGCTCGGACTGTTCACGCGTGGTATAAATGTGCTTTAAACATTGTTTGCCCCCTCCCAACCCTATAAATTGATAAATGGGATACTTATTATTTGGGATATGAAGGGAAAACGCAAGCTGCAGAGGAATTCCTGGGCCTTAAGAAACAATACAGGGCCATTGACAGTCCTCCCCACCCCACCCTGAGGTGTGAACAGAGGAGATTTGGGAGACAATGGCAGAGGTTGGGGTCATGGTGTGAGAGGAAAATGATCCCCTTTACTTGAAGCTAGGAGATAGATGAAAAAAGCTATCTTGGCTGGCTGGCGGCAGACAGGGAGAGATGCCTTAAATTCCAGTGCCACACTGCTTTGGGGAATAAGACCCTCTTGAAATGACAGTGCTGTAAGATCTGGATTCAGGTGAATAATATGTGGATTCAGGTGAATAATATGTGAATAAATCATATTTCTTAAACGTACAACAGCTTCCGTTGCGTCTTCAGTTCTACCAAGGAGCACAGCCCCTGGCTGAGGGCCAAGACCCCTGGAATTCCATGCATGGCTTGGTAGGGATTGGAGTGGCCAGTAGCATTATGATCACTGGGCTGCATAAAGGTATGAATAATAAAGAAATGAAACATTGATTTGTAAATTGCCACAAGAGGGAGCTGTATAGTTGAGTGTATGTTTAATGGGGGGGGGGGGCAGCTGTTGGGAGTTGCAGTCCAAAAGATCTGGAGGGTGCTGGGGTGCTGCTGGTGACAACTGCTCTACACTTAGACACCCCTGGTATCTTGGTGCTTTTGCAAGGAATATCCTGTTGGAAAGGTGAAGGGTGTTATCAGTTTCAGCTGTGCACAAGAGAGATTGCACACTTCCCTCTTTGGGTATTGCCAGTGGTCTGGTGATTTCATATGTCGGCAATAAAACCTTGAATGAGGCTTAGTAATGTGATAGGAATTTTGAGGTCTTAGATATATGTTAAATGTTCTTAAGTGTACCAACCAAGCACGTACATAGATCAGCACAGGAAGACCGACCTGGAACCATTTTTGATTCCCAAACTGTCCCAATGTTTTCTCTGCAAGGTCAAAGGAAAATGGAAAAGCCTCCCCATTATATTTTCCTTCACAAATCCTGTCTTAAGGGTATGTCTGTGTTTGAATAGAGTGAGCCTGTGACCTGATTCAGGAACTAAGTACAGTGGTACCTCTAGATGCGAACGGGATCTGTTCCAGAGCCCCGTCCAGAGGGCAGTTACCTCAGATGTTGTTGGCTGCTGCCAGTCCAGCCAGTGAGTCTGGGATGATGGACGTTGTAGCCTGAGAACATCCAGTGGGCCACTGGTTCCCTACAATTGCTTAATAATAATTGCAAAAACTATGCCCTGATTGAAAATTGGCAGGGCCACTGGGGGCCAGATGTTGCTTGGGGCCCCACATCCGGCCCTCGTTTTAACACATGAGCCGAGGACAGAGGAGTTCGTACAAGAGCAACAATGCTGCTACTGTGCAAATGTACGCCGTGGGCCTGGTGAACTTTTTTGGTCGGATTATGACACACCCACTTCAGCAATACTAAACTCACGTGCTTACTGCCAACGTATTCTCCAGCCTCGAAGTCTATGTAGAAAAAGGGATTTGTCACAAGACTTCTCTTCAAAACTGACAATAAGCGTTGATGGGCAACCATTGTGAAACTTGCAATTCAGTGTGAAGAGCTGGTCTGTGCACATTCCAGCCATCCACTCACACTGTACACAGAGCACAACCTGGAACCTTGCATGGACTTGGCTTCCAGCCAACATGCCTAAACTACAAACTTGGTTTACAGAGCCTAGCTTCTCTTGCTCCTCAGCAAGAATCCCTGGTGTTGCCTTTCCTTACTAGAAATCGACAAATCTGTCAAGTAGGCTTTCGAATCTTAAGTTCAGTTCTTCACACTGCTATATTGGTTTGCTTTTGTTTTTATGTCCATGTGAAAATTCCTTAGCATTTTAGGCACATTGCTCCTAATACATTTTTGCAAGCACTTTCCTCTGTCTCTAAGCTGATAGAGCTACTGTTCCATCTCTACTACGGCCTGGTAGCATGGAAGCTAAAATATAGCTGGATATCTTTTTTTCTTTTGCCATAAATCTTTGAGTGTGAGGATGTGGGTTACTTCCATGTACCTCCATGCTGCTTTTGAAGCTCATCTATCTCATAGCTTGCTTTTCGTTTCATATGGTGGGGTAAGCTACCCTTGAATACAGAAACTTCAGTTGGTCTAAAATTCCACAACCAGATTACTGGCTGATGTTCTGTTTAAATATAATATAACCCATTTTAAAACCACTGTTATGGTTGCCAGCCATTTCGGGGACTAATTCAAGGTGCCTCAAATACCTGAAAAAGCACCTGCCGTACTTCCCTACAAAGCCTCTTCAGTGCTGAGATCAGCAGACGGGACCCTCAAAACCTGGGGGGGGGGGGGATGTAGTCTGAGAGTTGTGGATCTCCCTTCCCACAGAGGTGTGTCTGGCACCTAGGCTATAGAGCTTCTGGTGAATGCTGAAGACTTACCTCTTTACCCTAGCTCTTAACACTTGTGATGTATATTTTTAGGACCCAGCTTATTTCTGTGATTGTAAGTTCTAAACTGTTTTTAATATTGTGTTTTAATGTTGTAACCCATTCTGGGTCCTTACAGTGAAGGGTCGGGAGGAGAAGAAGAAGAAGAATTTCACTTTTCTGAGATTCTCTTTATATTAGAATTTCAGCAGAAGGATGTGGCATGCTCTTTTTTTAGGTGGGTCACAAATCACATAATTGATGGACACGTGAATGGTAAAATACGTTTGCAGTGTAAGCCTACACATGTCTACTCAGAAGTAAACCTTGTGTAGATCAAGAGGTGTCATATCCTAGGAAATGACTGCAGCCTAAAGCATGCTGAATTGTGTTCAGCTCACACAACCATCTCAGATTAGGGATGGGTGAATCTGTCGGTTTTAATTTCTCTTGGTTTTTATTTTTCCAATCTTAAATTCTGTTTTCCACATTTGGTTATTTTTTTTTGTAAAGGCCTCATGAAAATCCATCAGCATTATTGTGTGAATTTCTCCTAGTATGCCCGTCTGTATGCAATTTTACCCAATATACACAAATGCTCTAATGCATTTTTGTATGTTATTCTCACTAGCATACACATTTTATGCACACTTTACCCCAATAAATGAATTATTATGCACAGTACACAGCTGCAGAGCTGCACTACAAAATTCATAGAATTTTGAAGGTTGGCTGTGTTTTGGTTCTTGTATTTTAGAAAATACAAATTAGGTGGGTTTGCCTTTAGGCTTCCTCAACCTCAACCCTCCAGATGCTTTGAGACTACAATTCCCATCATCCCTGACCACTGGTCCTGCTAGCTAGGGATCATGGGAGTTGTAGGCCAAAAAACATCTGGAGGGCCGAGGTTGAGGAAGCCTGGGCTAACTGAATCAAATTCTACCCTATCCTGACCGCAGATCCAGTAGTGGCTGGTGCCCATTGAAGGCAGGGATGCCAACAGTAGCTGGAGCCAGAGCCAGTCACAGGCAAGGCCAATCAATTCTCATTTTGTCCCCATCCTTGTTCTTGCTGAGTTCTACTAGGGCAACATGGAGACTAAAAAGGGGAAACTAACAGGCATGAGATTCCTGCATTGCAGGAGGTTAGACTAGATGACACTTGGGTCCCCTTCCAACACTATGATTCTATGATCCTCCATTAATTTACCTAATCCCTTTTTAAGGCTGTCGAAATTGGTGGCTATCACCAGATGTCGTGGTAATGAATTCCAGAATTTAACTGCATTGTACGCAGAAGTCTGTCATCTTATCTGTGCTAAATCTCCCACCTTTCAGCATCATTAGATGCCCCCAGGTTCAAGTGTTAGGAGAGAGGAAATAAAACTTCTCTTTCTCCACACTATGCATAATTTAAATACCTCTATAATGGCCTACATTGCCTTTGCCCCCACTAAACTATTTAAGCCCCAAGCATGCTAACTTCCTCACAGGAGAGTTGCTCTAGCTACCCTGATCAATTAGGTGGCCTTTTCTCTTCTCCTTGTAAGAGGTCAAATGTTCAAATGCTCCCCATACAAGGGGGGAAAAGACAAAGCACAGCTCCTTGAATACGGGAAAAGAGTCAGCCAAGCATCTCCCTAGCACTCAATCTGAAGTGGAGCGATGCCACTGAAGGTATAAACTTCTCTTTAATTTGGGGCACGAGGAGGCTTTGAAAACTGATTTACCACAGCTCCCTGCATCATTCTCATGGGAAACGAACAGGAGAAGGCCATTTCCTCCTACCCTACCTTAAATTCCTGACACTAGCACCTGCGAGGAGCAGGCTAGTTTGGGGGATGCTGCGAAGGCTGTGTTTTGTGTCACAGCTCTGCCCTCGAATACCTTGCTCCCACTCCACATCCCTCAGCACCTGCCGCCTAAGGCAGCCACTTCACTCCGCCTAACAGTATGGACGGCCTTGGGTGGATGGGAGTCCCCTTTGCCTCTTCAGAATCTCCAACCAGCAAAGGACCGCTCAGAATCCAAGACCATGGGGAGCCTAATGTGAAGCAGCAGAAAACGGTGGAAGGGCATCTCTCGATCCAACTACAGGGGCAGCCTTGCCACCAGCTACCCTTATGTATCCGCAGCTGTAGAGACAAGACGCCACTCTTGCAACTGGGTGACATCCATTGTCCTGAGGATCTCGGTCTTTTCCTTTCTTAAAGAAACAGAAACATGGAGAGCTGGTCACAGTGCAACTCCAGTTAGCAGCTCCAGTCTTTAACTTCCTTTATGTTGACGAATCACAGGTCTTACCAGAGCCTGTAAGGCCCATGTTTGGGTCTGATTTGTCATCCTCTGTGGCACTCATGCCTCAGGGCCTTCTGTTGGGCATTTGGATGTCCATGGGGACGAACGTCACTGTTGTGGTGCGACTGGGACTACTGGTGTCCTGCCCCAGCGTGGAGGGGGTTGTGGCTTTGGCGTTCTTCGGTTCCAGCTCCCGCTTTGTCCTCATGCGCCTACAAGGAGCAAAGCAAACATTGCATTATGTCTTGACGTAATGTCTCAGGGTGGTATCCATTTTCCCTTCCTCTGCACTATTGCCCAAGGTGGGAAGGAAACCTACAGAATCCTCTGTCCTCTAATGGGCATGCTGTGTGAACAGCAGTCCCACATGATGAACTGTGCCACACCAACCCTCTATCTGCAACCTGAAGTGCGGCAAACAGGCCCATTTGGACAGGATTTATCCACTCCAGGAACACAAGATTCCCAAAGTCACAAGGGAGGAATTAATGATGCAGCATCCCCCCCCCCCCGCCACACTGCTGCCCTTACCAGAAGATGGGAGTGGAAAGGCCGCAGTTCAGTTGCAGATCATAGGCTTTGCCTGCAGAAGGTCCTAGACGGGACTAGGAAAAATTCCAGCCTGAGAACCTCAAGAGCTACTGCCAATTCTGAGGCAGATGAATGAACTGTCTGGCTTAGTATAAAGGCGGCTCCTTATGCTCTTAAAAGGGAGCAACCCTGATGTGCATTCTTGGTCCCTTCTCCATTGTCCTGAGTTACTGGATAGCTGTTGAGGCAGCCCCTGCTGTAGCTGCTCCCATGTGATCAAGATAACACAAAACAGGTCTATTTAAATACATCAAAAGAGGCAGCTGATAATGCATTTTGCCTCTTAGATCACTGCTACTAAGCTCCACCCTCCTCTCTATTCACTGGATCACCCTTGCATATTTTGCCCCAAAGCAGCAGCATATCACCCTCTTCTCCATTCATTGGGTTGAATGCAATGCTAGTCCTACTCAGAAGACATCCATTAAGTACCTGACAAATTTAGGGCTACTGATTTCAGTGGGTCTACTCTGAGTAGAGCTTAGTTGGCTACTGCCTTTTGGGTCTCCCTTGTATGGCGTATCACCTCCAAGCGAGGATCTTGCAAAAGCAAAAATCGTAGGGCCAGGCTGTGGAGCCGCACCACAAACACAAACATGAAGCAGATCCCGTGGAAACATCTGCGAAACGCAGGGAATGCTGCCCACAGCCTGCTTGTTCTCTTGAAAAATCAAAGGAACTTGAGCCCAAAGCCAAGTCACTGACTCACCTATTATACATTTTCAGCGAGAGGAGAACTGCCGTGAATATAACTATGATGCCAACTACAATGGCCGCCACAATCGCTCCAGAACCTAACAGGAGGAAGGAAAGAAAAACAATACTAAAGTGCTAGTTACAGGTAGGTAGCCGTGTTGGTCTGCCGTAGTCGAAACAAAATAAAAAAAAATTCCTTCCAGTAGCACCTTAGAGACCAACTAAGTTTGTTATTGGTATGAGCCTCCGTGTGCATGCACACTTCTTCAGATATTCTTCAGTACTAAAGTGAATGGGGGTCAGCCAAGGTTTTGGATTCCCAAAGTGCCTCCAGGGAGATTGATACCTTAGTTCCATCTGAGGGCTCAGGGGGGTCCATAGCTCAGTGGTAGGGCATCTGCTATGCATGCAGACAGTCCCAGGTTCAATCCCTGGCATCTCTGGGTAGGGCTGGGAAATACCCTCATCAGAACCCCTGGAGAGCTGTTGCCAGTCAGAGTAGACCATTTTGGACTAGATCAGCCCATGGTCTGACTCAATATAAGGCAGCTTAACTGTTTGGGGGAAGGGCCATAGCTCAGTGGTAGAGCATCTGCTTTGCATGCAGAAGGTCCCAGGTTCAATCCCAGGCATCTCCAGATAAGGGTTGGACTGACTCATGTTTGAAATGCTGGAGAGCCACTGCCAGGCAAGGTAGGCTGTGTTGAACTAGCTGCTACCTGTCTTTATTTGTTCCTATTCAGTGCGATTAAAAAAAATAAATTATTATTTTCTTTGACTTTTTCACTTTCTCAGGAGTGTGGATAGGACCCGCCAACACTCCCCATTTCTTAATCACAAACTTCTTTTGAGAAAGAACAGACTGTAATATCTCCTTTGGGCATGCACAATAATAGTAGGGTCAGTCCTTTGAATCTGTGTCAGGGACTCTTTATTTTCAGAGGAAAAACAACTTCCTTAGGACTGAAATAGGTGTGACTTGAGAGATCCAGGACTGGATTTTACATCGTGATTTTTTTATCTCTTTAAAAAAGCTGTCAGTGGTTCCTTCCTAATTTTTTTATCCCAGGGATAGCCAACCTGGTGCTCTCCAAACGGTGATGGACAACTTCCAACATTTCTTACCACTGGCCATCCTGGCTGGGGCTGACATGCAGTCCAAAATTATCTTGAGGGCACCAGGTTGGCAAAGGCTGCTTCATCAGGACAGTGATCCTGGAGTGGGAGATGTCTTCTTTTAACTACCATGCTATTTTCCTCATTTAAAATGCCTCACACAATACCTGTTCAAAAACATGCGGAACTTAGGCATGCAACCCCAAAATGTCAGCTTTGCATTTATCTTACTCTGATAGAGAATTTGTTCTTGAGACTTTGTGGCTGCATCTGTTGAAGACACAGAATCCTCAGACAAGGGCGCAGCTGTCGTCATCTTGATCCCAGCTAGGCAGAAGAAAGCAAGAGCTATTTTAGAACTGTGCAAAGCGAGCAAGGGGAGAAACAAAACAGGTGCAAGGAGATCACTCGTTGGGCCAATGCCTGATAGAGGAATATATACAGAACTCTTTGGTCTTATCCAGATAATGGGTTGCATCTAACGCTGTGTGAGTGGCGTCAGACTAGCGCAACCAGATTCCTTCTCTGCCTATGTGGCCCTTAAACCTGCTCCAGAGTCCGGCAATGGCACTCATGCTGAAACATCAGAAACAGAGGGATTGGTACACACACACACACACACACACACACACACACAGCTGGGAGAAAAGAACCTGTCCACAGCAAATCTATCATGTACGTAAGTCACCAGTGAAGTATGTGGAATTGTAAACTACGGAGTGTAAGAATGCCATTCAGATCCATTCCTACACAGAGACACCTGTATTGGTGGGGGGATAAGTAAGAGCATGTAAATGCCAATCAAATACAGAAAGCAAGTGTGTTGGCCATTCTATATAAAGCTAAAGAGAAGCTAAGAGGCCATTTGCATGAACAGTCATTCATGAAAATGCAATCATTCTAGCATTGCAAAGTTTGTTGATGCTTGCAGTGGCACAGAAACAGCAAACAGTCTCACAGTGAGTGGAGCGGGCAGGGATGGCAGTGAAATGCAAAAAGTACAGCCTGTGACAATTCAATTGCATCTTTGTCATTCGAGGTCCAAGTGACCGTGGTGGCTAGGAGAGGGGAGAGCCATGTATGCCACCTGGAGCTCCTTGGAGAGACCGTAATGCAATAAAGAAACCAAACAAACAAATAACACCTGGAAGGCACCACATTAGCCACCTCTGATATATACAAATGGCAAAAAGGAAAGAATGAATTCTCTTTTATGTCTCAAAAGCTTCTCTGCCCCATTGCCTGAGGGAGATTCTTACCCACCACAGGCTAACAAGGTTTTGCAGTTTTTTCCGCAACAGCACAAAAACCTGACAACACTGTTTACCTGAGCTGTGAGTGGAGATTCTTCTTTGTGAATGGATGTGAGCTCTCTGAAATCAACAAGCATTCCAACCTCAGTGCTCAATTTTCGATCTGGCCTGGGCCAGAGCTACAGTTACTTGCAGGAAATTGACCCAATTTGTGACTATGCCAAGAACCCCACCCACACCCATTTCAGTGAAAGAGAGCTTAAGTCTTCTTCAGTTGCTTAAGGGTGAGAACTTCAGGTTTTGGAGGTGGAGGACCAGGGGAGCATCCTCAGTACAAAGCCTGAAAGGGCCAGTAAAGCAAGTGCAACAATTGCCAAGGACCGTGATTCCAGCTCTACAATGACTGTTCTGTAGGTGGAATTTCAACCAATCCAATTTTTGAAAAATAAAAATGGGAATATTCAGATAGCTGCTGGCAGCCTGCGAGAATGTTGGCTTTCTTCTGAAGTTTTGCCCCCGGTTTTCAAAGCTTTGAATTGCAATGTTGTTTGTGTCCAAGCGGCCTTGCTATTTCTAGCCAAAATGGGGAGAAGCAAAAATGAAAATAACTCAGGCCCTGAATCCATAACTAGGTCATTCTCCTCTGAGTGAATGGCGCCTTTGTGTGTCCAAGGCTGAGTTACTTTTGTAACATGATAATCTACTGTGGTCGGGGATACGTCCCCACGCTTCCTCGCCGCTCTCCCTCGTTTGAAAGAAGAATTGAAATCTCAAATGTTCTATTTTCCTAATCCACCAACCCTATGATATACGGTTTTTATAGTGAGTTCGCAGTTCTCCTGATTCAACCTTTCCGATACATAAAGATGGCTGCACCTTCCTAAAGCAGGATCTGTGGTGGTTTTACCACCATCCAATACAGTCCAAAACAGGCTGCTAGAAACCCAGTTCTCACTTAATAAGGAAATAAATGCAGCAAGGGGCTGAGTCAAGGGACTGTGCTCTTCTTGCAAGAGGGTGGCAACATGGAAAGGCCAGCATGATGGGAAGCCGGAGGAAAAGGCTGGACAAATATTATTGTAAGGCAGCTGGTGTAAGGGCTACTCACACACAAGCTAGGTGGAGCTTTCACGTTGAAGGCTGTGTAGGGAGGGGAGAGAAATTCAATTCAGTTTGCATTTAAAGGTGAATAGATCTGGTTTACACTTTCCAAAACAACATGCGAACCAAAACACAGAGCCATCCTTTGAAATTCACGCTTCTTAGAACTTTGCAATGCAGTTCTCTAGCCAAGTAATGTCCTCAAAAGGTAAGTGTGCAAATTAATGCATGTATTAATGAAAATAACACACAAAAAGCATTAGGGAAAATTGCTTTGCAGAAAGGTGTGTATTAAGCAAAACTGCATACAAACACAAATTAAAGTAGAAATGCGAAGAAGTGAATTTAAGATCGGAAAATGAGAAAGAGAGAATTTGAAAATGACAGATTCACGCATTCCTAGATGTTTGCCTTTGGGTACCAATTGCAGGGAGAGAAGCAAATAGCAAAGGATGGGAGAACTGATGGATAACCTCCTTCAGAAGTCGGATAGGGGAACTACGACCCAAAGCAGCTCAGATGACCACAGTATCTCCTGTACCAGCTCCGAGAGTTGGGGCTACCATGTTATAGTGATTGCACTCCTACTTATTGGGTCAGTTCCAGAGAGAAATAGTGGATGACTGTATCCTCAGGCCACTGGCAGCTGATCAGTTTTGTCCCCAATGCTATTTAATATCTATATGACTCTTCATTTTAAATGTTTGGATTTGTACACCGAGTTTTATTTGTGATGGGGCAGTTGTGTTTTAGAATCATAGAATCATAGAGTTGGAAGAGACCACAAGGGCCATCGAGTCAAGCAGGAAACACCATCAGAGCACTCCTGACATATGGTTGTCAAGCCTCTGCTTAAAGACCTCCAAAGAAGGAGACTCCACCACACTCCTTGGCAGCAAATTCCACTGTCGAACAGCTCTTACTGTCAGGAAGTTCCTCCTAATGTTTAGGTGGAATCTTCTGTTTTGTTTTCGTATTGCTTTTGTCTGGTTGTAGAAAATATTACTGCTGGATTTTGAAACCAACTGCAGTTTCCAAAGCATCTTCAAAGGCCCTCGGAGCTGTCCGTGGTCCAGCAACCTTGACCAGGCTTGCCCTGGGGGTTCCAGTGTCAGACCAGAACACGACACTCGCAATCTAACAATATTTGGAGGACCACAGGTTCCCCACCACTGACCTACATGTGCTGTTCAATTGCTTCCTTAATTTTTGAGTTGTGCTACTTGCAATATAGCTGAAATCGTATAGTTATCCTAACTAGTTAAACAATGGCAATATGTCTTGAACACACAGATGCTTTTACTTGGCCACAGTGAGAAACAGGCTGCTGAACTAGATGCCCTTTTGGTTTCTGTTGCAAGCCTTTGCAAGGCCTTGTTGTTTGGAGGTGTTCACACACCCTTAAATTGTATCCTCTGATGTGCAGACTAACAAATGGAGAATGAAAGAGCCCTTATTGGTGCAAAGAGACTTCTCCAGCAAGGCTGTAAGAACAAACACCCACCATCTACTTACTCAGTGGTCTGCATATCTCACTGCCTTTCCTGCATTTGAACGTATAGGGCTGTAGCCAACTAAGTTTTACTCAGAGTAAGACCATTGACGCTAATGGACCTAATAAATTTAACAATAATAATTTGGTCATGTTCATTAATTTCAACGGATCTATTCTGGATATAATCCATAGCTTATAATTATCAATCTGGTAGGACATATAAATTAAGAAGGGCAGTTTTTATGTTTAAGTTAGGATCTATGAAATACTTTTATTGTTAGTGTGCATTTACTGGTACTGGAGGAGACTCTTGAGGGTCCCATGGACTGCAAGAAGATCAAACCTACCCATTCTTAAGGAAATCAGCCCTGAGTGCTCGCTGGAAGGACAGATCCTGAAGCTGAGGCTCCAATACTTTGGCCACCTCATGAGAAGAGAAGACCCCCTGGAAAAGACCCTGATTTTGGGAAAGACTGAGGGCACAAGGAGAAGGGGACGACAGAGGACGAGATGGCTGGATAGTGTTCTCGAAGCTACCAGCATGAGTTTGACCAAACTGCGGGAGGCAGTGGAAGATAGGAGTGCCTGGCGTGCTCTGGTCCATGGGGTCACGAAGAGTCGGACACGACTAAATGACTAAACAACAACAATAAACTATTTTTCTTTCTCTCTTTCTCTCTCCCCCTCCCCGCTATATTTGCAAAAAAAATTAAAGGTGGGGCAGAATGGCTCACTGGGCTGGCTCTCTAACCACAACCCAGCATTTGCTAAAATAAATTGGTACCAGTAAGCACCGAGAAGCCCCCACCTATCTACCCACCCACTGCCGTTGCCTCCCTTCTTATTCATGCTGAATATAAAGACTCTTTTTCTCTTCCTGGACTGAACTCACTCGCTCGCCCTCTCCTCCTCCACAAAGCACCTGCCTTCTCTTCCCGCAACAGGAACCCGACTCTCAATCTTGCACCTTTTTGCGGGGGAAAGACACTGCTAACGGATCTGTCAGCCTGCCCTCTCCCAACACCCCTGTCCTGACCTACCAGGTGTTCTCAGGAAGGAAAAAGGAGCCATTTCTTTGGGTAGGAGCTGAGTTGACTCTCCCTTTCAACAGGCTTGTCAGTTTGGGCAGCATTTCCTGGACGGCGGGAGAGAGGAGGCCAAGGTTTTTTATTATTATTATGATTATTAATCCGAGCACCGCTGCCGATTGCCAAAACAAGCAACTGGGTGTGTGGAAACTGGCCACAGGCGAGGGTGTGTGCATGTGGGATGGGGAGGACAGTCATTGCCCTTGTTGCCTTTGTCTGAATCCATCAAAAATGCACAATAGACCACTTATAGCGCACACTGAGTCCAGCCATCAGAGTGGTGTAGTGGTTGGAGCGTTGGACTAGGACCTGGAAGACCAGGGTTCAAGTCCTTGCTTGGCCATGAAGCTCACTGGGTGGCCTCGGGGGCCAGTCCCTGCCTCTCAGCCTAACCTACCCCACAAGGTTGTTGTGGGGATTAAATGAGGGGGAGAACCTTGTACACCTCCTGGAGTTCCTTGGAGAAGAGGGGTGATAGAAATGCAATAAAACAAAACAAATAAAATACTCCCCAATTAGGACTATGTATGGAACTTTAACTGTAAGCTAGTTCATGGATTCTGTCTCTCTGTCACACGCTATCATGACCAAGAAATGGAATCCTGGGCTGGGCTGGGCTGGGCAGGGCAGTGGCCAGCTGTAATTCAGCAACTTTTGGAGAGCCACAGGTTCCCCACCTCTGCACGAGAGTCAAACAGAAAAGGGCTGTGATAGGCCTAGGAACATAGGACACGTTCAAGGCCTTGATAACATAAAGCCATTCACTTAGAAGGATTTTCTGCTGTTGCCCCTATACTACAAAATGTGCTTTCCTCTGCCGTTTGTGAAGCAGCTTCAGACATTTTATAAAGGCTCACTTTTTTGTCCAGGCTTCCCCTGACCATGGTTTATGTGTACGAGTCCTCCAAATGATTATTTTGTTCTTTTTTTATCTGTTTTTATCCAGCTCTTTCATGGGTTTCCGTTTGTATTTTTATGATATTGGGTTGTTTTCAACTTTTACTCAGAGTGGACCCATTGAAATTAATGGCTGGGATGACTATTAATGTCAATTAATTTCAATGGGTCTAATCTGAGTAAAGGTTAGTTGGGTCAGTGCATCTGGCTGTTAAACCAGAAGGTTAGTGGTTTAGAGCCCCCCCCCCCCGGGATGGCTATAGGCAGGGGGTTGGACTAGATGACCCTTGGTGTCCCTTCCAACTCTACAATTCTGTGACTACAACTCCTTGGTTTTTTTCATATTGTACACCACTTAAGAGGTTTTTTGTGTGTTTTTTAGCAGTTTAGAAATGCTTTTAAATAAACAAAACATAGCTGCGGGGAGATTTTGCATGAGAATAGCTTAAGTACATCTCTTCCTCAGAGAGGGGGGGACTGTTGCGGGGGGGGGGGGCATCCTTTCCTAGTTATGCTTTGCTGGCTTCAGTTTGCCTCCCTGAAGGCAAGGTGGAGCCTGCTGCACCCAAAAGCCCATTCTGGCTTCCTAGTGTAAACATTCTCCCATCTAACATTCCCTCTCCTATTACACTCTGGGTCAAGCTAATGCAGGCAGCTGCCTCGGGGCCTGTAGTTACCAGAGAGGCCTCACAGCATCCAACAGGTAGGCCTCCCCACCCTCCTATTAATCAAGGGCTGCCTACACATTAATTTGACAGCGGACCCACAGTCCAAAGAGGAGGATGGAGGATCGGCATGACTCCCTTCAGCACTTAAGCACACACTACAAAACCCAACTCTGGGATGCATTTAAAGCGCTGTGGTGCCACGTCAAACAGTCATGGCTCCCCCCCCAAAGAGCTGTAGTTTGTTAACGGTGCTGAGAGTTGTAGGGAGACTCTTTTCACAGAAGTAAAGTTTCTGGAAGTGAAGAGGGATTGTTAAGCCATTGTGAGGGGAATTGGGGTTTCTGAACAACTCTCAGCACTCTTTAACAAACTACAGCTCCCAGAATTATTGGGGGGAAGCCATGGCTGTTGAAAGTGTGTCACAGTACTTTTGAATGTGGCCTTAGTCTGATCTCAGCCTCCAATGGAAGATATGGGGCCCCTCTGGACAGCCCTTTTATTGTGTGTCCATGACGATTTGTGTTCATGGTGGCATCAGGAAGGTTATATGTGATCCTGCTGTCCATACTGCTTGTGCTAGTTTCCAGTCATTGCATGCCCTGTAACTTCCTGTTGAAATCCTGTAACCTCTTATAGCACAAATGTGACAGGAGGAAGGGGGAGTGTTGCCCCACTTTTGTTGTGCTATTGCACAAGAGTGCCCCTCCCAATGGCAACAGTGCAGTAACATTGCAGCAACCAACAAGCGGAATGATTTTGTGAACAGTCCAGTACAAATCAAACCCTAATGCACTATTATTGTCTCAACGACATGTTGCAACACATACATGCAGTTCTGGAAGAGCTACTAGTTCTCACTGAGGTGATAAACTGATGTCTCTGGGCTGCTCCACTTCAGACTGTGCAAGCCGCTTCAGGCTTACATGACAGAACGCTCATGATGGATAGCTCAGCCAGTACAGCGTGAGATTCTTAATCTCAAGGTCATGGGTTCCAGCCCCACATTGGGCAAAATATTATTGCATTGCAGAGGGTTGGACTCTGACCTTCATGCTCCCTTCCAACCCTACAATTCAATGGTTCTATGATTCTTCCTTACATGCCCCCAAGGAAAACAAATGTCAAAAAGAAAAGATCTAGCTTGCTCCTTGCTAGAATACGTCTTTTAAGAGTCTGTTGAATCTTTTTATTTTTAAAGAAAAAACAGCCTTCCATGTGCATAAATCAAAAGGCCCTTGTTGAACTCCGGTTAACGATAGTCAATTGCATCAAGCAACCGAAACTGCTTGCACTAGCAGAACTGTTTAGTTGCATAGCGCCCTATGGGATTTTTCCCTTTTGGATCAACACAGCCACCTCTTTTATTTTAAAATCTGTACATTCAAGTAGTAGTATTTTTATGGTTTCGCTATAAGCCATAACTAAAAAAGACATTCAGATTTAAGCCACAAATTTAGCTCTTCATTTCCAGTCCTTAAATTCCAGGCCACCAGTGCAAATAAGGAAACACACAAAGTAACAGTTTTTGTTATCAAGCAGCGAAAAAGCCCCATACAAACTCACTAAACGTAACAAAATTCTCAGACAAATATTTTTCACATGGTTTCTTATGCATTCGGTTACAAGATAGGTGCATGGGCCAGGAAGCATCAGTGCACACATTTCTGCCTTAATGACAAAGTACACAAGTGATTTCAGATTGCATCTCCCATCAAATAATTACCACTTTCAAAACGAACATCTCCTTGTCATCAAGAAAGCACTGATTAGAAGCCATACAGGCACACTTCACTGCCAGTTATTAACTCTTTTTCAGAATTCAGCTGACCCCAGCAAAATTCATTTTACACTCGCAAGCTCCAAGTGCAACAACAAGCAGAGCCAAACGCACAGGAACCCATTGGTAAGGAAACCCCATTAGTAGGCACAATCTCCACATGCTGCAAAAACATATATGCATGGTAGAAAAATAATACATACGATTCCAGAGCATGAATATTCTGGAGAAAGTCAGAAGACTAGGTGAGTGCATGCAAACTCTCAGACTAGCCTTCTCTTGTCTAGGGACATTAATTAGCATTTGCATGGCTTAATGATTTCCTCCTAAGTTGGTCCCATTTTGTGCATGCTATTGCCTCCTTCAGTGCAAAAAAAATATCCTTATAAAATCACAATTATACCTTCCTGGTTATTTATGGCAGGAAACTCCTGGCCCAAAGAGTGTAATAGTCATAACTGGAAATTCTCTTCTCTCCCATTTTTATTTTGTCATATGACTCACACCAACAGGTAAGGTTAGAGGAGCTGGTTCGAAGTAGAATAAGGAAGGGGTTAAACTCACAATGACACAGCAGTAATCTGTCCAGCAATTAGTGGATACACTTGGAATACTGTATATGGTTCTGATCGCCACACCTCAAAGTTTTTGGAGCATCTACCACACTGGGTGGGACAGGCACATGCAGAAGGCGAGGCAACCCTTGAAAGACTGCAGCCTCCAAACCATCTAGGATGTTATTTCATCCTTGGAGCATAAAGCACTTTTCACCATTCTGAAACAGAGGAAATCAAAACAATGGACTCCTTGCCGGCCTCAGAGATGAAGGAGGGAAGTTGTTACCCAAAACATATTGTAACATAGTATAATCCACCAGGAGATAACATTAACTTCCTGAATTGCTTTCTATGGCACTATCTCAAATCACGTAATGGTGAATATGAGAGGCCACTGGTTCAGTAGCCAAATAAAGCAAGAAGTTTCACATCGGTCTCATGTTTCTTTCCTGCCCCAAAGAGGTGGACTGTAGCCAGTTTCAGTGCACAACAATGCAAAAACGTGGGTTCTGTTCTCCTGCCGCAGAGATCACAATGCCCTCTTTGCAGTCGTGGAACCCAGAGCATTGTGTGGCTCAAAGGGCGTATTCAAAGTGCCAGAGGAATCACACTGCACTCAAACAAGTATGTGGCTCCAGAGGTGGGAACCCTGTGGTCTGCAACCTAATTTCGAAAGTCCTCTGTAAGTGAACGGTTCAGACTGTCAGCAAGAGCATTCTGTCGCTTCCCTGGCAGCCCTTGGGGGATGGAGGAGGGGAAGGGACAAAGACACAGAGAGAAATTGGGTGGCCCTTACGATTATTAGCTTTGGCTCCACCCACAGCTTGCAAGCGGCGCCAACAGACTACAGTGGTACCTCGGGTTACATACGCTTCAGGTTACAGACTCTGCTAACCCAGAAATAGTTCCTCTTTGCTTCAGGATGAGAACAGAAATCGTGCTCCGGCGGTGCGGCGGCAGCAGGAGGCCCCATTAGCTAAAGTGGTGATTCAAGTTAAGAACAGTTTCGGGTTAAGTACAGACCTCCGGAACGAATTAAGTACTTAACCTGAGGTACCACTGTACATCAGGGCAACGTGGCTCTTAACAGCAAAAAGCTTGTCTATTCTTACAGTACTCCTATATATACTCATGTATCATTTTCATACACACAGAGAGACATCATCTATCTTACAGCTAAGGATGGGCAAATCTCTGTTTCTCATTTTTCCAATCTTCAGCTCTTTACATTTCCACACCAGTTTGCAAATTTAAAAAAAATTGCACATGAGCACCTTAGTGTGAATTTCTCCTAATGTACACATGTTGGTTTGCAGTTTTGTCCAATATATACTTTTGTTTGCAAACTAATGCATGCTTGCATGTTATTTGCACTATTTTTAAAATTTCTGTGCACACTTTGCCCCAGTACAGTATATGCATTTCTGTTAACATTCCTTGGTGGGGAAACCACACTGCAAAACTGAGAGACATGCAGATTTCAAACGATGTTTGTGCTTTGGTTTGCACATTGTTTTGGAAGCTGTAAATTTAGTTGGTTTACCTTCAGGTGTGAACAGAATCAAATTTCTCCTCCATACGTCCCCATGTAATGCACTCCCTAAAAAGACTTGCCCTGCACTTTCATCTGGTGATAATTTCGCGCCACGTAGATTTTGAATTTTTCCCAACCTTTTTCATCTTAACAAAGATAGTTAGGTTTAGAGATGATAGGAGACAGAATAATCTGTTCATAGAGAAGTGGAGAATGTTTGTTACGTAGGAGTAACAAAGTACAATGAAACATACGTCTTATGTTATTGGGTGCATTGCAGTATGTAATTTTTTAAAAAAATCATTATTTTGTTGTGGATTTATAAGTTGCATATGTATAGGATACTTTAATAAATAGACTTCTTTTCTCTCAAGAGAAAATAACTGTGCCTTTGATAGCTTAGCTGGTTAGAGTGTGGTATTGATAACACTACGGTTGTAGGCTCGATTCCTGTAAGGTAAAACTGCATATTCCTGCATTGCAGGCATTGCACTAGATCAGGGGTAGGCAACCTAAGGCCCATGGGCCACAAGCAGCCCACAGGGGTCATTTAACCGGCCCCACGAGCCGCCCCTGAACCAAGCTACCCGCTTGGAGTGTCCCCCCCGCACTGTGCTAAACTAGCGCAGCACGCAAGGACTCACTTCTATGGTGCCGAAAATCTCATCTGCGCAGACGCAGACACCGGAAATCGCAGCTGTGCATGCTTACGTGTGATCTGGCCCACGGAGGGATCTCCAGTGGAGTGTACCGGTCCAGGCGAGGTAAACCTTGCTAACCCCTGCACCAGATGATCCTCAGGGTCCCTTCCAGCCCTAGTATTCTAAGATACCTTAATGTCTTCGGAACACAGGAAGCTGCTTTATATCAAGATATTCCATTAGTTCACCTAGCTCAGTATGTACGGTCTATCCAGGGGTAGTTCATGTGGTGACCTCCAGATGTTGCTGAACTCCAACTCCCAGCATCCCTGACCACTGGCCATGTTGGCTGGGGAGGATGAAAGCTGAAGTCCAACAGCATCTGCAGGGCACCCAACTGGCTAGCCCTGGTCTACATTGACTGGCAGTGGTTCTCCAGGTTTTTCAGAGATGAGTCTCTTCCAGGCCTACCCGGAGATGCCAGAGATTGAACCTGGAATCTTCCGCATGCAAAGAAGATGCTCTATCACCAGGCTACAGCCCTTCCTCAGATCCTTGGTGCTGGTGTTATTCTCTGTAGCTGGTTTTACACTGATATTATTCTACTGTCCTTTTCAGTCTTGTTTAGATTTCACAATTAGGGTGGAGGGGACCAGAGTTAAACATACTTCAGGTTTTTTTCTTTTTCTTTTTAATTTGGCTTGTACACCCAAATAACTTCTGCTACCAGGTAGCATGTAATAAATACTGCAAATTAAACAAATAAATGCCTTTACACGCTGAACAGGCTCCAGAATAAACATACCACTATTGTAATGTTTTATGCCAAGACAAAGAAGGAAAGAAATGGATATGCAAAAGTGAGAAACTGCTAACAAGAATTAAAAGTGTAAAATGTTTTCCTAGTCTTGCTAGCAATGATGTTTGTCATTTTAAATTTAATTCCAACCCAAACAAAAACTAGACAGTTCTCAATTTCCTTGATGATTTGGGCTGGCTTTACCTGGTGGCGAAAATGAGCTTGTATGGTCAGCTCCAGAGTGCCGAAAAGAGGTTTTCATAGCAGCATGAGAGAATGCCTTAAGGTAGAAGTTTTAAACATTAACTAGACATATTTTGTACGGTATTCTCAGAATGCTGTGAAGGGAGGTGGAAGCAGCACTTAACAATCAGAGGTGGGGAACTTGTGACTCTCCAGGTGATGTTCGGCTGCAGCTGCCATCATTCCTAACCGTTGGCTATGCTGACTGGCACTGTTGAGAGTACAGGTCCTGGGACTCCTGTGGTCTGCCCTCCTTCCCCAAACTAGCCTGTTCCCTACGGGCCCAGTGGAGGTATAGTGCCCCACTGCTGTCCAGAAGCTTTGAATGAAAAAAGAAAAGAAAAACATATTTCCATTGGCTCAGGCAGCTAAATGTTTTGGGATGGCTCATCTTACTTTCCAGGTAGGGATGAAATTTAATTCAGTTCATGTTCACACACACATCAGCCTTTGACATTTGAACTCCTCCAAATTTTGCAGTGCCGATCAATGTGTACAAAAAGGCACGTACTCTGGTGGCGCTGTAGTCTAAAGCACTGAGCCTCTTGGGCTTGCCGATCAGAAGGTTGGTTTGAATCTGCACGATGGAGTGAGCTCCCATTGCTCTTTCCCAGCTTCTACCAACCTAGCAGTTTGAAAGCACACCAGTGCAAGTAGATAAACAGGTACCGCTGCAGTGGGAAGGTAAATGGCATTTCCATGCACTCTGGTTTCCGTCACGGTGTTCCGTTGCACCAGAAGCGTTTTAGTCATGCTGGTCACATGACCCAGAGAGATATCTGTGGACAAATGCCGGCTCCCTCGGCCTGAAGCGATAGTCACCTTTGACTGGACTTAACCATCCAGGGGTCATTTACCTTTTTAACCTTACAAAAATGCATATACAAGGGTAAAGAGTGCATAAAAATGCATATACATTAGATAAAATTATATCCAAAAATGAACTATATTAAGGGGAAATGCTTTGCAAATATGTGCATATTAGGAGAAACTTGCATTAAAATGTTGATGAGATTTATTTTAGTAAACTTGAATGCTGATGTGGAACTGTGGAGAACTGAACTTAAAGTAGGAAAAATGAGAAACTGAGAGAAACCAAAACAGACAGATTTGCTCATCCGTACTCCCACCTCTTGACCAGCCCTTCTAGTCTTCCTCTTGCCCCCCCCCCCAAGCCACAAAAACACGCAGCCATCCCAATACTCTTGCAGAAATCTCTGGGAACTGTAGCTCTCCAAAGGGAATAGGAATCTCCACACAACTCTGGCACCTCTTAGGGAAGTCATGATGACTGTTAAAGAGGGTAAATTAACAGCGCAGATGCAGCCCAGAAAGCAGCTCTCCTCCTCAGGATTCAGCTATAAAAACATTGTGATGTTCACAGCTGGAGTTAAAGTAATGACATGGTTGTTTCTTTGAAGTTAGTGCACTGATTTCAGTGGGTCTTACTTCCAGTTAACTGTGCACAGAATGGCAGTGTTAGTTAGCTAAACGTCTCTTGTTTCAGTCAAGCCTAATTACACAAGCCGTGGTGGGAATACTCACTAGTGACAAAGTACTGTATAAGAAATGGCTGTTTTCTGGGTGTGGGTGAAGTATGAGCATAACATGAAGAGTGACCCAAAAAGAGACCAGGGATGCAATCCTATGCCTACTTACCTGGGAGTAAGTCCCACTGAAGTCAATGGGAATTGTGAGATCTGTAAAGTATTGTGTGGAAAGTGATTTCAAGTCTCACTTGTAAATATATGCTTATCTCTGCTATAGTCAACATTGCTTTAACATTAATTTCCTCTCCCCGAACAGCTGGAGCATTGAGATCAAAGGTTGCCATGTTAATTGTACATGGTGTACAAATACCTCAAATGTTTTCCAGTAACGAAAATGACTGGGACTGAAATATTTGGTTAAGAAAATACAGCCACCAAGATATGCATCCTTATACACGAACACTGCAATCCTGTAAACCAGAGGTGTCGGCCCTTTTTCAACCCAAGGTCCACATTCCCTTCTAATAAACCTTCCCAGGGCTACACACCAGTGGTGGCTGGGATCAAATGCAAAAGTGGCTGGAGTAAACCATGTAAATTTTACCTTTGTACACACCTTCTCTCTAAGCTCCATCCAGAGTTGAAGGACACATTCCAGCCAGGCAAAAATCCTCAGAGTGCACAGCAGAGGTGTGGCCTGGGGAGAGTTTCAAGGTCCAGATAAAGAGGCTTAGAGGGCCACATTCGCCCCAGGCTTGAGATTTCACACCCCTGCTATACACACTTACCTGTAAGTCCCACTGGACTTTATAGAGCTTACTTCTGAGCAGATATGCAGAGGATCACTAAATTACAGGATTATTAAATCAGCATTGTGGGGGTTTTTTACTGCCAGCAGCTGCCTGTTCTCTTCACTTTCTTCTGCCACTGCCCTTAGTGCTTTTGTATTCCTAATTTCTATGGTTGCCATCTCTCTCTGTGTGTGTTTGTGCGTATGCATGTCAGAACCCTTGTACTTTGATTTACTGCGTAACAAGCAGAAGTTCAACAGGAAAGCCTCACATTGCCCCAAGGGCCATGAAAAGCAGCACCTGCTCATACCTAAACAAAAAAAGTATTTAGGTGTTGAAAACAATATAATGAAAGTCCTTGCCTAGCACAGAGTTCCAGAGAGTAGTTGATGCCACACTGAAATTTGTGGAGAGAATATTATGTGGCACCTGTAAAAGTTGGAAGGGACTCCAACCCCCTGCCATACACCAGCCTCCTTCTGCCCCTGCTCCTCAGTCCAAACTCTATTGCATCCAGAAATCTGTGCAACCCCAGAGACAGTGCACAAGTGCGCACCCAGAATAAAAATAATTTGTGCATTTATTTTCTTACATTTATATCCTGCCTTTTGTCATGGAACCCAAGGCGGCATAAACATCTGGTTCCTGAGCAGGTAGTTAGTTACACATCCAGGGACTGATTAGAATCCAAGCCTGCTTAGCTTTAGCAAGGTAAAATCATAGAATTGTAGGGCTGGAAGCGATGACCTTGAGGGTCATCTTGTATACCTGCAGACCAGAACGCAAGTCAATAACAAACACTTCACTCTTACCGTAACTCTACCAGGGGTCAGCAAACTTTTAAAGCAGGGGGCTGGTCCACTGTCCCTCAGACCTTGTGGGGGTCCAGACTATATTGGGGGGGGGGGTGAACGAATTCCTATGCCCCACAAATAACCCAGAGATGCATTTTAAATAAAAGCACACATTCTACTCATGTAAAAAAACGGTGGTTCCCAGACTGTCCACAGGCCAGATTTAGAAGGCTAACGGGCCGGATCCGGCCCCCGGACCTTAGTTTGCCTACCCATGCTCTAGGCTCAAATAGCCCCTAGAGTGGTGTATTCTGCAACATGTCATTGACACAACCACCGTGCGTTTGTGGTGCATTTATACTGAACCGTCCATATGTCATTCCTCTTTATTAGTTATTCTGTGATACTTTCTCAACGTTACCACATTATTGCAGTCTGCAGGGGCATATTTCTGCTATAGGCCAATGAAAGTGGTACAAAAAATAAGCCTGGAACGTTTGTGGTATAAAAAGTCACAGGATTACAGGAGGTTTCCAAGTATATGTTTTAATCGCAGCTGGTATCTGAACTGGATTTGAATTGATATGTGCTGCTGTTTATTTTAACTGTTCTATTGCAAATGTTTTGAGTGTGTGTGTGTGTGTGTGTGTGTGTATGAGAAAATGTTTCATCTGCATTTATACATGCAGTTATTCTATGTTTATTGCATTGAAAATAGCTTTGGGATACCTAGTGAGAACTGAATAATAAATAAAGTAATATTTTCAATTTTTTAAAAAACCCCACCAAGGACAAGAACTTTTGGAAGGTAAGATCTGTTCCACAGTAGAAGGGACTCTCTTGAAAACTGGTGGACTCTCCTCCATGGGAGAGTTTTAAGCAGAGATTGGATGGCCATCTCTCAGGGATGCTTTAGTAAGATTCCTGCATCGCAGGAAGCTCGGAATCCCTTACTACTAATACAGAATAGTCACAGCAACACCACCTCTCCATCACCCATCATACAAGTGGAAACGTCCAGGTTCAAGAGTCTACCTAAAGCCACACATAAAAGGAATTAAGTAGATAAAGCATCCTCCCTCTCTCTCTCTCTCTCTTACACACACACCCTTTTTACTTATATCAAATTCTGGCCGAATGCTGCCACCTTCCCAGCACCTGTCGAGGTGATCCGCCTCAGCTCGGATCCCCTCTGGGCAGCTCTCTTCCAGCCGGATCCTCCGCGTGTTGTGCGCGGGAGCCTGTTTCCCTCAGAGCTTTCTCTCCGTCCCCAACGAAGCGCGAAACAAGTTCCCGCCGCGGGCCCGCAGGGGTTGGGCACCGTTGTCCGGAAAGACGACGGGCACCGGGGCGCAAACCTCTGCGCGCTTCCTCGGAAGCTCCGGCTTGGGGACTCCTCCTCTGTCTCCCTCCCGTGGCCCCGATTCTCCGCGCACCCACCTGCTCTTGGGGAGCCCGGCCTTTACCAGACGGCGCGGGAGGGTCTCCGGGCGAGCTCTGCCATCGGCTCCTTGGCCAAATACCCTCAGCTCCCTTGGCAGCGGCGGCAGGAGTAGCAGCGCCTGCTCCGGGCGTATTTGCGCAGCCGGCCCCACCCGCCGCCCTCCTCTCTCTCTCTCTCTCTCTCTCTCTTTTTCAGGTGATCCGGCTGGGGCAGGGCCAAGTGCCGAGCCCTCTTCCTCCTCCGCCCCAGCCGTGGGCACAGCAGAGAGAGGGAGAGGGAAAGAGAGGCGAGGGAGGGGAGAAGCCGCCTCTCCATTGCTCTGCCCCAGATCTTGCTTGCAGAAGCCTCTCCTGAGTATGGGGAGGAGGAGCGAACAAGAGTTCCCTTGAGCATGTGCAGAGTGCGTTGCCCTCTCGCCATCGCGGCGGGACTGCACGTGATCACCGACCCCACACCACAGGCGCTGTGGTTACGTGCATGTTCAGCCCCTCCTCACAACATCGGCTGCATTTCAATCCTTAAATGAGTGGTAGCGAACCTTCGTGGTATCTAAAGTAAAAGGTAAAGGGACCCCTGACCGTTAGGTCCAGTTGTAGCCGACTCTGGGGTTGCGCGCTCATCTCGCTCTATAGGCCGAGGTAGCCGGCGTTTGTCCGCAGACAGCTTCCAGGTCATGTGGCCAGCATGACTAAGCCGCTTCTGGCGAACCAGAGCAGCGCACGGAAACGCCGTTTACCTTCCTGCCAAAGCGGTACCTATTTATCTACTTGCACTTTGACGTGCTTTCGAACTGCTAGGTGGACAGAAGCTGGGACCGAGCAACGGGAGCTCAACCCATCGTGGGGATTCGAACCGCCGACCTTCTGATTAGCAAGTCCTAGGCTCTGTGGTTTAACCCACAGCGCCACCCACATCCCCTAGGTATCTGAAGTAGACCAGCGGAAATCAATGGACTCAGCATTATGTTGGGGCTGCCAATGACCACCGACCCTGCATACACACATACCTCAGGTGTGATCGCACGCAGGCACAGAATCATAGAGTTGGAAAGGATCTAAAGGGTAATCTAGTCCAACCCCCTGCAATGCAGGAATATGGAAGTCCCCATATGATGTGTCTTGTGTGCAACACATCATATGGGGACTTCCAGTGAGGAAAAATGGCGGGCGCCATGGTAGCGAGCAGCTCCTGAAGCCAGCCAGAGCCAACTGCACTACCAGGCTGGCTCCAGGCTGCTAACTGCCACTGCCGCTGCCGAAGGGGAACCGGGGACGTCCGGCGGTACAGATCTCCTGCTCCCTTCTCCCTTTGTTTTGACTGATTGGGGGAGGCTTGGGAGTTGCAGGCGAGTGGGCGTTGCCCAGTTTTTTAAAAACTCTGCGTATTTATGTTTCACAGGGTGCAAAAGAAGGGCTTTGCACCTTTATACAATATGCATGTGTGCTTGGGCCCAGGGTCTTTTGCCTCACCATCCCCACTACTGACTCCCTGTTGCTACTCAGCTTAAAAAAAAAAAAAGTGTCCCCGGATTAATTGAAAAAAATCTGATCACCGTACGGTAAGTACATGTGGTTAGTATAAGAGAGGAAGTTGCTCTGTGCCAGAGGGCAAATGGATGGCTCCCTCCCACACCTGGCTGGTAGTGAGAAGGTCAAAGACCAGGGCAAGTGGTGCGTGAGCTGGGCTAGGATCTCATACTGTGACTATGGGAGAAGCAATAACTATTGGGGTGTTAATGTTGTAAAGGTAAAGGGACTCCTGACCATTAGGTCCAGTCGTGACCGACTCTGGGATTGCGGTGCTCATCTCGCTTTACTGGCCAAGGGAGCTTCCGGGTCATGTGGCCAGCATGACTAAGCCGCTTCTGGCGAACCAGAGTAGCGCACAGAAACACCGTTTACCTTCCCGCCGGAACAGTACCTATCTATCTACTTGCACTTTTTGGCGTGCTTTCGAACTGCTAGGTTGGCAGGAGTTAATGTTGTAGATATGTGTAAATGAGCAATATATAACAAAGACACCAGAATCTCTGCCGTCCCTCATTCCATAGAAACCGAACCCTGGGTAAGCGCCTGGAACCCCTGGAATCTCGCATCACTCAGAGTTTGGTCCTGGCATGCAATATTTTAATTTATTAAATGGGTGATAGCCAATATTGGTCATTGTCAGAGTAGACCCACTGCAAGAAGTAGCTCTACAACTAATGTTGGATATTGACCCAGTATCTTTATTTGTTCTATTTAGTTCTCTCATGCATTTATTTCTACCATAGGACTCAAATGTGTAATACAACAGTCTATAAAACTATTAAACAGCAAGTCATAATGCAGTAATAAAATCATAAAACACAAACACACCCTGGAAAAGTTGACAATCTCAGCTAAAACGGAACTTCCATCTCAGTTCAGGGATAGGCAAGAAATGATTCAGCAGCCATATCCACACCATACTTTTAAAGCACGTTTATACCACTTTAACAGGCATGACTTCCCTCAAAGAATTCTGGGACTTGTAGTTTACCCCCACAGGATTACAATTCCCAGCACCCTTAACAAGCAACAGTTCCCATAACTCTTTGAGGGAAGCCACATGCTGTAAGTGTGCATTCAATGCATGTTATGGGCATGGTGACCTAAATAGCTCGATCTTCCCTGGCCAGTGAAAAGAAAAGAGGGTGGAAGCGGAATAGCTCTGGGGTTTCACAATGCTGGCACAGCCACTCAAAAGGCCCTTGGCTGTAGCAAGGACCTCCATCTTTAATCATTCTGTTTGTTTGTTTTTGTATGGCTCCTTGAGGATCAGTTTCATGGAAAGGCAGCACAGAGATTTATGTAGAGCAAGGTGGAAGCAGGCACATAGGGAGGAAATCCTGTTCCTCCTTTGCTGGTTTTGGGGTCACAAGTAGATGTATGATTTAAAAACCACTCTCCTATCTTGTCAAGCCCCTCTGAGTCTACTGTGGGATGGGCAGTCACAGGTTAAAATTTCACCTTAGCCATTACAGTGGTACCTTGGGTTAGAAACTTGATTCATTCCAGAGGTCCGTTCTTAACCCGAAACCGTTCCTAACCTGAGGTGCGCTTTTGCTAATGGGGGTCTCCTGCCACGCCACCGGCACGTGATTTCCACTCTCATCCTGGGGCAAAGTTCTCAACCCGAGGTACTACTTCCGGGTTAGCGAAGTTTGTTACCCAAAGTGTTTGTAACCCGAGGTAGGACTGTAATTTGTTGGGCAGCCTTAAGCAACACTCTTAGACCTTATAGGGCTGGTGTTGCCAGAAAGATTGGGATAACTATTGTTTCTTAATACTGTACTTTATTCATAAGTGTCACTGTTGTATTTGTGCTTTTCCAGCATTTTTATCCTGCTCTTTTTTTTTTTTTTTTGTATTATTGGATATTCGCACTGTTAGCCATCCTGTAAGCCTTTTAGAAAAGGCAAAATACAGTATTTTAAAAATAAATAAAATAAATGTGAAGTGTTCTCAGCCTTTGGGAAATGCACTGTCCTTTTGTATTGACTATAATAATACAATACATAACATGTTTCTTTTAAATGTTAATTAATTCACATTATTTAACATTAATAAAACAGAATTATTGTCAGGTTGGAAATCTTAGTATCACTTGAACACCCTTACTAAGACTCCTTCTTCTTCCCTTTACTTCTGATGTTCAGGTAGTGAGTGCCGCTGTTAATATAGCCAAAACAGTACAATCCAGGCACACTATAGCTGTATCAACAGGTTCAGGGAACTGCAGAAGTTTGAAGAAGCACAATTTTATTTTAAGGGTGATGTGTGTAGGGAGGTGGAATCCTCCTTCAAGTGGGAGAAACAATCTTGAAAGGGCCAGGTGTGCCCAGTGGCTGTGAAATGCCGATTGCCTGTTTGTGGGGTGTGTGTGTGTGTGTGTGTGTGTGTGTGTGTGAGAGAGAGAGAGAGAGAGAGACCACTAAGGAAGAGAGAATGGAGTGGAGTGGCTGGAGCACTGCAACATTTTGTTGCAGCTTCCACTTTTCTTAAAAAATGTTTTTATTAATTTTTAGTAATCAAAAATACAAAACAAATGATAACAATGAATAGGAAACAATTCCATGGGTAAGGTTCAAAACCATGTAAAGTATTCATTATTGTTATTGTTTTTATTACAGGGGCCAACCCAAAGTACTCAGCCGCAGTTGGCCGTGGGTGGCTGGATGATTGCAGACTTTCTCTTTTTTTGCACCGTGTGTAATAGGACAATGTCATATGTCAGAAAAGTTATCTGCTCCAAATCATTTTCTTCAAGCCTTAAGTTTATGTGTTAATTTCCCCATCATACCTCATGATGCCAAGCAACAAGGGGGAATGTCACAAGGTCATTTTGGAACACTAATTTACGTTACCCATCAAATCTGTGTGAGAGAGCCAGTCCAGATAAAAATGAGTGGGTGGTAATGCTGTTGATTTCTTAAAATATATCCCTCCAGAACATAGCAACGTCTCGACACAGCCACCACATGTGACAAAAAAATGTACTCATATCCCTACACCCCTCCGGCACATCCGAGAAAGCCATTTCTTTATTCTGTGGAGAGTATGGTGGGGATGGTGAGGTATGAACAATATATTATTTTTGTAGCATTGCCTCTTACCCTGGCAGAGACAGATTTAAACAGGGTCTTGTTCCATATTCTATTCCAAGAGTCCTCATGTATTTTCAGTTGAAAATTGTGTTCCCAGGTAATGTTACTTACCACCGTGGTCACAGGGTCCACTTTTAAAAAACGTATTACACTGGTTGTTCTGTTTGGCGTCACAACATCTCGTTTCCATTTTACAGCTGAGGAGCTGAGGCTCGATCCTACCCGATCTTCATTTCCCAGACCTGAACACAGCTCATTGGAATGTGTTATGCTGACATCAAAGCACCTGGCTGTGTCACCACCAAATCGTTTATGAGGCAAGAGGTTTGAAGATAATAAACGTGATAAGGAATGTTCCTGAGAAAGCTCAATATCAGGCTGGTGCTCAAGACAAGGGAAACACCCCCAGCCACCACCTCCCAAGCTGTAGATGCTTCTCAGTGTGGGCTGGATGATTGCACCAGAAGAAGCTACCTCGCCCCAGTAAAACATGTAAAGGAAAAGCAGTCCCTCTCCAACATCCTTATAGGTCACCCAAAACTACAGGTAGAATCTGGCACACCCAAATTCTCACTTCCATTGATAGGATGGGAAATCATCATATGGGAATATGGGAATGGATTGTCTCCTGATTCTGTGTAAGTACTTGGGAATCTCTGAAAGAAGGAGAGCACCAGGAGTGGGGCAGGTGAGTGCAAGGCCATCTCAGTGAGATTTGAACTTGCACTCTTATCTTATACCAAAAAAAATGGGGTTGGCTTTTAACAACCCTTCTTCTTTGACGATCACTCATAGCCGAGTGTGTGTCTTCCATGAACATGGTCTTAACAGTGAGTCCGTAAGTGACTGTGGAGGCCAGTTTTGGAACCACAAGTCCTTTCACAGTGGGGACATAGGTTTCCAGGTGGGAGTTGATCACAGTGATGGTTTGCCAAGCGTGCCTTCCTCTTAACATGTTTCTCCCTTTCGTCCCAAGTTCAAGCGTCTTCAGCGTCCATGACACCTTTGGTAAAGGCTGTTCTCCAATTGGACTGCTCGCAGGCCAGTGTTTCCCAGTTGTCTGTGGGACAGCCCAACTCCCCAAGGGACTCAGAGTCCCCTAAGTCTGTGATAGGTCACAGAAGAATGGATGGAGGTAGGAACCAGTAGAAGAAAAGCAAGGAAGATCTTTATTTTTCCGTTGTAACAGAGTCCCACCCCCACCCGGCCCTCCAAGGAGGTGAGGACCCAGAACAAAAGTGTGTAACAACTTTTAAAGAGTTTTTAAAATTGCCCAACTCCTTAGTCAAAGACCACCCAAAAGCATCATACAAGTGTCACAGAAAGAAGCCTACCATAGAAATTTGAGAATATGGCTTATCTCCTGTCTGTTAAGATACCTGATAATGCTTGCTGATTGCATTATCCTGGCCAGTCTGGGCCATTCTTTTGAAATGCTAAATTTCTGAAAACATTGTCACAGACCTCCCCTATTCATACACAAGATTAGTCCTTTTGACAGGATTTGAATGATTTGCGAGTGGAAAGAACTATTGGGAAAGGTTTTTCCAAGACTCTTCCTTCTGTAGAGAAATATTTGGGGTCATTAAGAGAACCAAGATGGCTTTGGGATTGTTCTGTGTACTAGAATAAAGTGTAAATTTTTTCAGGGAATGTTTTCTAATTTTTAAGGGTGAAGGACTGGTTTTCTGTGGAGTGTGTGCACCTTGAAATGATTACAACAGCAACCACACTGCACCAGCGCTCGAAAGATGCACTCCTGACTGCTAGGGATTATTTATTTATTTATTTATACTGTCTTTTTACCGAAAGGAACATGTAGGTCTGATAACTGGGAATCTTTTGCAGTGCCTAAAAGACCAGAATTGCTCTTTCAAAATGGTAGCTAAAAAAACCAGAAACATCCACAGCCTAATGAAAACTAATTTTTAACCCAGGCCATACTTCGAAAAGAGGAAGTGCTGAAGGGCAGGTAACCTTCACTTTATTTGCCTCCTGACTCCCTCCCACACAGGGAGAGAGATGTCAAAAGGCTCTTTAACCCTCTCCTCCCCTTGTGAGGGGACACTTCCTACAGAATCACAATGGTCACACAAACACCATACATTTAGAGCACATTACTCCTTCCCCCCCAAAAAAAATAATCCTGGGAAATGTGCTTTAAATGTCTGGTGCATGTCTGGTGAGCCTCACTCACTCAAAGTTAGCAAGTCAGGAAAACAAATTAGCTTGACATACAGTGCTGATTCTACCCCAGGCCACCCCGCCCCCAATTCAGAGAACATTAATACATGTGTTTACTCCTTTCCCTACAGCCTGAAGTGGCACAGACCATAAAAACTGTATACTGATTTGGTTCTGCTGAATGCGTAGATTGGCCCAGAGTTCTCTTCTTGCTGTCACTCCCATCTGCTTGTGGACATGTGCCAGCAGCCGAAAATGTGCTATTCACAGGCGGAGAAGGTTAGCCCTAAGACCCTGGAGATTCATGATCCGATCTCACAATCCTCTTTTATGTTCCCAATTCAAAACAGGTGCAGACAGGCTCTGTTTTTTGATGCCAGGGGAGATTTAAACTCCTCCTGCACCATGCTGTTGTCCCTAACCTATACAATATACAGTAGATCCCTTAAGCTGGGTGAAGTATTAGAAAAAAGGGAGTTGCAAGGTAACTGATTTGATATGGCACAGATTACCTAGACATCCTTCCAATATTCCTTCCAGATATTTCAGACTGCAGTTCCTATAACACTAGGGCAGCCACACATCTGGAAATTCCAGGGGGAAATTCTGAAAAGCGGCACTTTGTCTTGGATCTTAGGCAAGTCAATCAAAAAAACCACGTTGGTTTTTTGGGGGGCGTTTTTGTAAAAAAACAACTCAATACATTTGGGGTCTTTCTAAAAAAAGCTCAGCAAAATCTCTTGACCACTGAGAATGCTGGGTGGGGATTATGGGAGCTTTGAACCAAAAATCTAGAGGGCACCAGTTTGGGGATTTGGGGAAGGCTGTCGATGAAGCCAGAGGAAGATCAGAGGGGGATGATGATTTTTCATAGGGAAATGGATACTAATTTAGCACACTCACACCTAGGTCAGATGCCACAGATGCCCAGACCAGCTGACTTTTTATTTAAAAAATAGTAGAATGATAACTAATTAAGATGGTTGCATATCATTATTGCCATACTAGAAGAGGGCAAATGATAATGTGTAATGTTTCCCAGGCACCTGGGAACGAAGTTTATCAAACCAAGGAGAGGATTAGAAAAGAGTTTTTACAGAAGGATCTGAAGAAGCAACATGTTGTGGGGTTGGCAGCCAAGCTGATTATGTACACTAGCCCTAGTATAATATTTGCATCCTCCAACGACAACTTTGCGGTCTGAAATGCAAGTGTGTGATTTAGAAACACAAACCACATACTTGGCTGCAGAGAGGCAGTTGCATATACATTTCTATCAGCGGGTACTTAATCACATGGGAAGCAACCAACTGGAGAAGGAAAAATTATTTATTCTAATGATTTGTTAGGCTCTTTGAATGCTACAGCACGTATTTTCAATTGTTCCTTTGCAGTGGGGCTTGCAGTGGGTGTTGCTTATACTCTGCAAGCCTGACGGGGATCAGAATTCCCAAGTGGATCCGATCCCTAGTGAAAGCATCAGGGTTCTCATTCAGTGCTGAATTTAAACAGCACTGAATGGAAGCCCTGCAGAGGACGTGCCATTTCCTGATCCAGCTTTTCAGACAGAAGTGGCTCCCCACCCCAATTTAAAGGATCAGGGTCCATGAGCGAGCAAAATTCTACTAGAAGTAGAATCAAAGAATCATAGAGTTGGAATAGACCACAAGGGCCATCGAGTCCAACCCCCTGCCAAGCAGGAAACACCATCAGAGCACTCCTGACATATGGTTGTCAAGCCTCTGCTTAAAGACCGCCAAAGAAGGAGACTCCACCACACTCCTTGGCAGCAAATTCCACTGTCAAACAGCTCTTACTGTCAGGAAGTTCTTCCTAATGTTGAGGTGGAATCTTCTTTCGTGTAGTTTGGATCCATTGCTCCGTGTCCGCTTCTCTGGAGCAGCAGAAAACAACCTTTCTCCCTCCTCTATGTGACATCCTTTTATATATTTGAACATGGCTATCATATCACCCCTTAACCTCCTCTTCTCCAGGCTAAACATGCCCAGCTCCCTTAGCCGTTCCTCAGAAGGCATCGTTTCCAGGCCTTTGACCATTTTGGTTGCCCTCCTCTGGACACGTTCCAGTTTGTCAGTGTCCTTCTTGAACTGTGGTGCCCAGAACTGGACACAGTACTCCAGGTGAGGTCTGACCAGAGCAGAATACAGTGGCACTATTACTTCCCTTGATCTAGATGCTATACTCCTATTGATGCAGCCCAGAATTGCATTGGCTTTTTTAGCTGCCGCGTCACACTGTTGGCTCATGTCAAGTTTGTGGTCAACCAAGACTCCTAGATCCTTTTCACATGTACTGCTCTCAAGCCAGGTGTCCCCCATCTTGTATTTGTGCCTCTCATTTTTTTTGCCCAAGTGCAATACTTTACATTTCTCCCTGTTAAAGTTCATCTTGTTTGTTTTGGCCCAGTTCTCTAATCTGTCAAGGTCGTTTTGAAGTGTGATCCTGTCCTCTGGGGTGTTAGCCACCCCTCCCCTTCGAGTGAATTAGCTCGATTTGAGCTTGGCCCAGACATTCCTAGCCCTAGTAGAAGGTCCACTGTTCAAGTATGAATGACAAAGTAGCAGAATAACACCTTGAAGTTGCAATAAAAGCCCACACAGGAAACAGTAAATAGGGAAATTACTTTTTGCTATGTTGATTGCTCATATTAACAAGATTTGGAACCCTTTCTTTCCTTCCCTCACCCCACCTTGAAACTTTCGAAACACTTAGTTACCTAAACAAACACACCTCCCCTATCACTAGATAAACCTGTCTCCCAGGGAAGGAAAAAATTATGTCAGTGTATGAAATATATATATATATATATATAGAGAGAGAGAGAGAGAGAGAGAGAGATATCACATCACCTGCTTTGAAATCAATTAAGTAGGAACAGCTTCAGGCCTTTGCTGGAGAAATGGTTCAGCACACAAGAGCACTAGCTCCAAGGAAGGGTAGAAGGGCACAAAACCTTTGTGGTGAAGAGATGGTGGGGTCCTTCGGGATGAAACACTCTTCTGTGATTCATTACTGCAAATTTTATACTGCTTATTGGTAAAACTTCTGTTTTAATGTTCTGGAAATAGGCTTGTACAGCCAGTGTTTTAACAGGTAGCACATTCCCAGTATTATTCCCAGTATGCAAGCCATGCTCTCCTTATCTGGTGGTGGACAGGAAACAGTATAATGTCTGGCCTACTGCTAACCCACCTACCTCTGTTCATCTCTGAAGCCCTTCTTATGTTTCCCAGGAAGGCCAGCTCAAGACATTTGATGCTCAAGAGGGAATATCTCTGCCATGCTAATTAACACGGGGGCAAAATGTGCCAAGTTCTCCTGCACAAGCTAATGAAAATGAAAATTGCAGCAAGGCTCAGCCAGACGAAATTCACAATAGACTGTGGTTTCATAGGTCATCTCTGTCTCCTTCCCTCCTGTTTCACAGAGAAAAAACAAGGCACATAAATGGCAAAATGTTTTATTTGTCCTTTTTGAAAAACACTGTTGACCATCATCTATAGCAATACCAGGCTGTAAAACACGTCTCATGATTTGACACTTCATTATGAAAAGCACAGTATTCTCCAAGTTCTATAGCCCTGGTCCCCAACTATCAGGAAGCCACTCTGAGAAAGTACAATGTATGGGCCAAGGCATTTTGCTGCCTGAGGCAAAGGACAGAGTGGAGTTTCCCCCTCCCATCCCATCTGCACAAGACAACTAGGCTGGCAGCTGGATCTTATTTCAACACTAGCGACAGAATAATGCCCTCCGCACCTGCGGGCAGCAGGCTACTTCAGGAGGTGCAGCACAGGACATGTGGCACACAGAAGGGAATGGCAAGGGAGGAGTCAAGAGAAACAGAGGGTGGCTGCTGCCACCGCCTCCAATCATCTGCCAACTGTCGGTTCATTCTGCCTAATGATAGGGACAGCCCTGGAAAGCAGAAGGCGTGGCAGGCTAACACCCCAATCCTCACTCTCTAAAGCAGCCTGCCAGAATACCTCGCTGCTTCAAATATTGGTCTCTTTACACTTCTCTCACCTCTGCATTGGCAACGAGGGAACATTTTTCAGGAAAGCAGATTTGGCCCCAAGGGCAGATCTCCTTTCTACTGCCTTAGGAAACAGCTTGCCTAGAAAATTGGCAGGTACCAGGCAATTTTGTTAAGTATATATTGATAGGTGATCACGCTATTGTACATAAACCTATAAAAGAATACATCTTGCAGCTTCACTAATCAAGAGATTAGGATTCCTGAAGAGAAGTTGGATGTCAGCTACTGGGAATCTAGTCGAGGTATAGAGGGTTTCAAAGACCCACAAACAAAGCTATACCACCTGGCTATCATCATGGTTCACATTCAGGAATTGATTTCCTCACCTCCTAAGTTTATCATGCAAAAACAGACTTAATACTCTGTTCTGAGCACACCGCAGTCAACATGGGTCATTTATTGGAAAGAACCAAATTCTACTTTTCTTTAGAACAAATGTTATCAATATATATTTTTTAAAAATGCTAACAGAAGAGAGGAGAAAACCTTACAATATATTTTGGGGAACCAACAACTTCTGTAAAAAGTACCTTTGCCTTGGTTCTTAATAACCAGGCAAGAATTAAGATTTATTCTGGTAAAAGAGCAACTGCCTTTATTCTCCACTATATTCAACTTTACATTTGCATCAAGAGTTTTGGGCAGCATTATCCTTTCAAGCCCATGAAGAAAGTATAACTGGCCCTAGGCCAGCCAGTAAATTTTAGCACTGCATGAGCTTTGAATGGGACTTACTGGTCCACCTCCACCACTGTATCCCTAAAACCTGGTCCCGAGCAAAGACAGTCTTCACTCACTAGTAGGACAAAGTCCTGCTTAAGCTTGAAGTGGTACAGACTTCCTCGAATTACTATAAATAAGGGGTCACACATTTGGACTGGTGTTAGCAGCCAGCCATTATTGGTGGCTTCTTCTTTCTCTGTGGCTTCTGACAGATGTAGAGAACTGAAACCAGTATAATTTTTCTGCTGTGTATTTGGCTCCAAAAAGTCTCAAGCAAAAGCGATTCAATCTGCTTCTGAATGTTTCCATAGCCTGGTGGAGAGAGACTTGAACACACTCCCCCCCACCACGTATGTCAGATAATGTGGAGCGGGAAGAAAAGCGGTTTCCGACACTGGGCATAAAGAGAGAGGTCCTTCCCCACTGAGATCCAACACAATTCCCAGCAAATTTGCATGTAGTCCGCAAAAGCTTGTGCTGTAATATATTTGTTCAGCCATTAAGGTGCCACAAGACTCTTGGTTTTAGCAAATTTGGTAGAGCTGATGGTTTTATAGATAAAATAGAATCCAACATATACTTCCCACCCACCCCCTCCATTCCTTCATTTAGTTCAACCATAAAAAGTACCAGCTATGTAGTGTTACGGAAAATATCTGGCATCTGAAGGTGCTACTTTGCTGAAAATTGCTAAGGTGGGAAACACAGTGTTAAGAAAAGGCATAACAAACAAGGCTAGCCTTATCTGTCAAGTCTAGGCAGCTGGGTGGTCAACACTTTTCCTGCAGCACATTCTTCTCCCTCCCCAAGAAGTAGTAGGGATAGAAGATTCAATGCAAAGGGAGAGAGGGAAGGAAGGAAGGAAAGCTCAGGCAATAAGCAAGCAAGCAACTCCAGCAGAAGCTCACCAAAAGCTGCTAAATCAATGTTCTCTGCAAGAGTACCAAAAGGGGTCTGAAGAGGGCCTGGGTGTCAAGAAGTAGGACAGTTGAAGGGTGGGAGGGCTGTAATAGCTCAGCAAAGAAGACTATGTAGCAGGGTGGATAAAAAGAAAAAAATGGATTTTTTCATTTAAACTGGATTTTTTTGAGTTAAATCGGATTTTTAAAATAAAATGCTTTTGGAGGAAAAATATTTCTAAAGATAGTTTTCTATTTAAGTTACATTATAGTCTAAAGGCTATTCGTCAGGAAAGAAGGATTTGTGTTAAGTTTCTAATGTGTGCTAAAACTCAGACTGTGTTTTTTTTAATCGTTTAACCACATCAATTAACAAACATGGATACATATGCTATGTTATTGTTTTAGTTAAATAAATTGTTTAAATTGTTATTGAGGAAATGATTATTTTTCTCCTTCCAATAAAGTACAGCAGAAAAGTTGTCCAAATATAAACAATAATTTCATAATTATCTGTTTATGTATTTCTAATAGTATAACCAAATCAGTAATTTTTGATATAAGTGTAAAAACTACTCTGAAAATTTATTATTCCAAAAATGAAACTTTCATCTGTTTGTAAATATTAAGATTATACCAGCAAGAACAAGTCTTTCTGTAAAAAAGTGATTTAAATCAAGTCTTACTGACTAGTGATTTAAAGAGTGATTTAAACTGATTTGATTTAAATCAAATCAAATCCACCCTGCTATGTAGTGGCACAAACAAGTCTGAGCCTTTAGGAGGAAATGGGGGAAAGAAATATGGGATATATACTTCCAGACCTGCACAGGGGCACATCTACACTGTCACTGTGCACTTTTGCATACCACATCCTGGAGAATCCAGTTGAGGAATCCAGTTGGCTGGACAAGACGTGCAACACTCTGGCGCTAAGCTTTATGAAGAGGCATGTGGATGTAGGACCCTTCCTGGCTGTATGAATCCTGCTGCTAGAGATACAAGATAAAGACAGAAAATAAATCCTGCACTTGGGACAGCCACAGCTGGAGACAGACACAGGCTAAGAAAAATTAGGAGACACGGGCCAAAGAGGGAGTCAGTCCATAATCTGCAGCTTCCTAGTTTGCATTTCATAGGTGCAACGAGCAGAAAGACAACCTATCACAGTTCCAATGTCGTCTTTTGCCTCACGTCAATTCACAAGAGTACCTTGAAATTCAACACACACAACTATGGCATTTCTAAGAAAAAACAAAAATCACAAAAGCAAACCTGTTTGGAAATTTGGTTCTATCACCCCAAACCAGTTTGAGATTTTTCTACTGATAACCATGTACATTGTACATTACATTTATATTTCATCAATATATTACTTAGAACATCATGTTACTCAGATCATGTTATACATCAGCACACAAAAATATACATGAGACTCACATACAAAACCATGTGGTAACCCATATAGAGATGGCAGCAGCCAAGTTCCTTTCTGCCTTCTGAACACCAAGAAAATGGTAACACGCATTCCAAAAATGGCACCTTCCTAGTATTCTAGGACTTGAAACCCAGTGGATTTGCTACATCTTGGGAGTTAACCTTAAAATTAAAGTGCTCTTCAAAACGTTGGCATCTATAGTCTTTCTGATGCGAGACGACTACAAGAGAAGTCTTTTGCCGCTATGCGTCACACAGCAATGCAAACATTTACCACTCACTGCTGTTGTCAGAGAGCCTCAAATTCAGTAGTGCATCCCACCCCCTACCTCTAGTGTACATTCAAGAGTTTTTGTTTCATTTATTAATGTTGGTGGTGGATCCGGACGCTTCGTCTGCACTATCTTCTGTTTGGGATTTTTAATTTCATCTTCCTCTTCTGTTTCACTTTCGCACACATGGACGACGACACTGGGAGTGGATTCTGTTCCTGCATGAAGCTCATACTTCTCCCCTAGAGGGTAGGACAAATTACAGCATTATTGCATCAGCATGGTGGACAGAACATTATAAAAGGTGTGTGTGTATCTATATCTATATATCTATACATCTATACAGTGGTACCTTGGGTTAAGTACTTAATTCATTCCGGAGGTCCGTTCTTAACCTGAAACACCACTTTAGCTAATGGGGCCTCCTGCTGCCGCCGGAGCACAATTTCTGTTCTCATCCTGAAGCAGGGTTCTTAACCTGAAGCACTATTTCTGGGTTAGCGGAGTCTGTAACCTGAAGCGTATGTAACCTGAAGCGTATGTAACCTGAGGTACCACTGTATATCTCCCCTCTTAAATTCTAAACAGCGTATCAAAACTACAGGACAATTTGAGTAGAAATGACCTACTCAACATCACTTGCTCCCAGTCCCCTTTTTTGCCTCACAAACAAAGTTTGCCTCACAAACAAAGCAACTTCCAACTTGTGGTGCCAACAACCAGCACCACTGGGGAGCAGGAAATCAATCTGCTCAAACTGTGCAGAATCAAATTTTAAACAATCCATTCCAACTTCACATCATAAGTTTTGTGGTTATGGAATTCCGTTTACATTTTGTACCAAAATTATTCTTTTTACCTATAGTCCTTTATTGCAGTCTATTGCAGACAGAAAAATTCACAAAAGTTATTAAATGACAGACATTTATGGTAGCCCCCTCACCCCTCACTCATATTAGTCATTTGTGGTCCCAAAACAAAGCAAAGCTTTTTTTTTTTTAAAAAAGTTTCCTTTCATAGTCATCTCGGGACCATTTTTACGTGTCACAGGTTACCAGGCAAGTGGCAATTTACAAGCCTGGTGTTATCATTTTTTCTAATATAGAAATGGAGAAAGCAAGGCAGAAAAAAGCATTCCTACCAGGGCCCAATTTTGAAACAGCACAGAGCAAGTCATAGTTTATCATGGGAGTGGCATCTTCACTTGGCTTCCACCCTACTGGTGGGGATGCAGGTGGCGATATCAGGAACTGTTTGACAGGCTGTGGTGGCAAGAGGTAAGATTTGTCTCCCACTTCATTGGGCACCTGAACCTGAGAAAACAAATGCAGTCAAAACAGTAAGAGGAGGACATTTTTCTCTTGAAAGTAGTTCTTAACTGTTTTTCTAGCCTAGCCACACAATTCAAAAACCTCTTTCACTGACTGGAGAAGGAATCCAGATACTAAATGCAGTTTCCTTCCCTATAGCTATTTTAGTTAAACATTGACCATGCCGTCAGTATAGAATACATTGACTAAGCTCTTATCAAATGCCTACACTACAAATGTACTACAGAATGGTTTTCAGTTCTTAGCTCATCCATTCTTCCAGCTGGGGATGCCACTATCATCCATTCTTCCAGCTGGGGATGCCTGGCAATTTTATAGCCAGGGATCTGCTCAAAGCTATCCACTGAATCGCTGGCTAAGCAAGGAACAGATCCCCAGCCTCATGACTAATGAAATGACTACATTTAGGGTCGTGCATGTGCTGTGATTGTGCGTAGGGACGAATATCGTATGCGACTGCAGTATTTTCTTCTTTACAATAATGTTTCTAGCGCTTATGGCTGTGAAGTGTATGACTGATTTCCGATGAAATAAAAAAGCCAGGAATGGCCAAACAAGAAGCCCAGTGATGGTGGGAGGGAAGGGGAATAGTCACGCCCTGTTTGGATTCTTACTCCACTTCTTCACTACTGAAGCGAGAATAAAATGAACACAAGACAAAAAATGAATAATTGTATGAGGTAAGAGAAATGCAGGTCACAGGAACAATACTTTCTAAGGGTAGAGTTTTACATTTTTTTTTAAAAAAGCATTGAGTGCATAGAGCCCTGACCCTCTATAGTGAAGTACAGCAAGGAACATACTGGCTTGTGTACATTCCTTTCTGAAAGGAAAACATAGCCTTATGGCCACCAACTGTTCTGGTTGGGGTTGCACTAAATAATATATAATGTTTGAGAATTCTTGGAAGACTGGGTGAGGTCCCTGCAGACTGGAGGCAGGCAAATGTCTCCTTAGAAGATGATGTGATTATTAAGACCCAGCATAAGTTTTTCAAAAACAAGTCATGCCAGATGAATATCATTTCCTTTTTTGATAGTTACAAGCTTGGTGGGTGAGGAGAATGGTGTGGGTGTAGTGTATCTTGATTTCACTAAGGCTTTTGACAAAGTCCCCCATGATATTCTTGCAAGGAAGCTGGTAAAATATGGGCTGGATGAGGTAACTAATGGTTCCTCTTCATCCAGAAAAAGGTGACAAGTGGGGTGCCACAGGGTTCGGGCCTGGGTCCATTGTTGTTCAATAACTTTATGAGTAACTTGGATGTAGGGATAGGGGGCATGCTCATCAAATTTGAAGATGACACCAAACTTGGAGGGGTAGCTAATGCCACAGAAGACAGCATCGGGATTCAAGATGGCCTTAACAGATTGGAAAACTGGGCCCAAGCTAACAAAACGAATTTCAATAGGGACAAATGTAAGGTTCCACACTTAGGCAGGAAGAACCAGCTGCGCAAATATTAAATGGGGGGGGGGACCCCTGGTTTTCCAGTAGTTCATGTGAAAAGGATCCAAGCTTAACATGAGTCAACAGTGTGGTGCAGCAGCAAAAAAAGCTAAAGAGGAGATATGATAGCCATTTTCAAATTTCTAAAGGGCTGGTCACATGAAAGATGGAGAAAGCTTGTTTTCTCCTGCTCTGGAGGGTAGGACCTAAACCAAAGGATTCAAGTTACAAGAAAGGAGATTCTGACTAAACTTTCTGATGGTAAGAGTTGTTTGACAATGGAATGGACTCCTTTGGAATGTGGTGGACTCTGCTTCACTGGAGATTTCCAAGCAGAGGTTGGATGGTCATCTTGATGGTCATCTATAATGTCTCTTGCTTGTCTGGATGTAGAAATGAGGCTATCCTACAAAAGGTAAAAATTACATTTGTTGCCTGCTCACTTTTGTCTCTGGACTAGAACAGAACAGGTCAAAAAGACAGGCAGTGTTTGCCACCAGGTGTTTAAATTGCTACTGGAAAAATACATGGAAGGCTTAATAAATTATCCACAAGGGGTAAGAGAGATAAGGTGCTTCACACCTGGATAAGAGTGAGCTCACCTTGGATAGGAAGACAGGATACAAATCTCGACAAACATGCATGCATGCATACCTGGGCAAAATACAGCTTGAGTTTTTTCCCATTGAAGTCGGTCTCATGAAGTTCTATTCGTGCTCTTGCTGCTGCTTCTGGATTGCTAAAATTTATCCTTACTCTTCTAAAGCTTTTAAATAGCTGGAATGTAACATGTTCATCGTAGATTGAGAAGAGAGCTTCAAACCGTTCCTAGGGAGTGAAACAGAACATTTTTGCTGTTAAGGTTCCTCAAAGTTTACTACTGCAGGTTAGCACTACAAAATCAAGTTGGTAATGTTCTTTAGTAGAGTTCTACCTACACCTGCATTGAGCATCAGTAGAAAAACAAAACCAACTGCCTCATATTTATGTAAATAGGAGTTATATTCAACAAAAGATTGTATATAATGTAATGCTTGCAGGGCCATCTAGTGGCCAATCTCAATGTCTTTTACATACTAGGATATGAAAAAGGTGCAAAGTGTTTTACAGTTAACTAGCTTTTTCACACTTCAAAACAAAGTGTGTGGGGGGAATTCCACCTTCAGGGTTTTCCTTTTATAGATTTTACATTCACACTGAACTTTCATTTGTGACTATTTGATAATCTCATTTGCATGCACGGGGATCCTATGAAATAAAGCATTGAAGCCAAGAGATAGTGATTTATGGTAATCAGGGATTTGAATTCTGGTTTGACAGAAACTTAATCTTGTGAAGTGCCCCTGAGGAAGGCTGTCATCAACTGAAATATATTGATCACCTTATTGTTTCACAGGGACTATTACTACTGATAAAGTTTTATCTTTCAGTGATATTTTGAGGCTTTGCCTCTTCTTTTGCCTCCTGTTGTTTTTGTCTTGTCTATCCCCCCCCCCCTTTAACAGGGATTAGACTAGTGGATCTCAAACTTTCTTCTCCATGCCACACGTTCAGAATAAAAATTTGTTCGTGCCACACCATTCCTTTTATTGGCAAGAAATATATTGAAAACAAAAAGAAAGAACTCCTAGCAGTGCTTGATTTATAACATAGAACACAACTACTTTATAATATGATCATGGGACATCCAGAAAGTATAAAACAATGCAGATACATAAGAACATGAATCATTCCCAAGTATAACTATAAACAAGCCTCTTAAATATGTACCTTAAGGATGTATACAAACTCAATGAGGTGTGTGATCTTACTTTTGCTGGGTAATCATTATTTATATTAGGTCTAATTTGAGACAAACTAACATCTCCTCATCAACACAAATAAGCCTTTCTCTCTTCTGATCTTTCATATTTGTCAGAGTTGAAAATCCTTGTTCACAACAATATGCCATGCAGAATTGTAGAAGAATAGCCAATGCTCTTGAAGAAAGACATGCATACTGTTTCTGGTTGTACGCTCCCCAAAAAATCTTATGATACAATACGATACCACACACTGGAATGTTTAAATCCTACTTGGATTGTCCCTGAATCTTCCCGCCACACTTGCCATCCTCTCCTGCCAACCAGTGTGGCGCTTCACACCATTTGAGAACCCCTGCCACAGTGATCAGGAGGAACCCCTGCTACCAAAGGTCTGGCCGCCGTCCCATCACCTGGAGCACCCATGGCAGGGAAACCGAGGAGGTGGGAATTTCCAAGGACGCCAGAGTGCAGCAATTCGTTGCTGCTGGTGGTCAATGGAGTGGGGGGACGATCCTGGATGTTGGGACTCCCATTGCCACTAGCGTCGCTTGTTTGGTACTTAGAAAGGCCTTGAGGATCGCATGTGGCCTGCATGTTGGACCACCCCTGCTGTAGATGAAAAGGCTAAAATAAGTTTTTTTCAAATGGGTGGAGAATTTAAGTACTAAGATCTTTCTTGAGAATAACTTTTTAGTAAATAATGTGATTGAAAGCTACTAATATGTGTTGTGTCCATGCTACTTACATGGGAAGGCAACTGATAGTTTTTAAAATGCTGTAGAAGAACTGGTATTTTTAAAAGCAAGCTTATTCATAGGACTCAGTAAGCCACCATCCCTCTGAATGAGTTCAATCTCATTGATGACCTTGTATTTCTGCTGACTGATGACTCACCAGGCAGCCACAGTAGTTTCATCTGACTCATTTTTTACTAGAAGTTTAGAACATGAGGCAGCTAGAAAAGCTGCAGGGATCTAGCGTTAACAATTCATACATCCGATAGTGTCAACAGATGTAGATATTTACAAAACATTGCTAACAGGCAGGCAATTTGTACATGCATTCCTATCATTATTAATTCAACTTCTTGCCCACACTTCACTACAAGGTACAGCAATTTAAAAATACACTACTAAAACCAGTTTAAAAGAAATAGAATAGGATGGGTCCTAAAAAACATCTGTCAGATGCCAAAGGCCAGGGTAGATACGTGCAAGTTCAGCACATGAGGGAAATTGCATAAGGTACCAGATGCACCTTTGTGGTGAGGGAATTCCACAACTTAGCAGCTGCCACAGAAAATGTCGTCTCCTGGGCTGCCAGTCCCCAAATTGTGAGGGCAGTGAAACAAGAAAGCCCCTTTATATGTAGATGTTTTAATATGGTTAGTGATGTAAGACGGTCCTACCACTTACTGGCATCATACACACAGGTCATGTTATGCTAGTGATACTCGAATACCCTCCTGACCCTGTGGGACACCCATGATCAGAAAAATGGTGTGGGGGGTAAAGAGTTAATCCAGGGGTGGGAAACCAGTGGCCCTCCATAAATTACTGGACTACACCTCCCATTATCGCTAACCTTTGGTCATGCTGGCTGATGAAAGTTGGACATGTGGAGGGCCACGGGTTCCCATTCCTGGGTTTAAAAACTTCCCTGCCTACATTTCACTTAAAATTGAATGTCAGGCTAATGAATCAGAGAAGGCAACAGAGTTGAAGCTGTGCATTTCCACTCCATCATCTGTGGCTGACTATTTTGGAAAGATGGAATTGCTGGTGGATCCAGATGTATGAAATGTAGAGACCAGGCATTGAGCAAGTATACAGACCTTGCACCAGACAAGTATGATACACATTCACTAGGAGATGAAATATTCTTTTATCAGGGATTTGGTAATATTGCTCCATAGAAGAAGCCAGCATTAGATAGGAAGCGCAAGTAGTATATCATCACACCATTAATCCATCTTGCTCAACACTAACTGCACCAGGGTTTTCAGCTTGAGGGCCACATGCTGGCTGGGGGGGGGGGGGGAGGGAGAGAGAGAGACAAAAGTTGGGCAGAGCAATAGATGTGACTCACTTTTGTAAAGCAGGCTACATTCCAGACACAGGGAAGTCTGAGGTTTCTATCTGCTGCTCCTCCATTTCTCCGTCCGAACAAGAATAAGTAATTATCACAGTTCAAAAACACATTCCAACCAGGCAAAAAACAAAACAAAACTTGAGGAGGATTTGGAGCAGGGTCAGTGAGGGACATGGGCTGGAGAGGGTCACAGGCCTGATGTTCCCAATGCCCGGTCTACACTAACAGGCCGCCGCAATTTTAGTGAGAAGACAGGCTGTACAGTGGTACCTCGGGTTAAGAACTTAATTCGTTCCGGAGGTCCGTTCTTAACATGAAACCGTTCTTATCCTGAAGCACCACTTGAGCTAATGGGGCCTCCCGCTGCTGCCACACCTCTGGATCACAATTTCTGTTCTCATCCTGAAGCAAAGTTCTTAACCCGAGGTACTATTTCTGGGTGAGCGGAGTCTGTAACCTGAAGCGTCTGTAACCTGAAGCATCTGTAACCCGAGGTACCACTGTAGTGGCAAGACATAAAAAAGTCTGCTTAAAACAGAGCAGCATGCAATAGCAGTATTGTTGTTGTTGTTTAGTCGTTTAGTCGTGTCTGACTCTTCGTGATCCCATGGACCAGAGCACGGCAGGCACTCCTGTCTTCCACTGCCTCCCGCGATTTGGTCAAACTCATGTTGGTAGCTTCGAGAACACTGTCCAACCATCTCGTCCTCTGTCGCCCCCTTCTCCTTGTGCCCTCCATCTTTCCCAACATCAGGTTCTTTTCCAGGGAGTCTTCTCTTCTCATGAGGTGGCCTAAGTATTGGAGCCTCAGCTTCAGGATCTGTCTTTCCAGTGAGCACTCAATAGCTGTATACAAAACTCTTTAAGCCAGAATGGTTATACTATGACTCTCCAGCTGTTGTTGGACCAATTCTTATCAGCCCCAGCCAATAGTCAGGGACCAGTTTTATGTCCAGCAACACCTGGAGGATTACAGGTTAGCCACCCCTGCTTTAGGCCAATAAAACTGACCTCTGCAAGGATGTTTAATTTTATAATAAATTTAATTCAAGAAACTGTTAGAAGAACCAGCTAAACAAGGTAATAAAAACCTCATCAGAATGCAAAAAAAAATCCCATCCAGCAACATACTATCTTCAACATATCACACTAGAAATAAGCACCTTTTAAAAAGATACTGAACTATTTCACTTCCACTGGGTGCAAACTCTGAAAAAGAAAGGTCTACTAAGAAAACAACTCACCCCCTCATGAGAGCAGGCATCTTTTAGTTAGTTGCATTTACCATCACCCACCCAAGCAGCAATAGGAGTGTTATTACATCAGCTATTACATAATTCTCTCTTCTATCCAAGAGCTGTTAAGTAAGCTGCTTTTAAAATTATATGCATATCTAATATGACAACATGTTGCCAGCTCCTTTTCCTGGGGATGGAAAGATGCTTTAGTTTCCCCCTGGTGTATTTTGGGCCCCAGGAATCTAAACACACACCTATTGAATATGCCCTTGCTGGAACCACTGAGGCAAAGAAATTCTCATTTATGGATGCCTAGGGCTACTTGCTGCCAAAAATAAATATCTTATTTCACTATTTAACCCCCTTTAAGCCATAGAACTCTGGCACAGAAGGGCCCCCCAAGGTCAGGGTTTGGGGGCTGTGAATTGTAAATTGAGAGAAGTGCTTGCAATAAAATAAAAGTATGCAGCGTAACACACATCATCTCCGGTCACATTTGCCCAAGATGACCTTGTGCAAAGGAGGCACAATTTTGTTAAGTCACCATGTTTTTCAGAACATTGGGAAATGAACATGCAGAGGCAGCCAAATGAATAGATCAGGCTTATGGGATAACATATCAGGCAGTTACTGAGATGAGATAATAAGGATTATAGGAAACAAGACCAAAATAATCATACCGGGTTATTTTTGCAGTGAAGCATTCCCGGGATGGGTCCCTGCCTCCTTTGCTTTATGCAGTGAGCCAGAAACAACAACTGCACAGAGCTTGGCTACATAGCAGATGAGCTCTACGCAGAATGCAAGGCAGGAAGAGATAAGTATTTCCATGATGGGGTCAGACCTGTAAGTATCCATGATTTTCTAGTAAACTAGAAATCTCAGATAATGGCCAGCTTTAAAAGACTGATAAAATGCAACAGTTGGATTGACAAGACCTATCCACCCACAGGTTGGAACTTCTGTAACCTGCTTAAATATATATTTCCCTCAAATTTAAATATCAAAGGGTGTTCAAAATAAGCAGGACAAACGTAAGAAAAAATAGTTTCAGAAGGTGGTGTGGGTTTAGCTACACAACACACCCAATAGTTGCACAGCACATTTTCAGCAACAATGGTTCAATAAATATTTTCAGCTTTTTATTCTGCTCAATCCCAGATGCTCCGTGTTTACAACACTGTATATACAACAAATAAAAGTAGATAAGTGTTAATCTCTGCACATGACCTACTCTCAATTCCCCTTTCCTTGTGTCCATTTTTTTTTTTTTTTTTAGTTTTTAAGTTTGATGATAGGACCAGTTTCTCTTTTTCTCCTTCTTCAAACAGTAGCTAATAACATGGTTGGGGCGTGGCATTCACCTGATCTCCTGGCAGCTGAGTTGCCACTGCTTTCTGGGACGGTGAATGGCAAGACAGAAGGAAAGTGGTCATGGTTCAAATGTACTGGCAGGAACACTGGTACATTTGCCCCCCACCAACCTCCCTGCTGCACTGCAGGAGGCAGAAATGACTCAGCTGTCAGGCGAGGCAACTCCCACCACCCAACCATGCTGCCTGCTACTGAAAAACACACAGATACTCCCACCCAGGCTTGCTCCCATGGCCCTATGGTTTGAGAGTCCTCTCCCTTTTTATAAACTGCTGTTTGTTTTCCAACCAAGGAATTTTATGAAATTAATAAATCAATAAACACTAATCCTAAAACATCTGACCCTGAAATTATAAGCATTCAAACCCCACCCCACCCCACTGGAGTTTTGAATGTCACCTTTCTGATGCTTATCTCTCACTCTAGAGAGCTCTTATTCATTTAGATAGGATGCATAGTATATCTTCCCTACTGGATTCCTTTCCTAATCTTTTAATGCCTCCAAGAGCCTCAAACAGAGGAAAAATACCTCCCATGCTAGACTAAACTATTTCTTCTTCTCCTCAGCAGATTATATTTCCTTTCTAACATGGGGTATGTGTGTCAGCATTCACCAAAACTACTCCTTTTGTATTCTTTAATACTACCATACTTAATCTGGTATCTGAAACTGTCAGGTTTAAATTTCTCATAGTGTAATCTTATGCATGTCCACCCATAAGTATGTCCCAGGTAAGTGTGAATAATAAAAGAAGGCTGCAATATAAGACTGTGCATAAGACTGAATGGTGTTATGGAAACATCTCCATAAACAGAGGTGAATATTAGTAGCTAACATTATTTCAGCAAAACTGAATGCTGATCAAATGTTACAACTAACTCCTGCTATATCAGAAATTAAGAAAAACTGGTGTTTATTCAACATTCAAGGTCATGTTAGCTCCTCTGTCAACTGCAAAAAAAGAAATCTGAAACACAAGACTGGAAAATGTAATTCAGAACAATATAATTCAGCCTGATTTGTATCTGAACCATATTATGAACAGTTTTAGTCAGTGAAATTGTAGACTTGCCATTCTGCTTAAAAGCTTTTTTTGGGCACCACAAATATCAGCCAGCTGCAGAAGCTACATTTCAGTTCCAAGAAACTATGGTTTTTTGGAGCAGGAACAAGCAACAAGCTCCCTTCTCCCTTCTTGAATGCCCAGCTGCAGATACTAACTGATTTTTTAATCAGTTTCCCTAGTTAATTTGTGATGCCCCAACAGAGAAACTGTGGTTTAAACACTCCTTACAAACATGAGGACAGAAGGAAAATATTTTTTTTGGGGGGGGGGGAGTGGGATCACATCACATTTGCAAAAAAGGATAGTTTGTTGGAATGGAAATAGTGTGTCTGAACCCAACTAACACCCACCAGCTGATGGAATTCTGGTCAACCTAAATTACAGCCCGTGGGGAAAAAGAGGTAGGGAATAGGAAGCAGGCTGCATGGGCTTTTAAAACTTTGATTCCAGAGTCTAGATGTTTACAAATACTTACCCAACAACTGTTACACTCAATTTTATTGTATGTTTGCAATTTTAAGATATTCTGTTTGAAATAGATGAAAGATTAACCCAACTCTAGGGAACAGTATTAAGGCTATTTAAATTGTGATGAATGGCATTTTAAACAGACTATAAAAAAGAAGACACTAAACGGCAAGTCTTTATTCCCTTTAAAAAAACCCACATGAGAGATCTGTAGCACACAAAGCTTATCTAAAATCCAGCAGAAAAAAACCCATGTTTTGTCAGCAACACATATTATAAAAATGTAAATCTATATTAATCCAGGAACACATTCAGCCTTGCACAGAGCTGTCATGGAAACATGCCTGCTTACGCATGATCTACCTTACTCTATGACTGCCATGACAATGAAAAGTAATAATAGTGTTTTACTCCCTCTACATGAATAAATATCTGTTTGTTTTAAATAAAGATGACAGAGAGGGAGAAGAATTTAAAAAGCAGTTCAATATTTAAATGATTTTGAGAACTTCAGGATCAGATCTCAATTACAGCATTCACACTCCTGGAAGAGGTCTATTTGCTTATACAAGACCTGTTTCTTCAAAGCATTCTATTCCTCCAAAATTATAGGAACTTAAAGTGACCCAGAGAGAGCCATTCTAAAATGCTATAGAAGCTAATCTAAGTTCCAAGGCATATTCTAAAGCCTGGTGTGTGACTAATTCAGCAGCTTTGATATTTTCATTATCTGCCTTGGTTTTCTTCAGAAAGAAATGTGCAGCCTTGCTATAGGCAACAAGGTACTTCATGCAGGTGAGTGAGCTGGCTAAGGGTGTGTGTGTGGAGAGCTCCAGCCTCCCTTTGTGCCCAGCACGGTAATGAAATAGTCTCTGCCAGCCCTCAGCAAGCTATTAAAATTCTGTGGGGATATTTATGAGGCTTGAAATGTTGGATACCTCAAAAATTGTTTGCAGAACAAACTGGCCTTCCCGTGCTTAAGGTTGCAATCCTATGAATGTTTACACTGGCCCAAATCTCAACAACTGCAGCAAGGATTGCAATGCATAAACCATACAACTACTGCTCTTTACTGTAAGCAATGCCAACTCTGTTTCTTGATTTACATAGCAATCACAATCTTTGCTTTCTAAACAAGTAGTTAATGCAAAAGTATGGGCAAGTTAGATGAAAATTTTGAGGTAATCTAAAAAGCACATGGAGCTTCTGCAAGAGTGGGTTTGTTTACAAGTATCCATACCTGGTACATGTTGTCGTCTTCATTGAAATGAAGAGGGAAATTCTACATGTGCATTCATACAAGATGCGCTTAATATAAGAAGGAGCTTCTCTGTTTAACCTGGGAAATGTTTATCATATCTTAGGGAGGAGCAAAGGGACTGTATGTGTGCCCATAAAACAAGATATGACAGGCCAAATCACTCTTATGCACATGGCTGATTTAATAAGTAGTACTCAAAACACCAGGGACGCGGGTGGCGCTGTGGGTAAAAGCCTCAGCGCCTAGGGCTTGCCGATCGAAAGGTCGGCGGTTTGAATCCCCGCGGCGGGGTGCGCTCCCGTTGCTCGGTCCCAGCGCCTGCCAACCTAGCAGTTTGAAAGCACCCCCGGGTGCAAGTAGATAAATAGGGAACGCTTACTGGCGGGAAGGTAAACGGCGTTTCCGTGTGCTGTGCTGGCTCGCCAGATGCAGCTTGTCACGCTGGCCACGTGACCCGGAAGTGTCTGCGGACAGCGCTGGCCCCCGGCCTCTTAAGTGAGATGGGTGCACAACCCCAGAGTCTGTCAAGACTGGCCCGTACGGGCAGGGGTACCTTTACCTTTACCGTACTCAAAACACCATGCATTTGAGGATCTACTTCTTATTTTTTTCCATATTATTTTTTGGGTGGTAGTGTTACTGTTGCAACTCAATAGTGGGTGCCAATACAGACCCACCAGTTGAACATCCAAGCTGTAGAAGATTCTTCCAGACCACTGTCTGGAACTAAAGAAAAGCTCAGTACAATACCGAACATTTCCCATTCACTTCACTTTCTGCATAATCTATTCTTATCTGGCCCCTCATAAAAAACAAAGCAATATCATATGTGTATTTGGGTCATGTGAACTTAAAGTTGCCTGTATCAGATAAGTTACCAGTGTAAGATATAAAGACACACTTTTTTTACAGGCATTTTAATAGATCAACACTAGTTTGGTCCATGTCTTACCTTTTGCTCTTGAACTTCAAACACTGCTTCATGAACACTACAGGCGAAGAGTGAGGTAGGCAGGTCACTTAAATCCATCATCTCTTCCAAGTCTTCTTCATTTTCTCCAAAAATCATTTCTTCCTCTTCTTCTAGGTCACTGCTGTAAAGATCTGACTGACTGTCACTCCATGCCTTCATTGTATCTCTAATCATTGTCCACTCAAAGCAACCTTCCTTAATTTGTATTCCAGACTTGAAGCAGGAGTCTGCCTAAAAAGAAAACAAGAGAATTGTACGGTACTGTTTTACTTGAAGTTTTAATGTTTAGTTATCACGTGCAGGAAAAAGATCTATGGGAAGGTAGTTTTTAAAAAACAACAACTGAGACCATTCTTTCAAGTGTGAGAACTTGTCATTTATTTGAGATTTCTGAATTGCAGGGGGTTGGACTAGGATGACCCTTATCTATTCAGATGACTGATAAAATATAGTTTTGTATGAAGCTTTATCACTAGAGTGGCCAAAATAGCACTCACAAACAGCTGAATGACATTTATTTGTTCTGTCTCTAAAAGGACATCAAGGAGGAGCAATGACAAGTTTTTCCAGTAAGCAAGTTCCACAGAAACAGAGCTACCACTGTGAACACCCTGTACCTTGGTCCCTCCAAAGTTTGCAGCCAGAGCTGAGCCTCATAGATCTTGATCACATATACTAGTCAGTGAAGAAACCTAGGATGCTAAACAAGATTACTTATTAGTATGCTGAGGCTGCAATCTGATTTGGAAATAAGTGCTACTGAACAAAGAAGTTTTTACTTCTTACAAACAATCAGAGGAGAGAACTGGAGAGGCTGGAAGTTGTTTAGTTGCTTTGTTAATGAGGCACATGGCATATCTCATTTGGAACAGCGAAATCAGTAAGCCTTCAGGAAAAGCTGGCAGGGCACTGATGTGTAGGGGCAAATCTGGTCCTAGAGTCTTGACTAGCAAGGCCCAGGCCAGGCCAGGCCAAAATTGCGGACCCCTCTGAACATTACAAACTGTAAAAAACTTTACAGAAGTACTTACTATTGGTGTGTTTAACAATGAAAGTTATTCAAAATGTGTTTGGTACTATCAGCTTAATAAATGGTGTTTGTAGAAGCCGTGCGAATAGCTTTCAATAATATTCTGCTGGTTTCAATTTCCAAGGAAACAATGTTTAGGAAAATAATTAAATATTTAGAAATATATTGACTTAATCAATATTTCTGCCGGTGTGCATTAACAGTCAACAATGTACATTTTAAAGTATTGTCCAAATTATATCAGCCAGCTGGATATTCTCTAGAATTACAAAATGAAGATATATGCTTCATAAAACATACATATAAAGGTAAAGGTAAAGGTACCCCTGCCCATACGGGCCAGTCTTGCCAGACTCTAGGGTTGTGCGCTCATCTCACTCTATAGGCCGGGAGCCAGCGCTGTCCGCAGACACTTCCGGGTCACGTGGCCAGCGTGACAAGCTGCATCTGGCGAGCCAGCGCAGCACACGGAACGCTGTTTACCTTCCCGCTGGTCAGCGGTCCCTATTTATCTACTTGCACCTGGAGGTGCTTTCGAACTGCTAGGTTGGCAGGCGCTGGGACTGAATGACAGGAGCGCACCCGCCGCGGGGATTCGAACCGCCGACCATGCGATCGGCAAGTCCTAGGCGCTGAGGTTTTACCCACAGCGCCACCCGCGTCCCTAAAAAAACCCCATACATATACAAATCAATAATTCAGTGGAGTTCCACACTTAAGCTTGAAAACACTTAAAAAGTAGGGACTTCTCTGCTCCCCAGTCCTTGTCACATTCTCAAGGTGCCATACCACAATATCATCAGTACTCCAATAACTGGTCCTGAAGCAAAAAGAACACAGGACACAGCAAAGAAAAGAAAATATATTTCAAACTCCTGTGGCCTTCCCTGAATCACAACAGTAAGTTAGCTACATTGTAGCTGGGGCACGTCTACACGATATATATCAGACTGAAATGAGAACAAGGCATGGCATGCAATTTAACCCCTCACTCAACCCTGTTGCGACACATGGCTTCCAGCAGAGATTGTGGGGGCTTGGTTTGTGCATGGGGGAAAGAACTATATGAAGTAATTCACCCACAGTGCAGGAATACATATATTAGGGGGGGGGGGAATAGTAAATCAAATCAAAATGACTATATATCTATGAAATCAGCAGCTTTTGGGCAGCAATATGCCCAAAATGTGCCAAATATCTAAGATAGAGCAGTGTGGGGTAGGAGGAGAAAAGTATCAGAAATATTCAGTTATATACATCAATGTACAGTGGTACCTTGGTTTAAGAACACTCCTGTTTATGAACGATTTGGTTTATGAACTCCGCAAAACCGGAAGTAGTGTTCCGGTTTGTGAACTTTACCTTGGGCTACAGACGGAAACTGAATGGTAGAAGGGCACCAGCGGCGGGAAGCCTCATTAGGGAAAGCGCGTCTTGGTTTAAGAACGGTTTTGGTTTAAGAATGGACTTCAGGAACGGATTAAGTTCGTAAACCGAAGTACCAGAGTATATTATAATGGTTGGAAACAGCCTTAGGTTAAAAATATTAGATGGCCATTACTTTAGTCAGTCAATAAAAGTTTCAGGAATGATACAGGACACTACATTGTTTGTAAGAGAGAACAGAAATAAGTAGCAGTATCATCATTCCATAGACAGGTGACTTCACAAGTCAAGTCCCAAACATTTCAGTTTGGAAGATGAGTAGGAAAGCAGAGCAATGAGGAACTTTCTTTAAACCATTATATTTAAACCAATTATATACCATTTAACTACAGTAGGTTTTAAAAAAAAAATATTGGCGTTCTTTCTGCTTAGAGGCTAACTTTGCATGAACATTTAGTGCTCAAGAAGCAGGACTCCGCAGCCAAAATATTTACTGCATATTTGTTTTTTTATGTTAAGCACATAATGTTTGGGTGGGGGTGGTCCAACTGTTAACTGAGAAATTTAGTACAGAATTCTAGAAACCCAATTCAGCATTGCATCTTCCTTAAACTGAGAAGGGAGGGGCACTGATGAAGAAGGGAACACAAACTGAAACAATTTGCTTAAAGGATCAGGCTACGATTAAAGAGCAGCATTTTCTGCTTTCTGTAAACACTCTGTCTTTACAAGGAGGATTGCAAAGTGACATTTTTAGTAAAAAGACCTTCAACAGAAAGAAATGCTGATCTACGAAGAAATCTACAATGCAGCAAAATACATTGTGTTATCCGATGAAAAGGAGGTTACAGCTACAGTACAGAACACTAGCTTCAAGCTTTATGGGCTGCTGAACTGAGATGACATAAGTAACCTTAAATGACCTCTGTTTCAGTTTTTCCATTTACAAACAGATAACAATAGACTGACAATTGCAAGGTTCTTAAAGAGAACCACAACCCATGACTGGGTACAAATTGGCTCATGAACTTTTTGTTCTTATAATATAACAAAGTGACTAATAGATTGAATCAAGAGGTTGGAATTTTATGCATTTAAAGATTGCCTGTAATCTTTTTGCAATGAAGAACTAAAAACTGATGGAACTGCTTTGAGTTGAGGACTGGTTGTGAAAACTGTGTGAAACTGCATCAACAGAAAAAGTAATAATATACACATAGGAGTTTTGAAATTAAATGGTCCATTGTACTTTTAAGTTTTAAAAATCAAAACCATGTATGAAATACAAAAGTTTTGCTTAATGACCTGATTTACTATTTCTCAGTAGAGAGATTTTAAAAGTAAAAAGGCACACAGAACCTGTGTGTGTGTATTCAGGCACTGAAAGCAAACATATAGCATTGCTGCGGTATTTAATATCCCTTATTATTTAGCAGCCTACGACTATCATTATAACATGATTTGTGGCCACTTTCTTACTCATCTTTTGGTAGAGTGGGTTGAGTTATACCTGCCTGTGTGTGTGTTTTACATTTTATTCTGGTTTTTATACTTGGTTTTAATGATTGTATCAGTTTGCAAGTTGTTTTGGGACACTTCTTGGAAAAACAATAAAAAATAATATCAACAACAAAGAAAGAGGAGCTTTAAGGAGTTGTTCTTAGGCTTATATGGAAAGATATTCATTCTATTATTTATTTTAAAATTTCACAGAAAAACAATTTAAATCTTTGACTGAGAAAACCGAGCACATGTCCACATTTAAATTTAAGCTAAAATGGTCTTCTAGAAAAGGCAAAACATTTTTTACCCAAATAACGCATGAGCATGTGAGTTTTCATAATCTATGATGTAATGTGGTAAAATTATACTTATTTCCTTCTGTAACACTACAGTGTACCATTTCTCTGAAGAATGTATGTTTTACATAAGGAAATTTGTAAAACTGAATGTTGTTCTACAGAAGATGCTGACAGAAAAGAACAGAAAAAGTATTTTTAGGGTAAGAAAATAAATTGTCAAACATTTTTACTGAGCACCTTTTATTTGCATTGCTAGAATTAAAGCAAAAAGAGGATTTTATAAAAAGTAATGGTGGGGATGAAGGCAAACACTTACTACCTGAAGCGGTTTGAAACTTAGGCTGCAATCCTAAACACATAGGAACAATCCCCTCTGAACACAGTAGGGCATATTTCCAAATCACATGGCAGAGAATTCTGCTTTTAATCTACCACCGCTTAAAACTCTGATGTTCATGACTTGGGAAGGCAAAATCTGTAAACTGATGAAGCAGAAAAATAGAAAAATATTTCCAAAGTTAATTCCTATGCTACAAAATGCAAGCTTACCCAAACTGCAAAGGACAGATACGTAGGTATATGAATGCAAGTAGCTTGATGTTAAAGATTATTTTCCATTTCCACTTTAAGGCAAACATTTACCTTTTGGATCCACATGCAGGACACAGAGAATGAACCCACGGGTTCCTTTAACCTTTGTGCCTGTGCCTATGACATACTTGGTTGTGCTGACAAACCCATCTGCACCAATCAATGAGGAAATTATACATTCTAATTGAAACAAGTCAAGAACTCCACCTCTTCCCTAATGGAAACATTATTCTCCCCACCCCATCCATTACCACCACCACCTCTTCCTCCTCCTCTTTGGATGAGGAGAGTGAATTATCATTCTATCAGAAGTAATGGGGAACCTTGGTTTCTCAGTCTATGAACAAGCAGCAATGAGAATACCAGAAAGAAATTAGAAATATCTGCTGCCAGTTTAAAACTGTGGTTTGCTTTAACTATGGTTTCAGAACAAGCAACAATCTGGAACCACAATATGATCCTGGCTTGATGTCACTAAACAAGCCACAAGTCTGAGGGCTCATCCACACCTACCATCTGCCCTGTCCTTTACTGGTCTTTGTCTGAGTGTGGTGGTTTGGGGGTTTTTTGGTTTTTATTTTGCCCCACCACTTTCCCCAGGAAAACCCGCTCTTTAATGCTGAATTGGAACAAACAGCAATTAGGGTTTTCTACGGATTGCAGAGAACATTAAAGAGCAGGTTTTTGCAGGGGAAGTGGTGGGGCAAAAAAAAATGTGCTCAGACACAGACTGGAAAAACGTGGACCTGTGCCTAGAAAGTATGGAGGAAAATTAGTGTGGATGAGCCCTGAGACTGGACACCACAGGGCATCAGAGCGAGTTTAAAACTGGCCACAGATGCTTCTAATATCCTCTTCTAGCACACAAACAGGAGAGGGGAGTGGGTAAACCCAATACTTGCCCTGGCTCATTCATGTGATGGAGAAACCAGTTTCCCATCACACCGGAGGCACACATAGTGCCTTTATGGAACAGAGGAGAAAGTACAAGAAATAAGGGCTAAGCCAACAAGAAACATCGATAAGAGTGACCAGTGGTAAATGAAGTATCAATAAGGCAGGTCTAAATGGTGTAAAGAGCACAATAAAAAAATGAAAAGATGGACAACTGGAAGAAAGGAATGACTGGCTTAGCAATGGAGAAGGGCAGAAAGAAGCAATAAAGAGCAGCAATGATGCACATGTAACAGAAAGGTTGGTGAGAAGAGATGGGGGCACAGGAATAATAGATGTGTGCAAACAGGCAAGGCAACAAGTTGCTTTAGAAGCAGGGAAAATAAGCAGGATAAGAAATGCCTGGGAGAAGTAAGGCCAGAAAACGCACATTAAAAAGGAGCAAGGCCAACGCAGAGTAGAAAAATGAGGAAGAAAAATAATCGGTTCTGGAGCTGGCGAAGGGGAGCATTGGTAACATATTTATAGGAGGCAGTAAGGGGGAGCAGACAGAGGCAGGTGCTGTTGAGAGGCAACAGTAGGGAATAGATGAAGGCATCACCCCCTTGCAGACAGCAAAAGGAAAAAAATGGGTGGTGACCATAGATTCCTGAGTTGGGGGGTGGCAGAAGGGCACAGCTGCCCACATAGGTGGGGGCTGGGGGCAGTCAGGGGCAGGCGAACATCTCCTCTGGAATGGAATAGTAGAGGATTCAAGGGGTTCGATATGAAGGGGGCAGAAAAGGGAGCCAGCAGCAGCACTGGGAAGAGGTACTAAGAATTGACAAAAAGAAGGGCTTAGGACACAATGCCCTTCCGAGGTTGAGCAGGAAGCAGAGAAGGAAGACAGACACAACAGTCTCTTGAGCAGGTGATGGTAATAAGAAGACTCCCTTGCTAAGATGGACCACATCAGATGTCCAACTATTCCAGCTTCCTGTTTGCATCAGTGACCAAGAGAGGTGCCTTCGGGAAAACCCACAAGCAGGGCATGAAAGCAGGAGATAGCAGCCTCCTCCTCCCTGTCGGCTGCCCCCACCATGTAGTAGTGAAAGATACACTGCCCCTGTCCATGGAGGTTCCAACTGCGTGACGGGGCGCGCATTAAATTAAAAAATAAAAGAGGACGACGAAGAAACGATGTTGACAACGAACCGCTCACAGGGGTCGATAAGGACCGGTCGAGGGAGGGGAGGAAGAGGGTCCACAGAAATGGGGCACGGGGGGGGCTAGCTTGCAATAATTGGGGGAGGCATTCCTGGACAATAGAGGGTAAGAAAGGAGAGCAGGGGACCGGGGTTGGATGCAGGGGAACCAGACGAGAGGAGGGCGGCAACGACTCCCCTCAGACCAAGCGTGGCGAGGGCAGCGAAGGACAAGGAAGCCACACCCGGCATGGGGGGCGGGGAGCTTATGGCAAGGGGGAAAGGGCAAAAGCGAGGGCAGAATGGGCTCCCGGGTTCCCTCCGTCCTCACTCACCGTCTCCTCCGCGTCGGGATCAGAGCCGCGGCCACCGGCGCCTCCCTGCTCCTCTCAGGCGCCCCTCCGCCCCGCCCAGCCAAAGAGGAAGGCGAGCTCAGGGCCAGCCAGGCACGACCAGCCTGCGGATCGGCAGCGCCTCGGAAAGAGACCAGAGAGCCCCTCCCTCTTCGATGCTGCTGCTGCTGCTGCTGCTCTTCCTCCGACAGAGAGCGCGCCGCCGCGCCCGTGCGCAGCTCTCGAGGCCGCGCTTACCAGTTTTCTTCTCGGGCATGCGCGTCTCTCTCTCCCACTTTACTTGAGTGAGTGACCCGGATAGAGGAGAAGTTGAGGGCACGGGAGGGGAAGGAACGAACGGGTGGGAGACGCGCGTTTATTCCCCCCCTCCTTATGAGGGACCCCCCCCAGTCTTCTCTGTGGTTGGTAGACTAGGTCACGGGGTGGAGCAGAAAAGGCGGGATTTTATTTCCCCTTCAGCAACTCTTTCTTCCTTCCCCTCAGTGAGGGAGGTGGAGTGGAGGAGGGTATACCTCAGCGGGGTTCAACTGGTCCAGAGTAGAAACCTGCCTCCCGACTCCCAATGCACAACATGAGACCCACTTTCACACGTCCATTTTTCACTTACACTTAATGGCGCTAATCAGCCCTGAGTGGTCACTGGAAGGACAGATCATGAAGCTGAGGCTCCAATACTTTGGCCACCTCATGAGAAGAGAAGACTCCCTGGAAAAGACCCTGATGTTGGGAAAGATGGAGGGCACAAGGAGAAGGGGACGACAGAGGACGAGATGGTTGGATAGTGTTCTTGAAGCTGCCAGCATGAGTTTGACCAAACTGTGGGAGGCAGTGGAGGACAGAGGTGCCTGGCGTGCTCTGGTCCATGGGGTCACGAAGAGTCGGACACGACTAAACGACTAAACAACAACAAGAAGGCGCATTATCTCGAAATGGTAATTCACAGAAGGACATACACGGTGTTACCGTAGCATCTTCACCTAATGAAAACTAGCAAGGAACTGCCCGCCGGCCCCCTTTTCTGGTTGCAGGGAGTGGAATAAGGATGGTGCAGTATCCCTGCTCCTAGCTGCGGCCTACCTTCTGCCAAAAAAAACAAACCAGTAACCCCACCACCACCACACAACACATCTAAAAGGGTATTGCATGTTAATCAGCCCAAGGCCTGGTTGAAGAGGGAAGTTTTCTGCCAAGAGAAAAGACCCACTCTCCTCTTGCCACCCTCCAAGATTTGTCGGGGAAGCCCAAGAAGGGCCTCAGACCATGATACTGTGTCTGGATTAGGTTCATATGGAGACAGAGTCCTTGAGGTATTTCAGTTCTGAGCCATTTAAGGCTTTATATATGCAGCTCAAAACCAGCATTTTGAATTGAGCCCAGAAACGTTGGCAGCCATTGCAGTTGAGCCAAGATCGGTGTAATATATTCAAATAGTCTTGCCCTAGTGAGCAACCTGGCTGCCAAACTGACATTCTATGGCCTTTTAAACGTGTTTGCGGGAGCAGGGCTATTGGTTTATTTGTTACCAAGTTACGTATTTTGGTGTTTTTATATTGTGAGCTGTCCTGTGAACCTTGGATGAAGGGCTGTATAGAAATTTAATAAATAACAACAGAATGTCTCTTCACTACAGGCATAGCTACAGGAAGGTCACTGGTACAGTGGGCCAGAGGTATATTTCTTATTGAAAATGGCTCCTGCTTTGCTGCTGCTACTCTGCAGCACACATGGAAATTGATAAAATTGATAAAACATTCTTCATCAGAAGAATGTGTTCTAGCCCAGATAACACATGTAGTGCCCTTTGGTTTGGCCACCCTTAGCTGGAGTTCATCATGGCAGCAACAGCTTTGCTGCACTGAAGGCCTCCAATTTTGATGGCTTTAAAAGAGGATTGGAAAAATTCATGGAAGAGAAGGCTACCAGTGGTTACTAGCCATGATGGCTATGCTCTGCCTCCACTGCGAGAGGCAGAATCCTTCTGAATACCCAATGCTGGAAACTGCAGGAAGGGAGAGTGTTATTGAACTTGGGCAACAGGCAACTGGTTGGTTACTCTGAGAACTAGGTCTGGTGCTTATAAAAACTGACACAACAATAAATTCTGAGTGAGGTACTACAGGATGCTTTATTTTTGCTGCAGCAAACAAGCTTCTTCTTTAGCTGTTGCTACTATGGGATGAGCTAGTAACACCTCTTCAGACATATAAAATATTATCCTTGTTCATTCTTCTCACAGTAACCCTGCGACATAGCTGCACACACAAGCACACAGTTGTGTTGAGGAAGTGGCTTGGGTGGAGTAGTGCAGGCTGCACTACCTAATCCTGCCCAACACCCACATTTCAAAGCAACCCAAACTGGCAAAACTAGCATGCCTGCAAAATTGCTAAATGTAGCATCTCTAGACAAGTTTCCCAGAAGCTTGGCTGACTCTTGTGTTGGAGATGAAAGGTTAGTTAGTACCAAAGATGACTGATGCATCTCCGGGAGAAGGGAGTTCCACAATCTAGGTGCTACCACAGAGAAGGCACTTTCCTGGGTCACTACACAACGGGAAACACTCCTTTGTGGGGCCATGAGAAAGGTATCCCCTGCTGATCTTATTCCCTCCTCCTCCTCATCTGGTTCTTTCCTCCAGTCAACTTGGCCTGTTTGTCCCTTATATAAAGCTTTCAGTTATGTTGTGCATTGCCAGCCTATTGTTACTTTCCCAGGGGCACCAATTTTCAGACTGATTGCCTACAAGAGGAGGTTAAGAGATTTCCATTTTACCCACTCCAAAATGGTAATGCCTGTTCATGCAGGAGAATCATTGCACTTATCATCCTGAAATTTGGCAGGCTTCATCCCCTCAGACAGGGCACCCATATCTGCAAATTGCTTCAATTCTGGCAGAAAATAATAAAGTTAGAGACTATTCACTTATTTCATTTTCAGATGTTCCCTGTACGAAAGTTGGCAAATATTGGTAGCATTTGGGCCCCAAGACATTCAGAGTTTTAAAAATTAATAAATAATAATGCCACCAGCGGGTCCCAGGGCAGGTTACCACAATTCAGAATGAAAAACAGGTAAAACAGATTATAGTCACAGGAATAGGGCAGACTCTGAAAACAAACATCTTAAGTGCCAGGGTAAATAGGTGTGCTTTCAGCATTTGCCAAAAGCTCTATAGCAAAAGTACCAAGCACATCTATGTGGGGAGAGAGTTGGGCCAGCGCCACCCTGAACTTCTGAGGGTGGAAGAACTATCAAGAGTTAGCTGGCTTGCAGCAGAGCGCAAGCTGCTTCTTTTTTGGTCTCACACTCTTGTACATGCACAAGAGCTCAGAACAAAAAAAAAGGAGCATCCTAATTTGGGTGTTGGAGGGTATGTCCAAAAGAGGCTGCAGCTGGCAAACTAGCCACAGTTGGATGTAGACACTCCTAGCCACTGAGGCCACCTGGACCACAAATAACAGCATTGGATCTAGGGGTACCCCCAAGCAATGAACTGCTGCCTCCAAGGGACTGCAACCCCAAATAGAGCAGGCTGTCTTCCCACTTTGTGGACTTGATAACTTGAAACACATAACACCTGTCTTCAGGATTCCGCTTCAGTTTGCTGGTTCACATCCAGCCCATCATTGCCCCTAAACCCGTCTAGCACCTCAGCCGCATCTCTCGATTCCTCTGAATGACATGCTCTTATTCATTCAAATGGCATGTTTGCCTAGATGTGAACTATTTCAAACAGCAACAATTTCTTCCTTAATCCCTGTATTTTTCCATATACATCAAGCTTTCTACCATCATTAACCAAGTGCTCTCCTATTTAGGGACGGATGGCTTCCTTTGTCTCCCCCCCCCCCCAATGACTAGTAATTCAGTGCCCAGATACAATGAATGAAAAAATGTTCTCAGGTCTAGTTTCTGTTTACTTCCCTGGAATAAAATCCATATGGCCAGTGTTAATTATGTTGGCAAGCGCTTCACTGGCAGCACGCTGAGCCAACGATCAGCCTGATTACATAAATATATTAGTTGGAAGGCTTCAAATTTTTATTATTTCAAAGACCAGGAAGGTGGACATTATGCAGGCTTTCATTTAAAAGGTTTCCTCTTGTCAAGCATGCACAGGCCAAGCCTCTTGTTAAGTCATTAACCTTTTCTTATTAACATACGTGGGCTGCAACTCAGCTTGCATTCCCCCCGCCAACCTAAAATTACATTTTAATTTCATCCTAGAAGGACTGAACAACACATTACCAAAGTTACCAAACCTGTGGTTGCCAAGACACTGTGAATGAAAAGGGCAGTAATTGCAAAAGGAGCCAGTGGTGAGAGAAAGGGGATGCCTAACAATTCCTGCCAATTCCCTCATGCAGATATCTCCAGAGGTCGCCCCCCCCCCCAACCAGCAGTATGTTGCTGCTGTTATAGTTGATTTATTGTTGTTGTTTAGTCGTTTAGTCATGTCCGACTCTTCGTGACCCCATGCACCGGAGCACGCCAGGCACTTCTGTCTTCCACTGCCCCCCGCAGTTTGGTCGAACTCATGCTTGTAGCTTCGAAAACACTATCCAACCATCTCGTCCTCTGTCGTCCCCTTCTCCTTGTGCCCTCCATCTTTCCCAACATCAGGGTCTTTTCCAGGGAGTCTTCTCTTCTCATGAGGTGGCCAAAGTATTGGAGCCTCAGCTTCACGATCTGTCCTTCCAGTGAGCACTCAGGGCTAATTTCCTTAAGAATGGATGCGTTTGATCTTCTTGCAGTCCATGGGACTCTCAAGAGTCTCCTCCAGCACCATCATTCAAAAGCATCAATTCTTTGGCGATCAGCCTTCTTTATGGTCCAGCTCTCACTTCCATACATCACTACTGGGAAAACCATAGCTTTTACTTATACGGACCTTTGTTGGCAAGGTGATGTCTCTACTTTTTAAGATGCTGTCTAGGTTTGTCATTGCTTTCCTCCCAAGAAGCAGGCGTCTTTTAATTTCGTGGCTGCTGTCACCATCTGCAGTGATCATGGAGCCCAAGAAAGTAATTAACTACATTCTAAACCACTGTCACAAGGTGATTCACACATAAAATAATTAAAAACAGTTAATAACACAAAAAAGGCAAAAGATGCTGTTGTCTTACTTTCGGTGTACCATAAAGCTCAGTTTATTTACACAGCACTATTGTGAAAACATTGACAGTACATCCAGCCAACATCATATTTGATGGTGTAGAATTAAGAATGATAAAAGAGCTATACAGTGAAGCCACAATCCTGAAAATAAAATCTGATGTAGATCAACCTTACCCAACCTGGTGACCTCCAGATGTTTTAGATTGCAACTCCTATAAGACCCAGCCAGCAAGCCTAGCTTAGATATTCCTAAACAATCCAAGCTAATAGAAGCTCCTTGCCTAATCAAGAGTAGACACCATTGATGGATTTGACAGTCAGCCACTGTTCTCTAGTGGGGATATTGGAGCTGTGCCCAAGGAGAGGTCTGGCTATGTGTGATGGGCTTCTCTTTCTTCTGCTCATTTAGACAAACGGGGCAGGGGCATGGGGGACAGAATACAAGGGAAACCATCCGGACCTCTAATGCTGACCAGACCAAAGTGCTGTCCAGCATAGACAGGGGTTTAAATACTACCTGACTCCTGTGTTTGAGAACTTGGAACCATGGAGAAATCCAAAGCACCAAAAGAGGCCCTTCAAATAATGTCACCCTCTTGCCTCAAGAAGCTGAAGTTATCTATCTTCTTTTACGGATACAGTGTTCTGCTGACCATGGATATTCTACCCATGGAATTGGTTGGTTTCCAGTGACACTACACAAGACGCCTTAGTATTTTCAGCATTATAGCAATGAAGCATCCTACATTGGCATATAGGGAGCCACCTTAGACTGAGTCAGACCATTAGCCCATCTAGCTCAGTATTGCCAACACTGACTGGCAGGATTTCAGACAGAAGTCTCTCGTAGTCCTACCTGGTGAGGCATGCAAAACAGATGCTCTACCATTGAACTATATGATGCTTCCCCACGTGCACTGAAAAAGCCACACCCGGGTTGAAAAGCCTCCACGACAAAAGACAAGAGGTATCTCTTTGTGTGGAAAGCAACATTTACTAAGCAGAAGAGAGTGGAGGTGAAGTCAACCTGCCAAGACCCAAGCCTCTAAGATGACTATTTCACCCTGCTGCCAGTGATGTGTTTGAAAGGAACTTTTGTTTCAGGGAACTGTCCTAACTTGGAAATGAAAAAGAATTATGGTCTAGTGCATAATCATCCCTGCCCATTGGCCATGAAGGCTGGGGCTGATGGGATCTGTAGTTTAGCGACATCTGGAGGGCCAGGTTACCTATACCTGGTCTAGTGAGATGCTGCTCCTTCCCCCAAACAGGCCAGAAGCAGACTTCAGCATAGTGATGGGTGTGCATGATGGCCAGGCCTAAACATCGGTCAAGACACCTGTTTATGTGACAGGATGAGAGGGCTGGCAAAGAAAATGAGGTTCTGAGAACATGCAGGCTGTTCTATAACCAAAAGGGTATTGCTTATGTTGATGAATATGTTTTGGGCTTGTTTTGAAAACACATTGTACTATGAGATAAAGAAGCATGCTAGTCTGTTTTTTTCTATATAAGCTTGAGATTCTCTGCTTGGGGCAGAGCAGCTTGTAACACTCTGGTGTCAGGCTGCTTCTCCTTGCATGCTTGAAATAAAGGAGCCCCAGGCTGTGTCCTGATTCAAATACAACATGTGGCTATTTTTCCACAACAATATAAAAAAAAACCCCTTTTGATCAGAACAGCAGCACCGAGGGAGAGAGGTGCACTAACCTTTTCACCCTGCAGTGTTGTCTTTATTCAAAATCCTATCCTACAGTTCCTATTAGTGGTTGCTTGGGGAGGCGGGGAGATGCAGGCAATAGTGCAGGATTGAAAGGGTTAAACACACTTTTATCCTTGATTGGCCACTGCTTTAAATAAAAGTGAAGGCCCCCACAATTGCTTTTAAGTACATGTGTGTCGGGATGTGTGTGTGTGTGTGTCTGTCATGTCTATTTTTGGCTTAGAGGTTTTCCTGTTCTAAAAAGGCACTCTCTCTTCCCAGAGCTAAAACAAAAAAAAAGTAAATAGTTCCTATTCAATAAATTAACACTTAAGAAACCATTAAAAAAGCATCAAGTGTAGCCAGCCAACAGAGAGGGTCATATTCTTCTGCTTGGGGCTTGAACCCAAACAATAAATAACAGAGGTTCAGTACCCTGTGGTTGGAACAGGCAGTTTTGAGAACACAGGTGTCATTTTGTGGTTAAATCACACAGAGGTCTCCAGCATGCTTGTACAATTGGAAAACAACCTCTTTCATTTATAATGGAAAGGCAAAAAGGAAATTAAAAGGCCCATTCGTCCCCTACACTACCTCACCTCCTCTGCTACGTAGCTCGTTTAATGAGCAAAACATTTTGCATAGTAGATAAATGAATGAAGCAGACATTATGGGGTTTCCCCCAAGATGGTGGTTCCAGGTCAACATTCACCAATTACTCAATAAGATTTACGTCCCTGAATTATTAGTCTAATAATAATGCCATTCCGCCTGAAGTGTACAGTGCATCATGGAAAACGCAAAGCATGCTGCAGATAAAAAGCTGATTCCCCACCTCCAGACTTAACTGAAAAGTTTAAAGCAAGTGTGCAAAGATTAAACACCCCATGGTTAGCACCAACCACTTTTTACGTGACGGGTTTGTTTTCATGCAGATCACATATTTTTAAAAGTGAATATATTAAAACAGCCTAAAAGGCAGAGAGAGGTAAAAACAACCAGCATTGCTGAAGTTGCTTGAATGCTGAAACAAGTGTCCAACTGGTTTCTGGTTCCAGACCTACATCTAAGACATTCTGGTTTACTCCTCTGGATGCATTCCTATCACAAAAAGACCCAGAGTTGACAGACAACAACCTAAAAGGCAGCATTATGGTATGAGCAACAGAAACAGTCAACCTCAGTCACTGACTCAGTCAGTGATTCACAGCATACATCTCCTCCAAAGCTAAAATTGGTGGAAGTTGTATACTATATCCCAACTCAGGTGATGAACAATGGGGTGGGGAGTTATCATGAATAAATGTGCAGGAAAAGATGGAGGGAACAAAAAGGATCACTAATAAGGCCTCATCTTGATTTAGAACAGCAGACAAGAACCTGTGGTCCTCCAGATGTTGCTGGTCTAAAACTCACACCATCCCTGGTCACACTGGTTGAGGCTGATGTTCAAGTCCATCAACATCTGGAGGACCACAGGTTCTCCATTCCTGGATCTAGAATTAACTACTGCCAAGTTAGTGTGTGGTCCTGGAGTTTCTGCAAATTTATTTAAAGTGCTTCATATACGCACTCACACACAAATCCATTTTCATAACTCTTTAAGGTGGCAATTAACTTAGCCCATTCATTACCACAGGCCTATTCATTACCACAGGTCCAAGTGCAAATAACTTTTTCATGATAAGGGCCATGGAGCTCTGATGTATGAAGGGTCCAGAAAGCAACAGCAACCTGTAACTTGGACAGGGGAGGGGGGGGGGAAAGGAGGGGAGTTAGTACTTAGATTTTATTTCTGCCATTTTGGAATGAAGCCCCATGTAAATACTTTCTGCAAATAATAAAAAAGCAAACAAACCATGTACACAATAGCAACACAATGAGCAACTTTCCATCCCAGCCCACTCCCCGTTGAGCTAACTTTTCTATTGGCAGGAATGAGCCCTTACCCCCACACAAGGGGAGCAATCAAAATGCAATCTCTGACCCACAATATGAATCGACACAACTGAAATTATACATTTGTAGGGAAGGTCTAAATTGCTGTCCTGCAAGATAAATAGCAGAAAGCCAGTTGCATGCTGTGTGTTTGTGGGCCGTTGTTGTTGGGACTCTCAATCTTATCTGACATTGTCAAATGTTTGGCTAGTTTTTTCCTTAAGGTACAAGGCAGCAGGCAGGTAGCATGAGCAGGTCTAATTAAAACAGGAATTGACATGTGTAAGCTTTGGTTCATATTAAAAATATTCTGGGTTGTATCCAATGCTAGTGATACTCAGAGCAGAGGAACTGAAATAAATGGACAACTTTGGTCTATTAAGTTCAATGAGTCCATGCTGAGTAAAACTTAAGCTGGATACAACCATCCATATGTGGTGGGGAAGGTGCACAAACCCAAAGCTCTGCTTGAGACCCGTACAACCCACATACTGAGTCATGTTATGTGATCATAAAGGGAATTTTATCAGGAAAACAGTCTAAACTCACCCTTTAGTTCCTGCTGTTTGACCAGCAATATTATAGCCATCAGAATATCCTGAGTTCCTTTTGACATAGCTATACATCCTGTTACAGTTTAGCTTAGCGAGGCCGATGCAGCTGCTTGCATCCTGCAACAATCAACTTAGCTTTCATATTACACGGGTAGGGGACCCTTAAGTACAGTTCAGTTTTTAAAGTTTTCATTCCATACACACTTAATCCATAAATAAACTGACTTTTGTTTGTTTGTTGACTTAGCGGTGCTTAAAAAGAAGAAGGGATGAATAAATAAGAGGACCACACTTGGAGGCATTATGCCAGTCCCTTACAAGGGCTTTCACTCCCCTTTGTCATGCTCCATGACCCGGTAGGGAGGCACAGATGACCCCCTCGAACCATGTTCCTCCTGCACTATCGGCAACGTAGCAGGTGCGTAGATCTCAGAGATGGCGTCGTTGTTCTCCAGGGCACCATAGGAAAATGACGTTTTGAGCTCAGGCTGAACTGCTGTTCCGTTGTCATGCAAATTCTGCATGCCTACAGACAAGAAGGGGAGGGAAAATATTTCATTTGAAAGGGGCTTTTTTTTTGAGGGGGTGAGGGACTATAAACTGCTTTCTTTCCCACTTATGCACATAATCATACGAAGCTGGTTTATATTAAACCAGAACACTCATCTGTCAAGCCTAGTGCTACATCCTCTGACCAGCAGCGGCTGTCTAGGGCCTCAGGTTGGCGTCTTTTCCAGCCTTACCACCCAAGGTCCTTTTCACTTGGCAACTGACAGGAATTGAACTTGGGATCTTTTGCATAGTAAGACACTAAATAATAAATAAAGGGCTTTATTTACGGAAGGGTTGGGGAACCCGTGATCCTCCAGATATTGTTGGGCTAGAATTCCCACCATCCATTGATTTTTGGCCATGGTAGCTGGGGATGATGGGAGCTGGAGTTTGGTAACATCTGAAGGGCCAAAGCTTCTCAATCCCTGATTTATGTGAGGCAACTCCCTACAAGTGTCTCCATAATCATTCTATGGCTGTTACTTATGTCAAGGGACACCAGAGAGGTTAAGGAGGAAACTTTGCTTCAAAACATATAAAGAGTCAGAGGCAGTTGGCAAAGTACTTATAAAGAATTGTGAAAGAATTAAAATAAGCAGATATTCCTCTCTTTAAGCAATATTTATCGTAAGTTGTTACTTAATAAGTAATAAGTAAATGTCAAGACCACAAACAACTGAAAACTGAAAACCCTCTTCCTAGGCCAGGGGTGCCTGAGCTGCGGCCAGCCAAGATGATGTTGGACTCCAACTCCCATCATCCCTGACCACTGGCCATGCTGGTGGGACTGATGGGAGTTAAGTAAAGGTAAAGGTAAAGGTACCCCTGCCCGTATGGGCCAGTCTTGACAGACTCTAGGGTTGTGCGCCCATCTCACTCAAGAGGCCGGGGGCCAGCGCTGTCTGGAGACACTTCCGGGTCACGTGGCCAGCGTGACATCGCTGCTCTGGCGAGCCAGAGCCGCACACGGAAACGCCGTTTACCTTCCCGCTAGTAAGCGGTCCCTATTTATCTACTTGCACCCGAAGGTGCTTTCGAACTGCTAGGTTGGCAGGCGCTGGGACCGAACAACGGGAGCGCACCCCGCCGTGGGGATTCGAACCGCCGACCTTTCGATCGGCAAGCCCTAGGCGCTGAGGCTTTTACCCACAGCGCCACCCGTGTCCCATGCTGGTGGGACTGATGGGAGTTAAGAGTCCACAGCAAATGGAGAACCACAGGTTACTCAGACCTATTCTAGGCAAATTGGATGGCTCAGCCACCACCAAGAGGGACACCATTAGGAGAGAGAGGGCAAGGTTCTGGCTGGCTGGCTGGCTGACTCCAGCTACAAAAGCTGAGACTGCTGAATAGAATATAGTGGAACCTCGGGTTGCGAATGTGATCCGTGCGGGAGGCACGTTCGCAACCCACAGCGTCGCATCTGCACACGTGCAGGTCGCAATTTGGCGCTTCTGCACATGCGCAAAGAGCAATTTAGAGCTTCTGTGCATGCACAAGCACCGAAACCAGGAATAACCCGTTCCGGTACTTCCGGGTTCGGCATGGTGCGCAACCCGAAAACATGCAACCTGAAGCGTCTGTAACCCGAGGTACCACTGTATTGGAGTGGGGTAGTATTTGGGGGAGAGGGTATTGTTTGGGGGCCGTTGCTGTTGTTGCTTTTTTTTTGTATCTTTATTTTTGACCATATGATTTATGTGGAAATTGTTCAGTCTGGTTGTGTTCTTTTTGATGTTTTGCATATTGTTTGACTACTTTTGCTATGTTTGTAGTTACGCAATTTTTTAATATGTTGTAAGGCGACTCAAGCATAACTTTAACTTTGGAAAGGCGGCATACAAGTAAAATGATTGATTGATAATTGTCCAGAAAACAGGCCCAATAAAACCAGTTCTGGGGATTTTTGAAGGGAAGCCATGGCTATTGAAAGTGATAGAATACTGCTTTAAATATGTAATGCAGCTGGGGCCAGACAGGCAGATGACATTTTGAAAAATGTGTAACTATTAACTTGCTCATGAAAAGAAAGATTTTTTTTTTTGCCTTACTTGGCATAGCATCCATGGAGATGTACGGTTCGAAAAGGATTGATTTCCTCTTGTTTCTAGTGATCAAGAAGACGCCTAAAAATGCAATGAGGCACCTGGGTAGGGGGTGGGGGGGAATAAGAGAATACAATTGCTTTGTGAAATAACAGAAGGAGCAAAGAAGCTGACAGCAAAGGAATTTAAACAACAACTTGATCTCATGTTAGCCGGTTATTTCTCTAAAAGGCTGAAAAAGCTGTTTTCCTACTGACCAATGCAGTTCATGAGGCAAAGCAATGCTGTAAACAGTTCTAGAAAAGAGCTCACTGGTATAACATTGTGCTATGCAAGCGCTATTTGTAGACTGCACAAAATAAAACGAGTTCCTGCAACAAGATTGTAATTCTGCAGCCTGCTTTGAGGACGAAACTGTACAATCATTGGCTATATGTTACTGTTTTTAAACGTTTTACGATCTTGATATTTTAAAATGTTTTCACTTTATTTTAAATTGTATTACTACTTTATTGTTTGCTGCCCTGGGCAGCTTTGGGAGAATGGGTGGGGTAAAAATAAAAATAAAAATCTTAACCACCACCACCACCATAAAATTGCTTGTATACATAGCAACTGGGACACCACTTTGTCTATGGCAGAACTAATGAAAGGAGCCCAGAGCACCATTAACTCAGGTTTCTTTTCAGGATTAGCTTAAATGCCAAGGCCTGCCTGCTCAGGATGGAGACAAAGTGCAGGGAGAAATGTGGCTTACCACCTGCTTGCCTGCCTTTCTTGGCTTATAACATCTGCCAAGACGGGACAGAACGGTTTGGGTCAGGAGGTCATAGAGAGAAAGAGAAGTCCCTTCTGCCTTGAGAGGGAGAGAGAGAGACTGCTCATAAAAGAAAACTCTCTCTGGATCGTGAGAACTGACAACCTGCTGGTCTTTAATAATGTCACATAACATGTGTGATAGCTGGGGTTGTAGTCCAAAAGGTCTGGAGGGCACCAGGACAGCAAAGTCTGGACTAAGGCAGCTACTAAGTCTATGAGGTGCTAAGAATTGGGAATTCCCGTCTGCCCCACCCAGATTATGTAAAATGAAATGATGAAGCAAAAGTTCCCAAAATAATAGCACACTGCACTACCCCTAAATCAACACCGTAAACTTACCCCAAGGCAAACATGCATATATGAAGTATGTCTTCTCCAATGAAGTCCATGTAGAAGGTCGCACCTGACCCAGGAGGCAGGGGGAAATGGAAACATGACATACAGCATCTTCAAACACAAATTTGTTGCCAATTGCTAGACAAAAGCTAATCATCTGTTATTTCATTTTATATTACGCATGGGAAGCAACCGGGAGTTGTAGTAGTTCCAAAGACCTGGAGGGCAACAGTTGGCCAAAGGCCGAGTTATACCTTCACTCCTGGCATCTGGTACAGTCATCCCTTATTACCCTTGTTTATCCCTTCCCTTCACTACTGGCAAACTTTAGAATCAGTTCCTTGAGACAGAGATCCTTGGCTTGTTTTCAGAAAGTATACTGAATGTGTCACATAAAACATTATCTCTTTCCAAGAATGAGCTTCTGAATGCAAACTACACTCTGGGCATGAACCTAAGTGGCACATAGGAAGCTGCCTTATACACAGAGTCAGACCTTTGGATCCATCTGGCTCAGTACTGTTTGCACTCACTGGCAGCAGATCTCCAGGGCTTCAACGGGGTCTCTCTCAGCCCTACCTGGAGATGCTGGGGATTGAACTTGGACCTTCTGCGTGCTCTACCCATTGAGCTATGGCCCCTCCCAGTGAAACTATGCTATGCTGTAATCCAGCCTTTGCCAACCTGGTGCCCTCCAGATGTTTGGGACGGCAACTCCCACCAGCCATTATTTTCTTAGGAGCCCATCTCAGGCCACAGAAATTGGTTGACCTGCTCCAGCCACCAGTTTATGTTATTTTTCCTTATTTCTTTTACCTGCAGTAATTGCTATTGCAGTGGACAAGATGTATCCTATGCTGGCAATTTGTGATGCATCGTACAGCTGTGTTGCTTGTGTTAAAAACCTACGATCAAGAAGTAGAATTAATAATTAAACAGGCATGCAATCAATCAATCAATCAATCAATCAGTTTAAGGAGTGTGTTGTTAAAAACATTAAGTATTTAAATATAACAAAAGCAGGGGGTCAGACTGATAGGTAAGAGCCCTCTTCAGCCACATATCCCCTAGCAACTAGTATACAGAGGTAGACTGCCTCTGAAGCTGGAAGTTCCATTTATCAGCTATGGCTAAAACAGCCATCAATATGATTTTATATTGCATTCTTCTGTCCAATTTCTTTTTAAAAGCTATCTAAGCCAGTGGTCATCACCAAGTCTCCATTTGTTATTACATGTTTGCACCACCACCCACCAAGGAGCTCAGAGTGGAAGACATGTGCTTCACCACCACCCCTTATATCTTGTAATTTACATTAGGTTCAGATAATCACCCAGGGCATTTTACAGCCAAGTGGAGATTTGAATCCAGGTGTTTATGGTTAGGTATCCAGCTAATATTTATACGTACAGCTCAAAAGAGGCTGACCTAATCATAACAATCGTTGATTCCTTTTAGTCTCCATTAAAGCAGACACTGTATACATCTGAAAACCTTATGAATTATTCCACATCAGTTACAGAATGAAGGGTGGGTAATAATAACAACAATAAAATAAAATAAAATAAAATAAAATAAAATAAAATAAAATAAAATAAAATAAAATAAAATAAAAATAATTCCTGGGGCACACTTTACCTCCAGCTTACCAGCTTATAAAATTTTCCTTCTACAGCAGGGTTTGAGGAATGTGTGGCTCTCCAGATGTTGCTAGACTACAGTTTCCATCATCCCTGACCACTGATGATGCTGGCTGGGGCTGATGGGAGTTGGAGTCCAACATCTGGAGGGCTAAAGACTCCCCAACGCTGCTCTATAGTTCTCCCCCTTGATTGCTTTCCCCTTCAGTCTGCACCAGCCCATCCTCAAATGCTTTTTCTTTTCTTAACAGACACAGAGAGATCAGGCTTGGTAAGCTAAAAATTAGCTATCTATGCCTTGGTAGCTAAGAACAAAACCTCGACGTCCCGGGGCAGCATATCTTAGATCACCAGATGCTAAGAAACGATGACGGAGGTTGGCTGCCTAGTTGGTCACTCTCGGCAGCCAGAGTGTCAGAATGGATGGTTGTTTGGTCTGACCCAAAAGGGCAATTTTTCTGCACTGCAGCACATTGACTGTAAGCAATGGGAAGGCGTTCCTCAAATGTATCCTTAAAATGTCACAAGGTACTTTGCAGAAGAGGAAAAGCAGCTAACAGCTACTAAAAGGCCCACTGCCAGTAATAACAACGAACAATACAATTACCTAGCTTTCCCCCCTGGGGCTGCTCTTTAATGTATTATTCATTTTAATTAAACTTCAATTATGCTGACATTCAGTTGTACGCTACAGCTGGAAAATAAGGTTGCTCTTAGAAAAAGGGAGAGGAAGGAAGCTCCGAGCCACTTACGTTGCCTGAAAGGATGCCGTTGCCACCATGCAAACCACCATGATGTAGAAAATGGGGTAGCCCAGCTGGAGGTTCCCTCGTATCGAAACCACCACCATGCCTGCCACTGCCTTCACCGTGATGACTGTCATAGAACCTAAAACATATTTAAGACAACAACCCTCCCATCACTAGAGAACAAGGAAAATGACAGTCACAGGAAGCAAAACGTCCAATGGTAATGAGTTCCACAAGTCCCACCGATGGGAACATTAGAGTCCTGCTGGATGAGGCCAGTGGCCCATCTAGGCCAGCATCCTGTTCTCACAGTGGCCAGCCAGAGGGACGCGGTGGCACTGTGGTCTAAACCACTGAGCCTCTTGAGCTTGCTGATCAGAAGGTCAGTGGTGCGACAGGGTGAGCTCCCGTTGCTCCGTCCCAGCTTATGCCAACCTAGCAGTTTGAAAGCGCACCAGTACAAGTAGATAAATAGGTACTGCTGTGGCGGGAAGGTAAACAGCGTTTCCATGTGCTCTGGCTTCTGTCACAGTGTTCCACTGCACCAGAAGCAGTTTAGTCATGCTGCCCACATGACCTGGAAAGCTGTCTGTGGACAAACGCTGGCTCCCTCAGCCTGAAATTGGATCTTCGGTCCTTTTACATTCTTGGGAAGCCTGCAAACAGGACCCGAGCACAACTGCACTCTCCCCACTTGCCATTCCCAGCAACTGGTATTCAGAGGCATAAGGCCTCTGGCAGTAGAGGTCAAACATAGTCCTTGTCCTCCATGAATGAGTCTAGTCTTCTTTTAAAGCCATTCAGGTTGGTGGCTATCCCTATCTCTTGTGAGAGCAAATTCCACCATTTGACTACAGTCCCATCTGCACTATGCATTTAAAGCAGTACCATACCACTTTAAACTGGCATGGCTTCCCCCAGAGAATCCTGGGAAGTGTAGTTTGTTAAGAGTGCTGAGAGTTGTTAAGAGAACCTCTATTCCCCTCACAGAGCTACAATTCCCAGAGTTCACCAAGAAGGACCGACTGTGAAACCAGCTCTGACAATTGTAGCTTATGGGGAGGGGGTAAGGGTCTCCAAACAAACAAACAAACAAACAAACAAACAAACAAAGGCTGTTTTTTGTTTGTTTGCCTTACAACAGCAGGGATACTGGAATAAAAATACACAGAACTATGCTGCATTAGGGCTGCTTTCATAATTCATGAATTTCAATTCCAATATGGGCAGCGGGCATTGTTTTGTTTTTGGTAATATGTGCAACTTACCCTGGGACCCATTAGGAAAAAGGGTGGTATAAAAGTTTTGACAAACAAGCTAGGCAGCCAACTAACCACAGGCCTACTCTGACTCAACAGACACAGTAGTTGGAAGATTAAGCCAAGTGCTTGAAACTTCAAGGTTGTGTGAACAAAGCGCATGTGTGAAGCTTACCCAGGAGTGCTGCCAACAGCAGAATCACCACAATATAGTTAGCTTTCCTCTCTTTGTAGAAATACAACAGCAGGCAGAAAATGATGATCTCTACCAGCTAAGAGAAAGAAGAAGAAGAAAAAGACAATGCAGAAATAAATATGGGCTTTAAAAACAAACAAGTCAACACACACTTTAGTTTTGTAAGAACTGGAGAGGCGACTCCATTTGGGAAATGGAAAAAGAATGGGCAACAGCTGCTTCATTTCGCAGCAACCTGGGAATTTTGTTTTTCCCCTCCAATTTCCATCCTACCCTGACGGCACATAGAAACAGGTAGGTAGCCGTGTTGGTCTGATGCAGTTGAAATATATATATATATATAAATAAAAATTGTCCAGTAGCACCTTAGAGACCAACTAAGTTTGTTCTTGGTATAAGCTTTCGTGTGCATGTATACTTCTTCAGATGCCAACCACTTTGGTATCTGAAGAAGTGTGCATGCACACGAAAGCTTATACCAAGGACAAACTTAGTTGGTCTCTAAGGTGCTACTGGACATAGAAAGTTACAGTGTTTTACATAGCACAAAGGTATGCATTTTGTCCTCTTTCATTTATATCCTGCCTTTCTTCTGTCATGGAACCTGAGGCAGCGTACATGTGCTTCCCAGATGGTCACCCATCCAACCAGACCTCAGACCTGCTTCTCTTTAGTAAGGTGGTAGCCTTATGCAATGAGAATATTCCCTCCCTGGGATTTACCTCTTCCCCAGGCACATGCTCTGCCATTTTCAGTCTTTATGAATGTAAAGGGAGCCCTGATGGACCAGAGCCAAGTTTCATCTGGCCTGGCATCCTGTTTCAAGCAACAATGAGAAGCTCACAAGCAGGTGCATGATGGAGCTCTTAATTCACCTAGGACAGCAAGAAAGCCACCTGCCATTTGTCTCCAGCATCCAGTCCCAATATGCTGTTCCTTCCACCCTCCTCTACACTGTTGCAGGGGATCTCTGTCCCCACCTCAACCCACATTCCTCTGCTTAAGAAGTAGCCAATGTGGTATGCTTTCCAAATGTTGCTAGATTACAACTCCCAGAACTCCTGACCAGTGGCCATGCTGGTAGGGGCTGGTGGAAGCTGATGTCCAACAGCTTGCTAGTGTGGGATAAAAACCTAGGGAAATAAAATCTTTCAAGTCATTGCCAGTAAAGGGTCTTGGATTCTCCAAAATTTAAGGATGCCAGTTTCAGAAAGTGTGGGCAGCTGTAAAGAGACCCATACCCCCTTTCCTATATCCAAACCTGCATGGGTTTCCCTGTAAAAAAAACAAAACCCATGGGCAACGTTTTTCCTTAAAACCCCAAACCAGGCAAGCAGATTCTTGGTTGTAGGCAAAGCACCCCAGATAGTATCACTCCAAGACTGGCCTCCTTACCATATACAAGAGAACCGGCCAGCTGACCAAGTGCTTAGTGATGTTCTCTCCTGTCATGGTCTCATGACTGTTAGGCCCGAAGGTTATCAGCAGGTATGTCCCAACAATAGCCAAGCCACAGCCTATGAAGGACAAAACATAGCGCCCTTTGGCAGGAGGAAGGGAGGAGAAGCTGTGTTAGTGGGTTAGTTCAGAGGCCTATGGCTGTTTGGACGATATACACAAGACAAGGACAATGGGAGGAGTCATGGACTAGTCCATGTTACTGATGACTGGTGAGTTTGATTATTACTGGCTGGTGTGTGGAAGGGATTTATGAAAGAAAAATCTGGTTTTAAATAGTTTATTATTATTAGTTGGATTTATATACTACCCTTCATCAGGGCAGTTCACAAGATAAAAATACAAGATGTATAAATGGTTGAAATAAATAAATGCGTAATGGCTATTTGTAAGGGAGTGAGCATGAGATTGTGAGGATGGTTGAATGTTATTTAGAGCTTGATTTTTGTTTAACAACTACACACAGAGACACACATTTGTTTTTCAGAATTTTATAACAATTTATAACAATTTTATAACAACTACGATTATAGTTAACATATATGGATATTGTGAGTTTGAGAGTTTGCTTTGCATAGCAATTCTGACATTTGTATATATGTGCATTCACACTTTTCTATTTCTTCGAATTTTATATGGATATGATTATTTTGATAAATGCAAAACAGCATAATATCTAAATACTTTGATTTTCTTCTTACTTAAGAATGGTTGAGATTGTGTTTATTGTATACCTAGGCACTTGGATTTTATTAAATGCAAACCACTGAGATCTACTGATTGCTAGTGGTATATAGACTACTCAGTCTTTTGCAAGTACTGTGCTATTTGCCTTAAAAATGCTAAAATTCTGCACAATCCAGAGTAAAATAAAGCTAAACTGTTTTGGTTTCTGTAGCAGTGTGCAAAACTCTGAAGAAAATTCATGCCAAGTCTCTCCAGTAGTCATAGATGCAGAGTCATAAATAGCAATTTCATACATATAGAGAGTGACACAGAGGAATATATATATATATATATATATGCTAGATAAGAATGGTTCTGAACATTTAAGAATGCTGCCAGCAGTGCCTGCCATTCTCACTTCTCAAACTGATCCTAAACAGAACCTGTTATGCAAAAAATGCTTACATTCAGTTTTATATATTCCTGTCTCTTCCTCCTCCTGTAAGGCTGGCCAGCAGTATTCATTGACTGAATCTGCTCTACTGTGTTGGGCTGCTGGCACAGAACCCACTAGATGCTCCAAGTGCCCCTTTGCCTGGCCTTCTGCCCCTCTAAGCCTCTGCATACACAGAGACCTAGATTTCATCATGCACCTTAAACACCCACTCAGTTTAATTAGAGCTTAGAAAGGGGGAGGGGACACCTTAATGTAACTTATTACTATTTTATTTAATGGCCACATGACCTTCAATGCCCATCTTGTCCAGGTTGTGCCACCCTAGCTACCGCAGCTGGCTCCATCAGGCTCCCTTCCACCAGCTTGTGCACAGCCCCTGATCAGAAGGGAGACAAACCTCCAGGCAAAGAAGTTCCTGCAGACTCCCCCTTTCCTCTTATTCAGGCTCTCAGTGTGCCACAGAACTACTATACGCAGGCAGCTGGGCTAGCAACACTCACAAATTTAAGCTCTGCATCTCCGAAACAATGAAAAGCTAGCCTGCCCTCACAAGGTCGAGAAAGAAGCAGCCGAGAAAGAAGAAAAAAGCAATTTGCAAGAACAACGGGAGCTTCCAGGGCTGAGTGCCAGGATCCAATTCTCATCAACTTGTACACACATGCAGAAGAGAGTGAGGAGGCAGCAAAGGAAAAGCAGCAACAGAAAGCCACATTCTACGCTGGAGCTAAAAAGGTATTTTAAAATCCAGAACTTACTCAAGAAGTCTTTCGGCTTCCATTTTTCCTTAATGAATATGATTCCAATGATTGCACTTGCTAAGTGAGAAAATAATGACAGGTGAAGGATGTTACTAACACGAGGGAGAGTAAAGTACCTATATAACTTCCCTTTTAGGGTGCAAACCCTTGAAAAGGCAGCTTGCAAAACCACCAACAAACAGAATACATATAAGTACAAATATAAACTCACTCTCTCTCTATAAGTAGCTATAAAACAAATATAACCACAAAATAAAAACATAACAAACATAATATAAAGGTAAAGGGACCCCTGACCGTTAGTTCCAGTTGTGGACGACTCTGGGGTTGCTGCGCTCATCTTGCTTTATTGGCCAAGGGAGCCGGTATACAGCTTCCGGGTCATGTGGCCAGCATGACTAAGCCACTTTTGGCGAACCAGAGCAGCACACGGAAACGCCATTTACCTTCCCGCCGGAGCGATCCCTATTTATCTACTTGCACTTTGATGTGCTTTTGAACTGCTAGGTTGGCAGGAGCAGGGACCAAGCAACAGGAGCTCACCCTGTCGTGGGGATTCGAACTGCCGACCTTCTGATCGGCAAACCCTAGGCTCTGTGATTTAACCCACAGCACCACTGGCGTCCCAAATATAATATAAATATATAAAGTAACTATAACACAAATTTGGTATGACTTGGGTCTTATTTGGCCCATAACGCAGTGCTCCCCAAATGATGGCCACCTATCCCACAGCTGACATCATATGTGACATCAGGTGTGGGGCTGGCAGAGACACAGTTGGACTGGTTGCATGAACAAGTTTCCCCGCAGTCAATCCCTGTAGAAAGCAGCTTCGTCTGCCCTAGGCTTGAGTACTGGGCTGGCAAATCCCCTTGCACTGCACTTGGAAAACACCACACAGGGGATTTTCAGCAGGTGGGCAAGACAAACCACCTATTAATCAATCAATCAATCAATCACCTGACATCATTATGATGTCAGGAGATTGATAGGTGGGGTGCCCCACCCACCTGACAAAGTTGGGCTGCGACCTGGCCCACCAGGCCAAAAAGATTCCCTACCTCTGATATAATAAAATGTTCTAAAAACAGACCCTTAAGCTGGAGCACCTAGAAAAATGGCAAGGATTAAACATTAAGTCAAACTGGAGGCTTGTGAAATGTCACACATATATGTATTTATTTAAGAAGAAAGCCACACTCTGCCTTCTGTGTCCCACTTCCCCTTCCCCTATAAGCTTCTTAAATAAGACAAACTTGTGTGAAGATACGTTTACCTATAACAGATACGGCACCAAGTGGCACAATCAGGGAAAGGGGCGCAAAGGCATAGGCAGAGAAGACCCCCAGCTCCCCCAGGAACAGCAGGAACAGGCCACACCACCATGTCTTGGTCTTGAAGTAGGCCCGGTGGTCTTTGCAACCCACCAGCCGGATATGGCTGTATTTCTAAAGAGAGAAGGGGAAAAGGCAACAAGAAGTCACAGTGGCATTATTATTTTTTTGCTGCTGAGGTTTGCTCTGGAATCCTTTTGCTTTTGTTTCCCCCACTGCTCACCTGGAGGTTGAGTGCGATGCTGATAACGAGGTGTCCAAAAATAGCCAGCAGGGCACCAATCAGGTTTTCCTGCAAGAAAAAAGGATATATGCAGGTATTAGCTTTCTACCCCACCTGCACATACAGAAAATATGCTTGACTGGCCAAGTATGTTTAAGGCTTGATAACATGGGACTGTCTTCCGAGCTGACATGTACATGTCTGCGACATAAGTAGCTATCAGTCTGCAGGCTTAGGGCAGTTTCAAAGTAAATAATCAAACAAATTCAAATTCTGCCAAGGTGGCTTACAACATCATCACAACACTGTTCCAAAGGGCAGCAAATTCAGCCACCAATCGCGGCAACGGGTTCTCTCCTACCTACTAGTCCTTCCCATAATCCCTTTCCCCCTGAGCTGGACAATAAATTACACTAGTTCTGGAGCCATTTAGCACAATCCCTTTCCCTTCTTTTTATTTAGCTCAATCCTTTTTATTTCCCTCTTGTTGGCTAAAGGGAAAGAAGCACAAGAGCGCTCCTCACTTCCATCATGCGGGCCAGAGTCCAGCAAGGTGTTGGATACGGCAAATGAACTGCCTTCAGTTTTCCTGTGGGCCAATCTTAGGATCGCACAGTTAGGCTGAAGTTCTGTACCCCTTACCTGGGAGTAAGCCCCACTGGACTCAATAGGACTTACCTCTGAGTAGACATCCACAGGATTATGCTGTTTTAAGCAGACAGCAGCCTTAGTGTGGTTTAAATGTTCTATTCAAACTAATGCAAACCTTCAACTTGAAATTATTTTGAAGACCTGACAATTCAGTCAGTTACACAATTCAACAGTGTACACCAAGTGTACTCCATAGTGGGTGCCTCAGAAATGATATATTGTATACAGTGGTACCTCGGGTTAAGTACTTAATTTGTTCCAGAGGTCCGTTCTTAACCTGAAACTGTTCTTAACCTGAAGCAGCACTTTAGCTAATGGGGCCTCCTGCTGCTGCCGCACCTCCAGAGCACGATTTCTGTTCTCACCCTGAAGCAAAGTTCTTAACCCGAGGTACTATTTCTGGGTTAGCGGAGTCTGTAACCTGAAGCGTATGTAACCCGAGGTACCACTGTAGTTGGAAAAGGTTCGGAGCAGGGCAACCAAAATGATAAAGGGGATGGAGCGACTTCCCTGTGAGAAAGGTTTCAGCCTTTTGGGCTTTGTAGCTTGGAGGAAAGGTGAATAAGAGGAGACATGACAGAACTGTATAAAATTAGGCATGGCATGGTGAAAGCTGTGGTCTAAACCACAGAGCCTAGGGCTTGCCGATCGGAAGATCGGCAGTTAGAATCCCCATGACGGGGGTGAGCGTCCGTTGTTCTGTCCCAGCTCCTGCCTACCTAGCAGTTCAAAAGCACGTCAAGTGCAAGTAGATAAATAGGTACTGCTCCAGCGGGAAGGTAAACGGTGTTTCCATGCGCTGCTCTGGTTCGCCAGAAGCGGCTTAGTCATGCTGGCCACATGACCTGGAAAGCTGTCTGCGGACAAACTGGCTCCCTTGGCCAGTAAAGCGAGATGAGCACCGCAACCCCAGAGTTTTCTATGACTGGACCTAATGGTCAGGGGTCCCTTTAAGACTAGAACTCGTGGACACTTCAAATGAAGCTGCATATTGGAAGATCCAGGATGGACAAAAGAAATGTACATCTTCTTCAGAAAGTGTATCATTATGGAATTCATTCCCACAAGAGGTAGCCACCAACTTGGATGGCTTTAAAAATGGGATTAGACATGGAGAAAGATATCGAGGGCTACTAACCCTGATGGATATGGTCTACCTCCACTGTTGTAGGCAGCAAGCCTCTGCTTACCAATTGCTAGAAACAACAGAGGGGAGAGTCCAAAGACACTCAGTTGGCCACTTTAAGAACAGGATGCTGGACTAGGTGGGCCACTGGCCTGATCCAGCAGCGTCTTCTTATGTTCTTACGGGGGGTGGGGGGTGGGTTAAGCCAGAGACTGGTGAAGCACACTGGACAGCACCGCAAGGAACAGGAGCATGAAACACCGGAATGCTAAATTACTTCGTACTGTCTGTCAGTAGTACGTTAAGGTAATATCCATACACTGTCATGTGCTTTTGTCTGGCTTAGGACACTGTGGAGGCAGAAAGCTCAGCTGCCCCCCTTTCTCATGTCACCCCAAGTCACAGCCTCCCCTCCAACAGTCATGTCGGGTAGAAATTTCTCTGTGATGTTTTTTTCTCCATGGGAAAAAATCCTGTGCATTGTTTCAGAAAAGTTAATTAGTAACACAATGAAGGGATACAATACCCTTCAAGCTGTGCTCTTTCAAAGATGTGATTAAGGGTTTTTAAAAAATGTGACTATCCCTAGGAAGCATATAACCATGTGTGTAAACACAAAACCTATGTATATTTATTTAGGCTACGTGTGTAACTAAAAGATAAAAAGGAACTCAGATATCACATGCTAAATCAGATACTATTACATTTAGGACCTTAAAAAAATGAATCTAAGGCTGTGTACACACCATACATTTGAAATGCATGACTTTCTCCCGCCCCGAATCCTGGGAACTAACCTCAACAGAGCTACAAATTGCAGCACCCTTAACAAGTCAAAAAAACCCAGGTTTCTTTTTTTCTGGTGTGTGTGTGTATGTGTGTGTTTTAAATGTATAGTGTGTACTCAGCCCAAATTTACACAGGATTGTTGAGTTTTGGGGGGCAAAGTTGTTGAGCTTTCTTTGCAAAATCTCCATTTTTAAATACTGTAACTTTTTACAATGATGTTTTTAAGTGTTGGAAGTTGCCTTGGATCCCAAGTTCGGAGAAAGGCGGGATATAAAAATATATTATGAAGAACTCATCATCACCATCATTATCATGTTCATGCACTGCACATCAAAACTGTGGTGAAGCATAGAACATAGAACCATAGATTTGGAAGGGGGCCTGACGGTCATCTAGTCTAAAACCTCGCAATGGAGGAATGTGCAGCTGTCCCATATGGGAACTGAGCCTGCAACCTTGGCACTATCAGAACCACACTCTAACCAAGTGAGCTATCAACTGAGCTGATGAACAGGCCTGAGGGCCTCCCCCTAAGACCCAAGAATGGAATGACAATAGCAGCAGCCCAAGCGGCAACTTACTCTGGCTTCTATAAATATAACTATAGCAGATTCTGCTGGTTTCTTTGCCAGCTTGATTTTGCAGGTCAATGCAGAGGAAACTTCTTCCCTCCCTGCCCTGATCCTTCTGCTCATTTCCAGGCAGCTCTCAAATGCAAGGCAGCAGTGCCAAAGCAGAAACTAACCCCAGGTAGGCATTCACCACACCATTTTAAAAACACTAAATTAAAAATTTAAAAGCACAGCTTAACTGAGACCAGTTTAGGAATCTTCTTCACGGAAAGTACTGAAGTGGTGTAGTGGTTAAGAGTGCTGAGCTAAGTCCAGGGAGACCCAGGTTCAAATCCCCATTTAGCCTTGAAGCTCCCTGGATTGTCCTTGGAGGACAAGAGGAACCTACAAAACAGGGTTGTTGTGAGGATAAAATGGCAGAGAGAAGCTTGTTTGTCACTCTGAGCCGCTGAGAGGAGGAACATACCGTATTTTTCCGTGTATAAAACTAGGGGGGGGGGGGGTTAACCAAAAAATTACGGTCGGTTTAAAATTGGGGCTCATCTTATACACAGGTAGTGCTGAGGGGTGTTTTCTTAATTTGGAGTCCCCCAAAATAGTCTTATACATGGGGGCATCTTATACACACAAAAATACGGTAATTAAGAGCTCTGGCGGTCAGGTCAAAGGACCAACCTATCTAGAATCCTTACAGATGGTTAAAACTGCAGTAAAACAGACTAAAACAAATTAAACTTCCTACAAACTTTCTAAACCTCTCAGCAGGCTTGTCCTGTTCTCACAGTGGCCAACAGGATGCCTATGGGAAGCCCAGAAGCAGAGCTGAGCACAACCACACTCTCCCCTCCTGCTGTTTCCAGCAACTGGTAAACAGAGGCATATCGCCTACAACCCTGAAAGCAGAACATAGCCAAGAGGGTTAGTAGATACTGATAGCCTTTGCCTCCATGCAGGCTAATCCTCTTTTAGAGCCATCCAAGTTGGTGACCATCTTTACCTCTTAGTGAAATGAATTCCGTGGTTTAACTATGCAATATGTGAAGAAGCACTTTCTTTTATCTATCTGTCCTGAAAACATGACTGTAACCACTTGCAATGGGGAAAATATGTAATAAATCAAAGTATTTTTTCTGCAGGCTTGGCTATTTTTTATATTATTATTATTATTACAACATATTTATTCAAAAGTTAAATACAGCTTTGTCCACTGCCATAATATCACAGAATGATCACTCCAATCCTCAATCCGTTCTCACTGTCATAATGGCTTACCAAATACACTCAATAGGAACCCAGCAACCAATCTGGTTTACTAGGCATTGGTTTACTAGACATTTTCAATTAATATATCCCCTCCACAAACACCTTCTATGATGATGATGGCATTAAAATATCCTTCAATAAAAGAGAAAAAAGGGGACCAGATCGGGTTAATAACAGCTGGAGTATTGCTCTATCAGAATACCTCACATACCATTGGTGGCATCTCCAAAAAAGATACCTTTAACATGATTCTTTTTCGCTTCCTCCACACTGACTTTCCTTTCAGCCTCCTTTCTTTTAGATATTAAATATCCATTTAATAAATGAATTGAAATTGAAATTAATAGCTGTGAGGGTGTTAAACGTTTTTTGTGTTTGCCAGCCTGAAAACCTTCGGGTTATTGAATAAATAAACTATTTGGTATATATTTTGGTAAATATTTCTCAGTAAACCTTGAGAAAACTGGAGGCTGGGTAACAAGGCTTTCATTGTAAATGTCCAGCAACTCACACTCATTACTTTTTTCAAAACAAAACAAGTCTCTTTACTTGCACCTTTGTCCTGCAGCAACCTCGATAATAATCTAGGATGGAAAATAACTTTACCTTGTAAGAGAAGGAATCCTCATGAGCTAGCCGTGGTACAGACAACGTTGCAAGTGGCTGGAGCTGTAGACCAGGGCCATTTTCTCTCTCCATTTTGGTTTACTTATGCATTCCTTTCCCAGTTTGCTTCTTGCTTAGTTATAACTACAGCAGTTCTTTAAACCAACCAGGGAGCAACTGGATCCATCTTTCTCCTCAGCATTTTGCCACTACAGGGGAGCCATGATGGGGTGGGACTAGGTATCTTGTCCGTTGTTGCTCTGCTTCCTGCACAAAAACAAAAAAAATAAGTGTGTGTGGGGGTTTACTCTAGAAAGAGACACACTGATGACCAGATGTTTCTGAAAAGCTTCTGTTTCCTGGTCACTGGTAAAAGAGCACCGATGTAGCATAGAAGCCATGAACATGCTGCACTTCGTACAGGGCTCCCCTTGAGACTCCGCTGGAAGCTGTAGCTGGCACAGAACACAGCACATATGACACCTGCGGAAACTGCATAGGTGCAGAAGGTCCCAGGTTGAATCCCCAACATCTTCAGGCAGCACTGGGAATACTCCCTGTCTGTAACCCTGGAGAGTGGTTGCTGGTCCGTGTGGACAATACTGAACTAGACAGACCATTGGTCAGACTCGGAATAAGGCAGTTTCTTATGTTCTTCAGAAGGATACATTGATGATTTCAGTGACGCTTATTCCCATGTAAAAATCTAAAGGCAAGCCAATTCCAATAATGGTCCAGTTCGGTATAAGGCAGCTTCCTATGGGTTTCACCCAACAACATTGTCCAGTTCATGTAAGGACATTCTGCTTGTGCAGTGGAAATTTCCCTTTCTCTTCATCCCCTTCGCACACTTCTGAATTTGTTCTGGGGTTCCCCATACCTTGTGGAGCAGATGGTGGAGGGAAGAGAAAAAATTCCTTATGCCTGGGGGCGGGGGGAACGGAATGTGGTTCTTCAGATATTGTTAGTACTCCAACTCACATCAGCCTCAGCCAACATTGTCCATGAACATGGGTGATGGGAGTTTGAGTACCAACAATATCTGAAGAACCACAGATCCTTCCCACAAGCCCTAGGGAGTGATCTAATTTAGCATGTTTATTTTACTTGTATTTAGCAAACAGGGAATGCTCCAAGGTGACTTACAACTTGTCTATTATTTGGAATTGGCAGCCGGTTTCTCAATTTGATTCCCCTACTTCAAACACCAACGTGGCAGAATTCCTTGCCTACAGTCTGTCCCCAGTTCTGAATTCTAAAGTTCACTAATCTCTGTAGAGCAAATAACTGATTTAGGCATTAATCCAAGTTCACATTCAGATAAATATAACGCACTAAGTAATATACCAAATATAATCCTCTCTCCCGCCTCCGCTTTCACAGCAACTCTTCTATTATGGGGTGCAGGGAAAGCAAATCAGTGGTCTGTATCACAAACTCTTTTCAGAACAATTCTGTGCTATTTACTTCTTAAACATATTTATGGGCTGCTCCTCATATAAAGTATCAGGGCATTGTACAACAAAATTTACAAGTGCAAAAAGCACAAAATACCATAAAAATGCAGAGGAATCGTGAAAGTGAAAGGCACATCTTTAAAAAGTTTAAACAACCCAACAGGCCTGCCAGCGTAAAAAAGTATTCAAGTGACATCTTAAGGATGCTTGCTGGAAGAGTGTTCCACACTTATGGGACCAGCAACACTGAACGCCCAACTTGGCTGTGGAGACACTGTACATTTTTAAAGCACATCCCACCCCCTACCACCTCAAGATTCTTGGGAACTATAGTTTTCCGCTCACAAAGTTACAACTCCCAACACCTTTAACAAATTACAGTTCTCAGGATTTGGGAGGGGAATGGCTTTACATGTATCGTGTGCATGCAATTCTAGTTGGTGCCAAACTTTTGAAACACAGGGATTAACTAATAGCGCTCTATATTTATTCATTTACCAAAAGTGACTGGGTCTGGTACTGTATTCATTTTTGTGCAGCATGGCAACTCACACAGTTCTCTTTTACACTGTTGGGCGTTTTAGCCCCAGTCTACATAAAAATACAACATTTTCCTTCTCCTGCCCTGTATTTAATGGCAGATATATTATATATACCTGCGCACTTACTGGACTGACCACTTAACGCATTGCATGAAGCGAGCGCGCTGGGCCTCCGGCGCATGAAAGCCACAATCAATCGTTCCGTCTTTCAAAAGGCACCACAAGATACTCTGGATGGCTTTCCACCGTGATAGACTTAACATCGTTTGTCCCTGTGGAATTGGCCTTTATGTGAACATTCAGGATATGTAAACTTCCCAAAAAAGAAAGAACGAAAAAAGGACGGAATAAAAGAGGGACAATAAGCAGGTGGAATTAAAAGCAAGTTTTCCTCCCTCTTACTTCCTGGTTAATGAAAAGTCACATTTTAACTTCTCCGTTTCTCAAAAGCTTGAAGGCTACTAATAAACAAACGAAAGATCACTTTGATTATCTATAAATTCATTTGTTTGTTTGCTTTTTATAGTAGCATTTAACAGTGAAAGCACGACTGAATTATTAAGTAAGACTGCAAACATCCAGGAAAAACAAATTATTTCAAGTGCATTCATTTCTAAATCCATTCCAAAACCCCATTTCCCTTTACAAAAGCACCCCGAAACACTCACCTTGTCTTCGTCCCGAGGTGGGCGTATGTGTTATCCAGCCTTCGTAGCCAGAAAGCAGAGCACCCAAAGCCCTAGGAATGTTTCTTTCCCCGCAGCTGATGGAGCGCTTGGAACGCAGGGCGGGGCTTCGCTCCTCAAAAAAACAAGCATCCTATTTGATCTAGACACTGCCACTCACACACACAGGAAACCCCGATCAGGCAAGCCATTGGCTTGTGTAATACGGCATTCTTAAAGCGACCGGTTAAGCTTGCTTGAAGTGTGCAATACTGGACGTTCTTGTTTGTGAGGGGGCCCCTAGTGGCCACCGTTGGGAACAACAACAACAATCCTTGAGTCGTTTGCCTCCCCACTCGGAGACATCCCTTCTCAAAGCGTTCTTTTGTTCTATTTTTTATTTTATGTATTTGGTTTTAAACCACTGACAAGCTATTTGGTATTTTATATAATTGCAAATCGCTTTGAGACTTTTTTTTTGTAGAAAGTGATTCATAAATGCAGTATTATTACTTTTGAGGAACCAGCCTGATGCAGCAAAACTCAACTAAGAAGCTTGTCACAATTTCCATAGAGTGGTATATGCGTGTTTAGTCTTCTGCAGCAAAGCACAACAAATGAGTATTGTGTTGTGCGGCGTAAGCTTCAGGTGAAATAAAATAAAATATGCATTATGGCACGACACAAGATGATGTGTTCGCAGTTGACAGCTATATCCAGTTAGGAATTTAATGTACAAAAACTAAGCACAATGTACCTTCACAACATCAATGATAAAAGAAAATCGGATTGGTAATGCTGGGTTCATTCACCTACAGTGGGAGAGGAAACCAATGCCTCTATTCTGACCCAAATTAATGGAACTGAACTTCTAGGTGAATTGTAATCAAGCACATTCACATCTGAGTCTCCCATTGTTCAAGTAGCATCATCAGTAGCAAGATGCTACAGAGAACAGAAGTGTTAAACTTATTTGAGTGTGTGGATTATTATTTTTAAACAATCAAGGCGTATATACATCTTATGAAATACGTAAAATAAGTAAAATGAGTTTTATCACACACTGTGATAAATGTAACAAGTAATATTCAATCACTTAAAAACCTTGAAAAAATGTGATGATAATAAATGCACATCGGGATCCTTCCCACAGGGCAGCTGATGCTAGATCACCCTGTAGGGAGGCAGAGAGAGGAAAGCTCAGCCATGGCAGGGCCTGAGATGATTTTACTTTTACCAGTTCTGTTCCAACTAGGCAGTGACTCAGTTCTGGGGCAGAAGTTGGGGTAAACTCTCCCCACAACCAGCAACAAACTGAGGCAAGAAACATGACAGCACCAGTCAGAAGCGAGAGAGTTAAATTTAAAATGGCAGTCAGGCAGAGCTCTAAGCATTTAACCTCAGCGTTTTGCACTTGGAAAGACATATTTTTAAAAGATGCTGCGAAGCTTCCTCGACCACCTTAAGCAAAGGCGGGTGCAGTCAAAGTGCTTGTGCGCCATTGGTTCACGCTTGGTTTCCATTCAGCTTCTGGAAGAAAAGGCAGCTTCAGAGAGCCTGTCTGTGATTGGCATACTTTTAAGCCACCAAAAGTGACAGGCAAAACGACTGGAGGAGAAAAACAGGCTGGGCTCTCCAGTTGCCTAGGCAACAGAGTGTAAACTTCCCCAGGATTCTCCCCTGAGAGCCAGCCAGGTAAGGAGTAACAGGTCCCAACCTGCAGTGCTTTGTCTTTAGGAATGAGCCAGTCCATGCAGATGATGCATTAGGGCTTTTTAAAAAGTAAAAAATGTGTTTATTGTGCCACCGCATAACAAGTTACATTCCAGGCTGTTGGATCTGGCTGGGTGTCACACAAAACAATAACCTCCTTGTTGCTGTGGCCTGGAAGTATTGTGGGCTAGATGTGTCAGAGGGTACAGCCCAGAGGCAGGGAAACCCAGGCCTGGGGGCCACATGTGGCCCTCCAAGGCTCTCTACCTGGTCTTCAGGTCTCTGCCCAGGCCACACTCCCTCCTCAGTCACATCCCTTGCTGGCCTTGCTTTGCACTTCCTTAAGTGTTTTTGTCTGTTGAAAACCAGTGTGGCATAGTGGTTAGAGTCAGACTAGGACCTGGGAGGCCAGGGATTCAAATCAACGCTTGCCATGAAGCTCACTAGGTGATTTTGGGCCAGTCATTGTCTCTCAGCTTCAAAAGGTTGTTGTGAGGATCAAATGAGGAGGGGGAGAACCACATACGCCACCTTGATATGCCCATGGATTCAGGACAGACAAATGAAAGATCTTCTTCACAAAGTAAAAGCAGGGAATTCACTCCCAAGGGTGATGGCCACCATCTTGGATAACTTTAAAAGATTATTCGACAAATTAATGGAGGATAGCCTATCAATAGTACCAATATTTTTCTTAATTAACAATAATTGATCAGTCATGTAACCAGTGTTGCAACTCTATCTGTAATTACCACAAATTCTCTTTTGGTTATGCCATATTATTTAGCTTTTAATGCCTAGAAAAATCTTCTTGATTCGAATTTATATGTTAATGTTTCAGAAACAAGATGGCAAAGCTGATGAGAAGGGAAGTCACCTAGCTTGCAGTAGTGGTGTGACATGGACAATAGCTTTGACACGTATCAACTGAATAGAAAAAGCAAAAAGGCTATCTCCCCTGTACTTGAGGCTAAAGGTATTGGATGGAGTCTGAACCATGAATGATGATGATGATTTTATTTGTACCCCACCCATCTGACTGGGTTGCCCCAGCCACTCTGGGCAGCTTCCAACATACAGAAAAACATAATAAAGCATTACACATTAAAAAGCTTCCCTATATAGGGCTGACCTCAGGTATCTTCTAAAGGTGTGATGGTATGAATCAGGAAGGGGAGTTGCAATCTTGGAAGACATTCTTTGTCAGGGGTAGAGAATCTCAGGCCTGGTGATCAAATGTGGCCCTCCAGTCCTCTCTACCTGGCCCTTAGAACTCTCCACAGGCCACACCCCTACTCTATAGGCTACACCCACAGGCCACACCCCTACTTCACAGGCCACATTCCTCATAGGCCCTGCTTCATGTTCTGAGTGCTCCAGCCTGGCTGGAATGAGTCCTTGAACTCATTATGCCTCTTACTTGCCTGAATGGGAGACAGAGAGGGGTGTGTGAGTGTCTGTACAAAGATAATATTTATATCCATTGCTTTGTCTGCTTTTGCCACTGGCAGTGCCCACCAGTAGCATGTGACCCTGGGGCTGAAACAGGCTCTCCATCCTTGCTTGAGTGGCTTCCATCCACCATCCTTTAGTGAATGGAGGACCAGGTATGGTGGTGACTGGGCATAGGGATGCAACATGGCACAAGAGTCTTTATGCTTTACCTGCTGTTGGTGTTTAGAGTTTCCACTTCTTTTATTTCAAAGCCGCTGGGGCCTCAGCTGTTGGGGCCAAAGGACCAGACAGGAGCAGGAATCTTCAAGAAAGTATGCCACACTTGTAAAGGCATTTTTGATAGTTCCTTTTCTATTACTGTCACTATTTGTGTATCTCTAGTCACTATTTCTTTCTGCATTTGTGTTGCATGATTTTTTATTGACTTCTTTTTCTAGGCCTGAGCTGTTGTTCCATTCCTTTCAAATTCCAAACTACAGTGATCTCTAATTCTGAACGAAAGGGCTTTAACTCTCAGACCAAGAGATTTCAGTATCCTGAGGTGAGAAACCATATTTTACTAAGTCTGTTCATCTGTTTTTCTCTTAGCAGGGCAGAGCCAGGGAGTTCATCTGGGTTCAAATGCACCGGATTAGTTAATCCATCCCATGTAAGCCACGTGGTGTATCTAGGCCTATCTATACTATAGGGTTGCCATACGTCTGGAATTTCCCGGACATAGCCGGGAATCTGCTGTCGGAAACAACTTTTGAAATATGGCAACCCTACTATACCATCTATTTATCATTCCATCTATATTCTACATTTCCTCCAAAGAACTCAAGGAGTCACACATGGTTCTCCCTCTCCTTCGTTTATCCCTGCAAAGTAGGTAAGGGGAAGAGACAGTGGCTGATCCAAGGCCAAATAGTGAGCTTGATGGCTGAGTGCAACGAAAGCAGGACAAAAAATAAACCTGGAACATCTGTGATATAGAAAATCACAACATACAGGGTCCTGGGAGATGAAAGGCCTTGGGGGCAACACTGAAAAGGGAAATTTGCGTCTCTCTGTTATGACCCACTTTGACCAGTAGGCGGAAGCAGAACTTCATAGATGGGGAGTGCTAAATCCTTCAGGGGCACTTTGGTTCAAGGAAAAACAATATACAGTATGGAGTAAGTGTGCAAATGACACCTTTTAGCCCGTTTGCTTTTTGGAAATGCACATTTTCACACCACTGCTCCCATAGAGATTTACCTTTAAAAAAAAAAAAGTCACATCTCATGCCATCACGGTTCTTATTGGCCCATCTTGGGGCTAAGCATGCTTCCAGACAGGTGTTTATTGTAGGATCGGTATTACTAATGTCATGCATGAAATTTTTGGCAGTGTCCACACAACATCAGCATCAAAATGTTAGGTTTTTTATCTCCCTCTCCCTGCCCAACAATTTAATCTAGATTTATCCTTTCTGTGGAAAATCTGAAAAGGTTTGGGAAAGAAATGTTTCCAAGAACCTGTTTGCAATATCGGAATAGCTTGTTTGCAATATTAATCCCCTGACTGGGAGCTTCAGGATCCACAATGTGCAACATGGGGCCTGTTGTGCCTTTGGTCAACTGCTGGTGTTAGCAACAGACCCTCTCCCTTTCCTCCTGGGTCCTGCTCAGTCTTCCTCCAGCTACTGCCAGGGACCCAAACTGCTCTGAGTTCCTCCCTTTTCTCCCTTCTCCACTGAGAACTATGCTACCTCTCAGACCTCCCTTCCAATCGCCAATACATAACAAGCATCTCATCTGTACAAATTTATCTTCCACGCCACCGGCAAGCCAACCTGTTGCTAAATTCTCAGAATAGAAGCCAGAAGGGGCAACGCTTGAACCGTCTTCACAGTATGCTCCTTTCTCTTCCTGAGAATTTTCCCCTTCATACTGTAACTCCAGCAGGCAATGAGCCAAGCCACAAGGAATACAAAGGGTTTGGCATACTCTTGATTATCCCTAGAGAACACTTGCTTCTTCACATGTAAGGGGGAGTGTTGCATGCATCCCACCCTTTTGGGGGACTTTTGCAAGAAAGCCAAAGTTGTGTAGAAAAGTCAGTAGCTGCTGGAAAGCGTGGAGTAGACTTATTGCTGCGGGGCAGGGGGAATTGGGTAAGCAAGAAAAGTCAATGGGTTGGTTTGCATGACAAACTATGGGTGCCTGCAGACTGTCACTATTTTCCAGGAGGGATTCAAGCGTATAATGTAAATTTGGGTTTGTGCACTTAATGTGGATTAAAGCACTCTGGCACTGTAGTACAACAAATCTACTAAAAAGCAAACAAACCCAGGACTATTTGTGGTTCAGAAAGTGAACTATAAATGCACTGGAAAGTGTGGGATGAACAAAGATTAACGGGTAGACTTCTAAGCATCCCACAAACAAATCAGGATGAATGCTCGTTGTCATATAACCTCCCAACATACAAATCAGAATGAACGCTCAATAAAGAGTGGACACAGTATTATAACCTCTGAGTAAACATTGTGCAAGCAAACCAGGAAGTGTGTCCTAAGGCTTGCCGAGGCCATGCTGAGCTCCTGGAGAGCGGTGCCCTTGAAGGGGCCAGGCATCTCCACCCCACTGTGGCTATGACCCAGAGCAGTCCCACAGGGATAAGCAACAACAGCTGGATGTGCTTCACTGTGTTAGGCTATAGATGCTGAACTGATGAGAAGATGCCACGGCATCTCTCTGCCTGACCTGCTGCCCTTACTAAGCCTCTTGCCACGCTGATACCTACCTTCACTTACATACATCATCACCGTACAAACATCCCACTCCATAGCAACAGGGAGCTTGGGAAGCACTCTAACTTAAAAAAAACAAAACCCTTCATCATCCCAGTTCATTAAAAACCTGAAAGGTACACTTTTACTGACGCCAAAAAGACGTAAGTGAAGGAGCCAGATAGAAGGAGCCTCACTGGAGAGAGTGTTCCACAGGCAGTGAGCCACAATCGAAAAGGCCCTCTCCCTTGTCATCACCCTTCAACCTGCCCTCAAAGAAGGGACCCAGAGAAGGGCGTCAGATGAGGATCTAAGAGTCTGAGTAGGTTCATTTCAAGCCCTTACTTAATTGTTCCAAACTAATATTAGTCCCAGGGATGTGGGTGGCACTGTGGTCTAAACCGCACGGCCTAGGGCTTGCCGATCAGAAGGTCGTGGTTCGAATCCCTGCTACGGGATGACCTCCCGTTGTTCAGTCCCTGCTCCTGCCAACCTAGCAATTCGAAAGCACATCAAAGTGGAAGTAGATAAATAGGTACCGCTCCGGTGGGAAGGTAAACAGCATTTCTGTGCGCTGCTCTGGTTCGTCAGAAGCGGCTTAGTCATGCTGGCCACATGACCCGGAAGCTGTGCGCCATCTTCCTCAGCCAGTAAAGCGAGATAGTCGTCCGCAACTGGACTTAACGGTCAGGGGTCCCTTTACCTTTTAATATTAGTTCCAGTAGGGGGCCTAATTTGGCCTGCAAGGCCATTCTCCCTGAACAATACTCACCTGCCCCAGAGGTGTGGGGCAAATAATTCTATGGCTGCAAAAGGAATAACAAGGAGCCTTTAAATGCCTAGATTGTAGCTGATTCAAGCGGGGGTTGGACTTACCAGCTGGTTGGAGCCAACTTCAAGGCCTACTTTAATTGGTTGGGATCTTCCTCTGCAGTGCGGATTGAACTCAGGGTTCTCTGCAAAGGCAAAATGGATTACCTGATGTCATGGTGATGTCAGGTGATTGACGGGTGGCATGCTAAAGTGGCCCAGCGCAGAAGCTCAGAATATGTCCCGCAGAAAAAATTCCCCACTCCACTTTTAAGACTCTGCTTGACAACTTCACTGTCTTGCTTGACCCCAAAACCACCAGCTCTGGCCTATCAGGGGATAAACTCAGCTTCTGACAAAGCCCTGTTTGTCATCCATTGCAGATTGAAAGTGGCATCTTAAGACAGCGGGCTCATTTTTGTTTTATTTCATTCTATAAATAGAAAAAAACCACCCAGTACTCACTTCTGGAATGAAAGAAAAGTCGTTCTGGAAGGAGAGTTGAGTCAGGGAGGGGTGCGGCACTTTGAAATAATACACTCTGCCCACATGCTAATTCAGGCCAAATCAGATGTACAGGTGGGATTAGACATGCAATGGATTTGAGCTCCCCAGGTCTCTCTCTGTATTGCTGAGCAGACACCAGGGAAACTTAATCCTCCATTTTCGACCCGTTTTGCCATGCAACTTGAGACTCCCCATTAAAATGAGATTATTTTGATTTTGAAACAAGCAGAGAAGAGGCTTCTTAGTGTACAGTGACAATTGACAAAAACCAGCAAAACATTCGAGAGGCTTAGCGTATGGGAGGGTAAGTGCTGAATCCACATTATAATGCCATTGTGTGCTTCTCCACCCATGAGGTGACACACATGTCGCACATATTCTCTCCGCTGCTTCGTGGAGGAACAATGCATGCCCTCACTTTGACACTAAGTGCACGTCAGATTCCTAAGTAGGGCCTGATTCAAGAAATATACACCAGTTAACTGACTTAAAGCAGTGGATTAAACCTGCATGTATCTGGCGCGTTGACCTATGGTTAAAAGCCTCATTTGTCTTCAAATTATGTCCTAATTATTATTGTTGTTGTTGATTTATTTATCACCCTTTATACAACTGTTTCAAGGCAATGTACAATAATGTATAATAATAAAAATTAAACATGTCAACACAAAGAAACAGTACATACATGTAAAATAAAAGAGACCTGGGAAACCCTGTCAGAAGAAAAATGTCCTCAGCTGTTTTCTGGAAAGTGCAGGTAGCAGGAGCCTGTCATATCTCTTTTATCTCTTATGTATGAAAGCAGGCACCATCTTGGAGAAGACAGCTTCTTAACATGTTGCTTGAGGCAAAGGACATGGTGGCCTCCTGTCCCAGTTCCACTGCCAGAAGCCAACTAGACAGGCAGCCAAATCTTACTTTTAACACTAGTGATCCTCCACCCCACCTGAGGCAGCAAGCCAGATTAGGGGGCCCAGAAGAGGCCACATGGCAACAGAGAAGGGAAAGCTGGGGGATCAGAAGAAACGTCTATTTGTTATTTATTACGCCATGAAATTTATATACTGCTTGACTGTAAAAAACCTCAGACAAGGGGCTGCTGCTACTGTCTACCCTTCAGCCCAACTATTTGTGTACACAGGTACATAGAGTGAATGTCATGTGTGAACACAGATGCTTAAAAAATATCAGATGCCATATTCTATGGTTTTTCAGAATGCCTGCAGAACCCTGCAAAGTTGAAGGTCCACTAGACTTGCCCATCTAGTACTTCTGCCCTAATTTCATCAATCACCAAGGCTTAAAACATATTTGTTTTAAGCATTTGCTGGTTTTATCTGTATACTAGTGGTTTTCAACCAGTGTGCCGTGGTACTGCGGGCAATGCTGGCCTCTGTCTCTCTTTTCTTCCTTCCTTACTCTGATGCCCTCTCACATCTCTGCCTCCCAAAGGCTTGCACATCTGTTTGTTGCAGCAGCCCTGGCTACTAGCTCCGCAGGCAAATAGTGCCTCTGGGGCTGGCATGGGGTGCTGGTTGCCAGGAGCTGATGTGGCTTCAGAGTAAGCAAGCAAGCAGATGAGGGAGCCCAGCCAGCCAGCCCACTAGCCCTTGGCTGGACAGACAAGTCCCAGGCCCCTGTGGTAAGGTTGCCAGACGTCCCCGTTTCCCAGGGACAGTCCCCGGATTTACAAATCAGTCCCATACAAAATCCATTGAAGTTGAAAAGTGTCCCCAGATTCATTGAAAAAAATCTGGTAACCTTACCCTGTGGGGCAGTGTGAGGAGGCACCTCTCAGCTCAGAGACCAGGGGCGGCTGCCCAGAGAACTCCTAAGGAGAGTGGAGAGGAGAGAGGCTGAGGGAACTCTCCACAAGGAAGAGTGTTCACAAAAGGGTGAGAGGCTGCCGGCTCTGCAGGCAAGTGGTGACATAATTGGGCTCCTGAGTCCCACAGGGGCAGAAAGAATGTAGTTGGTCAAGGGAGCCATGTACTCAAAACGGTTGAAAACCTCTGCTGTATACTGTTTTACATTATTTTATATGAAATACTATTTTGGTTAAGCAGTTAACATTTTTTTCCTAAACAAATAAACAATTTCCTGAACACTGGCAAAAATAAAACCCTGTTGCAGCAGACTCTGCCCTGTCATGATTATGCACTGTGTTCCTTCCCAGAATGAAAATCCAGGTCCAGGATTCTATGATGTAATCGATCAATCAACACTTCTCAACAATGTCTCCCAGTCCCGGAAAGGAACCTGTTTTTTCCCTTCCTTGGTAAGGTTTATACATATTTATGAACGACGGGAAGAAAAAAAAAAGGCCAGCGTCGCGAAGTTCTTTGAAGCCATTGTCAGTCTTACTGCCAGTGAAGCTTTTAAAATGCTCACACACCTTAGTTTTCCTTTTCTACTGTTTATGAGCTATAGTAATAATGTCTAGTTTACTGTTGTCAGGAATAGACCTGCGATAGCCTGATAAACATTAAGTCATCCACCCAGAGATTGCTGTAATTAAACCTGGATTCCATCCTCCAGTTTACGCTTGGAAGCAAATTCTTTAGAAATTAATGGGACATAATTCATTCAGCAAAGTGTGTTTAGGTAGGTGTTTGTTCCTCCTCTGTTGGACAACTGCCTCTGAGAGATCAAATATGTATACTTATTTGCACAGACAGCACTCATTCTCAAAACCCAAACACTTTGGCCATAGGCAGGGTAGATTTGGGGGGCCATGTGTATTCACTAAGGTCAAAATCCCATAAAGTCTATGTAGGTGGCCCCCACATGGCTTAGGTGCATGGCTCAGAACTACTGGAAGCTATTTAAAGGCAGTGTTTGGTTTTATGACAAGTTCTTATTTTACTCTCTGGTTTATTTTTATATACACTGCTTAGAAGTGCCACTGATTAAGTGGTATAATGGCCTCAAATAAATAAACAATGTTTACTTCTGTTGTGGCAACAACAGTAAATGAAAAGAGCTATCTATCAATCTATTGCGGCAGAAACTGCAGTTGGTTCAGAATACAGAACCATATTGTTTTATGATATTAGCCCAGCAAGGAACATATAACACCAATCTTGCATGATCTTCTTTCGTCGTATGTTTGCTTACAAGCTAAATTCAAGTTGCTGATGCTTACCTTTAAAGTCTTTTGTGGCCTATGCCTGGGATGCCTGAGGTCTTCTTCCATATATGCCTTTCCCCAATCACTAAGATCCAGCACTGGAAATACTTTGCAAATCCAGATCTATTCAGATGGTGGCCTATTCACAACAGACCTTCTCAACCGTAGTGTTGACCAGGCACCCCCAAACTTGGCTCTCCAGATGTTTTGGGACAACAACTCCCATCATCCCTAGCTAACAGGACCAGTGATCAGGGATGGTGGGAATTGTAGTCCCAAAACATCTGGAGGGCTGAGTTTGGGGATGCCTGGTGTTGACTCTGGCCCATCTAAATGTACCATGAAGCCCTACACTTTCTGGCTTTGTGTATTTTACTGGTTGCTGCACAGTATTTTCTTGCTTTGTTTATTTGTATATTTTTGCATATATATTTTTTAATTGCTGTTCTTCACATTCAAGCTGATGACTCTCAGAGTTGGTTTTCAACTTCTTGAATAAAATTATATATTGTGAACTTACTTCCCCGTTACTCATTGTGGAGAGAGTCTTGGGCACAGATAGGCACATTGCCAGAGGCATTATGACACTGAATGCCAGTTGCTGGGAATCCCAGGTGGGGAGAGTGCGGTTGTGCATTTTTATTATCTCAACAAGCCTGTGAAGAAGGCCTGTATCCCCAGGGTCATCATTAGCAGATGCGGCGCCGGGGTGCAAATATCCGCCCAGTGCCCCCAAATTACCACAGATGGGGGAGCAAGCTGCGTACTGCCAGCCATGGGGGGGGGGGCGCAACCCTCTCCCATGCCGCTGCGGGAGAGCAATCCCCACAGAGGCTTGGGAAGGAAGCTGTATGTCTGCCAGCCATATGGTTGACAGGGCGCAGCAGGTGGGCGTGCAGGGGAAGGGGAAGCCGCCGGCAAAGCTGCGCAACTCCCCCACTCGCTGAGCAGCCACTGAGAGGCCGGTGTCCTGGTGCAACGCACCACTAAGCCCTATGGGAAAGACGGCTCTATATATCCCCATACTACACATGAGGGGCTGTGGTATGATTTAAACTAGCGGCTTCCCCAGCTTGTACCTCATGCTTTAAACCCATTCAGTATGTCATTTTGTTTACATTTTGAGAGCACTTTACCTCAGTTTAGCATGGTCAATATTCTTATGAATGTGATGACAACTCACATTTACCTCACCACAGAGATGATATAAGCTGTCACCCAAATAGGACATTATTACTCATACTCCTAAGAAAAAGTGACTACGTGAAAATGATGGGAGAAATCAGGCTCTGATTATTATACTACATCAGATAGAAGCATAGGAGTTGGCCCTAACTGGGTGGGAATTTCTTGTTAAGATGCCGATCTGGTGATTAATGGGTGTAGGCCAAGGATAGCCAATCTGTGACTGGGGAGCTGCAGAAAACCCCCAAGCACTTCAAGGGTGTATCTTGGGCAATTCAAGAAAGAAACAGATTAATACCAAGACTCTCTTTTGGATCCTTCCTTTCCTCTCCCCCCCCCCCCCCCCCCCCCGGTTTATGACTGAAATGGGAAGGAGAAGAAGTGGGAGAAAATGGTGGCAGCAGTGAAAGATTGGGTGGTGGAGATTCCAGGCTGAGAATCAATGGAATTTATGGGCCATATTGGATAGAACTGAGCTCTAAAGCTTTTCCTAAAGGATAGTTAAGAGATGCTTTTACAAATTTGATTTTTTTTGGAGTGAACTTCATATAAAATAAAGACGGGTATGGCAATGTAGTGGAGGTAATGACACCTTTTCAGGCAAGAGGATGTTACCTTCAAGAACCACCTATCTAGGATGTTTTTCACCACAGCAGATGGTCTTTCATGACCACCATACAGTGGTACCTTGGGTTAAGAACTTAATTCGTTCTGGAGGTCTATTCTTAACCTGAAACTGTTCTTAACCTGAGGTACCACTTTAGCTAATGGGGCCTCCCGATGCCACCACACGATTTCTGTTCTCATCCTGAAGCAAAGTTCTTAACCTGAGGTACTACTTCCGGGTTAGCGGAGTCTGTAACCTGAAGCGTCTGTAACCTGAAGCATCTGTAACCCAAGGTACCACTGTATTTCCAAGATGGCAGCTGGCTCCTAGAATGGTTGTCTTTCGAGTGTTCATTTGCTTCCAATATTTATATACCATTTTCAACAACTTCTTCTCAAAGAGCTTTATGCATGTCAACAATATTTTCAGAGCAGGTTGCAAACCCAACAGCATCTAATTCCTGAAAAATCTGAAAAGTGATATGGCTGTTTAGGGACTGTCTCTACGTTCCCAAGTCATCCCATCTCATCTCCCCCCCACCCCAGGATTACCAATAGTGTAAACCAAATTCCATTTCTTTCCTTTCCAGGATACACGTATCGCTCGCCAGAGAATCCACAACTATCCTGCTGCAAATGCCTACAACCTCCCACCTACCCTGATTTCCAAGCGAGACTTTAGCCTGGGGTATTCCAGTATGTTTCAGCAACCAATTGCCAGGAAGATTTCAAAAAGATCCACTCCAGCCCCCAACCAATATAATGTAAGATGATCTAGAGATTGGAAAAGGGGAGGTCAGCAGTACAGATTAATACATTTTTTAATGGGTAGGGCTGCAGCTAATGGGGAACGGTCATGGTTCAGTGATGGAAGGCCCCAGGTTTGATCCTGGCATCGACAGGTAAAGCTGCCAGTCAGTACAGGCAATACCAAGCTGAATGTACCAATAGTCTAATTTAGAATACCACAGTTTCATATATTCCACTTGGCAAAATAGGAAAAGATATTGAAGAGTATTTCTTGTTTTTCCCTGATGCTTTTCTTCCACTAATCATCCATACATTTCCTTCAGAATCCATTCATTGTGATCTTTCACAAAAAATAATTGCATGGACCCAAGAATATTCCGATGAACCTTGCTGTGGGATTTGCATCAGTAGCCACAAAATGAAAAATAAAGAGCAGCAGTTGTTTTAAAACAACTTGGACTAGGACCTGGGAGACCAGAGATCTAATCCCCACTTAGCCATGAAGCTCACTAGGTGACCTTGAGCCAGTCACTCTCTTTCAGCTTCACAGTGTTGTTGTGAGGATAAAATGAGAGGAGAGGAGAGGGAAGAACTACTGTATTTTCTGGCGTATAAGACTACTTTTTAACCCAGGAAAATCTTCTCAAAAGTCGGGGGTCGTTTTATTCGCCGGCTACGGCAAAAGCTCCTGCAGCAACTCCCCACCAAAGGATAAAACGACAGCAAATTAAATCAGAGGACACCAAGCTCTCTAGATGAAGCAGAAATACGCTTGAAAATTGGCCCCAGAAGCCACTGGGAAGTGGAGCGGATTTCTGAGCTGGACTGGAGACTGGTTTTTTAAATTTTTATTTGGTGTGTGTTGGAAGAGGGGTAGTCTTATACGGCGAGTATATCCCAAACTCTATATTTTAACTGGAAAAGTTGGGGGGTTGTCTTATACGCCCAGTCGTCTTATACGCCAGAAAATACGGTATGTACACCACCTTGGTGGAAAGGTGGGATATAAATGTCCTAAATAAAAAGAGAAGCAAATGCTTGGTTGGCCTTTATGTGCCCTGTGAAACTCTTAGGCAACTGTCTGACTAGTAGTAGCATTACTTCGTCAGTGTACAGGGAGTTTACACCAAGCACATTTCCTTTTGCCCCCTACTTTGCAGATCACTATTACAGTCTGTCATCCACACCCAAATAAGAACATTAGGTTGTATTTAATACAGTTTAAATAGGACTTCTCCTGAGAAGAACGTTCCTGAGTTAATGGCTAACCCATGATTTACACTAACCCATGAGATAATACACAGCATTTGGAGAAGCCAAACAGGAAATGATCCATTCGCAAGGCAGACAGGCTGAATAATTTATGGCCACGGGGAAGGGAGGCTGATGGGAAGAAACCAAGGGCCGAAGTTTACTGTCTGCACAGCAGGCTAATTTCACAAATATTTATTCATCTTTTCATTTATTTTAGTGGGTTTATAAACTGCTTCATGGCCAGAGGCCGCTAAAATAGTATACAAGATTAAAATGGGATCAAACACTAAACCCAATTTTTTTAAGCAAGAAAATAATTTCTACAAAACTCTAAAAACAATAACAAATAATGTCTGTTGTTGTTGTTGCTGCTGCTGCTGTTATATGCTTGTTTCTGTTCCAGAATACTGTAAAACAACTGATTTTACAACTGAGTTGTATTTACAGGAGCCATTTCTATCAGCATGTGCTAAAGAGATAAGTATGTCATCGTGGGTGGGTAATCATTTGGTAAGCCAGGTGGCTTCTGAAATGTACTTTAGAGTAGCATCATTCATGCACCATTCACAAGCCACATTTGACCCATGTGCTGGAATAGTTCAGGCTTGGTGGCTGCATCGCAAATGTCCTTGCCTAGAAAGTAGGCAGACTTAAACACCAGTATTTATTTGGGTGTTGGTTTGCTTTTTAACTAAAGTGACTGCTGGAAAGTGAGTTCATTGCAAAACCCTTACTTTCATCCGCAGGTCTCGGTGGACCTCAGCAACAAAAGCCGCAACACTGGTGCCAAGTCAGTGTTTTCATCCAAAACTAAACGAGCGCTGGCAATCGGTAGCAAGGAGCATGTGCCTTCTCCCTGTAAGCTGGGCTGGGGGAGCCTCTTTTGACCCAAAGGCCAAATTCAAATATGGTCAACCTCCCAAGGGCCACCATCCTAATGGTGGGCGGGGCCAAATGTGGGAGTGGGCAGGGCCAAATGTGGGCAGGACCCAAGATAAAGTAAGATGCCACCCAGTGCATCAATCAGTGAAACAAATTAAAACAATCTACAATACCTTCTGAGTGTCCAGCTTTCTTCTCCTTTTCACCTCACCTCTTGTGAGTAAAAGCCTCTCTGTCTGGCAATCATGCCTTGCCACATCGCTTCTCAATTTATGATCCTCAACGCTCACAGCCAGTAATTCAAACCTCTCCCCCTTACAATGCATGCAGTCATGGCATTTTGTCCTTTCAAAAGAACTTTAAAAAAAATTACAGCACCAAAAGGCAGAGGGCCTTCTTGGTAGTGGCACCCGCCCTGTGGAACGCCCTCCCATAAGACATCAAGGAAATAAACAACTATCTGACGTTTAGAAGACATCTGAAGGCAGCCCTATTTAGGGAAGTTTTAATGTTTGATGTTTGCTAATGTTTTTAATATTATGTTGGGAGCCGCCCAGAGTAGCTGGGGAGGCCCAGCCAGGTGGGTGGGGTATAAGTAATAAATTATTATTATTAGAAATCAAATGCTTAGTGATAGGAAGAAGCAAAGTTGTTCCCCATTGCCAGCTTTCCAGGTGTATATGCCCAGATTTTACAAAAAGATATTACTTGCTCACCTGTTCACACATCATTTGTGACATATCAGTGACCTTAAAAGGGATGGGTGGGAAGAAACGACTTTCTTCCACTTTGCAAATGTTTTCCTACTAGAAAGCCTGGAGGTAATTTTTACTGTGCAGTCTATTTACAAACCTGAGCTTCAGGAAAGGGCAATCAAAATGATCGAGGGGTTGGAGAAACTCCTTTATTTAGTTTCGTTTTGTAAAATATATACACCACTTGATTATAAAACAACCCCTCAAAGCGGCTTGCAAAAAGATAACAATAAAATTATCGAGAAAAATTTACAATAGTTAAAATACTAAGGTTGAAATTCACACCAACTTTCTAAGCATCTGGGTAGGCTTGTCTAAACAAGAATGTTTTTAGCAGGCACCGAAAACAATATATTGAAGACCCCTGCTTGATAACAATAGGCAGGGAGTTTCAAAGCGTGGCTGCTGCCCAAATGACTGAGTATTTACAAATGAGGAACAGGTATTATATGGCACCTGTAACAGTGCCAATTCCGCCAATTGAAGCAGCCGAGTGGGCATATGTGGGGTAAGGTGGTCTTTTAGGTAAAATAGTCTTGTATATGGGCCTTATATACCAATAGTAATGCCTTGAACTTGACTCAGTAGCAAATCAGCACCCAGTGCAGATCTCTGAGCACAGGTGTACCATGCTGACAAGGCCTCAGTCCTGTCAGCAATTGTGCTGCAGCAGTCTGCACTAACTGCAGCTTCCGGATCAAGTGCGAGGGAAGCCCTACATAAGGAAAAATGGCTGTATTTGAGGAATTTTAGTTGAGAAAACAAGAGGCGACGTGATAGGAGTATATAGAATTATGCATAACATGAAGAAAGCAGATAGAGAAAAGTCCCCGCCTGCCCGCACAGTCATAATACTGTACTAGAATTTGTGGATATCTTAATGAAGCTGAATGTTGGAAGATTCAAGACAGATAAAAGGAAGTGCTTCTTTCACAGTGCATAGTTAAACTATGGAACTTGCTTCCAAAGGAGGCAGTGATAGCCACCAGCTTTAAAAGAGAATGGGATAATTTCAAGGAGGAGAAGGCTCTCAGCAGCTACTAGCCATGATGGGTTATGCTCTGTCTCCACAGCTGGAGGCAGTAATGCTTTCGAATACCAGTTGCTGTAAGCCATGGGGTGTGGGGTGTGCTTATGGGCTCAGGGCCTGCTTGCCAGTTTCCCTCAGGTATCTGGGTGGTCACTGTGAGAACAGGATGCTTGATAAGATGGGCCATAGGCCTGATCCACCAGCCTCTTATGAACTGACATAGTACTCTGAATAAGACAAGTATGCTCTCCTGCTTCTGAAGGGCAGGACTGGCAATACAGTGGTACCTCTGGTTACAAACTTAATTCATTCCAGAGATCCGTTCTTAACCTGAAACCATTCTTAACCTGAGGTACCACTTTAGCTAATGGGGCCTCCTGCTGCCGCTGTGCCACCGCCACACGATTTCTGTTCTCATTCTGAGGTAAAGTTTTTAACCCAAGGTACTACTTCTGGGTTAGGGGAGTCTGTAACCCAAAGTGTTTGTAACCCGAGGTACCACTGTATTTTCTATTCCAAAGGGGAAGGAGGAATGGTAATTCCTCCTCTCCTTTCATTCATTTCATTCCTCTCTTGTTCCAAGTAACAGACTCTCATGCACCGATTTCATTCCACTGCAGCTAAAATGTAAGACTCAGCTGTGTACATAACATTCATTTAACGTGCAATTTCCCCCTCCCCAAAATAATTCTGGGAACTGTAGTTTAGCCCGTGGAGTTGCAATTCCCATCACCTTTAACAAAGTATAGTTCCCATAATTCCTGGTTAGGGGTGTATTTTTAATGTGGTTTAAATATGTGTTACGTGCGCAGCCTTAGTTTGGGTGTCGGCCTTTTCAAATTCCTTCCTTTCTTTTTAAAATCTAGGTCATTACCGAGTAAAGGATTCCTTCATACGGCAGGCGCCTACAGTGCTGGTGTCTTGCTTCAGATCCAAAACAAGTCGCGAAACCAAGACAGAGACGCTGAGCCCGGGGCCAGCAGCCTATCAGCAGCCAGCTGGCATCCCAGTCACGCCATCCAGGAAGTTCCCCGGCCTGTGAGTTCTGAGCAACTGCACTTTAGAAGGAATTTGTTTTGAGTCACCCAACTCCTTTTCTTAAGTAGGGAAGATGTGCTTGTGATCAGAAATGATAAAGAAGGAAAAGAAGAAGAAATACCAATAGACAATTCCAAGCCCCAACTTACTTAAGAAGCAGGGGCTCTCTTCATCAGACTATATGGTGGAGCAGGGGAAAGTCCTTTGGGTTGTTGCATGCCTTAAGAAGCAATGCAGCTTGCAAGCCTTCATAAGTGATTTAGGGTGAGGAAGGGCTGTTCCTCAGCGGTAGGGCCCATGCTTTGCATGCAGAAGTTCCAGGGTTCAGTATCTGGCATCTGCAGCTGAGAAATGCCCTTGTCTGAAACCTAGAACCACTGCCAGCCAGTACTAGGCTAAGGGGGCTCATGATCTAACTCAATACAAGGCTAGGTAGCATAGGGACCTGCCTTTTCTGTTGTGAATTCATTTGTTTAAGCTGCTTTAGCCCACCTGTTCTCAGGGTAGCCAGCACTTCTAAAGGTTCTTCCCTGCTTCTTTTATCCTCACATCAGCCCATTTATGAGCCAGTTGTCACTCATCATCACTGCTTAATTCTCAAATAAGGGAGATGTGTCAATCTGGCATTTAATGTTATGACACCACCCCTTTGGAGTTCCCTCCCCTTGAATATTTGAAAGGTGCCGGCTCTGTTGTCCTTTTGGCGCCTACTCAAGACCTTTCTTTTTCAACAAACCTTTGCAAAGCAGAGATCTTCCCGAGTCTGCATGTACATTGGGATTGTTTCTGGGTGTTTGGATTGTTCTATTGTTCGTGTGTGTGTGTGTGTGTGTGTGTGTGTGTGTTTGCCACCTGGACTCCTTAAGGAGAAAGGGCAGAATATAAATTGAATGAATGAATGAATGAATGAATGAATGAATGAATAAAGCTAAAGAGAGCTTGCATGACCCATAGAGACTACACCCACACATAGACTGAGTGCCTGGTATTAAACTGAAAGCTGTGATTGGCTGTTGCGCTCAGTGGAGCAGATAAGAAGAGTGTTGCTCTATACCTCATCTCTATGGTAAACAGCAGTTGTTGGAGTTGCACCAGTTCAGTTTTAATAACAGGAAGAGGTGAAATGGACTGCATTGGGGCTGGGGCCCTTTGGACCGGGCATCACCCAGGAAGCCCTAAACCCAGAGGTGTTGGCTTGATGGTGGCTTTTCCTGGAAGGGCATTCCACACACTTGCAGAAGCACCTTCTCTATTACTGCTGCAACTGTTTCTGGACCAAAGGAGCAAAAGGATTATAGAGACAGCTTTTGGAAGCCCTAGCCTGAATTTTGCATTCACTAATTAAGTCCAGCAATTCATTTCAGCCTTCTGTTTAATAATATGTAGGAAGCCCCCCACTTTTCCCTGCATACACAGTCCTTCCTCCCCCATACCTGCCCCAAGGTCCAGTCACTCTATCAGTCAGTTACTCAACTAAGTCAATTTTATGGTGACCATTCTGTAAACAGCAAAGTCAGTTTGCTGGAGATAAGATTAAGATCTACCCCTTAAATTCTTGCCCATTACTGCTCATATCTTCCCCTTCCCCCATCCCCGTGCAAGCCTGGAGCTCTCTGCACACGGTCAGGGGGTATCTTTACTACATCTCATGCCGTTTTAATGCAGGCTTTGTGGAGGAAGAGGGAGGGGGAGCTGGCGCTGGGTAGTGTGCAATAAACCTCCGTGACTAGGGAAGAAGTAAATCAAACCTGACGGGCAAAGAACATCCATCTACGCTGGCAGAAAATACCAGAACTATCAGCATTTAGAGGCCAATCCAACTCCCATTTATGTCAAGGTGATTAATGTGTGCAAGGCCAGAGCTACAGCTGGTGCAGAGCCACTGACTACAGCACCAGTTTGTTCCAGATGAGCACCCTTAGATTTTAATGAGCTTTTTCCAGCATATTCTCAGACGCAGCCCCCAAACCCTTTAAGGTACAGAGGTTCGACGGCACACAGAATATGAAAAGCTGGGGCATCCTTTAGGGAAGGTGACAAGGTGGAACACCACCGCACTGCCATGTTTGGGATGACATGCAATTATTTGTCGGGAGCCATTGATCAAAACGAGCCCATTACCCTTCTTCAGGTGTTTAAACTCTTACCTGCGGAGGGATGCAGGGCTACTTGCTCCAGCCTCTCCAGTCCTCCTCCTTGTCTGTGTAATGGAGGACTGTCAGAATATTGATTAGAATGTGCTGACAGTCCTCCCTATGACTGGAAACCCTGAATTGCACTGTGTTCTCTGATCCTGAGCTTACAACTCACGCCAGGGATGATGACTGGCCATTGGCACTGCTAGGGTGGGAGGCAAGGAGCCCAACAGTAGGGGGAGCCAGAGCCAATGGCAGATGGAGGCAACTCACCCTCTTCCCTGCTGAGGGCTACAAGGGGCAATAGGGAGACTAGGGGGGAAGCTGACAACAGTTATAAGTAGGCACATAGGGGGTTGGATGTGGACAGAGTGGGGTTGGTGGGACAGTGACCCATTTGCCCTTATGGACCAGTCTCCCCTGTTTCACATCTTTCTGCTCAGTGTAGGAAGGTTGGGAGTGGAGGGCGCAGTATGAATGGCCGCACATTCTCTCTGTAGAAACTACTTAAGAAAGCCTGAAGAGGGCTGGAGAGTCTGGCCTAACCCTCCCACTTCCTTCTTCCTTCTTGCTTCAGGCACAGTCAGAAGCCCTTCACTCTCTGGCCAGCTCACACTGAATGGCTCTTGACATGAATGGTGAAATGAGCCCATGTACCAGGCAGACATGTCAAGCCCCTTATTAAACAAAAGAAAGGAAACAAGGAACGGCTGCTCTGTACTTATAAACAACTCTGCTGCTACAGTTGTAGCAAGTCATAACAAAGGTGGGAAGGATTCCCTGTACACTGGAGAAACCCAAGGTTCCTCAATTTAGAGGTTCCTCAATTGAGAGCAGGGGTGGGGCACTGATCCTTATCTCCCCTAACTGCTCCCCGCCCCACCAGCGGGCCAAGTTTGATAGGTGAGTCGAGCTATCCATCTGTCAATCAGATGATGTCACAACAATGCCAGGTGTTCTGCTTTTGTCCATGCACAGCACAGCACTCTGCAAACCATGACAATCAGCTGGTTGTCGGTGCTTGCAAAGTGGGGTGTACAGGACTTTGTAGGTACCGCCAATCAGCTGATCATCAGGGTTTGCAAACCCCTTTTTGGTCCAGATGCATTTTTACCTGCCCTGCGCCTGATGTCGTATATGAATTTGGGGATGGAGCGGGGTGTGTCTTGGCCAAACTGGCCTTGCAGGCTGAATGGGAAGGCCTAGCTGAATTCAAAGCCAAAATCAGTTTGGACAGCGTCTACGATTCTTTCTTACAGGCGAAAGTATGGCTTGAACTTCTCAGCCCCAGCTGCCCCTCGCCCCAAAACTCCCCCTGCACCCGGGCCTGGCCAGTATGAAATAGTAGACTATGAGAGTCCTTCCAAGCATTATATCTCCAGTGCCGTCTTCGTCTCAAACACAGGCCGCTGGGCAGGTGATAAATCCCACGAAGACATACCTGGCCCAGGTAAGCATGTTGTTGTTGCAAACAGATGTTGTGCTTCTTCATTTAACAATAATTATAATGTATAACTATATTTTGGGAAGTTGTTTTTGTGTCAGTTTGCTGCGCATTTGGACACCTTTTATCGTAACCAATTTTGCACAATCGTTCTTGAGAACAAGGAGCAGGTTTCTTTCTGTTTTTGGATGCCATTTTAAATCAAGATGACGGACTGATTTTAACCACTGATTTCAAAACTGCACTGATTTGGAAGTTCCTTGGAATTCCTGAGCAGCAGCAGGTATGAGGCTGCTGCTGCTTTAGTAAGACTGCCGTCCTCACCTCACTTGCTCGAAAGAGTAACTATTACTGGGCACCCTGGGGTTTCGTACTGAGCAAGCATGTTTTTATACTGGTGCTCCACAAGTCCAAGCTTAGCATGCAGCAGCCTCATTCAGATGTTACAATGGGCTGGGATAAAACAGCAAACTGTTGTGTGCCACAATCCAGAAACAGAAGCTTCTAAGCCCCACCCCTTGTGTTTCCAATGTCAAAACTTGGTGGGGTGTTACGTCAAATGCTGGCAGGAAAGGAGATTCCAGGCTGTTGCTATTTTCAGGTGGGATTCAGTCCCATACTGGCAAATTCAGGGTGCTCAGTTAAAGTTTAATTGTCTCTCTTGCACAACAAAACCCTTTCCTTTATGACAGGCAAATGCACCAGAAAGTTGCTTGGCACAACATTGTCTGACTTCCCAAACAAATCAGAATTAATGCATGATAAATGGCCGACAATGTGTAACCTTCCCATAAGCTTTGTGCAAAAAACCCCCAGGATGAATACTAAAAAATAATAATAGCTATAATCCGGAAGCGAACATAGATTACTAATGACTTGTTTGTCCTCGGCAATGGACATTTTGCAAAACAGATAGTTGTATCCAGCATACAACACTGAAAGTAATGGGCGTGTTTTAGTCATAATTTCAACGGGTCTACTCTGAGAATGGCTAATGTTGGATACAACCCAGAAGCGGACTTCCTTGCGATGCATAGGGAGCTACCTCAGGTGGCCAATTTGGGGATGTCCCCTGACCCATGGGGTTGCATGACAGATAGACAGATCAGACCACAGAGGCACAATCCATCCGACTCTTGCCCTTGTCTGTTCATTTCAGTGGCGCTTGTGCAGGTTAAGAGCATAAGAAGAGACTGGCTGCTGGATCAGGTCAAAGGCCCATCTAGTCTAGTATTCTGTTCTCACAGCGCTCAGTCAGATGCTTATGGGAGGAGCTGAGAGCAACAGCACTCTCCCTTTGTGTGATTCCCAGCAACTGGCCTTCAGAGGCTTACTACCTCCAACAGTTAGAACAAAGCCATTGTAGCCGAATAGCCATTGACAGCTATGTCCTCCCTTCAGAGTCCAAGGTAGATAGTACTCCATTATTCATGTGAGTCTCAGGGGGTGCTGTTTGGATTTTGCACCTCAGCACCAAAATGCTTCAAGCATTCCCAAGCAAAGCCCTGAATCCTTTACAGCTTCACTGCATATGGTGTCATTCAGCGATTGGATCCTTCATATATTGCAAGGGATTCTGGGAGTGTGTAGATCTTCATCCTTAAAAAAGTGGGGCGGGGGGAGGCAATCTTCCATTTGGAATGAGGGGAAGTTCTTGCTCTGAAAAGCTAAGTGCATTGGCTGGAGCTGGGAACAAGTGAGAAATAAGCCTAAGAAAATGTAAACCACAAGAATCCAACGGTAGTGAACTGGGAGGATTATGCTTGCTGAATGAAAATAATGAAAACAGCCCAGCCTGTTTCAATTAAAATCTTCCTCAGGGGCACTGGGATCTTATGTTCCTTTCCTTCAAAGAGATTTCTTGTGAGAATCTTTGTCTGAAAGAACCTCTCTGTCTCTGCCTCTCTGTCTCTGCCTCTCTCTCTCTCTCTCTTGGGAATGAGACGACATTTAAATCACATGGTTCCCCTTCCGCTCGAAAGAGTTATAGGAACTGTAGTTCCCACACACAGACCTACAATTCCCAGCACCCTAACAAACTACTATTTCCACAGTTCTTTAGAGGGCAGTCAAGAGCTTTAAATAGATCATGCGTACGCAGCCTGAGACTCTGCTATTTTGACCCCAGCTTGCAGGAGGTTCAGTCCAGTGCCCCCCCCCCCTTTATAAGCAAGTAATTGCCATCTGTACGTCACCAGATGTAATAGCCTATGATGGAACAAAAGAACAAAACAAAAACACCAGGTTCCAGGAGTTGCGTAACGAATCATCTTTGGGAAACCATCATTCAGCTCCTTGTCTTGCCACCACAGGGTTTACTTGGTTGTTCTTAAATTAATGGCATCTTTTAAAAATTCTTGTGATGAGATAGAAAGGGCGGACAGAGCGTCAGAAAGGAAAGGAGGATGACAAGTGCTGATTCTTAAGCCCTGTAATGGTTGACTTGCCCAGCTGGGAAGTGACTTTAATAGCTAGCTTTGCATCTTGTCATCTGTCCCAAAACTATATTCATATTTATTTGTTTTAGGGCTTTTTAAAAAAATATATTCTTTGAGATTTCTAACCCGCCCTGACAACAGAAGTTCAAGGCAGGAGACAGCCTTTTAAGCCTTTTAAGAATAAAATACTAACCAACACTCCCTCAACACACACACACACACACACACACACACACACACACACTTAAGAGTTTCGGAGGTCATAGGTTATTTCCTTCTAACCCCTGGATCCAGCAAGTGTTAAAATACAGGATAACCCAGGCTAACATCCTGTGCTGAGGTGATTGCAACAAATGGCAATAAAAAGTCAACAATAAAACCTAGTACAGTATGTGCTGTAAATTTAATTTGGGAAGGAATGTCTTAATCTTTATTGAGGTCCTGTGTCCTGAAAATATGGGCAGGCTTAGAAAGGGAGGAAGGTAGGTTATATTTTAGAAAAAGCATGACTTTCTTTTTTCATTTGTGCACTAAAGTTTATCTGTGAAAATAGAAAGCAACAACATTAAATGGAAAGTATTTCCTTTTTAACAGCTGGCTTCTCCACTTACCCTTTTTCTGTTTTGCTTTGTGTGTGAGCATCATGTTAGCAGTGTAGTGTGGTAGTTAGGGTGTCAGACTAGCCATGAAACTCAGTGGGTGACTTTGGGCCAGTCAGCCTAACCTACCTCACATAGTTGTTGTGTGGTTGTTGTGGTGGTGTGGGAGGGAGAGAACGATGAGTGAGGAAAATGAAATATGTGAACCCCTGTGAACTGACGTGTGTGGGTGAACAACAAGAAATGGCTGGGTGCCTGCATTCAAAATGTGTGGCTTTTACACACAGAGCCCCAGTAGCAGAGTATTAAGATCACAAAATTAAGCATCAATATAGCATATAGGTTGTTAAACCCTCTTTACCCTGTTCAGCTGCACACTGTGGCTGGCCTCTTTCTGCCCCTCCTACAAGCAGTAGACCCCACACTGCTAAGTAAGTTTAAAATGATTTACTTACAGATTCAAGGTGTCAGTCATGCATTGTTCCATGCAGGGATAATAAAGGCAACATATTTTTGGGTGGAAAATACAGAATTTAATTCCAAATACATGCTGTAAGCTCAGGAGCAAGCTTACACACATCCTGTTTCATTGGTTATATGATGCTGAGACAAAGGATGTAGAAAGGCTAGACATAACTGAGTCTATCTAGCAATGCAACTCTGCTGTCCTTAACTCCTTCGTGTACTAACTAGCAGTCCTGCATAGATATGTTTGAATGCAATCTCCCACAAGAACCATATATGCTGTATTGAGCTCCTTGCAGGAAATGTAGGATATAAGTGTCAAATCAAATTATATACCTTTCAGTGGGATTGTAGAGCTTTATTAAAGTGTTGTTTAGACGAACAGCTGTAAATCAGCTTTCTGCTTTGCATTGTTAGCAGGTGCTAGTGTGAAGAGTCTCTTAAAAGCCAACCTCCTCTTTTCCGTTAAAAAACCTCCAGAGAATTCTGAATGTGTGAGCAGACCATCTCATGGGGCAAAATGCTCAACACAATAGAGGGTGACAGAAACCTCACTGCAGCCCATGACAGTTACAGCCCATGAGTTGTAACATTATCTTTCCGTCAGTGACTGGGGCTTATTGGAGTAAGTAAGCAATACAAGAAATATGAACCTAAGCCCCTCTGACAGATTAATGTAGAGCTTGAAACGTAGACAATAGCAATTTTACCCATTATTTACAGTAAGTAATAATGATTCATTGGTAGGATTTGTACCTCTACTGAGTGGTTGAATTGTCAAAGCAGAAAAGGCATTCCCATGTGTTATCAGAACTGCAGCCCGCGAGTTCTTTCATAGGTAACAAGATGCAAAGGATAAAACTCCTGTTCTTCCAACCTGGGTTGCTTCCACGCTAGCCCTTTGCTCTGGAATCACCATCTTTTGTTGAATCACTTTGTGCAGAGAATCCAGACAACATTGTAAAATAGTTGCATGCCATTGTTTTCTGTGTTGACCCCCTGTTTTTCCCCCATACTTGACTTGTACAGGTATATAGCAATTTAAAAATTGCAGCACCATACCAACCTGTGTGAACTGGCAAAGTGCTATTGAGCTTTTAAGGTCTACTGTGCTTTTAATTAAAAGCTTCCTCCTAGCGGTTTCTATCTTGTTTTGTTCATTGTTGCTGGGAGATCAGTGATTAATTTCCCCTTTAATTAGCCAGCATCATTCTGCAGTGCAAAGGGTTTTTAATAGCTATTTCCTTTCATTATTTCCCTACTTTTCTTTCTTTCATTGTGAAATATTGCCATTTCACTATAAAAAACAGAAAACAATTCAGAGAAACCAGTAATGAAAGCCACTTCCCCATGTAATTAGAACCTAATTAAGCACTACTCTCCCTGTCACACTGAACAGGAAGCAGTAAAACAGGCAGAAAAGAAGAAACTTTAAATTAACATTATATTTAATCAGACTTATGTTCCTCCAGCCCAGTACTGTCTACTCTGGCTGGCAGCAGTGCTCCAAGGCCAAAAGTCAGAGTTATACATTCTGAAGCAAACCTAGGCTTCCAGCCCATTACTTGCCTTGCCATTAGGGTGGCTACTTTCGCTTAGCCCAAAAGAGAAGAGGACAGATTATTTATTTATTTATTTATTTATTTATTTATTTATTGCCCGCCTTTCCTCTCAGAACTGTCTCAGATTACTGTTTTTGCACCTTGGCAGCCGTGGAAAATGCTGGATCAATGTTTTTCCACACTTCAGTCAATAGGAGGAGTTGTGATCTGCAATTTGATTCTGGTTTGGTGGTGAGAATATATATGAAAAATTATGCCATTTCAAGAGGACCTGCTTTGCTTCTCCCTCCCAGTCACTCATTTTCTCTCTCCCTTTTTTCTGCTACTCTCTCAGTCATCCCCCTTTCTATTCAGCTGCTCAGGTGCCAATGTTGAAAATCACATAGAGCTGAAAGGGGGAAGGAGGAGTCACTCTTCCAAGTTCCTCCTTCAGGTCTATGTACTTTTCAAGGGGGGGAATGGTAACCACCCTGGTCCCGTCCTGACAAAAGGGGCAGTGAGCTGGGACAGAGACACGGTTGTCTGTATCCTTAAGTACAGTGGTACCTCAGAAGTCGAACGGAATCCGTTCCAGAAGTTCATTCCACTTCCAAAACATTCAGAAGTCGCGGAAGCTGCGTTGGATGTTAGGGTTCCAAAGAATGTTCGCAAACCAGAACACTCACTTCTGGGTTTGCAGTTACAGATAGGTAGCTGTGTTGGTCTGCCATAATCAAAACAAAAAAATTCCTTCCAGTAGCACCTTAAAGACCAACTAAGTTAGTTCTTGGTATGAGCTTTCGTGTGTATCTGAAGAAGTGTGCATGCACACGAAAGCTCATACCAAGAACTAACTTAGTTGGTCTTTAAGGTGCTACTGGAAGGAATTTTTTTGTTCTGGGTTTGCAGCGTTCGGGAGCCAAAATGTTCGAATTGCAAGGCATTCGCAAACCAAGGTACGACTGTATACCATTGCACCCACACAATGCACCACGGGCATATCCCTGATATAGAGATGAACAAGCTGGGAAAGATTCATCTGCTAAATGTCTGTGAGCCAGGCTGCTATTAAAAGGATAGGAGCTGGGTTAGTTAGCAAAGCAGACGATTCTAATCCTCATTTGTGCTTGCAGTGGGGGCTGCTAGCTCTGGCGGGGGTCCTGTGCTTTGAACGGCATAGAAGGCAATAATTCAGACAAAGCTCATCCTGACATGCACAGGCATCTGGTCAATGGCACAGGAGCCCCACGGGGGGGGGGGAGTTGGCAACCCAACACCTAGCTGTATTTCTTCTTCTGTGCTGCCTGTTGAAGAAGGCCCAAGAGCCTTAGCAAAATATCTGTTTGGATTTGCAAGGAAAGGTAAGACCAAGACTCACCTAGCCGGGTATGTGTGGTAGTACAAGAGTTCACTTCATGCAAAAACGTAAAAGCTGCAAAACCCACCTACTGAGTCCTGAGAGTCATCCTGACATCTTTTATGTCTGTTTCTCCTTCTAGGGGCATACAACATCCCCGCACAGCAAAAGCAATCCTTCATCTACAACACCACCAATAAATGGGTGCCGGTATTGTAAAGCAGAGGATCCCACAGTGTCGGTTTGGCAAGCGCTCTTATTTGCAAGTGCTGCATTTCTCTGTTGTTGTTTTTTAAAAAAACAAATGAATTTTGCATTCACTTGCCTGTGAACAAGACATGATACCCACTTGTTTGAAATCCTGTATTTCCTGGGGGGGGGGGGGCGTAAGGTGGGCCCTGAGTTGCTCCTGTTTTGCACATATGACAGAAGATGAGTTTTGGATATAGAGAATGGATGTCGTTTCATTGTTGGCTTTACATGGACAGTGGATTGTTCATCCCAATATTTATTTATAAAAATTAAGAAGCCTGACCTGCCTGGCTCCTACTTTCTCACCATCTCATTGGGAATAAAATATTGAAGATGGGGACTGTTGAGAGGAGGTGATAGAGGGTTTTTATTTAAAATAATGTGCATGGTGCAGTGAAGGTGAACAGAGAAGTAACAGAGCTTGGGCTCACCTAGTGAGATTTATTAGCTGTTTCTTAGTGCTTCAGAAACTGCTTCTTAGTGCTTCAGAAATGGAATTCACTAGCACATGATGGCTGCGGGCTTTACTGGCTTTAAAGAGAGATTAGACAAACCCAAGGAGGAGGAATGTGCTGAATGGGGACACCCTGTAGCAGCGCCGACCCTGTAGGGTTGTTCACTAGCAATGGGTAATTTGCCCCACCTCTCTTTTTCTCTCTTTCCACTACCCATTGATTTGTCACTTAGGGCTTCCACTGCCAATGGCAGTCTGCCGATTTCCAAGTCTCCTTCCTGGCGGTCACTTCCTCCTACTCTCCCAGTCTCTTTAAACCAGCAGCGTAGCCCCAAATGATCTAAACAACACAGGTACCCTTCCCACAACCATTACTCTGCAGCAGTCACACACACACTGCTGCCTCTTGGTAGAAGCCACCCAATGTGCTCTGAGCTCTGCGCTGATCCTGCACTGGGGACAGTACAGTTTGTGTGCTCAGTCCTTCTCAGCTTTCCCACAAATTTAACTCCATTCTGTTTGAAGGAAATGTGGGTAAAGTTTACCATGAATGTCCAGTTGGTCACGTGTTGCTGGGACAGCGGCTGAGAAACAGCTCTAAGGTCGGGCCAAACCAGCTGTCTCTGCCTGCTGCTGATTCCACTGGATTCACAAGCTCTTTGATATAACCTTGGGCACCCGTAAGACTCACTGTCACACCTGACATTTCAGGAGTTTATGCTTCAATTTCCAGAAAAGTGTCAATGGGTTCTGGGTGAGGAGTGAAGAATGTAGGCCCATGCTTCGGAATATGCGCCAGACACACATGTTTGCCACTTTCCCAAACTTTCCCTCAAGCCCACTCTCAGCCCCGCCACTAAGCTGAGTGAACTGAGCCGGGGGAGTTAGGCTGTCCTCTCTCTCCATTGACCTCTGATGGGTGACACTCCCTAGAACCAAGTGTGGGGTTTAGGGTCATTTGACAACATGGGTTGAATAGATCTGTGCCCTGCTTGAGACGTGGTGAAAGGGTTGTGTGAGCTCGGTTCGAACCCTTGATTGGCCAACATCCTGGTGCTATAGCAGAACTCAAAGACAAATAAGCATCTTTACTCCTCCAGCGAAAGCTCTATGGGCCACAGGAAACCTGCACCATTTTTCTTTTTGCATAGTGAAGCGTGGGGCTAAGGTTGCCACGCCACCACAACAAATAATGTTTCCTGCTCTTTCATTCCCCTTACCCACCCAATGATGGACTGGATTTTCCAGTTGGCAAGTAATTCCCAAGAAACAAAAGATTGCCATGAGTGGGTGACCTACACCACCTACTTTTAAATAATTAGATAGGACAACATAGATCCACAATCAAGATGTCATGCCTCTAAATTTTAGCAAATAGCAGCAGTACGGCCCTGATTTGGATCAGATAGCAGCACTGCGAGGAGGAGCTGTGTGTGTCCAACTTGTTTATTTAGTGCATGATGCTTGTTCTGGGTGTTAGAGGTTGATTTCCAGATGGGGTCTTGCAATGGGAGGGAAAGTAGCCACACCCTTAGAAACATTTGAGGATGAACATGTTATGCATGCAAAATGTCCTCATATTAATCCCTGACATCTCCAGGTATGGCAGAGAAAACTTGTCTTTGTATGCTTGAGTATATTTCCCGTCAAAAGTGGAGTGAGAGTGGGATTGTAAGGGTTTTGTTCGTTTGCCTTTCCCGCCATTGTTATCTTTCTTTTGCAGCTTAGGCACACCCACCCACACCCCACTGTCTTCCTTTCCTGAGTGATTCCAACCAATCCTGGCCGACATAATAAATGCAGTGACATAACACACAGCAGCCAGTTAGATTTGGCTGCGGGACTGTGTCCCAAAGCCAATTCAATTCAATGAACAAGGTATCTGGTTAAAGCCCTTCATCAACCCAATGGGGCAATGATTTACAGGGGTCAACCATGTTCAGAAAATACCCCAATATCAGCTAAGCCCCTGTCACTTATGATGCTGGGTGCATACGAGGGGGCTTTAAAGGCCCAACCCATTTGCAATTAATCCATTTCCCCTTGATAATAATAATAATAATAATAATAATAATAATAATAATAATAATAATAATAATGTTTTTATTAATTCCCCAGCCACTCTGGTGAACTACTGGCCCAGATGAATCTACCACCTTTACCAGCCTTCTCCCTTGAGAAACTCTCCTCCTATCACCTCCAGCTTGGTGCAACTTCTGTTTCCGCAAAGGACCAGAAGAGGCCTGGCTTAGGCACATTGTGAGTCTACGGAATGTTATCAGAGCTTCATTTTTGCTGGAAGCAAGACTCAGCAGCCCAGGTCTCCTTGTTGCCCCACTTCCAAAATGCTCCTGAAGAAATTAAAAACCCATCCCTATTCAATACTTGCACTGTCCCAAGCTTGCTTTCAGTCTTTGGATCTTTATTACCATAATAATAACATACACCTTTTTTAAACTTTTTTTTACAAAAATGAACAGAAAAAAAAACAAAGACAACAACCCTGGGGAATTCTGAAGCAGCCTGGTTTTGAAATGCTCTACCTTCCTCCATTGTCAAGTTCAGTATAAAACAAGATGCTATTTATACATATACACACAGAAAGAGAGATAGATATTATTATTATAATTATTATATATATATTTATAAAATAACAAATGGAATCAGAAATGTATAAAAGGGTCACTCTGGCCAGGTACTTCTCTTGCAGGTATTTACATCCAGGGTTATAAGGGCAAGTAGTAAGGCAGTGAGAAAATGTAAGGTTATGTGTGTGCTTGTGTGTAGGCATATTTGGTGATATCCATATGCAATTGTGACAGTCTCTTGTTTGCTAGTTTGGCAGTTCAGAGAGGCCAAGACAGGCACCGGGTCGTTCCCCTGCCTGAAAGAAGTTGGTGCTTCCCTAAGTGCGGAAAAGTAAAAAAGCTCAGTATTGATTGCCTGGCAGAGGATCATAATAAAAATAAAGTATAAAACAACAACAGCAACTCCTCAACGGACAGAAGTTCCACATTCACACTGAGAATGGATCTTCAAAGCAATCTTCACATGTGGAGCCTTGATTCTGTCTCTCTCTTGCTCCCTCCGTCCAAAAGGGAGGGCGTTCAAGTTAAATGCTTTGAGCCGATGGTTTGACTATGGGATGGTTTGCTGGTGGATCGAACTCAGCTTCACAAGCGGCCTCCCAGCAGAAGTGTAGCCTTTTTGAGTCCTTAGAGCTCCTTGAGGGTCACCTGGAACTTGTCCTCTGCTTCAACTACGTCAAGTAAAAAGGCCATGTGGTTGCTGTAGTGTTGAATTATGTTGTTGTCCATATTCACCAGGATTCTGGAAAAGAAGCAGAACAGAGAGGCTCAGCTCAACAACCAATCCTTCAACAGCTCCCCATCGGAAGTCCCTCAAAGATGGGGAAAACCTGGAATTTTCTGAGGTGGAGAATTGCACTATAAGATCAAAACAATGTTCTTTGGCGGAGAGCCATAGTACTTCTCTCTTAGGGGGCTGACTGCCATTTTGAAAGGAGAAATGAATTCCCTAGAGGGTGCTCTAGGACAAGCTTAACTAAGCATCTATTGAGGGCAGGGGGTGAAGAGGATGGCCTCTCCAATGGCATATGTACACTTGCTTGTATCCAATCAAATGACAAATGCTCTTTAACTATAATATGGATAGTGGAATGACTTGCTACCACTTTCTGCTCTGTTCTGGTTGGAGAAGCCATTAATCACATCCACACTGCACATTTAAAGCATCGTTCTTCGCCCAAAGAGTCCTGAGAACTGTAGTCTTTCGAGGGTGCCAGGGATTGCAGCTGTGTGACAGGTGAACTACAGTTCCCAGGATTCTTGGGGGTGTGTGACTATATAAAGTTCTTGTTGAGCTTTCTCATTGGTATGTCCATGACAAGCACAGTACATCAAATCACTTGATCATATAATAATAAAGCACAAAATAAAAGCCAGTTGTACAATGTTTTCTAAGTACATGAGTGTCTTGTTTAAAACCAATGATAATTTCATGAATGAAAGTTTGATTTATGGACTTTGGGGCTTAAAACCCATTTACTGCCTAACCTGCATTATTATTATATTATAATTGATCTCTTGGCTTTATTTTTTATTGAAATGGGAAGAGACTGTGGTGGGCTTTGAATCTGATTGTAGAAGAAGAGAAGAAGAGTTTGGATTTGATATCCCGCTTTATCACTACCCGAAGGAGTCTCAAAGCGGCTAACATTCTCCTTTCCCTTCCTCCCCCACCACAAACACTCTGTGAGACGAGTGAGGCTGAGAGACTTCAGAGAAGTGTGACTAGCTCAAGGTCACCCAGCAGCTGCATGTGGAGAAGCGGGGAAGCAAACCCAGTTCACCAGATTACGAGTCCACCGCTCTTAACCACTACACCATGCTGGCTCTCCAGCTAGCTATAGCTTGCACCAGTGCTTGGAGGTGGAGTGTTTAACCTTTCCTCTTGTGCTATTTTTTCCAATTAAACCCATACCCATCCCAGCTACTCTGTGCAGGGCTGGTGGTGAGAGTACAATCCCCCTGCACATATAGTATGGGAGGGGAGAGGGCTATGCACTTATCCACACAGCCCCAGGACCTTTGTTCCAATCAAACTAGCAGCCCTGTGCAACTCTATTTGAGTAAACATAAATCTGGGAAATTGATCACAGATCTCCCATGTATTGTGTGGTTTAGCCCTTACCCACCAGGAACAAGTCATTGTAATCATAGAGCATACACACCCTTCAAGCTACAATTCAAGGAATGTCAGCCAGCCTCAGATACAAGGGGGAAAATCCCAGGCCCATAAAGTCGGAACTGGAATGATTATTGTCATATTTTACATTTCTCAACTGCAACCAGTTCTCTCTCTCCTTGTAGTGCACAGAGAGAGGCATTTTATATGGACAAGTAACTGCGGAAGAATTGGAGGGTTTTCTCATGTTGTACCTGGTGGTTTTGGGGTTTTTGTTTTTTTAGAAAAAAACAAAAAACAAACCCCGGAGACTCTCTTCATTCAACATTAAAAGCTTATATATAACGACCCCTAATAAATTTTACCGCTCTTGCTGTTTCCAAAGCACAAAATTGCTCCCCTGAGGAAAGATGTCTGGGTTACGTGCTACAAAAGAGGAAGCTTCCAGGTGGAATGGTCTGAGAGGTGTGCTCTGCGCTCATGCCTGGCTCCCATAAGCCACCTGGTGTCTGTGTGCCTTGTCTGGCACAGCAAAGAGTAGCATCTAGCCAGCCGCACCAAAGCATCACACTGGAGAGCACTTTAAGATACTTCCTGAACTGGTGTTCATCCCAGACTTGTACAGCTTACTACCCATTAGGTCTGATGCAATTTGCCAGGCCCAGTGGAGGCTGATCTATTAGGGTTGATGTGCTACTGCCCCACCAAGCTCAGCATGCCCTTGGCCAGCCCTCACCTGTCTACCTCCTTAGGTATAACCAGTCCCCGGGGTTGCATTGGTTGCTGGCTTCTTTCTCCTATAAAGGCTACACTGACCGCAAGAATGGGGGGAGGAGAATTAGTCAGCACCACCTGCCATTGGCTCTGGCTTCATTTACTGTTTGGGTCCACTGTCTTCTACCCTACTGGTCTCAAGGGGCTCCACCCACCACTGGCCTGCCAGCCACATATAGCAGCCCAGCAGGCAGCCCCAACCTGTTTTGGAATAATCATAAGAAGGGTCATGCCAAAGGCCCACCTAGTCCAGCTTCTTGTTCTCACAGTGACCAGCACATGGGAAGCCTGAACATGCAGAACCTGAGCACAACAGCATTCTTCTCACCTGCAACTGCCACAACTTGTATTTTGGGGTATTTTGCCTCTTGACAGTGGAGGCAGAACATATAGCCTTGTCCTCCATAATTTGCCTAACCATCTTTTAAAGCCATCCAAGTTAGCGGCCATCACTACCTCTTCAGGAAGAAAATCCCATAGTTTAATTCTGTGCTGTGTGAAGAAGTCCTATCCTCTGTCCATCTGGAACCCTCCAACATCCAGCTGCCTTCAGGAATACATTTTAAGTAGTCTCAACTGAGTAAATGAGCTACTTCTTTTCCCTGTTACAGGTGCCTTACCAGTTTTCTTGTTTTTTCAAACAACTGGCAGGCCACAATTGTGGCCAATTAGTCATGCTTGGTGAGTTATGTACGTTGGCCTTATTCTCTCTCTAGCCTGATGCTCTCATCACCACCCACAACCTACCGAGGGCCTCCTTTCCCTTCTCCAAAGCCCTGCTCAGCTGTGGGCTGCATCAGGCACACCCTCTAGTGCTCGGCAGCTCTGCCGCTTTGCCTCTCTTTTCAGCCCAAGCCCTGGACTGGGTCCAACGAAAGCAATGAGCTCATCTGCCAAGCATTGATTGGGAGGTGCGGGGGAGAACCTGGGATACTCGATTGTATCTCACTCACAAGGAGGCCTTCAAGGAAACAGAGGAGAGAAAGTTTGGCAATGGAGGAGATGTTCCTCACCTGTCAGGCAAGGGGAGAAGGGCTGCGGTTTGTGGAGGACCTGGGGCGGTTCAGAGACACAGCTGCTTCTTTCAGAAGCCGCTCTGGAAAACCTCAGCTAGCTCATTCCCATGGAATTAAAACCTGCCCCTCCAAAACTGGAGGGCCTCTTTGCCTGTTCTGCAGATGAAGCCGACCCACGTCAGTCAGATAACCCTCCTTTGACAGGATGAAAGGCTTCCCTCACCCAGCTCATACAGGTACTTTTTTTAAAGGGGCTACAGTAGCTTCCCTTCTAGCGCCACTATCAATCTAGACCCAAGCTTGATGTCATGCGGCAACAACTGTGGGAACAAGGGCAGCAAACCTCCACTGGTTGGGAGCCAATCTGAAGCAAGGGGCAGGCTGTTGGAGGCCCAAGTTCTAATCCTTGCTCAGCCATGAAACTCTTCAAATGACTTTGGGCCAGCTGTGCTTGCCTAACCTACCTCACAGGGTTGCTGGGAGGATAAGGTGGGGTGACTGACACACCCACACACCAGCTCACCATCCAAAATGCCAATGTGATCAATGACAGTGATTATGATCAACTGAAGCTTAACTGGGAAGGAACGATACAGTATTAAAAAGTGGCCTTTGTAACATAGCGCTAAGTTTTGGTTTGGTTTAGCCAAGGTTTGTTCAACAAACCACAAGCCATCTCACAGGTGAGCAAGCAAGCCATGTCTCGTTTCGACAAAGCTTGAGTTGCTTTCCTGCTTCATGCCTCTGTAGCTTGGTAAAGGGGCGGCCAAACACACCATGGTTAAACAAGGCTGCTGGCTTCAGGCAGAATACCAAACCATAGTTAAAACAAGCCATGTGTCATCAACAAACTATGGCTTAACATCATGGTTTGTTGCCAGGAAATAAACCATGGTTAGTCTGCTGAGCTAGTTTCCAGATGCTGAAACACATCAGAGAAACACATCCAGAGAAGCGGGCACGGAGCAATGGATCCAAACTACAAGAAAGAAGATTCCACCTAAACATTAGGAAGAACTTCCTGACAGTAAGAGCTGTTCGACAGTGGAATTTGCTGCCAAGGAGTGTGGTGGAGTCTCCGTCTTTGGAGGTCTTTAAGCAGAGGCTTGACAACCATATGTCAGGAGTGCTCTGATGGTGTTTCCTGCTTGGCAGGGGGTTGGACTCGATGGCCCTTGTGGTCTCTTCCAACTCTATGATTCTATGATTCTAGCAAACTTTGCCTAAACTAACAATGGCTTAGCATTATCTGTGAGCCAGGCCAATGTGCTTTGCGTGTGTGCTGTGTATGCAACCCAAGTCTCTTGTCATCAGTAACTTCCCAGGTTCTGGCCACTTGGACCAAGGACTTGCCAACTCATTCCGAGCTATCATGCCATATTAGCTCTTCCTTGATTGGGATTATTAGAGCGAGGGAGGAGTCATTTCATGAAGATATGATGGTGGGGACAGCAGATTTTTCAAGGGCAAGTTGGAAGTACTGAACCTTCCTGCTGTCACAAAGCTGCAGTTGGTTGTCCAGGGATCTCATGCAAGAGTGCTGGTCTTTTTCCATTTCAGTTTGCTGCTGACCAGGTCAGGGTTTGGTGGTTTCATTTATAAGCTTGTGACTTTGCATTCAGTTAATTGCACAGCAATTTGGATAATGAGCTTGTTTGTAAGTGAAAGACCTTTAAGACCAGTCTCTGTTGTGTTTGCTGAGCTTGCTCATTTCTATTCAGAGCACAGCATTGCTAAGAGGAAAACTCAAACCTCTCTTTGGGCTCTACGCTTGGAACTTCACCTAATTCCAACAAACATGTGATTTCACAAACACATGTTTGCCCATTAACTGATGTGGAGGGACCAGCCAAGAAAGGATAATCAGCAGGTGAGGAAAGACTGTTCTGTCTTCAAGAATGCAGAGTAAGGCTACTTGCACGCACAAACATCTGCATTAGCATTAGGAGGCAAACATAAAGCTAGGAACTCTGTTATTTCCTCATGAGGTATAGGACTCATCCAAGACAACCCAAACAGGCAGAAATGATGCATGGTACAGTCCTTCTTGGATTGTACCATTTCAGAAGGGTATCAGACCACAGGGCCAATAAAACCCCTGCTTGAGATTTGGGAGAGTTGATGTCACTTAGAGGGTGCTTTCAGACAGTCACTATTTTCAGGATTAAATTAATTGGAATTTCTTGTATAACCAAACCATTTCCTGAAAATGCACAGGAAAATGTGGGATTACACTTGCTGGATGCAACATCGTCTAATCAGGATGAATGTTCACTAAATATTCACTTTTATTTATTAATTTTATATCCTGTCCTTCCTTCCAAAGGTGCCCAGTCCAGCAATCCCACAAGCATTATAACAATTAAAACATTTACATCAAGTAACATCCTCTCCCCAAAGAATCATTGGAGCTATGGTTTGTTACAGGTATGAGGAACTGTAATTCTTTAAAGAGTAAACCGCAGTCCCCAGGATTTGTGTGTATGTGTGTATGTGCTTGAAATGTATGGTGTGTACATACCATCATCAACACAGCACTGTGAATGGTCTCGGTAATAATTTTATATACAAGTAAGTTTTAAAACAGTGATCACTCTGAATTTCTTACATGTCCCCCCTGACTACTTCACATCTCTCTCTCTCTCTCTCTCTCTCTCTCTGTGTGTGTGTGTGTGTGTGTGTAGCTATGTATACCTTCCAATACTCCATGCATCTGATGAAGTGGACTCCAGTACACAAAGATTTACACATATTGCCCACCAAAGTTTATACAATAATAAAAAAAATTAGACTTTAAGACTGTGTTGTTTTTGCTGCAACCGAGGAACATAGAATCTACTTCTCTGGAAAACAGGGTCTGGTGCCATGAGGAATCATTCAGTGCAGCACCATGCAAAAATAACAAAGCTATTTTCCCTACAAAACCCCAGGGGACAACAGCAACAGAACTCTCCTGTCCCTACCATGGGCTAGAAAGAGCTGCAGTTTTCCAGACACAACAAGATTAGGAGAAAGGGGAAGGAAGGGTCAGCCGCCCCATGACAAACATGCTAAACTTGCTCCTTGTCTTAAAACATGGGGCAGGTGGGCAAGTGCAAAAAAAGATTAGCAACAGTCTAGCCCCCTCCCCCTGATCTATTTCTTTTGTCTTCTCCCAGACTGAAATGGCAAGGTGGAATGCGAAAGATCCTTAAGCCCAGCAGGGAAGCTGCTCTATTGTTCAGCCTGGGGGGAAGAGTTAGGTAGAGATTGCTAGGCCCCAAACAGAAATCGGTTACCTGAGGCTGCATACACAGCTATACCTTTAAGGCACATTCAAAGCGTATTCCTCCACCCCATCATATAAGTTATCAACACTGTTGGCTTCATTAACTATGAACCCCCCAAAATCTGGGATACCCTCCAAACCATCTGTAAGGTTGTGTAATCTTTTTGTAGGGTGAAGCCTGCATTTTGTAGCTCTCTCCCTGCCCCACCCACAAACCGAGTAACTAATACATCAAAACCAGGGTTCATAGTTAACATCCAGAAATCCAACATTGATTAAGCCGACATTGTTGTTTGTTAAGGCTTGCTGGGAATGGTAACTTCATGAGGGGTAAACCACAGTGCCCAAAATCCTCCGATGGGGCTTGAGGCAAAAAGCTGGGGCGCAAGGCAAGACAGTCCTCGCACCTCCCCCAAGGTCACATTGATTAAGCTACTGGTAATTGTTCTATCTCTGCTGGTAGCTACAGTTGAGGTGGAGTGGCGTATCCGGCACCCCCAAATTAAGAAGCAAGAGGTGCTCAAATTATACGTAAACTCATTGTGGAGGCATTGATCCTAGTGATGAGTGTAACAATGTATAGGCCAGCTGTTTGGCAGAGCTATAGCTATGTGGGGGCTAGCCAGGTTTTTTGCCCCAGGCGAAGCCTCTAGAGGGGAGCCATTGGGGCTGCCAGCCTGTGTGTGTGTGTATACACAGCGGCGTAGCGTGGGTTGTCAGCACCCGGGGCAAGGCAAGTAATTTGCGCCCCCTAACCCGTGGATTTGCGCCCCCTAACCTGTGGATTTGCGCCCCCTAACCCGTGGATTTGCCCTAACCCCAGATGTTACGCCCGGTGCGGCTGGCACCCCCTGCACCCCCCACGCTACGCCACTGTGTATACAAATGCGTATGGGGGGGCGCCAAACTGAATCTTTGACGTGGGTGAAGATTAGCCTCATTTTGCCCCCACATTTGGCTCATGGTTCTCTGTTTTAGCCAAAAAGTCATAGTATTAGATCTCACAGAGTTTAATGTCCCTGACTGCAAGCAACGTCTATTGAATTTGAGCTTCAGGTGTTCCGACTCGGGTGATAGCATCTAAAACAACTAAGTGCTGTATCTGTACCCAAATTAGTCACCCTGGTGGGATCACACACAGACACACACTTTCCATCCAAGACTGCATTGTTCCAGTGTCATCTGCCACTAGGAGTCAGAGGGTTACTCTGACCCTGCTAGCTTTGAGAAACAAACACTGGTGCCCTGGTGATTGAGATAAGCTAAACCTGTTGAGACCTCAGGCAACTACCTTGGGAGATAACAAAATACCCAACAAATTAGCCAGGTTATTCCACTTGTGTACATATACACACACTTCTTGGTAATTCCTTTTCCATAGGATAATCTGGCCATACTGCTGAGAAGCCAACAGGATTGCTAGGCCTTGTACGCCCCACAGACATGGGCAGACCTTCTGCATCTGGTTTTTTCCAAGGGCTCCCAAGGACCAGGAACCTATTTCAGCCTGAGGGATGCATTCCTTTGTTGGCCAACCATGGGCAGAACAAAAAGTGGGTAGGGCAAGAGTCAAAGTGGGTGGGGCAGCAGATGTCCCTCTTACCTCTGACCCTAGGCTACATACCAGCTATGCAAAAGCCAGTAGTTTCTACCCACCACCACCCAATTCTCCATCCAGTCAAGCAAGAGGCATTATATCCCAGTTCCACGATACTTTTCAGCCAGGCAAAAGCACTCTAGGAAGGTGTTGGGCAGGGCTTCTGAGGGCTTGGCCTGGGGAAGAGTACTGAGGGCCAGAGAGGGGCCTGAGTGGCAACATGGTGGGAATGTGGAAGAGGACCTTTTTTGGTGGCCACTCCCATACTTTGAAACTCTCTTCCTAGAGAAGCTAGACTGGCTCTCCCCTTATTGTTCTTCCACTGCTATTCCTGCAGGGCTTTGGGAAGTGGTCGCTTTCAAGGAAAGGGCTTTCATTCACGCTGTGTTGTGTTGTTTTTACTCACTTTGTTTACTAGATTTTATAGATTTGTTTTACATTGTTTTAACTCTATTATATTGAATTACATTGAAACTATTATCTTTTATATGTTTTTAGCTTTCTGTGTTTTATCCGTGCTTGTTTTAGTTTTTATAAGCCACATTGAGTCCCAGTTTTTGGGGAAAGACAGGATGATTAATAATAATAATAATAATAATAATAATAATAATAATAATAATGTATCCCCAACCTTCCTTTAGGCAATCTGATCTGGGCCAAAATTACTTCCCTCCCTAAATGATGACTCTCCTCACAAAAGTGACCCAAAGTGACTTTCATCAAAATCAATTAAAACAAATGCAGAAAACATAGAATTGTGGAGTTGGAAGTGACCCCAAGGATCATCCAGTCCAACCCATTGCAATGCAGGAATCACAATGGAAGAATTCCTGACAGGTGGCTATAACCAATGAAATTCAAAGAACACAACTATACAGTCTTGCACATCCGCCCCCAACTAAAAAACGGCCAGTGATGATCTATCAAGTTTTGGTCATGGACAAAAGCACCATCTGCCACCATGCTCAAAACAGCCCTGACCTTTATTGGATAATATTTCTCTAGGGACAAAAGCCTGCTGTACTATAGTTACAGCTATAGTCACCATGATGGCTCTTTGATATCTAGAGGATGCATGCTAGTTGCCATGGAACAGCAGTAGGAGACAGCAGTTACCTGCAAGAGTCAGCCACTGTGGGAATCTGGGTTCTGGATTTAGATAGGGCATTAGTCTGATCCAGCATGGACTTATGTTCTTCATGGAGGTGCACAGAACTCTTCCTCAGAACCAGTAGCACAACTGCACTGAAGGCTGGTAAGGAGTTCTGTTGGTTTCTAAAGCCTGCATACTCAATGACTACTCCCAAGCTGAAATTGTCTTGCCTGTTTTCTAGTACAGCACCCACTGTCTATGTTACAGTGCAGAAAGTCACAGAGTGGAGCAAACCACACAGAGTAAACATGGATGGGCCATCACTTACCCTCGCTTGCATTTTTTATAGACTTTATAGATGCTTTCTTCAGGCAGACCGTATTTTTCTGAAATCTGGAAGAGAAAAATAATATTCTGTCAATACTGTTGCACTCTACGAGAGGCATCCCCCCAGGGGGTAAATGTTCTAGCAATCCCTTTTCTGACGCTTTCCCAAAGGCGGTTCTGTAAATTGATATTTCCCACCCCCAAAGTGCTGTTTGCTTTTTTCCAATGTAAAAGTGTGCAAAACCAACACACACACACAAGCACAGCCATAAAAAACGGCTATCAGATAATTTCAGACGATTGTTTGCTTTATTCCCCACCTCAGCAAAGAAGAGCTGGGGTTATCAGGAATGGTGCTGATAGACATCACAGAAATATGCTTTGCATTGTGTGCTTTGCAAACACTGAGAAGCGGGGAGGGGGCGGTGGGAGTGAGAGAGAGTTTCCAGCCAGCCCAAGGGAAAGGAAGTGAGGTGCAGAGGAGAAAAGCCTGACCAGAAAAACTTTCTCCACCTGGGAAACTGACTGGAGAAGGGGCGTTTAACAGTGCAAAATATGAAAGTCATCATCATTAAAACAACACCAACAAAAAAATGCACTTGGCAGGGGGCTGTAGTGGGCTGTAACTTTCTGCATTGTGTAAAAGAGCCCCCATACTGGTCAAGGTCAGAACAGGAATATTGTAATCCAATATGCAATATGCATTGAAATATAACACCCCAAAAGTGATTGCACTACACTATTGGCATCAGTGCTGGCCCACGACCTTTGACTGACCAAGGCAGAAAAGCCTCATTACGCCCTTCTTATATTGAGCAACACAAAATCTTCTCCACAAGCCTCACTGGGCCTGTTGGGACCTTAAAGTAGCTCTTAGCTCTTCCAATGGAGATTCTGCAGAAGAAGGCCCTGCATGTCATGTAGTGTAGGGGTTTAAAATGTTGGATTAGGATCTAGGAGACTAAGGTTCAAAATCCTCACTCAGCCATGAAGCTCACTGGGTGACCTTGGGCCAGTCACTGTCTCTCAGCCTAACCTACCTCACAAGATTGTTGAGGTGATAAAATGGGGAAGGGGGAGAACCATTTATGCCACCTTGAGCTCTTTGCAGGAAAGGTAAAAGGTAAAGGTAAAGGTACCCCTGCCCGTACGGGCCAGTCTTGCCAGACTCTAGGGTTGTGCGCTCATCTCACTCTATAGGCCGGGAGCCAGTGCTGTCCGCAGACACTTCCGGGTCACGTGGCCAGCGTGACATCGCTGCTCTGGCGAGCCAGCGCAGCACACGGAACACCGTTTACCTTCCCGCTAGTAAGCGGTCCCTATTTATCTACTTGCACCCGAAGGTGCTTTCGAACTGCTAGGTTGGCAGGCGCTGGGACCGAACGACAGGAGCGCACCCCACCGCAGGGATTCGAACCGCCGACCTTTCGATCGGCAAGTCCTAGGTGCTGAGGCTTTAACCCACAGCGCCACCTGCGTCCCCTTTGCAGGAAAAGCGGGATATAAATGCAACAACTCCCCCCCCCCCAAAGTATTTACTATTACTTCATTAGGTAGCCTAGTAAATTTTATGTAGCAGAGATGACCGGCGGGGGGTGGGGGAGAGATGGAGGAAAAACTTACAGCATTCCTCAGGCCTTTGAGGTCTGGCGTCTTCAGCATGAGAGCATCAAAAACCTCCTCCGATTCTCTTCGTACATAGAGCAAGACTGAAATGTATGAAACAGACAGCTGTCATGTGTGGGCTCAGCCTTCAAGAGTTGGTCATTTCTAACCACACAGAGGCTCCTATTCTGTGAAGCTGTTATCTGTGCATGTGTTCTCATCTGCACAGGTACAACAGCTGTCTCAAATGTACACACCTCAGTTAATGCAGCTTAGGCTTTCAAACTGGATAGAAGCTGGTTTGAGAGAAATCGCAACAAGCAGCAGTATTTCTCAGGAAACTACAGGATAGATATGGATTGTGGGTAATGTCATGTGTACCCGGCTTCAAACACCAGTGTTGGGAACACGCTGGAGTCAGAGTACCGTATTTTTCCATGTATTAGACAATGTTTCTCCATACACAGATAGTGCAGATGGGGGATGGGCGATTGGCTGCAGCCATGAGCAGGAGATTGTCGGCGGTGATTTGGCGGGTGAATTGGTGGGTGAGGCAATGCCTGCTGGTGATTGGCTGCTGCTGCGGCAATTGGGCAGGTGATTGGCGGCTGCTGGAGGATGATTGGTGGCTTGCTTTGGCGAGCGTTTTTTGGCAACCCCTCAAAAAAAGCTCAACAACTGTGGGCAATCGCCCCCTCATTTCCTTAATTTGGAGTCCCCCAAAATAGGGGTCATCTTCTACACGGGGGCGTGTTATACACGGAAAAATTCGGTAAATGGCAATGTGTGTACAGCTATATTAAAAATAGAGCTCCTCTTCTCAGTCTGCTGAGACTTTGGAAGTGCCAATTAGTTGTCCTTCACCCCACCAAGTTGCCTCATGATAAGATCCTCAAGGTGAGATCTCCTTTCTGGGCCTTGCCTTCAGCGCCATTTTTCATGGGCACTTGCTGTTTATTCCCTCACATTTTGTAAGCCCACAAGGCTCTTTCCTCATCTGTTCCACCTGAGGTTGTTGTTTCTTTGTCTATGGCTTGGTGTTGGGGTGGGGGTATGTGTGTGCGTAATCTCTGATAGCAATATTACCTCGTTGAGGGTCTTCCTCTTTGGCTTGCTTTGAAGCTAAAGGGTCAAATTCATCAGGAAATGAAGGGCAGCTCCTCTTTAAAGGCAACCTTAGTGAGGAAAATGAAAGTTCAGAAGATTCCAGGATGGGCACCAACATTCAGAAACAAGTGGTTCAAATGTCAGTTCTGATGCATTGTTAAAAAACAAAAACAAAAACACAGCTTTCCTTCATTTCCACAGGGCCAACGCAGAAAATGTCCTAGTGGATTGTGCCCCATGGGGAGGGTCCCTCTGGTCTCCTTCTCTGCCACCCCAAATCCAATTCCTCACATTGCCCAACAGATAAGGACACCAATGATGCTGAGCATTCTTCCTGCATCTCCAAACATTTCCTTGTGGAAAGCTAGGTTGTGGCAGAGTTCATGGTACAAGTCCTGCTCAGAGTAGACCTACTGAAGTTAATTACCATGACTAACTTAGGTTCATCCATTTCAATGGGTCTACTTTGAGTAGAACTTGTTTGGACACAACCCAGCATATATATCCTTGCCCTCAGTCTCACAGCACTTCAGCATAGCTCCTGTTCATTTGGTTTCAATGGGATTCTCACTCCAGATAATGTCCTACCAACATTATATTTCACCACTTTCATATATCCTGCATTTATTCCATTGGGGACTTTAGGATCTGGTAGACATCAACTTTGCAGGGCTGAAAGCAGCTGATACAAGCAAACTTTCTGTGGTTAATTGGGTCTGGGTTTGGTCAGTGCCTGGATCAGAGGCCTAGTTATGTGGCCTTGACAAGACTCCCAGAGAAAGATGGGACAGAAATAAAATCAAAATGGGAAGTGGGAATAGGGCCAATGGGCTGTCTAATTATGCAAGAATATCTTGGAAATGTGAGCCAAAGGGGGGGGGGGTGAATGCATATTTTGTACCTGTTAGAGTCATGTGGAACACCAGCGGTGGATAATGCCTGTTGGGGAAAAAGAAGAGAGAGATGCTTTAGTACTTTGAGATTAAAAATGCCCCAAACTTTTTGGGGCAAAAGCATTGTGGCCTCTCAGAAGGAAATCTGCTTTAGACTGTGGGTTGTATTCACCCAAGTCCTACTCAGAGTAGTACCCTGAAAGTAATGAATCTAAGTTAGTCCCATCTATTAACTTCAGTGGGTCTACTCTGAGTAGGACTCAGTATTGAATACCAGCCTATGTGATAATTAAAAAGATAAATGGGGTGTACTTATTAGATATGCATGCCTAAGGTACTGATTCCTTGGCTTAAAAAAGGGGGGTAACTGACTTTGTATTCATAATGTTGTTATGGTTACAGTGAGGTTTAAGAACAACATCCAGAAAATAGAACAGTCCCACAGCACCTTGCTTTTGCAATGTAATCATGAACCTATCTGAGAGTAGACCTTTCAATCCTCTCCCTCCCCTGCTTAAATTGTGCTTCTGTGGCCAGACACTCTGCACTCCTGCTCTCTAATCTCCTCACATCTTTATATGAATCCATTTTGACTTTTAAATTCCTCCTCAAAGCCTGCACTTTCCTTGCTAGGTATCCCTAGACAGACAGTGAGCGGATATCTACACTACAAACTTAGGTTTAGTTTTAAACCAGTTTATCGTTTATGGCTTCCCCCACAGAATGCTGGGAATTGCATTTTCAGGACATGACAAGTTCTGTCATGGAGCTCTATTACACAATTAGGTTCCCAGGGTTTCCAGGGACACGGGAAATACTTCTTCTTCTTCTTTTAAAAAAGAACAGAAGTCTGGGGGGTAGAACTGCCCTTAATCAGTCACTTTCTTGATGTTATGCATTGCACTACTGTATCTCTTTTTTTGCTTCACACACAATTTACAGTGCAGCGTTTAAACCAAGGCTGGGATTCTGTGGCCTTCCAGATGTTGTGGGACTCCAACTCCCATCAGCCCCAGCCAACATTGGCCAATGGCCAGAGATGATCGGAGCTGGAATCCAACAACGTTTGAAGGGTCGCAGGTTCCCCGTCCCCAATTAAAACAGCATGCCTCTTCTCCCAAAATCCCTACTCTTGCAGTTGAAAGGTTCCTTTGAAATAAACCAAAATTGAGTCTCGATGCCTAAAATAAATTAAGATAATGGCATCATTAATGGTGGCTTCCTTCCATTCCTGTAGCAGCAGGATGCTTCACTGCCTTAAGAGGTATTTGAAGGCAACATGCAGCGGGAGCTGTAAGGGGCAGGGGCAGCCTGTCCCATTTTGCTGCCTGAGGTGAAACAGGGAGGTGCTACCCTGCCCACGTGCTGGTCCTGCTTACCAGAGTCACATGGCTGCAACTTCCTGGTTCCAGCACAATTGTGTGATAACAGCTCAAGATCACGTGAGAGCCCCATGAGATCGTGTGGAGGCCTCACACAGCTCTCATAAGATTTCTCCAGAACCCAGAAGTTGCCACAGCCACCTCTCCTTGGTGTCTCATGGATGGGCTGGCTATGGTAAGGGGGACTTACCGTTCCACATCTCTGGAGGTTTGAAAAGTGGACGTTTGGAATAAACAGGACGGGCTGGGTTTCCAAGTCAGCCTGTGGCTTGAGATACGTGATTTCGTTGCCTCGGAAGCCCGAAACCAAACAGCTTTTCAGACCTGGAAGGAAGAAGAGAAACTTAGTTTTCCACCATGTTTGTTGCTATAGAGACTCATCAAGGAGGGGAGTGGCGGAGACTCATCCAAGCCATGGGCGCTTTAGCTGAGATTCCTGCATTGTATGACCTGATGACCCTCAGGGTCCCTCCAGCTCTACAGTTCTATGATTCTAAGTAACGAATGCCTCAGTTTGCAAGATTAGGACAAGACCAGCCTTCCCCAATCTTTTGCCTTCCAGATGCTTTGGAACACACACTCATCAGCCCCGGCCAAAATGTCTGGAAGGCACATGGTTGAGGAAGACTGGGCAAGACAGAGGGGACCTATGAGCACCCTCCCAATGTCTTTCCCTTTGGTTAAAAGCAGCTAAGCAGCGAAGGAAATACTCAAACTGCAGCATCCTCATCCTTCAAAATCTGCACTTATCCGAATTTTGCAATGCAGTTCTCTATAGTCAACTAATGTGCACAGAAATGCAAAAATGTGTAATATTAGTGAAGACAACATACAAGAAAGAATTATGGTAGGGAATATTGCTTTGCAAAAAATCCACATATTCAGAGAAATTTGCCAGTGAATTTTCATGAGGCCTTGAAAAAATTGATGTGGAAAGGTAGAGAACTGGAGTTAAGATTAGAAAAATGAGAAGCTGACAGAAACCCAAACTGACTCATTGACCAGCCCTTACTCTCTGCCCCCCCAAAACCCCACAAGGTGGCTGAGAATTGTTTTTTAAAAACCAATGAGGTTGGAGGGGGGGAGGGAATTCAGATGGAAAAGACCAAATTCCTTCAATAGAAACAGACAAAAAACAAAGCCAAAACAAAGACCCAAAGTAGAAGTCTCAGACTTCATGCAACACTAACACAATCTGATCAATCAGCACACACACACACACACACACACACACACACACACAGACTGAGTAATAATAAAAAAAGCCTTTGGGGAACTATTTAACTGAGAGATGGCCTGGACACTGTTTCTGGAAAGCAAGTTTCTGTAATTTTCACAATCTAATTTTCAGACAAGAATGATTAGATGTGTCTGAAGAACATAAAAAAGTCCAGAATAGAGCATAAGAGTTTCTGTCTCACCTTGTTATTAATAATAATAACCTCTAGAGCGCCTACAGTAATTAGGTGCCACACACAAATCAAAATGAAGACACCTGCCCTGCCTTCGAGCTTACAATCTCAGAGACTAGACTTATAAGAGAAAGGGAGTGGAGGGGGAGAGTGGAAGCCAGAGGATAGGGATCAGCTTGACAGTGCCAAAATGAAGAGAGATCTCATTCAACTGAGATCTTCTTCTCATTGGTCCCCCACTTTTGGAAGCTGTCTTTGGCTCCATACACACAGCACATCTGAATAACATTCAAAATACCCCCCTCAAAAAAAAGAATCATGGGAATTGTAGTTTGTGAAGGGTGCTAGAAGTGTAGCTCTGTGAGCAGTAAACTGCAGCTAGATTCTCTGGAGGAAGCCAAGTAAGGTACTTAAAATGCACATTAAATGTATGGATGCAGCCTCTGATTATGTCAGACCAATGGCTCAGCAGTGCTGAAGTAGTTGAGCCAGTGGATCAGACCCAGTCCTAGGCTGCATACTATTGACACCTACTGCCAGTGGCTATCCAGGTTTCAAGGGAGGGGTCTTCCCCAACCCTACTTTGGGATGACAGGGATCAAATCTGTGTCCTTTTACGTGCAATGCAGGTGTTCTCCGACTGAGCCACAGCCTCTCTCCAGCGGTGCCCAAATTGCAAAACTCTCGACTTGAGGCATGCTCACCAGGCACGTTCGTTGCTAATTTTTAGGCGCCAGGCAAAGTCCGCCGGGAGCTTGTAGTAGTATTTTAAGGATCTCAATCACTGGTTTTAGCTGCTATTTTTATCTTGCCACACTCGTTTGCTCTTCTTCCACCTTTCTGTAGTTTTTATTGCTGTTTTTATTTGACATGCTGTTAATTCTGTTTTGAACGTGGAACTGTTTTGTAAGCTTCCCAGAGGGCACGTGTCAGGGCATATAGATCCCATGAGTAAATAAATAAATAAAAACGAAAGAGGCGCGTTTGTAAAAACAACTCTTGAAATCCAGTTAGGGCCAGGCTGAGCTGACCCCACCAGCTGCTCTTTGCTGGGATGAAGACAGAGCAATTTCCCTGCAGTGCTTGATCCTTCTCCGGTCAGGGACTAAGGCTAGATTGCCCTTGCCTTCTTCCTCTTTGCAACCCCCTAAGGCAAGGGACTGTTGCGGCAGAGGCCTCTCTGGCAAGCAGAGGGAAGTGGGTTATCTGCAGCTGAGGGTCCTAATCACCAGGCATCTCACTCCCCGGGCCATCCTGTGCACCATGCATTCGAAGCGCACTCTGCCGGCAGCACATGACCTCACACACCCTCGCCTGAAGGCAGCGTTTATATATACAGGGCCCACACCAGCTTCCTCGCCCCCTTCCACTCACTCACCATTGTTATTGGCGTCCAGGCATTTTCCCTTCCTCCTGAACTGCTTGCGTTCATCGTCCCGCATTTTCCTCTCTGCTCCCTGCAAGGCAAGTTGAAAGAGATGAGAAGCCGAAAACTTACCAGTACAGGCAACTCCCAATTTACAGCACAGCTTACGTTCCAAGACGCCACACGTTCAAGGGAAATCGCATCTATTTGAAACACCTCGAGAAAGCCTGCAAACACCCCTTTCGGTGACGCTTTTGTGATGGTTTTAGGTCACGTCTGGGTTTGGCGCAACGCACGCACGTATCTGATGCGTCTAAAACGATGGCTGCCTGTATGTTGCTGTGAAGCACATGCCTCCTGAGCATTCGTGGTATTAATAATACTGTCACTTGGGAGGAGATTGCGCCATCTCAGGAGCAGGGCTGCAGTGAAGGGGTGGTGAGGTAGGCCCCCGCCAGGGGCACAAGCAAGGCGGGGGGGGGGGGCCCGCAAAACTGGCTGGAGGAGAGCCGGAAAGAAGAGCTAATTTGTCCATGGCTAGGAGGCACAATCTGGACGGTTCTGCCAAGGGCGCAAGATAACCTAGCTATGGCTCTGCTCAGGAGCCTGTGCACCAGACAAACTGCACCTCCAGGTGAGATCCTTGTTTGCAAAGGCAACGCTGACTAGTTTCAGGGGGAGAGGGAGGCGTTGCTTCCAGTGAAAATGGCAGCTGAGGGGGCTCCGTTAGGGGAACCAAAGCATTGCCCCACTCAACGCAGTCTGCCTGCACCTGCCCGCCTTCTTGCAATCAATCTGCTTCTTCCTCCTTGGTCTCAGGAAAAGCACAGGGACAAAACCAGAAATAGTTGGCTCTGCCTCTACCTGCTCCCTATCTTCTGCCCTACTGGTCTCAAAAGGGAGCACCCACTGTGGGCAAATGGGTACACTCATAAAGGAACACCTTCGTCTCAGAGATTTACCTAGGATCAGGGTGGATAAAAATCAATGTGGTTTTAAAAAATAATAATAATCAGATTTTTTTAAATTTAAATCAGATTTTTAAAATAAAATGCTTTTGGAGGAAAAAATCTTTCTGAATATAGTTTTCTATTTAAGTTACACTATAGTCCAAAGGCTATTCATCAGGAAAGAAGGATTTGTTTTAAGTTTTTCATGTGTGCTAAAACTCAAGTCTAAAGTTGTTGTTTTTAATTGTTTAACCACACCAGTTATCAAACATGGATACATATGCTATAATGTTATTGTTTCAGCTAAATAAATTGTTTAAATTGTTATTAAGGAAATGATTATTTTTCTCCTTCCATTAAAGCACAGCAGAAAAGTTGTCCAACTATAAACAATTAACTTATTAAACCTCACAATAAGTTCATAATCATCTCTCTATGCATTTCTAGTACTATAACCAAATCAGTAATTTTTGATATAACTCTAAAAACTACTCTGAAAATTTATTATTACAAAAAATGAAACCTTCACCTGGTTGTGAATATTAAGATTATACCAGCAAAAATGACTCTTTCTATTAAAAAAAAAAAGATTTAAATCAAGTCTTGCTGACTAGTGATTTAAATCGTGATTTAAATCGATTTGATTTAAATCAAATCCACCCTGCCTAGGACAGCCAGATGCAAAAAGAGGGCAGCTTAAAGCAACTCTTTAAAAATCCAGGTGATTTCAGCAGATGTAGGTATTAAAGGTGCAGGGGCCCTGCCCTCTTTTGCATCTGTCCTCCCTAGATTATACCTGCCTGCCCCTAGTGATTTATGGCTAGGGAGAGAAGCCAGGTTTCTCCACCTTCCCCACCCCTGCTCCAAACATTGTGTTCCAAACTGCAGCCCATTGACTGTGTGCTGCAGAACACAACAGGATGCTTTCAGAGAACCAAAGAAGCCCCTTCTCTGGGCATCCTTGGTTCCATTTCTCAGTTACCCTAAGCTGGGGGGGGGGGGAGAGAGCAATGCTGGAATATGTGTGCGTAATATATGTGCATGGCAGCCTGCATAAGTAAGAGCAGAGGCAGAGCACTCTTTCCATTTAAAATATAAGCTTGCCATTTAAATGCAAGCATTTATCTTAGGGGCAAACTAGATGTGGCATTAATTTTGTGACGGCAATTAACAGGCATTTTGGAGTTTGGAGAGAGACACCATGAACCATTATCTCCAAAGAGAAAGAAGATTGTAATCCATGAAGCCGTTTCAAACAGGGGAAGCTAAAATTATAGGAGATGCTGTAATTCCACAGGCAGATATGTGTTCCCAGGGAGTCTTTGGGGTCATAGTTCTCAAGCAGCAGTCCCTTCATCCCACATGGCAAGCCATTTTTTTAAATGAAAGGACTTTTGGAAGAAGGTCAGGGTTGTGTATGTCAAATTGCTGTTCAAAAAAATAAAAAAAACCCTTGAGAAACCCAAAGTAGTTGTTTGGGTCCCAGCCTATAACTGGGGCCAAAAATGTACAATGCAGGCCTGCACGTATTTCTCACCTCAAATTTTGGAAAGTTCGACTAGTGAGGAAACAATCTAGCTGAACCAGTCTGACCGCCAGTCTAGATGTGATGTTAACGGTATGAACACGTGTGGCACATATGTGTGTGCCTGTAATTACCATGCACATTTTAAAAAATGTTCGCAGAATGGAGGCTTCCCTTGTGATGTAGCAGCTTCAGAAGAGTTATTATTGCCAGAATCACAGCAGCACAGTAAGTGTCAAGAGTCTCCCCACCTTCTGCAGTCTTGCTGCTTGGCCTCCCTGCAGGCGATATTAACTTCTTCTTTTTTAAGCCTTCGTCCCAATTGCACCCACACGACTAACATCACATCTAGTTTGGCCCTCACTGAAAGGATCCAGAACGTGGAATGTCACCTCTGGGCTAATACTGAATCAGATTAAGCTCCTAGAACATTTTTATTATATGTTGCGCCTCCTAGCATTTAAAAACTGGAGGCTCACCAGTGAATTCCAGTCTTGACTGATTTACAGGTGAACTCTTGCACAGTTTAGGTTATTCACATTTAAAAGCTTTCACAGAGCCAAGTTCTTCAGCTAACAGTTCAGCTCTTGCATAGCTGCTCTTAAAAGGCCATGTCTTTGTTTAAGAAGCTTATTTCTTTCTTTCTTACATTCAGTGCTTTTTTTTCTAAAAAGATGTTTAAGGGTACTCTCATTTTCCTGCTCTTATTGAAATACTGCCCCTCAATGAGGCGAAACTTAGATTCACAAAATGTTTAGGGGCACCCCTGCGTCCTTCCAGAAAAAAAGCGCTGCTTACATTTATATCCTGCCTCAATCACAGGGAGTTCAAGATGACATACAAGGCTATCTCCTTCCTGTTTGAGCCTCACAAAAGCTCTGTGAGAGAAAGTGACTGGCCCAAGGCTATCCAGTGTGAGGGGATTTGAACCCGGGTCTCCCAAGCCCTAGTTCAGGCATCCCCAAACTCGGCCCTCCTAACAGGACCAGTGGTCAGGGATGATGGGAATTGTAGTCCCAAAACACCTGGAGGGCCAAGTTTGGGGATGCCTGCCCTGGTTTAATGCTCTTAACACCACACCGCATTGGCTCTCTAATCCCTTATTCTCATCACGTCTTTTGGAAGTCCTTCACATTGTAACTTCTTTCCCATAGGCTTCACTCTACCTTATCACAGAATATTTTGATCTGGCAGACAGCTCGGTGAATAAGCCGGTTCGTCCCAGTACTGTAGTCATAAGTGTCTATCTGGAGGTTCAAAGGGACTCCCTTGACGCCTTTCTGGGAGGAGAAATCTGTGCTCAAGCAGTTCACGCCGATAAACACCTGCAAGAAGAATGGATAGAGTCAGGATGCAGTGGCAGTCAAAGCACTGCTCTGAAAGATACAGCGAATTCCAAGAAGCTTGTAGCTCAATGGTCGGACATCTGCTTTGCATGCGGAAGGCACCTGATTCAACCCCTGCCCATCTCCAAGTAGGGATGGGAGGCTGCAACCCTGGGGTGCTGCTGCCGACAACCTTCTGGTCCAAAGTTAAGCACAGCTAAACCTTGCAAATAGAAAATAATGAGCCTGGCTCCACTATTTAGAGGCTGGTAGATTCAGAGACAGGTGGCAGATGCAGGAAAAGGCCTTCAACAGCAACTCCCAGGTATTTTATGTCTCTGAAGCCTCAGCCTTCAACAGCCCCCTGGGCAGAAAGGGGAACAAGGTTTCTGGTAAGTTACATCTAACCTAAGTGCCCCAGATGACTATCACATGCTTGGAATATTTCCATGGAGGGAGAGTGAAGAGGAAGAAGATGCTTTGAAGATGGCTTATAACCTCTCAGTTTTTAGGCTTTTGTTTTGTTTTTTTTAAGACCATGGCTACCTTTAGGCTAAAAAGAAAGGTGACCCAATGAAATTTCAGAGCAAAAAAACCTACCAACTGATCAGGTTTCAGAGTCACTAAACAGCAGGATTACTATGCATGTCTACTCAGAAGCCCTTTTAAATTCAGGATATCCTATTAACTCAGTGGAACTTATTTTGGAGTAGAGTACACTCTGCAAATTCATCTAGCCTTTTTCATTTACACCTCTTGCACAATCTGTCCTGCGCATGATAACTCTGTTGCAAGCCAGCACTACCTGTGACCTACCAAGCTAAACAGAGTCCACCTCCTGGTTTTGCTGTTTTCCTGGGATTGCAAACCCAAGATTGGTTTGCACCAACAGACCACAGTTCATGTCTGTTGTGGGTATGTTGAGGCCTTATTCCCTATTGCAACATAAAGCTACCTTGAATATCTGGTCTGGGTTTATGGGAAAGTACAACTTGCAGAGCCTTATTAATCTGCAGGCTAATAAATGACAGTTTATAGTCTCAGAGTTGTGGCAGGAAACTTCCCCCCTATAGCCCAGCTAACAGTTTGGTGTCAGCTGCTGGTGTAGTGCTTAAAAGAACTATGAACATAGCAGGACATGTGACTGGTTTAAATCTCAGTTCGGGCAGGAACTCTTATGAAAGCTTTAGACAAGCCAAATCCCTCCAGACATCCCTTTTATTGTGGGTTCATAATGGTTTGTGCTCATGTTGATATTGCGGTGGTTATATCCAATCAGGCTTTCAGTATTATTTGCACATGCAAAAGATTTGGGGTGGACATACTGCTTTGTTTCTGATCAGTGCATGTCCTGTAGTTTATTGCTGAAATCCTGCAACTTTTCATACCATGAATGTTCTGGTTCATTTTTGTCCCACTTTTGTAGTGTTACAGCCCCTTGGGGAAGCAACACATAACAAAGCGAAGCTGGAGAAATCCACCACTGATGCACTACTGTTGTGTCAAGGCAGAACACACTGCAGAAGATACCAGCAATAAAACACTAGTCTGGAGGGGGCCCCAGTTTCACCTTTGAAGACAAATAGAGTGTCGTCCCCCCGCGAAAGAGAGCTGAAGGTAGCACAACAGAGGCACCCCTGCTTATTGTGTGCAGACCTGTCTCAACTCAGTGTCTGTTCACAGGTTTCCATAGCACTTCAAACCCTGCAATGCCTGTTTGACTGGAGTTGATAGCAGAACAAACCATAAAAGACACAAGGGTACAAACTGAAGTCTCCATGTGTGCAGAGGAGTTAGCAAACCTAGCTGAAAGGGCGCTGATGAAAAGTGACTGTGAGTTCGAAGCACAGTTTAATGTTGGAATGCCAAAGCAGGAATGGGGAGCATGCGGCCCTCCAGATGTGGCTAAACTACAGGTATGAAATGGAGGTAGGTTTGCGGTACAGGGGGGGACCACGTGATTTGCACAGGCCTGATCATACCTTTGCTTCTTCAGCAATGTTCCAGACGAAGGACAAGGCGTTGTAAGCCACCTCCTCAATATGCTGCACAGTATTGAAATTCTCTTTGCAGTCAGCTGGAAGGCATGAAACATGCAGTTACTCTTCAATTGCCCAATTATAACTTTTGAATTAAGTAACAACCATACTCTTAAAGAGGTGTGATATGCCCCACCCTTCAAGGCTACCGGAAACCACTCCTAAACTCCTTCTGGATTCTAAGGTGAAGATCCAGATCTATAGGCGGGGGCCGGGGCCAGGAAGATAATTGCTGATTTTTCCTTCTGGTGGCAGACCCCTGTGTCTCAAGCAACTTTCCAGAGCTTTCAAGGGATGCAGAAGTCTGCTATTAAAACTGGGTAGCTGAAAGCTATTCTTCATGATTTTCTATGTAACACACACAAGGCCACCCCTTTATCCTAGGAATCTTTATGATGAAAACCCTGTAAACAGTGGGCGGGGTATAAATAATATTCTTATTCTTATAAATCAGAGTAGCGACCAGTTCAATTTAATACCCTAAGTGCTAATAAGGACTGCATTCACTTGGAAATAAAAGAGGGAGGGTTTTTTTCACTGTATCTGTTTCCTTTCCCTCCTAGACAAGAAATCCGAAAGCATCTCTGTACCTTACCGACATCGATGACTCTCTGTTTAGCTGTAGGTTGACGTGAATGCCAGTGCTTCCAGAACTTGAGCTGCTCAACTGGAATTTTTTCATTGTCAAAAACCACCATCACAACACTCTGGGAGAAAGGGGAAAAGCCAATTGGATTACTGTTCAATACATAATACTGTAGTATATATAGTATTAATTTATGTATTCATTTGCAAAATAAAATCCAGCTTGGGGAAACACTTTAGTACAGGTGTTCCAGCCCATGGGTTGGTATGCATCCCCTCCCACACAGTGGGGAGCAGCTGAAAGGGAAAAGGGCTTTGCTGTTGTGTAATGTATGCAACTGCCACTCCTTCCCTTTTCAGGACCTACAGCAGCAAAAACCAAAGCAAAATGTCCAAGCAAAGAGAAAGCTTGGTGTACCTTAGAAATATGGAAAAGGCACCCATGCATTTTGCAACTGCATGACTGCAATTTTCAGGATGCAACTGCATTTTGATGTTTGAGGTTTTGAATAACTGTCAGGAGAGGCTTGCAGTTCATCAGTGCATCAATATTATTCACATGCTTGTGCTGGGTTTAGTGAGTTCCACTTGGGTAATGCAGCCCTCAGCACTTCTCTGACCTCTACTTTAAAGCATATGCTATAATTTCTGAAACCTCCATAGTGATTGGCTGTAATATATCTGGCTTCAGAAAACTGGGGTGGGGAAACCACCTCCAACACCATTGTTTCAGCTGTTCCACATCATATATTGCTGGGAACTTTCCTTGGCACATCACTTACCTTCACTTTATTAGAGGACAGGTGTAAACATTTGGCTTCTGCAGCTGTCCGCAGCGTGACTGGGTAGAACTGTCCTTTGTTGAGGTAGGCCATGGGTGAGTCACCCGATTTGATGTGAATAGCTTTAGGGGATCCCAACATATATTCAAAGTCACTTAAATGGAGCAATTAAAAAAGAGGGAGAGGGAGAAGGCAGAGATTAAATAAACCACTTATACTATTTTACTTTGAAAGACACACCAAAACACAGACAAAGAAGCCAGTGGGGGCTGGGGATCATTGGAACTGGTAAGGGCAGAAGGCAGAGAGGCCAACAGGAAGTGGAGCCAGAGCCCATGGCAGGGTGAGCCAACTAATTCTCTTTTACGCCCCCATCTTCCTTCCTGATGAGTTTTGCAAGGGCAACACTGAGACTGAGGAGGAGGAGGAAGACACAGGGGGTTGGACTAGATGACCCTCAGAAGTCCCTTCCAACTCTATGATTCTATGACTCCCTGGATTGGGTGCAAGTAAAAAGGTAGGCAGGTGGGACAGTGCCTTATTCACCCGAATGGTGAATTGACAGAAGTATCTGAAGGCCAAACTAGGTGTCTGGCAGGATAGTCATATGTATTTATTCATGTGTTTGTCCTATTACATATAAAGCAGATGACTGGAGGGGGTCCGTTTTAAAAATAAAATAAAATAACATGGAACACACGGATTAAACAAGCAAAGTTATTCTCCCTTCTCACCAATGACAGTGCCCAACAGGTGTGTGTATGAGACAGAACAACCCTCTCATTAAACTTCCACCTTGATTTACTAGGAACATTTCTTCCGTGAAACACATTTCGATCATATTATTTGAGAAAGCCTTTGCTGTTACCTCTTGGCATCATTGGCGGAATAACTCTCTGAACACGGTGCATCTGTCTGGGACTTCAGGATATCATTGAAGATCAACGACTGCAGGGAGAGACAAAATCAGGACAGCTGTATATAGATTCTTTTGTATTCCAGTTCACCCAAGGAAATAAAAATACCTCAAAAGCCCATCCAGGTCCATTTGGAACCAAGGCAAAACATTTGTTCTGAATTTTTTTAAAACTGGCGTATGCCTCACCAACATTTTTATCCACGTGTAACAATTTATCAGGTGGAGGTTTTCTAAAAGTCCTAGGAAAAAGCTTCATCTGCTGCTGAACTGTGCCAGGCTGCTGTCAAAAAGCAGGGCTAAATAATAATAATAATAATAATAATAATAATAATAATAATAATAATAATAATAATAAAGTTAGCATGCCCTGCTGGAATCCATCCCCTACTCCTAATCCACTGAGCCTACTAAAGGCCACAGGATCAGGCCCTGAATAGGAGAGGGGGAATTCAAGAATCCAGCTCTTCGGTGGTATTTTTTCCAACTAGCCTTGGCAAGGAAATTCTAGGGGTTTGATGGAAGTGGCGAAGGATCATTATATAAAGCAGAGCCTTCCCCAGCCTGGTGCCTTCCAGATATTTTGGACTATAGCTCCCATTGGTCCCAGCCAGCAGAGCCAATAGTCAGGGGTTATAGGTACTGTACCTAGAATGACCCATAGCCTTCTCGGATCCCTCATTTCCCACCTTGGGGAAGGTTGATGTTTTGCCAAATGAATGCATTATGAACCACATCCCAAACCACTTCCTGATCAGGTAAGGCATTAACAAGAAGCTACAATGCACTTCCTCTTCCTACTTTAGATGTGAAGCAAAACATCTGAGCCATAGGAGCTGACATGTGTGAAAGGGGACATAGCAAGTGGCTTCATTCGCATGCGCACACATACACTTCTCCCCAGAAGCCCCCCTTGAAAGACACTCTGTCAACTCTACAACTTTGAATGGCAGATCCCTTTTCACCCACCCTTAGCCAACTTTTCAACAGTATTGTCAATATATTTGTGGTACATTTAAAGCACTCTTTTACCACTTTAGGAGTTTAGGCTTCCATGAAGAATCTGGAAACTGAACCTTAAGGGTGCTGGGAATTATAGTTATGCGAGGAGTCTCCTCACAACTCTCAGCACCCTTTGACAAACTATAGCTCCCAGGATTCTTTGAGGCGGGGAGCCATGACTATTAAAGTGGTATAATATTGCATTAAAGGTATGGTGTAGTTGTGATTGCAGTGTTCATTAGTGGCAGATGGAGACAATGGGAGAGACAGTGGTTGTTGGGGATGGACATGGTTTAAGTCTTCCTCTTCTCCTTTCATCTACCATTTGCTTTGCATATGTCCAGTGGATTGACCAGCCCTGATGTAGCAGCAGGGAGGGAGGTGGAAATTCGGCAATAAGCTACAGAAGACCGACAACATGGCTAGCCTGCGTACAGGCAGAGAAGATTATTTCAGGAAGCAGAAGGGCTGATGGAGGGAATGTTAAGAAGCGCTTCCAACAAAACAAGCCACTTCATCCTGTTGAATCTCAATGACGGCTAACTTGGCACATAAGGGACACTCCCTCTGCTCGCTTAATTAGTGCAATTTGTGCTGCTCCCATTTATACCATACATGTCACATCCTGCCCAGAGATGGGCAGAACCACAGAGTTTTGTTCTGGCAAGCCCAGACGTCTGGGCACAGTGCTGACCTCCTGAGGGTCTTCTTTGAATGTGCTGTCCGGTTGCCACCTCTGTTGCGGCGGAGCCACGTGGATCGCGTCAAAGAGGGAATGGAGCGAGCTGTTGTCATACACATCCCCCGAGGTTAGCATATAGTTCTCGGGACTGGCTTCCAGCTTGCTGGTGCCTGGAGGCAGGGCAGGTGGCTTGTGAGGAGAGGGGATGCCCTCCATCACTAAGCCATTCTTCTTGGGCACTTCGAGATACTCCTGGTTCACGGAAACATTTTCAGCCAGGAGCTTCATGATGTGAGTGGAGTTTTCAAAGGAGGAAATCTCGGGTTCGTACTCCATCCCGTGGCAGTGCCTAGAGGCGAAGGAGGAGCCAGACAAAAGAATACTTAGCAATGCAAGACCATTTGCTCACTCATCTGCACCTGAGGCACAAGGAAAGAACACAGGCAACTATTTGGGCAAGGGAAGTTCATCATTTCCAAGCAAGGAAAAGAGTTAAATCTAACCGCTCCCCACCCAGCCTTTGTGGGACTGGTGCCCACGATTCACGATGACCCCGCTGCAACGGTTCAGAAATAGGCATGTAAAAACACATAGCTCAGGGGTACACAGAGTCCAGGAATTGAGGGACTAAACTGAAAGATGCCAACCGACTGTTAACTTATTTCGGGGAGGGTTATCTGAAAAGCACAGAGGCCAAGGAGGATGAAAGGGAGTACATTGCTCGATTTGGAAGCAGTTGAAACAAAAGCAGGCTTATCACCTTCACGTTCAGTGCAGAAAAAGGCCACGGCGAGCCTCTCTCTCCTAGTTCTCTCTGTCCTTTGCTACCTCTGCCATGGGGGACATGGGTGAAGTTCAATCCCCCTCAGGCTAGAATAAAGGGGATTTGAGAGGAGGGAGGGGGTCCTACTGAACCATATTCTGGAGCCCCACACTTCTTGAACCAGTGCTCCAGGGTCTGCTGCGCCAGCTCCGTTTAAAAGTGCTGCTGACAGCCTGGGTCCAGAATACCCATGGCCACCTTCAGCACTGACCTACCACAAACCTGTAAGATCAACCAGGAACAGTCTCTTGAATCACAACATCTATGCACCAAGATCAGATCTTTGAAGGCTGTCCAGAGAGGCATTCTTAGTTCCTGTCCCCCAGCTATGGAATTCACTCCCCCTTAAGACATGCCAAAGTCAGGGCCTTGATGTCTTCCAGAAGCAGTATACCATTTCAAAAACATTCAGAGTGACTTTGGGTGGGTAGCAGAGGCATGCGGAGGCTGAGTCTTTGGCCTCGTGCATGCAACCATACATTTTAAAGCACCCCAAAGAATTCTGGGAACTATATTTGTTAAGATTGCTGGGAATTATAGCTCGGTGAGTGCAAACTATAGTTTCCAGGATTCTTGCAATGAGGGGATGTGCTTTAAAGGTATAGCAGCTTGGGCTCTGGATCTCTTGCCCCTCCCCCCATGTTTTTAACCCTTTGCTGTGCCAGTATTTGAAAGCTAGTTAGTCACGAGCCAAGTGCTTCCCTGCACTTGCAAACTCTGGAGGTCTCCCAGGGCAGGATTCTCTCTCACCTCTTCCCAAGTTCGTTGCGCCCCGTTGTCCCAGATGGAAGGATCCTCTTCTCCTTTGGTACCTGTCAAGTTAACAAAAAACAGAAATGTTCCCTGAATAACAGGTAGGGAGAGAGACGCTTCTGGGTTAGCTACTGTCAAAATTGGTTGACTATGCTTTAATTTCCCCATTTCCTTAGTGTCAGTACGTCTCCTCCCCCATGGTCCAGGGCGACTGTTTTATATATCTTTATATTGTGAAATTGCTCTGAGATGCTTCATAGAAAGCAGTTCTTAAATGAATGAATGAATGAATTAAATTAATCATCATCATCATCATCATCATCTCCTGCCTCTCGCATCCATGCCAGGAAAAGCATTCTTTCTCAATGAACAACAAATGTGTTGCCAGCAGGTGATTATTAGTGATTCTGCTGCAGAGCAAATCTGTTTGATCAGACAAGATGTCTGCTTATTCTGTGTGGACACAGAAGCGTGAAATGGGATTCCTTCCTTCTTTGAGATTCAGGCATCTGAGAGAGCATATCAACACTGTTTTAACAGCCATTCCATCTTCTCAGGGAACCCTGGGAATTGCAATTTTGCATTTATTTATGCAACTTTTGCACTGCTTTTCACCACAAGTGTGGTCCTATGAGCTTTTCCTGTTGTCCTGGGGGCTTTTCGCCACAGAAGTGGTGCCGTAGTTCTGCAAGGAAAAAGTTTACCCCTCACAGAATTAAAACTCCCGGCACCCTAAACACATTGCAGTTCCAAGATTTTTATAAACATTCAGAAAAAAACTTTGACAGTAAGAGCTGTTTGGCAGCGGAACAGACTCCCACAAGAGGTGGTGGACTCTCCTTCCTTGGAGGTTTTTAAGCAGAGGTTGGATGGCCATCTGTCATGGATGCTTTCAGTTGAGATTCCTGCAATGCAGGGGGTTGGACTAGATGGCCCTTGGGTCCCTTCCAACTCTAAAGTTCTATAATTCTAAGCCATGTGCTTTACAGGTATAGTGTGGCTGTGACCCAAACAGAGCGATTGTAGACAACTACCATCACCACCTGATCCGTGGTGAAGTTCTTGTTACTGCTTGGTGGGGCGTGGTAAGGACCACAAAGTTATCACAGGCCAAGAATACTCAACCTGAAGTAACCTGGTCATGTTTACAGGCCTTTTCCCTGTGAAGAACTTAAAGGGGCACAATAAACCAGCCTTCCTCCAAGCTGGTGCCTTTCAGATCTTTTGCACTACAACTGCTAATGGGGATAGCTCAGTAGGTTAGAGTGTGGTTCTGATAACGGCAATGTTGCAGGTTCGATCCCCATATGGGAAAGCGGAATATTTCTGCATTGCAAGGGGTTGGACTAGATGATCCTCAGGGTTCCCTTCCAGTTCTGCAATTCTATGATTCTACACCAGCCCCAGCCATCACATGGTTAGGTGTGGGTGGGGGAAGACGGCAGGAAATGTCATTTTGAGGGCCTTGAGTCACGCTGGCCGCTTTTCATACCATGTAATAGTCATAGAGGAGACTCAGGGCAGCCACGCTGTCGTCATCTCCATTAACCCTCATCATAGCCTTGGTGGCTGCTGTCAGAGGGTTCTCCAGGTAGCTCTTCCAAGCCTCGTCTTCATTCGCATAAGGGTATTTCTGGAAGCCCATCCCATCATTCTTCAGAAAGCGCACAGACCTAAAACTGGGTGGGAAGCACAGAGCAGAAGGTTTATTTCTAGCATGTTTCCTGGGGAAGCTAAAAAAGGGTGCAAAATCATATTTTCCTCTCCTTTTGCAAAACATTTGCACATGCTGGGGATGAGAAAAACCTGATTGTATCAGTGAAAGGAGGAAACTTTGGTCTTCTCATCCCCTGTTTTTTGTCTTTCTTCCCAGCCAAAGATTATGGTAATTTGTTGTGTTGTCATCGTTTTGTTTTATAATTCTGAGCTGCCCTAATTGAGTTTAAATTGGACGGAAGGGCGGGTTTCTTGTTTTTTTACTATAAACAGGTAAACCCATGATTACTCCTACTTCATATTTTTCATAGAGTCCAGCCCTAGCTCCGGAGCCAAGCCCTGAATCAATTAGCATGTTTCTACCCTATCTTTCACAACAACAAAAAATGTAAGCAATTTGAAACAAAACAGAACAATAACAATAATTAAAAAAAGAGTAGGTCAACAATAAAACCATCTGCGAGAGGAGGAGCAGGAACAAGACCAGCAATACTATATCTTTCACTAAAAACCTGGGGAAATCAAGGAAAAAATCTGACAGCATGGAAGCCAATGATGCAAAGGTTCTCTACAGAGAATATTTCACAGTTGGGGACTTCTTGATGGTAATGCCCTTTCTCCAGTTGCTGTCCACTTAACCGCTAAAGACTAGGGTACCCAGAGGTTAATGGTGGACCATATGAGAGCAAGTTATCTTTCTGGCATCCTGGACATAATCTATATAGGGTTGTATAGGCTAAAACCAGAACCTTGAATTGTGCCCAGAAACAATTTGGAAGCCAGTCATGGCAACGTCCCAGTAGATTTATGCCCTTTGAGGATTATTTTGTGAATTGAGAGTGTTTTTAAAAAGAAAAAGCAAACAGCGTGGGAGGGTACAGTGTAATAATTTTTTTAAAATAGAAAGTGATAAAAGTCAATGTTCCACTGGGTTTTCATCCCAGATCTGTCTCTCTGTGCATCTACGCCACCCATTTAAAGCACCTGGCTCCCCCCACCCCACAAAGAATTGTGGCAACTCTAGTTTGTTAAGGAATTGTAGCTCAATTCCCGGGATTTCTGGAAGGAAATAATGTGTTTTACGTGGATGTGAGACAGCAGCCTACTGTACCAAGATCACATTTACATTTGTTGCTCCACCCACTTTGCCTCTGGCTCCACCCACCACTGATCTGTGGCCCTTGGGATGGTTGCTCAGAAAGGAATGTGGCCCTCAGGCTGAGAAAGGTTTCCCACGCCTGCTCCAACGCTTCCTGTTCAGGCTGAGATTTTACTTGGGCAATGGTAGGTTTTGGTTGACGCTTGGCTTGTCCTCTGGTCCTGTCCCCTAGTTTCTGGTTCCCACTCAATAACCTATGGCTCAGCTCTGACAATCTCTCTCCCTCTCAGGCTTATTTGCATCCTCTATATTTGCATTGCAGTTATGATTATATAGATTGCGCAGCATGACGTTTTCAGGATTAATCATATTAACTATGAACAAAACCCTGGAACAGCTCCTCAGGAATATTATGAAATAGAGGGAAGGGGGAGGGGGATTCATGAGAACAGAGTAACCCAACACATCTGGGCTTGTTACCCTTTTGACTTTAGTTGCCTAAATGTTCTGCTGATATTTCGGTTTCTGGGATTTACATCCCACCCCAAAGGCATGGGATGGGACCAAGGCAACTCCAAAATCAGAAGGTATTAAGTAAACACACATCTCTGAACAACAATCATGTTTAGACTTTGAAATCTGTCCAAGAAGATGAAATGCGCTATCTGTCTCTTTGCGAACAGAAAGACTGCACAGAAATGTTTTAACATACAAATGAAATTCAGTTCCATGTGGAACAGCTGATGAAGGGCTAACCAAGTGTTAGGAGAAACCCAGCATCAAAGCTGTGAACACACATTTTATTCTGGAATCAATGGAAGCTTGAGCACTTGTTTCCCCCCCAACATAGTCCACACACAATCTAGATCTATTGCATATATTTTCCCCCTAACAAATTGGTTTTATTCTGAAAATAAATGCTCATTCCATATTATACTGCAGTGTGTCCATTTGAAAATAGAAGTCGGCAGTCCCAGCAATGGGGTGTACACACACCTGTCCAATAATGTTGTAGCTAGATGTATAGTCAGGGGCTGCCCTCTCGCTTCCTGTGGCTGGTGCCATGGGGCCCATGAAGACTTTTACTGGTGCTTCCAGCAGGTTCCCCGGACTCTGAGCTGTCTTTCTTTCTTTCTTTTAAGCCTTTAGTGCTCCCCAAAAGTAAGTTATGGAATGTGTTTTTGGGAGGGCATAAGCAGCCCAAATGTAAAGGGGCTTGTAATATCTGTGTAGGAGAGAGGTGCAGTGCATCAGGCAACAATGACAGTAAATAGAGGTCTCCTAACAACTCTCAGCACCCTTAGCAAACTACAATTCCCTGTGTTCTTTGGGGAAAAGCCACTGCTTTAAAGGGTCTAGTAGTGAACAGAGTGTTGGGTTTGGGAGACCCAGATTCAAACCTCTACATAGCCATAGATCTTGAGGCTCTCACATTTACCTCACCTCCCGCCCCTGCCCCCTGATAAACATGGGGAAGAGAACCTCCTCCTTGGAGCTTTTCTTTTCAGAGGAGCTAATGGGGAAGAGGACAATCAGAACAAATAAAGAGCTCCGTTGCCAGAGGGGACAGAGCCAAATAAATCCTTGCTAAGCCCCACCCTTGGGCACTAGCGCACTTTTCAGAGGCACCATCGCCTCAGGGGCAGAAGTTTTTCTCAGATCATTGTTGACTCCACTGTCCCAGAATCAAACAGCAACTATTACTTACTGGCTAATAACAGTCTTGAACAGTGGACGGGCATTTTAAGGCAAGTCTAGTTTGATGCCACTGCCTGGGATGAGTCACCCACCAGCCCAGGAGCCACCTTTTTGTGAGAGCTTGCAAAACCCTAAGATCTGGGCTACGTCTGCAAAGGAAAGAGCTTCTGTACGTGGGGAGGTTTATTTTCCCACTAGTTCAAGGCCTGTTTCCCCTCCAATGAGCTCATCCAATTCCTTCCTTCTCTTTTCTATGAGCTGTCTCCAATATTAGCCCTACTTAGAGTAGAGCCATTGAAATTAATGGACATGACCAAGACCCCATTTGTGCTTTATATTTAAAGCAGTATCACGCCACTTTAAATAGTCAAGGCTTCCCCCAAAGAATCCTGGGAACTGTAGTTTGTTAAGGGGACTGAGGGTTGTGAGGAAAACTTGTATCCCCCTCAAAGAGCCACAATTGTCAGATTGGCTTAACAATCAATCGCTCTTTCTAAAGAACTCTGAAAATTGTGGCTCTGTAAAGGGAATAGGAATCCCCTAACAACTCTCACAGACCCTCCAAGTGTACCCATTTTCCAGGGATGTCCCTGATTTAGAAGCCATCCCAGTTTCTGATTTGATCCCAGAATGTCCTTAGCATGTCTCCTGTTTTCATTGGAGAAATGTTGGAGGGTATGGAGTTATCTGACTCCCAAGCTGTCTGAAGGCAACCCTATATAGGGAATGCTTTTTTAAAAATGTTTAATGCTTTATTATGTTTTCATATATGTTGGATCCTGCCCAGAGTGGCTGGGGCAACCCAGTAAGATGTGTGGGTTATAAATAGTAAAATTATCAATATAGAATGGGACGTCCCTATTTTCATTGGAGAAATGTTGGCAGGTATGCTCTCAGCACCTTTCACAAGCGACAACTCCCAGGATTCTTTGCGGGAAGCCATGACTTTTTAAAGTGCTATTATGCTGCTTTAAGTGGATAAGTGCAGATGTGGTCCAATGTAGGTCCATAAATTTCAGCAGGTTTATTCTGAGTGGAACTTACTGGGATGCAACACAATGAATTTACCTCATGGGGGAAAAGAGAGCCAGTTGGAATGCTTACAGCCACAATGGCCCTCAGGAATCACTAAGGCCTAATGTGGCCTTCTTGGAATAGGGATACTCTCACTGCTTGCTTAGCTTATCAGCTCATCATCTTGATGGCAAAGGCCCTATGGCCTTTCATAAAGCCTGACAGCCAACTTGCTAGGGTTAAGGGGTGGGTGGGAATGCCATGGTTCAGCCAGAATCAGGAGTGGAGAAGCTCTGGCTTGCCAGACCTTGGATGGATTTAAGTTCCCCTCATCCCTGACTACTGTCCATGCTGTCTGGGACTGATGGGAATTGGTCCAGCAACATGTGGAGGGCCAAATCATTAACGCCATCCCTGCACAGGCAGAGATCTAGTGAGAAAACAGCTCACCTGCCCCACCTACACTATGCATGATGGATATAGCATGGCCATTAGAACTGCCAAACAGCTGAAGAGAATGCAACAACAGGAAATACTAGGAGGCACCAAGTTCGAAGAGCCCCAGGCCAAAGAAACCCAGGTGGCTCAAGCAACCAAGTCATCACAGGCAAGAGAAAACCATCTCCGTGGTTATCAGCCAGCATCATCTAACTATTTCTGAACCTCTAATAAACAAGGACCACTAAGCACTGTCAAGTGACTGGGAAAAACAGCAGCAGCAGTTGCAGCCTGGGATGATCCTGTGCCTTTCAGAGCAGCTCTGCCTGCAAAAAGTTTTATTTACAACTTGGAGGTGACAATGATCACTAGATTTTATCTGCAAGTGAAGCTGTTGTTTAAAAGCAGGAGAGCAGAGGCCTGTAAGAAAAGAAGAGAAGTTGGGGCGACTATAGGGCCACAGCAGGCATGTGGATGTGCATACTCAGCAATATGTTTAGAAAAAAATCTGTTTGCTTTTATGCTTTCACTATGGCAGCAAAAATGTAATGTTGGACTAGATGGCCCTTCGGGTCTCTTTTTATTATTCTTTCCAGAATTTTGCTTCTCCTTTCCCAAAGTATGATTATCAGAAGAAAGTAGGAGGGAAATCCAAGCTGAAGTGCCTGAGAGCGAAAGCTTATGTCCCCCCCATTCTTGAGCAAACAAACCTGCCCCTTCCCCACCAGCCTCTCCCAACGGGACATCATGGCACTAATGCTCATCAGTTTCACCCACTGCATAAAAACACCAACAGGTGGTTTTTTTCATGCTTTTTTTTTTAGTGGAAGTTTCGTTGTCTTTAAATTTTCTCACGCAGCCCTCCCTCCCCTTCAGTGCCGCCCCACTGTCTCCAAGGAGCACACGTTAGGATGACTCAGGTTTCACCACCATCAACTCTGCTTAATCCTGTTCAGACAAGAACCTTCAGCCAGACTGAATCCAAAATATTCACATGAAAAGGAGTAAGGGGGAGGGCAGAGAATCAGCAGCAGGGCTATTCAGCCCAGGGATGGGCTCTCGCCAAGCCTTGCCTGGACTTCCCTTCTCCTTTATTTATTTTTTAATTAGGCTCCCCGCGGTCTGCCGCTGTATCTTAAGCTGACAAAGCAATGCATGCATGCTCAGCATCTCCCCACGGTTACAGCATGAACTAATGTGCATAAGCAATTTGCTCTCAGCTACGACATATTCTCAGGAGCGTAGAACCACTGATCTTTGTGGGGTAGGTGCGCACAAGGGTAGACACAGGATCAGGACACACGCACAGGATCAGAGGAGAGATGTGTAGGTTTGCAAGAGCCTTGCAGACGCAGTGATGTGGTTCAGCAATTTAAGCTGCGTACAGATTGCCATTTTTACTCCAGCTCTGGTGTGCCCTCACCACTGGTGTTTGAAGCAGAGAACACATGGCGTTGCCACAATCCATAGATACCCTGTAGTTTATTGGGGAAATACTGCCTTCCCTCAAACCAGCTTCCATCCAATTTGAGAACAGCAGCTGCAGTTCAGCTTGAGGTGTGTACATTCCAGCCCATGGCCCAGCGAGCAGCTTCATTGAACAGGAGTTCAGCGCAGGAAATCAAGCAATGTGCATTGGGTGGAGACATGCCCTTCTCTGGTGTGAGAAAGCGACTTGAAAGGCAGCGGGGCGAGGAACACTTCACCGTGCCAATCTGTATACAGCCTTAGACTCGAGACTTAATGGTACACAGGGTAGAGCATCTTTTCCTCACTTTCCCTATTTGCCCAGTCAGCTTCCTCCTGATATCCCTCCAGCCCTGCAAAGGCCACCACCATCATCTCTGGTGATGTGGCCTTATTGAACAGCTAGGCTGTACTCTAGATTGTTACATTCAGTGGGGGCTGGGCTGGTCCACTAGGGTGAGGGAGGTGCTGTCCCACCAGCCCCTGTCTGCTTGCCCCCTTACTTAACACCAGTCCAGTGGCGACTCTGGCTCTACTTCCCAGCCCAAACAATTGGAACAGGTACCAGCTTCCACTGGTTACATTATTCATATTCATGTAGAATATTTACCGGTATATACTGTACTGCCTTTCAGCAAAACGTTAATATAGAATAAGATGTGCAGGAGGTCCCCCACACACATTCATGCCTTTAAAAAAGTTATTCCAAGAGGCCCAGAGTTGCAAATTCTCTGCATTAATTCCAAATGTGAATAACAAAACTCTCCACATGTGTGTGTTGTGGAGCCGAATGATGTAAGTGGGAAGGTACTCTGCGACAGGTTGTGGTTCCCTGCACCCCTGACCCCCAATATAGCACCTCACCCTTTTTTAAATGCCCCCAAATCCTCTCTAAGCAGCGATCCCACCCTCCTACCCCACCCACTCACTTTGCAGTATTTGTCATGCTATCCTTGACTTCTCTGTCTGTGGGCAATTCTGTGTGGTTAAACAAACTTTCTTCTTCTTTCTTTTACAAGCTTGTTCTCTTTTGTGCAGCTGTCAGACTAAAAGGGGGAGATTGAAGCGGGTGGGGTCAGGGTGGGAAAACCCACAGTTTTGCAACACAGACAAGGTGGCCCTTTCTCCCTGCTTGGGATAAAAGCGCTGAGCCATCCAAGTTACGGTTAAAAACAAAGCCCACCTCCTTTTAAGAATATATATATATATATATATATATATATATATATATATATATATATATGAAAGAGCATTAGCATTAGCTCCCACTCAAGCATGCATGCTTAGGAATGGCTGCATTCACACAGAACAGTAAGTCAAGGCTATTGGATTAATAAGGCATACTGTGTTTGCTGACACACTAAGAAGAGGATCGCTCAGCTAGCATCATGTCCACTAAACTCAAGGTTGCGGTTCGTTTCACCATAATGATTCACGAGCACCAGGTAGTCTGAAACCATGGTTTGTTGTTGGCTTACAGATCATGGTCTGTGAGGGAGCAACAAACCATGGTTCCAGATTTGGCTTTAGCACTAGGCCATTTCCTTCCTGGTTTGCTTACCCACTCACTTCCAGGAGTGATCAGGGCTGTGTGCACTCTGCTCACATGCCAGCATGTTTTATTAAGCCAAGACATGGCCGTGGTCCCCTGAGGCCCTTCAGAAGACAAGCAGGGGGTGGTGACCAGGGAAGGGCCTTTGCAGTGATGGGCACCCCATTTATGGACCTTCTTCTCAATAAGGAGGCTTGCCTGGTACTCTTCTGCCCTTTGACACCATATGAAGATATTTTACTTGGTTCAGACTTCTTAACTTTCCTATAACTGCAGGTTTTTAGTCATGTTGTTTGTTTTTTTTAAAAAAGATTCTACTATCATTACCTCACAATTATTATAAGCTTCCTTGAAGGTTTTGTAAAACAAAAGGGCAGGATATATAAATAAAATGAAAAAGGCTTTTCAGATGGCAACCAGAAGGAAAACGGAAGAGGGTGGGGGGTGTCTGTATTGCCCCCACCTGGTCATGTGATGAACCTGTGTTTGGGTGACTATAATACATTGCAAAAAAAAAAAAGAAAGAAAAGAAAGAGGAAACAAGGGAAAAGGAGCAAGGAAGCATTTTCATAAAATTCGCATATACTAATTGTATCAATGCAAATGTATAAATAATTAGTATAATTTGTATCAAAATACAGTCCATCTCATCATAGCAAGGAAGGCTGTGCCCAGGTGACTCATGCTGTCCACCTTACTCTGCTCCCTAGGGCTAACAGTGGACAGACAGCTTCCAAGCCCTGCTGCTCTCCCTTGGTTTGGTTCTTCCGTATAGCCTATATCCAGACCAGACAGCCTTACAGGTAGAGGGTGACTTCACCCCGACGGGGAGATCATTGGCTTTGTTTCCTGCTTGGCAGGGGGTTGGACTCGATGGCCCTTGTGGTCTATTCCAACTCTATGATTCTAAGTCGGCAGTGTTTGTGCTTGCACGTAATGCTAAGCCAAACTTTGGCTTGGTGTAAATGTGCTGGTTCCCAAGGAGGAGCTTGAACTTGCTTTGCTCCTTCCTGAGCTTTTAAGCTCAGTGACGTGTGATGGCTAAGCCAAGGCTTGGCAAAGCGAGCGGGTTGTCTGAACCCAGAATCAGGGTCAGTTGTTGCAGATTGTAATTTAGGAGGAGAGAACTTAAGTCATGATTCTGGATTCAGGCAGCACACTAAAGCTGAGTGCACATCACACATCTAAAATACAGAAGGAAAGATTTGAAGAAGAATGATTGCCTCGTGTGTGTGTGTGTGTGTGTGTGTGTGTGTGTGTGTGTTCATGTATACTCTGGTTTCTCCCCAGTTCTGGGGGATAACAGCATAGGAACACACCTACTGCCATTGATGAATTGACTCTAGGGTTACTTGTCCTCAAGGTCTGATAATCTCCAGATTTCATCAGGATTCTCAGATTTCCTAAGGAAGGCACTCAGCTCCCCTCCATGCTACCATTTAAGTGGCACAGGTGCCACATTGTACGCGGAATCCAATAAGCTGCACTGCATCTAAGCAAGCGGGCCATCTCAACTGGGGTCACATCCATAGCGTGCATTTCAAGCCCATGGCTTCCCCCAAAGAACCGTGTGAACTGTAGCTACAACTCCCAGCACCCTTAAAAAATTACAGTTCCAAGGATTCTTTGGAGGAAACCGACTTACAGGTCTAGACTGAAATTAAGGCCCAGATCAAAACACTTCAAAACCAGAATCCTTTTCTCCAACAGCAATTTCATACATGGCAAAAATATAGGAACATCTGTGGAGGTGCAGGTTCCCCTTTAGTGTTTAGAGCCATAGCTTCTAACCTGTTCTAGACACATGACTCAAAAAGAAGCACCACTTCTCCCTGGTGCTCTTATTTATCACATGCAAGAAGGTCTATGCAGGGTGGAGCAGTCAAAAATAGAGCTTCCTCTCCCTGCAGCCTGCAGTAAGACTGTCCAGAACCCTACCAGAGCCAGTGTGGTGTAGTTTTTAAGAGCAGTGGACTCGTAATCTGGTGAACCAGGTTTGATTCCCTGCTCCTCCACATGCAGCTGCTGGGTGACCTTGGGCCAGTCACACTTCTTTGAAGTCTCTCAGCCCCACTCACCTCACAGAGTGTTTGTTGTGGGGGAGGAAGGGAAAGGAGATTGTTAGCCGCTTTGAGGCTCCTTAGGGTAGCAATAAAGCGGGATATCAAATCCAAAATCCTCTTCTTCTTCTTCTTCTTCTTCTTCTTCTTCTTCTTCTTCTTCTTCTACCACCAAACTCTTTGCAAGTCAGTACAGCTTTTAGGCAAAAGTCCCAAACCTACTTATTGGACAGTAAGGCCCACTGAACACTTCTGAGAAAATCTTTATAAGATTGCACTAAATGTACAATTTCCAAACTGTGACAACAAGAGAGTCGCAGGTGGTTTACATTTATTAGGCGAGTGCCATGGGATGCCATAACTTCTAAAACCAGATTGTGTGACATAATGGCATCACGCTTCATGGAGCTCTGGAATTTTTTTTTTCTTTTTAATAAAAGCGTTATTAAAAGCCAGCCTTGTACTTGCTTCTCATTGTCTTCTGTGGTTGTTTTATAGTTTACTGGTGGAACATCAAGGCAAACACTTAGACAATTGTACAATAATTAACACACACACACACACACACACACACAGAGAGAGAGAGAGAGAGAGAGAGAGAGAAGTCTAAACAAATGCCTTTAAGAATCTCAATCCGTTTTGAACTCCACACCTTTAGACCTAGAGATAAAACTCTGAATTACAAATCCCAGATATTTAGGTCTGGGTTCTGGGGCACCATGCATACTCAAAGGCAACTCTTCCACATATTCCAAATTTTGCTTCAAAATTGGGTGCTGATATTAGGGATTTCTTAAAAAAAAAAAAAAACAGAAAAGGAGGGGGAATTTACAAGTATATTTCAAAATGTCTGGAATTGAGAAGGTCAGTCCTCAATCCAAAAATGTAGCCAACGTTTTGAAATTGTGAAAAAAATCATTTCAGTTCTGTAAAACGTTTGCAAGCATCGAACTCTGAACTAGGAAAGCTACACCTTCTGAATTTCAGCCTGAATACAGATGTTAAAAGCATGGGAACATTCTCAGGATTTAAAAAGGCCGCTCCAACCCTGGTACTGGGGGGAAGCTTTTTTTCCAGAAGCCACACCTATGGCTTGGATGAAGTCTTGATCCTTGTAAAACATTGTAAAGCTTTTTATTAGATTTGGCTCTTGGCTTGCTTAAAATTAAGCTTTTAAGGGGCACAAGGTGCCTCACAAGCACAAACACTGGTATCGGAAAAAGTATCTCAGTTACCCCAGTGCAAAAATTTGATTATTTAGAGATGGGGTGGGCTGGTATCGGTCTTCTGTGACCTACCCACTCTCTCTTATCTTGGTTCACTGGTGGGTTCTAATTTTACAAAGCAAGGGGTGGTTGCTCCACACTTTGGCTGTGTTCACAGCAAACGTTTAAAGAACATTATTCCTCCCCAAAGAATCTTGGGAACTCCACTTTGCCCCTCCAAGAACTACAGTTCCCAGCACCCTTAGCAAACTACAGCTCCCAGGATTATGTGCTTTGAAATGTTATGGTGTGCAGCACAGAAGCCAGTGTCCAGGTAATCTGCCTTAAAATTATACAGAACATGCCTTATTTTATGAGAAGGTAAAAAATGTGTCGCTGGATCGAAGCGAATTCCATTTGCTGAGGTGGGTATTTTTTGCAAGAATTTCACCCCCAGCTGCTGCCCAAGTGACCCTATGGGAACTGGACATTGGTCAGTGGGTTCACTGGTCTAGCACCATATGCACTGACACCCCCCCCCCCAATTCAGAGAACACCCTGCCTTCAACTTAAATTGGCAAGGAAAATCATGGGATTAGGTACACAGTAACAGCGTAGGAAGAACCTAGGGATATAGGAAGCTCTCCCTGGTCCACCTAGCTGAGTATTGTGGACACTGGTTGGCATAATCTCTCCAGGGTTTCAGACAGGAGTCTTATGAGCCCCTACCTGCTTGCAAGGCAGATTATCTACCACTAAGACATGACTCTTCTCCAATGCATACACCTAAGAAAAAACAGCAACTGGACTTACTTTTAAAAAACCAGGTCCAGCTGTAAGCCCCTACCTTCCTATCTTCTTCAAACAGAATTGTGTGTAATTTTAGTTTGAAATAAGAGCGAGAAAGGGAGGGAGAGGGAAAACGCCACCCAGCAGCAGCAGCAGCGTGACTGTAAAACAGATCCCTCTCTCTCGGCAGGGACCAGCCCTTCTGTGCTTTAATGAAGGGCTTTAACCTTTTCATTCACCAAAAACATAACTCAACATTTTAATAGCACGCCTTGTTGCATGACAAAAATTTGCTCCTGGCAATCATGGTTTCGACCACAAAACCACAGGAGGGAGCAGCTCTTGGTTAACTCTTTCAGGGCTGCCTGCTGCCTCGACGCACTTCTGGCTTGCTGACAAGGCCCTGCTTGTTAAAAGCTTTGTCTGAGGCTATGTGCACACCACACGTTTAATGCACATGACTTTCCCCCATAGAATCATGGGAACTGTAGTTTACCCCTCACAGAACTACAGCTCCCAGGATTCTTTGTGGGAGGTCCTACACTTTAAATGCAGCCCATGTTGGATCACATGCAAAGGTGCTATTTGTCAACCTATTTTTTTTTCCTTCCAGTGAATGGAATGCAGCTTTAAAGAGCTTTGGGACACCTCCTGCCACATTTTGCCATTGCTGTCACAATATAGATTCTCATGAACTCTGCACACTATTCACAACAACCAGACAGAGCCAGCCCTGGTTTTCCTAATAAGTATGGGCTAGCTCACACACGTGTGTACGTTTCTTGATTTTTTTCAACACTGGATTACAGCAGAATGTGTAAACTTTCTTCATAGAAAAGTACTGCATCTGGGAGCGATGGGAAAGGGCCTCCTTGCCCTTGTGGTGAGGTGGTTGCCTCAGGGGGCAGATCCACCTCCTCGCTCGCCCCCACCTCCTTCTGCTCCATGCCCAGGTCACCCCTGACTACTCACTATGTGGGCTGGGGGTTATGGGAGTTGGGAGCCCAGAAACATCTGGAGGGCCACAGGTTATTCACAGCCTCCACACACCCTCTGGTGTAGGCTGCCATCACTTCACACAAGTCAACGCAGAGTGTCTTTATTGGGTAGGTTTTCCAAAAAAAGGGCTCATCTAAATATGCACGTGCCAAAACCCATTCATTTAGTGAAAAGAAATCCAGGAAGAAAACATTTCTCCACAAGTTTTCCCCCCAGTTCTGTATTTCAGACATAAGAGCCACAAATTATGTCCCTTGTCTCAGAAGGACGCTGAACACTATTCATCTTTCTTCTGCATGGTGCAGTGTCTAGACTAGGAAGTGCATGAAGGTCCAGGTTCAGATGCTAACACCCCCAGGAAGCTTAGCGTTGTGTCCTTTGGGCCAGTCACCATCTCAGCCTAACCTCCTACCTCATAAGGATGTTGTGAGGAACAGGGAAAGCACGAATGCCTCCTACATTTCTTTAGCGGAAACAGGAAACCTGTGGCACCCCATATGTTTTGGACATTGGCCAGGTTGATGGGAGCTGATAGGAACTGGAGTCTGGCCATATTTGAAGGGCTACAGGTTCCCCAACCCTGCTTCAGAGAAAGGGTGGGAAGGTAACAGCAATGAAAATTATTGCCTGAGCACAGGGGCTACCATGTCGAGCCATATTCTGGGTCTCTCCTACCCCCAAAATAATACTTATTTAGTTGTTTAACATGGTTTATAAGTGGCTGAATTTTAAAAGAACAAGAACTTTCAAGTGGGTTACATAACACAAAATATTCCTAAGAAAATACAAATAAAAACAATTTGATATTTCTTCCCTTCAAAGTGTGAGGCAGCTGTTCTTGACCCTTTTCTCCTCAAGGTCTGTATATTTACTTGTACCTCCCAGAAGCCCAAGTCGCTGTGGGGACTCCAAAGTTTCGAACAAGCAATTTACATGAACACTGTGGCTGAACTGCCATTTTGGTAAGGGAGTTCATTTCTCACTTTTGCTCATCCCTTCCTCAAAGCCCTCCTGGCTATTCTGGAAATGGTTCTTGAACCGAGCCCATCCCCAAATGATTTTGACCTCGAGGGCATTGTCTCTTCTGCTCTTGTCAAAGAAGGTGCTCTTTGAAGGCACCTGCAGTTCTCCCAAAGTTCTGCTGCCCACGCCTTCAGGTCAAAACCAACCCATATAAAGTCTGGCCATTGATCATCCTCCTGATCAATCATTCGGAATAAGCTTGCCCATCACATGCCTGCATAAGCCACACAGTTCAAACGGAATAGAGGTGGCAGACAGGCCCACTTGCATCCATTTAGCTGAAAGCATCAAAGCAAATGAAGCCACAATTCTCAAGACAGGAGAGAAAGCAGAAAATACAGCACCTCCCCCCCCCAAAAAAACCCCAACCATTAGCATTCAGCATCACAAAAGAAAGAGGTGAGTAACTTCCTTTGAAAGAGAAGGGAGGATGGAGTAATAAAGCCATTAATTTTGAGGGAGCGCAGAAACAGCTGGGACATTGACACACACAATCTCTTTGGTCCGAATTGCCATTCAGTATATCTGTATATAAAAGCCAAGACCACAACTAAATGGTTGGCCACTGTGAGAACAGCATGCTGGACTAGGTGGGCCATTAGCCTGATCCAGCACTCTTCTTATGTCTCCCCCGCCCCACTCTCACCATTTTAGGAAAGGCTCAAACTTTTACCATTCAAAGACTTCACAAGGGAAAGTGTCCAGACACCTGCTCATTACATGGGCCTGATTGGCAGTTCTTCAGAACAGGATCCTCTTTTGGTTAGGCTGTTTTAGAAGAGGAATTGGGAACCTGTGGCCCTCCAGACTCCTGTTGGACTCCACCTCCTCTCAGTCCCAGCCAACATGACTAGTAGTTCAGGGATGGTGGGAGTTGTAGTCCAGCAACATCTGGAGGGGCACAGAGCCCCCAGCCCTGCTTTATAAGACTATCCTGCAACAGCAGTGATGACAATTATGATACCACTGGAGTACACATGCACACATTTTGCAGCTTGCACACAAGCTAGTATTTTACAGCCGGCAACTTGCATTTGGTCCGGGTGCCATAATTAAGGCAAGCTAAAGTTCCTTTGATCTATAAACTTCCCTCTAGCTACTGCTTAGAACCATAGAGGCAGATGCAACAGATGCCTCCAGCTATAGGAACTTAGCAGCAACAAAGCACCAGGACCAAATCAATTTCTAGCACAAACTAGAAACGCAAGCAGGCAACAACCTACTTCATGCCATGACCAGATGACCAGAGAAGGTGCGGAAAGCCTGCATGCACAGATGGGGAGAGTTACAGAATCACAGAATTGTAGAGTTGGAAGGGATCTCGAGGGTCATCTAGTCCAACCCACTGCAGTGTAGGAATCTTTTTGCCCAATGTTATAGTAACAAAGGCAAAACTGTAGATTTTCTGTAAGGCTGCTGAAATTACACATGCAAGACACTTAGAGCCATTTTAAAATGTATAGCATTATTTATGTACCACTTATCAAAAAATATCTAGGTGGTTCACATAAAATGGTATAAAATAGTCATTAAAATAGCAATAAGAGAGAGCACAGGAAGCCATCTTTCCTGAGCCAAACCATTGGTCCATCTAACAATACTGTCTACACTGACTGGCAGCAGCTTCCCAGGATTTTAGATATAGAGTTTTCCAATGATAGGTATGTGGAGAAGTCACTCCCATTAAAAAAAAAAGGCCTGTTTCTTAAAATAGAAGACACACAGGAGCCTTAAAATGGGGTTGCCAGCTTGTTCCATGGCCCTGTTTCTATGCCATAAATTGTAATCTGTTCACAAAAAATTAAATGAACCAAGCTGTTCCCATGACTTCATCTCAATTGAAGCAAAAACTCCACTTGTTTAGAATGAGCTGCTATTAAAGACACAAGAGCAATTCTAGGAGAGAAAATTAGCAGCCCTAACCTAAGGGCAACTGTGTGTACAGACAGACAGGCAATCAGGTACACCATTCATCTTTCAAAATTCTGTACAAATGAATAAGCTAACTCAAGAAAATATGCGTACCAAGGAGGGAAAAGCAGTACAATAAGTTTTTACTAGTGAACCGAGAGTCGGTGCAAGAAATAGGCTGTGTGTACACATCTAGCACATGCCAACTCTTGGTTTGGGAAGCAGTGTACACACATCAGTCACAATCTGTATCTATCCTGTGGTTTATTGTGAAATATCCCATTTTGATGAATCCCTCCCCCCACCCCGCCCCACCCCCAGCTTTGATCTAAACTGAGAAGACTTAGCTGTACAGTAAGCCCGAAACTTATACACATTTAACTTTTGCACATTCAGCTTTGCACGCTTGCCAGAAATGTTTTTTTAAAAGGGGGTGGAAAGAGGGGGAGGGGTGTCCAGGGAAAAGACTTTGGCAATTCCACCTGCCATTGAACCCAATGTGTTTTGACTTGGTGCGATTTTGGCTTTAGGTGCAATTCCTGGAACATTAACCCCCCCCCCCCATAAACTGTACTTCAAACCAGTAATGTGTACACGGCCATAGTAATCTGAAGGCATAGCCTCATTGTGCCCCACCCCCTGGTGGCCACAGGAGATTCTGTGTTTGAAAGGAGATGCATTTGCATTGCGCATTCAGAACCCTGAAGGTGGCCACACACTATCTGAAGCAATAATTACATTTTTGGGAGAGGAATCAATTGTGATTTGCATATGGCCTATTGTCAGGCTGAATGGAAAGTAGCCAGCTAAGAGTCACTGCACAACCTGAAAGCTCTCACATTACTTCAACTAAACTTTAGTCCAATAGGAAAGCTTTTCATATTCTTTAGGTTTAACAGCTACCCATGCAAAGGAAAATATCCAGATGTTCCTCATCTGAAAGAGCACAATACTGAATTCTGCGGAACATAATAGGTGTCCCCTGTTTCAGAGCACATCTTTCCACATCCATCAATGATGAAATCATGAAATTCAGATCTGGGAATTAAACGTGATACCAAACGTATCTTTCCAATGAAAAATGTCAATAATATCCCACATAATACTTTCCTGGGTCTGACTGTAACTAAAAAGTCTTAATTTTCATCACTCAGTTCTGCTAAGGAAGTAATTAGGGGTGAATCATACGCAAGCAAGCTTCAAGTCTGCTAGGACATCTCCCTTTGACTTCAGATGACATTATTATGATTAATTTTAAATACCCACCCTTCACTAGAAGGTCACAAGGTGAGTTACATCAATATAAAATATAGCGTTAAGAACAAATCATAATTGCAACTAGAGTGGGTCCTAAAATGATCCTAGAGGAGTGGCCCTCCATTCCGGACTTCTGGCAGTGCGATTTTCCATAAGCATTTGATGTAGTGCTCTTGCCTAATAAACGTGCTAGACCTTAAGGTGCCACAAGATTCTCCCCAAAGCTGTGTTATCAACATTTGGGAACGAACTACAGACAGTCCTTGCGCGCACGAACACGCAGAGACACACTCAACTCAGAACCGCTTTCCATATCCCACTGTGTCTATAAAACCAGTCTACCGAAAATTACACACATCCAGGGGAAACCTCATTGAAAGATCGCGGTAAAGGGAAACCGTATCCTAGAGCGGACACACACCAATAAGAACCCTCCTTGGGAAAATAACCGCGCACTAAACATCCCGAGGAAGGAGGGAGACGAAGGAAACCGGCGACACTTCCTTCACTTGCGATTTCTCCCCCAGAATTTAGAATGTTAGGACACGATCCAGCCGAAGTTAAATACTTTCAGTTTATTTCAGCGCGGAAGTCAAGCACGCTCCCTTGGCTACCACCCACCACCGCACAAGTTTGTTTAAAAAGGGTTCAGTTTCGGCTGGATTTTACCGACTTTTCTTCTTTTTAGAAGTAAAATAAACAGCGCATTAAAGCATCACACAGCCTAAAGGTTTGCTGCTATTAAGGAGGACATCAAAGAAGGCGGAAAGACTGAATTTCCCAGCTCTTTCTTAAAGAACTTTCATTGGAGAAGTGGCTACCTTAAATCACAGCACAAGTGGGAAGCCTTAAAATCTGTCTCCGCTGAAAAACGCGATCGCTCAAAGTAATAAAAAGCAATTAACTTACTCGATCTCATTAGACATGTTCCCCCAACGTTTTCCACTCCCTCGCCAACAGTAAGATCTTCAGATATTTTCCCACCTCTTTTAACCTCTACTAATACCGTCTTCTAAACAGAGACATCACCTGGAAAGTGAAGAGTTGGATTCAAGTTAGAGGTTTATGTGCGGTGCAGGCATTCTGCTGACAGGTAAGGTCTCTCGAGGCTTGCTTCTGATTGGCCGGAGGAGACAGGTGCCAGAAGACAGGTACACCTCAGCAGGTGCAAGGGTTAACCCTTTGCAAACCGAGCAGCCAGTTGCTGAGACAAGGAGCTACCTTTTTAATGCTGGAGGGGGGGGAATGAGTGAGGAGGCAAAAGAATAAGGAAAATTCCTGGAGGGCAAAAAGATGGAAGACAAAAAAAAGTGGTGTGGATTCTCTTATGAAATCTTTTGGGTTTGTGTTCATTGTCAGGATTTTGGGATTTTTAGACAGTGCAAGGGTGAAGCTGGCCACCTGTTACTCTTGGAAGAGAGGGGATTGGGGGAAGCCTTTTGTCTGCAAGGAACAAAAAATCATGAAAATGTAGGACAATATGTGCGATGTTGTTTTGTTGTCTTCTTACAGTGATTCAGTGAAATGCTTTGCATCTGTCAGTCTGTACCAACACTTCTTGATAACTTAATTTAAAAAGATAATGGCTAAAAATAAATAAATCCTGGTACATTTTTCATGCACATTGTCAACTATTCTGTACTGGTGGACATATTATTGTTATTGTTTTTGTTGTTGTTGTTATTAAACTTGTTGGTTGCTTTTCAAACTGACATACAATATATAAACAAATGCATACATTTTTCAAATACAGGTGATGCCAAAGGAGTCAAAAAGTCTGTTGCCTTTTGTCATTTACTAAAGACAAGTTTTCCCACCCTTAAAGTACTTCCTTCAGAGAAGCTGCACAGAATGGAATTCTCTCTTGTGTATGCAAGCTCAGCTTGCAGCTGGCTGGGGCTGAGGGAAGCCGAGGTCCAAAACATAGGGAGAGGCACCAGGTTGGGGGAGGCTGCCTTACAAAGTGATCAAGGCAGATCACTTTGAGATGTTATCATTGCCACCTTTCAGGGGAGACATCAGAAGATGCCACCAAATGAGCCAAACCATTGATCCATCTAGTTCCCTATGGTTTAAACTGCCCAACAGCAGCTCACCAGACCAGGAGTCTTTCCCAGACCACCTTAGGCAGTGGTCAGCAATCTTTTTCAGCCGGTGGCATCCCTCAGACCTTGTGGGGGCCGGACTATATTCTGAAAAAAATATATGAACGAATTCCTATGCCCCACAAACAACCCAGAGATGAATTTTAAATAAAAGCACACATTCTACTCATGTAAAAGCACCAGGCAGGCCCCACAAATAGCCCAGAGATGCATTTTAAATAAAAGGACACATTCTACTCATGTAAAAACACACTGATTCCCAGACTGTCCGCGGGCCGGATTGAGAAGGCGATTGGGCCGCATCCAGCCCCCGGGCCTTAGGTTGCCTACCCCTGACCTTAGGCATGCCAGGAATTGAACTTGGAGCCTTCTGCATACAACGCATGTGCCAATTCTTTCCTCCACACAAAGTGTCTTTTAACCGCACTCCTCACCATGTCTACTCAGAAATAAGTCCCACTGAATTAAATGGGGCTTACTCCTGGGAAAGTGGGGCTAGGATTGCAGCATATGTGCTGTTGTCCACCTCCTCCTCTTCCTTCCTCTTCCTAATGTAAACATGATGGTAGGCGGCAAGTGCTGTGCCATGCTGCATGGCTTTCTTCAAACCAGGTTCTTTGACCTGAGCGTACATGATCACACCGCAGAGTTTATTAGCCTTGGCAGGCACTGCGCTGCACTGACACACTACCAAGTGAAATGGCTGAGGGCTGTTAAAAAGAGACTCGGAGCATGTGCAACGCCACATCATTCATTTATCACGATTCTTTAGATCCCACCTTTCAGGACACAAGACAAGTTATCCTGGTCGAAGTTGCCATCATATGTACATTGAGTCTATATTTTGATGGCTTTTTTCCCCAGAGGTCAGCCATCCATTTCCCAGGAGTAACCTGCTGGTCCAAGCTGTGGCGTTTAGGACAATCTAGCCAAAGAGGCTAAAGCCACTTCCATTTCAGGCCCACAAATTAGCACAAGGTAGTGATAAGATTCTACAAGCAAACAGAGTTTTCAGTGGGACAACCTGAACACCCCTGAATAAAAAGAGACTTGACATCACTGCTCTTAAGTAACAGCACTTTCCAGATATTGAACCCACATGTGGTTATTGGTGTCACCAGTTCAAAGGAAATGTTTAAGAAGATTTCCTTCTGGACATCATCCCTGTGCTTTTATCCTGCTTCCTGGCACACCCAATGGAAATGAATCTGCCGTGCTTTTTAGTGGGAAAGTCTATGCACTTCTGTTATATACAACTCAAAATAGTCCAGAATCCAGGGTATTTGAAGGACTGCCTTTTCCCATATAAACCTTCCTGTTCCTCAATATCATCATAGGGTGTCCTCCTCTAGGTCTCCTTGCTTGCAGAACTTACCGTAGGCAGGCGGCGACCAGGGGTTGTGGCACACTCTGGTGGCACAGAAATTGCGGAACATTTATTTTGTGACTAATCTTCCATCTGTGGGGCAAGAAGTCAAAACTGTTTTATTTCCCTGAGCATTTAGCAGATTAGTAATATTATTATTTCCCTTACAGCTATCTGATTACATATTGTTTCTTGACATTCAAATTTATGTTTGGATTGGTTTGTTGTGGCTGCTGCTGTCATTTCATTGTTTGTGGCTGTTTCAGCTTTGTTAGCTGCCTTGAAGGCTTGGTAGAGATAAGGTTGGGTACAACAAAAGTTTTAAACAAAACAAAATATAAATAGAGCTGTTCTCTGTGCAATGCAGTCCTTTATGATGCACATACTTATTCAGCAGTAAGTACCAATGAATTCAGTAAGCGAGTTAAGATTTGCAGCCTTAATCAGGTAGATTAAGGGCGGGGAACCTCAGATTTAAGACACAGAACTGAATTGTAGAGTTGGAAGGGATCCCGAGGGTCATCTAGTCCAACCCCTGCAATGCAGGAATCCTGCCCACACTGGGTGGGCTCAAACCACCAACCTTCTGGTTAACAGCCAGACTCACTGACCCATTGCGCCACCTGAGGGCTCATAATTGCTGCTTAATTAAACCATCTCTTTTTTGCAAAAATGCTAATTGTTTTTACTTCGTTACTTCTTAAATGCTCATCTTAGAAAAGCATCATCTTAGAAGAGGCATTCCCCCCTGTCATACACACATATTAAGCAGGAGGTGCCACATATGCAGAAATGTGCCACCTAAAAAATTACGCAACTGTATGCTTCCCCTCCTCAAACTATTCTTTTTTAAATGTGCAGATTAATTCAACTGATTAATTGAATTAATCAATTAAACACCTTGTTGGCTTATTTGGCTGCATAAACCGTCATCCTATGCACAGATCAACACAGACACAGCTTGGCTTGGCTATTGTCGAGAAGTTAAGATTTATGCAACAGAAACAAAACTAATTGAGTATTCAAGCACTTCCCATCCTCCTGGAGAGTTTCTGTCACCCACGTTGCAAACGAGAGTAGGCAAGTGGATGGGCTTGGCGTCTGACTCACTTCAGTTGGGGATGGAAGGCAATTCAGCGGAGGATTCCAAGCGACATGTCGGAACAAGCCGATTTGAAAGGAAGGAAAAAGTTCAGCATACCCTCCCTCTCCCTCTCCCCATCTCTCTTTCTCTCTCTTATCAACAAAAGTGTTTCCATCTTCTCCCTCTAGGGAAGACTTGCAGCTTAAACAATGCCAGATTTACGCACAAGCTAAGTAAACGACAGTTTCGGCCCTCAGATTATGAGGGGCCTCTAAACACACACACACACACACGTATAGTAATTTTCAAGGGTTACATAATTGGCTGAAAAATGATGAAATAATAGGGTTATGTCCAGCTGGAATTAGTGGACATATGTCTGAGTAGACCTTTCATTGGATGCAGCCTGTATACTTTTTCTTGTAATGTTTTGGACCTCTTAAATTTTATATTGTATGGGGCCTCAGCTTTAAAAATGCTTATGAAAATACAAAGCCACCCCCACCCCACCCCCGCCGATGGATGTGACTCTGACCCTCCAAGTGTCCTTATTTTCCAGGGACGTCCCTGATTTAGAGAAGCAGTCCCGCTTTCTGATTTCATTCCGGAATGTCCCACTTTTCCTTAGGATGTCCCTATTTTCATTGGAGAAATGTTGAAGGGTATAGAGCTATCCGACCCCCAAGCCATCTGAAGGCAATCCTGTATAGACAAGATTTTTTTTAAAAAATGTTTTGTTATGTTTCTATATATGCTGGAAGCCGCCCAGAGCGGCTGGGGCAACCCAGTAAGATGTGTGGGGTATAAATAGTAAAATTATCATTATGGAATGGGACATCCCTATTTCCACTGGCGAAATGTTGGAGGGTATGGTGAACGAATAACCTTCAGGGGAGCAGAGAAAAATGGGGATGTTGCTGTAGGGCAGACTTTGGTAGCTGCGTCACCACACAACCAGGTAACCTGTGAACCCTTTTTTTATGTGTGCATGTCTTTTTGAGGGTATTTTTTGAGGGGGCGGGTGTAAGATTATATCCCAGAATGTAATGTGTGAATGAGACAAATGTAATTGCAGGAGATGGCCGTATGCACACAAATCTCATCAAGAGGTCCATTCTTCTGTACAACATAGGAACTGGGCTTTTGGTGTGATATAACTCCCTCCTGTTACATATCAGACAGGTGCCATCTTGACTGTCTTTTTGGTGCACTCTAAGGAATGTTTATATTGCGCTCTGTGGATTGTTTAAATTGTTAATTGTTTCACGGGAAGCGAAACGAAACAAAGCAAAATAAATAAATAAGCATGTCATCAGGGCCAGATTTAAGTTTGATGAGGCCCTAAGCTACTGAAGGTAATGGGGCCCTTTATATGTCCAGCTGTCCTTTGTCAACAACAAATTGTCACTGTTTTTTGTGTTGACTATACAGTGGTACCTCAGGTTACATATGCTTCAGGTTACATACGCTTCAGGTTACAGACTCCGCTAACCCAGAAATATTACCTCAGGTTAAGAACTTTGCTTCAGGATGAGAACAGAAATCGTGTGACGGCGGCGCAGCAGCAGGAGGAGGCCCCATTAGCTAAAGTAGTGCTTCAGGTTAAGTACAGTTTCAGGTTAAGAACAGACCTCCAGAACAAATTAAGTTCTTAACCCAAGGTACCACTGTATGCTATATGGTAATTTATGGACCTAATTAGTATCTAAAGCCATTTGCACATGACAAAATATGTATTTTATCGAAGTACATCCAGTTTTTTCCCCTTTAATTTTTTGCTCCCCCCCAAGCTTATACAGTCATACATAAGTGCAAAATGACATCACGCACATGCACAGAGGCGGCGAATTGCAACCCGCGCCTGTGCAGACGTGCCGCTGAGGGTTGCACTCTTTTCATGTTGCGAATGGGCCTCTGGAATGGATCCCGTTCGCAACCAGAGGTACCACTGTATGTAAATCCGACACTGGGTGTCATCAAAGGACACTCATGAGGGAGCCAGAACTGGCTGCAGGAAGTCCACGTTTCATGCTGTTCAGCAGAGCACAGGAGCGACAGCTGGTGCCCAGTGATTCATTCATTATTATTTTTTCAGATTTCCTACCCGCCCTTTACAACAGCAAACACACAAGTATAAAACAAATAAACCATATTTGTTTTTGTTTACCAAGCATAAAGCAAGAATACTGCAAAAATCATTAGAAGCTGTTGCATATACCTATTTAAAGGTAAAGGTAAAGGTACCCCTGCCCGTACGGGCCAGTCTTGACAGACTCTGGGGTTGTGCGCCCATCTCACTCAAGAGGCCGGGGGCCAGCGCTGTCCAGAGACACTTCCGGGTCACGTGGCCAGCGTGACAAAGCTGCATCTGGCGAGCCAGCGCAGCACACGGAACACCGTTTACCTTCCTGCTGGTAAGCGGTCCCTATTTATCTACTTGCACCCGGGGGTGCTTTCGAACTGCTAGGTTGGCAGGCGCTGGGACCGAGTGACGGGAGCGCACCCCGTCGCGGGGATTCGAACCGCCGACCTCTCGATCGGCAAGTCCTAGTCGCTGAGGCTTTAACCCACAGCGCCACCCGCGTCCCTATATACCTATTTATTTGCTATTTATTTCAACAAGTTATGTATACCAATCACGGTCATCTCTAGGAGGTGTGCAGAACCTTAATACAATGAATTTTTTTTTAAAAAATGAGTTAAAATTATAAAATCTAACTTGAGTTGAAATGTCTGCTGGAACAAAACAAAAAAATCTTCAGTAGGTTCTGGAAGTTCAGCAGGGAGAGTTGATCTTAAGTGGAAGGCACTTCTACAAAATTGGGGCCACAATACCTGAATGCAGCACTCCTGGTAGACATCTGAGCCATGGGGAAACCACATACATAAAACAGCTTAAAACAAAGCAGATCCCATATATAGAAGCAGAACAGTTAAGAAAAACTCTGCATATAAAAGCAGCTAAAAATAGTTGCAATATGACAGATGGGATAAAAATCTCCACTTAAAAGGCTTGTTGAAAGAGGAAAATCTTAAGCAGACCCCAGAAGGGCAACAGAGATGGTGCCTGTCTGATATGTAAAACAGGAGTTAGGTGCCACCACACTAAACAGAACAGACCTCCTCCCAAGATTGTATCTGCAGGAGGCCCTCTCACAGCGATCAGTTAAGTATACAAGGGGTGAGGCGATCTTTCAGGTCTGATGCCGGTCAGCAAAGAGTTAAAGAACAGGGCACCTTTGAGCACATTTTGAGCCTAGGGATTTGTTCTCAGAAGCAGTGGTGGCTTCTAATCAGATGGGCCATGATTAATTAATAAACTGAATTAATTACTTTATGTATACTATGCACTGACAATTAAGAAAATTCTTATGCCCTTATGCATGCCAGGCAGAAATCGGACAGGAGAAACTGCAGCCTGACACACATATATGGTGGGATGGGTGGGTGGGTGGGAAGATGGTCATGCCTGTTCAGTTTCACCCCACCCTGAAGTGGGGGGGGATGGAAGCCCAGCAGTGGGATTGCATTTGTGCAGTCATTACTAGCCAAGTGAATAACACAGAGAGATGTATAAGAGACCCTGTTGTGTCCTAGACATGACTAGGAGCATGTTGAAATAATTTCTGTTACAAGCTGCCAAGATGCCTCCAGGCTTGGGCACCTAAATATTAGACACCCCCCTCCCCCCTCTCCTTCCTTTCCTCCCTCTGATTTTGGTATTTTGAATCTGTATCATCTGTCTTTTTTCAAAAACAACAACTGATACTCTCAGAGTGTTTGGGGGAATGGGTGGGAAGAGCCAGACATTCTCCCATGCACATGGGTGACCCACTCCCTTTCCACTCCCCTGCTAAATATACCTTGGAACAAAAGCCCTTTATGATATTCTAAAAATAAAAGCGAGACAGGCAGCTAAGATGAACGGCACCAGGACCGAGCTGGTATTTCAAGGGAAATCTTAAGAAGAAATGAAAGCACTGCAGTACGCATTGTAACAAATCTGAAAGCCTACACCTACAGAACAGAACATTTAACAGTGTATATAATTGTGGCAAGCTGATCAGGACCTACTGAGATGCCTTTCAGATGTGAGTGTGAGCAAGCATGAGCTGGGTACCACGTACTTTTGGAGTCACCTTTGCAATGTCAGTATTTTGGGAGAGGGATCCAAGTCCACACCGGGAAGTTTAGGTTTGCGCAGTGAAAGTGGATTAAAGTCACTTGTCACCGTAGCACAACAAATCAGCTTCAAAAAAGAAACAGACTCTTTGCTGTTAGGGGAGTGATGGGGAAATGTATTGGAAAGTATAGAATGAACTGATGGTTAACAGGGAGACATGTAGACACCCTGCAAGCAAACCAGGATGAATGTTTACTGCCATATAACTGCCCCGCAAACAAATAAGAATGAATGTTCAGTAATGACCAGATAGAACCTCTGAGTAAGCCGGGGTGGTGGGGCGGGGGTGGTGAATGCTGAATAGATATCACCCAGAGTAACTGGTTAACTCTGGCTGCAGGAGCAGCTGCATATATCAGGTAGTGAGGGTGGCAGGGTTGTGATAAATCTTCCACTTCAAAGGTGGCAGCAGTGACTGGTGACAGGTGGAGCAGCTAATCATTTTAGAACCAACCAATGGTTGTAATAAGTGGCAATTTCACTGGCAATTGGAGGGTAAATCTAGTTGCAGGAGCAGGTAAAAGCTCAGGCACACATGCATACAAATACAGTGCATACAGTGGTACCTTGAGTTACAAACATTTTGGGTTACAGACTCTGCTACAGACTCCCAGAAGTAGTACCTCAGGTTAAGAACTTTACATCAGAATGAGAACAGAAATCATGTGGCAGTGGCGCAGCGACAGCGGGAGGCCCCATTAGCTAAAGTGATACCTCAGGTTAAGAACGGTTTCAGGTTAAGAATGGACCTCTGGAACGCATTAAGTTTGTAAACAGAGGTACCACTGTACAGTGAGCTAAACGGGACTGGAGCTAACGGGTTCCACTAGCAAAGCGTTTTGTTTTGTACACAAGCATGCAGTCCGCGGTGTTAAAATCTGTGATACCCATTCAGGCAAGCAAGCCATCCCGTTTTTCATGACAAGAGCTTGCCGAGAACAGGGAAGACAATAGATTATCGTCTCAAACAGTGAGCAAAATCACGAGGATAAAAACACGGGCTCAACATTGGCTCGGAGTTGTTTACATTTGTCTGTGGATGTCAGTGGACACCAGATACAGGGCATTGGCTCTAAACTGAGGAGTAGTGCCATTCAGATGTCGCTGGACTCCAACTCCCATAATTCCTGGCCATGCTGGCTGGTACTGATGTGAGTTTTGAGCCAACCATAGCCGGAAAACATCACATTGGTTGCCACTGCCCTAACATGCACAAGCAAAAGCAGAGTGACCCAGGGAAGTCATTGTTCTGTGACTCCTCTATGGGGAAAGGCTGCAGTGTTTGGGACTTTTTAGTTTAGAGAAAAGTGAGTAAGAGATGATGGAAGCTTATAGAATTCTGCATGACATGGAGAAAATGAATAGATAAAAGCTTTTCTCTCTCTCATGGACATCCAGTGAAGCTGCGGGTGGTAAGGGCTAATGAATACTTTTAAGAGAGGACTCCATATTCTATTTATTCTATTTGCATTTTCTGTAGTCGTTATTTTATTGCATTATGAAAAACTGTAATCTCCCATTTTAAAAAGGGATGCTTTCATTAACATTTACATTTTGTTATATTTTGTAACTTGGTGAATTGTGTATTTTTCTCCTTGTAAACTGCCTTGTGAGCATAGTTTTCTATGGAAAGCTGGCATATAAATAAGTGACGGCGTTGATGATGACAAGAAGCCAGGAGACGGAAAAAACAAGGTGATCCCTCCCCATCCGCATTCTCTTTCCCCTGCTCAAAGGGATATGTACCAGTCGTTTTGCCATCCCCTGCAAAAGATAGGCGGTAGGAAAATTCCTAGTGTTTTCTTCCCTTTCCTTTCCATCTCGTTCTACCAGTTTTCTTATAGAAAAAAAAAGAGTTTAGATTGTAAACAGCGTAAGTGTCTTAGAGGCAACTGCTTTCAGTTTAAATATGTCAACAAATAACATGTCCCACACAGGGCACATTTCAGTTTAAGGTTACTTTCAGATGCACCCTTCACCTAGTTTAGGAAGAGGCGTTTGTTGTCACTTTTTAGAAAATCAGAGATCTGACATGGTTAACAGCCAGGGTAGCTGCTGTATGGAGCAGGCTTTGCTAGCCTGGTGCGCTCCACATGGTTGAGGGCTGATGGGAGTTGTAGTTCAGAACATCTGGAGTGCCCCAGAGAGCACAGAGGAAAAGGGAGAAAAGAAGAAGGCCGTTTGGGGCCTATGCACAAGATTGCAGCCATTTATTCCGGAAGAAATATTTGACATTAGGCAGACGCCCTTGCTGCATAGTTTGAGACGCCTGATGAAAACTGCTTTTACTTCAGCAAGCCTGCCCAGACATATAATTTCGTCACTTATATTCATTTTAAAAGCACTGATGTTATCTGTGCTTTAATGATAATTATCTAATGTACACTTGCTTGTAATAGCTTTGTGGATTTCAGCTGTGGGTTGTTTTCAATTCTGTTATGCGCAGAAAGCTCTTTGATTAAGCTGTTCATCTTTCTATAAAAATAAATAAGAACGCAGCTGGAGCCGTACAGGGGTTTCATTTGCAAAAAGGTTGTTGAGCTATCACAAATGGTTATATCTCTGGTTTTGTCCTTTAAAGCTTTATGAGGCTCAGAATGCCAGTACCTCAAGGTCTGCCTCTCCTGACATGAACCACCCCAGAACCTGAGTTTATCATTGGGGCGCTTCTTTGTGTACCCATTCCATAGGAGGTTCAGAGGGTGGCAACACGAGAATGGGCCTTTTCTGTAGTGGCTCCCTGATTATGGAATGCTTTCCCCAGGGAAGCATGCCTGGCACCATCACTGTCTGTTTTTAGGCACCAGGGGAAAACATTCTTATTTATCCAGGCTTATGTTTGTTTGTTTTTATTGGGTGGGTCCTTAGATATGCTAGTAGTCTTGGTTGTGCAGAAGGAAAACAGAAGCAGAAAACAAGACGGCAGGTGTACTACAGCTGTAAGCTGTATGGAATATGGTTATGCAAATATTAAATAGCATCTGCAGAGCTAGAGCCTACAACATCATCGATAAAGGTTGTCTTTCAGAGTTCTTAAGTTCTTACAGCGAGACATCCCTTCCAAACTATATCCAATTTCGTAAGCTCCCTGAATCAAGGACCTGTCAGTTGTAGCCAAAGCTAGTCCTGCTCAGAGTAGAACCATTTGAATGAATGAACATGACTCTCTTAAGTCTACCAATTTCAGTGGGTCTACTTTAAATAATACTTAGGCCTGCATACACACCGTGGATGGGATTCAGCTAAGCTGTTGTGTGTGAGATGAGGTCTACTCAGGCAACGGGACTTCCTTCCCTCTCCCCACCATGGGCTGCCCCACACCTGTTAAATCTACTCAAGGGCTGGAGGAACCCCCAGGACAAGTTTACAACAGGGAGGAAAGTCCCACTGTATGAGTGGGCCTTCTTCCCCATGGGCATATTCCGCTTAGCGCCATGGTGAATTCCATCCCACTTGATGCATATTTCTCCCTCACCCCCAAGAATCCTGGAAACTATAATTCCCAGCACCTTGAACATACTACAATTCCCAGGATTCTTTGGAGGGGGTGCTTTAGATGTACTTGAACTGTATGGTGTGCATGCAGCCATAGTTGAATACCCCCCCTCCATGTTTTCACTTACGTTATTCTGCAAAGGGCCATGACAGCACTAAATGCATGCAAGCAGAGAGGCTGACTTTTCTAGGGCAGGGGGACTCTGACGAAGAGTTGTGCGCAAACAGCTGCCAAGCACTTAGTGACCCATGCGATGAAAACGCCCTTTCCACAGAGCTTCCCTCTTTCACTTTTTAAGGGCTGTCATTCAGATTGTGGGAAGGAGGCCAGCCATCCCGGGGTGTTGCCCAAGGAGTGCATGGAGGAGCTGGTCATAAATAGGAGAGTGCCTGGCCGTTGTCATCAGGAGTAAGTTACACAGCCCGTCCTGTTCTTGATTCACACAGGATATGATTGTATCACATTCTCAGAGCGCACTGGACGGTTCACCCGACGGCCATCGCCTCTCTGACCCCAGAATGGCAGACACCAGGCTGATGTCGCCTGCCCCAGCCTGGTGCCCTCCAGAGGGGGGGGGAGGGGGAAAAAACGGAATGGAGTATTCGGGAAAGGGGCGAGGCAGGTTGGAATCTTGAACCAGAACTCTGCGCGCTGCAACATTTCCTTGCAGGTCCCGTTCGTAATAATAAAAACTCCAGTGATTGGCACTTAGTCACCTGCACAGTACAATTCGGTTAGGAAAAAGAAAGGAGGGAAAGAAAGAAAGAAAGAAAGACAGCTTCTAGTCACGCTCAGAATTCTCTTGTTACCCGGCCCTGATTCATCTCGTTCCGCCTCTGTCAGATGGAAAAGGCAATTGGGGAAACCCTGGAAAAGATTCCCGGTGACTCAGCGATACTTATCAGCTGCATGGACCAATTTGGATTGATCAGGATATACAAAGCAGGCTGCCGAAAACCCCCAAGTCGCTCCTGAGAAGAAGCCTCTTTCAAAATCGTTCTCAAGATGCAAATCTGGACCGCTTCTTCTTCCACACCTTTTGTTTCGTCTTTCCTTTGTCCCCCCTCCCCCCCCCTAACCATCCACCTTTCAAAAAAGAGGGGATTTCTCTCTGACATATGTGTCTAGGTCTTTCTTCGCCTTTGAAAACAAAATGGGCTGCCTGACCTTAAAAGCGTTCCTCCTGATTTCCCATTTCAAATAGTTTGCGTCTGGATAGCCCAGGTGGCTGCTTTCATCCGCTAGGAAATCCATTCAAGGCTCATTTCAGGCTAGATTAGGTTGTCTGATTTTTGGCTGGTCGTCTTGGACCAAATTCACGGGCGCCAATCTCAGCGATGTCCCCCCCCCCCCCCGCTTTTGTATTTTTATTTATTTCAAACATGTGCAACCCACATTTGTAGCCCACGGGTTCTTCAAAGTGGAAAACGCACCCAGGTAAAACACTGTAAAATAAAACCTACGTGAATTAAGAAACAACAGCAAAACAAGACGGGGAGAGAACCATCAGTAGCAAGAGTAGCAGCCAAGAAACCACCACAAAAGATAGGAAGCTGACTTTCCCCAAAGCTCAAGGGTATAAAATGGTTTTTACTGGGCATCTATATGATGGGAAGGTAGGCAGGTGTGGAGGAAGCAGAGAGGGGGAATTTGTCTTCCCTCTCTCCTAAAGCTACAACCAGGGAATATCTGAATGCTGGAACACAGGAAGCTGCCTCATACTGAGTCAGACCATTGGTCCATCTAGCTCAGGATGATCTACACTGACTGGCAGCAGCTCTCCAGGGTTTTAGGCAGAAGTCTTTCCTCCTCCTACCCAGCATATCTGGGAATTGAATTTGGAACCTTACTTCCTCAGAGAGAAGATACCTTCTTGATTCTATGCAGACAAAATATTTTCCCCTCCCCCACAGCACATAGTTAAACTATGGAATTGAACTACGCCAGCTGGTCAATATAGGAACAACTGGTGCCTGACTTTGGAGCTTTATTTTCCTCTTCCCTCCCGGTCCCTTGTTCCTTGTGTGTTGTTATTGTTAAATTTTATTTTTTAGAATGTAAGCCTGCAGGTATGAAGTGTCTTGTTTTGATTTCACACAAGCCACTCTGGGAGACTTTTTGGCTGAAGAGCAGGGTATAAATGCTCTAGACAGACAGATAGAGGGCTCCTACAAATCCAGTGGTGGCCACTGACTTCGGTGGCTTTAAACGTGGGTTAGACATGGGAGCAGAAACCCTGTTGGGGGTGGGGTTGAGGGAATCTAGGAACACAGGAATCTGCTTTATAACTGAGTCAGACCAAAGGAAGTCCCTCTGCCCCCTTGATCATTTGCTTGCCCTTTTCTGAATCTTCCCCATCTCTACCAAATATGTTGTTCCTCAATAGGATGGGATGCTTTCAGGGGGCAGAGGGAGAGTGGAGCGGCATGAATAACACATTGCCTTCTTTTCAATGCTATAGCAGCGGCACATTTTTTTTTGTAACGACAATGTTGTGGTGCCGCATTTGGCATTTTCCACCAGGAGGGAAAATCCCCACACCCTTAGGGGCCAGCAGTAACATTTACTAACTGCCATCTCTGATGTTTTTAGTGCCCCATTCTTCAGCCAAATGTTGCAAAAGGAATGCTTTCTTTTCTTCTCCTTTTTTAATTTGTAGGACAAACAGGTATTTTGGTGTGAACTTAGCCCAGGGATGCTTCCGATGCCTCTTTCTTTCTTTCTTTCTTTCTTTCGTTGTCTCCTCCCCTTTTAAGAGCCAAAGCTATACTTTTCGTAAGCATGTGGCTGTCACTAAAGTCAACAGTCCTCTCTTCCTGAGTCTACCCTCCCCTTGTGTCATATCTAATACAACTCAGGGAAGAGCTGTAGCTCCGTGGCAGAGTATCTGCTCTGCATGCACAAGGTCCTAGGTTCAATCCCCAGCATCTCCAGGTAGGCCTGGGAATGTCCCCAGTCCGAAACCCTAGACACCAGCTGCCAGTCAGGGCTCATTCATACTGTTGTTTAATGTACCTCCATTAATTCTATATGACTTCCCCTCCAGATCATTGCTTTCTCATAGTCTCCCCTCTCTCAGTCCAGATTTTCTCATATCATGGAATATTTTGAGTTGTTGTTATCATTTATATACCCCAGCCACTCTGGGCGGCTTCCAACAGATTAAAAAAGCATACTAAAACACCAAACATTAGAAACTTCCTGATACAGGGCTGCCTTCAGATGTCTTCTAAAGGTTGCGTAGTTATTTATCTCCTTGACTGTTGCGTTATTTTGACATCTGATGGGAGGGCGTTCCATAGGGAGGGTGCCACTGCCGAGAAGGCCCTCTGCCTTGTTCCTGTAACTTCACGTCTCGCAGTGAGGAAACTGCCAGAAAGCCCTCGGCGCTGGACCTCAGTGTTCAGGCTGAATTATGAGGGTGGAGATTTCCTTTTCCTGTTTTCATCTCCACCCTGAAAAAAAATCCAGACTGAGGGGGCAGAAAGTTGCAATTCTCAGAGTAGTTTAACAACCAATCCCCTCTTCATAGGGAACTCTGGGAATTGTAGCTCTGCAGGGGGAATGAGGGTCACCTTGCAATTCTCAGCACCGTTAAGAAACTACATTTCCAAGGATTCTTTGGGGGGAAGCTATAACTGTCTAAACTGCTTTAAATGTATAGTGCAGATGGGGCCTTAGTCATGATGTCCAGTGATACATGCACAGCAGGGATGGCAAACTGTGAAGCTCTCCAGAGGATGTTGGACTACAGATCCCATAGTCTCTGGCTATTTACCATGTCAGGTGGGGCTAATGGGTGATGCAGTTTAACATTCTGAAGGGCCATAGGTTCCCCATCTCTGATTTAGAATCTAGAACTGCACAGCTGATATCTGATACTTGATATTTGTAATATCTTACGCTTTAACTGTTGTTGTTGTTTTAAAAACCCCACCTATGTTTATTAAAATATTATCAATGATGCAGAATTAAAAAATGGTAACAAACCAAAATAAAAGATTATTGAGTGCAAAGAATACATTGCTTCTAGCCCATTCTCACACTCATAATCTTTGTGCATTTATTCTATTACAGTGGTACCTTGGGTTACAGATGCTTCAGGTTACAAACGCTTCAGGTTACAGACTCCGCTAACCCAGAAGTAGTACCTCAGGTTAAGAATTTTGCTTCAGGATGAGAACAGAAATTGTGCAGTGGTGGTGCAGCAGCAGCAGGAGGCCCCATTAGCTAAAGTGGTACCTCAGGTTAAGAACAGTTTCAGGTTAAGAACGGACCTCCAGAACGAATTAAGTTCTTAACCAGAGGTACCACTGTATTCTTGAGTGCCAGCTCAGAGCAGCAGCAGGTGTTGAGGCAGCCTAGGAACACAGGTATTAGGAATCTTTGGGAAATTTGAGTCCACCAGGCTGGTGCTGGGGGGGGGGGATATGTAGAGAGCATCTTACCCAATGCCCCTTCAAACCACAAGGAACACCTGTGTTCATATACACCATCCCAACTACAGAAAAGCTCTTGGCTTTTCTGCAGCCTGTAGAAACACATTTAGTGGCAACTAGGGGGAGGTCCTTCTCTGTTTTTCCAACCAGTTTATGGAACCAAACCTGGTTGAGTTTTCAGCACACCTGAAATCACATTTATTCACCCCGGCATTTTTTTTTCTGGCAGGGTAGTGGTGGTACTGTTATCTGGCTTTGAGAACCATTCTAGCTATATTGGTTTTCATTTATGTTTAAGACATGGCAAGACTCCTTGGGATTGATGAGGAAGACAGTATATGAATGCTTAAAAATAAATGAAAACCTAGGGGTGGCCCTAAAAGTTTCATTGCTCGCAATCAAAAATATATTCAGCTACATCAGAGACATCCTTTCAGTTCCCCTCGACAATGTCAGGAATAAAGGACATGTAGCGCAATCCTAATCATGTCTACTGTGAGGTAAGCCCTACCAAATTCAATTGGGGTTTATTCCCAGGTAAGTGGGGTTACTTTTTTGCAACCTAAATCTTACTTTTTAGGCAGCCTGGGTTCCACCCTCTACAAAGCCCTAAAACCTTAAATCTTTTCAGTTCCCTTAACAGAAAGTGAATTCATATTTATTATTAAAATTTATATACTGCACTTCATCTGTCTCAATCTGTTGACTATTTCAGCTATACAGCCAAGGGGGTACCCGTCAGCTTGCAAGGGCTAGACAGAGAGAATGCTTAAGTCACTGCAAAGTCCCTTGGATATTCCCCGCCTCCAGGCATAAGGTGGACACCAGGACCAGCCAACATAGCAGGTCTGGAGGCAGCAAATCCCCAGACAGCAAATGAGGGTCCAGCGATGATGACGTGCATTCAGTCTGTTTGATCTCTCATCAGGAGACAGAAAAGGCACACACAGACTGCCACACCCACCCCTACTGCCCTTATCTGTGTTTTATGTCTCACTTGCATTGGTTCAGCAAAAGGGCAATGGTAAAAGGGACAGGGCACTTTGTGCCTTAAGGACACAGCACCACTATTGCACTCAGATGCAGATAGGATTAATTCAGAGCAATCAACTTTCCTGGTCCTCAGAGAACTCCCTCCAATCCTTCCAAAGGTCACGGAAAGTCAAGGATGCAACTGATGGAAAGAAAGAGATATCAGAGCAGCGAAGGGGGGCACACTTTAGGCTGGAGGGACCCACCTTGTTTTTTACAGGAGGGTCTGGAGATCCACTGGAGCCAAGTGTAAAAGACAGTCGCCTCCAGAAGTCCTGATTGTTGAACCTTCATCCTGATTTGTTTACAGGAAGGGTTGATGTTGATGATTTCATGCCAAGCAACTTTTACCCCACACACTTTCTAGTGCATATTCTGTCGTTTTATCCTGCTGCAGAAAAGTCTGATTCAAATCAAAACAAAACTGGTCTGTTGCGCTAGAGCACCACATCCACATCAACTGAGCAACCTGAACTGGCCAGTATGCGCTTGGATTGCACATGCAAAATAGTGCTGAAGTTCTCTTAGAAATAAATAATGTTTAGCCTGGGTGTTTGTTCTGAGTTTGACTGAGCTCACAGTCCTTCCACATAAAAAATCTACTCCAGATATCACCCTGGCTTTCTTAGTTTCAGAGGCATAATTGTTAAACATTGTTTAATAACTTGGAGTCAGAAACTTTTGCTGATCTACTTTGCATTGCCCAGAGATCTACTAGTAGATGATCCCAATATACCTTCTGCCCAGGCCTGGAATAGAGAACAATATGACCATCATGTCACAGGGACTGGAAACCTGCACACTGCTAAAATTCCTTGTTAAAGATACAGCTGCCCTTTCCCTCTAGTCATTAGGGTGCTCTCCAGAAGTTGCAGCAACTTTTGTGTCCCAATTTTCACCTCTTGAAATTTGGCAATCCTACTGGACTACAACTCCTATCATGCTGGTTGGGGCTTTGACATGCTGGCTGGGACTGACTGGAGTTGAAGACAAGACAAGAGTAGAGAACTTTGGCCCTCCTGATGATGCTCCCATCATCCAGGGCAGAGCTAAGATTACAGCATGCCCCCGAGGTGCACTTAGTTTTTACTAGAAGAGGAGCTTTTAGTATTGCCGCTCCAGCCCTCTGGAATCAGTTGCCAGCTAAAATTTGATAGGCTTAACCTGGAGACTGCAGTTGGTGCAGATTAGATATCCTTTCCCAATGTTGAGGGAGGTTTAGTTGTGTACATACTGAAGAGATTTTTGTACAGGAAGGCTTTCCCTTAAGTGTGACACACTCATTTAATGGAATGTTAAATGTACAGTTGTAGTAATGGTTTGAATTTTTTATTTCTTCCATCAGTGGCGAAGTTGTATGCTCCGCTACCGGGGCGGAGAGCAGGTGGGGGCATGGCTGGCGCCCCTGGGGTGTGTGACGCACATTCCGGGGGGGTGGTATGCTGTCTGCGAGGGCATGGTGCACATTCTGTGGGCGTGATGTGCCTGTGGGGGCGTGGCGCCTGGTGCATGGGGGGGTGCGCAGCGCATGTCTGGGGGGCCGCCGTGATGGCACTGGAATAGTGGTGCCAGGGGCGGTCTGCTCCCTCTACACTCCCATTCTTCTGGCAGTGACTTCCATCTTATTGGGGAAACCCAGCCAGATGGGCGGGGTATAAATAATAAATTATTATTATATTATAAATTATTATTATTATTGTGCATAGCTTTGATAGCCTTGGCTGTGAAGAGGTTTATAAATCTGTACAACAAAACTGAAAATAAATCAATAAAGAAGTAATCAGTCTTCAAAGTTGTTGTCCCCCCCCCCAGCTGTTCCTGTAAATGTTCTTCACAGACAAAGCTTGTTCCTTCGAAACAAATTTAAAAGGCAGTCATCTTGATCTGCTATGAAGTCTTATTGGAACACGTGAAGTACTTTGAAAGGGAGAGAGCAGAAGTAAAGAAAAAGATGGGAAAAGGTGTCTTCCTCACATGAAGGACTAAAGCATGTTGAAAGGGACTGCAAGATGGCACCTTTAGCCCTGCCCTGACTCTCGCCTTCCCACACATTAGTGATACATGGGTGAGTGTGCCCATTTGCGCCCCCACTTTTTGTCCACACCTACTTCAGGAGCCATTTTGGAATGCATTCCCTGGAGGAGATGCAACAGGACAAAGCAGCCTGCAGGCCAGAAATAGCTTAGTCACCTCATGTGAGACAAGAGGACCTCTGAGGATGTGCAAAGGGCTCCCCCCTTCACTAGTGAAGCAGTGGAGCAGTGTCATCAGGGGAGAGGCTCTGTATGAAGGAATGTGACTCCTTGTCATCTTTCATGTTGGAAATCCAACCTTGAGATGAATTCGAAATTACAAAGAATTAGCTTAACCTGGTGACTGCAAGTTTCGTCTCCTGGATTTGGTACGGATGTGAAATCCTTTTCCAGTGGCAAGGGAGGTTCCAGCCCTTCTGAGTAGCTGGCAGCTGGGTATTCCTTAACTGTGAAACAAGGAATCAATCCAGGTTCCAGGAAGACCGAAATGTCAGTTCACTTTACTCATTCAGAGTCAGGATTAATAAAATTTGCATCAGTGTTGTTCAGTGTGAAATCATTCAGTGTCGAAAGTCATTAAAGCATTAGGTATCAGGTTAAGAATATTTTTAATTAAAGTCTGTCTAGGAAAGCTTTGTAGCTAAGATATTAGTGATATGGCAACAGGCAGGACGATGTATGTTCCACACATGCAGAGTTGTTCTACGCTTTCATTCCCCACCCCCTCAAGTGAAAAAGCAAGTATCTGGTCCTCATTGTGGCAGAGAACATATTGGGAGCATATGTGAGTCATTTCGGGAGAAAGGTTAGGTGGGATTTCTGGTAACTGACCAGTTATTGAAGTGCGTACCTGGTGCTGGGATCCTGAAACAAGACTGGGATTTAGGTACCCCACTGCCTAGACGTCCCAGTGGTCTCAAATGTGGTGTTCAGGCCCCCAAGTCTGGTGATCTTGGAGAAGCTTAATATTCTCTAAAAGTCACACTGAGGTCACTTTGCCAGGAGCAGCTCAGGGTGTCATGGCCATAAGTGAGATTGCGTCAATCAATTTCTGGCCCACATATGTGTCTGGGCTTGCTTTAGATCTGGTCTTCTGTATAGGATTTGAGAATAATGATCTGTGGGTGGGTGGAGGAGATAAAGACCATTAATTGGTATGGATGGAATAATAACTTGACGAATTGCCTGACTCCATATGTGCCCATTTCACTGCTTTGATCTCCAGAACTGGCCCTGCTGCAGGTGCCACATAATACTTCTTCTGAACCTGTAATCTTAATGCATCCTTAATTTGGAACTCCCTGCATATTGACATCAGGCAGCTGCCTTCACTGTACTCTTTTCGCCTGCTAAAAACATTTTTGTTCAGGCAAATCTATCTGGAAATGTATATTATTATTATTATTATTATTATTATTATTATTATTATTATTTATTATTATTTATACCTCGCCCATCTGGCTGGGCTTCCCCAGCCACTCTGGGCGGCTTCCAACAAAATATTAAAATACAGTAATGTATCAAACATTAAAAGCTTCCCTAAGCAGGGCTGCCTTCAGTCTGGTAGTTGTTTTTCTCTTTGACATCTGATGGGAGGGCGTTCCACAGGGAGGGTGCCACTACCGAGAAGGCCCTCTGCCTGGTTCCCTGTAACTTGGCTTCTCGCAGCGAGGAAACTGCCAGAAGGCCCTCGGCGCTGGACCTCAATGTCCGGGCAGAACAATGGGGGTGGAGACACTCCCAGTCACCAGTCTAGCTGCCGTGTTCTGGATTAGTTGTAGTTTCCAGGTCACCTTGAAAGGTAGCCCCACATAGAGTGCATTGCAGTAGTCCAAGCGAGAAGTAGAAGTTGACTTGGATTTTAATATTTTTAACTGTTGTTGTTAATGATGATGATACCTGTTTTTAACATGGGTTATTACTGACAATTTTAATATTTGTTTTATTTTGTATAGAGGTTCTCATTACAATCAAGCAGTAAATAGATCTTGTTGCATGAATAAATAAATCGTGAATTGCCTGATGAGTTTTGCCCTTCGAACTATCTTTAACCTCTGCAGAGGTAGGAGGCAAAATTTGATGGTTCGCCCTGGGAAGCTGATGGAGACAGATGGTTTGCTGAGGTCTCTTGGGGATTTTCCTCCAAGTTTCGCCAGCAGTCCTGCCATGGCCCTGGTCTCTGCTTGGATTTGCACAGTGCTAAGCCAAAGTTGTCACACAGTTCCAAGGCATGTCCAGAGTACCAGCTGAACTGAGATTTACAATGACAGATCTCCTTCAGCCATAACCGCCTATCACATAAGATTGGCAGCAGAGTCCCTCTGCTTAGGCCCACCTCTGAGAGCAGTCAGTCTGGAAACTCTAATGGAGAGGACCTCTTTTGTGGTGGCCCCATACATATAGAAATTACTGCCAGCTTCTATAGCAGCCCTAAAGGCCCATTTGTTTTCACCAGCTTTTTCTTGAGGTGTTTCTTTGGGGGGAGGGGATTGCTGATGGGTGTTGGTTGTATCTATGCATTGGGCTGGATGGTGAAATAAGTTTTTGAGGTTTTTGAGAGTGTTTCAACAGTGTTCCTTAGCTTTGCAAAGTGCTGCTATTCACAGAACCATCAAATTGTAAATTGTAGAGTTGGAAGGAATCCCAAGTGTCATCTAGTCCAGCCCCCTGCAATGTAGGAATCACAGCTGATTGATACGGTTTTTGTATCGTGCTGCTTTTTTGTTCCATTTTAGTTGGGCTCTAAATGTTCTTCACCTTTTCTCGAAACCGCCCAGAGAACTTTGGTTATCGGGTGGTGCAGTTGTGTAGTAAATAAATAAATATAAACATCACCTTTGGGAACTTCTGAGGGGCAACTGAGTGATGGACCAGGACTGATCCAGCAACATAATTCATGTGTTGTGGTTTTTAAATCAAGTTTTGTTAAGTTTTCACAACGTTAAGAAAGCCATTAACAGAAAGGTGCCATCACTGTTGGCAGCTCACAGACAGGGCAAGACTACAAAGGGTAATTACTGAGTATACAATTCTCGAATAAATACTATAATTTGCTTGCCATGAGATATCCCCCACAGCAATCATGTGGATCACTGGGGGCTGGTATGAGGCGTTATTTCTGTTAATAAGGGTGATAACACCCCAAAGGGCGTGGGCTGTGGTAGCAGGAAGAGATTTTCCCATTTGCAATTTTTATTATGTATTTTTCACACTTTCGATTTTACATTAATAAAAAACTTTTAAGCTGCCTCATGTTTACACCTCTTCCTATTCTACTGTGATGATCAGCCGGTGTCCCAACAAGGCAGCCCCTTCTCACAGTTTGGCCCCACTTGAATTCCATGCTGCCCCCTCCATCCGTGTAGCTGACAATAGTGACACTTGCTCTTTCTGGCACACCAAGGCGTTCTGTTCGTTTTCAGCTGAGAGCAAAGGCCACCCCAGGGTCTGGGACCAGAATTTGGTTAGTTATACCAGAGATGCCCAAACCCAGAGCTGGTTTACTCTTCACACACTCCCACCACATGTGAATAATTTCATTTGTGGGTTCTTAAAACAGACAGGATGGTAAAATCACAACACCGAAGGAAGCTAAACGTGAAATGACACGATTATGATGAAGGAATGAAGCTTATAGTCCTTTGCTGGATGACCTGCAGCTATCGCACGATGCTAAAAACGTGAAACCATTTTATCATGCCTTCCCCATCGCACTTCATTCCTTCTTACCCCATCCCAGCCTTGCCTCTCCTTAACTTAGGTGAACAGGTGATGTAATAAGCAAGTTCAGGCTGCGACAGTGTTGAAGAGGATGGCTCTGTATAAACAAGTGTTTGGGCGACACAGCTGTACTATTGCAAGGAAGTCGCTAACTTCCATCACATCTGTTGATGCTTATCAACAACTGAAAGCTGTAAGTTTCGGTCCTCGGCAGAGTGCCTTCAGACGTGCTAATTAACACAATGTAGCGGCTATTTTTGTCTGCTTCCCCACCTACACCCTGCTCGGAGATCCCATTTTTCAGTGTCACACAAGCAATTATCTAGCTTTAATGGTGTCAGAGAACACCTGGGGGAAGGGCTGTAATTCAGTGCATGCTTTGCAAGCGATGGGTCGCGGGCGCAATCCTCTGCACTTCCAGGTAGGATTTGAAAACACTCCTTCTCTAAAAACCATGGAAAGCTACTGGCAGCTGGGATAGACAATACAGACCTTGTTGGAAGGACCACTGGTCTGAGTGGGCATAAGGAGGCTTCCTCTGTAGCAGTTTGGGAGTAGCATGGGTCATTTTGTGTGAAAGCTCAGAAACTAGGCAACGGCTGAGTGGGGCTACCATTGTGTTAATAAAAAGCTACATATTACTCTGCTAGGCTACACAAAGGACTCCACTGAGTGTGGGATCCTACTTTCAAATGCAGCGAGTCTGCTAGATGTTCACAAGCGAGCTGTAGCGGATTGCGTGGCGGGGAGATGGTGCTTACCTGACCTCCTGACAATAGTTGCTGCTGCATACTGGGAGGGAGAGGGGAGGGGTGGCCGGGAGGTTGGTGCAGAGCAAATGCACCGGCGGAAGCCTAGGATTCAGTTGATGTGTTTGCACCCTGGTGACCTCCCTGCTGCCTCCACCACCCCCAATAAGCAGCAGTGACTCAGTAGCCAGGTGCTCCAACACACCAACTGGTGCTGCAACAGGAGGTGTTATTTGTCCACAGCACCTGGTATTCTGAGGTACCATCTAAGCAGAGGTTGGATGCCATCCATCTCTTTAGTTGAGATTCCTACATTGCAGGGGGTTGGACTAGATGACCCTCGGGGTCCCCTCCCGCCCTACAATTCTGTGATTCTCTATACCGCCTCTGTATTTGGAGGTACGATGAGGTCGTTTCAAAGCACAGAGATGCACATGTGTAAAAGCACTGCTTGCCATACTTTATGCAGTCGACACACGATAATATCACCAAGGCAACTATCTGTAAACAAACAATAAACGTCCATAAAAATGGAAAAAGTAGTTTCTTTCCCAAATAGGTTTTATCTTAAACAATAGCAAGCACAGTAAATAAAGAGTCCACTTGTTAAATATCAGTGATTCAGTGCATATTTCTTCTTTCCAAAATAGATTTTATCTTGAACTATTGCAAACGTAGTAATAAAGAGTCCACTTGTGATATATCGGTGGTTCAGTGCTCAAACGTCGTTCCGATAATCCGACGTTTCGTCGCTAAAGAGCTTAGTCATCGAGCTTTGTAGTAAATAATATACAAGAGAAGATGGTATGTAAACGACTTAAAGCAGGGGTATTTCTGTCCCCATCTGCATGCTTCCATTGGGAGGAGCATAGAAAGAGGATGATGTCCTTCAGTTTGTTAAACCTCCTTTTTTTACATGTGTAAAAGCACTGTGAGCTTGCCATACTTTATGCAGGGCACAAAGCACTGAGGGCTGGCATTATCAGGCATCTGCCGAAGCCCCACCTGACATCAGAGGCCCTAATGACAAGAGCCCCCTAGACTGGCTCCTGCTCCTCAACATTATTTTATCTCTTGCATGAATTTCATCTATGGTTGTTTCCCATGCAGCATCCTGAAGCAATTAGCAATAAAAACACCAAGAATGAAAACATATATAAAAACTATTTCAATTCCACTTCAGATATGGGCTGGGACAAGGGTCTCCACTTAAATGACTTGTTGGAAAAGGGAAGTCTTTAATGGATGCTACAAAGACAAGAGAGAAAGTGCTTGTAACAGGCAGGAGTTCCAAAGCGTGGGTGGGTTAAACCACAGAGCCTAGGGCTTGCCGATCAGAAGGTCAGTGGTTCAAATCCCCACGATGAGGTGAGCTCCCGTTGCTCGGTCCCTGCTCCTGCCAACCTAGCAGTTCAAAAGCAAGTCAAAGTGTAAGTAGATAAATAGGTACCGCTCTGGCGGGAAGGTAAACAGCGTTTCCGTGCGCTGCTCTGGTTCGTCAGAAGCGGCTTAGTCATGCTGGCCACATGACCCGGAAGCTGTACGCTGGCTCCCTCGGCCAATAAAGCGAGATGAGCGCCGCAACCCCAGAGTCGGCCACGACTGGACCTAATGGTCAGGGGTCCCTTTACCTTTACAAAGACAAGAGAGAAAGCACTTGTAACAGGAGGGAGTTCCAAAGGTTATACGGCACCACTGGACCAAACAAAGCAGACCTTGTAATGAGATACTGCTTGTGACTCCTTGGATTGTGAGAGCAACTGAAGAATAAGTCAGGGTGAGTTCAGAATGTCTGCAAACTTTTAAGGGACATTCCTGTGTAAATCCTACATTTTCGCTAGACAGCATCCCCTCAGCGGTACTTCTGGAAGGTGTCTCCTTCAGTGGTCAGATGTGCTTGACTGTGTTAGGCTGTGGGGACAGAGCCAGTGAGAAGCTGCTGTGCTGTTGATGGCCACCAATAATCTACCTTTTTATCTACTACTTTGAAACAACATCAAGCTAAAAACAAAAGCATCACAGCACTGTTAAAATGAGTGTCAGAAACACGAAGAGTATTGCATGACGTTTGTGGCCAGTTCTGTGCCCTTTTCCAGCCTGTGCCTGAGGCACAGGCCCCTATCACCCAGCCCTAGTTATAATACAGGATTGGCTTGAAGGAAAATGAATCATACTGCAGATATCTGCAATGTGTTATAAAAATGCTCAATGTATGAGACAGAAGGGAAAAAAGGTAGAGCAAAGGAGCTTCATATCCCTTATGTTCTCATGAGATTCCCAATGTTTTTTCCCCTGGCAGGACTTCCATGCCTTTCCATGTTTCATGGCAGGCAGATGCTCAACAGGTACAGCTTGCAGCAATCCATCTGCATGACAGGTAAAGCTTTCTCAGCTGTTCAATCTGCATCCACTATCCGTTCCATTTGCTAAATTGTCAATAAAACAAGGAGGGTAAGCCTAAATACAATGGACAGTATCCAATGCACTTATTTTATTTGCATGAGGATTTACATTTGCAGAACAGAACTTTCCCCTCTCTCTCCAATGATGCCCTGAAATCTGCTCCAGAGGTTTGGGGAAAACCCCAAAACAGATTTAGCGGATGCACAGGGGAGAAGGGGGGAAGTTCCATTCCACAAGCAGAAACCTTTATGCTAAATGAGCTGTTTGCTTTCACTACATTGGATGCTCCCCACTTATGTTTATATGCCAGCCTCAGTGCAAAGCAACGGGCAGAGGAGAAATCTAGGTCGTATTTCTATTCTGGCCAGTTGGCATCCTTAGGACAAAGGCTAAGAGAATGGCAATACAATTATAGGTGGCACTTAAGTTTTATAGTGATCGAGGGAGGTGAACGTCACCCCCTCCTAACTCAAATCACAGCAATTAAAGTCTACGGTCAATCCCTCCCCCCCTTTGGAAAAAGATGTGTGAAAGGAACTAGAGAAAGGTTTGCAGATGTCCGGACTGTTCCTGCGCTGAGGCTGCGTGTGGTCGTGTCTCTGGCTGCTTTTGTTACATACAGAATAGAAAGGCTAGCCCCCTAAATTAGCACTAATGTGAGGTCACTTAATTTAACCCTGATGGGAGGTCTTTTGGAGGGCCGGGGAGGGAAATAATCGGAACAGAAACAATGAGCAGCTAGGCCAAACCCAAAGATGGGCCTGTTGGACAGTTGTTATTTTTGGGTGGGTGTTCAATGTGGACAAAAGTAGACTATTGTCATGGGAGTAAAAAAAAATGTAGCTACTTAAAGCAGCTGTGGAAACCTTTTTTTCACCTGCTGAGATGATGATTCTTCAAAACAGGTGCAAGGCCACCTACTGCTCACTTCAGTGTTTATCTTCCTGAGTTTCAGTATGATTATCACAATTTACTGCTCATTTCATTGTAATTTTGCTATCAGATGCACACTCGCCTTGCAGTTTTCTGCTGAAAGGCAGCCTGGAAGTTGAGAGATAGAGAGAGCAAGCATCACTGGAAATGCAGACTAAAGGACAAAGTGCTTTTTAATCTTACAGTATATTCTAATCTGAAAACAACTGAAAACTCCCTGCTCCAGAGGCCACGCAATTGTAGCGGCCTACAGCAGTGGGGAAAGGGGCCAGCTAGAGTCAGAAAGTCTAGGTCGAGAGGTTAACAAAATGTGGCCTGAGAGCTTCATTCGGGTGGCCCACATTGCGTCTGTGGATGTGAGGTTGTAGGCGAGAGACAGCAGATCCACCGCAACGAAGTATTCCTTTTGGTCTTTAACTGTATTCTTATTGCTCCGTTTATTTCTTAAATTGCATTTTATTGCAATTTGATTTCTATAAGGATGGCATATAAGAAATAAAAGAAGCAATTAAAATGCAATTTAAAAACCGCACAGCAGCTGGCACAGCGCACGGCAATTGCTACAACAAGCCGGAAAATCTTTAAGTTAGTACACCACGACCCTCAGCAATCTTCAAGTGGTCCAAACGACAACATTCAAAAGTGACCTGAGATGCAGCCAGAGGGCTGGAGGGATGACATCACTGTGTCTGAAGCTGCTAATGCGTACAAAGCCAAAGAATGAATGCTCAGTAAACAGGTCATTAGGAGGCATCAAGAATTGTTGTTGTTGTTGGCATCCCGCTGTCTTGGGAGACAATGGAGGAGTGCTCCTTTGGGGGTGAAGTCAAACCATTAGAGAGTTGCATCGCCTGCTGTGGCTGTAAAGACCGATACAGGAGAGACATATTTTGCTGCAGCTGGGGCAGATGAAGGCATCCGGTTGTGCTGCTGTAGATGCGCCATGGCGTTTCTTCTCTCTGGTCCTCCCAATAGTCATCCCTCCTCTGGTCACTGCTGTGGATGCACAACCTGTTGTGATGGTAAAATACAAGGAGTGAAGAACCAGGTGTCCCAGAGGTGCCAGGGCTCAGGTCTGGGTGGAGCCTGGCAACTTGCCTTAGTAACCCAGGTTTAACCGGCTGCTGCTCTGGACTGGACTGTTTTTATTTTATAAATGGCTTTGATTTTAACGTTATTACACTTTTCTTGTAAAACGTCTTGCAAACCAATGCAGGTGCTAATGTGGAAAGGTGAGATCAGGGCCAGATTAGGACCTTTATAGGCCCTAAACACTGAAAATATGATGGTGCTTCTCCCCCCCCCCCCCATGTAACAAAGAGTGTAACAAAGTCTAACAAAGTTCTGATTTCTCCCATGACAACTACTTCGAGGCTTGTTTTTTGAAGTATGAAATACCGAATGCTTTCCAAAAACAATTTCTCATTTCTGTGTGTGCACCCCTTGCTTTGCTGCTGCCCAAAGTAAGCGTGCTTATTGGTTAACTCAGCACTGGATGGGATATAAGTTCAAGCAATTATAGAGAAATAAATAGGGAGAAGCCCTGCCCTTCCTACATCTCAGTGTGCGAGGCAGGAAGCAATTGGTTGGAACACTCTGCACATGCTCAGAAGCATCTACTGTGTGTGCTAGCACTTCATATCCATTTTTTAAAAAGAGTTTCAGCCTCACAGAAAAGTGATGGTGTTAAATAGATATAGAGGAGAATTAAATACAGGGCAACTTCTGTTTCCTTACATACCTTTCTCTCTCTCTTACTTGGCTTGCAACAAGAGGAAGAGTTCTTTTTTTTCAGAGGGAAAAACATAAACATGTTATTGACCACAGCGAGTAAACATCTTGGGCTATTTTGAAATCGCTAATGACAAAAGGGTGTGTGAACATCCGGCATACTGCACCACAGGGTTGCTCTGAACTCACCAGTGCAATTAAGGCGTCTTTTTTTGGCAAGACCTACAAATTGCCTCCACTGAGTTACATTAAGCAGAATTTCCTCTCTGGAAGGGCTGACAATGATTCAACATCGCCACCAGAGAAGCTCCCAGCACTCCGAATGGAACTTGCTCCATCAGCCCAAACCTAAAGCGGTGCTTGTCCAAAGGCGACAATCCATGTGTGGGCTTGCAATGGGAAATGGCCCAACAGCGAAGCTGCCTTTTAAACTCTCTTGTTGGGAAATCCAAGTTTTCTTAGCATGCCTCCCGTAGCACATTTTCCATGTTCTTCTTAGACTGGTGATTAATGTTGGGACTCAAAAGCCCTCTTTATACTACAAAAGGTTTATCGAGTTTCTATCAGTTTCACAGGGCTTATTCCTGGGAATTATAGCAGAGGCAGTTTTAAGGTTGGTGCAACCGGCATGATGGCACTGGGTGCCGCACTACATGGGAACAATGCTGTAGAATGGCGCGAGAGAGGCGAGGGCACGACTAATTTTAGCATCACACGGGGGGCTGCTGAAATTTGAGAGCCCAAAGTCTGATACATTATAATTTGGTGAGGATGCCAAAAATGTTCCGTTCGGATGCCTCTCTCTTCTCGCTCCTCTCAAGACTACAATTCCCAGGGCCCTTTAAGGGTAAAGAAATACAGTGGTACCTCGGGATGCAAACAGGATCTGTTCCGGAGCCCCGTTCGCATCCTGAACAGAATGCAAGACGCGATGGCGCATCTTTGCGTGCGCAGGTTGCGTTTCGCCACTTCTGCGCATGCGCGTGATGTCATTTTGAGCGTCTGTGCATGCGTGAGCGGTGAAACCCAGAAGTAACGTGCTCTGTTACTTCCGTGTTGCCGCGGAGCGCAACTCAAACGCGCTCAACCCGAAGCACATTCAACTCGAGGTATGACTGTAACCTTTAAATCATCTTAAGGCTGCAGCAGTCCTATAGACACTTCGGAATAAATTTTTACTGAACTCTTCCTAAGGGCTCACCCACACTTTTGCTTGTGCTGTCCCGAAAAAGCACAGGACCTAGTTGTTTTCTGCACTTTTTAGGCCTGGGTCCAAGCAGTTTTAACCTTGCCACACTACTTTCCAAGGAAAAATCTGCTCTTTAGCCATTGATTGGAACAAATGGCAATCTGGGGAAACTCTAAATTGCTGTTTGTTCTGTTGGAGTGCTAAAGAGTGTTTTTCCGAGGGGTTTGGGGAGCAGTAATCATGCATAGGATGTGTAGCTGTGCCCTTTGAATGGAGGGGAGGGGAGGGCAGGGTCAGCAGGTGACTCTGGAGGACAGGTGCTTCAACAGCGGTGGCTGGTACCCTGCAGGTCAGGTGGGGTGGAGGCAGGGAGACCAACAGCCGATGAAATCAGGGCAATGACAAGCACCGTCCACTAATCCTGCTTCTGTCTACATGTTTCTGCTTGCTGAGGTGTACAAGGGCAAATCTGGGTCTTAGGAGGAAGCAGACAACCAGGGCCTTCCTTTGGACTGGTTGTTAAGTAAGAAGACAGGCAAGCTTGGATGAATCAAGATGGCGGGGCAGCGCCCGGTTTCCCCCACTGGACCAGTCTTGACTGATTTCAAGGCTATGGTTTGAAGGCACATGCTGCCACCATCTGATCAGCACTTGTTGAAGCCTACAGGACTGAGTCCGGTCACCCCATGGGCATGGGAGGCCATCAATATTCATCTATATAAAAGAAATATACATATGCACACACTTTACAAGCCCAGAGTGGCTGGGGAATCCCAGCCAGATGGGCGGAGTATAAATAATAAATTATTATTATTATTACTCTGTGAAAATGGATTTTCACTTTTGGGGATGAATGTGCAGATTTGGAATGCAGTTATCCTTTAGTTTTCACATTTCTCCAAATTTTACGAGACAGTTCATGGCTCAAGAAGTGTATCAAAAATGCGTATGATTCAGTGCAAAAAAATATAAATACATATTATGTGAACAAAATGCAAATTTTGGTTTAAAAACAATTAGCAGAATGATAGAGAAATGGGATGGAAGGGACTTTGAATGAACACAGGTGAAACTGCAATGAGCTGGAACCAAACAGATGTGTCCATTTCTCATTCAGGCAAAGGAGTGCAAAGAAACCGGGTTGAATGAAGAACACCTGGCATTTTTAAATGTATCAAAATGTAGTATTATTTTATTAAAATCAAAAGTATTTAATGCATTAATGACTTCAAGCATATCAGTGTATATTTAGGTTTTTCCTGGTTTGGAAAGACTTATGTCCCCATCACCAAAATACTCATTGATTTATGACTTTTGTATTCCATCCTTCCTCCAAGCCAACTTTGAGGTCCCTCCACAACTACCCAATGAGGCACATCAGGCTAGACTGAGACATAGTGGCTGACTCAATATCCCTTTGTGAGTTTTATGCCTGAGTGAAGTTTTTGAACCGAGGGTGCTTCCAGACAACTTGTTTCTTGAGCATCCATCAAGATATGTTTGTGAGGAGATTAGATGATGTTGCATCAATGTAAATCCCACACTTTCCGGGGCATTTCACCATAATATTCCTTATCGCAAGAAGTCCAATCTTTTGGGGAAGCTGCTAGCTGCAGAAGAGATTCAAATCAGCTCTAATTGTGAAACCTGAGCTTGCTGGTATATGAATGAATCCCATCTGAAAAAAATCAACAGTCTGGAAGTGTCCTCAGTCCAAAGTCCACTTTAGATCCACCTTGGGCCTCTCTGTAATCCTGCCACAAACATTCTAAATATGTTTATTATTTCATTTTTTAAAAAATCCTACTTTTGCTTCAAGAAGTTCAGGGTAGCGTGATTCCCATTTTATCTGTACAACAAACCCATGAGATAGTTTAGGTTGAGAGAGTGTGCAATTGACCCATCTTAACTTAGTGAACTTCTGTTGTTGTTTAGTCGTTTAGTCGTGTCCGACTCTTTGTGACCCCATGGACCAGAGCACGCCAGGCATTCCTGTCTTCCACTGCCTCCCACAGTTTGGTCAAACTCATGCTGGTAGCTTCAAGAACACTGTCCAACCATCTCGTCCTCTGTCATCCCCTTCTCCTTGTGCCCTCCATCTTTCCCAACATCAGGGTCTTTTCCAGGGAGTCTTCTCTTCTCATGAGGTGGCCAAAGTATTGGAGCCTCAGCTTCATGATCTGTCCTTCCAGTGAGCACTCAGGCTGATTTCCTTCAGAATGGATAGGTTTGATCTTCTTGCAGTCCATGGGACTCTCAAGAGTATCCTCCAGCACCATAATTCAAAAGCATCAATTCTTCAGCAATCAGCCTTCTTGATGGTCCAGCTCTCACTTCCATACATCACTACTGGGAAAACCATAGCTTTAACTATGCGGACCTTTGTTGGCAAGGTGATGTCTCTGCTTTTTAAGATGCTGTCTAGGTTTGTCATTACTTTTCTCCCAAGAAGCAGACGTCTTTTAATTTCGTGGCTGCTGTCACCATCTGCAGTGATCATGGAGCCCAAGAAAGTAAAATCTCTCACTGCCTCCATTTCTTCCCCTTCTATTTGCCAGGAGGTGATGGGACCAGTGGCCATGATCTTCATTTTTTTGATGTTGAGCTTCAAACCATATTTTGCGCTCTCCTCTTTCACCCTCACACTGATTTATTTCCTCCCATGTGCTAGCCACTAGGAGCAAAGTGGGCAAGATAGGTGCATTCATTGTAAACCATTGCAGGAATAGCTAATTGAGTCCCCCTAAGATGTTTTGAGACTACAACTCTTATCAGCCCTATCCAGTATTGACCAATGGCCAGAGATGATGGCAGTTGTAGTCCAACAACAACTGAAAAGATATCCCTGGGTGTCCCTAGCTTACTGTATTATGTGAACTGGGCCAGTGGATCTATAGATCTGCTCTATGCTAGCTGATGTAATTTGTCGAGAACAAATTAGGCAACACATGACAAAGTGTTTTGAACATTTGAAATGTCTTGTGATGCTTTGGTTCCTAAAAGAAAGGTGGCTGCATAGGAATGTGAAACATAATGAGTTGAAGGGTCAAAACACTTCGGGGGGCGGGGGAACCTCAGAAGAAGGAACTATTCTCATGTGCTTAAAAAAACCCACACAAATCAATTATCATAGCGTTGAAGGAAGAACCTCAAAGCAGGATGGAGCAAACTATAATACCTCCAAACTGAGGTGTGGCCACCTCTCAGCACAACTGTGTCTTTTGATGTAAATTACAGGCACTGAAATCTCTGTACTAAATCTTCAGCTCCTTAAAATCCACCAAGTTTACACAGATGTCTTTAGGAATAGAAAAATCCATAGCAACAGAAAGTCCCGGCGCTGCTTTTTGCAGTCTTAATGCGCATCATGTACTAACTACGGGGTTGTTCTGCTTCCGAAAGACTCAGCACAAAGGCAAGCATAAGAAGGAGCAGCTCAGCACTCAGTTTATTTTATGCAACCCCTGAACACGTTGTGATTATTTCTAATTGCTCCTAATACGTTTTTACAAAATTGTTGTATTTATTATTGTTCACTTGGTATGTTGTGAGCCACTTTGACCAATATTGTAGAAAAGTGGCAAATAAATAAACATGATGGCAATGATTCTAAATGCATAACTTCCAACCTTTTTAGGTCAAAATCCAGGATGCGTGGCTTCTGGGGCACACTCCTGGGCAAGTCACATGTCCAGTGCCATGATGTTGCTCTCCCCCAAAAAGTGCTTTTTGGGGGGGGTGAGAGCGCAACGCACAATTACGGCACCCAAAATGTCTGCTGCAATGTCTCACCAAAAAAATGGGATGTCCTGGGTTTTTCCCAGGACACTTGGTGGGTATGTAAATGTAAATTCCTAGCTCTCAAATGTGACTGAAGGCACTTTATTTAAAGTCACAGGCTTTGAATGTCCCAAACCAGCTCTGCAAACTAACCATGGTTCACTTTCTGATGACAAACCACAATGTGAAGCTGTAGTCATAGCTGTCAACATTTTCCTTTTTTTAAGGGAAATTCCCTTATTCCGAATAGGATTCCTCGCAAGAAAAGGGAAAAGTTGACAGCTATGGCTGTACTTAGGGCGGGAGGCATCGTGCCAAAGGCAGATTGGCTTTCCTCAGAGCTGGGAGGGTTCCCTCTAGTGATTTTGCAGCCATTATTCACTCTCTCCTGCATGGCAGGAGTATCAATAGAGGCCCTGAGGCCCTGGAATAACGACTTACTTTCCTCTAGGGTAGAGCACAGAGGAAAGAAACACCATGATGCATCTGTAACGGGGAAACCTGACGCCTTCATCTCCTGCATTGGTCTCTATAGCCACAACAGGGCAGGCTCTGTAACTCTCCTGCTATGTACTGAGTTGAATAGGATCCAAATTGCAGCAGTCTGATTGGTCCTAGAATGATAGGATTCAGAATGCAGCAGTCTGATTAGTCCTAGAACAATAGGATCCAAATCGCAGCAGTCTGATTGGTCCGCAGAAGCCACCCAATCCAACTCCAGGTGGAAGTGAATCCGCAACCTGATTGGCCTACAGGAGAATCCCGGAACTAGCCAATCACGTGGGGCCCATTGTGTAAATAATGTATATAAAGCAGACATTTTGGGGGAACTTCGATTCCTCACACTATGAGCTGAATAAAGAGCATGAAATCCACGCTCAACTCCGAGTATTTCATCTCCAATGGACTGACTTTACCCTGATGGCACACTCTTCCATTGTCCCTTGAGACAGACAGATGCCAACAAGGATATACGGCCTACCAGACCTTCTTCAGTGTTATAATTCTGCTTCTTACTCAGAGGCGTAGCTAGAGAGCTGTGCCCCAGGAAAGCTACACTTGTTGCTGTGTCCTACCTACAGGCCCTGAACTGTCTCATGTGAACAGGCCCCCAGGAAAAAGCAGAGGATGTTGTCCCACAGCCCCCGTGGACAACTATTTTCCCCATCACGACTCCATTCCAGCCATCCTTGGAGTGTGACAAAGCATTTCCTGATTGCCAACCAAACTGTTGCAACTTGAACCCAATTACCCTATTGTTCTTCCCTCCATGGTTCTGGTAAACAGCAGTTCTTCGCCTCTTAAGATATATTTCAACTGCTGTCACCTTCTCCCCACCAGCCCCCCGGGCACCAATCTTCTCTGCATGTGACATGCGCCCATCAGCATTTCCTCATGTGTCATGTGCTCCAAACCGTAGCTGGAAATGAATGCGTTTTGGGTTTATTAAAATCACCCTTACATTTCATTTTTATTTTTAAAATCATCAACCTAGTTTGTGAGCAAGCGTGAATGCTCAGGTAAAATAAAACGACATTCACTCACATTCTGAGCTAATATTTTACAACGAGAACCTGAGTGGTAAAACAGGAAATTGTGGAACATTTCAAATATTTGTGAATTTTCTTTTGCGCTCTGAATATTAGCTAGTGTGGGGCAAATTGTGCAGCCAACAATGGTTGATAACCACAAGAATGATAGCATAGTTACCCCCCACCCAAAGCCAAAGCAGATCGTTCTGTAAACAGTTTTACTGCCAGCAAGGAAAAAATATTAACAGGCTAATTCCTTCACATGTACATAGTACAGTTTAAAGGCCTGGATGGAGCTAAGAACCCAAGGGATGTAGAATCATATGATAAACTTATACCAGAAAGGGAAATTTTTCAAAGACACAAAAAATGAGAGACCAGTTTCTGAACGCAATCCCCTCTTGCTTGGCTTGTAGGCAGGTGCCTAAAGCATCTTGTGTATCTTTTGAACATCTTTCCCCATCATCTACAGTTCCCAGGAGGATGGAGTAAGAAGGGGCAATAAACAACAACCCTTATTTATCGCTAAACCACATCCTTGTAGCTTTTCCGAGATGAAAATATGCCTGTATTGCCTCAGGCACCTGCATGAATCTGTTGATCATGGAGACTGTATGTAGGGCAGCTGGCGACACCCTTCTCCTTCTCCGCTGCTGAACGTCCTCCTCTGTCCCTATCTCATCATGGAAATAAGGGCTGGGAACATTGCAAACCTCCAAGGCGAGAGGGCGAGACAGGAAGGATTTATATGCATGGGATGCATATAGTTTTGTCATTTCTCTCTCAAAGACACACACACACACACACACACACACACACGCACACACACACAGAGAGAGAGAGAGAGAGAGAGAGAGAGAGAGAGAGAGAGAGCGCATCTGAAATTGCTTAGTGTGTCCATGTGTGACATTTTTTCTGCTTCCACTTTCCATCTCTTTTGCCATTTTTGAGTTATTAACTGTACTATGCAATATTCCCCCCCCCCCCGATTGATCCAGAAAGCTCAACCACCACCACAAACCATTTACATCATGGGTGATCAGAAGCAATACAGTGGTACCTTGGGTTAAGAACTTAATTCGTTCTTGAGGTCCGTTCTTAACCTGAAACTGTTCTTAACCTGAAGACCACTTTAGCTAATGGGGCCTCCTGCTGCTGCTGCGCCGCCAGAGCATGATTTCTGTTCTCATCCTGAAGCAAAGTTCTTAACCCGAGGTACTATTTCTGGGTTAGCGGAATCTGTAACCTGAAGCGTATGTAACCTGAAGCATCTGTAACCCAAGGTACCACTGTATCTCATTACACCACCACCTTTTGCACAACATCACCTTGAATATAATGGCATGTATGTAGGTACTTATATAATAATTTATTCCAAACAGTGTACACCCCACCTTTTAATTATTTTTTTGCTTGTTGCATTTATATCCTGCCTTTCTTCCAATGAGCTGAAGGTAGCACCTGCCACCTTTTATCCTCACAACAACCCTGCGGAGTAGGGCAGGTTGAAAGAGATGGTGACTAGACCAAGGTCACCCCAATGAGCTGTGTGGCCATTTGAACTGGAGTCTCAGCAGTCCTAGTCCAGCACTCTAACCAATACCCCACACCAATTCTACTACATCACGTCTGGGCTGTGTGTACACACTCCTGTTTACTGTGTATCCAGTGTGCTCCTACTGCTGGTTTGGGAAGTGGGGTACATACAACATTTGCCACAATCCATCTCTATCCTCCTCTTTCTTATGCAATGCTACATTTCCTCCCCAAACCAGCTTTGATCTGACCTGAGAACTTTGTGCTTCGACCCACATACATACTGCTTTGAAATACACCTTTCCTGCAGTGGGTTGTTCTAGAAGGATGACATCAGCATAGGCATGTACTGTAGACGAGCGTCCTACTTGCAGTGTGGACACAGAAAAATATACATACAGGTGGGCATGCCCAGGTAAACAATTGGCTGCGTATCTGCAGAGGACACCTGGATGAAGATGACATCTGGGTGGTTGGAGGGGTGGGGAAACCAGCTCGTTGGGTGAAGACATCCCTGCCCCATCTCCACCCACTGCTGTGGACACATACAGCAGCGACTCAGATGCACATCAAAACCACGATAACATGTACAATGGCACACAAATGCACTTTGAAGCAAATAAAAACAGAATGACCTCACTGCATTCAAAGCTGGTAATATGTGCGTGGCCTTGCTCTACAATAATTTGCAATTTTATAATAATTCAAGCAGCTAAAGTGTGGGGGAACACAAATGGGTGAAATCTCAGAACATGGAATTCGCATATTTAGAGCCACAGTACACGATAGCGTGTTGGATTTGCACTAGGGAGATCTTCCATGGGATTCAAATCCCTGCTCAGCCATGGAACTTGCTGGCTTCCATATGACCTGTCTGCAAAGAGATCAGATGACATCTATATAATGGGCGTCCATTCTGATTTGTTTGCAGGGAAGTTAGATGATGTTGCATCCAAGCCAGTGCTATTCCACACTTGCCAGTGCGTTTTCCCATCACTTCCTTCATTGCGAAAAGTCTGATCTTTTGGGGAAGTGGGTCTTTTGCGCAAGTCCTCCCAATCAGCTATAATTGTGCAAGCTGAATTTGCCTGTATGCGATTCGATCTCAGCAAAAAAAATGGCAACTGTCTGGAAGCGCCCTGGGTGTGCTTCAGTCAGTCACTAACTGCCAGCATAATAAGCCACCTCACAGGGTTGTTGTGAGGATAGAATGGAGGGGCACCTTGTACACAGTCCTGGATGCATTGGAAGACAGGTTGGCTTAAAATGTAATCAATAATCATGTGAGTGTGCAAGGAAGCATACTGCTTGGCATGGCCCTTAAATTCAGGGTCCAGGGCACAGCGCACAGCCAGTGTTATAGTAATATATTCCCCTTGAACATTCAAAACATTGAAAACTATTCCCACAACATTTCCTCCTTTTTTGGAGAAGTTGTTGCCACTGGTTAACTGAGCCAGGACCCAGTCCCAAATTCCTGAGACATTTGAAATAATATCAAATAAAGCACCCCATAGAATATGCAGAGTGTATTTTATTCAATAATGAGTAACCCCAACATTCTCCACAGATTTGGGATCAAGGTTTCCAGGCCCATTCCAGCACCCCCTCCTTTTTACAAATTACCTATTAGTGAAAGTTGGAGGTTGAAAGAATATCCTAGAGATGCAATAACCTGCCTTACACTGAGTCAGTCCATTGGTCCATAGAGTGCAGTATTTTCTACACTGACTGGCAGAAACACATTAGGATTTCGGAAGGGGGACATTCCTACCCCTATTGGAGATGCTGGGGATTGAACCTGGGACCTTCTGAATGCAAAGCAGATGCTCTACCACTGAGCCACGGCCCTTCTGGCCCTCTGGAGTGGGGGGCAGGTTGGTTCTTCTCTTTAAAAACAGGATTTGTTTCCCTATGTTTCCAAGAGCTGTGGGCAAACAGAAGACAAGGAGGAACTCCTCCTATGAAAGAAACAGAAGGGGTGTGTCCTAATGGATTTGGTTCCATTTGAAATTAGATTGCTTTAAATAACCTCCCTCGCCCAGGCCTCCCGATCTGTGACCAATCCTGAAACATTGGCCCAAACATGACACATCACAGTACCTGCTACAACTGATGACAGGTGGACTTCCTCAGGTAGCCAGGCAGGCTGGGGCTTGTTGTCCTGGGTGGGGCTCCTTCCACCTCTCCTTTCAGAGCTGCCTGAATGTCGTCACAGCATGTCAAAACCGAGACCAATAAGGCTGAGAGGGGCCAGGTGGAAAAAGATAAAAGGAAGGAGTAGTATACATTCCGTCACTAGTAGTATACTGTACATTTGAAGCTCATGGCTTCCTCTCCCAAAGAATCCTGGGAACTATAGTTTACCCCCACACACAGCTACAATTCTTAGCATGCTTAACAAACTGCAGTTCCCAGGATTCCTTGGGTGAAGCCATATGCTTTAAATGTGTGTGTGTGTGTGTGTGTGTGTGTGTGTGTGTGTGTGTCTGTGTGACAATGTATACATCCATTATTGTGGATGCTGCCATAGATTTAATGCACATCCAATGCTCATTTAAAGCACAAATATGATTTCCATCAAAGAATCATGGGAACTGTAGTTTGTTAAGAATGCTGGGAATGACACCTACATGAGGGGGAAACTGCAGTTCCCGAGATTTGGGGGCGTGGATCATGTTTGTACATTGCATATGCTTTAAAAATATGGTGCAGATCTGCTCTCAATCTGCTCTCAATGAGCAAGCGACGCTTTTCATGGCAGCTAGTTAAACATGATCATCTGATCACATAAGCTTCTGGTTCTGCTGCTTTTTATTTCTGTGATTATGTTGGCTTAGTGCTAAGTTTTATTGTGCTTTATTGCTTTTAATTGCCTTGAGGTCATTTGTAGCAAAAGGCCAGGTGTAACATAGCAATCTTATGTACCGTATGTCTTCTCAGAAGGACAGTGGTACCTCGGGTTACAAACACCTCAGGTTACAAACACTTTGGGTTACAGACTCCACTAACCCGGAAGTAGTACCTCGGGTTAAGAACTTTACCTCAGGATTAGAACAGAAATCACACGGCAGCAGCGCGTTGGCAGCGGGAAACCCCATTAGCTAAAGTGGTACCTCAGGTTAAGAACGGTTTCAGGTTAAGAACGGACCTCCGGAACGAATTAAGTTCATAACCAGAGGTACCACTGTAAGTCCCACCAAGATCAATGAGACTACTGCCAGGTAAGTGTGTACAGGATGGCAGCTTGGATGCTATAAATGACTAAAATAAAAAGTTTTCAGCTCTGTATTTTCGGTGGCTGTGGCCTGGCACTGCCTGCTATCATGCCTTGGACCCCTCATCCTGTACCTCTAGCTTCTTCCTCCAGGACTTGCCATGTGCCACCCCATCTTATGTAACATAAGAAGAGCTCTGCTGGAGCTGGTTGTCAGACCTTGGTGCAATGACAAACTCTGCTTGCCCTAGATGAGCACAGGTGGGGTGTCAATATTTTTGAGGTGGCGAAAGGCACCCATATAGTGAACAAACCATAACCTTGGTTCCTAGTTGGTCTAAACTCTCTGTACTGGAGAAGTGCGACAAGCCACAGTTTTCTTAGGGCTGTCCTTTCCCCTAGCAAATTTCCTTTGTTTTGCAAGGAGTAGAAGTACCCATTATCTTCCACCTGCGTCACTGAGGCACTGGAGGGACTCTTGGCTTTTTTGCACAATAGTGCCCGAAAGGGACCCAGCTGAAGGGGAGGGGGGGTCACGGTGGAAGGGGTGAAATTACGGGCACACGCGGAGTTCGTCCGTGACACCCTGTGGAATCCGCAGCCGCAGGAGGATCACTCCGCCGAGAGAAGCAACAAACATGTCTCAAGTTTTACAAAACGGGCTGGAAAGTTTTTTACAACCGCAAAACAACCATTGTATAAGAGAGATCAAAGGCGAGGTTAAGAGCTGAAGGAGGCAACCTAAGCTGCTGCCATGGGGCATGTGCTGGCAGCCTACAGGCACAAAGAAGGAATGCTTCACTCGTGCCCGGCCATTACTCAACTGCCTCAGTTGATCCTGATGGGATTTAAGCTTCTTCACTAACAACATCTCTGGTGTTGCTTTGGCTGATGTCGCAAGCCAACCGTTGGGTAGAAAGGAGTCCACCAAGGGCCTCTCTTCAGGGGGGACCTGAGGTGTTAATTTGGGGATCCAGTCATGGTGTTGTACCCCACCCCAATCTCCAAGCGGTACAGTGGTACCTCGGGTTTCATACGCTTCAGGTTACAGACTCCGCTAACCCAGAAATATTACTTTGGGTTAAGAACTTTGCTTCAGGATGAGCAACCCAGAACCGCAGCCTTGGATTTAAACAGAAGTCAAGCATTGCTTTGTCTCTCTGTCTTCCACTAGCTTGCTGCTTTTCCTTTGGCCCACATCACTGCCAACTCTGCTCTCAACTCTCGCTTTGTCCTTCTAACCATTCGCTAGTTGAGGGAGTCCAAATCTTGGGGGAGCCATCTTCCCCATTTGCCATCTCACACAGAGCTGTTTCCCCCTTAATGGCCCAAGCCACAAGCAATCACCTCACCAGGCTTATATTTTAATACTTGCTGGATCCAGGGGTTAGAATAAGGGTCTCAAAATACAGCCTATTTAACTCCATAATTCTTTAGTTTTTTCCATAGTGGATAGTGAGGTAGAACCTGAACTGCAGCGCAACAGAAACAGTGCTGATTAGTGACAATTCATACAACTTAATCCCTCATTCAGCATTTAACAGAATTTGGTTATTTCAGTAAGATAAACTTAATGATGTTGTGTCTTCCCCTCCCTTCTCACTTCTCTTTTCAGCTATTGCATACGACTATCTTCCGCCCACTGTATAAAAACGCTACATATTTTATTGTACAAATATGCTATCCATTGGTATCCGTTAGTTTATCTATTTCTAATAAACATATGGTTTATTTATCTCCTTTTTAAACCTTATTTTTGTGTATTTCCCCCCAAAGATGCTATATTTCCGCATGTAAATCAAAATGTTTTTGATACTGCATTTTCTTCAATATAAATAACAAAATTATTTAGGGGGAAAATGAAAGAGCACTGATTGCCCTGAATCCAGGTTAGGACAGAAGTTGCTGCCTCCTTACACTCCTACCCAATCTTTATGATACCAATCCTAATGCTACCTGGGTCCTGCAATCATGCTTCACATTTGCTCAGCAGCAGCCCAGGAGAAGAGGCCACAGTTCACCCTCATAGATCACTATCACCCTTCCATTTAAGTGACCTTTGGACAAACCCCCTTTCAGCTCTGGTGACTCTGGACACTGCAGGGTGTGTAAAAGGGGGGGGGGTCCCTTAAGGAAATGACTGTATGTGTAAGGAAGGTGTTCATGAACAACAAGTAAATGCTTCTCAACTTAAAAACAGCTGTTCTTCAATATGCTTGTTTCTGGATAGTAATAAAGAAGGCTGATCGCCGAAGAATTGATGCTTTTGAATTATGGTGCTGAAGGAGACTCTTGAGAGTCCCATGGACTGCAAGAAGATCAAACACATCCATTCTTAAGGAAATCAGCCCTGAGTGCTCACTGGAAGGACAGATTGTGAAGCTGAGGCTCCAATACTTTGGCCACCTCATGAGAAGAGAAGACTTCCTGGAATAGACCCTGATGTTGGGAAAGATGGAGGGCACAAGGAGAAGGGGACGACAGAGGACGAGATGGTTGGACAGTGTTCTCGAGGCTACCAGCATGAGTTTGACCAAACTGTGGGAGGCGGTGGAAGACAGGAGTGCCTGGCGTGTTCTGGTCCATAGGGTCACGAAGAGTCGGACACGACTAAACAACATAAACAACAGTCCAGTAGACACTAAAAGGTACATAAACATTGGGGCTTGGTAGCAGGGTTCCCCGAAGAGCTAATGACTTCACATTTTTGAAGACCCTGCACACCATGAGCTATTTGTACAAGGCCAGCCAGCAGTGGAGGCAGGGCATAGCCAATGATAACCTTATCCTTCATGAACCTGCCAAATCCTCTTTCAAAGCCATCCAAGTTTTTGGCCGCCACCACATCTTCTGGAAGCCAAGTCCGTATTTTAGCTATGCGCTGCTCTGCTGCCTGCAAGACCAAGCCCAGTGCCTTGCCAGTCCCATCAGCGGCAACCAAGTGAGCAGCCGTTCTTTAGTGTTCAATGGAAGGCCTGTAAATGAGGTCAAAGGAGAGTGAGACAAACACTCTGGTCCCAACCTGTTATTAGGTAGTAATAATCAGTAAAGAGGACCAAGGCAGACCTGAGGCTATCCGGTCGCTGCCCAATCAGGCCACTCTATGGAGCCCAAGGAAAGTACAGAGATTAACAAACAACTTAATTAAAACCAATCTAGTAATTAAAATGAGAACAAGTTGTTTGTTTGTTTTTGCAGCCACCTTTTTTTTCCTTTTTTTGCAAAAGTAATCTGCATAGAGGAGGAAGCACGAGTTTCATTGCATAAAATGTTAATGCTGTTGTTGCTACTGCTGCTGCTGCAGTTTGGCATGACTGTATATATTACATTGCACTGGGATTATTACCCTGTCTTGGAGGTGACTGCAGGATATTGGCTGTGGGGCATCGTCAAGGACAACGCCCATACCTTCCCGGGTGCTCTCAGAGGCTGTTGCAAATTTATTTTTGAAAAGGAAAGAAAAGAGGCCAATTACGGAGCAAACACATTATAATTGTAATCCATTTATTCAAAAAAACATTTGCATTCCAATTCCCCATGCGCTTGAGGCGACGTGGATTGATTAAAGAAATAAAACAATCAACCTAAATTAGACTATGTGCCTGTAGACGTACAGTGGGAAATTGCACCGTGTGGGAGCAGAGCGCTTTGTGGCGGCTCTGGAGCATGACGGGAGCAGGAAGAAGGGAAAATGGGCAGGGCCAGAAGCTGCTCACATACCCTCCAACATTTCTCCGATGGAAATAGGGACCTTCCATTGCTATTTATACCCCATACCAGGGGTCTGCAACCCGCGGCTCCGGAGCCGCATGTGGCTCTTTTACACCTTTGCCGCGGCTCCGGGGTGGATAGTAGCGAGGGGAGGAGGTGCATTGTGCGCCCCAACACTCCCCACTGTGGCGGGCGCTGTACTGGCTGTGACGTTGCATGGGGGCGGTGCGTGCGTTAGTCACGCACCGTCCCGACGTCACCTTCCCGCCCAATTGTGGCTCCCAGTTTTTTTCCCTTCGGAAACGGGTCCAAGTGGCTCTTTTTGTCTTAAAGGTTGCAGACCCCTGCCCCATACATTTTACTGGGTTGCTCCAGCCACTCTGGGCAGCTTCCAACATATATAATAATAAAACATTAAACATTTAAAAAAACCACTTCCCTATACAGTGGTACCTTGGGTTACATACGCTTCAGGTTACAGACTCTGCTAACCCAGAAATAGTGCTTCAGGTTAAGAACTTTGCCTCAGGATGAGAACAGAAATCGTGCTCCGGCAGCGCGGCAGCAGTGGGAGGCCCCATTAGGTAAAGTGGTGCTTCAGGTTAAGAACAGTTTCAGGTTAAGAACGGACCTCCGGAACGAATTAAGTACTTAACCCGAGGTACCACTGTACAGGATTGCCTTCAGATGACTCGGGGGTTGGATAACTCCATACCCTCCAACATTTCTCCAATGAAAATAGGGATGGCTTCTCTAAATCACGGATGTCCCTGGAAAATAGGGACACTTGGAGGGTCTGTGCTCACCAAAACTCTGGTGGCGGGGTGGGGCGCAACCGAAGCAGCCCCCCTCAAAAGGCAGCTTCCTAAATTTCCAAGAGGCAAAGTGGTGCTGGGGATACAGGGTTAGGCAGAAGAAGACGGGATCTGGAACTAGGAAGAAGTGGAGCAGTGTAAGAGGGGGAAAGTAAGATGCAAAACTGCAGGCCAGGGATTGGGAAGCACCTATAATGAAATTAGGCAAAGATTACTAGTGGGATGAGGAGGAGATTAATTCTTGTGAAATGGTTAATAAAGTCCAGTTACTAAATAAATGTATTTCTAAAACATACGCACACACATATATATGCATATAATGGTGACTGTGCCACAACGATGAAATAATAATAATAATATTTTATTATTTATGCCCTGCCAATCTGGCTGGGGTTCCCCAGCCACTCTGGGCGGCTTCCAATAAAATATTAAAATACAATCATTAATCAAATATTAAAAGCTTCCCTAAATAGGGCTGCCTTCAGATGTCTTCTAAAAGTCCGATAGTTGTTTATTTCTTTGACATCTCATGGGAGGATGCTCCACAGGGCGGGTGCCACTACTGAGAAGGCCCTCTGCCTGGTTCCCTGTAACTTTGCTTCTCGCAATGAGGGAACCGCCAGAAGGCCCTCGGTGCTGGACCTTAGTGTCTGGGCAGAAAGATGGAGGTGGAGACACTCCTTCATGTATACTGGGCCGAGGCCATTTAGGGCTTTAAAGGTCAGCACCAACACTTTGAATTGCAAAGATAAGTTTGCCCCAAACCTTGAAATCCTGAAAATGAAGGCTGTTTTTACAAGAGATGTCTTTCAGAAAACATGTCAGACGCATTTCAGTTTGCAAAGTCTTCTTCAGTGGCATATAGTTGGAACAGAGTATCTCCTCGTGCCTTAGGCTCACAGGGCAATATCACAGTGTGATATCTTATGCTGCTGCAGACTTTTGTAGTTTAAGATAATTAGTTCTTCTGCAGCTACAGCAGTTTCCAAGCCCCAACAACTCTGGAGTCCTCACTCTGCGCTGCTCTCATGCCTGAATTAATTAATTAATGCCAGCATAGTTCTGGTCAGGGCACACCTTAGGGGATCAGTAGATTTGTTTTATATTTTAGCAGCATTGCTTACTAATTTCTCCTCCCAGGGCTCTTCCTGTGACAGTCACTCTTCTCGTTGGTCTAGTTCATTCTCTCTCTCTCTCTCTCTCTCTCTCTCTCTCTCTCTCTCTCTCTCTCTCTCTGCTTTTACTAGGGGTGGGATTCTGGGTGGCTGGTTGAGATTTTCTTGTTGTTGTTCTCCTACCTTAATGTTGAAAGGAGGCCCTAGAGATGGGATGGGAGTGGATTACATCAGATAAAAAGGATTAAATTGTCATTGCTGGAATTAAGAGCTACACTAAGTTGCTGTGGGGAGAAAGGAAAAAAAAAAGAGCCAGAGAAGGAGGGAGAAAGGATTGCCAAGGAATTATATTTTCCAATGAATTATTTTCCCACAAGGAAAGGGTGTTGAAAAGGGCCATTGAAAATGGGGCAGCATCGACTCTTGTGGGAGGATGAACCAAATGAGAAACTTCCCCCATGGAGAAGTCCATTATTGGTTCATGATTGGCTAAACTGGGCCTGAGGATGGCATTTTCTGAAAATATCCACATGGATCTTTTCCCTAATTCCTGTCTTACTCCTCAATCTCTATGAGCTTTTGCTGGTTCTGCTAAAAATATATGTATCATATTATGCACATGTAGATGCCATGCCAAGTTTCCTAAAGTAATGCGCATATGAGCAGATACATACAACATCTAACTCTTGAAATACTTAAAGGTAAAGGGACCCCTGACAATTAGGTCCAGTCATGGCCGACTCTGGGTTTGCGACACTCATCTCGCTTTATTGGCCGAGGGAGCTGGTGTACAGCTTCTGGTTCATGTGGCCAGCATGACTAAGCCGCTTCTGGCGAACCAGAGCAGCGCATGGAAACATCGTTTACCTTCCCGCCAGAGCAGTACCTATTTATCTACTTGCACTTTGACGTGGTTTCAAACTGCTAGGTTGGCAGGAGTAGGGACCGAGCAACGGGGGCTCACCCCGTCGCGGGGATTCGAACCGCCGACCTTCTGATCAGCAAGTCCTAGGCTCTCTGGTTTAACCCAAAGCGCCACCCGCGTCCCTTAAAATACTTACATATTGTAAAATTACACTGCAGAACTATAGTAGCACATGGGGCTTGGCTCTTTTATATGTAATATATGCAATATCCCCATCCTGTATAATTTTGCATAAAATTATGTTTTTTATCAAAAAGAGAGAGAAAGAAACAGCAACCATGAGTACCGTAGTTAGGACAGAAGTGGCCACTTGGTGTAAGAGGCAGTCTGATACAGACAGCGTTTGAACTGCTAATATCATGTTTTTAACCTGTTTAAAACTGATAACCCCTTCTTCCCTAATAGGAGCCACTTCGCACCTTTTAATTTTATTTACTTATTTAACAATATTTGTATATCACTTAATTAAAAGAAGCTCTAAGCCGTTTCCATGAAACATAAGAAAATGTTTGTTCCTCGCAAGTGGCATGAGAGATCTACGAGTCCTGGCTATGAGACAGCCTATATGACTGGCTCTTGAAGCTGGTTGCTGTCGTGATCATAAACACCGTCGGCGGTATAAAAGGAACTGGACTTCTCTGCACAAAGATGCCCAAGGCTCTTAGTTGCCGGCACCTTCCGGCTTGTGCCAAAGTGACTCACACATGGGACTGCGCTGTTGCCTAATTACATCTGAGCAGGTTATGTGTTGTGTGTGCAGCAGAGGGGTGGAGTGGGGGCGGGAATGGGAGTGGGAGGATGTAACAAGGGCATCTCCCTGTCCGCAGGGGTGGAATGGTTTGGCCCTTCCCAAGTCGACCTGACATGGGGCATCTTTGCATCATTCCCACAACGTCTTACAAGTCTCCCCAACACCATCATGTCAGCTGATCCACACTGGCTTTGACTGATGGACTTTGGTGGCATTGTTAAGGGTGCTGTGGGCATTCCTGCCCCTTTCATGCTATCTAGGGCTTTATTAGAGTAGCATGTATACATATAAGGGCTCTCCAGATGTCCTTTTTATTTTGCATTTATGATGATTTGTGCCCCTGACGGTGTCAGAGTGGTCATACACCATAGCTGTCAACTTTTCCCTTTTCTTGCGAGGAATCCTATTTCCCTTAAAAAAAGGGGACAGCTATGTCATACTCCGCCCTGTTTTCAATACTGTTTGCATCTGCAAAAGTGCTGGGTGCGGGGGAGGGGAGAGAGATATTGCTTCCTTTCCAATCTGTGCATCTCTCATTGCTTCCTGCTGAAATCCTGTAACTTTTTATACCACAAATATTCCGGTTTTCTTTCTTTCTTCTTGTCCTGCTTGTTTTATTGCAAGAGTCCCCCTCCAGAGGGCAATAATGCAATAACATTGGGAAAGCATCACAGAGAACTAATAAAGGGGAATGGTATGTGGGTGGTCCAGTATAAATTCGCCACTTATTGCATCAATGAGCTGTTGCAGAATATACTGAGGGTGGGGAGAACTCAGTCTGGGGGCCCTCATGGGATATGGCAGTGAACGTAGATTTGAGGTATTTCCCTTCCTTGACACAGAGCATATCAGAGTACAGGTTGATCTGCCCATTACTTCATTAAATTTACTGAAGTTATTGAAACAAATTCGCAAGAACAGGCCACCTGAAGCACACATGAAAACCACCCACCCACTTTTTGAGCCTATTAGTTTGTTATTCACATTTTACAATCTTTGCAGCACTCAATACAGATACATTGGTACCTCAGGTTAAGTACTTAATTCGTTCTGGAGGTCCGTACTTTACCTGAAACTGTTCTTAACCTGAAGCACCACTTTAGCTAATGGGGCCTCCTGCTGCTGCCGCGCTGCTGGAGCACGATTTCTGTTCTCATCCTGAAACAATGTTCTTAACCTGAAGCACTATTTCTGGGTTAGCGGAGTCTGTAACCTGAAGCGTATGTAACCTGAGGTACCACTGTAATAGTCCTTATCTCACGGCTTTAATTTAGCAGCAACAGCAAAACTTCAATATTTGGTGGCTGTCCAGCCATTTTGGTCAGACGAAAACACCCAGTAGGAACTCTGACAGAGATTTATAGAAAGAACAGCAAAACATATAATTACTATGCTCATGCACACAGGCAAGCGTCAAAAGTCAGCCTGGTCAGGCATGTGCCAGGGACCCGCACCTCTGCAAGGATCTCATTGACAAGAGCCCCCTGCTCCTGCTCCTCCTCTTCACCACTGCAATCTGCTTGCTTGTTCACAACATGTCCCACACCCTGGTCCAGATGGCAGTGCAGGTGAGGAGGAGGACCAGGAGATGCTGCTGCCTGCTTGCTCATTGGTTCTCTTCCTGGCCAGCAAGCAGGTGACAGCAACGATGAGACAGAGGAGGAGGAGGGGGAGCTGGTGATCATGGCAGTGAGGAGGTAGTAGCTGAGGGCATGGAGGAGGGTGCCCATGGAGCTGGCCCTGCACCCACTTCCCCCAACCCATAAAGCAAGGGTGACTGAAGTCTAGTCCTCCAGATGTTGCTAGACTACAACTCCCATCATTCTTGACCCATGGCCATGCTGACTGGGGCTGATGGGAGTCGGAGTCCATCCAACAACATCTGAAGGGCCACAAATTGACCACTCTTGCTTTATAGGTTGAGAGAAGTGAATACAGGAACAGCTCCAGGTCCCACTTTTGTTGCACTGTGTTGCAAAACAGCCTCCCCACACGCACTGGTCAACAATAAACCCACCATGGATGCACTATGATTGTGTCGATGGCATGTTGCAGAATCACACTGACAAGAAAACCCCCCAGCAGTTGGAGGGGCTGTCAGAGAACGGAACTGGAATTGGAATATAGGGAAATGATGACGTGTAAAGCTCGTATGTTAGTTAAAGCTATGGTTTTCCCAGTAGTGAAGTAGGGAAGTGAGAGCTGGACCATAAAGAAGGCTGATCGCCAAAGAATTGATGCTTTTGAATCATGGTGCTGAAGGAGACTCTTGAGAGTCCCATGGACTGCAAGAAGATCAAACCTATCCATTCTTAAGGAAATCAGCCCTGAGTGCTCACTGGAAGGGCAGATCCTGAAGCTGAGGCTCCAATACTTTGGCCACCTCATGAGAAGAGAAGACTCCCTGGAAAAGACCCTGATGTTGGGAAAGATGGAGGGCACAAGGAGAAGGGGACGACAGAGGACGAGATGGTTGGACAGTGTTCTCGAAGCTACCAACATGAGTTTGACCAAACTGCGGGAGGCGGTGGAAGACAGGAGTGCCTGCCGTGCTCTGGTCCATGGGATCACGAAGAGTCGGACACGACTAAACGACTAAACAACAACAACAAAGCTCGTATGCTCCTGGTTGGCCCCAGTGTGTTATGTCCTCCTTACTCAACGCTGCAACCCAAATGAAGATCTGAGTGAGTAAGCATCTGGCTCACAGTTATTGCATGCATGCAAATAAGCTCTGATATCAATCCCCCCTCCCACTCCACACAGACTCTGATTGCCAAAACAGCCTTCTGCCAATCAAGATACCAGCAATTTGGCTGTGACTCACAAGTTATCTTCCCATTCAAGATTAGAGGTGGAAGGTTGCTCAACTCCAGTTTTAGCTCACCATTTCAACCACTGTGCAAAAGATGATGTTTCGTATCAAGGTGTGGCCTTGGAGATAACCCCAGTACATTTGAACGTCCTAGTTCTGAAATCTGTTTGCTCAGGAAAGGAAGCGGGGATGCCACTGGAATGCCACCTGTGCAGAGCACCTCCTCGGCATGCAGAAGTTCAATCTATGGTGCCTCCAGGCCAGGCTCAGAGAGGACCCCAATCTGAAATACTGAGCTGCTGCCAGTCAGTGTAGATGGTACTGAGCTAGATGAACCAAAAACCTTGGCATGTGACAAAGACACATGAGAGCAGAAGCAGCAAAGCAGGCTGGGAAGTGCTGGGGCTGCACAGTCATTTGGGCCTACAAAAGTTATTCAGGCTAACTGTTGAGTCATTCTGACATGTGATGTAGTAGCCGGTTTCACTTTGTGTTCTCTGTAAGATGTCAGTGAGAGTCAGCCTGCCTCAGCTGTGAGCAGAGTCAGTATGTAATCTCAGTCAAACTGTTTGGAACCATGTGTTTATGAAGAAGTTTATTTTAATTCAGTAGAGCTTTTATTCTTTAAAACTCTGCGCGTCAAACCTGACTCGGTACAAGGCAGCTTCCTAGGTTCCTGTAATTCAATCCATTATACCACAGACCAGGGTGACTGTCTGCTTTGATGTCTCTCCTTTTCTCATTTTTCCATTCTTCAATTCTCCACATTCCATCATCATCATCATCATCATCATCATCATCATCATCATTATTATTATTGATTTATACCCCGCCCATCTGGCTGAGTTTCCCCAGCCACTTTGGGCGGTTTGCAGTTCCCCCATGCTTAAAAAAGAAAAAAAGGAACCATGAAAACTTGTCAGCATTGTAGTGCAAATTTCTCCTAATGTACATGTCTGTATGCAATTTCCCCTAATACACACATTTTTGCAAAGCAGTTTCACGTTATATAATGCATTTGTATGTTATTTTCACCAATATATGCTTTTTTGTTTTGTTTTGCAAACTTTACTGTGGCACATGCATTTTTGTGAATATTACTTGGCTGGAGAACTGCATTGCTAATTTGAAGAAATGTGAATTTTGAAGGATTGCTGTGTTTCAGTTTGTGTATTGTTTTGGAAAGTGTGAATTAGGTAGTTTTGCCTTTAAATGTGAGGTGAATTGGATTTCTCCCCTATCTCTGCTGCAGACAAACCCTCCTCTTCCAATTTGGCTGCAATTGAAACAATCTGAACATGCTGGGAACTTGGGCCTGGGAGAGCACATCTTTGTTTGAAACTCTGTCCTGCCATCTGATACCCAAAATTTTCCTGATGCAGTGCATGTGGAAGGCATTGAGGCGTCGCTCCTGAAGTTTGTAAGTTGCCCATGACTCACTCCCATAAAGCAGCGTGCTCCACACACAAGCCTGGTAGACATTCATCTTGGTATTGGACATTAGCATCCCATTCTCCCATACCCTTTTGGAGAGGCTGAGCCTTGCCAATACGCTTGTCCTGCTCTGCATTGATGGAGAGGCTGCCGGTCAGTGCCGGATTTACGTATAAGCTAAACAAGCTATAGCTTAGGGCCCCACTCTCTTGGCCCCCCCAAAAAAAATTAAAGGAAAAAAAATCTGGATGTACATTTCCAAAATACAAGATAAAAAGCAAATAATATAAAACCTACATACAGCAACAGTGTTTTGTGATGTTTAGGCTCTTATGATGTAAGTAATGGCCCCCGCCTGCTAGCCTGCTCCCTAAAATATCACTGGTTTGCTCATGTCTATATATAGGGTTGTATTTCACTGTTAATATACTTCTTATTAATTGTATTTCAGTTCAACAATTACTTTGATAAAATACATATTTTGTTATGTGCAAACGGCTTTAGATACCTATTAGGTCCATAAATTACCATATAGCATATATTCAACACAAAAAACAGCGACAATTTGTTGTTGACAAAGGACAGATGGCCATATAAAGGGCGCCATTACCTTCAGTAGCTTAGGGCCTTGTCAAACCTAAATCCGGCCTGCTGCCGGTTATGGTGGAACCTAGACCAGGGGTCTGCAACCTTTAAGACAAAAAGAGCCACTTGGACCCATTTCCGAAGGAAAAAAAACTGGGAGCCGCAAAACTAACGCACGCACCGCCCCTATGCGACGTCACAGCCAGTACAGCGCCCGCCCCAGTGGGGAGTGCCGGGGCACACAATGCGCCTCCTCCCCTCACTAGTATCCGCCCCGGAGCCGCGGCAAAGGTGTAAAAGAGCCACATGCGGCTCCGGAGCCGCAGGTTGCAGACCCCTGACCTAGACAGACAAAATTGTCTACCACCTCAAGCATGTGGTCACCAAAGCTGATGCGTGGAGTGTTGGCAAAGTCCAGACCCAATATATTGGTTTGACACTGAGGCTGAACTCCCTGCAGGCTTGGTCAAAACAGCTGATGAGTCTCTGTAGAGCTTCCTTCAAGTGTGCTGTCAAGGCTGTGGCATCTGCAAACAACATCTCTTTGATAAGGAGCCGCCACGCTTTAGTCTTGGCCTGGAGATGTTGTCAATGCCTTAGAATATAGATAGATGATAAGGAACACAATTAGCAAGAACTATCAATGAATGGACTTCGATGGCAAGACACAATGGCATGAGCTTTCAAACTATTACCATAGTTGATATTATGCTATTGTTGAATAACATGGGCCCGTTATAACTACGGGAACAATCCTACATGTATGGTGGTGCCTCTTTCTACTTCTGTTTTGGTTGATATGTTCTATGTATTTTCCAAAAAACAAAATATTAATTAAAACAACCAAGTCTGATGGAATATGTATTCCAGGGGTGGGGAACTTGTGGCTCTCCAGATGTTGTTGAGCTACAGTTCCCATCACCCCAAACTCAGGCCATGCTGGCAGGGGCTGATGGGAGCTGGAGTCCAGCAATATCTGGAGAGCCGCAGATTCCTCACTAGGGTGGCTGCTTAGGCAGGTCCCCCAAAGGAGGGCACCCATTTGCATAGAATTGTGCAAATTTTATTCACTTCTGGATTGGGGGCCCTCATCCCATAGAATGCTGAAGAATTTCCAGCCTCAGTTTCAGGGTTTCTGAGAGTCGAGGGGTGGTTGGGCCTCCTGAAATCAGGCCCTAAAGACAGAAACCAGATGGGGGTGGAAAAAAAAACTCTAAGCGCTTTTAAAAAGCCTTTTTTCCCACAGGAAACTTCCATTACTGTTGTCTTTAGCCTTAGGTGAATTCTGTATCTGTCATTAAAAATTACTGCTGTCAACCGTAATGCATCAGAGAGGCAGGGAGGGAGAAGTAGGAGGGACAGTCTTGGGTTAGGCTCTGGTGGTCCGAAGAGGGAATTTAATATCTGCATGTTGCAGGTGTTTGGTTTCCCCCGCTTAACTTCACCCAAACCAGAGCAAAAATCCACAAGCAGTTTTGTTTGGGACATCTTCTTTTTGCCCAAATAGCTGAATGAGTGCTGGTTTCTAATTTTCTCTCAGGGAATATGAACAACTAATAGCATTTATAGCTCAACAAGGAGACCAGGGCAGCATACGTTTTATGGCTTCTAGCCTCAATGGTTATGTTCCATCTCCACTGTGGAAGGCAGCGGGCCAACTGGATTCCAGGTGCTGGGAACTGCAAGGGGGAATAGCTGCTGTTATGCTCAGGTCCTGCTCAGGGGCTTCTAACAGGTTGACCACTGTGAGATCAGGATGCCAGACAAGACCCCTGGCTTTGACCTGACCCCACATAGCTTTTCTTACATTTTTGTGTGTTCTTACCTGCCTCTCTCATTTTATCTTCACAAATATCTTGCGATGTAGGCTAGGCTAGGAGGGAATGGCCCAAAGTCACCCACTGAATTCCGTAACTTAGTTGGAATCTGATCCTGAGTCTGGCACTTGACTGCTACGCCACACAGCTTCCCAGTACTAAAGAGAAAGACAGGTTATCTGTAACTTTTAAAAATACAAAAATATAGCAGGAATGATGAGCCAGGTGTTAAATGTCAGCCTACTTTTGAGTTGCTGAGATGTCAACTTTTGAGTTGAAAAATAATGTCTTCTGGAAGGCAGGGGAGGTGTCTGGAGGCAGAGCTAGGACAGGTAAAGCCAGGTCAGAAACTCATAAATTAAGGAGCGGAGGTAGGATAGAAACTTGGCTTTATGACTTTCCAACCCTAATGCTGGTTACCTAACAGATCCAGTGGTGCAATGAGTTACATTCCAAGGACACATTCACACAACAATCCTAGGGACTATAGAGCTACCATTCCCAGCACCCTGATGAAGCTACTACAGCTCCCAGGATTCTTTCCTGGGAGTGGGTGCAGACACTGGCGGAGGAAGAGGAGGCAGGGGGAGCACACTGCCCCTGCCACCACAATCCCGGTGGGGTGCCATCGCAGCTCCCCCCCCCCCCCGTGCTGGGTGCCACACCCCTAGGACACACGCCCCACCCCCGGGACATATGCCAGCCATGCCCCCGCCTGCTCTCAGCCCCTGGTGCCGGAGCATGAAGCTCCGCCGCTGGGAGCAGAATGTGCTTTGAGGGTATGGTGTGCCTGCATCCTTGGGCAACCACCTAGAGAAGCCTCCTTGGCTTAGCAGGATCACATCTCACTGGTCTTTAGGCTCCAGCAAATGCCTGGCCTTTCCTGGCTACTGGTGAATGCAATGCATTCATCACAGGAACATAGTATCTCATATCAGGTATGAATTCTGGCCCTCCTAGGTCAGTACTCTCTAGCTCAACCGGCAGTGGCTTTCCAGGATTTCAGACAGGAGTCTGTCATGGCCTTACCTGGAGACACTGAAGATGGAACCTGGGTCTTCTGATGCTTGACAGCAGGTGCTTTACCACTAAGCTTGGTTGTCTAAGACCCACAGGTGGTTTCCACTCCAAACTAAGATGGGCTGCAACAGCCGTATCACTTTTTTTTTGTTCAGCACTTTTTAAAAAGAGAAGTAGCAAGTTGATGGGGGAGGGAGAATGGGGGAGGGAGAAAAAGAGAAGCATATCCCATAAAAAGCTATGTGGTTCACTGTTGCAAGCTGGAGTCAAAGCTGCGCCTTGGATCTGCCTGCCCTAGACACTGGAAGCAAGGGGGAAACCCAAGCTCACATGCTGTGGAGAAGGGGCATGGAGATCCTTTCCTAAGCGCAGTGAGTCACGGCATGAAAAATCACAAGATTCTTTCACAAATTAGCCAAGAATGTCGATTGAGTTGTGAGAAATTTCACCCAGTGCTTGTACATACATTTTTCCAGAAGCCAGCACCCATGGAAGTCGTGCCTGCTTTTGTCACCCTCAAATGAGGACAAAAACCATCTGCAAAAACATCCTGCTGCCACCACACCATCCTCAGGGATTAAGGATTTGCCTTGCCAGCTGGCTTGTCACGGCAATGGTACAGTTTCTGTTGTGCATGCCACCCCTCTCAACATTACTTCCCATTCATTCGCCCTGCCTAAGCGGCACACAATTTAAATTTGCAAAACAACGGAAGGCGTTATTAATTGAGCAGGCCTTTGAAGAGGGCCGGGGTGGATTGAAGAGCACAGTTAGCTGTGTTGCTAGTAATTATTAGCACACTGTAATTACAATAACTGCTCCCCATAGGTTAGGACACCCTCTCTGCTCTATATATAAAGATCTCAGCAGCACCTGTCTTAGCTTGGCATCATTGCTTAATGCCGGCATTGCATGCTAAGAATGCTGTTTCACAACGCTGGGCCTCCGGAGCCCGCAGGCTAGTTAAACATCTGATCTCCTTCCGCATTGGTACAGCGCGTATGACTTCAGAATGCAATGTTCTCTACTTAAAAGGGCAGAGCTGCAGCTGGAAAAAACAACCATCACTCAGGGCTCCTGACACACATCCAAGTACTATCAGCATCAAAGGTAACATTCTGGTAACATTCATGCTTCCCAGCCTTGTCGTATGGGTGTTCCTCACCCACTCCTTCCACAAGGTGTGAGCACTCAGCATTTTCAGCTTCCCAAAGCCACACACCACCAATGTACCAGCCGTGCGTACATTCTCCACACAACACATATCTGAACTACGGAATTTGCTCCTGTAAGAGGTAGTCATGGCCACTAACTTGGATGACTTTACAAGAGGGTTGGACAAATTCATGGAGGAGAGGCTATCAATGGCCACCTCCCTCAGTGGCTGCGTTCTGCTTCTGAATGGCAAATGCTGGGGATCCAGCTGCCAATGGGTGTCTGGCTGGCCATTTGTGCAAAGAGGATGCTGGACCAAGTGGGCCATTGGCCTGACCCAGCAGGCTCTTCTTATCTCCCACTAAGAACTAAGCTAAAAGGTTGAGAAATGCAGTGACCATGTTGGAGGGAGGAGAGCTCACCTGGACCAGTTAAGGAGGGTGACAATTTTTTATTACCTCCTGTCTTTCTTCATATATGTAGTCTGAAAAGTGCAATCTCTCTGCATAGCAAGAGAGGAAGAGAGTCCAGCAACTGGTGGGAGGCAAGTGGGGGTGAGCTCCTTGCTTGGGGTACACTTGATCCACTGCCCCACTCTGGTGTCGCCCAGGCTCCCCAGAGGAAGGAAGAAGTGGTGAAAAGAAGAGTTTGCTTCCCATCAGAAAGAAATCTAGCCTGGCTTTGGTTAGGGAGGCAGTGCAGCGTATGGATTTTCTCCAGTAACGAGGCCGCAGCAAACAGAAATGCCTGGATGTAGGATTTTACACTCCTCCCTTCCCAGCCCTGGAAAAGCCTCCAGTAACGCTGGCATTATGCAGATGAAGCAAGTTTCACCCAATGTGATTAAAAAAATGCAATCAAAACCATACCCCCCTCCTCCCAGCCCCTGGGTGGGTCTGTTTGCCGGAGCACACACAGAGTTAGTGTGCAACAAACAGTCAACACCAGCAAAAGCAGGAATCCGTTTATCATTCTTGAAGCAGAGATTATATTCCTCACCCATCCTACACACCTACACTTGCAGAAAATGCCGGTGACCTCCCTTTCTGCCTAACGAAGAAGGAGAATTAATTAGGAGATGCTGTTGCACCTATCTCTCCAGGCTCCATCAGCGAGGCGTCTGGCAAGTCTCCTGCTTTTTGCTGTAGCAACAAGGAATTTCGCCCCCAAAAATCACACCTCCGATGTGCACCAGAAAACATGGCCCTGCCTGGAGGAAAAGGGCTGGCTGTGCCACGCAGAGGGCTGTCTGAGGCAAAGCCCAGATGGATTCCTCTGCTAGATAAATCTGAGGTCAGGCAGACACACCCAGATCCTGCAGTTAGAACATGTGGGGCACTGATATCCAACCCACTGCACCCCACCCAGTTGCAGAGGAGCATTTATTTATTTGCCCATCAGCCCCAAAGGCTCCCAGATCAGGTGAGGTACAATCAATTCAAACAGGCTTACAATCGAAGAAAAGTGGCACACAAGGACAGAGAGGAGAGAGGGGGAGAGCAAACTCAGACCCCATTTTATTTTTGTTACTTGTAAAAAAGAAATAAAAAAATCAGAGTGGTTTACAACAATCGTACACAAAGCCATACAATAAAAACCAAACAACAAAAGCCCCAACCAGAAATCAGCTATTATGGAAGGATGTGTTCTTAATTGCCTGCCTGACAGAGTAAACAAACAAACAAAAGTTTACTTAAAAATTGAAAGAGAAGGCAGAGTATTCCACAAGTCTGGGCTGATGACACAAAAAGCTTGGTTTCTCATTGTTGGAAAATGGTCAGTGATGCTCCTGCGGATGATCTAAGTGATCAAGCTGGAAGTCCCTGAGATACCCTGGACTTAAGTTGTTCAGGGCTTTGCAACTTACGGTAATTCAAAGACCTGTTGTTGGCCTGATGCAATCTGGCTGCTCCATTCTGCACCCGTGGCAGCTTCTGAACCAAGTCCAAGCACAGAGGACATTGCAGTAGTCCAGCCTCAAGGTTCCCAATGCATGGACTACAGTAGTCAGGCTATCCCTGTCCAGGAATGGCTGTTGCCGGTGAACCAGACTCCTAGCCTCCAGTGACAATAGTAGATCTTATAATCATCATCTGGCATAGAAATAGTTCAAAGGTAGGAAGTGCCTGATAGAGCTGGCCATGATGGAAGGAGCCCTGCTTCTCATCTCTTGCCACTGAGGCAGCCAGATGGATGGATGGGTGCGTCATGGATGGAAGCTAGCTAGCTAGCTAGCCGGGCAACACAGAAGGTGATCATGACTTCCCTCAAAAGGTTTCCCAGACTGAGAGTGCAGCAGGCCTCAGCACTTCATAGCAGGTGGTAGAATAGGAGTGGCTCTCCAGGACCACCTGATTACCAGGGCAGGAAGGATCCTGGTCTGTGGGCAATGCCAGCTCAAGTTGTTCAGCTGCCTGAGGCTCCTTGTTGTGTTGTGCTGTGTGATATTGACCTTGGGCTGTTTCCTGACCTTCTGGTTCACATTGATACCCAGTGCTTTTTTCTGGGAGTACGCATACCCCTAAACATTTGGTGACTCTAACAGGAGAAGAAACTAAAAAAAATAATTTTTTACTTTCTTCTGTAACACAGTGAATCGTCAGTTCCATTGCTACCCCCGATGGCAGCCTCATTTCCTTTCCCAGTGTTTCCTGAGTCTCAGACGGAAGCGAGCGTTTAATGTGTGAAGCAGTGTGGAATGTGGATGTGTGGTGTTTTACAGATGAATTGGGAGGATGTTAGTGCACACAACCTCATGCTAATGTGGAAGTTACTGTGAACTGTCAGCTGTGTAATATGAGGTAATGCATGTTCTTCATACTTTTGTCCATTTACTGTATTTATTTTCCCCAATCTGAACTATAAAATGGTGATTTTCTTGAGTCAAAATCAGAGTACCCCTAAACACATTTTTAGGGGGGGGGGAGAAGCACTGTTGGCACCCATACTGATTTCCTGTGTTTGACCTCTATTTGTTTGGCCTGGACTGCACCAGAGACCCTTCTGATTGATGAGTACTTTAGTGAAAGGCTTCTGTCTCCTGAACCTGGAACCCTGAGAGCACCCACTGGCATGTGACACAGCCAGACAGGCGCATTCAAGGAAGATGTGAAGCAGGGCCAGTGAAGAGGTGGGACCTGGGAAGAGAGGGTATAGCTAGGGAGTAGGGGTGGCCTGGAGACATCCCGAGGAGCAGCCCGAGAGACCTGGAGGGCTATGTTTTCAGGTGGTCAGTGGAAATACTGACTTTACTGCCTTGTTTTCTGGCACTTGGGGGAGGAGAACAGCTATGATGCTTTTACCTTTCCTGTTCACTTCGTGGCCTGAAATGGCTGTCTAAAAAAGGTAAAGGCAAATAGACCCCTGGACGGTTAAGTTCAGCCAAAGGCTACTATGGGGTTGCGGCACTCATCTTGCTTTTCAGGCCAAGGGAGCCAGCATTTCTCCACAGACAGCTTTCCAGGTCATGTGGCCAGCATGACTAAACTGTTTCAGGCGCAACGGAACACCGTGACGGAAACTAGAGTGCACGGAAACGACGTTTACCTTCCCGCTGCAGCGGTACCTATTTATCTACTTGCACGGGTGTGCTTTTGAACTGCTAGGTTGGCAGGAGCAGGGACAGAGAAACATGAACTCACCCTGTCGGAGGGATTTGAACTGCCCATCTTCTGATCGGCAAGCCCAAGTGGCTCAGTGGTTTAGCCCACAGCGCCACCCATGTCCCTTTAATGGCTGTCTAGCACAGGGGTAGCCAATGTGGTGATCTCCAGATGTTGTCGGACTTCAGTTCCCCTCAACCTCAGCCATTGGTCATGCTGGCAGGAGTTGATGGCAGTTGTAGTTTAGCAAACCTATGGAGGGCACCCCATGGTGCTCTAGCATGTAGGCGAGACCGTTCCCAGTTTTTACATCCCTACCCGCCTCTCCTTTCTAAGCTGTCAGCTCTGATGATGCAGAGAAGGTGTGGAAGTGAAACACTGATGTCAAGATCTCTGAGGAATTCAAGGGAGGGAGTAGTAGCAAGGGTTAATTCACACCTCATTAAAGTGTGCAAATTAGTGGGATTAAGCGTCAATAAACCGCAAGTGTGAACAAGCCCAATTCAAGATGTGTTTTGCAAACACTCATCAAGCCTGAACAGTCGTGCTTTACTGTAAACAGGGAGGGCTGAGCTGGGGGAAGACTTATCTGCTTCTCTTTCCTTGGCAATAAACAAGGCTTGAGGTTTGACTTCAAAGACCTGCAGATGTGGAAGGAGGGGTTTCTCCAACGCATCCATATAGCTTAGGCCCTTAGGCCTAAGGGAGTGACCACCCAGTGAACTTGTCTATTGCAGGAAGTTTTACCTCTCCCCATTTTCCCATGTCCATGGTATCGGCAAGAGGTTCTCTGCATTATATATGATATAGGTTAATTATCCAGACAAGGGGTGCAGAATATTTTTCAGGCTGAGGGCTGCTTTCTCCTCTATGCAGCCTTCCAAGGGCTGCAGGTTGAAGGTGTGAGCTTTTAGGTCAATAAATAAATTCACCTCTATCTGCTTATTTTGAAATTTGCAAAGGTGACACCTGCACCTTACATTCAAAGCACTCTGATCCTACTTTAACAGCCATGGCTTCCCCCAAAGCATCCTGGGAACTGTAGTTTGTTACAGGTTCTGAGAATTGTTAGAACCAAAATTTCCACCATTCTTTGGGAAGAGGGATTGACGTTAAACCAGCGGTTCCCATTTTTTCCTCTTTGTAGACCACCTGCAAATCGCCGACAGTCTTGGCAGGCAACTTAATTACACACACACACACACACCCCGGTTTGTTGTAGCAATTCTAATGCATTGTGCCAGACGTGGTATGATTTCTAATTGTGTTTTTACAGACATGCCAGTGACCACATGAATGAAGTTCACGGAGCACAGTTTAGGGAATTCCTTTATTAAACCATTCCTTTGTTATCACACTACAGATCCCAGGATTCTTGGGGGGAAGCTATGATTGTTATAGAGATATAATAGCACTTTAAGTGTAAGGTGCAGATATGGCCAGTGCCTGCAGTTTCTGAGATGAAGAGGACACAGAAGTTCAGCTAGTCACAGCCAGTATCAATTTCGCAGAGGCATCGGGTCACAAGACACTCCTCCAAGTAGCCATCTGTAAAACTACCACAGAGCACTGAGTGTTTGCTAGTCCCCATCTTCCTGCTTTTGAAATTCTAGATGGAATGCAGAGGTCTTAATAGGCACAACTGAAAGGTTCTCTCTACTTTTCATTTTCTTTATTTTTTTAAGTAGACACTTCCAGGAGCATTGCTTTCTTCAGAAAGGCTGGATGTACCAACGCACCTCTAGTCCAGACAGGTGGCCTATAGGATTGCCATACGTCCGGAATACTGCAGTTGGAAGTAGTGTCTGGGTGGAAATCGCTCAAATGCCCAGGGAAATCCAGTATGGCAACCCATGTTGTCAGCGCTGTTTTGGGCAATTTTTCTAAAAAATAGCTCAAAAACTTCATTTTTTCCTGCTTGAAATATGGCACCGCTACCTTTTAGTACATGGATAGGCAAACTAAGGCCTGGGGGCCGGATCCAGCCCAGTCGCCTTCTAAATCTGGCCCACGGACAGTCTGGGAATCAGCGTGTTTTTACATGAGTAGAATGTGTCCTTTTATTTAAAATGCATCTCTGGGTTATTTGTGGGGCCTGCCTGGTGATTTAACATGAGTAGAATGTGTGCTTTTATTTAAAATGCATCTCTGGGTTATTTGTGGGGCATAGAAATTCGCTCATTTCCCCCCCCCCAAAAAAAAATCCAGCCCCCCACAAGGTCTGAGGGACAGTGGACCGGCCCCCTGCTGAAAAAGTTTGCTGACCCCTGTTTTAGTATATTGAAAGCACATAGTTTTTCCTAACAAATCCTGGGAGCTGTAGTTTCCTGTGGGTGTTGGGAATTGTAGCTCAGTGAGGGGAAAGCGACAGTTCCCAAGATTCTTTGGGAGGAAGCCATGTGCTCTAAATGCATGCCACAAATGTGACCTTATAGCACCATTTGTCAGGAAAGTGTCAGAAACGAGGGACTGGTGAACAAGGCCAGTCGGAACATATTCGTGACACAAGCCTTTGCCCTGCGAAACTGTCTCTGGAGCGGATGACGAAGTGGTGATGAGCAGTTGGAGGAGGAGAGTGCTTACTCACGGGCTGATTCAGAGAGGCCTTGCCTACTTTCTGCATTTCTAAAATTTGCTGCTAGGGGAAATAAAAATACATGCTTCGTACTAGTACTGTCTATAATTTTCTGTTGCTACAGGGTCCCTTTGCCAGAGACCAATACAAAGCAGACCAGACCAGAGGCAGCTTCTAAGAAGAAATTCCACTCTTTCCCCCTCTCTTTGCATTATGAAAAGCTGGCCATTCCTGGTGTCTTCCGGACTACAACTCCCATCAGCCGCAGACAGCATGGCCCTGCTGAGCTAGATGGACTAATGGTCTGACTCACTATAAGGCAACATCCCATTATTCTAAAGGATGATGCAGCTGGGCTTTAATGTCCCTTTGGTCTGGTCCAGCAAGGGAATGAATGGTGAGAGTGAAAGGCAGACCTAGATAGCTGTGGTAAAAGTAAAATTAGTGTATAATGTTTTAAAAATAAAATAATGAGCAGATTCCATGCAGACCCTCCAAGTGTCCCTATTTTCAGGATTTAGAGAAGCCGTCCCGGTTTATGATTTGATCCCGGAATGTCCTGCTTTTCCTTAAAAAGGTAAAGGTAAAGGTACCCCTGCCCGTACGGGCCAGTCTTGACAGACTCTGGGGTTGTGCGCCCATCTCACTCAAGAGGCTGGGGGCCAGCGCTGTCCGGAGACACTTCCGGGTCACGTGGCCAGCGTGACAAAGCTGCATCTGGCGAGCCAGCGCAGCACACAGAACGCCGTTTACCTTCCCGCTGGTAAGCGGTCCCTCTTTATCTACTTGCACCCGGGGGTGCTTTCGAACTGCTAGGTTGGCAGGCGCTGGGACCGAACGACAGGAGTGCACCCTGCCGCGGGAATTCAAACTGCCGACCATGAGATCGGCAAGCCCTAGGCGCTGAGGCTTTTACCCACAGCGCCACCCGCATCCCGTTTTCCTTAGGACGTCCCTATTTTCATTGGAGAAATGTTGGCGGGTTTGGGGTTATGCAACCCTCTGAGCCAAGGAGATAAGTAACTATACAACCTTTGGAATACATCTGAATGCAGTTCTGTATAGGGATGTTTTTAGATGTTTAATATTGTATTATGTTTTTTATATTTGTTGGAAGCTGCCCAGAGTGGCTGAGGCAACCCAGTCAGATGGGCGGGGATAAATGATAACATGATGATGATGATGATGATGTTGATGGAATAGTACATCCCTATTTTCATCGTGGACCTCTGCCCCAGAGTCCTGTTCCGACAGCACCACTGCCAACTTGCTTCTAAGCATACAAGATACATACTGTACTGTACACATGTTAAAAGACTAATGGTGCTTTTAAAAGCTTTTCAGGTTTGAATAACCAAAGTTAATCATTCACTTAACATTTTGTAGAAGGACATAGGGGTTTTTTCTGCAGCACATTTTTCTCTGAAATGTGCTTGTCAATAGCACCTCTACCCAACAACTGCCACCAGAACCTCCATAAGGCCCTAAAGCATGACATCATTCCAGCGTCAGTAGAACAAGAGGAATTATGGTTGCAAAAGGTGTTCAGTTTTATGAGCAGGAGGAACGCGCTTTAGGGTTGGCATGAGGAGATGTCGCAAACTGCACCCCTGCAAACCAAATTGCTGTCTATAATAGGTAGGTGTTAGAGGTACTCACAAAATACGTATACTGAACTTGTGGATTGATGCTATGGATTGGTGAATCTGATAAAGTCCACTTCGTTCAGTTTCTTGTCCCCTCCTCCGGTCTTAAGTCCCTTTGCCACATTTCTACATCTGTTTGCAATTAAAAAAAAAATTCCCCCACAAAATGTTTCAGCATATTATTGTGAATTTCTCCTAATCTAAGCATCTTTACTGCAATTTTGCCATGTGTGTATGTGTGTGTTTGTTTGCAAGCAATTTTTCTAATGCATTTTTATACATACTTTTTGTACACCTTTTTCTTCCTAGTGAAAACTATTATCGCAAAATGCAGAGAAGTGTACATTTTGAAGGATAGCTGTGTTTCGGTTCACCTTAACGATATGAACCAACCAAAATTTCTGCCCTGTCCCTATTTGATGCCATTATGTGGCAGGCCCCCGTACCCTCAACCCATATTCCTGGCGCTTTCTTTCTTTTTTAAAAAATATTTATTAAAGTTTAACAATTACAGAAAAGAGAAAAGCAAACAATAAAAGGTTACAATACTTCAAAACTAAGAAAATACAATAAAAACAACAACAATACAACAAAACAATAAAAAGAAAAAAGAAAAACATTTTTTTAAAAAATCCATCCGGTATTTTCATGTCTTTATCATTCATTTACTTATTTCCTTGACTTCCTCACACCTCCCTTTTTTGTATTCTAGTTCAATTAGTTGTTTCAGCAAGTCCTTTCCCTCTTTCTCAAATTTAGTTCCATAATTTATCTTAACGCAATTTACCCTTAGACTTTACGCCTTGACCCGTTATCAATCTATTCTTACTTAATTCTTTATAACATTTCTACTAAAGCCATATAATTTCTTTCCAGCATCCTTCTAACATTCATTGATTTTACAATATTTCTGTAGATATACTTTAAATTTTTTCCAATCTTCTTCCACCGACTCTTCTCCCTGGTCTCGGATTCTGCCAGTCATTTCCGCCAACTCCATGTAGTCCATCAGCTTGCTTTCAAGGAGCAGTGTTGCTGAGCTGAGGCTAGGAGCCAGGACCCTGAGTCCAGACCTGAGGGAGTCAAGGCCTTGTACAAAACGGAGAGAATTAAAACCCAGAGAACAAACTGAGAGCCAGCAAAGCAATGCTAGCCCTGCGGTCCCATTGAGATGAATGACCATGACTAAGTTAGGTCCTTTCATTTCAATGGGGAAAACATAGTTGGATACAACCTACTGTACTAGGCTTCCCCCCACAAAAAACAAACAAACACAATGCTGGTTGTAGTTTTATTCATTCATTCATTCAACATGCTGAAGTTATACCCACTTACTCGAAACCCAACAACCACCTGACAACCTGTAAGCGTTTTACATAAAATATAAAATATTCATAAGGCAATACTGATAAAATCAACAGACTTTTAAAATCAAGTAGACATAATAACTTTATCCAAAGATAGATAAAATCAACAGACACACACACACACACACACACACACACACACACACACACATTTTAAAATAACATGCTGGGAAGGCTTGCTGCCTAAATAAATAAAAATATCTTTTAAACACATCAAAAATAACACATCAAAGTCGCCTCCCTCATATTATTAGACAGGGGGTGGGGTGGTTCCAGGTAATAGTTGCTGCCACAATAAAAAGGATTTGCCACCACTGCAGAGCAAATGTTATGTGGCACTTGTAGCAGTGCCAGGTCCTCAGATCGAAGTGACAAAATGGGCACTTCGGAGGCCAAGTAAAGTGGTCACAGGCTGTTGAGAGCTTTATAGACCAATTGGTCCAGCTATGCACTGTAGTGGATTTCCTGTTTCATGTGAGAAAAATTGTGAACAGCTTTCATTGCCTTTTTCTTTTTCTTTGCCAGTGCAGGTAGTCATCTTCTGCTGACTAAACAGGAAGGGTTTGTTCAGCCGTGGGTCCTGTCCCCACCCACATGGCCCAGAGGTACCTAGACCAGTCTGTTGGGAAACTGCCAGGGAGATATTGTCCATCATGGCCCCAAGCCGGCTGCCGGACGTCCATCGATCTCCCGTAGCCAGGCAGATCCAGCAGTTAGCGACACAGTCTTCCCCAACCTGGTGCCCTTCAGATGGTTTGGACTACAACTCCTATCAGTCCCAGTGAGCATGGCGAATGGTATGGGATGATGAGAGTTGTAGTCCAACAACATGTGGAGGCTGTCTATGTTCTGCCCACACTATTGGGATGTGTCGGTCCCAGGATCCTTCCCTGGCTTCTCCAGACAGGGCTGGGAGGGACCCCTTCTTGAAAACAGCAGAGAGCCACTTCCCATCTGTGTAGACCAGGGGTGGAGACCTTCCAGTCCAGGGGCCAAAATTAGCCCACAAGTCCTCCCCATTTGGCCCATGAGGCCATTTTGAGGAAGGAACATCCACTTGCCTTATCCCGATATCACTGAAGCACTGAGCAACCTGTTTTGCAAAGCCTACGTACAGCACTTCCGCGAAACCCAACAACCAGCTGCTTGCCAAGCCTTTGGGGAATGTTGGAGAAAATTATCTTCTTCCACCCCCATGGTCCAAACATTGACAGGTGTCAATTACCTGGCATTTTTATGATATCAGATGATGGACAGGTGGGTGGTTTTGTCCACCTACCAAATATAGCCCACGGAGGTGAGGGAGATAAAGATCCAGCCCATCGGGCCAAAAAGATTCCCTATTCTCCGTGTAGACAATCTTGAGTTAGCTAGAAGGAGGGCCTGTCTCACACCACAAGCCGTTTCCTATGTTCCTATGACATAGCTGTGTGTGATGGTTTCAGCGTCAAGTTAAAACTTACCTGTTTGTGTAGGAATTTTAAGTGTTCTTAACCAGGTGATTGTTTTCCCCTGATATGTTGTTTTTAGCTGTCTCTGCTTTTTCTTCTTCTTTTTAGTTTCTCCTACCCTTTTATTGTTGTTTGTCTAGATATGTTGCTTGTTTATTCTGTTTTATGCTCTGCCCTGCCTTGGTATCTGTGCTGATGTCAAACAAACAAATAAAGCAAATAAAGTACGACAGTAGGCTCACCTGCCTGACACACGGGTGCACACACGTCAAAAACTTGTCTCCTTTTCAAAAGGAAGAGCAATCGCTTCCGAGAAATAAATCTACGCTGGCAGGAATGGTGCTCTTCAAATTGTTACAAGGCTTGGAGAAAGTTTTAAGGAGCAGAGGGAAAGCACAGGAGAACAGCAATTTAATGCCAGTGCTATGTAGATGCTCCATAAAAAGTGAGTAAACAAAGGGTGGTAATTCTACATTCAGTCGGCACCTAGTGTTGAAAGCATTCTATATAAGAAGGTAGGTGAAGATGCACTGTTTGCTTAGAGCAGCCACAGAACATTCCTCACACATGATGTGAACTCACCTTTGCCATTTGTCTGAGAGACATGCATTGTGGGGTGGGGGAACACTGGCTTCGTGAATTGCTTCTCATAAGAAGAAGAGCTGATTCTCAGTATTCCTTCGCTTGCTGGACATCAAGTAGGCTGTCTCTCTTTTAAGCTCCATCTGCATTAAACATTTAAAACAGTATCCTATGACTCTGGACTGTCATGGCTTCCCTCTCCCCAAAGCAGCCTGGGAAATGTTGTGTGTTAAAGGTGTTGAGAGCTGTTAGAAGGGCACCTGTTTCCCTCTCAGATCTGCAATTCCCAGAATTCTCTGGGAAGAGCAGTCAACTGTTAAAACATTCTGGGAACTGTAGCTCCTTGAGGGGAATAAGGGCCTCTCAGCACCATTTGCAAACTAGGTTTCCATAATGATTTGGGCGAAGGAGTCAAGACTGATAAAAGTGGTATGGAACTGATCAGAAGGTCGGGGATTCGAATCCCCGCGATGGGGTGAGCTCCCATTGCTCGGTCCCTGTTCCTGCCAACCTAGCAGTTCAAAAGCACGTCAAAGTGCAAGTAGATAAATAGGTACCGCTCCAGCGGGAAGGTAAACGGCATTTCTGTGCACTGCTCTGGTTCGCCAGAAGCGGCTTAGTCATGCTGGCCACATGACCTGGAAGCTGTACGCCGGCTCCCTCGGCCAATAAAGCGAGATGAGCGCCGCAACCCCAGAGACGATCACGACTGGACCTAATGGTCAGGGGTCCCTTTAACTTACTTTACTGCTTTGTAATGCAGAAGAGGCAGTGCAGTGATGTGTGTGCATTTATGTGTGTGTACTTGGAATCATCCTTCAGTGTTCCAACAAATAAAATGTACTTATATTTTAAAACTGTTGCAAATTAATATTTGGAGCCAACGGAGCCAGGTATATAGGGCAGAGGGGGCTTCAGCTCCCTGAATATTTTTTGGCAGGGGGCAGTGCCCCCCCAATATTGAGGGGGTCACAACCCCATGCTGGCACCGGGCGCCCTTCATGTGTGTGTGTGTGTGTGTATATATGGATGCTTCCACCCTGCTATTTTCATGTGGGATTCAGTCACCTATCTGAAAATTCAGGTTGCATAATTAAAGTTAATTTGGAGCTTTTGCGCAACAAACCCACATCCCCTCCCCCCGCAAAAAAATCAAACTGTTTTTTTGTGAGAAGGAAAATGCATTGGAAAGTGTGGGATAACGTTGGCTCAAGACGACGTAATCTAACCTCTGTGCAAACAAATCAGGCGGAATGCTCAAGGTCATTTTCAAGTGACCTTGGAGGGCAGCGGCAGGAACATCGCACTGCACTTAAAATGTTTAATCTGTTTCATCACAAACTCTTGCACCATACAGTATCCTTAAATCAGGTTGAGGTAAACTGAATTTGAGCAACTATCCCTAAGAGCTTGTTAGGAGCTGGTATCTTTCACTGGATCAAACCCAAAGTATTTAAACAGCACTACAAGCTTCGAAACCAAATGAAGTGCTTAATTAAGCAAGAAGGAAGGGATCTAGATGATAGTGGTGCTCTGCTCTTTAAAAATATATAAAAACAGGAAAACTACCAACTGGGCCCTCCCTTCCTACTCCAGCCCACCCAGTTTATATAAACACCTGAAATAAACAAAAGGGCAAGAAACAACAACACCAAAACAATCAAAATAGAAAACAATTAAAACCATTAGAATAGCCCCCCAAGTAATTTGCATTAATGTCAATCAGTCTTCAGATTAAAGCGTTGTAAGGGGTGCATTTAAATTTTGTTATGTTGTTTTTTCTTATTGCTTGAAATTGTTTTGTGAAGGAAAATTGATTAAAAAATTCACGTCTCTTTTTTAAAAAATAATGATGATCAAGCAACACATTCAAATGCAGCCTTTCATAAGAACATTTCCCTGTGTCTCACATCACCAGCTTATTGCTTCCCAGCTACTGTGGGTGTAGCACTAAGAGATTTGATTTTTTAATTATTTGGCATGGCCTGTGGACTCTTCCCATTTTTGGGTTGCTTGACCTGGCTTTTGTTTCCAGGTAATTAGCATTTAAAGCATCTTTGAGAGGCAGCTCTGGAAGGAATGTCAGCCTTGGTCCTTCAAGACCAGGCTATAATCCCACACACTTTTCATAACTGAAAATGCCTCCATTAAATCTGAAAATGGGTTTGTATGGGGGTTTTCTATTGCTGTTGTTTTTTTGCCCGGGTTTCTCTTTCAATGTGTCCTGTCTGTCACTCGCTGCATTATTGTGAACACAAATGGGTGGTGCTGGTGGTGTAGAGACATACGGTATAACGAACTGGGGGGAAAAAGTTTTTAAAAACTTTTGTAAAAACAAACAAACCCAGAAGCCTTTTATTAGAAATTGTAAGTACCGACATTCAAAGGAACAGAAAAGACTTTCCATGTATGTGACAACAGCAATGCGGATGCTCCTAGCCCAGAGATGGAAAGAAGAGAAAGTCCCTGCCAGAGAGGAATGGCAAACCAAGCTATTGGACTATGCCGAAATGACAAAACTTAGCAGTATTTTAATAACACTTTTAACATAGTGAATATTATGGATTACACTGAAAGATATAAAGTATGGATTATGAAATAATATGCAGTCGAGAAGGTGGACAATAGGATCCATGGAGGGGAAGGTGGGAAGTCCAGAGATTTGGAGACATCTCTAAATAGGGATATGTAATTTGGATTGTAATAATTCTATATTTGTAAAATCAAATAAAAATTATTATATATGTAAAAAGGGAGGCTTGGGCGGTGGTGAGTTGGGGCGGCACCTTCCCATTTCATATTGGGTGATGAAACAGGATGGCACTGTCCTTGCCCGTCCCTCAAAAATGCCATCTAAGAAGAGGAAAGGAATTCCTGCAGCAGGGCACTTTCCCTCCCCTCCCCTCCCCTCCCCTTGTGGAATGTACACTCTGTAAAATGGAAGACCCTGCAGTATGAGAAGACCAGTCTTATAGCACACAGTCAACCCAAGTGGAAGTGACAATCTTCTTGTCATTGCCCCAGTCCCATCCTTTAAACTACTGTCTGTAAAGAGGAAATAAGGAGACACTCTAAGCAGAAAAGGAGGAGAGAACTGCCTTCTACTGAGCTCATTCACAGGGTCGTCTTAAGCATATGTGGCACCGGGGTGCAAAGTTGTTTACCTTTAGAGCCTTTAGAAAGGTTGTGGAACACAGGGACTCACAGCGCCAACCAAAAGGGGTGCCAGCGCCCCACGCACAGGGGCGTACGAAGGGGGTTCGGGTTCCATGCTGGGCGGGACAAAATGTTGGGCAGCACACACAGTCGCCACGCTGTCCGCCCGCTGCCTCCCCCCCCCCCCCCCGCATGGCGGTTAACTGTTTTGGCTGCGCATGCAGCACCCGGAGCACTGTGTAATGATGTGGGCACTGTGCGACGCATCCTGTTGCGTGCGCCAAGCTGCAGGTTCCTTTGCTGGCTTTTCCACTGTCGGCGCACACTCACAGCACCATCCAATGTGGGGTGCCAGTGCAGAACGATGGGGAATATAAGTGGCACCGGAGGCAACATCTCCGGACAGGATCTGTGTGCTCCTATTCGTCGGGTTTTGACGCTTCCTTTGGTGCTGTCGGCGCGCGGCTGATCCCACCACAACATTACACAGTGCTCTGGGCGTGGTGCCAAAACAGTTAGCTGCCATGCAGCTGGGGCAAGAGCCAACAGCCAAGCGGAGCCGAGTCTGTTGGAGCGCTCCTGCTGCAACTCGGCGCGAGTTTGGGGGTGGGCGTTGGAGTCCAGGGAAGAGCCGCCTGCGACAGAAGACCCGGCGGCCCCGGACTCTCAGCCTGGTGTCCCTGAGAGCCCGGCGCCCTGGTGCTGTGCACCCCTAGTGCCAACAGTTAAGATGGCCCTGCTCCTGTATAGGATATAGCCAGTGCCAGATTTATGTATAGGCTAAGTAGGCTGAGCTTTAAATCTAGGGGGCCTTGCCAGCCTGCCCGCTCCCCTCCCCTCTCCCAAAATTGCAAACCCAATACTTCATGCGAGGGCAGAGCAACTTGGGCCTCTAAATCTAGGGGGCCTCGCCAGCCTGCCATCTCCCCAGTGTCGCAGTCTCCCCTCTCCCAAAATTGGAAACCCAAGACTTCATGCAAGGGCAGGGAAACTCAGGCCCAGCAACTATGAGACTCAGGGCTAGCCAGTGGGGGCCCAATTTGAAGAAGTGGGCCCGCCCAACTTTAGGGTTTTTTTTGTAGGGCCCCAGTTCACAGCCAAAGTCTGCAAAATCTCATAGATATAAATTAAATCCATCTAGATTGCCCTGGTGTGGGGGGCCCCCTTAGGAGCGGCCCACAGGGCCCAGTTTGGCCCAATTGTTCCAATTGCCTTAAGGTCAGCCCTGATGAGTCTGTGCAGGGGTTGGACTGACAAGCCCTGCACCTTCTAGATCCCTGGTGTCACTATTCAGAGTACAGACTCAAGGACTTGTAATGGAAATAAAGGGGACGGGCACTTATTGGAAATCAGTTTTGTCACCTCTCCCCCCAACCCCGGGACGATGAGCCCAGCCACCTTTTATTCACAGTCGCATAAGCACTACACTACAGCATGGCCATAAAGCTCTACGTTCAACCGCTGAAATACACACCCAATATGTAGCAATGGAGATTTATGTTACTGCTTTATGAATGCACACTGTGTTTTATTAATGGACTCTGTATTTTTGGAATTACCTAAGAGCCACCAATAGGGAGCTCTAGAATCTGACAGCTAACCAATTGGGTACTACCAAACAGCGACCCCTATTGCTGAAAGCAGGTAACCAGCAGGAAATGCTTCAGCTTAGCCTTTGCATTGTTGACTGAACACCCCCTGCTGTGCAGATAATGGAGAAAGCTAATAAATTGTATCCCTTCTTTCGTCCTGGCCAACTCTATTATGCTGGTGTAAACCCTGGTGCACCAGAAACCCAGAATAATAGCAAATAAAATCCACTCATATGTCAGCGACTGATAAGACTTGTCAACCTGTTACTCCAAAGTCTTCCTAGATTATAAAGCTCCAAAAAGAGAGCAGGTCTGGGAAGAGCGAGGCATACAATGGACACCACCAGTGAAAAGGCCCTGCTCCGTGTAGCTTCTTGACGTGGAATGCTCTCTATTGGAGTCTCCAGGTCCGGTATAAAGACCATAAGAAGGTAGAGCAGGGACCTTGAAGTTCCCAACAGCTGTTAAGTAAGTAAGCAAGCAAGCACACATGACGCCTGATGCTAATTCCTGCCCCCAAGAGTTAAATGAGATTAAGGTGAGGGTCATATGCCTTGTCAATCCCAGCAGGTATATAACAGGAAGACTTGGCCTGCCCAGGCCGGAGGAGCTATTTTGGCAGCAGAATCTTGCTGCCAATTGGTCTGAAAAAGTCAACAAGACTGCCTAGCCTGTTCTGGACAACCTTTGAGATCAGGATTATAGGCAGTATTTGGCGGAACCCATACAAAAGATTTAGGGGGATCACAGGGGGAAGAGAGGGAGGAAAGTCCCATTGTGATCCACTCATGCAATTATTTAATTGAATATCACCCTATGTCTGCATGTCAAACTGCTGTTAAAAGCACAGCTACAATGGCCACTTGAAAACACTACTTGGGAAGAAGGTGGAATCTTTTAAAATCATAGGCCACCCACAAACCAGTAGCATTTGGTGGGGGGAGGCACTTAGCATATCACCCAACGCTGACATCCCTGTGGCTTACAAGAAGGTAGAGGAGGAAGGAGGTGAGGTTGATGTGGTGTGAACACACTGGCATGAGCACCAGTTTGGCTGCACCGGTGTGTTTGCACTGTGCCAACCTTACTCAACCCTGCCAGCACCAGCAATGTCAGTAGTGGGAGGTCATGTAAGTGCCAGGACCTTAACCTGCCGACAGTGCTAGCTGCAACCCAACATGGAAACACTATGCATAATCCTACTAAATCTAGTTGGTTTAATAGCAGTATTAGGCTAGCAAGATCTTGTGAGATCTTCCTGAAATCTCACAAGATCCCATGAACTCTGTAAGATCTTGCAAGAGCTCAGTGAGATCTCACAAGATCTCACCAGAATGTGCCATTGTTGCTGCCAGGCGCCGCTGCACAATCCAGGTAAGGGAGGCTTGGGAGGTGGTGAAATTCTCAGCATGTTGTACGCTGAAAGAAAATTATATGAAAATGATGTAAAGGTGGCATTTGACTCCTAGTAACCTTGCAAAAGGACGCGGGTGGTGCTGTGGGTAAAAGCCTCAGCGCCTAGGGCTTGCCGATCGAAAGGTTGGTGGTTCGAATCCCTGCGGCGGGGTGCGCTCCCGTTGCTCGGTCCCAGCGCCTGCCAACCTAGCAGTTCGAAAGCACCCCCAGGTGAAAGTAGATAAATAGGGACCGCTTACCAGCGGGAAGGTAAACGGCGTTCCGTGTGCGGCTCTGGCTCGCCAGATGCAGCTTTGTCACGCTGGCCACGTGACCCGGAAGTGTCTCCGGACAGCGCTGGCCCCCGGCCTCTTAAGTGAGATGGGCGCACAACCCCAGAGTCTGTCAAGACTGGCCCGTACGGGCAGGGGTACCTTTACCTTTTAACCTTGGAAAAAGGTATAAGACAACTGCAAATATCTGCTAGAAATGTAAGCAAAAGGAAGGCACCTTCTATCATATGTGGTGGACCTATAAGGTTCTAAAAGCATTCTGGGAAATGATATACCGGTAACTTCTGTTTTTCTTTTGTTTTAAAGGAATCTTTTCCGCTAAATTTATACATACAACAGAGTTGATTTTCTGCACTGCTGAAATCCAGGTTTTGAGGCAAAGAAACCAAATATGGGACCAAGAACACTATTTTCTGTTATTATTTTTTAAATAATATTGTAGAGTTGGGGAAAAGGTACTAAAATGGACATCTAAAATGGGCATTGCAGCAGCTTCCCTAAAGAAAAGCTAACGTCGGGATGTTGGAATATTCTAGAAAGAACTTGAGAATTGGTCTTGAACAGGTTGCTAGGGAACAGAAAAATCTCCCCAGTAACAGGTTCCTTTATTAAAGATATGTAGGTCAATAAAGGTCAGTCAGTGTGTTAATGAACAGAGTTGTAAATGAGTCAGCAACTGAGTCTCAGAGCCAGATGGCTAGAGGAGAAGGAATTATGTTGCTTTATTTGACAAGTGTAATTTTTTTGGGGTAAATAATAAAGATTCTCTGTAAAAAGAAACTCTGCTGCAAGCTTGAATAAGAATACAACCCAAGAGTTGATTCTCACATGTCAACAAGGGAGAGTGTTATGTACTGAAGTTCTCACCCTGGGCCAGCAGGGGGATACTGTAGATAGTTTTCACTCAGGTCCACATATGCAAATAAGGAATTGAAAGTGATGTTCAGCGATTGGATAGTTACAGAAAGTTGTTACTGTTGCTTTGTAGTTGAGCTCTATATAAGCAGGCTGGCTGAACCCCTCAGCTCAGTTCTGTTCTGGGCCTGTGAATAAACAAGAGCTGTTTGAAGAATCGCTGTGTCGTCTGATATGTTCACCCACAACTTAACAGAGAGCATTCCAGATGTTTCTAAACTACAGTTCCCTTCTGCCTTGACCGCTGGCTGTGTTGGTTGATGGGAGTTGTAGAATGCAGAGGAATTTTCAGCCTCCCAGTTTCAGGATTCTGGAGAGACGAGGAATGGCTGGGCCTCATCAGGCCCTAAAGACAGAAACCAAAAGCAGGCGGGGAAAACTTTTAAGAAAGCTTTTTTTCTCACGGAAGTTAGCAACACCTGGAAGGAGATGTCGGCCACCCTTTGGCTAAAACGTTTAGGAGTTGGGTGGCCACTTTTGCATCATGAAAAAAGAAAGAAAATACCTCACCCGAAGAAGAGGACTGTGTTCACATCAGCCTGCCTTGGCTTCATTTCTCCAATGATACAAGGGAATTATAATGACCTACGCTGCAGGGATTTTGTGAGGATGAGAGCAATACAATTTTAAAGCACTTCGGAAATTAAAAGCACTTATAAAGAGAGGGACTCCCACTACCCCAGACATGTTTTCTTTTGTGGGTATTCAGCAACATGCTTTAATACTGTATTAGTGGTGGCTTTAGTCTCTTTCAGTCGGTTCTGTGATGTTCTGAAATGCTACCACAGTCTTGCCATCTGGAGGGGGAATAATGCAACAAAAGCACGACGAAAAGAACCCCACGACCCCAGAACATTTGCAGTATAGAAAGTTCTAAGATTTCATTTGTGATAGCTATTTGTGCATCTGCAAATCAGGACACACGTGCAGAGGACAGATGAACAGGAATTCCTGTGGGGTGGCGGTTTCAGGGACGGGGAAACCTAAAAGCTCATGAGTGAAGATATCCCTGGCCTCTTCTCTGATGTGAACAAGACCATGGAAACATGCCTTGAAATGTAGCGGGGTGAGTGGGAACGATCTTGCTGCATTTTAAGCCACTATTGTGAACATACCTTTAGATAGTGTATTGGAATGCTATGAGAACTCTAAAACTGGTATGTTTGGTGCTTTTCGAGAATCTATTTGGCAACATAAATAAATAAAATAGGGAGAATTAACAGTGAAGAGTACCGTAACATGTAAACCCAAGCTGCTTATGAGACTGACCTGGGAGAGAATAAGGTTACATACATTCCAAGTTTCTAAAAGATGTTTCAAGTCTGAAGTACCGTAGTTTTCACTCTCTCGCCTTATTGCTCCCAAATGGCATTTGAGGTGGCAAGCAGTGCCATCTAGTGGCAGTTGCTTTCCATTGCAATGCCACATTAGAGAGAGAGAATGAATGAATATAACATATGCTATGGTTTTCCCAGTAGTGGTGTATGGAAGTGAGAGCTGGACCATAAAGAAGGCTGATCACCGAAGAATTGATGCTTTTGAATTATGGTGCTGGAGGAGACTCTTGAGAGTACCCTGAACTGCAAGAAGATCAAACCTATCCATTCTGAAGGAAATCAGCCCTGAGCGCTGACTGGAAGGACAGATCGTGAAGCTGAGGCTCCAATACTCTGGCCACCTCATGAGAGGAGAAGACTCCCTGGAAAAGACCCTGATGTTGGGAATGATGGAGGGCACAAGGAGAAGGGGACGACAGAAGACGAGATGGTTGGACAGTGTTCTTGAAGCTACCAGCATGAGTTTGACCAAAGTGCGGGAGGCAGTGGAAGACAGGAGTGCCTGGCGTGCTCTGGTCCATGGGGTCACAAAGAGTCGGACAACAACAATACTATATAACATATACCGGGTAAGTCTTTTAAAAGAGGCCCCGTGGATACAGAATACACATGTTCCATGGGGCCTCTTATATAATTTGTTATATAATATATAACAAATATTTAAAATATTTGATAACAGCCCTTCAAACAAATTCGGAGGTAGTGTACCAAAGTGTGCATAAAAATTAATTTTCTTTCTCTCTCACACACACACACCATTTTAGCATCCTTTAATTGTGCTTCATAATCTCTGACCGGGACGCGGGTGGCGCTGTGGGTTAAAGCCTCAGCGCCTAGGACTTGCCGATCGAAAGGTCGGCAGTTCGAATCCCCGCGGCGGGGTGCGCTCCTGTCGTTTGGTCCCAGTGCCTGCCAACCTAGCAGTTCAAAAGCACCTTCGGGTGCAAGTAGATAAATAGGGACTGCTTACCAGCGGGAAGGTAAACAGCGTTCCGTGTGCTGCGCTGGCTCGCCAGATGCAGCTTGTCACGCTGGCCACGTGACCCGGAAGTGTCTGCGGACAGCGCTGGCTCCCGGCCTATAGAGTGAGATGAGCGCACAACCATAGAGTCTGGCAAGACTGGCCCGTACGGGCAGGGGTACCTTTACCTTTACCTTTTTAATCTCTGACCTATTCCAATTAAACTAAAGGAGCATCTACAGAGATCAACCATCTCTGCACCTTTGAGTAATACTCCAGAGTCCTTTTAAACTTACATTTTAAACAAAGAGAAAGGAAGGAAGGAAATCTCTTGTTATTTAAATAACAGAGGTACAGAGTTAAAAATACCCAGGTGCTATTCTGTTCCATCCAGCTGCCCAGTGAGAAGTGAATCTGTTCAAGATCTTTGATGCTTATTCTTTTTAATTTTAATTTTTATTAAGTACAAATTAGAAAACATACATATTTACAACAAAAGAAAAAGAAAATACATATAATCAAGGAAAAAAATTAGAGAATACTTTGTCTCTTTTCATATTTACAATTATTTATAACCTCTGTAAAATGCTATTCACAGTAAAGGAGTGAAATGAAAGATAAGATATCAGAAAAAAGAAAAAAAGAACAAAGAAAAAATAAAGAAGTAAAAGAAAAAGATGCTTTGATGCTTATTCTGGTTGCCCTGTTTAGTGAGCATTTACCTGGATTTCTTTTTAGGGAGATGAGATGATGTTGGCTATTTAATAAGCCTTCACTCTGATTTGCTGGCGGGGAAGCGAAACAGCATCGCCTCAAAGCAACTGCTAGCCCACACTTTCCAGCGTGTTTCCTCATAACTTTCATTACACCCACAAAAGTCTGCTTTTGAGGGAAGTGGGTTTATTTGCAGAACAGCTCCAAATCAGTTTAATTGCACAACCTGGATTTGACGAGATGCGGCTGAATCTGAATCTCATCCGACAATAGCAACGGCCCGGAAGCGCCCTTAATTGCATTCTGATTAATGGTTGTCTGATTCAAATTATTTAATAAATTAAAAACTAGCAAATGAACGAAGCATTGTTCAATCAACTGAATAATGACTTTAAAAATATTGGATGGCTTGAATTTAGGTCTTAGCTGGTTTGTTTGGTTTTTAGAACTGAGGGATTTGTGACTCTGGCACACCCACATAATAAATAGGCCCAGTTTATCATTCTGAATGAGTCACTGAGTGGTTCGACCTTGAGAGCTGTCCAACAAAACACATGATGAAGGTACCCACGTCATTGGAGAACAATAGGAGCATGCCTTATACGAATTCAGACCATTAGTCTATCTAGCAGCAGATTTCCAGGGTTTCACACAAAATTCCCTGCCCCAGCTCTAATTGGAGATGTCGGGGATTGAACCTGGGACCTTTGGTGTTATGTACTGAGCTGAATCATGGAACAATAGGATCCAGAACGCAGCAGTCTGATTGGTCCGCAGGAGACACCCAATCCAGCTCCAGGTGGAAGTGACTCAGCGACCTGATTGGCTTACAGGAGCAGCCAATCAGGCTCCTGGATGAAGTGAATCAGCAACCTGATTGGCCTGCAGGAGCAGCCAATCAGGCTTCTGGAGGAGGTGAATCCGCAACCTGATTGGACTACAGGAGCAGCTTGGAATTAGCCAATCATGTGGGGCCCATTGTGTAAATAGCAAGACGTATTGGGGAAAGTTTCATTCATTGCTACTATGAGCTGAGTAAAGAGCATGAAATTCACACTCGACTCTATTTCATTCGGCATGCAAAGCAGATGCTCTTCCACTGATCTATGACCCTTTCCCATCATGAGGCTGCAGACACACACATATCCTGAGCACTGTAGTGTTCTGCAAACTGCAGCTCTCTGAGGGGGAAACCACATTCCCAGGATCCTCTGGGGGACGTCAACAGGCTTCAAACGTGCATTAAATGTACGGTGTGCATGCAGCCTGCTTTGAAAGTGTGTCTTCCCTGCAATCAGCACATGCTGTTATGTACTGAAGTTCTCACCCTGGGCCAGCAGGGGGATACTGTAGATAGTTTTCACTCAGGTCCACATATGCAAATAAGGGATTGAAAGTGACGTTCAGTGATTGGATATTTACAGAAAATGGTTACTGTTGCATTCTAGTGGAGCTCTATATAAGCAGGCTGGCTGAACCCTTCAGTTCAGTTCTGTTCTGGCCTGTGAATAAACAAGAGGTGTTTGAAGAATTGCTGTGTTGCCTGATATGTTCACCCACAACTTAACACATGCATTTCTCTCCAGGGTCAAAAGCTGGGTGGGGTTTGCAACAACAGAAACTAGCTGTGTACAATGATGATTTGGCTGCTGCCTCTGAGGTTGCTAAGACACCTTTCTCTCCCTACAGCTGCTGCAGCTCTTTCCAGAACTTATCCGTATTTGTTTGTTTGTTTTAACAGGTTGAAAGATGAGCTGCCAAATTACCCATACCAGGCCAGAGCCCAAATGATACGAGGGCATGGAGGTGGGTCTGTAGTGTTGCACGCAGAAGGTCCCCGGTTCAGTCCCCAGGGGGACTCCCAGGTAAGGCTGGGAATGACCCCTGTCTGAATCCTTGGAGAGCCACTGCCAGTCCATGTAGACAATGTGGAGCAAGATGAGCCAGTGGTCTGGCTCAGTAGGAGGCAGGTAGGAGAAAACCAGGCTCACACCACAAGAGTCTGTAGCTGCCCAAGTGACTGTCCAGCCAGCTGGTGTTTCTTTTTTAAAAAATGTATTTTATTAAAGATTTTCTTGATTTACAAAGGTATGTGCAATGTCTGTCTCATATTTTCCCCCCATGTAACATTTCTTCTTCTTTTTTTACAGATTGGTTTCATTTGTTGAGACATTAGGAAGAAAAGGGGGAAAGAGGTGGAGGGGGGAGATGAGTGGGGGTGGGGTGGTGATGTTTCTATTTTACTTAATATATGTGGGGTTTTGTGACAGTGTTGCTTGTGTGGGTTCTCTGCTGTTCACTTGTGTTCCTTTGGCGGTGAGAGAGGTTGGGGTTGGCCTCATTTGTGATTGGCTGTGGGGGTCTTTGTTTTCATGTGTGAGTGGGTGGGTTGGTGTTTTGGATCAGGTTAGCCATATTGATTCGTATGCTGTTGATGGATTTTTGTCATTGTCTTGTTGGGCTGTGTATGTGATAAAGAGGAACCATACCGGGGTGAAGCCAGCTGGTGTTTCTGTGGAACTGGCACATTGAAATATACTCGGAGTCGAGTGTGGATTTCATGCTCTTTATTCAGCTCATAGTGGTGAGGAGGAATCGAAGTTCCCCCACAATATCTGCTTTATATACATTATTTACACAATGGGCTGCACGTGATTGGCTAAATCCGGGATTCTCCTGTAGGCCAATCAGATTGTGGATTCACTTCCACCTGGAGCTGGATTGGGTGGCTCCTGCGGACCAATCAGACTGCTGCATTGTTCTAGGACCAATCAGACTGCTGCATTCTGAATCCTATTGTTCTAGGACCAATCAGACTGCTGCATTCTGGATCCTATTCAACTCAGTACATAACACGCATGAAGTCTGAAACACAGCAGCAAGATAAAGCCTTCTCTAAATGTTCAAGGACTCCAGCACCAAATTTCTAGGTTTTAGCTCAGTGACATTACAAAGGAACAAGGCTGCAGGCATCTCATTCACATCTAGTTCTGGGCTTTCCCGATTTCTCAGCTTAAAACAGAGCTGGCCCACCCATGAGGCAGGGTGAAGCATCTGCCTCAGGTAGCAGAACTGCAAGAGGTGGCATCCTGCTTGCACCCTCTTTTCTGCCACCCTCTTGCCAGCAAAAGGGCTGTGTTCTGGCAAGTGAGAACATCTTGGGGAATTCCCTGGCTCTCATTGATTTGGGGGGGGGGGCAGTTCTGGAAGCAGAGGAAGTACAAGCAGAGGAAGCACAGCACAACAGAGGCATGGGGCGGCATATTCCCATTTCATTCCCATTTCACCTCAGGTGGCAAAAACTGGACAGGCCGCCCCTGGCTTACAAAGTTGTCATTGATCCCAACCTGAATTCTCAGGAATGTAAATAAAATACCGTAGTCAAGAAAGAGCAATATATAATAGACATTTATTCATCATAAATCCCTATTACTAGGAATAATCACATGTAAAAAGTAAGGATGTAAATCAAGTGAAAACAATAACACCACACAGAAGCTCCTCACTGGCAAGGGAGGTGCACTCTGTACATGCCCCTGTCCCTTATTTCTAAGGCTCATAGTACCTAATTAAATTTTTCACACCATACCGCGCATTCTTCTTTTCCACACTTAGGCCCTTCTCAACCCCCTTTCAGTCTCTAGGTTTTTATTCACCTCCTGCCTAGTCCCAGGAACCCTGAGGTGGTCGGTGTCAACTGCGTTGGCTACCCTGATCTGGTCTGTTTTCCACAAAGTGCAATTAAAATATACTTGTACACATTCGACAGTAGGAAAGGTTAAAAGTCCACTGCTTTCGCCCGGCCCTCAATTCCTCTGTGCTTGTTCAGCGAAGCAGGCGGCACCCAAATCCCCACGTCATTCGGGCTCTGCCCTCCTAGCGCCTGGGGTGTTGCAGTCTGGTTTGATAAAGGAATGTGCAAAGTCGACAAACCAACTGGCCTCATTTCATTTTCACTTGCTACTGTTTGCGCAAAGGGGACTCTGGTGGCACCTTCATTCCAGATGTTCAAGCAACGGTGGATGAAACCTGGCAGGGATTCAAGGCTGCCACTCCCAGCTTGAACACTTAACCCTGGGGAGGTTTCTAGTATTTGAGAAGGGGGCGGGCAACACATTGCTATAGGTTTGTAACTCACTCCTTTTTTTTTTCATTTTGTGGTTTTAAGTTTTTATTGCTGCAAACAGCTTTGATTTAAAAAAAAAATGGCAGAGCAGTAGACAAATACTTTTGTAAATAAATAATTATGTTCATGTCCAAGTTGAAACAAATTGTGTGCTCGTTTGTGGGGGGAATTTATCTCTGGTCACATCTGCAGCATACATTTAAATCACAATTTAACAGACATGGGTTTAAATATTTATTGAAAACTGCTTAGAGGATGTGCTACAGTCAAGCAACATATAAATCTTGTTAAATAACACATTTTCATTAAAAAAAAATACTCATTTTTATATACCCTATCCTCTAATATATGCATTTTTGTAAACATTGGGTAGAGAAGAAGCATCACAAAATTTGGATAAGTGTGAATTTGGAAGGATGGCTGTGTTTTGGTTCACATATTGTTTTGGAAAACTACATATTGGATGGATCCTTCTTTAAAATGAGAACTGCATAGAATTTCTCCCCCACCTCTAGGCCCCATAACTGCTAAAGTGGTATAAGAGTGCTTTACATGGATGGTGTCCTTTGCAGCTATCTCTGGCTAGTGGCCAAAAGGAATGTTTGGGGAAATTCACACATTCCACCACAAGGAGGCAGAGCACTAAAGAGAGCAATTGTTGAGATGCAGTGTATTGAAGACGTGGATGGGATTGTGAAAAAAGTTTACCACCTGTAAACTTCTGGTAAAGTTCTGGCCACCTGGAATTACTAGTTTTGAGAGTTGTTGACATTCGCCTGTCTCGGGAGACAATGGAGGAGTGCGCCTTTGGGTCAAGCTGTTGGACAGTTGCAGCGCCCGCTGTGGCTGTAGAGACCAATGCGGGAGAGACATGCTTTGTTGCAGCTGGGGCAGATGAAGGCATCTGTTTGCACTGCTGCAGATGGTGTTTCTTCTCTCTGTGCTCCTCCCCAGTGGTAATTTCTCCTTGGGCCACTGCTATGGATACACGACTTAGCCATAGCTGTCAACGTTTCCCCTTTTTAAAGGGAAATTCCCTTATTCCAATTAGGATTCCTCGCAAGAAAAGGGAAAAGTTGACAGCAATGGACTCGACTGCCTGTTTTCAGGCACTGCAGTCGTCTGCAACAGATTCCCACAAGGCAGGGTTCATATCACGTTTGCAGACATCTTTGCAACGCAGAGTTGGTCCGGTGACGAAAGCCAGCTCCCCGTACAACCTGGGCCAGATTTAGGTTTGATGAGGCCCTAAGCTACTGAAGGTAATGGGGCCCTTTATATGTCTAGCTGACCTATGTCAACAACAAATTGTTGCTTTTGTGTGTGTTGAATATATGCTATATGGTAATTTATGGACCTAATATGCATCTAAATCCATTTGCACATAACAAAATAACTATTTTATCAAAGTAATTGATAGAAAAATGGGCAAACCAGTGATATTTTAGGGAGCAGGCTAGCAGGCGGGGCCCATTACTTACATCACAGGAGCCTACACAAAACACTGTTGCTATATTTAGGTTTTATTTTATTTGTTTTTTATCTTATATTTTGGAAATGTACCTCCAGTGTTTTTTCCTTTAAATTTTTAGGGGCCTCCCAAGAGAGTGGGGCCCTAAGCTATAGTTTGTTTAGCTTATACGTAAATCCAGCACTGCGTACAGCACATCCTTGGGGATCCTGGTTGCTTTTAGGAGTTCCAAACTGCTTTTAGAAGTCTGAGTTGCAGTTTTAGTCTTGATGTGATTGCTGCCCTGGGATCCTTTGGAGGAAGGGCAGGATATAAATGTCATGAACAACACTACCAACAGCAGCAAGCAAATAAGCCTGCAGGGGCTGGGATAGAGAGACACTTCAGGGATGGATAGTGCAGCAGGCTCTTAAGTACCACAGCCAAAGGTGCCTTTTTATGTACATCCAGGAGATTCAGCAAGTAAATGTGCTTCCTGTCCTCTAGGGGGCTGCTGTGCTTTGGCACGTGTGCCACAGGTGCTGTTTCCTGCCAGGAAACCTCAAAGTGAAAGTAAGAAACAGAAGTTCCTGGCCCAAACATGAGCTGCTGTGCTCCTTTCCAGCATGTCTCTTCTGGGGGTCTGTTGTCTTGTGGTGCTGGCTTCCTTCAGACAGGCTTCAGGGACAGTCGGTAAGCCCAAATTCCCTCTGGCTCTTTCGTTTCTACTCATACGTTTGCTGGGTTATCCTCAAAAGGGTGCAAAGTCTAAAAAGGAGAGCCTGCTGTTGGGTTCACTTTCTCAAAGTCTCTCTGCTGCTGGCCGGATTTGACAAGGAGTGACGATTTATGGCAAGGAACAAGGCTGTCGGTCTATCAGTGTGGAAGGAGAACCCTCAGATGGGAAAAGGCAGCAGGGTGAAAGGAGATGTGGGAATGAATGTCTGGCTGAAAGTGGGGTGTAAAACGATTTCCTTTTTCTCACACGCTGGCTGGGGGCTGATGGGAGTTGCAGTCGAAAGCATTGGGAGGGCAGCAGGGCTGTGAGGGCTGTTACATGCAGCGTTGAATGCTTTGAGCTTCTGCACGGTGGAAGGAACCCTCTGCAGGGGCCTATTCTATGTTTACCAGATTTTTTTCAATGAATCCGGGGACACTTTATTATTATTATTATTATTATTATTATTATTATTATTATTATTATATGCTTTATTATCCCTAATTACATCTATACATCAGCTGTTTTGCTGTCTTGAGAAGTCCGGAAGAGGAGAGAAACCTGGAGGGTGAAGCAGAGTTTGAGAATACAGTGGTACCTCGGGTTACATACACTTCAGGTTACATACGCTTCAGGCTACAGACTCCGCTAACCCAGAAACAGTACCTCGGGTTAAGAACTTTGCTTCAGGATGAGAACAGAAATCGCGCTCCGGCGGCACAGCAGCAGCAGGAGGCCCCATTAACAAAAGTGGTGCTTCAGGTTGAGAACAGTTTCAGGTTAAGAACGGACCTCTGGAACGAATTAAGTACTTAACCCGAGGTACCACTGTACAACCGTGGGATGATCACAAATTTGGAAAGGACCTCTGAGGGACATCTTGGCCAACCCCCTGCAATGGAGGTACCTCAACTCAAGCAGCCTCAACTTAAAAGAACATAATGCTCGCCTGCTCCAATTTGACTTCTGCAGTTCCTAGCCGTCGGGGACACGCTTTCATTCACGCTCTCTCTCACGCTCAGCTGCCCAGCTCTGCTCCAGCTCCACCGCTGCTCCAGTTGGCCGAGGGGATTGAAGTCCTCTCACCCCTCAGTGCCCAGCAGAGAAACCGCGCCCCTCGCACCCCTCCTGGGCAACTGCACGCCGCCTGCCCGTGACTCCCGAGCCTCCCCTGATCTCCTGCCCCCTTCCCCCTTCATTTTGAGAGTCTCACAGGGTGCAAAAGAAGAGCTTTGCACCATGCCCAGCAGAGAAACTGCGCACTTTGCACCCCCCTGGGCAATGGCTGCCCACCCATGATATCTCAAAACAAAGGGGGCAGGAGATCGGGGGAGACTCGGGAGTCATGGGAGGGTGGTGTGCCGTTGCCCAGGAGGAATGCAAGGCACACAATTTCTTTGCAAGGTGCCAAGCCCTTCTTTCACACTCTTCAAACCCCCCACCCAACTCTGCTTCTGCCTGTGCAAAAACTATCTTCCCACCCCTACAGCTGCATATTACTCCAGGAGAGCAGAATGTCACATTTCCCAGGGACGTTTAATGAAATCCAGGGATGGAATTTGTCCAGGGACAGATTTGCAAATCTGGGGACTGTCCCCGGGAAACAGGGGCATCTGGTAACCCTAGCCTATTCAAATGTGGTGACCTCAAGATGTTGTCAGACTCCAACTCCCATCAACCCCTGCCAGCATGGCCTATGACCTGGGATGATGGGAGTTGTATTCCAAGCAATAAATAGAGGGCAACACGTTGGCTGCTCCTATTCACCATGTTGGCCTATTCCAGGATGGTTAACAACAAATCCTCCTTCCTGGGGAACTGTAGGAATTGTAGCTCTCTGAAGAAAATAGGAGTCACCCAACAACTCTCAGCCCCTTTAACAAATGCCACAGCATTGGTGATCGCAGGATCTTGTCAGTACCATTGCTGCTTTGTGTCACTACGTAACCTAGGGAGGGGATGTTGTGGTGGGGGTGGTGCACTGAAATGGGTCATACTAACTCTGGCTGCTACACACCCCGTTAAGGGAAACTTACAGGCACCTATGGACTTTCCCTAACAGGTAAATAGGCACTCGTTTTTTTAAAGTGAGTTTTCAGCATTTGGGTGCAGAAGTGACTCTGACCACTTTGCAGTGCCTCTGTCCAAATCACAGACACCCCGCAGATACTTTCCCAAAAGAATTTCAGCCACAGAATTCCAGATATGGCCCTAAAGTTATCAACTGGGTGTTTCAACATATGAAATGGGATAATACCAGGCAGCTGTGCAAGATTGGTTCACCATCTCTCTTTTGATCTGATCATTCTTGCATAATCTTCACTTCCCTTTTTTATATATACTAGACTATCATTTCCTGCTGGGTGGTTTGGGCGCTTTCCAATTACATATATTTGCCCTATAGGGAAGTTTAGTAAAATATTGTTTTGTGACTAAGTTTGTATTCTCCCCCACTTCCTTATCCAAATTGCTCAGCAGCAGCAATGTGGGGTAGACAAACACCTGACCAAAGATGGATATTGACGTAGTAGGGGAAGGTAAACGGTGTTTCCATGAGCTGCTCTGGTTTCACCATGCTGGCCACATGACCCGGAAGCTGTACACCAGCTCCCTTGGTCAATAAAGCGAAATGAACGCCGCAACCCCAGAGTCGTCCGTGACTGGACCTAATGGTCAGGGGTCCCTTTACCTTTTAATGGGAGTCTATAGTGCTCCCGTTTTTGATAATTGCAACTGCAATCACATTTCCCCTTTAAAAAGGCAAAATTGTTGTATTGCAGGAGTTCATAGCTTGGGATCATTCTCTTAAGAAGCCATTGCTATGTATGCATATGTAACCATGACACATTCCCTGGGCATCATTACGGAGAGCCTTGAAACAGATAGTGGTTAGCAGCCCTTGGGCCAATCCCTCTCCCTCACAGAGCTGTTGTGAGGACAAATTGTGCAGAAGGGCATATTTGTGTGAAAGTGCTCAGAGAATGGGGGAAGTTGCCTTATCCTGAATCCTAGCTCCATATTGTCTACACTGACAGGCAGCCACTCTCCAGGGTTTCAGACAGGGAGTCTGTCTCCCAACTCTACCTGGAGATGCCAGAAAGTGAACCAGGGACCTTCTGATTGCAAAGTAGATGATCTACCACTGAGCTACAACCTTTCCCCAACTGTTTTTCCCCCCCATGGAGGAGCATTCAGTCACATGACACTTAACTCTGCTCTGCCACCCTGCAGTCTGAGGCGGTTTAGCCCAAGTACAGTTGTACCTCAGGTTAAGTACCTAATTCGTTCCGGAGGTCCGTACTTAACCTGAAACTGTTCTTAACCTGAAGTACCACTTTAGCTAATGGGGCCTCCCACTGCTGCTGCACCACCGGAGCAGGATTTCTGTTCTCATCCTGAAGCAGAGTTATTAACCTGAAGCACTATTTCTGGGTTAGCGGAGTCTGTAACCTGAAGCGTATGTAACCCGAGGTACCACTGTATAGATTTATTGCCTCACCCAGAAACAGGCTTCACCGTGCTGAGCAGACACAGGTTTACACAAGTCGGTTGTCTTTGTCATGACCATCCTTTCTCTCCCCTGCAGCACTCTAAAAATCATTATTGTTTATAGTTTTTATGAGGTACCAAAATGACACTGCATCAGTATCAAAAGACAGGCACTCGTGTGTACCATCCATTGATCCACACGCATACGAAGAGACACACAAGGGAAAGCCAAGGGTTATTGCTCTAGCCCCCAAATTCAACAAACCACCTTAGATGAAGAAGCCCGTTGCTCAACTCCAGTTCAGGCAAATAAGCCTTTATACGCAGGCCAAATGTCAGAGAACTTCTTGTCCTGCCACCGCCTGTGAAAACCTGCCCGCTTGTATGCTGCCAATGTTAACAGAACGTTTGATGGCCGTACAATTGGGGGTAAGAGGCGTTCTTCCCAATACAGTGGAACCTTGGGTTACATAAAGTCCCCCTTACGAACGCTTCAGGTAACAAGCTCCACTAACCCAGAAGTAGATGCTCCTGGTAGCGAACTTTGCCCTGGGATGCGAGCGGAAGTCGCCCACCAGTGGCACAGTGGCAGCGGGAGGCCCCATTAGTGAAAGCACGCCTCAGGATAAGAACAGTTTCATGTTAAGAACGGACCTCCGGAATGAATTAAGTTCGTAACCAGAGGTACCACTGAACTGCAGCGTCAGCACCCACAGAATCCAGTTTCACTGCCCCTCAGCGAGGTCCTGTTACACTGAGACACAGTTCAACATCCACTTATGTCAAATATTTCTCTAGAATTAGATTAACAAGTGTGAGGACCTTGGACCAGAGAGGGGTAACCATTAGGCAGGCCCATATCATATGTACTAAAGCTACTCCAAAGTTCCAGCCTTTGTCTGCGCTTGAAATGCATTTAAGTGAAGTGGTAGGAAAGATCCTTTTAAATAGGTTATTGGGGAAGTGTTTTAATTTTTGTTTATTGCTGTTTTAAAATTGATTTTAATGTTTTTGTTATGTTCTTTTTTTAACTGTGTGATTTGCTTTGAGGTACTTGAGTGCAAGAATGCAACTAATTCATATTAATAAGAATACTACCAACTCAGGTAATGAATAAATGAGGCCCAACGGGTGGGATTCTCATTCAGATTACGAGGTTCTGAATTAATAGTAGGGTGGTTGTCCTTTGGATCTTCTGCCTGAGCCACCAAAAGGTATTGGGCTAGCCTTGTGAAGACGAAATGAACCCCAGGGCACTTAAGGAAGTCTTCCTTTCCAACAGGCCAAGAATTCCTGCTCTCACCTCCTCAAAATCTGACGCTCGTGTCGAAGGATTTCCATCTGTTCTTGACATGGCTGCCAGCTGCTGATGACCTTCCTGGAGTAACCTACACTGTTCAATGGATGTGAGCATCAGAGAAAAGAGCAATGGCTAGAACAGCCTCCCCCCAGCTTGGTGGCCCTCCAGATGTTTTGGACTACAGTTCCCACCAACTTGCTGGCTGCTGTGGCTGCTGGGAGTTGTAATTCAAAACATCTGAGGGACACCAGATTTGGAAAGGCTGGACTATAATTTCCACTTGATTTTTCTGGGATATTACTAGCACATAAGAAATTGGAGGCAGTGGGTGTGTTTATGTCTCCCAATTAAAAAATCATCTTCTAGTTTGTGCAGGATGAGCTAGGTTCACACACCTCTCAGAGAAAATGGGGGGAGGAAAGTCTCCCAGATGACCTGTTTATTGAGCATTCACACCTGATTTGTTTGCACAAAGTTTACAGGGAGGTGCTGTCATGCCCACCATTTGTTGAGTGTTCATTGCAGGGAGCTTATCCAATGTCACATGAAGTAATTGTCACCCCACACTTTCCAGAGCATTTCCCCATCACTTTCCTTACTGCAGTAAGTGTGTGTGTGTGTGTTGTCCAAGAACGCCGAATACTCATTAATTGCATGACTTGTATTTGGTGTTTTGCAATGGAATCCCATCTGCAAAAATAGCTTTGGCCTGAAGTGGCCTTTGACTTGAATACGTTGTGTAACACCAGTCACTTGTCAGAACGGCCTGGTCCATAGGTCAGGCTCAGACTGGCTTAGAAATTTACAGTGCTATTGGGTTGGGCATTCCATTTTTATCCTCGACAATATATTTCTGGGGTGAAGGGCATAGTTGCATGCACACATTAAACAAAACAGGAAACAAGTATGGCCACATTCACACCATACATTTAAAGCACTTTTGGACTACTTTAAACAGTCATGGCTTCCCTCAATGAATTATGGGGGCTGTAGTTTGTTAAGAGTGTTGAGAGTGGTTAGGGGGGCCCTATTCCCCTCACAGAGTGACAGTTCTCGGTACAATCAATCCCTCTTCACAGGGAACTCTGGGAACTGTAGTTCTGTGAGGGGAAACAGAGGTCTCCTAACAACTCTCAGCACCTTCACAAACTGCACTTCCCAGAATTCTTTGGGGGCAGCCATGGCTGTTTAAAATGACAACATAGTCCTTTAAATATATAGTGTGAATGTGGCCTATATGTGTATGTATATGTATGTTTATATTGCATATAAACCATATTTATATTCTGTAAAAAAATTGCTATGCAGGCAAGGTTATTTTGTTTCGTGACAGCTCTTCTAAATCATACGTCTATAAAGAATGGTACACTTTCTCAGATGTTTTGTTGAGCTTGTCATTTAAAAACAAAGACGATCCTTTAGGGACTGAGTATTGGCAAAGCCCCATCTAATCTCCACCCCTGGCGACAACTGGCTGCTGACTGTTCTTCAGAATTGAAATTGTCACATCCTCATGTGAATCTGAATACCAACCTGCCACTGCTGTGGCTTCTTCCTGCAGGGAGCCTTACAGACTTCAATGGGACGACTTCTTACCCTGTAGGGACATCTCTGAAACAGTCTGCAACATAACTTGCATGCCTCCAGAACTGGACAACAGATACTCAGTCCACGTGAAAGCTCAGATGAAGAATAGCTCTGGGATGGCCTCTTCCAAATGGGTGGAACTGAATAATATTGACTACACTGTTCAAAGTATGGCTGGTAGGACCCTGAGATCAAGGTGCAGAAGGCGGTTGTACTAATGCTGCCAATTGTTATTTTGTGAAATGGAAGGTTCTGCTCACAATTCTCTCCCAGAAGACCTAATAAGTGAAAGAGAGGAGGGGAACTTCTTATAAGGCCAGAGGTTCCTTTCTCTTCAGACAGCCTGGCAGATAAGGATAAAACACTAATAGGTAAAGGTAAAGGGACCCCTGACCATTAGGTCCAGTCGTGCCGATTCTGGGGTTGCGGCGCTCATCTCGCTTTATTGGCCGAGGGAGCCGGCGTACAGCTTCCGGGTCATGTGGCCAGCATGACTAAGCCGCTTCTGGCGAACCAGAGCAGCGCAAGGAAACGCCGTTTACCTTCCTGGCGGAGCGGTTCCTATTTATCTACTTGCACTTTGACGTGCTTTTGAACTGCTAGGTTGGCAGGAGCAGGGACCGAGTAATGGGAGCTCACCCCGTCGCAGGGATTTGAACCGCCGACCTTCTGATCGGCAAGTCCTAGGCTCTGTGGTTTAACCCACAGCGCCACCCACGTCCCATGTTCTTATAGTACAAATTGCAAAACAATGCGAAATAATACCTGATGGGATTAACCTTCCCCAACCTAGCACTCACTGGCAGTGAAGCAGAAAGACACGGAACTGTGTCCAAAATATCTGGAGGGCACCAGGTTGGGGAAGCTGAGATTGAGCCAATGCTGTGGTTTAGAAAGGCCCAGGTAGCTTACCTGACAGGCTCATAAATGAGCAGGAATTTTAGGACACTTCCAGACATATTATTAAAATCGTGCACTCATAATGATTTGTGCTCAGGGTGGCATTGAAGTGTCTATACGCAAACTCTCTTCCAAATACTACTTGTACCTGCAAAAGTTTCAGAGCAAGCATATTGCCTTCGTTTCCAGTCAGCACATGCCCTGTAGCTTCCTGCTGAAATCCTGTAACTTTTTATACCACGAATGTTCTGGGTCCCAGTTTTGTTGCTCTATAGCTCAAGAGTTATGTACTGGACAGTAGTAATGTGGTATCATTTAGGAAGCATTGCAGAATGACAGATAAAGCAGAATGATGTGTATTATTGCATAATTGAGATGTGGAATACATTGGCAACAACCAAGCATTTGAGGGCGGGGGTATTTACTCCTCTCTGTCTCTCTCAATATTGCCCTAACATCTGTCCAATCGTTTCCAGTGGAACTTGCTCCCCCAATTCTGCAACTGAAAAAGACTGAAAATGCTCTTAATGTGAGCATTGCGTTCTCCTACCCACCCTGTGCAGAGGCCACATTTCAAGACCTGACCTATGACTTGGAGTATGGCATCGATGGAGCAGGGAAACCAGTAAGTAGGCGGTGGATATGCAACTTCAAAATCATCTGCAGACATCCTTCTTGAAAGTCATTGTCATTTACATTTAACAATCCTTCCTCATTTCAGGGCTTGCTTAGGGAGTGCTTATTAAACTGGTATCCCACCCTTCCTTCCATTGAAAAGCCTCCTGTGTGTGGTGCAGTGGACCTCTTCAAAGTGCAGCTGCAGCAGGGAGTGCTGGTGTATACTTTAAACCAGGGGCGGGGATCCTCAGGCCTCGGGGCTGAATGTGGCCCTCCAAGCCTCTCTCTATGGCCCTTGGTACTCTCCCCAGGCCACACCCCCCTCACTGGCCCTGCCTTGCACCCCAGCTGTTTTTTGCCTGGCTTGAAATCGTTCTTGGACCATAGTAATGCCTCTTGATGGACAAGGAATGGGCAAGTCTGTCAATTTCAATTCCACTCAGTTTCTCATTTTTCCCAACCTTAAGTTCAGTTCTCTGCATTTCTGAAGCAATTTATCCCCTCAATTGTTTTTAAATTCTCATGAGAATTTGTCAGTATTTTAGTGCACGTTTCTCCTGTTAACCACATTTTGCTTCCCGACCTCTACCCCGGTCCCGACGTACCAAGCCTGGACTCTGACTGCCTGTAACCCAGACCATGACACCTTCCCCCTTAGGCAAAAGATAAGCAGAAAAAAGAGAAAGGAGTCTCTTACCAGTTAGAAACTTTAATGATCAGAGTGAGAGAACAAAGAATACATTCCTTGGAATGAAGGTGCTCCCAATTAAGGGTACCACCCACTTCCTCCCTAGTCACCCACATCACTACCGCGTCTTGCAACCTGAGCTCGCAACCACTGTGCTTTCTTATCTGTTCTTCTTGACCTTGGGCTGAGCAGATGAATGCTTTCAAGCGACAGTGAGTCTGTTAACTCTCTCTCTCCCAGTTCTTCTCCTCCTAGCTGTTCCCCATCCAGTACAGTGGTACCTCGGGTTACATACGCTTCAGGTTACATAAGCTTCAGGTTACAGACTCCACTAACCCAGAAATAATGCTTCAGGTTAAGAACTTTGCTTCAGGATAAGAACACAAATCGGGCTCCGGCAGCGCAGCGGGAGGCCCCATTCGCTAAAGTGGTGCTTCAGGTTAAGAACAGACCTCCGGAACGAATTAAGTACTTAACCCGAGGTACCACTGTATTTCTCAGCTTCTGCCTTCTGAACTATGCCCCTCTGCAAACTACTGTTTTAAATCTATGCTGTCCCCCTGCTCCTGGGAAGATTCAGGATCCTGATCAGGAGCAGGGGGAGGGGAAGGCTCCCCCCATTCCTCCTCAGTGCAGCCCTCCTCAGCACGGTCCCTGACACTGTCGATTTCAACCCCTTTGCTTTTCTTATCTGCCAGAGGAACTACATGGAGATGAAGAATGTTCTGGCCTTCGACACGACACACTGGAGCAGTGGCAGATACTGCTTCCGTGCCCGTGCCGTCGTGAGTGAAAAATGGAGCAACTACTCAAAACTAGTTTGCACTCTCTTGCATGAAAAAGGTACAGGGAAGGAGGAAACGGGGGTGCCTGGGTGCCTGTGCGAAGACTGTACTGTCCATTTTGTATACTTGCCCTGATCCAGCACGTGCAGGACAGGCTTGTGCACATGCAGTTTAGATGGGTGCAAATGGATGTTTGAAGTTGCGTTGTGATCACACAGCTAAAGCAGATAGCTTTGCCTCTTTATGTAGATGGGAACAGATCCCTGTGGCCTCTTATTGAGTAGCCCCCACATTCCAGGAATATATCCAGAGACATTGTGTGCCAAGGAAGCTTTGTTTGATCAGTAATAATAATAATAATAATTTATTTATACCCCGCCCATCTGGCCAGCCACTTTGGGCGGCTTCCAACTGAATATTAAAAACAATACAGCATCCGACATTAAAAACTTCCCTAAACAGGACCGCCTTCAGTTGTCTTTTAAAAGTAAAATAGTTTTTTATCTCTTTGACATCTGCTGGCAGGGCGTTCTACAGGGCAGGCGCCACTACCGAGAAGGCCCTCTGCCTGCTTCCCTGGTTCAGTGAAAATTTCATTCTGTCTGTGATAAACAACAAAAAACACCACTTTTCATTAAGAGACCAGGAAGAACAGAACAATAAAACAGATTGAAGTGGAGAAAGGGGAAGAACTTACCCCAAATACAGTATTAACTGCTTCGCTGTTTGCTTTCTTCTGCAGCAGAAAACTGGGTCTTTGTTGCTGTTCCATTGCTATTCATGCTCCCTGCTGGTGCCTTTATTGTCTTCTGCTGCTACAAAAAGATGAATAATCAAATCAAGATGCCTCAAGCTTTGGTATGGGATGATTATTTGTTTGTTTGTTTGTTTGTTTGTTTGTTTGTTTAATTATTTTATTTAATAGCTTTCCACACAAAAGTGACCCAAAGCCACTTACAAAAAACAAAACACTAAACTCAAGTATAACAAACTGCTGATAAAAATCTAAAAACACAGCTATACAAATAAAAAAACAAGTCTTCCACTAAAAGGGCACAAATACCTGAAGCCCTTCAATTCAAGAGCCAAAAGCCCTGGGAAAAAGGGAAGTTTTTGCCTGGCACTTAAAAATGGATGAAGGTGGTGCCAACGTGGGGAGGGCATTCCAGAAGTGGGGAGCCACCATGGAAAAGGCCCTTTCTTGTACTGCCACCCTCTGGACCGACCATTGATGATGACTGTCAGGTTCTGGATTGGTTCATGTGGGTTCATCTGGGGTTGCGGCGCTCATCTCTTTTATTGGCCGAAGGAGCTGGCGTACAGCTTCCAGGTCATGTGGCCAGCATGCCTAAGCCGCTTCTGGTGAACCAGAGCAGCACACGGAAATACCGTTTACCTTCCCGCCGGAGTGGTACCTATTTATCTACTTGCACTTTGACGTGCTTTCGAACTGCTAGGTTGGCAGGAGCAGGGACCGAGCAACGAGAGCTCACCCCGTCGCGGGGATTCGAACCGCTGACCGTCTGATCGGTAAGCCCTAGGCTCTGTGCTTTAACCCACAGCGCCACCCGCGTCCCTGACTGTGGAGGCAGCCCTACAAATAACACATTGAAGTAACCCAACCTAGAGATTACCAGATTGTAGACAACAGAAGCTAGGCTGCCCCTGTCCAGATAGGGGTGCAACTGGGCCACCAGTTGAAGCTCATGAAAGGTGCTCCATGTCACCAAGGCCAATTGAGCCTCAAGCAACCGTAATGGATCCATTAGTACCCCCAAGCTACATAACTCCACTCAAAGCAGGCTGCATCCCATCCATTTGATCTAGGGCCCCCCCACACCAACAGTGCCTCGGCCTTGTCAGGATTAAGCTTTCGTTGATTGGATCTCATCCAGACATTTACCAAGACAACACATCAATCTTGCACATCTGCTGCCACGCTCGCAGATGTCAAAGAGAAGCAGAGCTGTGTGCCACCCACATTTTGCTCACATCGTGCTCCAAAATCCTGGATGACCTCAGTCGGGGTTTTTGTGTAGATGTTGAAGAACAGGAGGAGGAAGGTAGATTACTTCCCTGTTCTGTGGTTTTTATCAAATGGCAAGGTTCTTTCCTCTTGCCAGAGACATGAACCTGACTGAACTTCTGCATTTGAAACCAAGGACTGAGACACCATGTATACGGAACAGATAGTGCTGCTTTATACAATGGTACCTTGGTTCTCAAATGCCTTGATACTCAAACAACTTGGAGCCCAAATGCTGCAAACCCAGAATTATGTGTTCTGGTTTGCAAACTTTTTCCGGAAGCCTAACGTGCTCCGTTTTGAGAGTTGCGCTTCCGATTTGAGTGCCACACTTCCGTTTTGAGTGTTACGCTCAGGTATGTCTGTTTTTCCTATTTATTTTGTGTTTTGTTTTTGAGGCTTTTTTGTTTGTTTTTGCGACTGTGTGGAACCCAGTTCAGCTACTGACTGACTGATTGTGTGGCTGCAGTACATTGTTTATGGCTTTCATTTTATGGATCAATGGTCTCGTTAGATAGTAAAATTCATGTTGAATTGCTGTTTTAGGGGTTGTTTTTAAAAGTCTGGAACAGATTGATCCATTTTGCATTACTTTCTATGGGAAAGCAAGCCTTGGTTTTGGAATGGACTTCCAGAATGGATTAAGTTTGAGAACCAAGATACCACTGTACTAAGCCAGACACACTTTTGCTCTATGTGACAGTGTTGCTACTACCTACGGCTCCCTAATATTTGCAATTTTACTCACACTCCCCCCTAACACATTACTATTTTTGGTCGGAGAATGGCATTTCAAAATGCAGAGAAGTGTGAATTTAAAATTTATCTAGGAAGTGCAAACCAGGTAGGTTTGCATTAAAATGTGAACAGAAGCTAATTTCTCCCCCATCCCGAAAACCTCCTTAGCTATTGTCCATTCGCATAATCAGTCCTAGTTTAAAGTCGTATGTCATGGTGACTTCAAGATGAAATGTTGACATATTTTAATATATTTTGCTGTTCATTTTAATTATTTTTTAAAAGGTTTTTAATTCTGTTTAACTGTTTTTACGGATAATTTAAATACTTCCTGTTAACTGCTTAGAGGGTTTTTTGTTTTTGCAGTCAAGGAGTGTATAAGTAACTAAGGAAATAGATAAATGTTATATCCAGAATTAAAAATATCTAGCCATATGCCTCTAAAATGGTCAACCACATTCTTTCTCCCTAATTAGGATTTTTCCAAAGGCCCAACAAAGTTGCTGTTGATTGGTGAAAGGGAAGCAATCAAGTTGGATCCCATCACGTGTACAGCAGCACTTGTGGAATCAGGAACGAGGAACAGGACTGGCTCCCAGAAACACTCAGCACTGAGTCCTTCTGTGCCATCAGAAGAAAGTGAGGAAGATGAGGAAGATGACGATGACGATAGTGGAAGCTCCATACCCTACACGGAAGTGCTTCGATTCCAGAAGAAAAGCTTGAACTGCCAAATGGCCAGCATGGGCCTGGAAGCACCTCTGCCATCTTCCGGCTATGGAAGTTCTCAGTCAGGTTTGCCAGATTTAACGGTGCCAGGGGTCCCTGCTTCAACAGAGTGGGTGACAGGGGAGTCTTCTTCTGGGTTCCAAGAGAACGAGGGGACCTCAAGTTCTGAGAGTTCCTCTGTGGAGGAATCCCTTGGGTTTCCAGTTGGCTTTCCAACTGCTGGAGGAAAAGGATGGGATGAAGATATAGACTTCTCGTCAGTATTGATAGAAGGTTCTGGCATTGACCTTTCCACTGGGAAGCAATTCACACCTGTGAGAGGTCATCTTGAAGAAAACTGTTCAAGCCTGGAGGACTTGAAGATACCCCTCTTTGGGATGCTGGGCAACCAGGACTCCTGTGGGTTCCATTTTGAGGAGCAGTTTATAGACGAAAGAGGTTCTGAAAAGGACTCCAGTGGTTGTGGAAGTCTCGTGGATGAAATACCTCTTCTGGACGTGTCTTGCATGGGAGCCTTAGACCCTGGGCTGTTTGGAGAAAACAGAGACTTGGAATCGGGCCGTACTCCAGAACCCAAATTCCATGGGTATCGGCCGAGGCACACACATTATATTGCAAGAACCTGATTTGGATGCCCTGAAATGGATTTCCCTAGTCATAGAATCATAGGATCACAGCCGTTTCACCAGTACCAGGGTGGTGAACTTTGCACTGAAAGATCTGGATTCTACAATAGGGAAGTTAACCATTATACAGAATCCAATTCAGTCCAAGCTCATGTTGTTTTCTAAACCCCCATCCCATAATGAACAAGGTGTGGGAAGAGAAAGGTGTCTCCTGCTTCAGAATTTTAGCCCCATGCTGTAGCAAAAGCTTTGATTCCAGGGGGCAGCTCAGCAGTCACAAAGAAAGCCAGGAGAATAAATGTGTTAATTTACAGTGCAATCCTATATATGCTCACTTGGAACTATGTCATGGGCACAGGGTGGAACTGTCGATACAATAAATAGATCTACATCTAAATTCCATTGTTGGAACAAAAAAAATATCCTCTCTGCTGAGCACAAGAGGCCTTCTGAAGTCCCAAGCTGTTGTAAGTGTTCTAAATGCATTTGTTAATTTATATTGTTAATATATTGTTAGATGTGCGTACATACCTCATATATTTATCAATCTGGTGCCCCAGATATTTTGGAAAGTTCCCATTTAGGCTACAATTCCCATCAGCCCCAGCCAGGGTTGTGTTGTCGGGGCCACTGGCAGTTGTGAACCAAAACATTTGCAAGGCAACAGGTTGGCAAAGACTCTTGCGCAGAGTTTACCATGCACTGTCACCCTCTGGTGGTGACAGCCGGCCCTACAGGCTGCTGAATCTTGTGAACCTTGCGTTGAGGCTGGCAGCTAGCTTTGCCAAGAAGCTTTGCTCTGAAGGTACGACGGTCCAAACCAAAAAATCCAGCCATTGTTCTCTCTGACAACCTCGTCTCCTATCCTCTTCCACATTACCTGAAGCAGGTTAGCTATTGGGATGAGGATAATGTGTGGGAGGTTCCTGGAGGGAAGGCTCTTTTCCCTTCCATCTTTCTCTCTCCAGCCCCAGCTCTTTAAAAGGAGGTGGAGGGAGAGAGGAGGTTGGTAAATGGAGGTCAAGATAGCAGTCCTCAAGTGGGCGTGTTTGATCTGGAGTCTTCCAGGCGTTAATGCCTCTTTGGATAGATAGAAAGTTTTATTTGGGTTTTCACAGTATTATAATAAAAGCCATACAGCCTTCTGCTCTCTTCCCTGTTCCTTCCTTTCCTCGCACCTTGTTGTTGTTACAGCCTTTTTGCTTCTGATGTGCAGTTGTTTTGACATGTTTATACAGTGTTGGGGCTCACATGCTCAGATAAGGGCTAGGAAAAACCGCTCTCCTTGAGCCCCAGATTAAGATCCGTTAACCGGAGACCTTTCCATTACTGTGTTGTGCCACATTTCGAGACATGAATATTATGTTCAAGGACATTGGCTAGTTCTTTGCAATGATTCTATTATTCCTCCAGAGAAAACGAACCTACCTCGCCCAAAGCTGCTTCCCACCTTCCTTTTTATTGCCTAGCTAAGTGTGCTTGAAACCACCATGCACACCCACCCTTGGTAACACTTTGGGTAATTCAAACAGTATTTTCTAAAGGAAGTTTTACTGTGACAGAGTCTGACACATGCACACATTTGAAGTGTAACCTTGCACACTCTTCTCACTTGATTTCTTCAGGCAGGAGAAGTGGTTCCTTTCCATGCATATTGACAGGTGGTATTTCTCCTTAGAATGAAAAATACGGTTGAGGAATCACCAGGTTGGAAACTGAGACTTCCAGGTATAGGGCCATATTCAATAAATAATAACAACTGGCAACCCTATCAATAAAATGGCAAGTGTGTCACTGTATGTGTATAATGTTGAATTGTATTGTTATTTGCATTGCTAAATAATGTATGTTTTTATAGCCATAAATAGGCTACAAATAAACTCTTACAGGGGGAAAATATTTTATTCAAAACTTTGTGTGTGTTTTTCAATCGGTGAAAAGGGGAGATACTTGAACATGTTTCTGTGGAACACAGGAGTGACGAGAACAACCAAGTTCACTTTGAAATAGGGCTGAGCCAAACATTTTGTTAAGAACTTTCAGCTTGAAATGCAGGAGAGGCTCAGGGTGTGTATGTGACATCTTCGTACAGAACGAAACTCACCAATACCCCAGCTCACCTTTTCTGCTGCTGGTGCCAATATATTTTTCATAAGCCTGACAGTGATGGTGATAAAGCTGCCAGGGGTGCCAGCAAGGAATATTTTTTACTGAACAGGACCCAGAGCAGGGCAGGGAAATCTCAGGCTAACTCCACTCTCAGCATCCTTACCAAACTACAGTTCCCAGGATTCTTTGAGGGAAGCCATGGCTGTTAAAGTGGTATGTTGGTGCTTTAAATGTATGGTGTGAATGTGGCCTGGGGGTCACTGGGAGCTTTTCAAGGTTTCCTTGATGAGAAGATCCATAATGCTTTTCCAAATGCACAGCTTTCCCCATTGCTATAAGCAATGGCTTCCCACTGCACCCAAAGAAGAGTGTACTAGGGCCCACCCCCAATTCACACAGGACGACAAGGGGACCTAACAGGCTGGGTCTGCCCTGCATATGACTGAGGTCTACCTGTTACATATATGGAGAAGGGGTGAGGAGCCTGCGGCTTACCAGAGGCTCCTGGGCTACAACTCCCTTTGTCCCTGGCCACAGCGGCTGGGGCTGATGGGGTCTGGAGTCCAACAACAGCCTCTGGAGAGCCAGACCTTCCTCACCCCTGAGGTAGAAATTTTAGGACATTGGTTCCCAAACTTTTTCAGGCTACACCCTCCCCTCTGGTTCCATAAACTCATCCTCTGTGCCCCTTTAAAGAACATTCAGCATAGCAGTTTGCACAACCCCCTAAGGAAGATAAATAATAAAATCCAGAACAGTAACAATTAATTGCACATTTATTCAAAACCCAGTTAAAACCATTTAGTTCAATTGATTCAACAAAACTGATCAACTTGACCCTCTGGTGCATGCTTTTCAGAGCCTGGTGTGCCCCTCCAGCACCCCCTGCCACCCTCTTGCCTCTTAGTGCCCCCCTTGGTAATCCCACCATCCCCCAGGGGGCAGTAACGTCCACTTTAGGAACCACTGTTTCAGACAAATGTAATCTGCCGCAACCTAACAGTGGAGACTGGTATTGAATCAGCATTGCAAGAGAACTTAAGATGCATCCCTGTGAGAAAAGGAATCTGATTTGCATATTGGAGCTTCCTTATATTTTCCAGTTGCACAAGTTGTAATAGGTAATTAGTGTATAAAATGCATATATTCATTAACATGCAAATATGCATTAGATCAGGGAATATTGCTTTGCAAAAAGGTCTGTGCTAGGCCACTGTGTGAACAGGGTGGTGGACGAGTCGGGCCAATGATCCAGAAGTACGTAAGGGTCTTATTATGCTCTTACGTGTGCAACAAAAACTTGATGGCTGCTTTTCTACGAGTCTGTCTAGGCCGGGGATGGAGAAAAGAAAGACATTTTTCGCTTTAGCTCTTCAGTGCTGGGCCATGTCCTCTCCCTCCCCACCGGCCAGGCAGCCATTTTGTGACATTTGGCTACACCACTTTCTCAATATTCCCATCTGAAATCAATATTAGGGTCCTCCAGACAGAAAAGGAGAATTGCTATCCAATTCTGTGGCTGCCATAGTTCCTTATTCTCTGGACCTTAGAAAAAAGTTAGCTGTTTGCCAGGGCAAAGTGCGGGAAAGAGGAAATGAGCCCACATGACACGTAATGATAGTGTTTAGACAAAGCAAAAGTGGTAAAATGAATTTCCACCACATTCTCACGCGTGTAGAACCTGAAAGCGGAAAGGGTCTGTGAACTGAATGTGCCCTCTGAAATTTTCTTAGTGCTGGAAAAATTCTTCCAAGTGAGTTGAAGGGCAGGTACATCTTTTAACAGAGACAGGCAACTGTTGTCACAAGAAGGCAGTCACTGTGTCAAGTCCAAAAAGAGGCCGTTGATGATGAGCAGCTGTATATATTAACTAACAAACCTGTTGGGCAGTTTCATTTGTCAAGGAGGTGGATGTGGCAGCTCCTTGCTCTAGGAAGTACAAATGAGTGATAACCTCTCTATATACACACGTATATCACACGCAGACAAGCAGGTTACTCACCACTGTAATGTCTGTGAGTAGATTGCCTTCAGCAACCAAGTAACCTCTCCAGTCTAGTGAAGCCTGTTGGAAAGCACTCCACATGACCTGACAATCAGCTCTTAGTGGGGTCTTCTGGAAAGCTTTACTCAGGTCTTTGCTGGCACCACCAGTCAGCTGATCCCTGCAATCCCCTTTTGGCTGAACCAGGTCTTTACCTGCATCACACCAAAAGTCAGATATGACATCAGTTGTAGGGCAAGTGGGCGTGGTGTGGATAAAATGGCCAGATCTGGAAGTTTGGTGGGCCTGATAGGACCTGCAGACTGGAGGTTCCCTACCCCTGGTGAAGGGTCTGTTTGGGGGCATAAGTTGACTACCTATGCATCACCAAAAACAAGAAAATGCACCAATGAAACAAAGGCAAAAGAGGACACAGATTTGCACGAAACTTGTACATGCTAATTTATATGCATAGATGCAAATCAAAAACAATTACTATAAACAGAAATAGTAGAGAAGGCTAGCTGAATCTGGGACCTTCACTGTGCAAAGCAGTTGCTCTACCACTGGGCTTTGGCCCTTCTTTGAAATCCCATTTGCCATAAAACATAAAACAGGGATTCTCACTCGCACTTCCATCACTGCGAGTCCATCTAAATCCCACTTTGTGATAGATTCATGGCAATGTCAGTTCTGCCCCTCTGAGCAACCTGCTCTCTCCCTGCAAACCACTTAACAACCTTTTTCGCATCCAAACAAAACTGAGCCCTTTTCCATTTGCTCCTCTTTGCCATGCGGAAGGCAAGGCGCCCTCCAGAACTGGGACGGGGAACCTGTGGCCCTACAGATGTTGCTAGACTCCCAGCAGCCTCAACCAGCATCAGCATCCATGATCAGGGATGCTGGGGGTTGTAGCCCAGTGGTGAGGAACCTCTGACCCACAGACCTAATTTGAGGCTGTTTTCCCAAAGCCATGCCCACCTGCCCTACACCGATGTCATCAGGTGCAAGGCAGGTACAGCCACTGCTCCCTGCCCAGAGAAGGGTTTGCAGGCACTGCTGATAAACAAAGCTCTATTCCTTTGCCTGCACAGTTTGAATCCAAACCATAAAGGCAAAGGAAAATGCTTCACCTGATACGGTGACATCAGTTAATTGACAGGGGTGGCCCCACCCACCTGCCAATATGGCCCATGGTCATTGGAGAGGGCAAGATTCAGCCTGTTGCCTGCATTCACTTCTCCACCCCATTGTAGCCCAACAATATCTGGAGGGAACAAAGTCTAGAGACAAGCCCCACCTTTTAAATAATATCCAATGCGTATGCAACAACGGCAGCAAGGATACTGATCGCCAAGAACTGGAAAACTCAAGATTTACCCACTCTGGAAGAATGGCAGATGCAGCTGATGGACTATATGCAATTAGCTGAGATGACTGGCAGAATCCGAGACCTGGGAGAAGAGAGGGTTGAAGAAGACTGGAAGAAATTCAAGATTTACTTACAAAAGTACTGTAATTTGACTGAATGTTAACAAGGACGTCAGAGTAGAAATAATTGTCTACCACTAAACTAGATTTGAGTTCAACTATAAGGGAAATAAGGAAAGTATATATTTCTTTTAAGAGAAAGGAAGAGACTGTATTTTAATGATTGAATCTAAGACTATGAACAAAATGATAATTTGCTTGGAAACAATTTCATAATGATGCAAGTGGGTGCGGGAGACGTGAGGGAGTCCAAAGTAGTAATGAAAAGATGTTAAACCTTAATAAAAATTTATATATATAAAAAAATAATAATATCCAATGCACATATAAAGTGCATGACTTCCTCTCAAATATCCTTGGGAATTGTAGCTCTGCCAGGAGCAAACTACAGTTCTCTGGGAAGTCATGTGCTCTTAGTAATAATAATAAAAATTTATTATTTGTACCCCGCCCATCTGGCTGGGTTTCCCCAGCCACTCTGGGCGGCTTCTACAAAGACCAAAAATACACTAAGATGTCACACATTAAAAACTTCCCTGAATAGGGCTGCCTTCAGATGTCTTCTGAATGTCAGGTAGTTTTTTATCTCTTTGACATCTGATGGGAGGGCGTTCCACAGGGTGGGTGCCACTACCGAGAAGGCCCTCTGCCTGGTTCCCTGTAACTTTGCTTCTCGCAATGAGGGAACTGCCAGAAGGCCCTCGGCGTTGGACCTCCGCGTCCGGGCAGAACGATGGGGGTGGAGACGCTCCTTCAGGTATGCATTGTGTACTGGATGCAAGTATTGCGTGTATTGGATGCGCTTCAAAAGTATGGTGTGGACCAGATGCAAGTTGTTTTAGGATAATATAAGTGTTCAGAGTATGTAGCTTTCAAACAAGAACTTACATTTTATTTAATATTATTTATTTTACTTTATAACTCAGCTCACCTCAGGCTTAGGAATGCATGGATGTTGCTTTTTAAAAAAGCAAACCAAAGTAAAAGGCTGTTTCAAAACGACATCCTGACACTGTCTTCCCTTGTGCAGGCTTTTCAAAAGGGTTTTTTTTTTATTTTCACCAGTGTGACAGCAGCTTGCGCGACAAGAATTGCAGAAGTTCCGTAGCCACAGGCTGAGGTGCGGAGCCCTGTTTCTGCTGGTTGAGGTAATAGTAAATGAAGAAGAAAAAGGCGACTAGACCAGAAAAACCAGTTCCTGACTTCTCGTGAGGAATGTCAGCAGGAAGTCCCTTATCAGGAAATATGCTTGGCTTGGCTTCAGACTGCTGGATGCTCTGATTCCTCTGGCACTTAAGCAAAGACGAAGTCTCCGACGAAGCTCGCTCGATTCCATGTGCTGCAGTGGGGACAGCGTTACCGTATTATCTTTTCAGCCTAGGCAGACAGGGTAGTCCAGGATCACCAGCCTGGAGCCTTCCCAAATTTATTCAGCCAGCGTTGAGGACAGCTAGCCCCATTCCACGACTCTTTGTGCCGTGCTATTAATGAAGGAACTTCTCATCTTCTGGGCCCTGTGCTCCCTAGTGGGTAAGTAACCAGCCTTTGACTCCTCTTTATTAAAGCCTCTCTTCATGACTTCTGAATCTCTTTAAGCTGTAGTGAGAGTTTGCCAAGCAGGCAAATGTGATCTCCCATTAGCTTTGTTTCGAGCTTACGCCCTGGAGTGGCATTGTCATAGCTTCACTTGTTTCAACTGTCAAGCAGGTAAAAACAGCGTTCCTCTATAGCAACTGGGGCCAGTGGCAGACCTGGGGTCTCAAAATTCAGCAGTGCCTTGTGTGACGCCAAAATTCAGCGCCCCCCCCACCTCTTGCCTTCCATTCTACAGCATAGTTGCAGCATCTCCTGCTGCGCCCCCGAGGCTCTGAGACCAAGCAAGTCTCACTCCCCTCTATCTACCGCTGACTGGGGCTGCCTATCTTATTTCTCTCTCTCTCCCCCTCCTTTTATTTTCTTTATTTCTATTGTCCTTTTCTCTTCTTTTCTATTCCAAATTTTATTGTATTATGGAAATTTTTAAAATAAAAAAATCTTACTAATCTTAACTTTATACGGGTTTAAAGGTATGGTATGTACTAAGCCTAGGATTTCAGTCCTAAAGAGGAAAGTTTTCCTCTCAATAGATAGGTGGTCTCCAACCTATCTGGGGCAGTGGTGTGGGGGGGAAAGCAAAACAGAAAGCTGAAATGAAATCAAAGTATTTCCTAGGTCTTTTCACTACACAGTCAAAGCAGGAGAGTCCAAGCTGGGCGTTGCGAAGAGTTGTTTTTCCTTTACCCTCCATGGGAGGTTTTGCCCTTTGAATAGGGAGAGATGTGGGCTGGACTCTAATTCTCATCCTTATTGCAATTTGCTGCTTGTGAGACTCTGACGGTGTACACAACACACTTTTAAAGCAAACACACAACCGAGAATCCAGGGAATAGAAGCTGGACTTGTTGAGAGAGTGGGCTTTGAGGAGGTCCTCTTGCCCATGGGAACTGCATAACCTGGAGTCAACACCAGGGATGCCAATTTGAATAAAATATTTGGGGTAAGCCCTGCCCCACATAATCAATCACAAGACATGGTACACGCACACCATTAGAATGACAATGCTCATCCACTTTGGGGGCCCCAGACCCCTAGGAGTTGACTCCTACAGCCAACACCCAGCACGGCAGTTTGCATCGCTGCCGTGAGGCGAGGGTAATGAGGTAGGGGAAATCCCAGCTGCATATTTTTTACTTCTACAATTCTAAAAAAACAACTGTAAACTTTTTAAACAATGTGGGTCTGTATTTCCTGATCGCTGTTGCCAAAACACTGCTCAGCTGAGAGTGCTTGACAGGTTTAAGGCAATAGCCGGCTCCCCACCTGAAACCGTTGTTTGTTTGTTTGTTTGTGGGGCGGAGAGCCCATTTCTGCCCAAGGCAGCCTTTTGAAGGGCCACATGCAAGTGGTGGGCGGGGCTAGAGGCAAAAGTGAGCCAAGCAATGAATATAAATGATACCTTTGTACAGCAAGCTAGTTTCTACGCACATATCTCTCCCTATCCTCCACCTACTCCAAGGAAACTTTCCAGTGAGGCAAAAACCCTCAAGGAGGGGGCAAAGCAAGGCCTGAGAGGGCCAGGTAAAGTGGTATGGAGTCCCCACTGGCCTGAGTTTTATTGCATTTCAACACCACCCTTCCACCTACAAAATCCCAGACCAATGTACAGCAATACTGCAACAAAAAGCAGCAAATAAAATTCTCTAAAATAGGGGTTCTCAAACTGAGGGGAATTTCGTTCTGCATTTGTTCTGTGCTCCCACTGCCGGTTTGGGAAGTGGTGCACACATGACATTAGCCACAAACATTAAGGTCGGTAATAAATGTTATCATTATCCATATCTATCCTGTCATTTCTTATGAAATACTGTATGGGGAAAAAATAGAGATGGGGAATAAATTTGATTCAGTTCACATTGATAGCTGATTCTATGAAATTTGCATTTTCCTAAAACAATATGAGAACTAAAACAGGGTAGTTCGTTGAAATTCGCAAATATCAGAATTTTGCAATACAGTTCTCCAACCACAGATGGTTTATAAATATATATTAAGGGAAACTTTGCAAAAAAAACCCCCCTCAATATATTAGTTAAAATAATATACTAGATGCATTATATTGTGAGGAATATATTGTTAGTTAAAACTGCATGGAAAAATATATCTGTCAGAGCTGCCCGAGGTCCCAGCTCACAAAGGACCAACGCCAGTGCGTTACTATTTACAAAAGTCTTTATTGAAGTTCAGTTTCGATTTCAAAGCCGCGGCGCGCAGCTCTACGTCTCAAACTCTAGACTGCTGAAGCTCCGTCTGAATCTCCTCCCCCCAGACACCAGTTTAAGACTCTAGCCTTGCTCCACCTCTTCCTTTGCTCTCTTCTCCTCTGGGCCCGCCTGTCCGCTGGGGTCTCGCCTCTTCTAGACTCTTCTGACGCTGAGTCCCCTGAGTCTTCCCCCTCCCTCCGGCGGGCTTTAGGACCTGGTTCCCAATCCGGGTTTCCTGCTGTGCCGCGCGCCTGTACATTCGAACTTGGCGCGCGCGCCCAGCCGGCCACCTTCCTCCTGACCGTTACACTGCTCCTGTCACTGCTTCCCCCTTCGGGGAGGCTAGCTGCACCTGACTCCCCCTCCGTTCCCTCACTCTGCGATGGAGGCGTGGCCAACCCTGACTTATCTTCTCTCCCTGCTGGAGGAGAAGCTGGCCCTGATACATGTGACTCTTCCCCCTCACTACGCTCTGGTGGAGGAGCTGGTCCTGATCTCCCGCTGCTGCTTTGGGAGTCCCCGCTGGCCCCTTGCTTCTGGTGTGTCCCCCCTGGGACCCCCCCTTGCCCTGGCCATCGGCGCCCCCCTCTGGGAATCTTCTGATTCGCTGGAGAGACTCATGGAATCTCTCGGGCCACTTTCATACTCCCCTACGCTGCCCTCAGATTCTTCCCCTTCACTCTCCATTTCCTCTCTCCCCTGTGCCTCTGCTCCTGAGCCCCTGACAATATCTATTTGCAGAATTACACGTAAACATACTGGAGAATTTTCATGTGGATTTTTGACCCCCCAAAAAATCCACCATTGTTGAAAAAATGTAGAAAACTGTATTTAAATTTTGAGAAATGAGAAACTGAGAGAGCCAAAATGGATGGATCCTTTCACCCCTTGTTTCAATGTGTCGTTGTCCCTACCACCACCACGTACAACCAGCTTTAGTCTGAATTGAGAAAAAGAATGACCCTAGTTGCCTTTTAAGTTGATAAGATATACACAGCCTAAGTACAGAGACTGCACTTTCTACGGTTAACCTCTAATAATCTTTCCCCTTCATTGTAGGGAATTCGCTAGCAGAGAGATCACCACTCATTCAACAACCAATCTTTTCGTCCACAAACTTTGAAAATATCTTCACTTGGAAGAGCTGGGGGGAGCCACTTTCAGGCACGGTGTACGATGTGCAGTATAAGAAGTAAGAGGACTATTCCTTCTCCTTACTTGGGGTGACTGTTATTCTTTGAACCCACAGATATTTCAGATAGGGAGAAAAATACTTTGCTGTAGAAATAGCATTGTGTCAGAAACAGACCCCGGCCCAGCCCAAGACATTTTGCTGCCCAGGGCAACAGGCAAGATGACGTGTCCTCCCCATTCTAGAAACAGAAGCCAATTGGACTTTTCAGTACTGTCAATGGGACAGCGTCCTATGCCACATTTGATGACAGCAAGTACATATGGAGAAACACAGCTCTATCCTGTAAGAGAAGGGAACAGTTGGGGGGGGGGGCTTAGAAGGGAACACCCCCAATATCTACCATATGGAACACTCCCAGTATCTACCATCTGAAATGATAAACTTATTCTGCCTAATGGTTGAGGTGGCTCTGGATACGGCCATATTTTGAGGCTGTTGTGTAACTTTAGGTTCTCACTAATGGGCGCTGACAGTCCCAATTATTACATTTATAAGGAGCTCAATGTGATCCTATCCATTTTATCTCCAAAGTAAGCATATTAGGCTGAAAGGCTGTAACTGGCCCAAGTTCACACAGAGAGCTTGATAACTGAATCACTGGCAGAGGAAGAGGAATGCGGGGGGAGCGCACCGCCCCCAGCAGCGCGATCCCAGCAGGGTGCCATCGCGGCTGCCCCCCTGCCCACGCAGGGCATCACGCCCCTGTAGGTGGTGTGCCCCGCCCCCAGGATGCGCACCAGCCCCGCCCCCACCTGCTCTTCGCCCCGCAGTGCCGGAGCACAAAGCTCTGCCACTGAACTGAGTATGGGTGTGGACCCCTGTCTCCAGCGCTCCAACCACTGGTTGCCTTGTACCAGTATCGCAATGTGAATACTCCCAGTGCAAGGAATTCAGGTCACACCTAAGTGGCAGGGTGCAGAAGTAGTTTTGCCATTTGGAATGCAACTGGCAAATGAGAGGCAGCCTTGTGGAGCTGCAATGCCACTGTAGCTGTGGGAGAAACTGGTGCTGCTTGCAAGATGTGCTTGCTTCCCCTTGCTCAGCATACGTGCGTGTAAGCAAACATGTACACACATTCACCAACCTGTTTTCCATGGATTTATGCACGGTGTTTAGTGGTCCTGACAAAGGACTCAGCTATATTAGAAAACCAACAGTGTTTTAAATGTGTTATAAACATGTAACACCAGATGCTGCTGTAGAGCAAAAAACTTTGTCTATGCAATTTTACATAGAGTTTTTTCTTTTGTTATAACGACTGAATTCATGGCTTATTTATAGTGGTCCCCCCCCCCCCCGTGTGTAGATTCAGCCCCAGTCAAGTGCTCTTGCATAGAGCACTTGGGCATTATCTGTTTTGTTGGTTTGTTAAAACCCAACTAATTCTACATTATATTTCTGTAATATATATATTATGAACAGTGGTACTTTGGTTTACAACCATAATCCATACCGGAGGTCTGTTTGTAAACCAAAACAGGTTGTAACCCAAGGCGCACTTTCGCCAATGGGGCCTCAAAAATTTTTTTGTCCATAATCCAAAAACAATGGGTTGTAATAATAATTTTTAAAAAGGTTGCAAACCGGGACACGCACTTCCGGGTTTGACGTGTTTGTAATCTAAAACGTATGCAAACCAAGGTACCAATGTACTACATTTCTGCAACATAATTGTATAAGTATTAATGCAAAGTGCCCTTTTATACACATTGTTGTAGGTATCTGTTTATGTGCTGGTAACTTTAGGAAACTTGGGGTATACATATATGTGCATAAAATGCATATTATAATAATGCATAAAATATGCAAGAATTATTCCTATTCTGGCAGAACAGATAAAAAAGAGCTCTCTTTTCATCATGCAGGCCCATGACACAGTCCATTTCATGCTGTTGCACAAGTAGACCCAACCTGAATGTTTTCCAATAACTGTAAAATGAGCAAAGACATATCTAACTCAGATGACTGGGTAGGGGTGGCGTGTAAACACATCCTCTTGATGACAGCTTTCACCCAATTTGCTTCCATCACATTGCTGAGATAGCTGCTGTCCCCCTGAACTGCATCGTACTTTAGATTTTCCTCTGTTGCACAAGCTGGAGAACTTGGCACCCAGACACTTTTCTCCTTTGATCTTTCCAGTAAACATAACCCTCTGGTTGCAATCCATAGATGGGTTATGAAATTCTCATTAAATCTTAATATCTAAATTGAATATTCATTGTAGCAATTAAGCTAAAGAGCCGAGGGGGGGAAATATGCAGATAAATTACACCACTGCCTGCTTTCGAGATGCAAAACAGGGAGGAAAAGAGATCCCTGGATTTGATTTGAAGGGCACCAGATAGCTTGAGAGCTACACGCACGTGCGCGCACACACACACACACACACACACAGACACACTTTCAGGGAACACCCACCAAAACATAAGGAATGGATGACTGATGAAGAGATTGGCGACGATGAAAACATATTTATGGCTTTCGCAGTAAGTGACACCATCTCTTTAAAAACTTGCCCTCCTCTTCCACAAGCGTATTTACCCACAAAGCCTTTCGCAAACTTGGTAGCAGACTGTTGCAGTAAGTCTTGTCATCTTTCTGTTCTGTCAACCCATGAGATTGCTGGCAGAAAGTCTGGAGGAGGAGGAGGAGGAGGAGTTGGGTTATTCCTCTAATCCTGCTGTTGCTGCTTTGCTAAAGCTGCAATCCAAATGCTAATAACACAGAAGTAAACACTGAACCCAGTAGGACTTAATTGTAAGCAGACATGATTAGGATTGCACTGTAGGGTGGTGACTTTTTAAAAAAACTCCTCACCTGAAACCTTGTTTGCTGACAAAGGCTTTTGGAAAGTTGGGAGGAGGTTACAGTCCGTGCATCTCTGGCCTATAGGGACACCTGGTCTCCTCTTAACTGCAGCCTTGTTTTGCTCACAGGGGCTTTTAGAAAGTTGGGAGGAGGAGGAATTCCATTCAGTTCTCATTTTAAAGTGAAACTACCCATTTTGCACTTTCAAAAAACAATATGAGAACCAAAACCCATCCACCCATCCACTGAAATCCGTATTTCTCCCAATTTTTGCAACAGTGTTTCGCAAAAATGCATTATGTTAGGGGGAAGAGTGCATAAAAACACATATATTTATGAAAATAACATATAAATGTGTGTTATATTGGGGAAAATTTCTCACAGAAATGAGTCCATTAATCAAAACCGCACACATGTTCGTTGGGAGAAATTTGCACTAAAATCCTGACAACTTTTCATGGTGAAAAATTGTAAACTGCTGCAGCAATGTAGAGAACTGGATCAAAGACTGGGAAAATTAGAAACTGAGTTCCATCCATCCATCCCTACCATCAGGTCAAATATGGCAGGCAAGGTATATTACATAGCAACTTACATGTCAGCGTAGCCAGCATGGTGCCCTCCAGATGTTGCAGCCAGCATGCCCAATAGCCAGGGATAATGGGAGTTGTCATCCAAAGAATCTCTTGGCTGCCTCTGCCTTAGTGAAACACCCACCTCTTTGCCCAGGCCTAGTGCCTGCTACGACGGTAAAGAAATGCACTTGGTGCCATCACTGCATTGTTTTCACTGTGCACTGAAGACTAACCACTCTACCCTGGCCTTCTGACATATATATATTTTAGGACCTACTCCCTTTCTATTTTTCCATATACTTTTCTGGCATTTTCTTCGATGCAAATACTTTTAACCGGTTTTAATGTCATTGGTTTTTTGGTTTTTTTGCGCTGCTGCAACCCAACCTGGGACTCTGCAGCAAAGGGCAGCTAAGAAATTGGATAGCCGAATAACTAAAATGGTGACAAGCTGGCACCCCAAGAGAGAGAGCCTTCCCCGTTCTACATATTTGGCATGCCTCATTCAAGGGAGGAATATGAGAGGAGCCACTCCTCCTGCGCCAAGGGTGATGAAACAAACAAAATGATGGGCTATTATGATGGGTGGAGGCTGTCTGGAAGGAGGGCCTGCACAGAGGTGCCCTTTTTTGTATTCTTGCATTGCACCCCATCCATGAGATTCCTACTGACAAAGGCCACCAGCTACCAGAGTGGTGGGGAAGTATGCTCTTCTTCCTCACATTATTGTCATTGTTTATTGAGTTTATGGCCAACGTAAGGCAGTGGCTCAATGCATGCAGAAACAGGTACAATCCCTGACATTTCCAGACTGCGCCTAGAGAGACCTCGGTCTGAAATCCAGGAGAACCGATGCCAGTGAGTGTAGGCGAGACTGAACTAGATGGACCCAAGGTCTGATTCAGTGTAACATGACACCCTCTGCTCTTTTCATCCAGTGCTTTACCAACTGCACTGGCTCCCGGTGGAGTACAAGGTGCTGGTTTTGACCTTTAAAGCCCTATGCGGCCTAGGACCCACATACCTACGGGACCGCCTCTCCTGGTATGCCCCACGAAGGACCTTAAGGTCCACAAATGACAACATTTTGGAGGTCCCAGGTCATAAGGTGGCTAGATTGGTCTCAACTAGGGCCAGGGCCTTTTCAGTACTGGCCCCGACTTGGTGGAACGCTCTGTCACAAGAGACTAGGGCCCTGTGGGACTTGACATCTTTCTGCAAGGCCTGCAAGACAGAGCTGTTCCACCTGGCCTTTGATTTGGACTCAGTCTGACCCTTATGTTTCCCTCCCCTTATGGTTTTGATTTATGGGCTACTTTTAAAATGAGGCTGCATTTTAAATCACATTTTAGCCTGTATTTTAAATTGGTTTCCCCCCCTATTGCGTTTTTACTGCAATTTTACTGGCATTAGCCGCCCTGAGCCGGACTCTGGCTGGGGAGGGGGGTATAAATAATTTATTATTGTTGTTGTTGTTGTTGTTGTTGTTGTTGTTGTTGTTGTTGTTGTTGTTGTTATTTTCCACTTATGAAGGAAAAAGTAATAGAGTTTTCTTAAGGACACCATTGGGCTGAGGGTGAAACCTGCCTTCTGACCTTAGTGGCCCACATTGTGTGATGTGATCTGCACTAACTCCATCCACTGTGTCCCAGGTGGCAGCCTGTTTGACCCCTAAACTATCTGTCATATGCCATCTTAGCATTGTTTTAAAAGGAAGCTTTTTAAAAGCAAAATTGTCCTAGAGATTGGAGGTGGGAGCTGCCTTGGTGATGTTAAAGGCGCTGGCCAATCGGTGCTGTGCAGTGCTCAGTTCTGCTGCTTGCCGAACCAAATAGGTTCCTGAACTCCACCCTGGAGTGAATGCAGGGCTGAATGCAGAGAACTCACTTCCAAATAGGCCCAACTGCTCTAAAACCCTCTTATTTGTCTTAAGCTGGAATCCCGGCAACAATAGCACAGCCAGCCAAGTGGCTGGTAGCGTCGCAGCTTGCAACACACTGCTCCGTGGCATATCCAGGCACGTGTCTCTTTTTCATTGATGCCTATCTCAGACCTGAATTACCTTCCCTGTGGTTTAACAGTGACGTGTGCTGTCTATACCACTGCCTGCTGTTCTCCACCCACACATTGCCTAAAGCAGATGGGGAGCAGTGGTTGTGGGGGAAGGGTTGTAACTCAGAGCTAGAGCATCTGCTTTGCATGCAGAAGGTCCCAGGTTCAATCCCTGGTGGCATCTTCAGGTGAGGCTGGGAAAAACACTAGCCTGAAATCTTGGAGAGTTTTTGCCAGTCAGCTTGGATAATAGAAGAAGAGTTTGGATTTGATATCCTGCTTTATCACTACCCTAAGGAGTCTCACTTGCGGGACGCGGGTGGCGCTGTGGGTAAAACCTCAGTGCCTAGGACTTGCTGATCGTAAGGTTGGCGGTTCGAATCCCCACGACGGGGTGAGCTCCCGTCATTCGGTCCCAGCTCCTGCCCACCTAGCAGTTTGAAAGCACCCCTAAGTGCAAGTAGATAAATAGGGACCGCTTTATAGCGGGAAGGTAAACGGCGTTTCCGGGTGCAGCACTGGTGCTGGCTCGCCAGATGCAGCTTCATCACGCTAGCCACGTGACCCGGAAGTGTCTTCGGACAGCGCCGGCTCCCAGCCTCTTGAACGAGATGAGCGCGCAACCCTAGAGTCGGTCACGACTGGCCCTGACGGGCAGGGGTACCTTTACCTTTAAGGAGTCTCAAAGCGGCTAACAATCTTCTTTCCCTTCCTCCCCCACAACAAACACTCTGTGAGGTGAGTGGGGCTGAGAGACTTCGAAGAAGTGTGACTAGCCCAAAGTCACCCAGCAGCTGCATGTGGAGGAGCGGGGAATCGAACCCGGTTCACCAGATTATGAGTCTACTACTCTTAACCACTACACCACACTGGCTCTCTCTGGATAATACTGAGCTAAATGGGCTTTTGGCCTGACTCAGCTACCTTTGTTCATAGGTACGGGGATGCATGGCAGAACAAGAGCGAGTGCCAAAACATCACACGCCGCTCCTGCAATCTCACACTTGAAACGGAAAACTTCACCGAGTGCTACTACGCCAGAGTGAGAGCCACGGTCCCTAACTGTTGTGTCTCCGAATGGGCCGAGTCCTCAAGATTCTATCCCCGGGAAAACAGTAAGTGGCTAATATTGTAAAACCAGGTTGGGGAACTTCTGGCCCAGCCGTCAAATGTCTACCAAAGCACCTGATCCTCAAAATTCTCTCCAAACCGCACACCCTCTCCTTGAGTTGCCTTGAGCTCTACTTTAGTGGAAAAGTGGAACACATTGTTAAAAATAACCAAGAAAATAAACTTCAACAGTTTGTAGGATGTCTCGCCACTATGGCACTATGATGGGGTAAGATGCATTTGTTGAAATTCTCCCTTCCATACAGTAGTTGAAAGCTGCAGGAGTAAGGTAAACATGTTCCCCAAAGACAGGCCTCATGTTTCTTTAAGAAAGCTGCCTCATTCAGCAGGTGCAGCTATTGCAGGTTGTGTGGATGTGGCTGAACTACAGTTCTCATCACCTGTGGCCATTGGCCGTGCTTGCTGGGGCTGATGGGAGTTGTACTTCAGCAACAACTGGAGGGCCAAAGGTTCTCCACTCCCGTGTTTTGGTCCTCTTCACACTGCTCTGACACTCATCGCTTTCCCCAAAGAATCTGAGAACTGTAGTTTGTTAATGGCACTAGGCAAATTCCCAACACCTTTAACAAACTGCAGTTCCCAGGATTCTTGGGGAGAAGCCATGAGTGTTTAAATGGTACTCTTGGGTTGGTTGGGGAATTGTTTAGGGGGTGTTGTTGCTGTTATTGATATTAATTTTTAATTTATTTTATCTTAAGTTTATTTTAGATCTTACTATGTTTTATGTGTATTTTTTTTCAATTTGGTTGTGTATTTTTTGATGTTTTCTTTATGGCTGCTTTTGTTGTGCTGTAATTATGTATTTTTTCATGTTGTAAGCCACCTTGATCATGGTTTGAACTGTGGAAAGGCGGCATACAAATAAAATTATGTATATTTGTATGAATGTTTTAAATACATGGTGCAGACATCATGTGAGGGCCAAGGGCGCTAACAATGAGAAGTCAGTATTGAAGAAACTGAGCCAATTCTTTTTAAATGCCTCAGTTATCCAGTTCTCAAAACTACTATCACTAAACTCTTCAGTCTTAAACAAATCCCTTTTGTTTTCTCACTCTTGTGCTCTCTCTCTCTCTCTCTCTCCCCAAGCCATTATTGGGAGTCCTGATGTGAAATACACACCCAGTGTTAATTCAATAAAGTTCTATGTACAACCTCCTGCTACCCCTCTGAGAGACAAGGATAACCAGATCCTGACCGTCATAGACATTTTCAGTCAAATTGGAACGACCTTTGAATACGAATTAACAATACATTGCCAAAAGACAAAGCAGGAGGTAAGGGGGGGGGGGAAACAGGTGTATGAGAGAAAATGGTAACTTTGGGGGGAAATACCCAATTCTTATTTCTTTGACTGTTGTTGTCTGTCTCAAGAGACAATGGAATGCACTTCTGGGGGCGAAGTCAAACTGATGCATTAGCAACACCAAAGTGACCTCCCCCGGGGCACAAGCCTGAGCAGTGTGCCCAGGTGACAAAGTGTGGTCCAAAGGAAAGCAGAGCAATATGTTTAGCGCTAGCTTGTCTGCAGGAGTTGCTGGAAGGAGGTGTACAAGGCACCATCCAACTGTCTTAGGGACTCCACTCTGGATTTGTGTAGGGTTCCCTCCTTGGCCTTTTCTTCTCCCAAAGATATCCTGCAAGGCAGCAGAAGTTTAGGGTCAGAGTTTCCTTCTCCTAGGTGGGCTGCCTTCCTACTGCATACTTCTTGAGGGTCAGTGGAGTGTTATTCCATACAGATTAAGGATGGAAAATAAATTCAATTCAGTTCCCATTTAAAGACAAACCTACCTCATTCACATTTTCCAAAATAATATGCAAACCAAAACACAGCCACCCTTCAATATTTGCACTTCTCTGAATGTTGCAATACAGTTCTCCAGCCATGTGATTTGTCAAAAAATGCACATACTGAAGTGTGCATAAAAATACATATATTGGTGAAAATAACATACAAATGTGCATTATGTTAGGGGAAATTGTTTTGCCAAAATGTGTGGATTAGGCAAAACGCATACAAAAATTTGTGGATAAGACAAAACGCATGCAAAAATGTGTGGATTAGGAGTAATTTGCACTGAAACATTTGTGAATTTTCACAAGGGAATTTTTAAAAGAATTCCAAACTTATGTGGAAACATGGAGAACTGAACTTCAGATTGGAGAAATGAGAAACTGAGGGTAACCAAAAGTTTCAGCTTCAGTCTTTAGCTCTCTGTGTGTTGTTATACATATTCATGCGGAAACACCCTTGTTTTATGAAGTGTCAGGACTAAGTTTCATGTTATGCTCAGTTCACAGCATGTGGCTACATCTTCTGTTTTTCCTGAGTGAATCAGAGGTGCAAGGATCCCTGATGGTCTGGAGAGGGCAGGTTTATCCCCAGCTGCCACCAGGAGTGGAAATCAGGGGATTGAAAACAGAAGACACAACTATATACTACACATTAAGCATAACATATAGTTTGGCCCTTAGTGGAGCTTTGAAAGTAGATAACACAAAGTACCACTTTCCCTACTTAAAATACAAATCTCTCTCGCTTTCTTTCTCTCTAGTGGGTCAAAGTTAACAACAACAATGAATTTGAAATCTCTGACTTGTATCCCAACACCGAATACAATGGCACAATACACATAAGATATTCAGACAAAATCAGCAAGCCTTACGTTTTTCGGGCAAAAACACTATCAGGTGAGACATTGTTATGAAATGTTGGCGGATCTTAAATACTGAAAACATTAGAGATGAAGCAGTCACCACAGACAATTTTCCCATTGTGAACCTTGTGGCACAACTTGCATCACAAATGAATGTACCAGTCCCCAGTCTTGCCTGCCACAAATGAGTCTATGGAGCTCTTTGTCCTCCCCCCCCCCCCATCTCAGTGTATTTATTTATTTTACACAGGTGCATATATCTTTCCATGAATGTGAGTTAAGCCCTTATCTTAACAACAAGAAAGCCAGAAAGCCACAAATATTTTGCAAACAATGAAACACTGCTTGAGGGATTTGGAATGGGTTGGTGATGTCGCAAGTGCTAACCAAGAGGCATTAACCAAGAGGCACCCTTCACAGCAGGGTGACTAAATTACACCGGGCTGAAATCCTGCAGGAGACAAACCCTGTTCCACCACAAGAAACGGGGGACACCAGGAGCAGGAAGCAGATTCCATCTCACAAATGTTGAGACCTGTTACTTGCCTTCATATAAATAAAGAGTTATGCTTCATTCCTGTGGGAAAGTGTCACACTTGTGGACACCACTGTAAAACTGCCCCTGGTGCTCCAGGTTCTTTGAGTGTGTACAGAGGCCCTCTGGGCATCTTTGCCATTCATAGACTTTCTTTCTGCTCTCCACAATAAGGGCATTTTGCTAGTTCAAAAAGTAAAGGGCCACATAGCTCAGTGGTAGAGAACCTTCTTTGAATGCAGAAGGTCTCATTTTTCACCCCCAGCATCTCCTAGTAAGGCTGTGAAAGACCCCTGTCCGAAGCTCTGGAGAGGCGCTACTAGCCAGTGTAGACAATACTAAGATAGATGGACCAGTGTTCTGACTAAGGCAGCTTCCTTTGTCCCTATGGAGATTCATCACTTCCCTTTACTTTGGTTGGAAAGATGATGATCCTTTATAAAAGCTCAGACCAGTCCTATGAACTCTTAAGTCAGAATGACTAGACGATGCATGCCATCTGTTCCTGCCCTCTCAACTCTCCTGGTCTTGCTATCTTTAACGGTTTGTTTTCTCTCTCCAGATACCACCTGGTTTGCATATTTGTTCGCGGTAGCTCTGTTTGCGGCACTGTTGATCTTTGGAACAATATATTACTTCATTTACAAGTATATTAAACAGCACACCGCACAGCAACCCACGTCTTTGGTATGTACTGTACCTCCCCCGCCCCCTTTATGGAAGGTTGTTGGATTTTTTTTATTAATGAGCCTGGGCTTTTAATTGCTGGGCATTGTTCATACATAAAAGAGTAGCGCCTGAAGGGCAAGGAGAAGGCTGTAGCCCCCACCCAGGAATGCTGGAGAAATTGCTGCACTGCCTGGGTTCCTAATAGTTTGATTTCTCTTTTAGGAATTTCTTTGCAAGTGGAGAGGCTTGGTGGAATGGTTACTCTTGTAAACAAAACATGGCAGTTCTTGGTGTTTACTAACCAGGAGTTCCCATATTTTGGCTTGGCTTAGTAGCCACCTGTGATTTTTGTGGTCGCCATTAATTTCTCTCAACCCCTCAAGCTCTTTGGCTTACACAGAGAACTCAGGAGGAGAGAGGGGATCATTTTGCAGTGGGCTTTGGATAAAATAGAAGCAGTGCTTTCTACAAAGCCCATTATGAAAGGGGATAAGAACCCTCTCTCCCCTCCCTTAAATTCACGGAAGGTTCCCTGAGGGCAAAGCTGATTCTCACCCTGAAGTGAAAAACCTTTTCCTCTTAGAGGAAGGAGCATAACTTAGTGGTCAAACCTCTGCTTTGCGTGCAGAAGATGCCAGGTTCAATCCCTGGCTTCTCCAGGTAGCAGTGGGAAGGATCCCTGCCTGAAATCCTGGTAAGCTGCTGCCCATCCCTGTAGCCTGTCACATTTGACCTCAGGCCCAGGTGCCAACTGTGGCCCTCGAGTCCTCTCCGTCTCGCCCTCAAAACTCTTCACAGGCCACCCCCCCTCTGACCAGGCCGCAGCCCTCACTCGACCTGCTTCACACACTCCTTGAATGTTTTTGCCCTGCTGGGATGTGACCTTGAACTCTGGTAAGGTCTTGCGCCTGCCTGGATGGAAGTTAAAGAGGAGTGTGTGAGTCTCTGCAGAAATTAGTATACAAAAGTGAAATTTGCATTCATTGCTCCACCCACTTTTGCCTCTGATCCTGCCCACCATTGGCATGTGGCCCTTGGAAGCTTGCCCAGAAGAGAATGTGGCCCTCAGGCTGATAGAGGTTCCCCTTACCCCTGCTGTAGTCAATACTGACCTAGATGAACCTATGGCCTGACTTGGTATAAGGCAACTTCCTGTTTTCCATGCTGGCCCCATGGCAGAGAGTGAACTTGATTGCTTAATGGTGGGGACTTCCTGCTTCACCACTCGGTCCTTCCGCCACTCTGCTTCATTATCTCTCTAGCTGCCTATGTTTATGCTGATGCGTATCTCTGGCAACTAAATTTAATCCTTCTTCCCTGATAGGATTTCAAGGATATTTTACGCTCCCAACCTCTCGTGCCGAGAGTGGAATATATTCTGAACCCCTATGAATCGTGCAAGCCTGTCCAACTTACTATAGAGAAGCACCAGGCACAGATCACCCAACATCAGGGAGTGTTCAGCCTGACAGAAACAGCTTACCAGAAACAGGCCAACGCACCACTGTTCCAGACCATTGCTCAGCATGAAGGTTATACACCACAAATGGCCAAGAACAACCCACCATGCACACAAGGTCCTTCGCCGTTAACATATGGAGTGTGTTTTGAAGGCACCAGCTCCACCAAAGCGAATTCTTCAGCAAATCAAGTGAGGAAGCTCGATTCTTTAGCTGAGGTCTCCTTGAGCAGCGAGCATTATAAAGCGCAGCCGCCAGAACAGATCAAAAGAGAATTGTGGGGAAACAAGCCCCAACAGATGCCGGTGCCTGTGTTGGGAGACGCAGAGCGAACTCAATGTCTGCTGCTTCAGGAAGACATGCAAGATATGCCACAACTGCTTCCACCCCTTCTGGAAGAGAGAGTACCTGCCACAAGAGGCAACAAGACAGGGAGCTACAGAGAGCAGCCAGCAGAATTGCAACCATCTGCAGTGGATTTCGACCAAAATGCCGTCTCAGATGGCAATCTTCTGTCAAGCGTGCCACCATCCTTGTTTTCACATCGCACCTGCAGCAGCCTCATTCAAGATCAGAACCCTGGGCAGTGGGTGGCCTGGGATTTGACAGCCTGGACGAATCCCCAACATCAGCCTTTGGGACTCCCTGTATCGGACTGCATAACTCAAGTGAGCAAGGGGTTGGAAAACAAGCCTGGGTTCCTTGGTACAAACCCAGATACCTTAGACTCTGCCCACAGCAATGGGCTCTTCACAAGCCTGTTCAGAGACTTGGAGCTGAAGGTGCAGTGGGATCAAGCGTCTGAGGAAAATGCAGACGCTTAATAGTGGTTAACGCATCCAGCAACTGAGGAATGGAGCGAGGGGAGGCGATAACACAAGGGAGGTGGAAATGTCTCCCTCCAAAACAGAGTTGAAAGGAAATGTCTTTTCCCAGCTGTTCCTGAATCCTCTTTGTGAATCACACTTTAGCCCATTAAAGGAAAACTAAATGTGGTTGATAGGTACCCTGCCAAGTGGGTTGATACTGCTGGCATGATTATTCCCAGGTGATTCTGTCCCTCACACATTGCTGGTTAGCTTGCACAAGGAATCCTGACAGTGCTGGTGCTACCTTGTGGCAGATACCCCAAACTTGAGTTGCCGGCTGATTGGGTGTGGGAGGAAACACACAGATTGGCCTGCCTTTGTGTTAATTGCAGTTTTGCCTGCAAGTCAGGAGGCGACCCTTTACATGGCCTAGCGATAAGAATGACCACCTGCTCATGTCAGCAGAAGAAGCTGCCACTGTTGAGCAGGAACCACCAGTGTGGTGCCCGTGAGTTCCTCCTACGGTGCCCATGAAAGGTCTCAGTAAATTTCCACCAAACAAATCCACAGTGCTTGCAAGAGACTGCTTGTTCTTCTTGCTCTGTTCCTGTTTGCACTGACTTGGCCTCTCCTACATTGCACACCGCCCTTAAATATGCTCACGTTTCATTGGATGCCAGGGCTGGACACCTTCCTGCCCTCCCATTCTGAACAGAAGATTGCTGCAAAGAGCTTCTCTCTGTGAGCAAGCATGGCAGTGGCTGATGTAGGTACCTTTTTTCTCATGGATGACAGGACCGTTGATGGGGTGAATGCCTCCACCATTTTGTGGACCCATCTCTTTTTCTGCTCTTTTAGATGTAAGCCATTTTGTGGCATGTCACACACCCACGGCAGCCATTTTCTGACTGGTGTCTGTTTCCTCAAAATTCCACATTTGCTCACTGGCTCCTAAAGGTTGGGCGCTCCTGAGTTAAAGGGACAGGAACAGAAGCAGCAGAGACATTTGTGACTCTTCCCCAGTTCTGTCTTACATTGGGGGCGCGGGAGAAGTATGTACTATCTTTGTACTTTACTAATAAATATTTTTATTATTAGTCTGACTTATTTTCAGTCTACAGAGAGCTAACAATTGTATTTATAGTTCAAAATAGCCTATACCCTTTGAGGAGTTGTCTGTGTTCCAAACTTCACAGCTAACTTGATCCTGCAAAATGCACTGAACCAAACAACCAGGTCCAAACACAATGGAATGTAAGGAAAGCTTTATTAATAAATTGCCTGAGGCAATGATTCCATAATTCCCTGGAAGGGTGTATACACTCAGATGATTAATTTTCTGGAGCCAAGTATAAAAAACATTAAAAGAGCTCTTAAAGGAAAGAAGAATTACAGCCAACTAAGTTCTACTCAGGGCAGACCCATTTAAATCGCTCAACCTAAATTAGCCATGTCCATTAATTTTAATGGATCTGCTCTGAGTATTGCTAACAATAGATGTAGCAGAAGGTAATTTTAAGCTGTTTTAGTATTTTAACTTTTGTATGTTTTAAAATGGGGTTGTAAATATTTCTTGATTTTACTGTTCTGTCTTTTGTAAACCACTTTGAGAATTTTATTTTTACAATCTAGCAGTGTATAAATTTTTATGAAATGAAATAAAAAGTAAATAAAATACATCAACATTGTCATAGGATGGAATGGGTCTACTTTTCTGACGTTGCTCTGATGTCAGAGAGGAAAATCCTCTTTGTCATTTTGGGAGCATCATGAAGCATCTGACATCAGAGCTGCAACGTCCCTAGGGCTCCAAATGCCCCCATTTCAGATACAGGGAGAGGATTTGAACATGCGCTTCAGAGCTTGCCTAAATCTTCCCTTCCCTTTTACCTCTCATTGTTTCCAATGGAGAATAAAACAAACACACACAAAAAGCACACCACTCCACTTTTGTTTTAACTAGCAAACAGACGAAGCAATGCAAGACAGTTCTTCCATCCTCACTTCCACCTCAAGCCATGTAGGGTGTAGGCAGCGACTGACTTTGGTGGTATGGTGCCCTGAGCAAGGACAAAATCCCCACCCACCCCAATATTTATTATTTTCACAATAATGCCTTTCAGTACAGTTGCTTTTTAATGGATCTTCTCAGGAGGTATCCATATAAATATAGGTTTAAAAAATATTATTATTATTACTATTATTTTGCGCCCCCTCGGCTTGGTGCCCTCTGCAGGGGAACTGGCCACACAGCTCTAAATCTGGCGCTAGCACAGTGGAACCTCAGTTTTCGAACATCTCCAGTGACGAATGTTTCAGCCTCCAAATGCCGAAAACTCGGAAGTAACTGCTTCAGTTTTCGAATGATCTTTTGGAAGCCGAACATGCCACGTGGCTTCCCTTTTGAGTTTCCCTATTGTATTGAGGCTTCCACTTTCAGTTTTCGGTTTTCGAATATTTCAGAAGTCGAATGGTCTGCCGGAACAGATTACATTCAAAAACCCGAGGTTCCACTGTATAGAATAAGGTGGTAAAACTGCCTTTCTGTTTCACCATCCTTTGATTTCCCCAACAAAAGCACAACCCTTTTGCTCACTCCAGGTGAGCACCTGGAACTCCCTAGAATCTTGTTACTGCTCAGCAGAGATTGGGGTGGGGTGGGGTGGCATGCAACCTTTGCAGCACTCTTATCCTGCCAACATCTAAAGCGTATTTGGCGGAAACTCAAAAGTAGCTGCAGGGGGAGAGAATTGCTACCATTCACATTTAAATCTTAATCTTAATCTCAATTTGCATGGTACCTCTGGTTACAAACTTAATTTGTTCCGGAGGTCCGTTCTTAACCTGAAACCATTCTTAACCTGAGGTACCACTTTAGCTAATGGGGCCTGCTACTGCCGCCGCACCACCACAACATGATTTCTGTTCTCATCCTGGGGCAAAGTTCTTAACCCGAGGTACTACTTCCGGGTTAGTGGAATTTGTAACCCAAAGTGTTTGTAACCTGAGGTACCACTGTATAGGAAGAAAAATGCCAACATCCTTTGAAATTTTGCAGTAGTGGCAGACTGTAAAATTTAACTGAAGCCCTGTGTGACACCAAAATCCGGCCCTCCCTCTCCCCACCCCTCACATTCCATGGGATGTTATAGTTGTGACACCTCCTGCAGCGCCCAATAAGCTCTTCACAGCTTGTGCTCCCCTTTGTTTGCAGTGTGGTTCTCTAGCCATGTAATTTGTAAGAAAATGCATATATTAGGGTAGAATATGCGTATAAACACATAGAAATGACATAGAAAAATGCATTATCTTAGGGGGAATTTGCACTAAAATGCAGGTGAATTTTCAGGAGGACTAAAAAAACAACAACCACAACAACACACTCTCATGTGAAAAATGTGGAGAACTGAACTAAAATTGGACAAATGAGAAACCAAAATGGCCAAGTTCGTCCATCCCTGTTCAAGAGAACTGGAACTCTGTGCCATATGGTGACCTGGCAGCAGGTAAATGGGTTTTTATTCAGACAGAACTTTGCCCTGATAAGTTGATTTGTCTGTGGCTGGTATGTTGTAATTCGTTCACCTGGCTGCTGTCCTTATTGATTTTAGCCGCATGTTTCATCTGCCGTTTTTGTTCCTTTTTCATTACTGTTTTGCTTTTCCCTTTTCTTACTGTTTGGTAGCTGCCTTGGGCACTCTTTGGTTGAAAGGAGGGGTCCAAATTTCACAATAAACATCGAATAAATCAATATTTATGTACAGTTTTCCTGTGAGTTAGGGAGAGCTATGAAAATGAACATTCTGGACGTGGTTCAAAAAGTCTCTTCAGTAGGCGGGAAGGCCTTCTCAGCTTGCTGGAGCATGCTTTAACATCTACGAGATACAAAGATAGGAACCGTCCTAGAGGTTATAAAACATGCCCCATTAAGTATGAGTCAGATATTGCACCTCATATGGGGCCACTCCCAAGTGAAAGAACATCACATCACTAACATGCCTTAAAGCAGGGGTTGCCAAATGTTTGGGGCCCATGGGTACGTTTGCGAACTGGAGGAACACAAGCTGCAATTATACTTGAAACAAGCCTTAACCAAAGTAGAACACTTCTTCCAAGCCTAATTTCAGCTAGGGAGGGTGGGGAACAGGACCCTACAGAGAAGGCCTCTGTTGGCAACTTATGACCTAAAGCAGTGTGTGAAAATAAATAATCTTTGCTACATAGATATCTAGTAAATAGCAGGTCACAGCCACAACTTATATTTCAAGCACATTTAATGCACATGGCTTCGCCACAAATAATCTTTGCAACTGATTACCAGTCACAGAACTACAATTCACAAAACCCTTAACAAAACTACAGTTCCTTTTCTTCCTTCCTTCTTTCCTTCTTTCTTTCAAGTCGTCATGTGCTTTAAAAGTGTGCTAAGTGCACTTTAGATATACAGTGGTACCTCGGGTTAAGTACTTAATTCATTCCAGAGGTCTGTTCTTAACCTGAAACTGTTCTTAACCTGAAGCACCACTTTAGCTAATGGGGCCTCCTGCTGCCGCTGCGCCACCAGAGCACAATTTCTGTTCTCATCCTGAAGCAAAGTTCATAACCCGAGGTACTATTTCTGGGTTAGCGGAGTCTGTAACCTGAAGCGTATGTAACCTGAAGCGTATGTAACCCGAGGTACCACTGTATGGGTATGGCTCAACCCCAACGGGCATATAAACACATATATTAGTGAAAGTAACATACCAAAACACATTACATTGGGGGAAATTGCTTGCACAAATGTAAGCACTGGTCAAAACTACACACAAAAATGTGCCTATTTGAATAAATTTGCCCAAAAATGTTGATGAATTTCCACGAGGACTCTTAAAAAAAAGAAATCACTAACATGTGGGAATGCAGAGAACTGACTGGAAAAATGAGAAAGTGGGAGAAACTGAAATCCACACATCCCTCGTCAAGAGAAAGGCTGAGTGGTCGTGACCCTAAAGGAAGGGGCATGCGCCGCCGTCTGAAGCTTGGGGAAACGTTTAGTGGGATCATCATCAGTCCATTTCCTCCTTCCCTGACCCTGGGCAAGCAGCTGCAGATGTTGCTGACAGCCCAGCCAGCCACCTGTTGGTTTCCATGCAAGGACGGGGCTTTAAAGGGTGCAGGCTGCCCTGCCAGGGGCCGCGTTCCAAGCTCTTGATGCGGGATGCTTTTCTGAGCAATAGCCCGGGGATCCCATGTCAGCAGCATGGCAGGTGATGCCACTCAGCCAGTGATTAAATGCCACGGCGGAGCCTGTTCCTGCTCACTTTTTAAAAAGGAAACCTCACACACAGAACCATCAATGGGGACACCACTGGACCAAAGGGGGGGAGGCCTTCCATTTGAAGGAGTGATAAAAATGGAGAGTTCGCTGGTGGGCCCACCTTTGAATTAGGTATTATCAGGGACTCCAGCAAACCTTTGTTTGTTTGTTTGTTTGTTTGTTTGTTTGTTTGAACCCAGGCCACCCTCCAGAATTACAAAAGGCGAAGGCTTCTGGGTCAGGCGTGGCTGTCCTTTTTTCTTTGTTTTCTTATAAATTTGCAGGCCTTGAGTCTCTACAGCTGACACCATATCATGGAAGGCTTAGTGATAAGGAGTCTCTGGCCCTCCAGATGTTATGGACTACAACTCCCATCAGCCCTTCTCTTAGAATCATACAATCATAGAGTTGAAAAAGATCTCGAAAGGGCAACCAGTCCATCCTCATGGTTGGCAATCCAGACTCCTCTTAAAAAACCTCTACAGTGGTACCTCAGGTTACATACGCTTCAGGTTACAGACTCCGCTAACCCAGAAATAGTGCTTCAGGTTAAGAACTTTGCTACAGGATGAGAACAGAAATTGTGATCCAGCGGAGCGCAGCAGCAGGAGGCCACATTAGCTAAAGTGGTGCTTCAGGTTAAGAACAGTTTCAGGTTAAGTACAGACCTCCAGAACGAATTAATTACTTAACCCGAGGTACCACTGTAATGAGTCCACAACCTTCCGGGGCAGGTCCAGTCATTCGGATATTTAAAGAAGGACAACAGGAAACTCCTGACTCCCCCCAGACACAACGAGGTCCAGCGCAATCTATTTATTTATTTAACAAAATGTATATGCCACCTGACTGTAGTAAAACATTGAAATCATCAATAAAAACAGTTTCAAACATTTAAAGATAAATGCCCTGTTCTCAGAGTCAGGGCGAGCCAGACCATGAGGCGATGTGAAGCGGTCACTTCAGGCAGCAGATCTGGGCATAAGGAGTGTGCCACTCGCTGCCTGTGCCACATCCTTGCCCCAGCTTCCATGGGAGCACCCTGCCACTGTGGCTGGTGCCCCCCACTGCCTCCTCTGCCACAGGCATGCCCCACCATGGCCACCCTTTCTGCCACAAGTGCACCCCACTCCACCATGCCCCCATCGTGGGTGTGTCCACAGTTCTCAACTGCAACCAAGGAAGAGAAGGAGGCAGCAAAATGTCCCTGCTCACAGACAGTGGTCAGCCAGGTCCCTGTGGGAAGCCTGCAAGCAAGATTCAAGCACAAGAACGTTCTCCCCTCCTGCAGTTTCCAGCACCTGGTACTCAGAGGCATATTGTGTCAAATAGTCAATAAAACCCTGCCTTGCACAAAAGCGTTGTGCAAGCAATCAGGATGAATGTTCAATAAACAGGTAATCTGGAGGAGCCCTGCTCTCTCTCTCCCCCCTCCCTCTTGACCCGCCTCTCTCACACACAGAGGACAAATCCGCAGATTTGTTCACTGGCTAAAATTTGTGCAAATAAATCTTTCTGGGAGCCCAAACAGCAGAAATCCGTAGATTCTGGGCCTGGAAAATCAGCCTGCAGCTTTTCTTCCTTGTTCTGCTTTGACAATGGCCATGGATACTTCTGACCTAGAAAAATGATCTTGCTTTACCCGTGCAGAGAGCTGTTTGGGGATCATAAATCCTAGATAGTTCTCTCCATTGTCATTGAAATGACATGAGATAATGCTATATTTAAGGCTGCAAGGGTGGGCAGTTTCTCCTTGGACAGGACATTCTTCCCGGGACAGTCATTCTTAATGCCATCAAGCAGGGGAAAGGCATCCTTCCTTTTGTCCTTTATCTCTCTTCTTCAAGACTAGCACCCTTGCCAACCTGCTCTCTGAATTTTTCTCTACACTGGGATAGCAAAGTCAAGATTTAGAAGATTCCTCAACTTCAGGGAAGGTACGTGATTCCTGCCGCCTGCCCCAAACTTGTATCTTGCTTTAAAGATTGCTTGTGATTCTTGTCGTATGAAAGACTAGCTGGTTTTCATTGTTGCTGCTATTCTTACATTTTGTTTCACAGGAATTCTTTTGCTCGATTTTAAATTCAATATAATTTTAATTTAGCATGGAAGGGAAATGCAGTTCCTCCCTGTTCTTGAACTAAAAAGAATGCTCTGCTCTTTTATTTAGCTCAGATCTCTTTGATTATTGCTATTTATCATTTCTGTCATACTTCACACATCCTATATTAAAAACACCCTGTGAAGCAACGGGGTGTTATGGACAAAGGGCAACATCACCAATCCTAGTTTTACAACTCCAGTTTGCAGAGCATGTGCCAACTCTAATTTGCTGATCAGATGAAAGGGCACACTATGGTTTCCTGCAACCAGGTACTAGAAGTTCCTAGTCTTGATTGGCAAGAGAGGGCGGGAGCAATGTGGACGAATGCATAAGATTATGCACCAGATTCAGCCAACGTGGTGCACTAACAAAAGCTAGGACAAGGACTCCTGCTAGAAGAATGGGGCTGTCCTCCCACTCTGCTTCCACCACCCCAAATCTGCTCTGGATGGTGAGAACCACCAAAACAGTATGTGGGGAGGAGAAATGCTTGCGCTGATGGAAAGACCATATTAGCAGGTCATTGAATCGCACCCCAAGACTATTCACTCGCAAGATACTAAACCATAGCTGCCCAAAACGGCTGAACCACTTCTGCAGCTTCCCAGAGGCTCCAACAAGTGTCATGGACAAAGAGTGTTTCCATGGGCATTCCCATCTCAAAACCCATTAAATTTCCTAACTTCACCACCTTGTCTCTCCTCACTTGCCTCCAAGGAGAGCAAACCCCCAACTTGAGTGTATAGCCAAAGTATTTATCAAAAGGGAATGACTGGAGGAGAATCGAAGCAGCTACTCCACTTCAGGGTCTGCACATCTGTTCGCTTGCACTCATACCCTCCGACATTTCGGGAGGGCAAAGCGGGACACCTTCCCTCCCACCCGATCTTCCTGCTCCTCCCCATCTGCCCAAACTCCATGCTCCTTCTCCCGCCTGATTTATGCACTCTTTCTGGCCTCCACCTGCCTGATCTTCATGCTGCTTCTTCCCACCCCCCCATCACCCGCCCATCTCTCATTGCTCCAAAACCTCAGCCAGGACCCAGTGTTCTCACTTATTTCTCAGTATGACAGTACAATATATGAACAATGGTCCACAGAAGGTAACCACCTTCAGGGTTGCTGCACCCCACCCACCCCACCTTTCCATCTTTAATGCCTCTAACTCAACGGCAACAGCAATCTTTCAAGTGGCCACGGCTAAGGTCAGCAACACCAATGAAAAGAAGAGTTTGCTCTGACTGAGCACCAGCTTCTGCCAATGGCGACGCAAAAGGAGAGTTGTGGTGCTAAAGAAGGTGTAGGGGGCTTGGAAAAAAAATCTAATGGAGGCAAAGGTAAGAGAGCATCTTTCAGCTCTGTTTTTTTGGTGCTGCGCTCTGGTGTGAGCCAATTGATTCGCACCACAGTGCGGAACTAAAAACTACACGTCTTTTGGTCCCAAATGGGACATCCAAGATTGGGATCAGGAGTCAGGAAGGCTTCTGTTAATCCAGGATGTCCTGCTTAAAACGGGACAGTTGCGTAGTATGCGCTAAGCCATTGTTGCTTAGCATTGTGTGCCAATAAGGACAAAGGAGGCATTTAAAAGAAAACTTTATGAATATGCCCTTTCTGAAATAATAGGGAAAATGAAACACAGCCATCCCTTCTCCAAATTTTCCAGCGCAGTGCTCCAGCCAAGTAATGTGTGCAAAAATGTAAGTACTTGGGTAAGGTGTGCATAGACTCAGGAGCAGCACATCCCATTGGCCAATTGGGAAGTGCCACCCTGCCCTGCCACTGCCACCTTGGGGGCTTCCATGGCTTGAGATGGTGGCCTCACCCGTCCTAATGGCTGGGCAGGCCCTGATAGACATGCATATATTGGTGAAAATAGGATGCATAAGAGGTTCCGTTAGTGGGGAAATGCTTTGCAAAAATGTATATATTAGGGAAGTTTTAATATTAGGAGAAATTTGCACTAAAATGCTGGTGGCTTTTCATGGTGACTTCTAAAAGAAAGAATGCATACTGTTGATGAAACGTGAAGGACTGAACTTAAGACTGGGGGGAGGGGGAAGAAACAAAAAATGTCAGACCCTTGTCATCCCTCTCCACACAGAATTAACCTCTCCTGTATTTATTTATTTACGGGGTGTCCCTCGTTACAAATCAGTGGAGCATACTGCATGTTCTCATCTCCTGAACTTCTTGTTAAATCATCTAGCAATGTATACCAGAGTACAGCAAATCCTTCAAGACGTAGGCATTTATTTCTGAGTATGTCAAGAGGACTTGCTCATGAGTATATTGCTGGAGTCCCAGAAATGGCACCATCGAATACCCTCCCGCTTGGTGCCTGGCAACAGCCTCTCCCCTTCCAGCTTTTAAAATTGAAAGGGGTGTTGTCTCTTTACTGGTGGCTGTTTAGGGAAGTACCCGATTTGGGGCGGGGGTGGGGGTGTCTGGTGCCTGCTTCTTTGGTCTGTGTTTTGTTTTCGTCGGTGTATAGGTGATTGCCTGTTTCGTGGGTGGCAGCAGTCTTTCTTTAGTGAAAATGAATTTTGTGGAGCCCGCAATAGTTCCTTAGATTGCCAAATGTGCCACATGGCCCCTAAAAATCAGGGACTCCAAGTACTATATATTTAAAGCCACATCATATCACTTTAAACCTTTGTGATTTCCCCCAAAGAATTCTGGTTACTATAGTTTATTTCCATAAGAACACAAAGAGCACCTAAGTGGATCAGTCCAATGGCCTATCTAGTCTAGTATCCTATTCTCACAGGTGACCCTGGGATTAAGCATAACAAGACTTATGAGGAGACCCCTGGTCTTCTCAGAGAGCTATAATTCTCAGAGTGGTTTAACAGTTAATGCATAAACTTTTGCTATTGCTATCTAATAACAGGTGTGTGTGTGTTTCCTCAGTAGCAGGAAAAATATACCATGTGTCCACATTGTGTCCACATTGTACTCTCTTTTCGCAGAAGTCATTTTGAAGGTACCTGCAAATTTTACCACATAACTTTCTTTCTAGGAGGGCTAGAGACTAATGTCTTTTTTTAAAATGAAAGCTCAGAGTCTGGGGAACTTGCCCAGCAGCTCCAGTGTAATCCTTCAAGGGCACTGGGTTGGTGACCTCAGTGCTAGGTGTTACAGATATCAGGTTACACACCTGGGATTCTGGACTAAAGAAGCAATGACCTCATTTTTTATAATGTACAGTCTAAATAATGTCTTAATTAAATCTAAATAAAGTCTATAATGTAATACCAAAGACTACTAATTTATTTATATCCATTTCGCAGCTGCTAAGTGTTATTTTCATCCCGAATTTAAAACAATTGTCTTTCCACTTGCTGCAGTTCTTATGCTTCCTCTTGCCTGAGCCCTGTTGATGCAAGAGTGATGGGAACACATGCACAGTTAAGTCTGAGTGTTTTGTGTTCACTGCAACAGTTTAACACATGGGCTATTTTAAAACCCGTTACTTGCATTCAAGCGTAAACAGTTTATTAAAAGTATTAGCCTCAGATGTTCTAATTAAAACAGAAAATGCATCTTCCAAACAGAACTTGAGACACACAATAAAACCAACATGCCGACGACAAAAAACCCTATTTGAATCCAGTGAGTTAAATGGGAGTTTCATTTTACAGATTTGGAGACTGTGTTGTCTAAGAAGTATTTTGAGTAATTTCTGAGATAATTCACCTGAATAATTTATCTTGGTTTTAACATATCTAGGTGGGGCTTATTGTCTGTTTGGTTGTAAGAGAAAGCAAATAACTAATTGGTTGGGCAAGAGAAAGCAAATAACTAATTAACTAACTGAATGAATGAATGAATGGGTGAATTAGTATGTGTCTTCTTCAACAGGGATGGGTAAATTCATCAATTTTCAGTTCTCTCGGTTTCTCATTTTTTCCAAGCAAGTTCTTTACATATTTCACATCATTTTCCATTTTCTTTTCTAATGTTCTCATAAAAATACACCAGCATTTTAGTCCGAATTTTTCAATACATAAAAATGTCTCTATGCAATTTTGCATTTTTGTCTGTTATTTTCATGAACATTTGATGTTATTGTTTCTGACAGGAATTCCCTCCCCCCATAAGTGTCCATCATGGAAATCCGAAGCTTTTCCCACCGCAGGGAAGAGGAGCAAAAGGAGGAGACGCACAGAAATCTACAAATGAGCTCTAGAACAAGGAAGGCAAAGTTCAGGACCAGGTTAGCCAAGGAATGAATGAAATGACAAAACCCAGTGCTCTGAAGTGTATGTGTGTGTGTGTGTGTATATATATATATATATATATATATTTGCTTTCGTAGATTTTCACGGGTACAGGAATGCAGGTTTTGGTGTCCTCGGGTGTCTTCCCGTGTAAAAGTTGGGGTGTCTAGGCGACGTTTCGACGAGGTCTCACTCGTCATCTTCAGGCTGGTGCTTTCGGATATATATATATATATATAGTGTGTGTGTGTGTGTGTGTGTGTGTGTGCACGTGCTAACAGTGAATGCCAGAATTCAGATAATGTAAACCTTTTGTGATAAATTTTGTGAATTCACGAAAACTAAGAGTGAAGCTTTGGAAGATTCACAAAACTCATTAGGGATTGCTAGCATTCCCATGAGAATGTCACTAAAGTTTGGATATTCAGCATATCATATGAGCGGAGTTGCCATTTGTAATGCCAGGAATCTGAATTTAAGATTGGACAAATGGGAAACAGGGAGAATCTGAAATTGACAGATTCACCCATCCCTAACTGAGTATAGTGCTGTTGTATTTAGAAACAGGCTGGGGGGTTTTGGCACCTCTAGTCCATGTGAAACATTTTTGTTTTTGAACTTGTCCCGTTACATATCTCCCTCGCTACACCTTGTAGTACTTCTTTGGTATTCATGAAATCTTTCATTTCTATCTGCTTTCTCAACCTTGGGGGCAACAGTGAAGAAGAAGAGGGCTTCACACGTCTGGATTTGTCCATAGCATCTGCACTTGCATTGACATCGGAAGAATCATGGTAGGTCCAGTAGCTTACTAGAGCAAACTTTTCCAAAATTCTAAAGCATAATGAGTTCAGTTAGGGTCAGTTATCTTAGTGATTGAACTGTGTACATTTGCATAAAATGTGAATGTGAACTGATATCACCAGCAAACCTTTGGACGCATTAATTTTCTGGAGCCATACCTGCGAGCATAAGAAGATAGTCATGCGATGCCCTCCAGATGTGGTTCAGCTCCAAAAATCCCTGGTTATTGGCCATGCTGACTAATGTGTGTTGAGAGTCCAAACATATCTGGAGGGTACCATATTGGCTGCTTGCCATCTAGGGCCCTGCTCATAGGTTAAAAACATAAGAAGAGCCTACTGGATCAGGCCAATGGCCCATTTAGTCCAGCCTCCTCTTCTCACAGCGGCTAACCAAATGTTTGTGGGAAACTGGCAAGCAGAACATGAGCACAAGAGCCATCTCCGCTCCTGTGGCTTCCAGCAACTGGTATTCAGAAGCATTAGTGCCTCTGACTGTAGAGGCAGAGAGAATGAAAAAGGATAAAGATTGCTAGTTCGGGCAAAACCTGTGTGGGAATGTTCAGTGGGCCCCAAGAGGATATATTGTTTATTAATATCCTTCCTAACTTGCACTAGCAAGTGTTAGAATTCCTATTCCATGATTGCAGTCTTGGGATTGTTGTCTATCACCTGATGGTGTATGTTTTGACTCCACAGAGTGGGAAGTGATGGAGACAGGATGTTTGTGTTACTGTGTTCCGTGAAGTGGGACTATTGTCCTTTGTTCTTTCTCTTTGCTGTCTGATGCTAGAGAGAGAGGGAGCCATGTTACAGTGCTCCGTGTGTGTTTATATGGAAATAAAGTAGATTAGCCAAAATGCTGAGTTACTGAAGTCTGTTACGCAAGCTGCGAAGACTCTGCGGATCCCTAAGTGTGCCAATGTCTGTTGGCATCGGTCACTGTGATGTTCGGGCAGAAGAAAGCTTTTGAAGCTCCCGGACAATCAACCAGGAGGGAGAGAACATGCCAGTCGGGCATGTGTCTCTGCCAGGGTCCTACTCGAGTGTAGGACGAGCTCCTGATGCAAGTTCCTTTATTTAGCAGAGTGCATTCCCCTCTACACAGCAGAAAACTAGTTGAAAACTCGTGTGAGTTTCTTAAAACAATATGTGATTCAATCTGGCTTGTCTAGATTGAAATGTGTTCTAATATTTTCCTGGTAAGACCCCTTGAATCTCTCCTAAAACAATAAAGACACCACAGTCTTATTCATAAGCAGTAAAAATAAAGTTTACTCACGATCAGGCAGAGCACAGTGTGATCCCTGAAGGCAGGCTTTAGGCTTAAAGTTACAAACGTATAAAAGAGGTTTACCCCATAAGGGAGATGACCTGAGGGACTGCTTGGCTGGCAGCCAGCAGTTCATTCCAGGAAGTTCGCAGGACGAAAGGAAGATGGAAGAGGAGAGAGTGGCAGCATGCCTTGTCCTTTTACCAGGTCTGGAAAGGTCACGCCCACCCACTAGTCACATGCAAGGAAGGATGCTCCAGGCCAGGAGGAACAGGAAGTTTCGCCTGGCTGGACCAAACATTCCTTTGCATGTCCACTCTAGGAAAACAAGGAATGTTGTACTTGACTGCTCTCAGTGGATTACATCCCACAACCTGAACCCTGCGAGAGGACATGGAAAGCTGGGTGCTATATAGTTTATGCTTTCTGTCCCCAGGGAAACGAAAATGAGGCAGAAGACTACTGTTCTGGAGCTAGAGAAAAGAGGACAGAAGAGAGTTCGTTTTGGGAACGAAATGGAGAAACTGGAGAAAACAGTCATTCGGAACTGCCGGGCTTTGCGTGTGAGAGCTGACAAAAAGGCCCTGCGGAGGAAGGTAAGGGGAGGAGCCGCTTAAAGTGGGTTGTTTGAGAGTCAAGAGCCAGCAGCATCCACAGAGGCAAAGTTCATTGGGCGGATACAAACTTTCAGTGATACGTTTGCGTAGCATTTCAACTCACATCCATCCACCAGCTTGGGGCCAGTCTGGAAGCTTGCAAATTGCACTATGAAGATCAGCCTCAAGGCTGCAGCTTTGCGGAGGAGGAATGTCTGGCTCTGCGCATGTGTGGATACTTTTCCATTGCTTTCCGGCACTGATTTCTGCCCGAGCAACAGATTAAAGTTATGTATGTTAGATGGGACAAGAAAGGGTCAGCGCTGCGTGGTTTGCAAAAAGAGAGCCTGACTGTTGTATGTAGATACTCTGTTGTTATAGCAACCAGCAGGTAAAATAACCAAGCCAGTAAGGAATCTCAGTGTCCATTGACACCTCCTGGTTAGTTCTGAGTCCTGAAGCCCCTTCAGCCCCATATGCACTATACATTTAAAGCAGCTTCATCTCACTTTAAACAGTCATGGCTTCCCCCAAAGAATATTGAGAACTGTAGTTTAAGGGTGCTGAGGGTTGTTAGGGGACCACCATTACCCCACACAGAGCCCCAGAGAAGGTGGATTTACTGTTAAACCATTCCAACCATTGTAGCTCTGTGAAACAGTACATTATAAGATAAAGGAACGTGTTAGATTTCCAAAATTGTGGACATGTGACTTCCATACAGTGGCCACTTATATATCTCCAGAAAGGAGGGGGCTGCTCTCCACTAACATTTACTTGGAATAGATCCTAGAAAAATTAACTAATAAACTGAAACTGACACGGGGACAAACAGAAGAAGACACCTTCACCCCGGTATGGCTCCCCTTTATCACACACACAGCCCAACAGGACAATGACAATAATCCACCAACAGCATACAAATCAATATGGCTAACCTGATCCAAAACACCCACCCACCTCACTCACACACGAAAACAAAGATCACCACAGCCAAACACAAGCAAACAATCACACCCTAGGCCAACCCCAACCTCTCTCACCACCAAAGGAACACAAGTGAACAACACAAACAACGCTGACACCAAACTCTACATACATTAAACATAATAGAAACACCGCCACCCGACCCCACCCCCACCCATCTTCCCTCTCTCCACCCCCCCTTTTCTTCCCTCTTTCTTTTTTCTTCTCCCCCTAATGCCTCAACAAATGAAATGGATTTGTAAAAATGTTACATGGAAAAAACAAACAAAAAACGAGGCACTACACTTCTGTAAAACAAGAAAATCCTTAATAAAATATTTAATTAAAAAAAAAGGAATAGATCCGCTGAAATTAATGGACCCAAGTTAGCAGTGACCATTAATTTCAATAGGTCAACTCTGAGTAGAAGTTAGTTGGATCCAGCCCAGGAGGACAAGTATCTGCATATAAGGATTTATATGTATAGATGCAAATTTCTATGATTTAAATAGAAATACTGTGACAGGTAAGCTGCATGTCAGACATCGTCCTGTAAATCATTTGTTTATATCCCACACTTTTCAGTGGATATACCTTTCCTAGCTACAAAGGTATATATTTGGATTTAGTGCACCGAGGCGGCATCTTACCTGCACAAACTTAAAATTTACAGTATGCTCCTGAATCTCTCCCATGAAAGGCCGACAAACTTAAGCTTCCTGGGAGAGCTGTTCCATGAGATACCTTCACAGGCTTGACGCTCTGTCTGAAGGCTTTGAGAGCTGCTGCCAGTCAGTGTACACAGTACTGAGCTAGATGGTCTAATAGTCTGACTCCATATAAGGCAGCTTCCAGAAAGGGCCTGCCTGATTATTCTGTAGCAGAAAACAGAAGGGTGTTAAGAGTTGCCTGCCCAGTTCCTGCAAGTGTATTTATAGAACACTAAGATAAAAGGTTTTAAAGCTGTTTGTGGTCCTTGTCCTAGGCTGAAGCAAAGGCACAGTTGGAAAAGGAGGTCATGGAGCTGCTTTCTTGCCGGCCGCCCATGTTCTGGATCCCTCTCCGGGCTCACACAGTCTGGGAAAGAATGAGCGTCAAACTGGAATGTACAGTTCTGGCTTCTCCTCTGCCAGAGGTGACTTGGTGAGTGGGCAGAGATGGAAGAATTCAGTTTCAAGAGTCCCCTGCAATTAGGGCTGCGGGTGCGGAATGTTATTCAGTCTGCATTTAAAGGTGACCCTGATAAAACCACTCTTTTTGCAGCAATATGCAAAGGGAAACCCCGTCATTCTTTTGGCATTCATACTTCACTGAAACTTGAAATGAAGTTCTCCAGCCAAGTAAAGTGTATGAAGATGTATCTGCTTGGTTAAAGCGTGCAAACATATGCATTTATTAGTGAAAATGACACAAAATGCATTCATAGAATCATAGAGTTGGAATAGACCACAAGGGCCATTGAGTCCAACCCCCTGCCAAGCAGGAAACTTTTATATTAGGAGAGATGGCTTGCAAAACAAAATGTTTATTTTTAAAAAAACTGCATACAGAAATATGCTTCTTAGGGGAAATTGGCACTAAAATGCTGACAAATTATCATGAGGACTTCTTTCCATTTCTTAAAAAACCACAAAATGTCAGGGAAACATGGAGCACTGAATTTAAGATTGGCAAAACGAGAAACTTAGATAACCAAAATTTACAGATTCATGCATCCCTACCTGAAATCTGGCCTTGCTGCTTCTTTTCATGTCTCTGTGTTTGTTTATTTGCACCTGACTAGGTATAAAAATGGAGTTCGGATTGACCCTCGTCTGGCTCCAGCGGGGAAATATAAGATGAAGAATGAGTTTGGAATGCTGACTTTGGACATCAGCAGGTAACGGACTTGCATGAAAGCAAGGAAAATCCAGATTGTGATTTATCTTTACTGAAACATCAGGTGCCATTTCTCCTCTGAGCTCTCTGCAGAATGTCTTAATAGTCCAACCACAGGTATTAAAAATAAGCACACACTTTCATATAAGGAATCGGGGCTTCCGGACTGAAAGCCGCGGGGCACCCCAACACTTTCAAGAGATTGCGACCCTCCCAGCCTCTTTGTCTATCCCTTGAGATTCTCCCTAGGCCACGCCCCATCCCAAGCCCCACCCCATCCCTGGCCCTCCTCTTCACCCTACACAAGTGCCTTTTCCTAGCTGGAATGGGTCCTTGAAGTACAATGATGGCTCTTATTTCCTGGTAGAAGGATGGAGGTGTGTGTATATGTATAGGTGTACCTTTCACTTTTGTGTGGCTAGAATACAGCCTAGTCTGCAAAGTTAAGAATCCGCCCACCTTTGCCTCTGGCCCCAACCACCACTTGAATGTGGCCCCCAGAAGGTTCCCCTCAAGAGAGTGCAACCCTCTGGCTGAAAAAGGCATCCGATTCCTGCCCTTGGACTCTGGTCTGGCGCTCATTGCTGTTGAGGCCTCCTGGGGCCCCCTCAGGGCCAGGTGCTTTTAGCTTCCTCTCTTTCTTTCAGATGCTCCTTGGACGATTCTGCCGAATACAGTGTAGAAGTGAAAAACGCTTATGGCGAAGCCTACTCATTTGCCACGGTGCTCGTCAGGAGTAAGTGGACGTGGGCAAGAGGGAAGTGATTTTCTTTTCTCTCTAAAATGCTTTAGGACTCTCTCAGGAACCTTCCTTGCAGCTTCCCTGTTGCAAAATGTTTGGGGTTTGTACATAATGTTTGTTTCTCATTTGTGAGGAGATAATCTTTTAGTGTGGTAAAAGCTGTGCTTTAGGACTTCCTGCTTATTGACATTAGGCAGGTGGCCATCCTGTATTGTTTTAGACTCCTGTGGGAAAACCTGTTTATTTCAGCAGCCCTAGGACTTGCCGATCAGAAGGTCGGCGGTTCGAATCCCCGCGACGGGGTGAGCTCCCGTTGCTCAGTCCCAGCTCCTGCCAACCTAGCAGTTCGAAAGCACGTCAAAGTGCAAGTAGATAAATAGGTACCGCTCCGGCGGGAAGGTAAACGGCGTTTCCGTGTGCTGCTCTGGTTTGCCAGAAGCGGCATAGTCATGCTGACCGCATGACCCGGAAGCTGTATGCCATCTCCCTCGGCCAATAAAGTGAGATGAGCGCCGCAACCCCAGAGTTGGCCATGACTGGACCTAATGGTCAGGGGTCCCTTTACTTTACCTTCTTGTTGTTGTTGTTTAGTCGTTTAGTCGTGTCCAACTCTTCGTGACCCCATGCACCAGAGCACGCCAGGCACTCCTGTCTTCCACTGCCTCCTGCAGTTTGGTCAGACTCATGTTGGTAGCTTCAAGAACACTGTCCAACCATCTCGTCCTCTGTCGTCCCCTTCTCCTTGTGCCCTCAACCTTTCCCAACATCAGGGTCTTTTCCAGGGAGTCTTCTCTTCTCATGAGGTGGCCAAAGTATTGGAGCCTCAGCTTCACGATCTATCCTTACTTTACCTAGGCAATATAACTGAGTTATGCATATTTGTTTTTAAAAGTTTTACTGGTGTTTATGTTTCATAGAAATTTTTATTTTGACCTTGTTTTATTGATTATTTAGTTTTTGTTCTAAATTATTCCACTTAGAAGCCACCTTGGCAAGTAAGCAGTGTATAAATTAATAAACCATCATCATAATGATAAAACAAAATATTTGTTCAGGAGCCTGAAGTTCCTTGCAGTAAAAATGGAAATGGAAGACTTTCCATGTGATGCAAAGTTACCTTAATCTGCTGTTATAGCAACGACCCATTGTAACAGAAGCAACATATAATTTAATCATCCACGATGTTTACCAGATTCTTTCCTGTGTTTACTTTGGTTCAGGCCCCATCTGTTCCATTATAGATCCCTTCTGATATCGGGAATCACAAGACAGAGAAACCAGTAGGAGAACACTTCAATCTCCCAGGACATTCTATACAAGATCTCAAAGTAGTTATCTTATTATAAAAGAATTTCAGAAATAGACTGGAAAGAGAAGTTGCTGAATTGCAACTTATTACCAAACTTGAAACCATGGAGAGACCTGGTCTGAATAGAGACATTGGATTCTTATCTCATTATATATGATAAAGCTATTTTTAGCCATCTCACCCCTTGCTTTTTCCTGTAAGACCAACTGCAGTCATTAACAGTCGTCAACAGGTTTACCACACCTATCAGCCAATCACACATTCCCACCACCCTTCTGAGTAATACCCCTCCCCACACTCTCACTATATATAAGGGTCTGGTGACTTCTGTTTCAGTGTATCTGAAGAAGTGTGCATGCACACGAAAGCTCATACCAATAACTAACTTAGCTGGTCTCTAAGGTGCTACTGGAAGGGAAAAAATTTTATTTTGTTTCGATTATGGATCCCTGTAACCCACTGGGATTTTCCTTTGGTGGTATATAGCAGTGTTTCCCAACCTTGTGCCTCCAGCTGTTTTTGGCCTACAATTCCCATCATCCCTTGCCACTGGTCTTGCTAGTCAGGGATGATGGGAGTTGTAGGCCAAAAACATCTGGAGGCACAAGGTTGGGAAACACTGGTATATAGGAAATTTTCCTCTACAGCTATGAGGCCGAGACAGTGAGATCTGCAAGTGACCTCTAAGCACATTGTGGAGACATACGGCCTTTCTCTTGGGCAGCCTCCTGGTGGTGTCCAGATGTTCTGGACTACAGCTCCCATGATCCCTGGACATTGGCCATGCTGTCTGGAGCTGATGGGAGTTGCAGTTCAAAGTATCTGAAGGGCACCTGGTTGGGGGAAAGTTGCTCTAGATATCTAATGTGAGTTAGCAGACCTGCTGCCTTCCAAGAGTGCCTACCTTCACTTATGCTCTGCCTGTATACTTCAAAATAAACCAAACAATTCAGAACCCTCCAAGGCTTTAGCACCCTGTCATCCAAAGGAAACCCACCAGAACTGCTTCTGGAATTCTTCAATGTTGATACGAGCATAGAAAGCTGCCTTATTCCAAGTCAGCCCATGGACCCATCTAGCTCAGGATTGTTGCTGCACAAACTGTTAGCAGCTCTCCTAGGTTTCAGACAGAGACTGGTCTTTCCCAGCCCTACCTAGAGAAACCAGAGATTGAACCCAGTCCTTTTGCATGCAAAACTACTGAGCTATGTCCCTGGGGGAAATGGGGAATGTGAACACTGCTTTGGAGGATCTGCTGATCAGCTCCTGGGCATTATTATTTAGACTCTGAGAACTGAAATACAATTCTATAAACCAGGAACTGGGAACCTATGGCCCTCCAGATGTTGTTGGATTCCAACTCCAGTCATCCCTTACCATTGGTTGCACTCACTGAGGATGACCAACGACTTCTGAAGGGCCACAGATTGTTCATCCCAGCTATAAGTATATATAATGCCATTCCGAGAAAAGAAGAATGGCAGATGAAATTAATGGACTATGCAGAATTGGACAAAATGACAGGAAGGATTCGAAACCTGCGGGACCAGAGATTTACAGAAGATTGGAAGAAGTATATAAATTATTTGAAGAGCAACTGTAACCAAGAAATTACGCTAGTAGGACTACAAGAAGTTTTGTAAGGATAAATATACGAAGTGTTACAAAGTAGAAAAAGATAGAGATATTGGTTATGAGTTTGAAATGTAATAGGGAAAATAAGAATATAAGAAAATAAGAAATGCATATTAAGAGATTAGATTGGAAAATTTTCAGACAGGACTGATGGAAGTAAAAAAATTGAATAAGATGTAAAAGTATGTTTAATTACTGTTGAAAATTATATGTTAAAAAACTAATAATTTATATATATAAAAAATAAGTATACATGATGTCTATCTCATCAATTCCCTTCCTCTCTCTTTTTTTTGGTAGAATATTATGGAAAGGAGTCTGGATTTGACTCAGAGATATATAAAAGTAAGTACAAAACTGTAGTTATTTTGTGGTTTTCTCTTTATTTTTTTAGCCTGGCACGTGACTTCATAGTACAGTTTGGGGCCATTTTGTGGCCCAAATGATGAGGTGGGAATACTGGGGAGAAAGCAGTAGCATAGGTAGCCAGGGGTGGAAGGGGGCGCCCATAGGGCGTCATGGGGCTCTGTAGGGCAGCACGGGGGTCTGCAGTGTTTTACTTTGGCTGCTGTGTGTCAGGGGAGTTTGCGGACGCCAGTGCGGTTCCTCAGGGGGCTCAACAACTTCAATTTCCCCAAAAAAGCTCAACATCTTTGGTCCGCCCCAGGTGCTGGCAGGGGTTGCTATGCCACTGGAAGAATGTCTAAATGGTGACTGGGAAGCAGGTCTATGCCTATTCTGTGGAGAGAGAGAAAGGACCCTGTTCCAAATGAGCCTTACTCCAGGGGTTGCCAACTTTTTAGTGCCTGTGGGCGCATTTGGAATTTTGAGAGAGTGTTGTGAACACCAGTCACAAAATGGCTGCCACAGGATTTGTGGCACAACACATTTGCTCACGGAGAGAACCTCTTTATACTTGTTCAGAGTGGAAGAAGGGAGGGTAGGTGCAAGCAAATCAGGATGAATGCTAGAAGCTACATAACCTCCCTGCAAACATACCAGAATGAATGTTCAGTAAAGACTGCACACTGTCCAAGTAAGTGTTTTTGTAAGCAAATCAGGATAAGTGCTCAATAAACAAGTTGTCTGGAGGAGCCCTAAAGTGGGTTTAAAAAAAGCGTAGATATGATTGGAGGAGGGGGTTGTATAGATGCCCAGTAAAAATAATGAATGAGTCAAACACAGCAGTTCCACACTTTCCTTATACTGGATGCAAAGAGCAGAGAATAGCTCCATGCACTGTCTTCTGCTTGTGAGCTTGGCTGTTTGTGGCAACCGAAAGCTGCAGATGTCTAGAGAGTTCTAACAGATATGGAAAACTGGAGCAGAAATTGTTACAATTCACATGTTTATTAGAAGTCAGGAATGGAAATGGTTGGGTTTTTTGATCTGCAAACGTGATGTAAATAATTAGTTGTTTTCTGCATTGTGTTTTACATTTCCCTTCCTCTGAAATGCATTTAAATTAATTAATTGCATCATTAATCACATTAGTTTTGGCCATAGGAGACACCAAGATGAGCAAAATTAGGTTTTAGCAGAAGCTGAACTGTAGCTGAATAGAAATAGCACTGATTGTGATGAACAGATTGTCGAATCATAGAATTGTAGAGTTGGAAGGGACCCCAAGGGTCATCTAGTCCAACCCCTGCAATGCAGGAATCATGCCTACAGCTGTCCCTAGGTGGGCTCAAACCACCAACCTTTTGGTTAACAGCCAGATGCACTGGATGGAAATCACTATCTCCTTACATCCGGCAAGGCCAAATGCTCTTACCTAACCTCATCTTCTCTTTTTAGAGTCACTCAGGGACCTGGAAGCTGACTTTGCTAGCACTTTGAGGCCTGTCTTTTCCAGAGAAAAGGAGCCCTTCACACTTCACTGCACTTTTACTTCAGACTTGCAGGAATACCAACGAGACATCCGCTGGTTCAGAGATGGTCTGTATTTGTATCCCCCCCCCAAAAAACCCAACACCATCCATGACTATTGCCATTTGACAAGTATTAAGAAAATACTGGCCGAAGACATTTTGTTGTCTGAAGTGGGGCCCCAATACAGCCAACACTTCGGACCAGGGTTGGAATACCTTTTTCAGCCTGAGGGCCACATTCCCTTACAGGGAACTTTTTGGGGGCCACATGGCTCCTGATGCTACATACCTGGTTCCTCGTACTAATTACAGGAAAATTTCTCTTGGGGGAAAGGGGGAAAAGGCACTTGGCTTCTCCCAAATGAATGCTGGAAGAAGAGATTAAATGAATTTGGGAACGAAATTCTTAAGCAGATTATCCAAGATTGAGTGTTTATGCAAGAATACCCTCTGCATTTAATTTTCCATTAACATTCCCAAATAGGACTGGAATTATAATTTCACATTCTGAAATTTTACTACGTTTTAGCTCTGTTAGGAAGCCACCGACCAGGTAAGTCCTCAGTTACCATCTTTCTCTTGTGCTCAGGTGAGTTGCTGAGAGATTCTGATCGCCGGCAAATAAAGTGTGAGGCCCAGGAGGCTTCCCTGACAGTCTCTTGCGCTTACAAAGAAGATGAAGGGTTTTACAGCATCCGCATACCGACACATGATGGGTACAACGAGCAAAGAGCTTATGTGTTTGTTAGGGGTAGGTGCACTTGTTTGCTGCTGTTTGGTGATGGCATTGTTGTATAATTGTAATTTACAAAGGCCCTAAAATGTCAATGGTCTGTCAATGGAACTAAAAAAAGTAGGTCCTGCTTAGAGCCTTACAGTTTTTAGGGAGAAAGCAAAAGCAAAACCACAGGTCAGTGGTGAGGAACCTCTTGCCTACAGACTTAGGTCCAGCAGGTCTTCCCATTTAGCCCATGAGGCTGTTTTGGCAAAGCCACATGCACCAGCCCTACACCTGATGCCATTGAGGATGTCAAGTGCATGGCAGGTAAAGATGCATCTGGGCTGAAAGAGGGTTCGCAAGTGCCAGCCATCAGCTGATCAGTGGTGGCACCTTCACAGCTCCTTGCATCGTGCTTAGTGAGTGCCATCAATCAGCTGATTTTCAGGGCTTGCAAAGAAGAGTTTGGATTTGATATCCCACTTTATCACTACCCGAAGGAGTCTCAAAGCGGCTAACGTTCTCCTTTCCCTTCCTCCCCCACAACAAACACTCTGTGAGGTGAGTGGGGCTGAGAGACTTCAGAGAAGTGTGACTAGCCCAAGGTCACCCAGCAGCTGCATGTGGAGGAGCAGGGACGCGAACCTGGTTCACCAGATTACGAGTCCACCACTCTTAACCACTACACCACACTGGCTCTCTGTGCATACTGCTTTGCAAGCCCTCCTGATCATCTGATTGCCAGGGCTTCCGTGCACAGCGCTATGCAAATCCTGACAACCAACTAATTGTCAGGGTTTACAGAGCGTTGTGCAAAAATGAGTCACCTGTTGTCATTGTGAGATCAAGTGAATGGTCCCACCTACCTTTCAAGCTTGGCCAGTGGGTGAGTGGGGGGAGATAAGGATCCAGTCCACAGGTCGGATTCAGTTCCATATACCTACTGTAGGCAAATTTTGTACAGTGCCTTCTCTAAAACTTTACCATGCTTTCAAGGGCCAGAAGATAAAACTTGGGAGCCATTGCGGCTTGTGGGCCAACCTGACCTACAGGAAACCATCTAAGCATGGTTTTTTCTTATCTTTAGATGCCGAGGCTGAAATTGCTGGAGCTCCTGGGTCACCCCTCAGTGTGCAATGCCATGACGTGAATAGAAACAGTCTCATACTTTCCTGGATTACTCCCAGTGATAATGGTGGAAGTCCTGTCATTGGGTATTACATTGAGAGGTCTGTCTTCAGAAGCCACAGATCTGTTATCTCTTTCTTTCCCAGATCATGTTGCACCCAAACTGTAAGGTCCTTCTTTTTCCAGGTGTGAAGCAGGCACAGACGAATGGGTATTGTGCAATGATAAGCTCGTGAAAGCCTGCAGATCTCCTGTTTTAGGTCTCACTGAAGGGAAGACATACCAATTCCGAGTAAAGGCCGTCAACCGTGCAGGCATCAGTAACCCATCGAAGGCCAGCGACCCAGTGACAATGATAGACCCAAATGACAGCAAAAGAGTGCTAAGTATGTTGGGTTTTTTAATTGCTCCAAGACAATTGCTATTTTCTTAACATCCAAGGCAGCCTCCAAGATCATAAAACCCACCAGTAATCCCAAATAAAACAATTTTAATGTTCACAACACAGAACAATTACCCTGTGTCAGCAGACTTCAAGAGCAATAGATCTGTGCAGGACCACTCAGAGTAATGTCACATGTCCTATCAAAAGTGGCTGGTGGGGGCAGTCATCTTCCCCCCAAGAATGCCCCGGGCAATGGCACTATGTCACAACAGAGCATCATTCCCAGTGATCCATTCTGGAAGGCATATGGGAATATCACTGGTCTGCTTTGAAAGCAGCTCAGCAACATAGTTTTTCCCCCTTGTTTATGAAACAGAGAGAGAAGACAAAATCCTCCTCTACTTCTCTTCCACCTCGTCTTATTTATAAGCCCCCCTGACAAAAATTAACACATTTTAAACAACTCCCTAAGATTATTGCCATACCCCAAAAGTGACCAGGAAAAAATATCTAGGCTGATTATTCTGGCCCAGCCTAAAACAAGAAGAACAAAAAGACTGGCAACTGCAACACTTTGCATACAATAGTCCACTGTAGTTCAAAATGGTGACAGTAAGGAAAGGGGGGACTTCTCCCAACTTTAAGGTCCCTTAAACCAAGGGTAGCCAAAGTGGTACCCTCCAGGTGTTGTTGGACTTCACTTCCCATCATCCCTGACCAGTGACCATGCTGGCTGAGGCTGATGGGAGCTGGAGCCCACCAAAATCTGGAGGGTGCCATGTTGACTATCTCTGAAGAATTCTGCCCCCTTGCAGTTTAGAGGACCCTAGGGGAGCAGAATTGGTCTTTGAAGATGCTCTCATCAGGCATGCAGCCTCTGAACCCTGTTCCCTATTCCTCACCATGTAGGCTCCCACACCCACCAATTTAGCCTAGCACAAGCTTAGCACAAGTCTGCATGATTGCTTTGGAAGCTGAAGAAGCAAGGGCGCAAGCTTCAGCCTTCTAGCTTCTGTACCAGAGCTTTCCAAACTGTGTGTCACAACACATTAGTGTGTCAGCTGCAGTGTGTAGGTGTCTCTCACGAATGCTCCCCACACTCGTCCCGGGGCTGGAAAGGGGTTAGTTTAACCTCCGGTTTGCTAATAAAGCTTAACTACTGTGTTGCAAAATGATGCAAAACTGAATTACTGTGTCACGAAATGATGCATGTCTAAAAAGTCTGTCACCACCATGAAAAGTTTGGAAAGCTCTGTTCTACACCATCATTGGATGGTTGCTTAAGAGCTTTGGGACCAACTCATCCACTGTGCGCAAGGCTAACCCCCACTATGGATTTAAAGCCACTAAGAGAGGTGCAAGCTCACATATATGTTGTTTGGCCATAATGGGGCAGGTCAGTTCCCAGCCACAGCCCCCTAGTCAAGCCAGGTAGCATCCTGGCCATTCACTGCCCCCAAACGCAATTTGTAATTCTTTTCATGATTCCCCACTTATCCCCATCTCTTTCTCTTTCCCCCTCTGCTCCCTGTCTAGATATCCCTTATGATGACGGATTTAGGACAATTACAGTTTCCAAAGATGAACTGGAACGTAAGTTCGCATGTGACCTTTGTCCTTTTCCCCACCAATGATTAATGTCGTGCCCGAGAACTTCTTTATATAACTAACAATCACTTAGGAGTTTAGCAGACTAGAAATGCCCAAATAACTATATTTTGCTCAAAGTGGAAGTGGCTCTGAATGGGCATTTCTGTTAAACAAGGGGGTTCTCCAAAAACATTGACTTCCCTTGATTTCTCTGTATTTTAAATACCTCAGGAGCCCTAGTTCCTTAGCACCACCATCGCTGTTGCTTAACTGGATGGTGCTGGAGGGGGGAAGGGGGCTGCATGAATGCACTTAGGGCCGGCCCATGCATGAGGCGCAGTGAGACAGTTGCCTCAGGCAGGAGACGCAGGCTTTAAGAAGTGTGCCACTCACTGTCTCTTGCCACCTCCACCACCCACCACCTTCTTTTACTCCCTCACCGCATTTGGCGCACTGGGGCTGCCCTGGGCCACCTCCAGGCGCCTGAGGAGGGGGCACAGAGAAGGAGACAGTGGCAGGGGGGCTGCAGAGAAGGAGGGGGAGGCTCTACCAGAAGGTGGCATTTTCATTTTTTGCCTCTAGAGGCAAAACCCCCTGGGCTGGCCCTGGATGCAGCGATTGGACTTTAACCACTGCCCTATCCCATCCATGTCTAGCAGCAATGCTGGCGGCAGAGTTGAGGTACCATTGCTGCTGTCTCCTTTGAAAAACATTGGGCGTTGGAGCAGAATGAAAATTATATCCATGGGGTCTGATCAGTGGTGGCTAGGGATGGAAGGATCTGTCGATTTCATTTCTGCAAATCTCTCATTTTTCTTCAATTCAGTTCCGCAAGTTTCTGCAGCAATTGCCAGGGGTGTTTGTTTTCGTTTTCTGAATTTGCAGGTTTTCCTGAAAAAATCTCCAGGATTTTTGTTTTAAATTTCTCCTATCTGCAGTTTTGGCTGATGTGTACACTTTTGCAAGCAACTTCTCATATTATGCATTTTCACCAATGTTCCCCTGATACATGCATTTTTGCAAATCTTTGGTTGGAGAATTCCATTGCAAAGTTCAGATAAGTTCAAAGTTTTTTGAAATCTGGCCGTGTTCCAGTTCTCGTAATGTTTCAGAAATGCGAATTTGATAAATTTGGCTTCAAACATGAATTTCTAGTTGTACTTCTCATCAGCTATTTTGGGGGCTGCTCCATCTGGTGACTTTTATCCATCTGGCTGTTAATTGGTCTTCCTTGCAAACCCTTTTCTATTCCAAATTAAATTGCTGAAAGGTTGGCTTGTTGTTTTTCTCCCACAGCCAAGATCAAAGTCCCTTTGCCACCCACCAACGTCCATGCCAGTGAGATCAGGGAAGAATATGTTGTCCTCTCTTGGGATGAACCAGACCCTAGAGGCAAAGAGCCACTGAGTTACTATGTTGAAAAGGTAAGGAAAGGGCACAGAGAACATACAAGAAGCACCATCTGTTAGTTGCTAAGGATGCTGGAGAAGCCCATCGGAAATGGGAGTAGAAATTGCCGGTGTTCCCTAATTCATCCCATGTCTGGAACGAAAACCAACCCAGCGAATGCAATCAGTAGCACTGCCCTTTCGTTTTTCAGTCTCAAACAATACCTAACAATACATTATTTAAGACTCCCCTGTCCACCCGCAATGTGTATTGCATTTCCTCTGCGCTGTAATGAATGATGTGCAATAATGAAATGGTAAAGTGATTAATTAATTAATTGTTTGATTGATTGCATAACATTTCACCATAGTGGACAGCAAGAGGTCATTTTTGTTGGAAGCTGAACTGCAGCAGAATGGAAACGGTGTTGCATCTGGCAAATGCAGGACAGAACTGAAGTCAGTGCCGTCCTACATTCCTGTTAGTTGCTTCAAAGATCTTGTGAACATCTCTCTATATTTTTGCCCCGGCTTTTCCCTGACCTATAGGATTTGACTCTGTTATTTCTGTATTTCTCTCTCCACTGTTCGTATTTTCATAATGTTCTTTTACTGCTTCGATTATAGTGCTGTTTTTATGCTACCTTTGTATACCACTGTGGTTTTTTAAAAAAACAAAAACAAACAATAAATGGCCTAGAATGGCTTTTCAATTAATTAATAAAATTAATTAGAAATGGGCAAGGGCTTCCAAGTGTGCCATGGATTAATCCAGAAATTATTCAAATTGTTCAAACCCCCCCCCCCCAATTGCATTGCAAGGACTTGGGTAATTTTTCCAAGCTACTCTCTCATCTCCTTAGGCACCTTTGACTGGACTTAACCATCCAGGGATCCTTTACCTTTACCTGACTTATATGTCACTTTGTTGTTCTGAGTGCAAAAGTAGCAGCTTTTATGATACCTGCAGCTTCCCAGAGGCATCTGGTGGCCACCGTGAGAACAGGACTAGATGGGCCTATGGATCTGATCCACCTCCAAGTGCTCCAAGCCAGGGGAAGAACAGTAGCTCAGTCTGGTGTAGTGGTTAAGAGCGGTAGTCTCGTAATCTGGGGAACCGGGTTCGCGTCTCCGCTCCTCCACATGCAGCTGCTGGGTGACCTTGGGCTAGTCACACTTCTCTGAAGTCTCTCAGCCCCACTCACCTCACAGAGTGTTTGTTGTGGGGGAGGAAGGGAAAGGAGAATGTTAGCCACTTTGAGACTCCTTAAAGGGAGTGAAAGGCGGGATATCAAATCCAAACTCTTCTTCTTCCTCTTCTTCAGTCATAGAGCAGCTGCTTTCCATGCCAAAGGCCACAGGTTCAATCCCTGAGCACTCCCAGGTAGGGCTGGGGATATCCCCTGCCTAAAACCCCTGCCAGTCAGTGCGGACAATGCTGAGCTAGATCAAGGGTCAGCAAACTTTTTCAGCAGGGGGCCGGTCCACTGTCCCTCAGACCTTGTGGGGGGCCGGACTATATTTTGGGACCCAAGTACCTAAAAGAGCACCTTCCCCAGTCTCAACCATCTTGGATCCTACAATCAGCAGGAGAGGCTTTGTTAGTGGTCCCACTACTGGAGGCTGCCCTGTTGGCATTGAATACTGTAATAATAATAATGCCCGCCCACCTGGCTGGGTTTCCCCAATACTCTGGGTGGCTTACAGCATATCTGAAAACATAACATCAAGCATTACAGGGCTGCCTTCAGATGTCTTCTAAAACTTGTGTAATTCTTTATCTCCTGATGGGTCCTTTTCAGTGGTGGCTCCCCATTTGCAGAATGCCCTTCCTCTGCCTCCTTCACTATTGACTTTCAGGAGAAATCTGAAAGCCTTCCTGCTTGCCCAGGCAGTGGATGGCAGAAATACACAGTTCCTGGCAACCCCGAGATCACTTGGTTGAGTTAATGTTTTTAGCTGTTTTTATGTTTCAAATGCTTTATCATTATGGTGTCTGCTGCCCTGGGCTTCTTCGGGAGGAAGAGTCGTATATAAATCAAATAAACAGCATTAATAATAATCCTTTATCCTTGTAGCGCTACTGTCTCTAGTTTATAGCAATTAGCCACTGATAAATCACCCTTCCTATCTTCTCAGTCGATAGCAGGCAGCGACAGCTGGCAGATGGCTAATCTGGACACCCCAGTGAATTCCACAACATTCACTGTCTTTGATCTGGACAAAGGGAAGTCCTATTGCTTCCGAGTGCGGTCTGTGAACAAGTATGGAGTGAGCGAGCCTTCCTTGCCCAGTGAGCCCATCTCATCTGGAGAAAAAATAGGTAATCTTTTTTTTAATGGAATCGTTTCAGTGAACATTTCTCCTGATGTACCTTGTATGCAGCTTTGCTTTTACAAGCAATTTCCCCGAATATAAAACATTTTGGTATGTTATTTTCACTAGTATTTGCATCTTTACACACACTTTCTTCTAATATACACTTCCTTACACACACGTTGGTTGGAGAACTTCATTGCAAAATTTGGAGAAGGGCAAATTTCAAAGGTTAGTTGTATATCAGTTTGCAGATTGCTTCGGGAAATGCAATTTAGGTGGGCTTGCATTGAAATGTGAACCAAACCCAATTTCTTCCCCATCCTTACCCGTGGTTGATAACAATAACACCCAACTTGAACCTGGAAGGAGCCACATAATAGGCTCCCAATAGCTCCTGTTCTTTGGTGATTCCATCCCTCTTCTTTTTCCTTCTTCAGCTCCCCTCCCACCTCCATCCCAGGTGCTGACCTTCAGAGACACAAACACTTCTGTTTTCCTGAAGTGGAGCAAGCCAAAGGAGGGCCAGGAACCACTTGGCTATTATATATATTGCCGGGAGGTTGGGACAGATGAATGGCAAACGGTCAACAATAAACCCGTCACATGTAATGAGTAAGTTGGTAAAGCATCTCCTCTCTGACCTTCTTTGAGGGCATGGGCTGGATCCTATCACCCAGTTCTGAGATTTGAAACAGGGGGGGGGGGATTCCATTTGTTTGTACTATTTTATGACGTTATTGGGTTGGATACAGACAGGTAAGTTAGCTAAACTGAGGTCCCATTGAAATCAATAATGAAAGGCGAATGATGACTTATTTGGAAGTCCCATTTATCTCAATGGGATCTAACTGTAACTGGTGTACAGGGCAATCCTGTGCATGTCTACTCAGAAGTAAGTTTCACTGTGTTCATTGGAGATGTTCAAGACACTGTGATTCATGGAATCATAGAATCATGGAGTTTTAGGGTTGGAAGGGTCATCTAGTCCAACCCCTGCAATAATAATAATAATAATAATAATAATAATAATAATTTATTATTTGTACCCCGCCCATCTGGCTGGGTTTCCCCAGCCACTCTGGGCGGCTTCCATAGAAACCAAAGATACAGTGCAGGACTCTCAGCTAAATCATCCATGACAGATGGCCATCCAACTTCTGCTTAAAAACCTCCAAGGAAGAAGAGTCCACAACCTCCCAAGGGAGTCCATTCCACTGTCAAACAGCTCTTGCAGTCAGAAAGTTCTTCCTGAAAATTAGTTGGAATCTCCTTTCTTGTAACTTGAAGCCCTTGGTTCAAGTCCTACCCTCCAGAGCAGAAGAAAACAAGCTTGCTCCATCTTCCATGTAAAGGCGGCGCAGTGGCTGCAGGAGTCCACCCACTGCCTCCCCCTCAGCTGCAGGGCGACGTAGTACCTGCAGACACTCGAGCCACCACATCACTCCCAGAAGAGACATGTGGCTCAGGCACACTGCAGGCCCCACGGTAAATGCCGCCCCCCTGGGTAAGTGGCACCCAGTGCACCCCACTCCTCCCCCTGCCCCCCTAGCTACACTGTTGACCCCTAGATCATTTTCACATGTACTACTAGTAAGCCAGGTGTCCCCCATCTTATATTTGTGCAGCTGGTTCTTCCTGCCTAAGTGCAGAACCTTACATTTATCCCTATTTGACTTCATTTTGTTAGCTTGGGCCCAGTTCTCCAATCAGCTAGTCGTTTTGAATTCACTGGGAGCTGCTCCAGAAACTCTTTTTATTGCATAATCATGATTACAGTCATACGTCGGGTTACAGATGCTTCGGGTTGCACACCGCGCCTAACCCGGAAGTACTGGAATGGGTTACTTCTGGGTTTCGGCACTTGTGCATGCGCAGAAGCGCTAAATCGTGCTTTGCACATGTGCAGAAGCTCTGAATCGTGACCTGCGTGTGCGCAGATGTGGCGCTGCGGGTTGCAAATGTGCTTCCCACACAGATCACGTTCACAACCTGAGCATCCTCTGTACTTGTATTCATGGTGGTTATGTGCGATTCTGCTTTCAGTATTGTTTGTGTCTGCAAATGTTAATAAATAAATAAGTAGGCTGAACACTGCAAGCACTTTTATATTCTGAGTTTGGAAGGTGACTTGTAAGGTGCTAAGAAATGACCATGCAGGGGGGGTTTCAATTGTTTATCAGGTTCACCGTTCCAGGGCTCAAAACAGGCAAAGAGTACGTCTTTTGTGTGAAATGTGTCAATGAAGCTGGCGTGGGTGACAGCTCCCCTGAATCAGATGCTATCATTGTGAGGCAGGCTATCTGTAAGTATTGTGTTTGAGGTGGGCACATAGCTGTCAACTTACAGATTTAAAAATAAGGGGCCAGCAGCCTTGAAAATAAGGGACCAGCAGCCAAAATAAGGGACCTGCGGCCTCACCTGTTCTAGGCACTCCAGGCTTCCTGTCCTCCTGCAGTCTGGTCAAACTCATGCTGGGTAGCTTTGAGAACACTGTCCAACCAACTTTGTAACTAGAGGTTCCACTGAATAGAATCTGAATCACGTGCACCACAAGGCCTATGCAGCCTCAACTTAAGATGGTTCCACAGCATGTGCAACAAAATGGCGTCCAGCGTTCAAAAAACCCCTCAGCTTGCATTAACTAGCCACACACAAGGCATGCAAGCTCCACCCCCCAGTCATTCTCAGAATTCTTATTGGGTGAGCAACACAGCCAAGCAACACAGTTGGAGCTTCCCTCCTCCCTGGCCAGCAGGGAGGGAGGGAGAGGAGCTGCTTCCTTTGAAATTTAAGGGACATCATTTAAGGGACATTTAAGGGACATCCATCAATAAGGGACAGCAGCGGGACATGGCGCTGGAATAAGGGACTGTCCCTTCAAATAAGGGACACTTGACAGCTATGGGTGGGCAGATCTATCCATTTTTGTCCTCTAGCTTTCTCATTTTTCCTACTTTAAACTCGGTTCTCTGCATTTCTGCAGGAACTTGCATTTTTTAAAAGAAAATAAAATAAAATTCCTCTGAAAAATCATTGGCATTTTAGTGTGAATTTCTTTTATATGCAGCTTTGACTTATATAAACATATTTTGCAAGCAGTTTCCCCTAATACAATGTATACAATGTCACATGATATGTCACATTTTAGCCATCTTTGTGCATATTGCTTGGTTGGAGAACTGTTTTCCAAAATTAGGGAAAGTGCAGATTTTGAAAGATAGTTGTGTTTTAGTTCATGAATTGGTTTGAGAAGCATGAATTAGGTCCTTTTTCCTTAAAAGGCAAACCAATTCAAATTTCTCTTAGTTATGGCGTACACATTATCCCCTGAAACCACTACAACTTGAGAGAGCAGCTGAATGCCGATCAGATTCTAAACCTTCATTATCCTTTAATTTATTTCCTGCACAGCTTGTCCATCAGCCCCGCGGGCCTTTGCCTTGCTGAGTTGCGGGAAAGACAACATGACCATTGCTTGGAAGTCTCCCAAACGCAAAGGAGGCACAACAATCCTGGGCTATTTCCTGGATCAACACGATGTGTCGCAGATTGAATGGCACGAGATCAACATTAAGCCAATCGCTCAGCGTGTTTACACGGTATGGGTGTTTGTGCCATTAGTTTGCCTCTGAAGAAATAAGTAAATAAATTACCGTATTTTTCGCTCTATAAGACGCACCAGACCACAAGACGCACCTAGTTTTTGGAGGAGGAAAACAAGAGAAAAAAAATATTCTGAATCTCAGAAGCCAGAACAGCAAGAGGGATCGCTGCGCAGTGAAAGCAGCAATCCCTCTTGCTGTTCTGGCTTCCGTGATAGCTGCATAGCCTGCATTCGCTCCACAAGACGCACACACATTTCTCCTTACTTTTTAGAAGGGAAAAGGTGAGTCTTATAGAGCAAAAAATACGGTACTATCACTTTTAGGCAAGACTTTCACTCTCTTTCGATTCTATAGGTCACCAGCCTGGATGAAGGGCACTTCTATGAGTTCCGTGGTTATGCAATGAATGTGGCTGGTGTTGGGAAGGTATCAGAACCCAGTGACATATTCAAGTGCGAGGAGTGGACAATGCCAGAACCAGGTAAAAGTCAATGCCAGGCCTTGAGACTGGTTGCTGTCTTCACACACCCATTTACTGCACACTGTCTGTATTTTCAGTGCTGGGTTTTAAAATCTGTGGTCTCACAATGTGATCCCAAATGCGTACACACCCTGTACTTTGCTTCAACTCCTATCTGATGGGTTATGCCTCAAACCAGCTTCACACCAATTAAGAGTCCCAAAGCTGTTCTTAAATCGTACCATCAGGTGAAAGCATCTTGCCCAGTCTCACCTTGGAATTTAAAACAGCAGGAGAAGAATGCCTGGCCAGGAGGGTCTGGGCTTTAGGACAATTGTGAGGTTGTCACAGCAGATGACTCCCAAGTAGATGGAACGGTGGTCTAACTATGCCCCCTCCTGGCAGGTGTGGGGGCGAATGTATGTCCATGGATTCAACTTTACAATTCTATGGTTCTATGATTCTATGAAATTAAGGGGCATGTGTGCTCCTTGCCCCTGCTTTCCCACCTTCTCATTTGCGCATACTTTGAAATTTCATCTGCCCTTGAAACAGGACCTCCCTATGATGTCAGGTGTACAGAAGTGAGAGACACATCTCTGATGCTTCACTGGGAGCCGCCTGTGTATACTGGAGCGGGCCCTGTCACTGGCTATTATGTGGATGCCTGTGAGGAGGGATCAGACACCTGGGAACAACTGAACAAGCAGCCAATATCCAGCACCCACATGAAGGTCTTTCTCTTGTATTTCCTGTGCCTTTTACATCTGCATTACAGCTGTTGTTGCTCCTCTGACGCCAAGGTCCACTGAAGCCTGCAGGCTGAATCCAGCCCATGAAGCCAGTTCTAGTGTACCACCAGCCCTCTTGCCAAAATTGGTAGTCAGAGAGTAACGTTCTCTTCTTACCCTGGGAAAAAATATCTCTTCTTCCTACTGCACAGTCCCCAGGGATGGTGTGTCCCATTTGACCACCTGAGGCGAAACAGAAATTTGTCCTGCCACTGCTGCCACTCCTGCCATCACCACGTCTGCTGCTGTTGCCACAACTTACGCCACCCACTTGGCCTCTACCACACGCCCTGCTGCATCCACCACTGGCAGATTGCACCAATTTTGGGTGAGAGATCACCCAAAATTGTGGGAGATATTGTGCGCTCTGCAAGTTCTCAACGGTTTCAGGTGAGATCTCACCGAAACTGGATGCAGTCTTGTCTGAAATCAATGCCAATGGTGGTGGCGCTTATCTGCCACTGGTGGAGGTGGCAGGGCATTCATGGGGGTGCTGCCTGAGGCAGTGGTCTCACTCTGCCTAATGGCTGGGCCGGTTCTGATGGCCCCATTACAATAAGTCCTAGAGATTTCAGAAACACTCTAAAAACTTCTTCCAGTGGTGCTGTTCCACCCCACGGCAGTGCTGGGCCAGTGGAGGGAAACTAATGTTTTTCCACCACAGAGCAGCATAGAGATAAGAGAAGAAGAATATCTCCTATTTTAGGAGGAAAATCCTCTCTGCATGGGTGTATATGTGCACCCATGCCCTCCTCTGACATGTTATCTCTGATTGTTACCAAAGGAAAAAGGAACGGGGAGGGGAAATGAAAGCAAGTATTGGAGTTGCTGCACCTCTGGCATGTTACCTCTGGTTGTTACCTGCTCTTTTTCTTACAATTTTCTTGATAGCTGTCTGATCTGGAGACAGGAAAGTGCTATATTTTTCGAGTGCGGGCCCTGAATAAGGCAGGAGTTGGCCCGCCATCCTTGCCATCAGATCCTGTGGTAGTAAAAACTAAACCAGGTACAAAGCTTCTGCCTCTGCCCTCCACTTCCTCTCCCTTTCCTCTCCCAACATTTTTTATTATTTCCACATTTCTTCACAAAAGTCTGCATTTCCTTGGAGAAAGATTAGGTCAGTAGACTGGGGGTGGTGGGAACTGTAGTCCAAGACCTCAGGAGGGCATCAGGCCAGGGAAAGTAGACCTTTCATCAGAAATCTTATTATACGAATATATGCCATTATATGAATATATGCCATTATACGAATATATAGAGTGACGGCCTTTGGTATACTGTGTACCATTCTGGTCACCTCACCTCAAAAAGGATATTGTAGAGTTGGAAAAAGGAAGCGCAACCAAATGATCAAAGGGATGGAGTGACTCCCTTATGAGGCAAGGCTGAAGTTTTTGGGACCTTTTTGTTTAGAAAACAGCTGAGTAAGTGGTGACATGATAGAAGTTTATGGAGAAAGTGGATAGATAAAGGTTTTTCTCCCACACAGCACTAGAACTCATGGACACCAGTGAAGCTAAATGTTGGAAGAAGCAGGATAGATAAAGTATTTCTTCATGCAGCACATAGTCAAACTATTGGAACTTGCTCTCAAAGGAGGCAGTGATGGCCAGCAACATGAATGGCTTTAAAAGAGGATTGCACAAATTCATGGAAGACAAGTTTGCCAGTGGCTGCTAGCCATGATGGCAGTGCTGTTCCTCCAATGTCAAAAGCAGTATGCCTCTGAATACCAGTTGCTAGGAATCGCAGTTGGGCATCGCTCCTGTCCATCTTGCCGGCTTCCCTTAGGCATCTGATTGGCCAGTGTGAGAACAGGATGTTGAGCTAGATGGGTCATTTACCTAATCCAGCAGGATCCTCTTATGTAATGGCATTAGGTAAGGAGAAAAGGTGATGAAAGTTGTAGTTCATTTCACTGTGTTGAAAAATTCATTTATTTATTTGTTTTAATTTGCAGGCACAAAAGAAATTGAAGTTGGAGTGGATGAAGAAGGATTCATCTATATGGCCTTTGAGGCTCCAGAAATGGTTGACACCTCAGAGTTTATCTGGTCTAAGGATTACGAAGGGCCACCAAATCCTGACAGGGTCGAGGTTGTAAACAAAGATGATAAGTAAGCTTGCAGTGTTGCCAGTTTTTAATAGGTGTGCTGTTGTGCCATTAAAAGACACCCAAAGTACAGGACCCTGAGAACAACTACAGCTGCACAGATATGTCTTAACTTGCGTGTTTGCATTTTCTTTTCTTTTAAGATCTAAACTCATTTTGAAATATGCCACTGAAAGAGATCTGGGGACATACTCAGTAGAAGTAACAGACACTGATGAAGACATCTCTGCCAGTCATCTTTTAACCCAGGAAGGTAAATAATCCATCCTTACAGGGTTAAAAAAAAGAATCTAACTAATTCTGCATGATTGGAGGCTCAGATATAAATTCCTCCCAAGTTGCTAGGTTTGAAATTGTGCGTCCTCTGTGCTCCATCCTCAAATGTGCCTGAAAGAGGTTGGAGTGGGCAGGTTCTATTCTGCAAGACTCTCCTTTTTCACAAGGACAAGAGGTCTGAGTGCAGATTGGTGAATGTTTTTTTCCTGCACCTTGGAATGGAAAATGGAAAAGGGAGCAGAAACAGTGTGTGCTCTTCTATGGTCACAAATGGAATCAGTCAAGTGAATACAACCAGTATTCATTCACAACGTTGTTCTTTTTAAGTCCTCAAGCAGTATGGCATGTGGGGTTTTTAAACACTGAAATGAAGGTAAAGTATATAAGTAACTTAACTAGTTATGTAACATATGTTATATACCGGACAGTGAGACACATACTGTAGTATCTGACAGAAACTGAGCTGCAGCAAAAGAGAAACAGCGCTGATTGAGAGGAACATAGGTCAGAATAGAAATTGCTGCCTTCTTACATCCTCTACCTCCACAAAGATGTCTCCTCAAGTAAAATCCAATCCACCGCATGGTTACTTTGGTTTCATTCACATCATCCTCTAAGACAGTGGTTCTCAACCTATGGGTCCCCAGATGTTGTTGGACTACAACTCCCATCATCCTTGAGCTCTGGCCTTGCTAGTTGGGGTGATGGGAGTTGTAGTTCAACAACATCTGGGGACCCACAGGTTGAGAGAGGCTGCTCTAAGAGGAAGCTTGCACAACTTGTGATCCACCAACCCAAACTAAGCTGAGCAGTCATGAAAGGCAGCCCACAAAAGGGGGCCGGTCCTTTACCTCCTGACACCCAACAGGCCACTGTATGTGGCAGGCAAACTTTATGTGACTTGGTGGGTTCCAGGTTACACAGTCTAAGGCAATGCAATCAGAAGGAGCCAATGTCATTGTGGGGGCATTGCACTCAAGCACCCCAGACTAGGTGTACAGAACCTTTAGCCCATGAGCTGAATGAGGCTCTCCTGGCCTGCCTATCCCTTGGGGACTCATGCCTGGTCTGGCCAGGGCCATCTCTCAGACCACCCATTGCTGTGTGCCACCCTTGAGTGTTTGCTATTAGTTACTGAATCGGCTCCTTCCCAAGGCTGTCTCAAAAGTTCTACCACTCATTTATTCAGCGCAGTAGAAATTTGGCAACTGAACCAAAGCACCAGAACCCAATGGGAAAAGGGTTGGGATGTGCATCGCTCCTTCTCTTAAGTCTAAGGCCTAGTTCTGTTCATTGCATTTTTTTCAGAACTGGACAAGCTGCGGAAGATCAGCCAGGAGATCCGCAACCCATGTAAGTCGTTGTTTTAAAAAATGATATGTGATTTCGCAGCTACAAACAATGACCAAGGGGGTAAACAAACACAAGGGTAAAAATACAATGGTACCTCGGGTTACAAACACCTTGGGTTACAAACACTTCGGGTTACAGACTACTACAGAAGTAGTACTCGGGTTAAGAACTTTACCTCAGGATGAGAACAGAAATCGTGTGGCGGCAGCGGGAGGCCCCATTAGCTAAAATGGTACCTCAGGTTAAGAACAGTTTCAGATTAAGAACAGATCTCCGGAACGAATTAAGTTTGTAACCCAAGGTACCACTGTAATTAAAATTTAAAATAGATAATAATAAATAACTCCTAGTGGTTTTTGTGTATATTTTTGTATATTTTCTGTTTGTACGTTTTATATCAGCCTTCAGCAACCAGGCAAGCTTGTTTTAGGTGTGTTGTGTAGGCCCAGTTTGCACAGAAAGCCAAGCCAAACCAGGGCTAAGGGTGAATGCATACAGGCATCTACTTTTGGCCACTTTCCTCCCCCTCCACCCTATCTGGAACCAAGCCATGGTTTAGTTTAGCATTGTGGCCAAACCTAGAATCGGTTTCGCTCCAAACCACAAGCTGTAACCAACGTTTGTTCTTGACTTACTGCTCATGGTTTGTCTGGAGGAGATGAACATAATGCTAAGTCAAAAGTGTTTAACTATGAGTATTGACACCCTTGGGCATTGGTTTTGCCATGGAATGGATTGGCATAGTGTTAAAGGAAAATCAGACCAAATAATTATGGGGTTGGTTGTTGTTTATTTAGATTTTGCAAGCCTCCCAAGGAGTTCAGCAATAAGCTTTAATCAATCAAATGTTGCTAGTTCAAGCTGAGCTTCACTCTTCATCCTCGGATTCCAATAACCTGTCACATCTTCTTCTGTTCCTTTCAGTAATTGACCTGATATCCGGATGGAACATTGATGTTCTGGAGAAAGGGGAGGTGCGGCTGTGGCTGGAGGTTGAGAAGCTTTCCCCAGAGGCAGAGCTGCACTTGATTTTCAATGGAAAGGAGCTTTCAAGCACTCCAGTGAGTTTCCCGTCATTTGCTTTACGAGAAGGGTGAGGAACTGCTGCCCTGCGGCCAATCTGGGATCCAGTTTGGCCCATGATGCCATTTCCCCCAAACCTGTCACTCAACTGATGTCACTTGGTGACGTCAGCTGATGGGCAGAGGAGTGAGGTTCAGGTCTGCATTGGCTGTGCACCAAGAAACTGGGGCAAGCATCCAATAAAGCACAATTTAACACACACACACCCCAGCTTATTAGCTGATGGGGCTGTTAAATCCTCCTCAGTTTTGCCATGTAAGGCATTTCCTTTTGGGGAATTGGTGTCTGCAGACATTTCAGCAGAAATACCCACACACACACTCATAGGCTGATGAGTTTCCCTCAGATGCAATGGAAGAGGTTGTTCCAGTGGAAGATGCTGACAGTCCAGCCACCTTCTGTATGAAATGAAAAATGGAGAGGGCTCCATCTTGTACTTCTCAGGCCACAAAATGTCTTGGGGCAATTCTGCCTCTAAGAATCCCTTCCTGCTTGCTCCCTTCTTGCTTTCTGGATGCTACAAACCCCATTTCTCAATTCTGAAGTCTTTGGAGTAGTGAGCTGATATAAATAAATGGTTCCTTCTTATTCTCATGGTTGTCTTTTGCTGTGATTTTAGTGGGATTTTAAAATGCATTGTTCAGTTCCTCACTAGCCATGTTCTCCTTTGCTAACAACTTATTTTTGCTTGTGTTGCTGTTGCCGTTGTTTACATTTAGACACATAAGATCAATTTTGACAGAGCAAAAGGCCTTGTGGAACTGATCATCCAAGACTTCTCTGAGGACGACAAGGGGACATACACTGCCAAGCTGAAAGACGGCAAAGCTGAAAACCAGTTTACACTGGCTCTGGTTGGGGACGGTATGTGGAGGGTCAGGAAGTAAAAGGAGGCAGCTACAAATGTCTCTTGTGGCTGTGGGTCCAGTGTAACATTTAGGCAGCATTCCCCAACCTAGTCCCTTCAAGCCGATTTGGACTACACTTCCCATCAGCCCCTGCCAGCCCAGGCCAGGGCTAGGTGAGACTGATTAGAACTGTGGTTCAAAACAGTTGGAGGTCACCACGTTAGGGAAGGCTGCTTTTAAATGTTCAGGAAGTGTCTAAACTTGATGCAGTGTTTAGGGAACAGCTCTTAAATAGTTGGGTTTTTTAAAAAAAAAATCAATCACAAAGCTATGGCAATGTGGTGAATCACACTTAAGATTGGAAAAATTAGAAACTGAGACAAACTGAAATGAAAAGATTATTTCATCCCTACCATCCGCGGGCAAGTGTCATTACTTTCTCTTGTCTCGCAGTCAGTCTCCCAACTTCACTCCATATTCATGCCCTTGGATCTTGAAAACCTAATAGATCTACTGGCTAACCTAGTAGATCAACACATCTGGGGAAGTTACTCATCTTAGCACAGTGTTGAACATCCAACACTATCCTTCATGAATCAAGATCTCTTGACTTGCCATCACGTGCTAATCCGATGGTGTATTTATTCTTCCAGATTTTGATAAACTTAAAGCAGAGGCTGATGCCAAGAAGAGAGAATGGAAGAGAAAGCATGGTAAGATATCCTTGCAGTCAGTGGCTCTATGCCTGGCTTGAGAAGCTGCGTTTGTGGCACAAGGGGTCACCCATAAAATGCACCTGGGATGGAGAGGTGAGGGAGCTAAGCTGTGATACCAAATGGCATTTGTTGACATGGGGCAAAGTAGGTCACGGTTACAGGTAGAGGAGCTGAAAAGTTAGCAAGAGTTTTGTACAGTGTGTTGTACTTTAGAGACAATCCCAAAGCTGGAGACAGACTTGTACTGGTGTGGTGTGGATGGTGAAGGGGAACAATGAACCCCCAGTGGCTTCTGCTGAGCCAGAGTGGGGCCAGCGGATGAACCTCCCCACTTGGATGCCTCATTCGTTCTCATCTAAGAATTTTTCAAAACCAGGGTCTTTGATTTCTGACATTTCCATTTAAAATTGTTTGAAATAGGAAAATGCCTAATTTCAACAAGCAAAAGAAGAAATCAATCCTGTCCCCAAAGTGATGTTGCTCAAAATTCCACCCATCTCATCACCTGCCTAGTTCTGCCTAGTCAAGATTCCCTTGACTGTTTTTTATGCTTAACTATGCCTAGAAACCAACCCCTTCTTCAAATCTACAATGACTTTGAGCACAGCAGATGACCAAGATTATTTCTTTCCATTTAATAGGTCCACATTTTATTGAACAGCTACAGTGGAAGGTCACTGAAGACTGTGAAGTCCTGTTGGCCTGCAAGGTAAATAGCACAATCCCGGACACTGGCATTATTATTATTATTCATAGAATCATAGAATCATAGAGTTGGAATAGACCACAAGGGCCATCGAGTCCAACCCCCTGCCAAGCAGGAAACACCACCAGAGCACTCCTGACATATGGTTGTCAAGCCTCTGCTTAAAGACCTCCAAAGAAGGAGACTCCACCACACTCCTTTGGCAGCAAATTCCACTGTCGAACAGCTCTTACTGTCAGGAAGTTCTTCCTAATGTTTAGGTGGAATCTTCTTTCTTGTAGTTTGGATCCATTGCTCCATGTCCGCTTCTCTGGAGCAGCAGAAAACAACCTTTCTCCCTCCTCTATATGACATCCTTTTATATATTTGAACATGGCTATCATATCACCCCTTAACCTCCTCTTCTCCAGGCTAAACATGCCCAGCTCCCTTAGCCGTTCCTCATAAGGCATCGTTTCCGGGCCTTGTGGTCAACCAAGACTCCTAGATCCTTTTCACATGTACTGCTCTCAAGCCAGGTGTCACCCAACTTGTATTTGTGCCTCTCATTTTTTCTCCCCCTCTGTTAGCCACCCCTCTGTTAGCCACCCCTCCCAGTTTGGTGTCATCTGCAAATTTGATCAGGATGCCCTTGAGTCCATCATCCAAGTCGTTGATAAAGATGTTGAATAAGACCGGGCCCAAGACAGAACCTGGTGGCACCCCACTAGTCACTCTTCTCCAGGATGAAGAGGAACCATTGATGAGCACCCTTTGGGTTCGGTCAGTCAGCCAGTTACAAATCCACTGAGTGGTAGCATAGTCAAGACCGCATTTTACCAGCTTCTTTACAAGAATATCATGGGGCACCTTATCGAATGCCTTGCTGAAATCAAGGTAGGCTACATCCACTGCGTTCCCTTCATCTACCAGGCTTGTAATTGTGTCAAAAAACGAGATCAGGTTAGTCTGACATGACTTATTTTTCAGAAATCCATGCTGACTATTGGTGATCACAGCATTCCTTTCTAGGTGCTCACAGACTGTTTGCTTAATGATCTGCTCCAGAATCTTCCCTGGTATTGATGTCAGACTGACTGGGCGATAATTATTTGGGTCCTCTCTTTTCCCCTTTTTGAAAATAGGGACAACATTTGCCCTCCTCCAGTCTGCCGGGACTTCGCCTGTTCTCCAGGAATTCTCAAAGATGACTGCCAGTGGTTCTGAGATCACATCTGCCAGTTCTTTTAATACTCTTGGATGCAGTTCATCTGGCCCTGGAGACTTGAATACATCTAAACTAGCCAAGTATTCTTGTACTATCTCCTTAGTTATTCTGGGCTGTGTTTCCTCTGCTGAATCATTTGCTCCAAATTCTTCAGGTCGGGCATTGTTTTCTTTATCGGAGAAGACTGAGGCAAAGAAGGCATTGAGGAGTTCAGCCCTTTCTGTGTCCCCTGTTTGCATTTCACCATCTTCTCCTCTGAGTGACCCCACTGTTTCTTTGTTCTTCCTTTTGCTACGGACATACCCATAAAAGCCTTTTTTGTTGCTTTTAACCTCTCTAGCAAGCCTGAGTTCATTCTGTGCTTTAGCTTTTCTGACTTTGTGTCTACATGTGCTGGCTATTTGTTTGAATTCCTCTTTGGTGGTTTCCCCCCTTTTCCATTTTTTGTACACATCTTTTTTTAATCTTAACTCAGTTAAAAGTTCTTTAGATAGCCACCCTGGCTTCTTTAGGCACCTTCCATGTTTCCGTCTCATTGGTATTGCCTGAAGTTGTGCTTTTACTATCTCCCTCTTAACAAACTCCCAGCCATCATGAACTCCCTTTCCTTTTAGTATCACTGTCCATGTCCAATTATTATTAAGGAAAAGAAAAGAGGAGAGACAATATCTGCAATTAATAGGCAGTTAAGAGTGCAATCCTATCTATGCCTAGTCCTGTTGGATTCAATGGGGCTTACTCCCAGGTAAGTTGGGAGTGAAGCCTGTTGTTCTGGCATAACAAAGATGCAAAATGTTCTGTCTCTTTATCACTCATTTCACTTGCCAGAGCAAGTAGAATTCATCAATTCCCTTACATTCCCAGCAGGTATTGTCATTGCTCTGGCCCCGTAAAATATCCTGGAGTTGTGCTCCCTTGCACTCTCCCTCCACACTACCACTGCTGAGAGCTAAACTATTTGTGACATTAATTGTGCCAGAAATGGGATTCCCTGACAGGGCTGCCCTGGGGAAGCTGTAGCAGCAGAGGAGGAGGAGTTTCTACGTTGCTTCCCCTAAGCAGATTTCAAGTAAGCCTCCACCCTCCTACCCATTTCCTTTCAACAGGCAGCAAACATGAAGAAGGAGAGCACCTTCAAATGGTTCTTTGATAACAAACCTCGTTCAGATGGTCAGTATGACCCAAAGACAGGTGCTGGAGTCCTGCGGATTAAGAAGGTAAAGAGCGTGCAATAGCCAACTGGGTCAGTAATGTATAGGGTGGAATTAAAATGGATTTATAGACACTGCATGCTAAAATGGGGAGGGGGGAATGAAAGACTGCCCAGGTAATCGTGGTGCAGAGGAATGTGGACCTTGGTTGCATCTGATCACCCTACACATCAATGATGCTCAATGCTTTTTTCATTTCTTGATAGATAAATATATGTCTGTATGTTTGTCTACCTGCCTGTCTGTCTGTATTTTGCTAGATTACCAAAGCAGATAAGGGAATATACAAAGCTGTGGTTTCTGATGACCGAGGGGAAGATACAACTCAGCTTGATCTCTCTAAGGAAGGTATTTTGCTCTTCATTCATTGGGCAGGAGATATATTGTTGTCTGTTCATTAAAAAATATTTATAACCTGCCCTTTATCAACACAAATCCAAAGTGTATCAAGCAACACGCTCTGGTGTTTTTCTATAAATAAATAAAAATCTTTTCATTTATTTAAACAAGAGTATGCACTTCAACAACAAGAACAAAAAGCAAGAACTGAATGAAAACGAAAATTATACACACACACAAGAAGTACAAATATGGGTTGTTTCATTCACATGCCCTGGAAATTATAATAATTATTATTGGTGTTGGGAGTTAATACCCTACCAGGTAGGGCTCAAATTCCCACTCAGCATAAATCTCCCTGGGTGATTTTGACCTCTCATTTTCTCTTGGCCTAATCTACCTAAGCAGAATTTGTTGTGTGGATAAGAGGAAGAAAGACTTGTGTGGCCAGCACTTTGCCAACAGCTGTGCTGGCTGGGGATGATGGCAACTGTAGACCCAAACATCAGGAGGGTACCAGGCTGAAGAAGATTGATGCACATTCTTCTGAGCTCCTTGGAGGAAGGGCGAGATCTCAGTGAACTTCTAATTGAATAACCCCTAATTCTTTTCCAAGTAATCCCATGGTTATCCTGAACATAGTTTGAAAATACTGCCATTCTGATATGTGTGCTATGTGTTGCTGCTTGTTTGTTTTTATCTACTTAAAAGGATTTTTAAAAATGTGTTTTACAGTGTTTGATGACATCCTCAAGGAACTTGCCAGGATCAGCGGTAAGTTGTTTACTTCTAAACCCACATCCTTGTGGTATCAATTACATTACATTAAAGATGTAAATAGGTACAAGGCTGCTGCCTTGCTGAAGCTAAGCAGGTCTGGGTTTGGTCAGTGCCTGGATCAGTGACCTCTGAGAATGACATGTATACATACCTGCCTTTGCTATCACCATGGAAGAAAGGCAGAAAGAAAATAAGCAAATGTGGGTTAAAAGAAAGGCAAAAAATAGGAGGCTTGGTCATCTTTCTCAACTGAATTTCCATCCCCACAACCCCTCCCTCCCCATAATTCTCTGTTTAGTTCTTTCTGCATCACCTTTGAAAGTCCAGCCTACTGTAGAAGGCATCAAGATCTACAGCGAGGTGAAATACTACACAGATGCCATGAAAGCAACCTGGGACCACAAGTATGTCTTTATTTAATAGTACTTAACTGGTTTAGAATGCTTATACCATGGGTAGGCAAACTAAGGCCCGGGGGCTGGATCTGGCCCAATCGCCTTCTAAATCCGGCCCACGGATGGTCCAGGAATCAGCATGTTTTTACTTGAGTAGAATGTGTCCTTTTATTTAAAATGCATCTCTGGGTTATTTGTGGAGCATAGGAATTCGTTCATTCCCCCCCCCTCAAAAAAAAAACACAGTCCGGTGTCGGTTCACTGTCTGCTGAAAAAGTTTGCTGACCCTTGGCTTATACCAACAAAAGAGGAGTGGCAGGTTATTTGAGTATATGGAATTAGAGAATATGACTGAGAAGATCAGGGATCAGTTGACCCAAAAGTTTAACAATGAATGGTACATTTACAGATTATATTTAAAAGAACATTGTCCCCACACCAAAGCTTTAGTATGCTTTGACTAACTCTCTAACTTTAGTATGCTTTGACCAGCATAAGGTAAAAAGAGCACAAGCAACATTTAATACAGGTTAAGTTTATTGAAAAATAGATGCAATTAATAAGGAAACAAAGAACCCACGCTGAGGAGGTCGGAAGTCGGTGGAGAAAGTTGTCTGTTTGTAATATTTGTGTGTTTTGGTGTTGTACTTTCTTTTTTCTTTTTGGAGTTATGTTTTCTTTTTTCTTTGTGTATTGCTTATAAACTAATAAGGATCGATTTTTTTTTAAAAAAAATGCTTATACCTCCACTTTAAAGCTCCAGGCGTTGCTCAGGGGCTTGCAAAAGATTCTCAAAACGAAATTACATTCAAAACTAGTGTTTCACATTCAAATCTAGCATTTTTGGAAATTATTAGCATAAGAGGTATGTGTACTCATGGGGTGGGGAAGTGTTCAAAAATGGCGCGTCCACATGGTTTGCCATATATGCATGAGCCTTTTGCCTGCAGGCCACCACTTGTCTAACCGCTTCTCAGCAATTGAGCTTTATTTTAAAGATGGAAGGGGGAAACCTTTACACCGCTTGTCAGAAGTCATTGCCTCCATACCTGAAAATGTGGGACAAATTTTCTGGTAAAATGAGAGGGGCAATTGCTGCTCTCTTCTGACTTAACTCAAAGGCACGGGGTTTGGTTCACCATTTGTAGTTCTTTGTCTACGAAACTGATGGAGTGGACTAGTCTGCTTCAGGAGTGAAACAAAGGTCAACCCCCTATTTTTGAATCAGGGAGAGAGGGAGGAACAAAGGAACATTGGAACCTCTGAGTGTAGCAAAAGGTCATACACCCCAATTTTAGATATTTTCCATAACTTAACCCCTAGCTTCTTAACTCTCTGTGGCAGTAATCCATCAATCACATTCCCCAGAGAAGAGGCTAGTTGGCACCAGCACTAAGACGTCTGGCCCCAGCACCATTGCTCTGACATAGTTAAATGTTGTTGTTTTTTACATCATGGTAATCCAATGTCATCCTGTTTATTCAGCGACAAGCGCGTGGAAGGAGGAGACCGACTGAAAACAGGAACAACCATGGAGCAGGTTTGGCTCCACATCCTGGATCCCAAGGAGTCGGACAAAGGCAAATATACTTTGGAGTTGTTTGATGGAGAAAAATCACGCAAGCTGTCGACTGACCTGTCTGGCAAAGGTAAGCAGCAAACCAACAGCTTTTTTTTAGAATCATAGAATTGTAGAGTTGGAAGGTACCCCAAGGGTCATCTTTGCCGCCATCTCAACACCCAACACTCTGCCTGGCCTTTGGTTTTCCTCTCTCTAACACTGGCAAAATTAACCCTTACATTACAAACTGCATGATCCCTGCCGTTGCACTTCCAGCCATTTGAAGCTAAGGAAGACCTGCTGACTAAAGTCCTGCTTCCTCACCCCACAAAGATGAGTCTCCCTGGCCTAGAAAATTAACATTCTGTGACTTTGCTAAGTTCTAGCCTTAGCTCACTTAGCTCCATCTTAGAGGAGATCCTGGTTTAACACTCCTTCCTGCAGGATTAGAGTTGGAAGAAAATTTTCCACAGATTCAACAGCATTTCAGATGTCAGATTTGACTTTTTGAATTTCAGATACTTATAGATTTTTGTACTGATATTTGATTTTGAGGGAGATGTAATTTTTGCTATTGTAAAGGAGCTATGTGATGTCATTGAGTGGCAGGAGACTGAGCTATGGAACGAAGTTTACTTAATACACTACATCTCTTACAACAACCAAATTCAAAATGGCTACTGCTAACCTGCACCTGCAATCCTATATGCACTGGGAGTAAGTCCCACTGAACTAAATGGCTTTCATAGGCTTATGCTGTAAGTTTCAGTTACTTGTTGGTGTTCCACAGAACTGGTTCCCTCCATGTACTTATTCCAATAACACTTTGGTTCCTACTTCTCATTCCTACCTGAAATGTTGCTGGAAATTTAGAATTCCCTGTCATTGAAGCCCTACATTTTTTCCCTCCAGTTTCTAGAAGTACCTTCCCTTCTCCTCTCTCAATGAACAAGGCTCTTTTTCACTAATGGAAACTAATTCCCCGTGTTAGAGAGGGCAACTGAGCATTTTCCGTCCAGATTTATGGGCATAGGCGTTTGGGATAATAGAAAACATTTTACTGCTGGCAATCTTTCCTTCTTTCCTTTTCGTTGGCTGCTTGTGTATTTGCCTTAAAGCTATATACAGTGGACGCTCGGGTTGCGAATGTGATCCGTGCAGGATGCATGTTCGCAATCCACAGCGTTCGCTACCCATAGTGGTGCATATGCGCACATGCAGGTTGCAATTCAGCACTTCTGGGCATGTGCAAAGCACGATTTAGCGCTTCTGCACATGAGAGACTGCCACACCTGGAAGTAACCCATTCCGGTACTTCTGGGTTTCAGCAGGTCTGTAACCTGAAAAAAACAGAACCTGAAGCGTCTGTAACCCAAGGGAGAAAGAGTCTGGGCACTTCCTTGGAGATGAATGACAATTCTGTGCATAGGAGACAAATAGAGGACAAGAACCTGGTATTGTTTTCATATTTCAATAGTAAAGAAAAACATGGTTCATTCAGTCAAAATCTCTCTCTTTTTGCAGCTTTCGATGATGCGCTGGCTGAACATCAAAGGCTCAAGTAAGTTTTTGCTCCAAACTCTTTCCTTTTCAATAGAAAATCTCTACTTGTCACTTAACCAAGACTCAATGCAGAGGAAGGTTTTGCTTCCTTTCTAAGCATGCTCCAGTCATCTGGGTGTGAAGCTGATGCCCTAACTGTGTACTTCATGACAAAATGTGCATCCTGAGATAGGAAGCAGTTAGTATGCTCACCCTCTTAGTGATCCTTTGCACCCACATTTTTTTTCAAGAGGCACCTGCCCTTTGGAACAAAGTAGTCTGCACTGGACCTACCATTAAACAAAGGGTGGTGTAATTTGTTCTTCTAACAGCTGCCAAAAAAGCTTGTCCAAAAAGCACTGATGTCAAGCTTTGTTTTCAAAAAACACCCAGAAAGTGGGGTGGGGAAAAATGCAAGATTGAAATGCCAGCTAGGAGAATAGCCATATTAGTTGAGGGATGTGAGGGGTTCTTATTTGCCCTACAGTTGGGGTGATGGTGTCTTTGTTAGTGTTTTAATTTCAATTAAAGATGGGAGGGCTTTGTATATTTATGGTGGAACTCTCTAATCTTATGTAATAAGCCAGTACAGGGTGTAGTGGCTAGAGCATTGAATATGACCTGCGTTCAAATACCTGATGAAGCCATGAAGCCAATTGGGTGGGCCTTGGATGTCACACACACTCTCTCCCAGTTAGAGTGGCTGGGAGGGAGAGAAATTCAACTCAGGTCACATTTAAAGGTCAATCTACCAAAGTCACACTTTCTGAAACCAATATGAGAACCAAAACATAGCCATTTTCAGAATTTGCACTTTTCCGAATTTTCAGTGCAGTTCTCCAGCCAAGTAAGGGGTACGAAAATGCATATATTGCAATAAACTGTGCATTGGATAGGAATATAGTGGGGGGGATATGCAAAAATGCATTACATTAAGGAAAATTTGCTTTGCAAAAATGTACATATTAGGCAACATTACATTCAGAATTGTATATATTTGGACTTTTAAAAATTGCAAATTGGTGTGGAAATGTGGAGAACCAAGCTTAAAACTGGGAAAAAAACAAGAAACTAAGAGAAACTGGAATTGGCACATTCATCTGCCCCTCCTTCTAACCTATATCATGGGGTTATTATGCAGCTTAAATGGGTTGACTCCTTGGAATAGGGGAAAGCAGAGATTCAGGAAGGAAATCTCTTTATGAGTATTAGATACTCATTTAATAAGAAAAAGCCTATGCTGATTTCACAATATCATTTTTCATTTTAGGGAAGCAGCTGTTGTGGAAGAGCGTGAGTATACTAAAGTGCAATCTTTGTTGCCTGAACCAAAATGCATTGTTTTGTGTTATATATTGTACTGTGACACACTTCCATTTCCCTTGGTCATGGAGGGGAGGTCTATGGGCAGTACAAGTGGGTTGAGTTTCCTATGGATCCAAAAGTATTGGAGACTTAAAGCTGTCTTTCTAATATGAGCTATCCTCATAAATATACAAGTTGGGCATATAAGAAGCAAGCAGACACTCTTTCAGCAGGTCCAAAGGGATAATCTTCTGCAGCAGCATCAACTCCACCCCTACCATCAAGGCTGCTCCTCCCATTTCAATTAACTCCAGGTGGAAAGCTCTTTTAAGTTCAAACTGAAAGCTGCTTTTTTGCTGTCTATCTGCCTCCTCTTCGCAGCTGGAGGAGTATCACCTTCTCTGAGCTTTGATGTGCAATGCATTCTGAAAGCTACCGAGAGAGATTCCCAGCTATCACAAGATCATCTTGCCTTAGCTCTCAGCTGTGAAGCATCAGCTGATTGTCCTGGTCAAACAGTCAGTAGCCTAACCAAGGAACAGTCAAACAGCAGTCATAACATTATTAATATATAAGCTTAGTAGACATTCCTCTTTTGGTGGGAAAAGGTGAGGTGATAGCTGAATAAATAATAATGATATTTGATCTTTTGCCAGGCCGAGCAAAAGTTGTTCGGGGCCTTCCAGATGTTGCCACCATAATGGAGAACAAGGTAATTCTAATGTTATGGACAGGTTAACTCTAGCCCTAATAGTAGGGGAACAACTTCTTCTTCTGGATACCCCAAAATGCTTGACAGCCCTTACAATTTATAACACCATGGATACAATAATGCCCCCTTTCCGCACTCTAATTTATTAACAGGACGATGGTCTAAATCTTTTTCTCATATTTACACTTCTCTGCGTATATATGAGGCAGGGAAAAGACACACAAGGGGAGGGCATTTAAAGCTCCTGATTGTGATTAGTAGCAAACCACAGTTTCCCATATTCAGAGAAAATGGTAAACTATAGTTTGTTACCAACTGAGTCTAGAAGCTTAAAATAACCTCCTCTGCATGCAACACAAGTGGAATATGTGAACCTAATGCTCACTAAGGCTTACACATAACAACTGAATTGGTGCTGCATCCATTTTATAAGGGCATAAGTTTAATATACTCTCCCACTCAGAGACCTTTCTTATCTGTACGTATTGCTTTTCTTTTGTAAAGCCTGAATTCCTATCGCTAATGCTATGTTTGTTTGTTTGTTTGTTTGTTTGTTTGTTTGTTTGTTTGTTTGTTAAACAGACTCTCTGCTTGACATGCATCATATCTGGAGATCCTTATCCGGAGATCACTTGGTACAAAAACGAGCAGGTCATTACATTCAAAGATCGGTACAAGATGGAAGTGAAAGGGACCGTTATCACCATCACCATTGAGAATGTCAGCAGCGAGGACTCTGGGAAATTCAGCATCTTTGTCAAGAACAAGTGGGGCTCTGAAACTGGCAGGGTTACCGTCAGTGTCTACAAGCATGGAGAAGAGCCGAAGGAACTAAGAGATGAGCAGGCCTTGATCTGAGCTAGGCCTTAGCCCAGCGCCTTGTTTCAACTCCAGAGCTCACATAAAATAATCAGATAGAAGAGATTTTGTTTCCTTCCCCATTTGCAGAGCACTTCTCTCACTGCCAAATAACTGGCCCCAGTATATCTGGATTGGTGCTTCCAGGACAGACTACCAGCTATGCTGGCTATGTTCTACCTCCACTGTCAGAGGCACTATGGCTCAGAATAGCAGCTGCTGGGAATCACAAAGGGTGAGAGCTCTGTTGCACTCAGTTTTGAGCTTTTCATAGGCATCTGATTCACCACTGTGAGAAAAGGATGTTCAGGCAGAAGGGCCTTTCGCGGCCTGATCCATCATGGCTCTTCTTGTGTTCATATGACTGCCTGAAGCCGCAACTACTCTCCTTTTAGAAATTAAACACTAGAGAGAAATAATTCCCCAGCCCCTACTCTTGTGTTGATTAATATCTTGACAGTATTTCCTAACACAGCATGCATGCACACTTAGATAGATACATGGGAAGCAAATAAATACCTATGAATCAAAAACCAGTGGAGGCCCATCTGTTTTTACATGGTAAAGGCAACCTGTAGTGTCATTGGGTTGGATCCAGGCTAAGCTAATTGAATGTGGGTCCCATGGAAATCAATGGATTGGGCAAGTCATGAGTTAACTTGCATTGAAATAAATAAAACTTGAATTCAGCCAGGAAAATTCCTCATATGTTCACCCAGTAAATTTGTTTGGGGTGTCAACCCTAATCTGGATCCACCCTCCTGTTTTTTTATCTATCCTAACTAGTGGGCATGCACAGTTTGTACTGCCTCCTTCATAAACCTAGAACAGATGGTGCCAAGGGGCAGTTGCAATGAAATGGCTGGAGGTTGGAGGCAGCACTTGGCAGTCAAGGTAGGAGGCTGGAAATGAAACCCGGTTTTCTTGTGGGCACCCAGGAATTACACAAATAAGAGGCATGTGCAATGGACTTCCCCATTCTACTGAGTCCCTCTGAAGGACAACTGCTGCAATGAATGGACATGAGGGTCCACCTTTAGTCAAGCATCTTTCCAGACAGATGCATCATGGGAAACTCAAAAGCAGGGCAGGATGGCAATAGCTCTCCCCTCATTGTGCTTCCACCTAAACACACACATCCAGTAGCTGGTATTCTGTCACATACAATTTCTGACTCTTCCTAGTTGATTTTGTCGTAGTGATCTGAGCTTGTGAAAGTGCCAACCACCACCACATCCCTTGGTAGCCCACTTTTTAAAAATATTTCAGAACACAGCTACGAGGACTTGCATCAGAGCATCCATAGGAACAGTACTGTACATGAAAATCCCACTCAGAAAATGTCGACTGCAAACTAAGGGCCCCTCCAGACTGGTGCTTTATTGTGGGTGCTATCACAAAAATTATGTTTTAGTGGTGGCTTTATTCTGCTCATTAGTTCTGTGATGCTTCTCCAATGCTACCTCATTATTGATGTCTGGAAAGGCTGCAGCAGAACAAAAGTGGGACACACCCAGAACATTTGTAGCACGAAAAGTCAAGGAATTTCAGCAGGAAGTCACAGGATGTGCACCGATTGGAAATGAAGTAGTGTGACTGCCCCAACTTTTGTAGGCGCAAATAGTGGGATTGCATATGACATCCCTGATATAATAATAATAATAATAATAATAATAATAATAATAATAATAATAAATGTTATAATTTATACCCCACCCATCATGAAATCACAATTTTAAAAATCTGGGTTCACCATGTTAAAAAGGGACTTGTCAATCAAGCTTTATTGGAAAGTTTTGGGACTTGGGTGGTATGTCAGGCAGGTCTAAGGGTGATGTTAAGTCTACAGTGGCTCGTTCACAAATTATAACATGATATTGCGGTTGCCCAGTGACGAGCATGCATGCATGACTCAGCCCTGGAAGGCAGAGAGAAAAGAAATTGTACTTTAGAGAATGGGGAAAGTGGCGGGAGGGGGTGCTTGGAAAGAGTGACAGGCCTACAGCTGGATCTCTTTACAGGACAAACATGGTCTGAACTAGAGTACAGAAGATGCTGAATTTGTTTTTCACGAAAAGCAAACCTGAAATCAAATGTCTGTAGCAGCAGCAGTATCATTACCCGAATTATTATTATTATTATTATTATTATTATTATTATTATTATTATTATTATCATGATCATCCCACCTTATAAGGAGCTCAGGACAGTATACATTATTCCCGTCCCCTAATTTTATTCTCACAGTAACAACCCTGAAAGGTAGGCTACTGGTAGAGTTGGTGTGTGGCTCAAGGTCACCTAGTGAGTTTGATGGTTGAGGTCTCAGTCTACAGCACATCCACAACATTTAAAGCACATGGTTTCCCCCCCCCCAAAAAAAAAAATCCTGGGAACTATAGTTTAGAGTGCTGGGAATTGTAGCTCTGTGAGGAGTATACTTCCAGGATTCATTGGGTGAAGTCATGTGCTTTGGTTTAAGTATGCTTTAACTGAATAGTGTTGATATGTCTGAAGTCAGAGACCTTCCTGCTGATGTTAATAGCAGTGGCTCTATTCTGGATGTAGAGTCCAGGTGAAAGAAGGCTTGAGTGGACTTCTGATGCATTTATTCCTTGGTGTTATTGATCAAGAATCTGTAGTGAGCTGTTTTGTGGTTCATGCTATGCTTTTAATATTCATGTGAAAGAAAACAGATAAATGTAACAAGACAAGAGCAAATGATGATGATGATGAAGCATGCATTAATAAACTAGAAGCCTAAAACCTGAATTCATGGCTGCTCACCTGTGTGCTACCTAGATCTAAAGAAGTTTGAAGGTCTTCCTTTGTTATGAAAAGGGCTAACAGGGGTTGCCCAACTCCACCCCACCCCACCCCCCGTGGGCCAAATATAGGTGAATATTTAATGCAGAAACACTTCAGACCACTTGAAAGAAGCACACAGACCGCTGTTGGTGTTGGGGAAATATTGGGGTTCAATACCCAAGACCCTATGAGTTCAGCCTAGATGGCCAATAAAATCCAGACTTCAATTGTTGGTCACCAAGGGTGGGCCAAATATAGGTGAATATTTAATACAAACACACTTCGGACCACTTGAAAGAAGCACACAGACCGCTGGTGGTGTTAGGGAAATATTGGGGTTCAATACCCAAGACCCTATGAGTTCAGCCTAGATGGCCAATAAATTCCAGACTTCAATTGTTGGGTGTTTATTTAAGCGTTGCAAGCCCAGTGCGGCAACCTCATCCAGCAAGTAGTTGAGAGGATGGCACACCAAATATGAAAAAGGCACAAGCATTTGTACATGTGCTAGTAAAGGGGCCGTTATCTCCATATATGGCAGTACTTCTTTCTACTAGCTTCTACTGGCTTGATCTCAAGACATAGCAACTTTCTTAGCTTCCCCTCCCTTTGTCCTTAACACTTACAGCTATAGCTCCTGTCATTCCACCCTTCTCTCACGGGTCTCTTGCAAACACAACCTTCGCTTGCTCAACCCCCTCTCACACACATTTCAACTTTCTTTAATTCTTTCATTTCTATACTTTTTCTCTGACAGTGGTCCATGGACCAGAGTGTGGTCACAGTCACGTGATACATTTAAAGCACGGGGATCCCCCACAGAATACTGGGAACTATAGTCTGTTAACGGTGTTTGGGAATTGTAACTGTGGGAGGATAAACTACAGTTCCTAGGATTCTTTGGGGGAAGTCATTAGGCTGAAATATAAGGTGTAGACGTGGCCAAAATCTGCCACACACTATTTTGTGTTATAAATGCTCCTAAAAGCATTTGTGGCCATTTGTCATGTCCTCCTCACCCTCTCTGGCGGCTAGGGCTGGTTAGCTAATGCCACAGTCCCTTTGACACAGCAGCTTAAATTTTAGCTCCCCAGGGTCAGCAGAAGTCAAAAGAGGTAACTGGCAGAACTGAGCAGGATTGCTTAAGAGATAATGAACTTTTCCAGTGTTACAACTGAATATGTCCTGTTAGGCACTTAAATGCCTTCAGGCACAAAAGGACAATTCCGATACCATTAGGGGGAAAGAGAAGAGGAACTGCATAACCCAAAAGAGGAGGCAGATTTGAAGAAATTGGCATATGCTAACTTATACTGTATGTAAAGATGCAAATTCAGAAATAATTACAATAAATAGAAACGCAATACTTCTCACCGCAGTGGGAAAGACTGCTCAAGTGACCTGTGTACCTACTCTCCAGGTCTGCTGTTGAGGTGCTAAGTGTTGATGGGCAGCTTCTTCAAGGCCCCCTCCTGCTCTCCCTCCCTATGTTATTTCTTTTTAAACTAGGCTGGAACCAGAGAGCCATTCATGACTGCCCTCTGTAAAGTAAGACATGGCCACCCTGTCTGAGAGAGCCCTAATCTCCATCTCATACGTACGTATGTTTTTCTGATACAAAGCTAGCTCTGAAAATGTGTTCCTATGCATGGTCTGCATGATTCAGTTGCTATTGGTCCTAGTCCAGGAACCCTTGGAGATTCTCTGAGGAGAAGATGGCTCCACTCCCTGGTCCATCCCATGTAGGACAGAGTCCACATCTCCCCAGAACAGATTCCTTGGATGATGAGGAGAGCCTTGAGGAGATATCCCCACAGCTTGAAACCCCAGGGCCTAGCAGAAGCCAATGGCCACAGAAGGCATCAGCCCATCAACTGACCAGATACAGCATTTAGTGGGTGGGGCCTCTACTCAATAAATACCTATGCTATAAAAATAGGACCATACAAATACCGTATTTTTTTCTCTATAAGACTCACTTTTCCCCTCCTAAAAAGTGTGCGTCTTATGGAGCAAATGCAGGCTGTGCAGCTATCACAGAAGCCAGAACAGCAAGAGGGATTGCTGCTTTCACTGCTCAGCAATCCCTCTTGCTGTTCTGGCTTCTGAGATTCAGAATATTTTTTTTCTTGTTTTCCTCCAAAAACTAGGTGCGTCTTGTGGTCTGGTGCGTCTTATAGAGCGAAAAATACGGTATGTGAAGCTGCCTTAAATTGAGTCAGACTTTTGGTCTGGGGTTTCAGGCAACAGTCCTTCCCAGACCTACATGGAGATATCCAGGATTGAAGATGGAACTTTCTACATGCAAGGTCAATGTTCTACCACTGAGCTACAGCCCTTCCCTGTACATCTGCACCGTCACTTACGGACTCATTGTTAAAACCGTGTTTATGGAAAAAGAAGAGGAGGAGGAGGAGGAGGAAGAGGAAGAGGAAGAGGAAGAGGAGGAGGAGTTTGGATTTGATATCCCGCTTTATCACTACCCAAAGGAGTCTCAATGCGGCTAACATTCTCCTTTCCCTTCCTCCCCCACAACAAACACTCTGTGAGGTGAGGGAGGCTGAGAGACTTCAAAGAAGTGTGACCAGCCCAAGGTCACCCAGCAGCTGCATGTGGAGGAGCAGAGAAGCGAACCCAGTTCACAAGATTACAAGTCTACTGCTCTTAACCACTACACCACACTGGCATACTCGTCTACGAGTGATTGCCAAAGAAAGAAAGGCATCTGCCAGTTGCTCCAGGACCCTGATGGTAAGACTTTTATGTCCTACCTCAGCTGCAGGACCACTAATTGTGACCCACCCTCAGAAGACTCTGCCATAACAGCCAGAGGCCTGTCTGAACAAAAAGCTCTCTGTCTGCTGGCGAGAGGAAAGCAGAGAGGGGACCAGCATAGCCTCCCATGGAAGGGAGTTCCACCATCTGGGAGGAACCATGAGAAATCCCTCTCTTGTGTCCTCACCAAAAGTGCCTGGATCAAAGTCATATAAGGTTTTGTAGGTCAAAACCAGCACTGATTTATGCCTGGAAACAGACCAGTAGCCCATGGTGCTATTGCTAACAAGGAGTTTTTAGTGAGAGCCTGGAGTCACCAAGCCTGTCACCACCAAATCAATTCAACAGTACTTTGCAAGTGCAAAGCTGCTCCAAACCAGGACTCATGGTGTGGTGTTTCTCAAAGTATGGCGCAGGGGTATTAAGATGGTTTCCACCTCTTGGCATTTTTTTGGGGGGGGGGGACAAGTTGCATACAGCTACAAAAAGAGGGGGAAGTATTACTCTTCCATTCTGCTATCAAAAGGGGGTGCATTGTGTAGTATGCAGGAGTAGAAATGTTGACCTAGGTAGGTCAGACCTGGTAGTACACAAATACTACTTCAATTAAGCAATCTCGTGGCATACAAGGTTACACTGTAGTGTAAAGCCTGCCAAAGTTAACAAGCCATCATCCTGGAGTGATGATTCATCTCTGTTCTTTGGCCCTGTGCCCAAAAGGTGTAGAGGTCTGGAGTCATGGGGGGTGGGGTCAAAGACCTGTTACTATTTCTGCAGCAGAGTCCCTGTCTCCAGTATCCTAGAGCCATCCAATCAACATGAAAGGGGAGCTTCGTAGCCACTGAGAAGACGTCTTCTTACCATTTGTGCTGATTGGAGCCAATGGGAGTGAAAAGAGGTGAGTTGGCCACTGAGGATTGGCTCCTAGGGTCACCCTGGAGAAGGCACATGAGAAGAACACCAAGGAGTTGTTTTTCCATATGCTCCAAAACTGAGCATTTAGGAACAATGAAAATGCAAGGTGCCTCCGTTTTCAAGAGAATGGTGTGCAAGTTCTGTTATGCACAACGGAACTTCAAGGAAAACGCAACTTGAGTCACTGCAAAGGAAGATATTGGAGCACTCCAAAACATTTGCTCATGTATGTGCACAGAAAATAATAGCTCTCGCTGAAAAGCAACACAGGGAGATCTGCATTGATTGTTGCAATTAGCCCCTAATTATTATTACAGTGGTACTTCGGGTTACAGACACTTCAGGTTACAGACGCTTCAGGTTACAGACTGCGCTAACCCGGAAATAGTACCTCGGGTTAAGAACTTTGCTTCAGAATGAGAACAGAAATCGTGCGGTGGCAGCAGGAGGCCCCATTAGCTAAAGTGGTGCTTCAGGTTAAGAACAGTTTCAGGTTAAGAACGGACCTCCGGAACGAATTACCATATTTTTCGGCCCATAGGGCGCACCTAGTTTTTTGGGGGGGAAATAAAGAAAAAAAATTATCCCCCCCCCCAGGCGCAGGGCTGGGGCGGGGGAAGCCCAAGCTTCCCCCGACCCCAGCCCTCAGAACAGGCAGCTCTCCCACGGCTTGCAGAGAGCTGCGCGAAGCCCGAAGCCTGGGGGGGCACTGAGCTCACTTCAGGTCGCGCAGCTCTCCCACGGCTTGCGGATAGCTTCCTGAAGCTATCGACCCCTCTCACTCTCCAGGCTTCAGCAAAAGCCTGCATTTGCCCCATAGGACGCACACACATTTCCCCTTCATTTTTGGAGGGGGGAAAGTGCGTCCTATAGGGCGAAAAATACAGTAAGTTCTTAACCCGAGGTACCACTGTATTGCATAATCTTAGAAGAGGGTGTGGCTGTGACTGGGGTATGGCTGTGACTATCATAAACGGACCATGAACTTCTGAATTTTGCCCATGATGTCTAAGTACAAAAGAAGGTTGCCACCATGCTAGTGTCCTATATGATCCACTTGATTTTCTATCAAACTGAAGACCAGCAATCTCAGCTTTGAAGGACCGATCATCAAGCATTCTATCCTCCTGCCTGATAGGCCACGTTTTTCAATAGACATTCACCTGGCTGCCTGTGGTGATTCTAGACAATCAGGAATCAAAACTTTCACAAGCTGGAAGTTGGAAGGTAGTTTGTTTGTTTTTTTTGCTTTTGCTTTTAAGCCTATGCTAGGAACAAAGGAAGCTGCCTTACACCAAGTCAGGCCGTTGGTCCACCTAGTTCAGTATTGTCTACACTGACTGGCAGCCTCTCTCTAAGATACTTCCAAATATCCTTCGAAATTCACATTTCTCCAGATTTTGCATGTGGTTCTCCAACCAAATAAATTTGTTCAGAAATGCTTATATTAGGGGAAGCATGCATAAAAATGCACACATGGATGAAAATAACACAAAATATATTGGGAGAAATTGCTTGCAAAAATGTGCATACTAGTCAAAATTGCATACAAAAGTGTGTATATTAGGAGAAATGTGCACCAAAATGTTGGCAAATTTTCATAAGGACTTTAAAAAAATGCAAACTGCAGGTCTTAACTTTAGACTGGGAAAATGAGAAACTAAAATCAACAGATTCATCCATCCCTAATGCTCTGTGGTAAAAATCTGAAGTGAGGGTAGAGGAGATATATGATATACCAGGGTGAAGTATACACAAAAAATGCCTAATTAGTGAAAATAGCATTTTCATGAGGACTTGGTTATATATATATATATATATATATATATATATATATATATATATCACCAAGTGATGTGGAAATGTAGCAAATGAATTTAAGGGTAGGAAAGTGAGAAACTGAAATTGACAGATTCAACCACCTTTGCATTGGATTCACCCACCCTAAATAAATTGGGGCTTCCTGCCTTCATTGTTACATAAACCCTGGATCTTGAAATAATGTGTGATTTGCCAATGCCTGTTCCTGTGAGGAATCAGTCAAGGCTTGCACCAACCCAATGACCGGAAGGTTATTTCCAATAAGCCAACATTTAGGATTAATTATTAATAGTTCCTAGTATAATCATTTGCAGCTTGAATCTGGACAGGATGCAGGATTCACATCTTTATAAATGGCACCCAGTTAAGTTGGGGACACCAACTTCTTTTGCCCTGCACCAGTAGCCTGTCGTTCAGTCATTCCTGCTTTCCAAAATGGCATTCAATGGCACGTGGCAGGTCTACAGCCAAGAGAAATATGAAGAGTTCCTGAAAGCTATTGGTAAGCAGCTCCTTGCTTTTTCCGGAAGAGACAAGTTCGCTGGAGTATAATCAGGGGTCTCGCGGGAGACCTGCTCTCTCTGCTTTGAGGACTAATAGAATTTGTAAAGTCCTCTGGGCAGAGAGGCAAAGGGCAGGGCTAGCAACCATGCAGACCTCTTTTGTTAGATCAAGGTGAGCAGCATCTTCTGCTACAAAATCAATCTTTCGCTGCAGTTAGAAAGTCCTTCTTTGCCACAATTCTCTGATTGTTTCCCTCCAGTTTTAGAGGCCAAGGATAGCTCAGTTGGCAATTAAGACACTCAATCTCAGGGACATGGGTTCAAGCCCCCATGCTAGGCAAAAGATTCCTGCATTGCTGGGGGTGGAACTAGATGACCCTGGTGGTCCCTTCCAATTCTACATCATTCCTCGCCATACATTCACCACCACCCCAATTTAGACATCTTCCCGAAACCTTTCCAACCTCAGAATTGCTCTTTTACTGAGAATATAATGTTTCTTGTTTCCAGGCAAGAGGAAGCAATCCTTCAGGCAGAAAGCATGCATGGGGTTCCCCACCATAGAATGGGGTGATGGTCACTGCTTTAGAAGGCGTTAAATCTAAAAGGAAGGGCCATAGCTCAATGGCAGAACATCTGATATGGATGCAGAAGATCCTGGTTCAATCTCCAGGGTCTCTGAGCAGGGCTGGAAGACAGTCCCCTGCCTACAACCTTGGAGAGCTGCTTCCAGTTGGTATGGAGTTGGATGAATCAGTGGGTCTGACTCAGTACAAGGCAGCTTCCTGTGCTTCTAAAAACGAGTGAGACACATACATGGAGGAAGAGAGGCTTAGCAGTGACTATTAGCCATGCACAGTTGGCACCTGCAACCAAATGTTGCCCTTTCTAGGGCTGCTGTTCAGGATTCCAACCCCACCTCCCCTCTGACTTCTCCCCCTTCCTACAGTCATTCTGTGGTCAATGAGCATGCTCAGTTTGGGGGTCCTTTAATTTGGAGTCCCCCACAAGCCTGTAGATATACCTCCCAGTCATGTTGAGGTGGTGGTGTTTGGGCTACATAAAGGATTGGCACTCCTAACCAGAAGCCTGGGAAATAGAAGGAATGATAGCAAAATGGAACTTCCATTGCCTGTGAACTATGGCTGCAGGAGAGCAATAGTGGGAGGAGACTGTGCTCCTACTTGAAGGTGTCCCCAGAGGTATATTGGGGGAGGGGGGAAGAACGATGCTCCAATAAGCAGTTCTTTGATCTGATCCAGTCAGGATCTTTCATGTTCTCCATTTTTTGTTCCACCACATCTCTCTGTGTGTCTCTGTCTCTCTCCACCTCCCCAGCTTTGTCAGACGATATCATCAAAGCGGCTAAAGACATTAAGCCCATCACTGAAATCCAGCAAACCGGGAACAGCTTTGTCGTCACATCCAAAACCCCCAACAAATCCGTCACAAATTCATTTACTCTGGGAAAAGAAACAGAAATGACCACTATGGATGGCAAGAAAGTGAAGGTAACTAAGGGCTTTGAGAGTTAGCAGCATTAGCAGGTGGCTCTTGACGCTGCCGATCGATTACTCAGGCACATCTGCAACACAAACTAGAGCAGAGTTGACTCCAGTGTGAGAGTTGCTGGGAAACTGTAGCTGGTGGAGATTCCCAGATGCCTTGCCAGAACTACAGTTCCCAAGGTTCTTTGCTGGAAAGACATTATAACCACACTTCTTTAAAACTGTCTTGTTTGTAATGTACAGAAAAGGACCAGTCCAAGATATTTTGGTGCATAATGTAGAAAACCGACCGCTCCTCACACGTGCATGAATTTAACAGGGTGCACAATCTCCTGCGACACTAAGCTGCAGTTGCTGCTCATTTCACTGGGGCTTGAGCAAGAGAAAATCCCACAGGACTGTGCCTCCTGACTCAAATCTGCCCTACCTGTTTTTACTCTGCCATCCTCAGAGGCATACGATGCAGCTGCCTCACCTGGTGCAGCTGCCTCACCTGGTTGCTGTTGTCATCCACACTTCTTCGGTTTGCCCTGACGCTTTCCCCTGGGGAACCTGTGGTTTAGCACTGAATTTGAACAATTGGCCATCAGGTTTCCCTCAGATTGCTGCTTGTTCCAATATAGCACTAAAATACAGGTTTCCTAGGGGGAAAGTGATGGGACAAAGACAAAACCTGTTGGATCTGCACCTAGAAAGTACGGGACAAGCAGGAAAGCACTCAGACGTCTCCTTTCTCAGCACAAGAAAAGCGAAAGTGTGCATGAGTCCTGAATTCTATGTAGACTCCCAGGAAAAAAAGCAGACAAGGGAGAAATTTGATCCAGTTTTCATTTCAAGGTGAACCTATCTCATTTCAAAGCAATACGCAAGGCAAAAGACAGACGTCCTTCAAAATCCACACTTCCCAAATTTTGCATTGCAGGTTTTTCAGTCAAGTAACAGGTACGAGAAGGCATCTGCTAGGGTGAAGTGTGCATTAAAGTGCATATCCTGGAGAAAATAACAAAGAAAAAAAATGCATTATATTGGGGAAAACGGCTTCTCAAAATTGAGTATATTAGTACAAAAAAATGCATTAAAATGTATATATTTGAGGATAAATTTGTATGAAAATGCTAGTGAATTTTCACAAAGACGTTTTAAAAAAATCAAACTGATGTGAAAATGTAGAGAACTGAAGAATGGAACAATGAAAAACAGGTTCACTCATCCCTACTCACACCTGCATGTGAGAGCCCACATGGGCGGGTTCTTAAAGCTAGACACAGAGGCCACAGTCACACCATACATTTAAAGTGCTATGGCACCACTTTAAACAGGCATGGCTTCCCGCAAAGGATTCTGGGGCCTGTAGGTGGTTAAGGATCCTGAGAGGCATTAAGAGGCTCCTACTCCCCTCAAAGAGCTACAGTTCGCTGAGTAGCCAAGCCCTCTTCAGAGGAAACTCTGAGAACTGAAGCTCTGGGAGGAGAACAGGGGTCTGGTAACAATGCTCAGCAACCTTAACAAACTACAGTTCCCAGAATTCTTTGGGGGAAACCATGACTGTTTAACATGGTAGCAAAGTGCTATAAATGAATGGCGCAGAGTGGTCAGAGACTCTGGGCCTGGCTGGCAACCCTCAATCTTTGTGGCACAGTATTCCCAGGAGGCACCTGTTTCTTTCCCATTGCAGTGAATGGAGAAGCTTCTATTTACTTTAGGGGCTCCATAATGTACACATTTGTTAGAATGTATATACAGGCAGCAACTGATTTGAGTGTGGGTTACGTTCCAGACCCCTGCGCACATCAGTGGTGCCTGCGTAAGGTGCCCTGTCCTGTTCTGCCCCTTTTTTGTGATTTTTTTGGTGACATTTTCTGGGTGTTTCTGGGTTCACTGCAATGTGGACATGTGAAGTCATGCACATATCGGAGGTGCCTAAAACAGTAACTGCCTGTATTCATTTCCTTCATTCTGGTGCAACTCTACCTTCTGCTGGCCATTTGGTTGTGGCCACCTATGCGTCTGATCTGTTGCTGCCCAAACCTTGTGCAGTAATGGTTTTTCTTCTTCTTTTTTTAAAACAGTGCACAGTAACCCTGGAAAATGGGAAACTAATAGCCAAAGCAGATAAATTTGTCCATGAGCAGCAAGTAGTTGGCAATGAAATGGTGGAGGTGAGTAAATGCTGATACAGTGGTACCTCGGGTTACATACGCTTCAGGTTACAGACTCCGCTAACCCAGAAATAGTACCTCGGGTTAAGAACTTTGCTTCAGGATGAGAACAGAAATCGTGCAGCGGTGGCACAACAGCAGCAGGAGGCCCCATTAGCTAAAGTGGTGCTTCAGGTTAAGAACAGTTTCAGGTTAAGAACGGACCTCCGGAACGAATTAAGTACTTAACCTGAGGTACCACTGTATTTTAAGATGAACAGTTGCAGAAGGGTCACTTTCTCCAAAAGAGGGGCTGGGAAAATGTCTGTGCCTCTGCCTTTGGAAGCTCCTGTTCTCCCAGTCCCAGATATGTGGGAAGTATTGGTCAAGAATGCAAGCATTATGCTCACTTTTATTTTGGCATTTTGCATCAAGCATTTTGCTCACTTTTATTTTGGCATTTTGCATCATGCCACATGGTTCTGCAAAATACTGCAGGCCATCTAGAGAAAGGCACTCTGCACATGCTCAAAGGGCACATGCTCCTTTAACTATTGCAAATGTGAAAGCAAGAATCGAAGCAGGTGTAGATGCTAATACATACAAGAGCATTTTGAACATGGCCACCCTATCCCCAATCCAAGACTACACAAACTGGATCTCATCAGGAATATGCTCCAACAATAGCCATGGCTCGAACAAAGGTGAAAACTCACTCCAAACAAAATAGTTTCATTGGAATGTTTTTGAAGCTAAATTGTATGTGTCAATTAATTTACTAAGGGATCTACTTTTAATTGGTCCCCTGGCTTCAACAATTGCCCCAATTACCTGGTTATTTGCAGTGTTTTGGAACACGTTCTGATGTACTTTGCGTTGCTTAGGTAAGTCTTACACCTGCTAGTTACGAGGCAATTTAGAGAAACCTTTTCCAATTTATCTTCCACAGACCATCACATCTGGCTCAGCAACATTCACCAGACGAAGCCGGAAGGTTTAAAGATTCAGAAGACAACCCAGTTTTGTAGCAGACTTTTTATATTTGGGGAATAAAGTGCCCTGTCCATCACTGATCATGTTTCCTTTTATTTATGGAGGGTAAGACTTGTTGGGAAAACGCCTGGGAAGGCCACCACCTTCCCAAGACTCCGGGGCATCTCTCCGGTGGTCACTCTCTGGCTGTAAATCTTCCTCAGTCCAGAGAGACCTGTGATAAGCGACCCCTTCCTCCTGAGAGGAGCACACTCATCTTCTGGCATCTCATTGCAGAAGAAAGAGACAATGAGTAGCTATAAACTACTTTATTTAACAGTCTATATCAGTGTTTCCCAACCTTGTGCCTCCAGCTGTTTTTGGACTACAATTCCCATCATCCCTTGCCACTGGTCTTGCTAGTCAGGGATGATGGGAGTTGTAGTTCAAAAACAGCTGGAGGCACAAGGTTGGGAAACACTGGTCTATATACAGAGGCTCCAACAGCATGTCTGCTCTCTCTCAGCAGCAGTACAGAACAACATCTCACACAGAAGTGAAATAACCTCTATCAGTACTCCAACAGTAATGAGACTTCCTGTCTCACGCTCTCAGACACTCACATGATATAAACAACCATAGTGCTACTTGCTGAGCAGCTGGTGAGATAAAAATCCTAACAAGACTATCAATATGTTCTGCCTCCACTGTCAGTGGCAGTGTGCTTGTGAACACCAGTTGCTGGAAGCTGCAGGAGAGGAGAGTGCTGTTGCCCTTGGGTCCTACTTGCAAGTTTCCCACAGGCATCTCATTGGCCACTGTGAGAACAGCTGGGGGCCATTGGTGTGTTTCAGCAGTAAGGTTCTTCTTAAGTTTAGCAATGCTAAGGGAAATGTAAAGGGACGTTGCTGAAATTGAGAGGACTTTAGTTTTGAAAAGATTCCAAGGAAAGCTTTGGTGTCACCAAATGGAATGGAGTTAGCATGGGTTGCTGACAACGCTAGGCCTACTCATTGTAGATCCACTGAAATTAATGGACATGACTAACTTAGGCCCATTCATTTCAATGGCTTTACTCCACCTAAAACTCAGTTGGGTACAACCACAAATTAGTCATGTGAAGTTGGCTTCTCATCAAATGGCAAAGATGCATCGTTAAGCATCAAGTGCCTCTCCTCTTGCAAAGGACATCATCTCCTATCTTTTGCCTCTTTCATGCCAAAGCCCTCATATAAGATTCCAGATAGTGCCCCTATACCTGCCCATAAAGCTGTGTCAATTAATTACAGACCTGCAGCAGCTGAGAAGAAAGAAGAGCAAGGAACACTGTTACTGTGAATCCTCAGCTAGAGGGCCAAAACTTGGTACATTCGCGCAACAGCTCTCTAAGAGTGACTAGAATAGGATAGCAATGCTCACTTCAGACACTCCTCCAGCATAGATATGTGCTGGTATTGACATCATCCATGCATCCAAGAACCCATTCACAATTCTGCCTCCAGTGTAATTGTGGCACCCTTAAAAAAATGAGAACACTAGAATTAACGAGATGGTAAGAACCTTAAAAATAAATTCAGAATTACTATCACACACACATCTGCAGTTTTGCACATGACACCAAACTGGGAGGGGTAGCTAATGCTGCAGATGATAGAATCGGGATTCAAGATTATCCTAACAGATTGGAGAACTGGGTCCCAACTAATAGAATGAATTTCAATAGGGACAAATGCCAGGTTCTACACTAGGCAGGAAGAACCACCTGGCTTGTCAGTAGTTCATGTGGAAAGGATCTAAGGGTCTTAGGAGACCATAGCATGTCAACAATGTGATGTAATTGCAGAAAAAACTAATGCTGTTCTAGGCTGCACTAACAAAAGTATAGTGTTCCGTTCAAGGGAAATAATAAGATGGCTCTCTATTCTATTTTAGTGATATCAAACCTAGAATATTGTGTCCAGTCCTGGGTGCCACAATTTAAGAAGGATATTGACAAGCTGGTGGTAAGAGCTGTTTGACAATGGAATGGACTTCCTCAGAAGATAGTTGACTCTCCTTCCTTGGAAGTTTTTAAACAGAGGTTGGATGGACATCTGTCATGGATGCTTTGGTTGAGATTTTGCATTGCAGGGGGTTGGACTAGATGACCCTCAGGATCCCTTCCAACTCTACAGTCTCTGATTCTGTTATCTTTAATTAGCACATAAACAGTACCTATTATAGTAGTCATATGTAGCTAGAGATTTGGGAGAAATTCAATTCAGATTAAAAGCAAAACCTACGTTATTCACATATTCTGAAACCATATGCAAAGTGAAACAGACCCATTCTTCAAAATCTGCACTTCTCTGAATTTTGGAATGCAGTTCTCCAGCCAAGTAACGTGCACAAAATGCATATATTAATAAAAAAACAAAAACATCCATACATACAAATATGCATTGTGTTTGGGAAAATTGCTTTGCAAAAACTGTCTGTCGTATTATTATTAGCATTAAATTTATTTATTCACGAGCAGGTCCCAGGATGTGTTACCGTAATCTAAAATGCAATGCTAAAAGCAGTTTAAGCAAATCACAAGAGTAGGGCAGGTCCCAAAACACACTTCTCAGGTGTCAAAAGCCAGGGCAAAGAGGTATATCATCAGCATACAATTAAAAACTGTATAACGAAGGTGCCAGACATACAGTGGGGGGGGGGAAGTATTTGATCCCCTGCTAAATTTGCCCGTTTGCCCTCTGACGAAGAAATGACCAGTCCATAATTTTAATGGTAGGTTTATCGTAGCTGTGAGAGATAGAATAACAACAGGAAAAACCCCAGAAACCCAGAAGACAAAAGTTAGAGATTGATGTACATTATAATGAGAGAAATAAGTATTTGATCCCCTATCAACCAGCCAGATGTCAGGCTACCTGGTATCTTCACTGTATGTAACAAGCTGAGATTAGAAGCACCTGCTGTAAGGGAGCGGTTTTACCTGTAATCCCAGCTCATTACAGTACCTATACAAAAGACACCTGTCGACAGAAGCAAATCTGGTGAGAGGTAACTTAATACAATTGCTCATATTGTTAGCAATTTGTTAACTTAATGCAACATATATAGGATAGATTGAAACAAGCCGACTCCTCATATAATTGGCAGCTGCTTGTTAAATTTCTGGATTAAAGTCATATGGAAATGTTAGGTAGGAAATTCTAAAGATTAACTCTTTGGCTGTGAGGACGTTCTTTGCTTCACCTGAGTATAACCTGGTGGCTGTTGGTTGTTTTCCTGATACTATGAATTTTTAATCATATAAGTTTGCACATTTTAAATTTACATTTTGTTATATTGGGCACCCAATAGGGAAGCTCGGTGGGGGCGTGGCTTGCCGTTTAAATGCGGCCGCGCCAGCCATCCCCGCCATTGCACACACATTTTCTTTGAGTCAACAGGCACAAATACAAGATGGGTGACACCTGGCTTGAGAGCAGTACATGTGAAAAGGATCTAGGAGTCTTGGTTGACCACAAACTTGACATGAGCCAACAGTGTGACGCGGCAGCTAAAAAAGCCAATGCAATTCTGGGCCTCATCAATAGGAGTATAGCATCTAGATCAAGGGAAGTAATAGTGCCACTGTATTCTGCTCTGGTCAGACCTCACCTGGAGTACTGTGTCCAGTTCTGGGCACCACAGTTCAAGAAGGACACTGACAAACTGGAACGTGTCCAGAGGAGGGCAACCAAAATGGTCAAAGGCCTGGAAATGATGCCTTATGAGGAACGGCTAAGGGAGCTGGGCATGTTTAGCCTGGAGAAGAGGAGGTTAAGGGGTGATATGATAGCCATGTTCAAATATATAAAAGGATGTCACATAGAGGAGGGAGAAAGGCTGTTTTCTGCTGCTCCAGAGAAGCGGACACGGAGCAATGGATCCAAACTACGAGAAAGAAGATTCCACCTAAACATTAGGAAGAACTTCCTGACAGTAAGAGCTGTTTGACAGTGGAATTTGCTGCCAAGGAGTGTGGTGGAGTCTCCTTCTTTGGAGGTCTTTAAGCAGAGGCTTGACAACCATATGTCAGGAGTGCTCTGATGGTGTTTCCTGCTTGGCAGGGGGTTGGACTCGATGGCCCTTGTGGTCTCTTCCAACTCTATGATTCTATGATTCTATGATTCTATGATTCTAACAGGGTCATCTTCGTTGAGGTAAGCAGAAGCCAGGGAAGTGCTTGCTAGGAGGTTTGGCCACTCTGATTGCTTGATTGTGTGTGCAGCGTGACTGTGTGTTTGCTAGTGTGTGTGCTTTGTGAATGTGTGGTTGCCTGTGTGTTTGTTTGCTAGCGTGGGTGCTTGGAGAGAGTGAGAGAGTGATTGATTGCTGCATCTTCTCCCGCAATTTGCCTTTTAAAAATTGGAAGCAGTGGGGCAGTAAAAACCACCTCCGAAAGCCCCATTTTTCCCTTCTAAGTCTGCAGCTCGGCTTTGGGAGCCCTGAACCCCTGCCTTGTTCTTGAGGGATCTTTGAGGTTTTCCCTTTAGCTTTAACCCAGCCCCCTTATTTTACCAGTTTATCTTCATTCTCGGTGTTGTAAACTGATTGCAGGCAGCCACACGTGCATTCGAGCCTCTCTCCCCCCCCCCTTTTCTTTTATCCATCTCTCTCATCGCAGGGAAGTGATCCCTACGTTCCTATTGCATCTTGCCGGTGTTAACTCTATTTGACTCTTGAATTGTTGCCAGCAAACTCCTGCCTGCTTTATTAGTTGTCTGACTTCATTTTTTGTTGCCACAGATATCCTTTCAGGGGGACAGGGGTTAGCTGTGAGATAAATAAATTGTTCTTATATATTAAAGGCCAGAGCCAAACTGACTGAGGATGGGGGTGGGTGGGGAATAAGAGTGCAAAGAACAATATAGGTGCATGGAAACGTGAATCAGGATTCCTCACTTACGAACAGGAAGGCTGGGCATGCAAGCTAATCCCTGAAGCCCTGCGGGCTGGGAGCCTCAATGACACCCCACTGGATAGGGATTATTATGACCTGAATGTAATTGACATCAGTAGGATTTTGGAACACACAAATAAAGAAAATCATCAAATCATCAATTCCAGCACCTGGGGGCCACCTTATCTAAATTATATAATTTGATATCTTAATGATTGATATTATTAATTGTACTATAAATAGGTATTGTTATAATGAGGCTATCAACAAACTATAGTTCCCAGTATTCTTTGAGGGAACCCATGAGGACCATTTAAAGTGGTATAATACTGTCAACCAGTATTGACAGGGGGGGCAGGATTTGGTTGGGGGGGTCAGGACTTTTGTTGGGGGGCAGAACCGACGTGATTGGTCAGTTAAGAATTTACAGTATATTGTTTTACTTGATCGGGGGGGGGGGAGCTGCTCCCCCCATTACACCCATGAACCAGAGTCCTTTTTTAACTCATGGAAGCTTATGCTGGATATAATTTGCTAGTCTTTATGTTACCATGAGACTCTTGGTTGCTTTTGCTGTGAAACAGAATTAACACAGCAGTTTCCCACCTTGGGAATTGTTTTAAGCAAATCATTTTAACAGTGCAGTGGCGAGTGGATTCTGGACGCAGTGGGAGTCTGAGTGGTTGTTAGTTAAGAACACAAGATCTTGCTGGATCAAGCCAATGGTCCATCTAGTCTAGAATCCTGTTTTCACAATGGCCATTCAGATGCATCTGGAAAACCCTCAATCGCAACTCCACTGGTTTCCAGCAACTGGTATTCAGAAGCATTGCAGCCTCTGAACTGGAGGCAGAGCACAGCCATTATGGCTTGTAGCCACTGATAGCCATGTCCTCCATGGCCATGTCCTCCATGGGTCACTGCCTCCTGTGGGATTGAGTTCCAGAGTTTATCACACGATTGTACACTGCATTATCCTAACAAGAGTTTCTGGCACCTCTATACAGGTCTTTAGGAAGCCAGCATGGCTGATCCAGGTAAGAGAGCCTGTTTACTTTCTTGGGGATTGGGTAACTGCAACCTTACAGTCCAAAGCAGTTGTCTCAAACTCTCAGTCAGTGACACAAACTCTCCTCACCTCCACCCCCACTCAGCGCAGATTAAAATTGGAAGCATGCTTCACCGTTAGGATGAAGCTTGAAGAGCAATGGGAGCTCACCCCATCGTGGGGATTTGAACTGCCGGCAAGCCCAAGAGGCTCAGTGGTTTAGAACACAGCGCAACACTCATCCCAGTACACAGAACACTGTTTCTGTGCATGTATTTGTGTGCCTTCATCCGCATAGGAGTACATTTAATTTTATGTTTCCAAAATCTGTCTTAATATTCATGTACACTAGTAGGCAGTACTTGGTTAAATGTGTGTGTTGCCCCACACTTCAATTACCGTAGAACTTCCCCGTTCCTGAAACTGGAGGTCTCTTGTGGGTATGAATGCAAGTATTTCAAAATCTTGTACAACATAGCTACTAAGACTAGATGAAAGAATTGAACAAATCTGAAATACTTTTATTCTAGTTCTGCATGGGCAGTTACATGCTCTTGTAACATCTTAGATTAATGTAACAGGCCACATCTTGGGCAGCTTTTGAAGACAGCACAAAAACTGAAGCTGGTTAAGAAATGCAACTGTGCCATTATGTTGGAAAATGCCAGTTTGAAATATATCTTGCCCACTATTAAAAGATTTGCACTGAATAGCAGTTCATTTCTGGGCCAGTGCCAATTGATAGCTTCCACTTCCCTCTGCCACAGGTAGCGATGGGGGAGAAACTCATTTCCTTTCAAATTGAAAGGTGAACCTCCCTAATTTGCACTTTCAGAAGCAGTACAAGAACCAAAACAACAACCCTTTGAGATGTGCACTTCTCTGAATTTTGCAGTGCAGTTCCTCAGCCAAGCAATGTGTACAAAAAGGCACACACTGTCCTTAAAAATGTGTAGATTAGTAAAAATAACATTTTTTAAAATGTATTGTTTTAGAGAAATTGCTTTGCAAAAAATAATAATGTGTGCACTAGGGAATATTGCATACAAATGTATATATTAGGAGAAATCAGAATTGAAATGTTGATAAATTTTCATGAGAATTTATTTGTATTTGCTTTTAAATCAAGGTGATATGGAAATGTGAACTGAACCTGAGATTGAAAAACATGAGGAGCAAAAAGGAACTGAAACTGACAAATATGCCCATCACAGTTGTAGCTCACCTGATGCTTTTTTGCATTTTACAGTCATACCTCTGGTTGCAAACGTGATCCATGCAGGAGGCATGTTCGCAACCCACAGTGTTCGTAGCAATCCGGCACTTCTGAGCACGCGTGACATCATTTTGTGCTTCTGCGCATGAGCGAGCGCTGAAACCTGGAAGTAACCTGTTCCGGTACTTCCGGGTTCTGCGCGGTCTGCAACCTGAGAACGCGCAACCAGCAGCGTTCGTAACCTGAGGTATGACTGTATATGTACTTGAGATCCATTATATCTTATTAAAACAAGTCTCTCTTTCAGTGACTGCAGTTTTGGGAGGTGCAGCCGGCTTGGGTAAGTTTTTAGCAATATGGATTTCCAGTTGGGGAAGTTTGGGTGATTATCTTGCTTGCTGCAGCATGAATGAAGCTTGCAAGTCATTGGAAATGGTGGAGTTCCCAATGAAAGTCTGGCTTGATGAGATCTGTGAAATGGCTTTGACAGAACACCTGGCATATCAAAACAGAATAACTGAAGGGATAGCCAATACCACTAAATTTAACAAAATTTGGATGCCCTTTCTGCATTAAGCAAATGCAGTGGTACCTCGGGTTAAGTACTTAATTCGTTCTGGAGGTCTGTTCTTAACCTGAAACTGTTCTTAACCCGAAGCACCACTTTAGCTAATGGGGCCTCCTGCTGCTGTTGTGCCGCTGGAGCACGATTTCTGTTCTCAGCCTGAAGCAAAGTTCTTAACCCGAGGTACTATTTCTGGATTAGCGGCGTCTGTAACCTGAAGCGTATGTAACCCGAGGTACCACTGTATCTATATATGGTAGTCAGTTCCCCCACCTTTTCTTCAAGAAAAAAAGCACTGGTAGCCGGGATAGCCAAAGCAGGAAGGATGGCAGGGGTGGGTGGGTGGGTGGAGGAGAGAAACAAACTGCCTTGACTGTCAGAAATGCAGCTGAAGTTATGGCAAGTTGTTGTGAGCAGGTGCTGTCAACGGAGGTACCTAGGGCTGGTGTAAAGGTTTGTTCCCCCCTCACTCCACTGGTCTCAGAAACAGTGACTGGTCTAGGGCTACTCTGAATTTTTAAAGCGAAAAAGGGAATTGAACCAAATTCTCCCCAAGCCCAAGTTTCTAGACACCTGGTTGCCCCCCCTTCCAAAATCCATGAGGTCTGGCTGCAAAATTATGCATTTGCTTGATTGGGCATATTTTTAGAATCCACCTTATTCATATGACATTAATTTGATTTCTAATGCCTTTAAATATTGTGTTTTAATTGTTGTAAGCTGCTTTGGGACCTTGGGGTAAAGATGGATTGATGATGATGACAACGATAGGTGGAGAGCTTTACACGCCAAGTCGTCTGAATTAGGCGCTCCTAGTTTAATTATTTTAGATCTGGCTTCCTCAAACTCAGGCCTCCATATGTTTTTAGCCTACAGTTCCCATGATCCCTAGCTAGCAGGACCAGTGGTCAGGGATGATGGGAATTATTGTCTCAAAACATCTGGAGGGCCAAGTTTGAGGAAGCCTGTTTTAGATGATAAGCAACCAGGAGCTGCTTCCCCTTTCGTCCTAGCAGGGCTCCATGAATTCACCCCATGGAGCAAGCAATTTGCATTCTCACTCTCTCCTTGTACCAATTGCAAGAGCCATAAAATGATGTCAGAGGTTTCCCCCCAATCCCTACTCTCTTGCCATCCAGCAACTTTCCCTGATAGTGCGTGGATCCACAGATGGCTTTCACTCCCCAATTAGCAAGATAAGCAAGTTCTCTCAGCCGGGTGCAACAGACCACACACACCCCCAATTGGAAACCACTGCCCTAAATACCCCAGCCCAAGAGCCTTAGCTTTTGAAATTAGAGTCTGTCAGTCAGGGCCCCACCATCCCAGGCCAGGTGGGAAAAGGCCTGCAAGGTCTCCTAGGACCCACAGCCAAGACGGTTAAGCACTGTGGTCTAGGCAATTTAGATTTAAGGCTTCTATCATGTAACATATTCCTAATTCTCTGTTCTTGCAGCAGTGGCCACAATCGGTGCCCCAGTAGCACTGGGAGCAGCAGGCTTCACTGGAGCTGGAATTGCAGCTGGCTCTCTGGCTGCAAAAATGATGTCGGCAGCGGCCATCGCCAATGGTGGAGGAGTAGCAGCTGGGAGCGCTGTTGCCGTGCTTCAGTCAGTCGGTATGTCTGCTGCTCTCAGGACAAGAACCACATGATTGGCAGAGCCAGTCTCCGCACCTTGAGATCTTCATCACAATAATTGTGTGTCTTGATCATCTTCTAGGTGCTGCTGGGCTGTCCGCTGCTACCACAGCTGCAGTGACAGCTGGTGGAGCACTGCTAGCTGCCATCTTCCCTTAAGAAGAAGACACACATACGCAGAGGCCATATCTACGTGGAAAAGCAGTACTTGGAAGATTATGCTTTGCCGTCAACGGCATAAATGACCTTAAGCAAAATGTGATTTTAATCAATGCTACGTTATTCCTACTGGCCGAGATATGCAACAACAAATAAAGCTTTGAGAATTCAACAACAAGTGTGTTAGCAAGAAAGCTGATTGGTGGCATCACACAACGCACATGTAAAATACTTGCTGTCCCATGAGGAAAAGATCCATGTTTTCCTTAGCAGGCTTTTGACTTCAGTGTTTTGTGCTGCACTGGGGGAAACTCCATTTCCCCTCTTTGCACAGTTATGAGCTTCTTAGTTGAGAATCCCATTCTGACTGGAGTCCAGACATGTACTGAGGCTCCCAGTAATAGAGCTCGGATTCACCTAGTGCAATTAACTGGCAGTAGATTCAGAACCAATAGAGGAAAACACTCCTTTGCAAAGTTGTGATAGTCAATAGCTTTGAGGGGACATTAAAAAGTAATAATCAAGGATCAGACAAATTGATGGATGGCAGATATGGGATAGCTGCATATTCCTGCATTGCAGGGGTTGGACTAGATGATCCTAAGGGTCCCTTCCAACTCTATGCTTCTATGACCCCCAAGGGCCATTGATTACTATTAATCACAATAGTTATTTGGACCATTGGGCAGGATATAGTAGGAACAAGCATGGGACAGGCCTGCCTGTTAATCTTCACAAAACTTATATTGCCAGCATTCAAAGGTGGTCCTTCAGCACGCACCACAAACTACAGTGGTACCTCGGATTAAGTACTTAATTCGTTCCGGAGGTCTGTTCTTAACCTGAAACTGTTCTTAACCTGAAGCACCACTTTAGCTAATGGGGCCTCCCACTGCCGCTGCGCCACCACTGGACAATTTCTGTTCTCATCCTGAAGCAAAGTTCTTAACCTGAGGTACTATTTCTGGGTTAGTGGAGTCTGTAACCTGAAGCATATGTAACCTGAAGTGTATGTAAACCAAGGTACCACTGTATTTGGATAACTTTTGAACTTGGGGTATGTGCTACTTAAAAGCAACAGTGTTAAATGGAAACACCAGGCAGAACTGGAACACCACTGGGACTGATAAACAGGAGATCGAGGGTTCTTCCAGGTGGTCAGTATTTTATATGTGATTCCAGCACAATGTGCAACGTAAGGTCTATGTATTTAAGTGGATTAAACAACACTTCCCCTCGTGCAGGGATGTCAAATTGGGCTCTTTTTCCTTTGCGGGGGCAAAAGAGCATCCGGTCCCGCCCCCTTGCCCCGTCCTCCATTTGTGCACAATCACTAGTACAGAAGACAGAGTTTTCACCATGTTCCTGAGCGTTCTTTTGGTAAGCGACTTTTACCTTTCCCCCCTAAAGTCAACAAGTTTGGCTTTCCTCCCTAAAACAAAGCTCAACAACTTTAACCTGAACCCCTCCAAAAGGGGTAGATCACTGTCAGTTTTTTCTTCTGTAAGTAGATCGCAGTCTCTTGGGAGTTTGACATCCCTGCCCTAGTGCAACGGATCCACTTTTTTTACTTCTGAAACTGAAATTGACCAATTCTATGAAGGCTTACAACACCTTCTAGAAATGACACCAAAGAAGGATGTTCTTCTCATTATAGGGAATTGGAATCCTAAAGTAGGGAATCAAGAGATAAAAGGAACAACTGGCAAGTTTGGCCTTGGAGATCAAAACGAAGCAGGGCAAAGGCTAATAGAGTTCTGTCAAGAGAACAAGCATAGACATCACCTTGCCAGCAAAGGTCCATATAGTTAAAGCTATGGTTTTCCCAGTAGTGATGTATGGAAGTGAGAGCTGGACCATAAAGAAGGCTGATCGCCGAAGAATTGATGCTTTTGAATTATGGTGCTGGAGGAGACTCTTGAGAGTCCCATGGACTGCAAGAAGATCAAATGTATCCATTCTTAAGGAAATCAGCCCTGAGTGCTCACTGGAAGGACAGATCGTAAAGCTGAGGCTCCGGTACTTTGGCCACCTCATGAGAAGAGAAGGCTCCCTGGAAAAGACCCTGATGTTGGGAAAGATGGAGGGCACAAGGAGAAGGGGACGACAGAGGATGAGATGGTTGGACAGTGTTCTCCAAGCTACCAGCATGAGTTTGACCAAACTGCGGGAGGCAGTGGAAGACAGGAGGGCCTGGCGTGCTCTTGGTCCATGGGGTTCACGAAGAGTCGGACACAACTAAACGACTAAACAACAACAACGGCTCGAACCCACAACATTGAGATTAAGAGTCTCGTGTTCTAGCGACTGTCATCCAATCTTGCTCAAATATTTGTGTATCACTTTCGTTTCCCTCCTTCTCCTCAGAGGGCTGGGAAATAGAAACCTAAAGGTTTGTGGAATGGTCCCCGGACGTTACTTAATAACTGGAGCAGGGCTGCAGCATGGAACTAGAGTCCAGATTCTGTTTACATTGGTGGAGAATGCTGTCAGTCACTAGCCTCTCCCCACTACAGAGAAGGATATAAACAAGAGGTGGCAGTGGCTGCAGATACACAAGAAGCGGAGTGGGTGCGCAGGAACTTCTCGCAGGGTTACCCAAAGGGTAAGCAAGGGAAGTTGGTGACTCCATCAGTTCCTTCCCCAGCAGCTGAATATTGAGATGTTTCTATTTCGGAGAAATATTTCTTAATACGCAAGACCAAGTATCACTTCTCAGAATGTATATTTTCCAAGAATTGCGTAGCTTTTAAGCTTATTTGGTGGGGATATAATTTATATCTATTTAGAAAATTAGAATGTTTTTGCTGCAGGTTAGCTGTGAGATCAATAAATTGTTCTTATATATTAAAGGCCAGAGCCAAACTGACTGAGGATGGGGGTGGGTGGGGAATAAGAGGGCAAAGAACAATATAGGTGCATGGAAACGTGAATCAGGATTCCTCACTTATGAACAGGAAGGCTGGGCATGCAAGCTAATCCCTGAAGCCCTGCGGGCTGGGAGCCTCAATGACACCCCACTGGATAGGGATTATTATGACCTGAATGTAATTGACATCAGTAGGATTTTGGAACACACAAATAAAGAAAATCATCAAATCATCAATTCCAGCACCTGGGGGCCACCTTATCTAAATTATATAATTTGATATCTTAATGATTGATATTATTAATTGTACTATAAATAGGTATTGTTATAATGAGGCTATTATTGGATTATGATTGAAAATTAATAAAAAAATATTATTTAAAAAATTGACACACCCCTGGAGGCTTCACCCGCAGCAAAAAACGTGGCTACCCACCCTCACCCCCAACTAACTTTTTATCCACCTAACTTTTTCCACCAGTGCCCTTCTTACTGGCTCTTCTATGCCTTTTAGCAGCAGCCTGGCCTGCAGAAATGTCTCTGAATATTTTCCTGCCAGGCGGATGACAGAGTGAGGAACCCTCTTCCCAGCACTTATCTGAATGCCAAACTACAAACTGACAAACTACAATTCCCAGGATTCCTCGAGGGGCCACCATTTTCTGAGTTCCCTGGGAAGAGGGATTGATTGCTAAACCACTTTATCAGATGTGCAGAATTATCCTAAATTGGCCAAGTGATGTACACACAAATGCTTGGGAGGCAGAGGGTATGGAGAGGTCAAGAGGGAAACAAAATGCAAAAAAACACACCAGGCAGTTGGTAATTGTGTAAAGGGAAATAATAATAATACCCCACCCTTCTGGGTATAAATACCCAGCCACTCTGGGCTGCTTCCAGCAAAATATAAAAACAATAAAATGTCACACAGTAAAAACATCCCGAAACAGAGACCAGCAGAGGATGATAATTGTCACTGTAACTATTTAGGGAGTGATTGTTAAACCACTTTGATACTTGTTGCTCTCAAACAGGAACAGGGATCTCCTAACAACTCTCAGTACCCTCAACAAACTATAGTTCCCAGTATTCTTTGAGGGAACCCATGAGGACCATTTAAAGTGGTATAATACTGTCAACCAGTATTGACAGGGGGGGCAGGATTTGGTTGGGGGGGTCAGGACTTTTGTTGGGGGGCAGAACCGACGTGATTGGTCAGTTAAGAATTTACAGTATATTGTTTTACTTGATCGGGGGGGGGGGCTGCTCCCCCCATTACACCCATGAACCAGAGTCCTTTTTTAACTCATGGAAGCTTATGCTGGATATAATTTGCTAGTCTTTATGTTACCATGAGACTCTTGGTTGCTTTTGCTGTGAAACAGAATTAACACAGCAGTTTCCCACCTTGGGAATTGTTTTAAGCAAATCATTTTAACAGTGCAGTGGCGAGTGGATTCTGGACGCAGTGGGAGTCTGAGTGGTTGTTAGTTAAGAACACAAGATCTTGCTGGATCAAGCCAATGGTCCATCTAGTCTAGAATCCTGTTTTCACAATGGCCATTCAGATGCATCTGGAAAACCCTCAATCGCAACTCCACTGGTTTCCAGCAACTGGTATTCAGAAGCATTGCAGCCTCTGAACTGGAGGCAGAGCACAGCCATTATGGCTTGTAGCCACTGATAGCCATGTCCTCCATGGCCATGTCCTCCATGGGTCACTGCCTCCTGTGGGATTGAGTTCCAGAGTTTATCACACGATTGTACACTGCATTATCCTAACAAGAGTTTCTGGCACCTCTATACAGGTCTTTAGGAAGCCAGCATGGCTGATCCAGGTAAGAGAGCCTGTTTACTTTCTTGGGGATTGGGTAACTGCAACCTTACAGTCCAAAGCAGTTGTCTCAAACTCTCAGTCAGTGACACAAACTCTCCTCACCTCCACCCCCACTCAGCGCAGATTAAAATTGGAAGCATGCTTCACCGTTAGGATGAAGCTTGAAGAGCAATGGGAGCTCACCCCATCGTGGGGATTTGAACTGCCGGCAAGCCCAAGAGGCTCAGTGGTTTAGAACACAGCGCAACACTCATCCCAGTACACAGAACACTGTTTCTGTACATGTATTTGTGTGCCTTCATCCGCATAGGAGTACATTTAATTTTATGTTTCCAAAATCTGTCTTAATATTCATGTACACTAGTAGGCAGTACTTGGTTAAATGTGTGTGTTGCCCCACACTTCAATTACCGTAGAACTTCCCCGTTCCTGAAACTGGAGGTCTCTTGTGGGTAGGAATGCAAGTATTTCAAAATCTTGTACAACATAGCTACTAAGACTAGATGAAAGAATTGAACAAATCTGAAATACTTTTCTTCTAGTTCTGCATGGGCAGTTACATGCTCTTGTAACATCTTAGATTAATGTAACAGGCCACATCTTGGGCAGCTTTTGAAGACAGCACAAAAACTGAAGCTGGTTAAGAAATGCAACTGTGCCATTATGTTGGAAAATGCCAGTTTGAAATATATCTTGCCCACTATTAAAAGATTTGCACTGAATAGCAGTTCATTTCTGGGCCAGTGCCAATTGATAGCTTCCACTTCCCTCTGCCACAGGTAGCGATGGGGGAGAAACTCATTTCCTTTCAAATTGAAAGGTGACCCTCCCTAATTTGCACTTTCAGAAGCAGTACAAGAACCAAAACAACAACCCTTTGAGATGTGCACTTCTCTGAATTTTGCAATGCAGTTCTTCAGCCAAGCAATGTGTACAAAAAGGCACACACTGACCTTAAAAATGTGTAGATTAGTAAAAATAACATTTTTAAAAATGTATTGTTTTAGAGAAATTGCTTTGCAAAAAAAAATAATTTGTGCACTAGGGAATATTGCATACAAATGTATATATTAGGAGAAATCAGAATTGAAATGTTGATAAATTTTCATGAGAATTTGTTTGTATTTGCTTTTAAATCAAGGTGATATGGAAATATGAACTGAACATGAGATTGAAAAACATGAGGAACAAAAAGGAACTGAAACTGACAAATATGCCCATCACAGTTGTAGCTCGCCTCATGCTTTTTTGCATTTTACAGTCATACCTCTGGTTGCAAACGTGATCCATGTGGGAGGCACGGTCGCAACCCGCAGTGTTCATAGCCTGAAGCGCCGCGTCTGTGCATGATGCAATCCGGCGCTTTTGCGCACGCATGTGACATCATTTTGTGCTTCTGCGCATGAGCGAGCGCTGAAACCTGGAAGTAACCTGTTCCGGTACTTCCAGGTTCTGCGCGGTCTGCAACCCGAAAACGCGCAACCAGAAGCGTTCGTAACCCGAGGTATGACTGTATATGTACTTGAGATCCATTATATCTTATTAAAACAAGTCTCTCTTTCAGTAACTGCAGTTTTGGGAGGTGCAGCCGGCTTGGGTAAGTAATCTGGATTTCCAGTTGGGCAAATTTTGGTGATTATCTTGCTTGCAGCAGCATGAATGAAGCTTGCAAGTCATTGGAAATGGTGGAGTTCACAATGAAAGTCTGGCTTGATGAGATCTGTGAAATGGCTTTGACAGAACACCTGGCATATCAAAACAGAATAACTGAAGGGATAGCCAACAGCATTAAATTTAACAAAATTTGGATGCCCTTTCTGCATTAAGCAAATACAGTGGTACCTCGGGTTAAGTACTTAATTCGTTTCAGGGGTCCGTTCTTAACCTGAAGCACCACTTTAGCTAATGGGGCCTCCTACTGCTGCCGCGCCACCGGAGCACGATTTCTGTTCTCATCCTGAAACAAAGTTCTTAACCCGAGGTACTATTTCTGGGTTAGCGGAGTCTGTAACCTGAAGCGTATGTAACCTGAGGTACCACTGTATCTATATATGGTAGTCAGTTCCCCCACCTTTTTTTCAAGAAGAAAAGCACTGGTAGCCGGAATAGCCAAAGCAGGAAGGATGGCAGGGGTGGGTGGGTGGGTGGAGGAGAGAAACAAACTGCCTTGACTGTCAGAAATGCAGCTGAAGTTATGGCAAGTTGTTGTGAGCAGGTGCTAGCAACGGAGATACCTAGGGCTGGTGTAAAGGTTTGTCCCCCCCCCCCCCACTCCACTGGTCTCAGAAACAGTGACTGGTCTAGGGCTACTCTGAATTTTTAAAGCGAAAAAGGGAATTGAACCAAATTCTCCCCAAGCCCAAGTTTCCAGGCACCTGGTTGCCCGCCCCCCCTCCCAAAATCAATGAGGTCTGGATGCAAAATTATGCATTTGCTTGATTGGGCATATTTTTAGAATCCACCTTATTCATATGGCATTAAGTTGTTTTCTATTGCCTTTAAATACTGTGTTTTAATTGTTGTAAGCTGCTTTGGGACCTTGGGGTAAAAGATGGATTGATGATGACGACAACGATAGGTGGAGAGCTTTACACGCCAAGTCGTCTGAATTAGGGGCTCCTAGTTTAATTATTTTAGATCAGGCTTCCTCAAACTCAGCCCTCCATATGTTTTTTGCCTACAGTTCCCATGATCCCTAGCTAGCAGGACCAGTGGTCAGGGATGATGAGAATTATAGTCTCAAAACATCGGGAGGGCCAAGTTTGAGGAAGCCTGTTTTAGATGATAAGCAACCAGGAGCTGCTTCCCCTTTTGTCCTAGCAGCGCTCCATGAATTCGCCCCATGGAGCAAGCAATTTGCATTCTCACTCTCTCCTTGTACCAATTGCAAGAGCCATAAAATGATGTCAGAGGTTTCCCCCCCCCAATCCCTACCCTCTTGCCATCCAGCAACTTTCCCTGATAGTGCGTGGAGGCTCAATGATCCACAGAAGGCTTTCACTCCCCAATTAGCAAGATAAGCAAGTTCTCTCAGGGGAGTGCAACAGACCACCCCCCCATTGGAAACCACTGCCCTAAATACCCCAGCCCAAGAGCCTTAGCTTTTGAAATTAGAGTGTCAGTCAGGGCCCCACCATCCCAGGCCAGGTGGAAAAAGGCCTGCAAGGTCTCCTAGGACCCACAGCCAAGACGGTTAAGCACTGTGGTCTAGGCAATTTAGATTTAAGGCTTCTATCATGTAACATATTCCTAATTCTCTGTTCTTGCAGCAGTGGCCACAATCGGTGCCCCAGTAGCACTGGGAGCAGCAGGCTTCACTGGAGCTGGAATTGCAGCTGGCTCTCTGGCTGCAAAAATGATGTCGGCAGCGGCCATCGCCAATGGTGGAGGAGTAGCAGCTGGGAGCGCTGTTGCCGTGCTTCAGTCAGTTGGTATGTCTGCTGCTCTCAGGACAAGAACCACATGATTGGCAGAGCCAGTCTCCGCACATTGAGATCTTCATCAGAATAATTGTGTGTCTTGATCATCTTCTAGGTGCTGCTGGGCTGTCCGCTGCTACCACAGCTGCAGTGACAGCTGGTGGAGCACTGCTGGCTGCCATCTTCCCTTAAGAAGAAGACACACATACGCAGAGGCCATATCTACGTGGAAAAGCAGTACTTGGAAGATTATGCTTTGCCGTCAATGGCATAAATAACCTTAAGCAAAATGTGATTTTAATCGATGCTACGTTATTCCTACTGGCCGAGATATGCAACAACAAATAAAGCTTTGAGAATTATAAAACAACAAGAGTGTTAGCAAGAAAGCTGATTGGTGGCATCACACAACGCACATGTAAAATACTTGCTGTCCCATGAGGAAAAGATCCATGTTTTCCTTAGCAGGCTTTTGACTTCAGTGTTTTGTGCTGCACTGGGGGAAACTCCATTTCCCCTCTTTGCACAGTTATGAGCTTCTTAGTTGAGAATCCCATTCTGACTGGAGTTTAGACATGTACTGAGGCCCCCAGTAATAGAGCTCGGATTCACCTAGTGCAATTAACTGGCAGTAGATTCAGAACCAATAGAGGAAAACACTGCTTTGCAAAGTTGTGATAGTCAATAGCTTTGAGGGGACATTAAAAAGTAATAATCAAGGATCAGACCAATTGATGGATGGCAGATATGGGATAGCTGCATATTCCTGCATTGCAGGGGTTGGACTAGATGATCCTCAGGGTCCCTTCCAACTCTATGCTTCTATGACCCCCAAGGGCCATTGATTACTATTAATCACAATAGTTATTTGGACCATTGGGCAGGATATAGTAGGAACAAGCATGGGACAGGCCTGCCTGTTAAGCTTCACAAAACTTATATTGCCAGCATTCAAGGGTGGTCCTTCAGGACGCACCACAAACTACAGTGGTACCTCGGGTTAAGTACTTAATTCGTTCCGGAGGTCTGTTCTTAACCTGAAACTGTTCTTAACCTGAAGCACCACTTTAGCTAATGGGGCCTCCCGCTGCCGCTGCGCCACCACTGGACAATTTCTGTTCTCATCCTGAAGCAAAGTTCTTAACCTGAGGTACTATTTCTGGGTTAGCGGAGTCTGTAACCTGAAGCATATGTAACCTGAAGTGTATGTAACCCAAGGTACCACTGTATTTGGAGAACTTTTGAACTTGGGTATGTGCTACTTAAAAGCAACAGTGTTAAATGGAAACACCAGGCAGAACTGGAACACCACTGGGACTGATAAACAGGAGACCTAGGGTTCTTCCAGGTGGTCAGTATTTTATGTGTGATTCCAGCACAATGTGCAACGTAAGGTCTATGTATTTACGGTAAGTGGATTAAACAACACTTCCCCTCGTGCAGGGATGTCAAATTGGGCTCTTTTTCCTTTGCGGGGGCAAAAGAGCATCCGGTCCCGCCCCCTTGCCCCATCCTCCATTTGTGCACAATCACTAGTATGGAAGACAGTTTCGCCATGTTCCTGAGCGTTCTTTTGGTAAGCGACTTTTACCTTTCCCCCCTAAAGTCAACAAGTTTGGCTTTCCTCCCTTAAAAAAAAGCTCAACAACTTTAACCTGAACCCCTCCAAAAGGGGTAGATCACTGTCAGTTTTTTCTTCTGTAAGTAGATCGCAGTCTCTTGGGAGTTTGACATCCCTGCCCTAGTGCAACAGATCCACTTTTTTTACTTCTGAAACTGAAATTGACCAATTCTATGAAGACTTACAACACCTTCTAGAAATGACACCAAAGAAGGATGTTCTTCTCATTATAGGGAATTGGAATCCTAAAGTAGGGGATCAAGAGATAAAAGGAACACCTGGCAAGTTTGGCCTTGGAGATCAAAACGAAGCAGGGCAAAGGCTAATAGAGTTCTGTCAAGAGAACAAGCATAGACATCACCTTGCCAGCAAAGGTCCATATAGTTAAAGCCATGGTTTTCCCAGTAGTGATGTATGGAAGTGAGAGCTGGACCATAAAGAAGGCTGATCGCTGAAGAATTGATGCTTTTGAATTATGGTGCTGGAGGAGACTCTTGAGAGTCCCATGGACTGCAAGAAGATCAAACCTCTCCATTCTTAAGGAAATCAGCCCTGAGTGCTCACTGGAAGGACAGATCGTGAAGCTGAGGCTCCAATACTTTGGCCACCTCATGAGAAGAGAAGACTCCCTGGAAAAGACCCTGATTTTGGGAAAGATGGAGGGCACAAGGAGAAGGGGACGACAGAGGACGAGATGGTTGGATAGTGTTCTCGAAGCTACCAGCATAAGTTTGACCAAACTGCGGGAGGCAGTGGAAGACAGAAGTGCCTGGCGTGCTCTGGTCCATGGGGTCACGAAGAGTCGGACACGACTAAACAACAACACACTGCTGGCTGTGCAAGATAAGACCAAAAAAAAGTAGGTTGCTAAGGGGATTGCATATGCCGATGCTGATAGCCAATTGAATCGTCATAAGTATTACTGCATATAGAGTTAACTGTATAAATTGTGTGAGCATGCCACAAATGGTGAACATATAGGATTTGGAACTCAATTTCCCCATACTTTCTTCCTGCTGTCTGATTAAATCTTTCCTTCTCAATCCTGGTGTGATTAATGGCTCAGGTCACCCCACCATTGGACCTTTTGTCTGCAACACAGTTGTAAATAAAATGAAAACATTAAAAACATCCAAAAACTTAAGAAATGCTCTGAAAGCTAGTAATGTCTAGTTTACTGGAAGTAGTATCTTTCAGCCATCAATCGGGTCAGCAAACTTTTTCAGCAGGGGGCCGGTATACTGTCCCTCAGACCTTGTGGGGGGCCAGACAATATTGGGGGCGTGAACAAATTCCTATGCCCCACAAGTAACCCAGAGATGCATTTTAAATAAAAGGACACATTCTACTCATGTAAAAGCATGCTTGTTCCCAGACCGTCCGCAGCCGGATTGAGAAGGCGATTGGGCCGGAGTTTGCCTACCCATGCATCAAATGTATGGGTATGCAGGAATATTTTAAAACTCCTCCTGAAAGTTAATGATGAAAAATATCACTCACCAAAATGTCACCACTTTGGGGTGACAAAGTCTCACCCAACCCCAAAAATGTGCTAGTGAACTTTCACAACACCCGTGCTGACTGCAGATGCAGAATGATTTATTTTTACTTGGTGTTGCCTGGGCTTCAGTTTTCTTCCAGAATCACAGTAATAATGGCTTCCATTACCTTCTAGCATAATTACAAAGAGCCATCCCACCCCTTCACTGCCACATTTTTCCTCTTTCACACTCCCAGGATTTGTCTGAAGAATTTTGAATCCTTTCTGATACAAGTACTGAAATCTCATCATGACTCAGCTTTATCATTTCATTCCTCCCCTACATAGTTCCATTCATCTCCTGAAATTTTCCAGCTACAATTAGTTACTGGATTGTCCTTTAAAAAAAAAAAATGGTGGGGAGAAGTGTTTTAATAGGGTTCATTTCCAGTATATGCTCAAAACACTTCATAGACTCAGTCCTTGTTTCATGGTTTTCACGTTCTCATGGTTCCTGATGAAAATGCTTAATTTGTGAATATTCCCATAGAGACGTAGCTCAGTCTATCTCTTCTTGCTCCTAGGCAAGCTACAAAAGGGAAAACTGAATCATTAAATTACAAGCCACGTGGTATCAATGCCACTTTCGTTTCCTCCCTTCCTCTTCAGGAGACTGGGAAATAGAAACCTAAAGGTTTTGTGGGCTGGTCTCTGAGAATCACTTTAAAACGGGGGGGGGGGGGGTTGCAGCATGGAACGAGAGTCTAGGTGCTGTTTCCATTGGCGGAGGATGCTGTCAATCACTAGCCTCTCCTCAATATAGAGAACGTGGTGGAAGTAGCTGCAGATCTCCGAGGAGAGGCGTGGGTAAGTAACAGCTTCTAGCAGCGGTAACCAAAACAATCAAGGGAAATTGGTGACTCCATCAGTTCCTTCCCCAGCTCAGCAATTGAGCATAGAGATGTTTCTGTTTTGGAGAGCTGACTTCTCTTCATATACAAGACCAAGTATCACACCCACCCCAATGTCTATTTTCCAAAAATTTAGTAGATGTTAAGTTTGTTTGGTCGATATGTACAGATATGCAGTGTTTTCGCAGGATATCGTAAAAGGAATTAAAGAATAACACTGCCCCCGTTTTTGCTGTTAGACAACTTTAAGGATGCTTTCAGAATAAAAGATCTAGCTGTAAAAGTATTGTTAATAGGATGCTTGCAATGTAAATACTGTACTGAATGCCATTTTTTAACAAAAACATTTGCATTTCAGAAAGGAAAATCTGGTAAGAGGTAACTTGTTTATATTGCTAGCGATGTATTAGCTCTATGCAACACTTATAGGATGGATTGAAGCAAGCAGACTCTTTGGATAACCGCCAGCCGCTTGTTAAATTTTTGGAACCAATTAAAGCTATATGGAAACATTAGGTGATGCCTTGCAGGAGACTGCAGGGCCAGCATAGGGGTCCTGGGGCCTTCGCTTTCTGTTGCCAAGACGCCAGCTGAGGAGAAGCCGCTGCTGTGCAGAGTGAGCGGCAAGCTCATTGGGGGCAGCAGGAGCGGGGAGAAGCCAGAGAAAAAATCCTCATCCGCTGGCTGGGAGCTGCTGCCTGTGCAGAACGAGCCAGAGGCAAACAAAAGAGAGGTGGGTGGTGTGGGGAGCAGGGCTTTGGGCCTGGCTGGGCTTTGGGCCTGGCTAATCCCTGATTTAGACTTGAATCCCGTCATTCTGACGCAATCCAAACTGAAATGGAGGCTCCTCTCTTCCGTCTCGAAACTCCCCATTGTTTTGGCATGTTTTGCATCAGGGAATTTGTTTCCAGCAGCTTCTGAGCTCTGGGTGCAATACTGCGCCTCAGATTTCAGATTGAAACTGCCACTGCTGGAAGGAAAGGAGGACCTTTTTCTGCCTCCCCACTTCCAGCCACTCTCTGGAGATGGGCGAAGGGACCCTCATAAGAATATTAGCAGTGTGGGCAAAGGAAGCATGGCTTTGTGTTTTTTTGCAGTCTTCAGATGAGGACTAGACCATGTGAAAAATTAACATAAGATTTTAGCTGCGGTTTGTTCATTTTCAGCTTTGTATTCTTGTTATAAAAAAACACGCCTAGACATTCCGTTGCGGCTCCCATAACAAAGGTTTAAGATTCCATTTACGTAGCTCCTAGCTTTCATATCTCAGTTTCTAACACTGTTTGCAGTGTTATGTCTCCTGATGAAAAGGCAAGGAAAGTGACTTCTCATGCTTTCATATTTAGGTTATCTGTGTCTGGGTGAAAAAGAAAACCAGGGTTCAGCTTTTCCCAGCATGAGGATGCCTTGATGGGGAGAGCTGGCCTTCTGGCATTTCTGTCTGCCACACAGCTGTTACAATCCTAGACACCACAAATAAAAGCAATATTCTTATCCTCCTCCTGAGCTTGTGGGTATCCAGTGCTGCTGTCAAGCACTTTTATTTCCCCTTATTTCATACTCATGGTTATTTATTTGCATTTAAAAATCAAATCTTGGCTTTATGCTGTTTTCTCAGCATTTATTCTTTGGGGCAGTTGCAGTTTTGCAGCTGCTGGTATATTTGCCTCTGAAAATGGAGGTGCTGCACGCATAAACGCATCCCTTATATAGCACTTTAAAAAAAAACAACCCCTCTAAACTGTATACATAAAATTGTATGAAATAGTCATATAGCAATAATGACTTTATATAGCAATAAAGACAATATTGCTTTCAAACAGATGGCGATAAAAGCAACAGATTTAAAAAAAACAATGTACATAATAAAATTACATGTCTGAGAAGGCTTTAAAAGAGTACACCTGTCTTTCACAGGGCGTATGCCTATTTTCAGACTTTGGACTATCCCGTATTGTGTGTTGGGATTGCTACCATTCTTGGCATGCAGGAATTCTTCTTCTTAATATTTTCCTGCCAGACAGATGACAGAGTTGGGAACCCTCTTCCCAGCATTTTGTTTATCTACATGTCAGGCTACAAACTGACAAACTACAATTCCCAGGATTCCTGAGGGAACAACACCATTTTCTGGTTCGTCTCGGGCACCAAAATGTTTTGAGCTGGCCTTGGTGCTGAGAGTTCTTAATTAACTCTCTTAAAAAACTACAATACCCTGACTTAACTGGGAATAGGGATTGGTAGTTAAACCACCAGAGTCCACTTTGTCAGATGTATAGAATTACAGTGGTACCTTGGTCGAAGAACAGCTTAGTTTATGAACAACTTAGATTAAGAACGCTGCAAACCCGGAAGTAGGTGTTTTGGTTTGTGAACTTTGCCTTGGAATAAGAACATGTTCCGCTTCCTGTTGAGTGTGTTCCATTTGTAAATTGAGTCCCCTGCTGCTATGGGAAAGCACGCCTTGGTTTAAGAACGCTTTGGTTTAAGAACGGACTTCCAGAGCAGATTAAGTTCGTAAACCTAGGTACCACTGTATCCTAAATAGACAGTGTCCAGTTATCACAGTGGCCATCCAAATGCATTTGGAAAACCCTCAAGCACAAGATCACCCTCTTCCCTCCTGTGGTTTCAGACAACTGCTATTCAGAAGCATTGCTGCCATCATGGCTAGTAGACATTGATAGCCTTATCCTCCATGAATTTGTCCCGTCCTCTTTTAAATTCACCCAAATTGGTGGTCATCACTGCCTCCTGTGGGATCAAGTTCCATAGTTTAACACACAATTGTACACTGCATTAGCCTAACTGGGTTTCTGGCATCTCTCTTCAGGTCTCTTAAAGCCAACATGGTGGGCGTTCCAGGTAAGAGAGCCTATTTACTTCCTTGGGGATTGGGTAACTGGTCACCTTCCAGTCTTCTCGAACTCTTCTCAGTCAGGGACATGGGGTTCTCCTCACCTCTGGCCCCCCTCAGCCTAGGTTAAAATTAGAAGCACACTTCACTATTGGACTGCATCCAGACTATGGCACTAACATGTACATACACAGGCTACTGTTTTCTGAGTGTGTATTTGTGCACCTTCATCCGCATATAAGTGCTTTTGAGTTTATGCTTCCCAAATCTATCTTGATGTTTCCCACCCACACCAGTAGGCCGTACTTGGTTAAATGTGTGTGTTGTCTCACACCTCAACTAGAATTTCCCTGTTTCTGAAACTGGAGGTCTCTTGTGGGCATGAATATACATTTACCTGGGTCCAGCACCTTCTCGTAATACAAGTTGTCTTGACTTTGTTAAATTTAGGGCTAAATCATTATGCCTCTGAATCATTAGCATTGCTAAGCAAATCTTTTTTAAAAAGAGACCACACAGAGAAGATAAAAAGTCATCAGAAAACTGAAATAATGTTTCCAGGCAAGCTACCTCGAAATGCTAATGATGTATTTTAAAATTTTGTACAACTTTGAGAAATCAGCATTAAAATGGTGAGGAAATTTTCATGAGGATTTGTTTGTATTTGCTTTTAAATCAAGCTGATATGGAAATGTGAACTGAACCGAAGACTGGAAAACATGAACAGAAAGTAACTGAAACTGACAAATATGCCCATCACAGTTGTAGCAAACCTGATGCTTTTTTGCATTTTACAGTCATACCTCTGGTTGCAAACGTGATCCATGCGGGAGGCACGGTCGCAACCCACAGTGCTCATAGCCTGAAGCACTGTGTCTGCGCACATGCATGATGCAATCTGGAGCTTCTGCACATGCGTGTGACATTATTTTGTGCTTCTGCACATGCACGAGTGCCGAAACCCGGAAGTAACCTGTTCCGGTACTTCCAGGTTCTGCGCGGTCTGCAACCCGAAAACGCACAACCCGCAGCGTTCGTAACCCGAGGTATGACTGTATATGTACTTGAGATCCATTATATCTTATTAAAACAAGTCTCTCTTTCAGTAATTGCAGCTTTGGGAGGTGCAGCCGGCTTGGGTAAGTCTTCAGTAATATGGATTTCCAGTTGGGCAAATTTTGGTGATTATCTTGCTTGCAGCAGCATGAATGAAGCTTGCAAGTCATTGGAAATGGTGGAGTTCACAATGAAAGTCTGGCTTGATGAGATCTGTGAAATGGCTTTGACAGAACACCTGGCATATCAAAACAGAATAACTGAAGGGATAGCCAATACCACTAAATTTAACAAAATTTGGATGCCCTTTCTGCATTAAGCAAATATCTATATATTGTAGTAGTCCCACGCTGTGCACCCTATGGAGCCTTGTGTTTAGAGGGAGGTCAACACAAGGTAGAGGCTGTCGCCTGGGCGAGATTTCTTCTATCCTGGTTAAACATCTGCCTTACATCAGATAAAGATCCTCTCCTCAGTGATACTTTATTAGATCCCTTTCTTTCCCCAGGGCTACAACAGTTTAACAAGAAGGTACTGCAACTCAGGCTGTCAGTGGAACTTTTGCGATCGATGTCCCTACCATTTTCCAAGGTTGTATTAAAAACGAGGTTGTGGGATATTGAACGCCAAGAACTAACAGCAGCAGCAGAGGAAACATGTTTCCCTCTTTATTTCCAACTTTCTTGGGCACATGAAACTAACCACAATTACCTTGAATTTCTGCTTAACCCTCAAGAAAAAGGGCATTCTCAATGGCCAGGTTTAATTCAAATCCATCAAACCTCAGGCAGCGGAAGGTTCTCAGTTAGGGTGGAAGGAGAAAAAACTTGCCCATGTGAAGATCACCTGGTGGAAACCCTTACACACATGGTTCTTCATTGTAAACTATATGCTGATCTCCTTTAGCAATTTCTAGATCAACTCTGTATCCCCAAATGGAAACCAGAGTTGGAGTTCATACATTTTCTTTTACTGGGGAATGATCAAGAGCTCACCAAGTTAGTGGCTAAATATATCTATTTGGTTTTTTGTCATTGAAATACACTGCAGACGTCTGATCTCCCTGGAGACCTAGAGATGTGATGATAGTCTGCTCTGCCTCCTTTCTTTTAGCAAATGTTTTGTGCCACTGGGGACGTGTTAATTCTGTATTGATTTGTTTTGGATGTTTGTATGTGATGCCAATAAAAGGTTTGATGATGATGATGGATTATAGTCAGTTCCCCTACTTCTATCATGTAACATATACCTTATTCTGTGTTCTTGCAGCAGTGGCCACGATTGCTGTCCCAGTAGCACTGGGAGCAGCAGGCTTCACTGGAGCTGGAATTGCAGCTGGCTCTCTGGCTGCAAAAATGATGTCGGCAGCGGCCATCGCCAATGGTGGAGGAGTAGCAGCTGGGAGCGCTGTTGCCGCGCTTCAGTCAGTCGGTATGTCTGCTGCTCTCAGGACAAGAACCACATGATTGGCAGAGCCAGTCTGCGCACCTTGAGCTCTTCATCACAATAATTGTGTGCCTTAATCATTTTCTAGGTGCTGCTGGGCTGTCCACTGCTACCACAGCTGCAGTGACAGCTGGTGGAGCACTGCTGGCTGCCATATTCCCTTAAGAAGACACACATGCGCAGAGGCCATATCTACGTGGAAAAGCAGTACTTGGAAGATTATGCTTTGCCGTCAACGGCATAACTTCCCTTAAGCAAAATGTGATTTTAATCAATGCTGCGTTATTCCTACTGGCCGAGATATGCAACAACAAATAAAGCTTTCAGAATTATAAAACAACAAGAGTGTTAGCAAGAAAGCTGATTGGTGGCATCACACAATGCACATGTAAAATACTTGCTGTCCCATGAGGAAAAGATTCATGTTTTCCTTAGCAGGCTTTTGACTTCAGTGTTTTGTGCTGCACTGGGGGAAACTCCATTTCCCCTCTTTGCACAGTTATGAGCTTCTTAGTTGAGAATCCCATTCTGACTGGAGTCCAGACATGTACTGAGGCTCCCAGTAATAGAGCTCGGATTCACCTAGTGCAATTAACTGGCAGTAGATTCAGAACCAATAGAGGAAAACACTCCTTTGAAAAGTTGTGATAGTCAATAGCTTTGAGGGGACATTAAAAAGTAATAATCAAGGATCAGACCAATTGATGGATGGCAGATATGGGACAGTTGCATATTGTTGGACTAGATGATCCTCAGGGTCCTTTCCACCTCTATGCTTCTATGACCCCAAGGGCCATTGATTACTAGTAATCACAATAGTTATTTGGAACATTGGGCAGAATAGAGTGGGAACAAACATGGGACAGGCCTGCCTGTTAAGCATTCAAGGACGGTCTTTCAGCACTTACCACAAACTGTTTGGAGAACTTTTGATCTTGGGGTATGTGCTACTTAAAAGCAACAATGTTAAATGGAAACACCAGACAGAATTGGAACACCACTGGAAATGACAAACAGGGGACCTAGGGTTCTTCCAGATGGTCAGTATTTTATGTGAGTGATTCCAGCACAAACTGGAACCTGGGGTCAATGCATTTAAGCAACTCTCTTCCCCTAGTGCAACAAATCCACATTTATCTTTTAATAACTTGTAGCTTGAAGAGTGACGGGGGCATGCACTGAAAGATGTGGATGAATGACGAATGGGAAGACATGTAAACAACCTGCAAGCAAATCAAGAAGAATGCTGATAGAACTGCCCCATAAACAAATTAGAATTAATGCTCATTAAAGACTAGACAAAGGGCTTATCCACACTTACTTTTTTGCCCTGCTCTTTACAGGCACGTGTCATATATCATAGTTTGAAGGGACCCTAGGATCATCCTAGTCCAACCTCCTTCAATGCAGGGCTATGCAGCTGTCCCTTACAGGGATCAAACCTGCAACCTTGGAGTTCTTAGCACCACACACTAACCAACTGAATTCCGTGCATTACAGTTCTGAGTGCTCTCCTTCGCCCAGAGCTTTCCCTGTGAAAACCTGCTATTTAAAGCTGAAGCACAACAAGCAGCTTCATACCAATTGGGTTAGCCATTGCTAATTCATTACTAGCCAAGGTTCATTTTGCACAGGGGAGACCCTTGAAAGCCCTCTGGTGTGTACACAAACAGAATTGAATCTGACACTGATGAAGCTGTGCTGAACAGCTAGTGGTGGGGCGGGGAGGAAGAGCTGTGAAAGGAACACATACCAGAGGCTTACTAAGGGCAATGGGCTAGCAGACTAGCAATCAGCAACCCTGAGCTGCAGACAGCAAAGTACAGTCAGCCACTGATTACTGTATCTGCAGGGAACAAGGTCAGTCCCAGGAATGCGGAGCAAAGTTATCTCAGTGGGTCGAATGCACAGCTCTGCTGCAGCTTGGCTTAAATTCCTCCATAAAGCAGCAGCACCAGACTTGTAAACATGCAAACACATGCACAGGCATGGCATCCAGTGTAGAAAAATGCACCCCAGATAAAACTGAAAAAACAAAAGTACCGTAGGTTGTGCTGCCATCTGAAGTTCAGAACTGGACGTGCTTTTGCCACTCACTTTGGTAGACTGAAATAAGTGCAGAAACAAGTATTTAAAGAAATTGAAGCTATAACCAATCCTAAGCTTCCTTGTATGTATGGTGCATATACATGGAGATGGAGGAAGCTGCCTCCCGCTGACCTAAACATTGATCCATCTAGCTCAATATTCTCTACACTGACTGGCAGCAGCTCTCCAGGGTTTCAGGCAGGAGTTTCTCCTACCCAACTGGAGATGCTGAGGATTGAATCTGGGACCTTCTGAATGCAAAGCAAATACACTACAACTGGTCTACAGCCCTTCCAAATTCCCAGGGTGCTGGGAATCGTAGCTCTGTGAGGAATGAACTAGTTGCCATGCCTCTTTGCCAGGGGGTATGCGCTTTAAATGTGGTAAGTTGTGTATATTGTCAGAGAAACAAAAGGAATGCTAAGATTTCTCTAAAACACGGTTTGAAAACTGCTGCACTTTTTTGGGAAGTATACTGTTATCCTATTGGATTTGTTTTGTGTTATGTAACTTGCACCATAAAAAAAACTTTCAGTGAAAATGTATTTTTTAAGGCACTGCATTCCAAACATAATTAGCAGCAAGAGCAGGACGTTAAAGGTTTGAAAAACAAGCGCATTGTAGCTGGCAGCATCATATTTCAGAAGCATAATGGCATGTGGAGACTTGCGATAACGCCATCTGGTTGAAGGTTTTTTAAATATACACAAGCCAAACATTAGCTAGGCTTCTACTCCAAAGTGCTTTATTCACTTGACTCATTACCTGTATACCTTTGGCACAATACCTTTATGTGATGTACTAGCAACACTTTTATGTATCTGCTACGAAGTGATTGTAACCATAGAATCACTAATAATTACATTGGCCTCAGCACTGAGTACCTTGCTTGTAGTTTTCTCCACCATCTTTCTATTTTCACTGGCAAGCCTCAGAAACACACTGTCCTAAGTGTGAATCAAAAGTGGTTACAGGCAGGCAAAGTGCTTCTCGGGATATGCAGAGTATTGCTCCAACAGAAAATGCCTTCCCTTTACCAATGAGGGCATTTTCCCAATTTATTATTTTATTTTTTAGTAAATCAGTGAAACCACAGGCACAGTGTCTCTGAGCAGTGTGCATTTACCATACAGGGGATCCAAGTTAGTTTGTACCAATGTCATGAAACCAGAGGGCCATGGGCTTACCCAGGATTTTCTTGGGGGGAGGCAGGGGATTTGTATTTATTTTTATTTATTTAGGCAGGCATCTGCCCCCGCTAGGCCCATGCAGAGGGCTTATGATGATTATGTGAAGAGTGAACCTCTAAACGTCACCTTTTATAAAATGCAACCTAATAAAGGTTTACAAAAGATTACGAAAATATTTTTTTCGTAGAAATATATCCTTGGAAGGTTTTGTGTCCTGCAAGGTAGTGCCCAGATGAATGAAAGCCTGGCCAATAGCAACCTTCTCAGCCCGACCCCCGAAAAGACCAACACAACGCGCGCCTTAAACGCGGGGAAATGAGCCCCTCGCTTCCACAGTCTTGCGACTGCTTCTACAGATACGCATGCGTACTCCGCGAGCACCCGCTTGAAAAAGAAATGACGAGGCCTCAAAGAGAAGGAAATGGGTGGAGCTGGGAGGGGAACGCGAGGAACTTCGGCGCCTGCGCATACGGCCCCGCGAGGGCAGACGGCAGGTGAAAGTTCTCCGGCGCCTGCGCGCTCGCACTCCCTCCGCTCCTATTGTGAGCGAGCGCCAGTCTTGCCGCCCCGCGCGGGTCGAGTCTCGCGAGAGGTCAGCACAAGGCGGTTGGCCTGAGGCGCTTTCTGCTTGTGCCTCTTTCGTCAGGAGGGTCGCTTCGCCGACCTCCCTTCGCGTTCTGCCTCGCTCTCCCTTCGAGCCAGCCGCCTCCGGACGAGCCATGTCTCGCTACCTGCGGCCTCCCAACACCTCGCTCTTCGTGCGGAACGTGGCCGACGACACCAGGTGTGTGTAAGTGAGGCGGGGGGTGGAGAGGGCATGGCAGCCGCCTGGCTGGGCCTGCTGGCGGAGGCGCGGAGAAAGAGAGAGAGAGAGAGAGAGAGAGAGAGAGGAGCCCCTTTCCCCCCCCCGCCGCCATTAGCTCTCTTGAGTCTTCCCGTCTCGCATAGGCATTATGCAGAATGCGCCAGGCCTCAGTTTAAGCCGGGGGAAAGCTCGCGGCGGAGGTCTTCGCGAGCCGCCTTCCCGCCATTTGTCTTCTCTTCGCGCTTCTTGTGTGCTCTTCGTCGGGCCTCTGCACACCATGCCCCTAGTTTCACGTCCCAGTTCAGCGCGTTTGTTCCGTGGCGCTTAACCGCCAATGTCGTTCTGAGGTCTCAGCACGCGGGTTCCCTAGGAGTAAGCGCCGCTGAACTTCTTCTGTGTGTTGTTCTCAAGCTTTCCCTTTTGGAGCCAAACGTGACTTGGCAAAACACAATAAGAAAATAGGCATTTAGGCTCCGCTCTTCAGCCGGAACAGTCCCCCGAGTAGCTTACAAATTAATGTTAAAAACCCTATCGCAGCAGCGTTTATTTTCAAAGACTTCTTTTTCCCCCCTCTTCCCCCCCCCACCCGCCGCGCGCGCTTCTTGTCCTTTTTCTTCTCTTGTCCTCTTTTCGTCTCTTTCGTTTTCCCTCTTTATATTGTTTCATCCCCACCTGAATCTCGTCTACCTTTTTTTTCTATTCATGGCACCATCTAATTTCTGTTTGGAATTTATCCTCATTAGATGGTTTTGCCTATATTTTCAACCAGCTGCGATGGCTATACTCTGTCTCTGAGGAAGTATCCTTCTGAATACCCATTTCTGGAAAATAAGGAAGGGAGAGTACTTTGTGGTTAAATCCAGCTTGAGGGTTTTCTACAGGCATCTGGTTGGTCCCTGAGAACTAATTGCCGGACTAGGCAGGCAATTGGCCTGATCTAGTGGGATGTTATGTTTTAATTACTTCTCTAATCCAAATCTACAATTTTTTAGGTTTTCAGTTTCCGTTTCCTTCAGTATCTAAAGTACATTGTTTCAATAGGCCTTAACACAACTCTAAAGTATTTTACAGTTAGCAGTTCATAGCTCCTGGCGATGGTGGATGTGCTCCTTTGCTTTTTTATCCGCTATTATTCTGTAATAATTCCTAAAAGTCTTGACGGACACTTTAGCATACATTTTTTTTAAAAAAAGCTTGAAAATATTTTCATCTAATTGATACACTTTAATAATGATTTGATATACTTGTATTTGGGAATGGACTGTTACCACAAAATGCTAAGAAAAAAGTCTTCAGTCCCACATTAAAGTAGTTCTACTATGTTCAGTGGGTTATATTCCCTGTTGAGTTAGCATGGAATTTGTAGCCTTAGGGTTGTATCCAACATGAATCCCACTCAAAGTTAAGCCATTGATATTATTGGACAGTGGACATAAGCTAAAATAGGTCTATCAATTTCAGTGGCTCTAAGCCTAACTTAGTTGGATAGATCCCTTAGGGTTGTATCCAACATTACTGTTCCACTTGCACACAAAAACTCCTCTCCAAAGCAGATTTTGGGGACACGTGCAAATAGTGGCTTGGCAATTGTCTCTTAAGTATGTGTTCATGTAGCCTGTTTCTTCTCAGCTTGCTTTGATTATATTAGTAAAGACATTCAAATGGTCAGTGTTCTGTTTCAGGTCTGAAGATTTACGTCGTGAATTTGGTCGTTACGGTCCGATAGTAGATGTGTATGTACCTCTGGATTTCTACACTCGCCGTCCAAGAGGATTCGCTTATGTTCAATATCCTTTCTTCAGATGGCTGATTAGTGAGGGGTGTTGAAGTTTGAAATTCACGTTTGTGTATGAGGTAACAACCCTAAATGAAAAAGCTGTTTTCTTCTGTGTTGTACATAATGTCATTGTAGTGTGCTCCATTTCCCTCACAGGTGACTATCTTGCAAAATTTCTATAAGTTAAAATTTAAATTGCATCAAGTAAAATGTGCTTTGTTATTGCAAGCTTCATATACAGATTTGTGCTTTTAACATTGAAATGGCCTTTGCTGCTGCCTCCAAGTGTATCGTTGCAGTTTTATATCACTGGCATTGATAAACTTGTTCTTGTGCTTAGCAAAATGTGGCTGATATTTTATTGTTTAACTTCATGGAAACTGGAATAATTTGATCAAAAGCAGATTTGTATAAAAATGAGGTGAAAAGTTTTGCTCTGATTATTGTCCCCTAATTTACTGTCCTCTGTTGTTGCCTCAGAGTGTAAAGCTGTACAGTAATGGCGACCCCAAAGAGAAAGCATGAAAGAACCTTTAGAGTAGAGTTCAAGAATTAAGGCAAGTAGACAAGCCAAAGACCTCTTAAGGATCAGGCTTGAAGAGAAGGGAAAGTTTGGGAAAAGAAAAGATAAAGAAAAAGCTGGAAGAAGGACAAGCCATAATGGGAGACAAAGCTTCGCTTTATCTGCAAATGGGGGAAAAGGTTGTTTTTCAAAGTATAAAGATAAAGCCATCTGTCACTTTTGACCAAGCATCTCATGACAAGTCCTTCTGACAAGCACTTAAAGAGTTAAAGGTCAAGATGAAGTTGACTGGTGGCCAAGATAAAAGGAGCCAAACCTGATGTATCCTACAGAATAAGAGCTGTCCTCTGGCTGCTTGTGTAAGTGATTAACCAATCAATTTTTCTGGTTTAGTCTAGCTGTGGGCCCTGTAATAATTTGCTTTACTTTGGAAGTATCTTCTGAAATTATGGTTCTCAGTGAAATGCAATCACTCATTATTTGAGATGAGTATACCTGTAATAGGGTGAAATTTGGCTTCTGAGGATTTGGTATATGAACATATAGGGACAACCTGTTTAGGCTACTTAGAGGTATGCAGGATATGGGTTATTACATTATATAATAAAATTTGGTATTATTTCATGCTTTAAAACCTTAGTACAGTGGTACCTCAGGTTACAGACGCTTCAGGTTATGCGATTTTGGGTTGCGCACCGCGCTGAACCCGGAAGTACCGGGAACTGGTTACTTTCGGCGCAGAAGCGCCAAATGTCAACGTGCGCAGACGCGGCGCTGCGGGTTGCAAATGTGCCTCCCGCACGGATCACGTTTGCAACCCGAGGTTCCACTGTATGAGAATCTAGGAAACATCTAGTACTAGTTTCATCTGCAAAAAGCAACATTTTGATGTCTTCTAATGAGTCTCTGCTGAGGGAAGCAAAACAGATTTTCAGAGAAGCTATATTAGAAATACCCATATAGACAACTATAGAACGATTATTTTAAACTGAAATTTGTCTTTTGTCTCAAATAGATATTGTTAATGTCAGCTAATTTTTGTTATGCCATAGAACATGCCAAAAAATGAGGACAAGTTGGTAAACAAGGGTGTGTGATGACATTATGGGAAAGCCAAAGCTTGCTAACTGTGTAGCTGTAAATACATCAAATTCCCAAGTACCTTAACATCTAGCACATTTGAAGATGTCCGTGATGCTGAAGATGCCCTTCATAATTTGGACCGGAAGTGGATTTGTGGCCGCCAAATAGAAATCCAGTTTGCTCAAGGAGATCGTAAAAGTATGTATGCTGTCTTAACAATTGTGTAGTGTAAAACATAAAGCCTAATACTCAGGGCTATGTATTAAATGTGTTGTCAGACTTGTCAGAAGAAGACAAAAACTGGTGCGGGTTTAGCACTGTGAAATAAATAAATTAGAATATTTAAAGCATTTCTGTCCCAATCTTCAGCCAACAAGGCTCCCAGAATGGCTTGTGAATGGTACAGTAAATTAAAACAAGACCACTTTGAGGGTGTTTTCTACAAGCGGTATATAAATTTCATGAAATACATAAATAAGACCCACAAGCTTACACTAAATAAATAAAAATGACACAAAGGGAAAGGGACATGGAGGGAAGCAGAAGAGGCACTGTTTAAGCACCTATTTCTAAACAGTTGTTAATGACTAGATGGCACAGTTCAGGGTTCTGTTTAGGGAAGTTTTTAATGTTTGATGTTTTATTGTGTTTTAAATACTCTGTTGGGAGCCAGCCAGCATGGCTAGAGCAACTCAGTCAGATGGGCGGCATACAAATAATAAAATTATTATTATTAAATATTATGGAAACCCTGATTGAGCTAGGCATTCAGCAAAGTGGATGGAATAAACCCTGCTTCCTATCCATCCCACTGAGACAGTCTGATGGAATGTCTGTTCCCAGGGAGAGGAGGCCAGATGGAGTTGGGTCTTTCACAACAGCTGATGGAGTGAGTGCTACTTGCCATTTTTAAGGTTCTAACGTGTATGATTGGAGGCAAGGAGAAAATCCTGGAAGCAAAGCTAGTGGGTTGGATCCAATATCAGTAATACTCAAAAGTAGACCTATCAATATCAGTAATACTCAAAAGTAGACCTATTGAAGTTAATAGAACTAACTTAGTATCTGCCCAAGTCTGATAGTCCAACTCTTCCTCATTTGTCAAGAAGAGTACAGACCATAAACTAGAATGCTGGATGCCGAATAAAGGATGCAAAGCTGATTTGCATATGTTTCTGATAATTTCTGCACGGTGCATGTGTATTTCAGCTAGAAAATGTATTCATATAATCATGTATTTGAGTGTACATACAATAACTTACTGTAATTGAGTACTATAGAAAGGTTTTGCTGTTGATTATGGATGGGAAACATTTGGCCCTCCATATATCTTAAAATAAACTGAAATGACAGGACAGTATGTTTTTTAAATTGTTCCATTTCAGAGATGAAGATCCATTGGTGGTGGGAAGTCATTTCAGGGGTCTGTTACTTAATGATTAACATGTATTGCATTTACAAACATCAACTGAGAATTTTTATTGTAACATTAAAAAATTGCTGTTCTGTTCTTCTGTAGCACCAAACCAAATGAAAGCCAAGGAAGGAAGAAATGTATACAGCTCTTCCCGTTACGATGACTATGACAGATACAGACGTTCTAGAAGCCGCAGTTACGAAAGGAGGAGGTCAAGAAGCCGCTCTTTTGACTACAGCTATCGCAGATCTTATAGTCCTAGAAAGTAAGTGTTGTACTTGGATTGACCTATGCTGCCATGTAATGGAGAAGAGAGATCATATTGACTGTTTGACACTTCTAGATATCAAGTCACCTTTGTAATAACATGCATGGAAGTTGTTGTACCTTGCATGGACCATCCAAAAAGTCTGTGCATCACTGAAGAAAAATGAAAAACAAATGCAACTCTCAAGAAACTTAACATAGTTGGGTGTGTGTGAATAATTTTAAAGGTATATGCCACTGTTTACTTTTTCTGATGTACCTTTTTAGCAGTAGACCTGCTGGAAGACGTCGACGTAGCAGAAGTCGTTCAGATAATGATAGGTAAACATTCTTTTATATAACAAATTCAAAATCAGACTAGTCTGTGCCTGCAAGAGTAAGCTATTTTGATGTGAGATACCCAACTCCTAGCAACTTGTCCATATTCAAATGTATTATCTTCCTCTTTCTGATAGGTTCAGACACCGTAACAGATCTTTTTCAAGGTCAAAGTCCAATTCAAGATCACGATCTAAATCACCCAAAAAAGAAATGAAGGCTAAATCACGTTCTAGATCTGCATCTCGCACTAAATCTAGAGGCACCTCTAAAACGGATTCTAAAACACAATATAAATCCAGCTCAAGATATGAAAAAGAATCAAGGAAAAAAGAACCAGCTAGATCCAAATCTCAGTCGAGATCGCATTCTAGATCTAGATCAAAATCCAGATCCAGGTCATGGGCTAGTCCCAAGTCCAGTGGCCACTAACAATGTACCTTGTTTTTTAGGCATGTATTATCCAGTTACACAGTTGAGTTATGATGTTGCAACATTGCATAAAATAACTTTCGTCAGTTATCCTGTTAGCAGACAATTAATACTATTAAAACACAATATTGAGAATCTTATACAAAAGAGTCCACTTTGTTAAATGTCATGGGCAGCTACTGAGGTTCTTGTGGTGTTTCTATGTATATTTTTGTAAAAGACTTGCATTTTTATGCTTCAAATATCAATGGCACATTGATTATGACAGTAGTTTACAGCTTGTCCTAATGAACTCACCCACAAACAATAACTGTTTGATGTATATTTAAATTGTCCAATAATCCCTGCAGCACAGTTGGAAAACTGTGCAGTTGTGATGCACTAGTAACTGCTGTGAAATCAGAAATTAGTACTTTGACATTTGAGAGGGAGGGGATTTGCATTTTTCTTCCCCACTTGTGCCAAGGTGGCTCGTTCCTAGGGCATTGTGAAAAATAGTATTAAGATTCTCATTGATAACATCTGAAGGGATGGTTCTTGTAACATAGTAAAAAGGAGATAAAACAGCCATGAGACTGTTGTGGATTTTGTCAAGGTTCCAGGTACTTTTTGCCGGCTACTATATTGACACCTAAAATATTTAGTTACATAATTAGGTGAATGTGTATACATTTATATCCAGTGTATTGTTATCTAGTGAACAGTTGACCTCTAAATTGCATAGGGTTACTTGCTGTAAAACTGCAAAGAAAACATCTCAGATTAATGTGTACGATATGTAAGAATGAATATTTTTTGCCAATGACTTCATAGGTAGCTGTGTATCCATAAGAACCAATTTCTAGTCTCCTATCTTTAATAATTATAATTGACAGTTTTGAGTTTACATGTCAGAACCTACATCACAGTAGGTTAAACTAGTCTGTTTACCCAGAAGGTGATTATAAATTGTGCTCCACTTGCAATGTAGCATATCCAGTTCCAGTATAGTTTATCATAATGTGAGCTTCTTCATCCCTATGAAGAAGAGCTGCATCCTACTTTTGGTTTGTTGTAATACAGTATCAGAACTGAACATGAAAAGTTGCCATGGCATAATCTCAAAGTATTCTCTGCAGAGAGCTCTCTTGTATTACAAACCATAGCTTTTTAATTCAAATGTGAAAGCCAGTATCAAACACTTAAAGACCCTCCACTTATGCTTGGTAGGATAATTGAATGTTGATGAATTGTTTTGTTTCAATTTTAGTTCTAACCGGCCACTCTAAATAAAGCTGGCTTTTAAAATTCTGGCTGTGGAATGTGTTTAAGAGGTGATTCTAGAACCTTTGTATATTTGATAGTATTTCTAACTTTCATTTACTGTTAAAAGTTAACGTTCTGCTATGCAATCATTTATATCTGCGTTCCTTTAATTTTGTAGACTTTCCCCTGATGTATAGTTTAAAACAAAGTGTAAAATGGTAGCGTTACTGTGCAGCTCTGGTCAGATGAAAGTTGTGGAAATAAACTTTGTATTTCCTTTCTTATAGAGGCTTCTAAAAGGGTATTTTTATATGTTCTTTTTAAAATATTGTGTACTACTTTAAAACATCAATGTTTTGCTCAAGGAAGACCCAGCTTATTATCTGCTGTAAATTTAGCAAACATGCTGTAATAAAAGAGATCCAGTGATTCTGCATTGTAATCTTAACCTGTTCCAAACACTGTTTAAAATGTATCGGTTTGTGGCTGAGGGATAAAATTTTATATCAGTATTGAGTAAAAATGGGTACTAAGTTGTATTGCTCAAGACATTACCAATGATGTATTTCCAACTATGATTGGAAGGTTGGTCAACAAAATAAGGTAATTCTTTGTTGGGATAGTTTGGTGTAGGTATTTGTATAGGATTGCATTTGACCAGTTTAAAAAACAAAATATTGGTCAAATCAAGTAGCTAAAAAAAGCCTTCAGATTGTAGTGCTCACTGTAGAACTCCTGGTTCCTAGAAAGTTCCTGTTCCCCCTAGCACTGTGCTGGGTTATATGAAGTCATTCATCGTCTTGTTGCAATAACTGACCCCATGATAGTCACCATTGTGGCACATAAAGCTGCCGGATTCCTTTTCTAAGAAAAGAAAGTTTTCTTGACCCAAACTTTGTTCTCTGACTACACTTTCTGCAAAGTATCCTTGATGCAATGACAGGCAGTCCTTTGAGACAATCATGCCAAATGCATCCTGCACAAACCTCCATATTCATAGACTTAAGGGCTCATTCTGCATTTATATTCAGTGTACATATGTATTACACTAGAGATGCTATCTTTACATCCATGCCGTACCTTAGTTCAGATGTGCACTGGGACTACTATATGACAGAAGCTTCCTGGAAAATTAAAGAATGGTTGGCTACTACAACAGGGTTGTGTGCTTTTCCAGTGCTGCATTTGTGGGTACAGGGAGCAGGGAATCCCTCAACCATGTAACTGCTACAAGATACCATGATGCAAGTAAGAGAGGTTGGGTATAGGGATGATTTTGGAGGGTCAGGTATCCTAAAACAGATACAGTCCTATGAATTCCTATCATTTTCCACTGGCTACATACCACACAAGAAGTGAGTTACAGTTCTTCCATTATTCCTTTTCAAATGAAGTTAATACATTATAATTCTAAAAGCCAGTATTGCTCATTGCTCACCCTTCCAAATTCCCCATGTGTCTACACTGTAAGCTAAATAACCACTAGTCTTCTGGCAGACAAGTGTTTCAACTTCTTATTTGGCCATAACAATCACTTTAGGTTTGGTTGATTTGTAAGTTTGTTGAGGTCCCTGGGATGCACATTTGATTTAGTGAGCAGCTATGAGTCCTTGTTGCATTTTGTCATCCAAACGATGCAGACCTGACAAATCAGAGATGGGAAAGAGCACTCTCAAGTTGTGCAGTTGCTTTTAATTTTGTTTGCCCTGACCTAGCCGCTGTGATCCACGCGACAGTCACCTCCAGACTGGATTATTGTAACTCGCTCTACGTGGGGCTGCCCTTGAGACTGACCCAGAAACTCCAGCGGGTGCAGAATGCCGCAGCGAGACTCCTTACGGGGTCTTCGCTGCGAGATCACATTCATCCGGTACCATACTAGCTGCACTGGCTCCCGGTGGAGTACAGGATCAGGTTTAAGGTGCTGGTTTTAACCTTTAAAGCCCTATATGGCTTAGGACCCTCGTACCTACAGGACCGCCTCTCCTGGTATGTCCCACAGAGGAACTTGCGGTCTTCAAATAAAAACATCCTGAAGGTCCCAGGCCACAGAGGTTAGGCTGGCCTCAACTAGAGCCAGGGCTTTTTCGGCTGCGACTCCAATCTGGTGGAACGCTGTGTCACAAGAGACTAGGGCCCTGCGGGATTTGACATCTTTCCGCAGGGCCTGCAAGACAACTGTTCCACCAGGCCTTTGGTCAGGGCGCAGCCTGACTCCCTCCTTTGGCAATCTTTACAGAACTTAAGCTTATGGTTGCCATCAACTTGATTTTAATTTTTATAATGAAATGTTTTTAGAATGTTGCACTATTTTATTGTTAGCCGCCCTGAGCCCGGCTTTGGCTGGGGAGGGCGGGATACAAATAAAATTTATTATTATTAAGCACACCAAATCCTGTCTAAATACCGTATTTTTTGCACCATAACACTCACTCTTTTCCTCCTAGAAAGTAAGGGGAAATGTCTGTGCGTGTTATGGAGCGAATGCCTACAGATGGCGGGGAGATCTGCTGCAGTTGTGAGCAGAGGATCCATGGTTCCCCTTCCTTCCCTCCGTGGCTTGCTTTGAAACAGCAAAGCGGGAGAAGAGCCGCTGAATGGGGCGGAGAGAGGGACAGAGAGCCTGCTTGCTTTAAAGGAACAAAGCGGGAGAGGAGAGGAGCCTTCTCCTCTTATACCCCTCTTCTGCATTATTAACAGCATCCTTCTCCACCCACCCCACACGTGTTCCTTGTCCCTTGAGTGCTTTTCCCTCCCCACTTAAAACGTGGTTACAAAGCACGGATCCACATGGATCCTCAGGATTTTTGCACTGGGTCACCCCAAATTCACCATCAGATCACATAGCATGTCCATGGCTACAGCTTGCACCAAAAAAATCAAGCACCCACTGTTGCCTGGGGCCACAGTGGTGCAAAAACGTGGTTACAAAGCATGGATCCTCAGGATTTTTGCATTGGGCTACCCCAAACTCACCGTCAGATCACATGTCTGTGGCCACAGCATGAACCACAAAAATCATACATCTGCTGTTTCGTTTAGAATATTTTTTTTCTTGTTTTCCTCTAAAAACTATGTGTGTGTTATGGTCGGATGCGTGTTATAGAGCGAAAAATACGGTAGTTTCTTTGCTCCAGTTGCAGAGGAATAATGGGAGAAAGGCAACAGAAAACTCAGGCTACGCTCCCATAGCATGAGTTGTCTGTTGTCTTTCTCCCATTCATTCTTTCCAAGGCATCCTTTACCAACATATGCATAAGGTCTAGTCTTTTACTCTTTAATAAACTCAGATTGAGAAGAGTAAGGCATATTCAATTTACAAACCCAAATCCCTAATTCTAAGATAAAGCAAATTAAGTAATTGTGTGACCAAGTGATTTAATCTTGCAGCTTACAGTACATTTAAAGTGTGTAGAACACCCACACCCCGGAAAAGGGAAAGTTTGTGTAAAAGTAATAAGCCAACACATTATTAGGGGAGAGAAAACATTACAATTTTTTATTTAAATTTTGTTTCTAATTAAAATTCAAGCAGTACTTCAAACATGAAATTTAGATCAGAATTACATTTGGGCTATAACAATGATTTCAACATATTGATGACAATTTGGGGAAACAATACTTATGTTTTTTCAAGATGCCCAATACATTTCATTTGGGAATATGGAAAGTTTCTTCACGGTTGCAAACATTTTGAATGTACAAATAGATAAAACATGCACTTTTGTATTGTCAAGTGCTGCAGAGACTTTCTGAAGTAATTAAACATGTTTATTAGTAACTACTGGTAGAAATCCACCTTTGGTATCACTACCAGATATTCATCATGGAAGGAATTTAAGATTTCAGTTTGCTACCAAGTCATGCACCACATACAATTTAAGAAATTATATCCAATTCTGTAGATTCTTGGATGCTGGCAGAAATTGAAAATTGGTTTTCAAGCGTGTCATGAGATAGTTGAACTACAGGCCTGAGAGAGCTAAGTTCTACACAGCAGATCCACTGCAGTTAATTGACCTGATTTAGTCGTGCCCATTAATTCCAATGGATCTACTGAAGTGTGACTAACATGGTATACAACCCTTAATTGCATCATTCAACGCTGCTAGGAAAGGTAATGAGTTCAAATGCATACTCTTAAACCAAATAAAATATCCAACCTGACCTGAGTCACAACTAAGATTAGACTGTCACAAATAAAAGATGGGGTTTTGGCAGATCTTTATTTTACACTTACTACCATTGTGGGTATTTAAATTTCTGATAATGGTTTGTCTCTGCTATTTACTCAGTACATTCAAAATGAAAGCATTTACTGGCTACAATGCAGCCTTCCCTCAACAGCCCAATCCTAAACACACTTGAGTAGTTCAGATGTAATCAAGCTTGCTTTCAAGTTAAGTGTGCCTAGAATTGCTGCCCAAGGACACAATTCAGCTCCATTGCACCCTCTTTTTTAAAAAAAAAAAATGCTTGTTTTACCTTTAAAAAGCAGTTTCTTTGTACCAAGGTTATTTTAAAATTCAACTTAACCAAAGCCAAAAAATGGGGGCATATACCCTCACTGATACTTGAGTGCAATGGCACAGACATGTGCTTTTAAGGTTTTTTTTAACTTTTTTATTTTTAAAAAATCATGCCATGTGTTTAGCATGGTCTTCTTACATTCAGCAGTTTTGTACTAAAAATATTTCATCTTGGCAGGAAAGCCCAGCATAAATTTACATATGCTACAAAGTTTTACATTTATTTACATGGCTCTTTTTTCCCTAGATAAAGGATGTTTTACACTTGCTAAAGTTCATTTAAACAAGTTCATATCATCCAATTTCAGACTGGCCTCAACAGTTCTGTTTCAGCAAAAGATACAAAACATACAGAATGTGTTTCAAACACACAGCTCAGTGAAATTCTGTGAACAAAAAAACACTTTGAAAGCTTTTGGCAGTCAACCGGCAATGCAAAAATGTTCTTGACCTGGCACACATAGACTGTTTGTGCTCAATGCAATACATTTCTATGGTTGTATAAAAAGCTAGAAATCAAGTGCATGCCCATGTTTTCATTATTATTAAGTTCTATACAGAATGAGATTTCCAAATTTAAGCGTTTACATTTTGGTCACAGGGTTCTGGATGGATGCCTACCCGCCCAAACCACCAGTTCAAATGATACAGGTCTCGTAAACTAATAAAATCCATCACAATCTAAATGGCTTTCTTAAAACAATTTTAGGTGTTTGTGTTTTTTTAATTAGAAACTCTAGGCAAAAAGTTACTAACATTTCACAGTATGTGGGGGAAATCAATGATATTTTGCAATTACTTTGCATTGCAGTGGTTGTAAATTTGGTCAGCTGGTGTTAAATTTTAATTCCCCCAAATACGTGCTCCATCAAGCAGTTCCAAAAGGGAAGGCAACTGAAATATTTATTAAGAGGGTCCGGTAGTTTTTGTAATTCCAGGACCATACTAGGAGTTGGTTCAGACTACATACTGATTACAATGGTGCATCAGTAGCACAGAAGTTGATAAAAGTGCACAGAACCCCAAAATAGGTGTGTTAACCAGTGCACAAAACCCCAAAATGGGTGTTTCCAAGTGGGGATTCCCCGCATGACATAAAAAACTGACCCAACTTCTATTACACAGCTCATTAATTCCATAAGATGTGCCTTGGTTTGCATTTGGGAACCCAATGCGGACCAACCTTATGGAATTTGAAATGATAACATGTATCTTTTATCCCAATGTATTCAAGCCTGGACTTTAAGCAAGGTCTTAAGTTGAAAAGTCATGATTTCTTTATCAGCAGGGTCAAGTGAAACAGTTACCCAGTGGCTTGGTGGTTTAGGAAGAACACTGGGCGATGGTGGCTCACTGAATTTTGCTCCAGCATAATTTTCATTGGTTTGAGGCATGAAGAGGGAGTGGGATAAAGCTGGACTCCAAGTCTGGTTAGTTGGGAAGTGCATTGTATTCTTCCCCCCATTCTGCATGGCCTGCCATGCTACAGATGATGGGCTGCATCCATGTCCCCTCTCTTTTTTGTGGATTTTCTTTATCTGCGAATTCTGATCTTTGCTTTTTTTCCTGTTGTTCAGTTGTTGGTGGTTCTTCGAAGTATTTCTGGGCTGGGTAGATGGAATGTTGAACCTTTCTCCACCCCCCATCTTCAACTTAAGTGTCACCTAGGGCAAGGCAGAGAAGAAAGCAAATGCAATTGTCAATAGAAAGCCAGATAAAGTTTATTGAAGATACAAAGCACACTCTAAATGATATATTCTTCCTTTGCTTAAAGAGATTAAATTATTTATCAGATTTGTGTTTTCAAACTAAAAAGACAAAAATTTAAATGACTTTACTGGCCTTTCATGCCACTACTATTTTTTTTAAAATAAAACTACAGCATTAACCATAGGTTTAAGAGCCTCAAGCTACACCATGTAACAAGTCATAATGACTTAAAAGTTTAATTTGCAAACTTTTTTAAAGGTTGCATTATACGCCAAGGAATCCCTAGTCCCTCACAAAGACATAATTTGAAGGCTTCAAGAAGCTTGATAAATAGGTTTCAAGTGGTTCAAAGACCAGGTCTTAATTGTAGGTTAGGAGTACTTGTGATATTCCAATGCTGTTTTGTCCCCTACCTTTCAGTTCTCTTTTCAGATTCCACAGTCTCCACCTCCTGTTCTATTTCCTGCTGCCAGACCTGAAGGAATAGATACTGACTCCTGCTGGACCCCTTCCTTTGGCTAGGAATGGTAGTTCTCATGGGCCGATTTGCTGTTTTCAGCCACGAAGCCGAGCCCAACATCGGATTCTCGGCACACGGGCTTCTAGGGTAGAAGTCCCAGCTCTGAAAAGATAAAGGTTTTTTTTAAAAAAAAAAACAACAGATATAGCTCCTAGTCAGAAATACAGTTTGGAGAACAAATACGAGTTTTGATTCTCTTAAAAATAATATCAACAATGTCTCTGTTCTAAACCATCAGTTGCATCTGATTTTAAAAAACATCTAGTTAGTAATTATTTTTCTTTCAGTATGGGTATCAAATTTCAGAGGAGCAGCCATATTAGCAAAAGCACAGACTAAAATAGACTGTGACATAAGAATTTGTGGGCTAGATCTCACTTTTATTTCTGTAGATTTTCAGCCTGGATCTGGAAGAGCCTAGTTCTATGCATGCTTACTCAGATGTTCCAGTGTACTCAAGGAAGCTTACTAATAAGTATGCACAGGACTGCAGCCTTTGTCCATCCACAGTCATATCTCGGGTTACAGACGCTTCAGGTTGCGCATTTGTGGGTTGTGCACCGCGCCAAGCCCGGAAGTACCAGGATGGGTTACTTCCGGGTTTCGGCACATGCGCAGAAGCACTAAAACACGCTTTGTGCATAAGTGCCAAATCGCACTTGCGCAGACACAGCGCTGCGGGTTGTGAACGTGCCTCCCACATGGATCACATTTGCAACCCGCAGCGTCCACTGTATTTATTTATTTTTGACTCCAAAAGGTACTAACTCCCCACTCATTACAATAGTAAATTAACCCAGACTTCTCAAATGTGCTGTATCCCAATGATTTTGAATACAATTCCCATCAAAACATCTAGAGGACACGAGGCTACGGAAGGCTACATTAACCAGAAACATGTCAATTAAAAAAAACTTTAGCAGCAAACCTTATAAGTGCAAATGTTCAATGGTTTGTAGTTAAGATATTTAGCAACAAGTGCTGAAACTAATTAATTTAAACAGTTTCTATTTAAACAAGCTCAGTATCCGACAATTTAATCATTACAGTCGTTAACTGGAGTCAGTCAAATTTAAAACAAATAATCCTTTTCCTGAGATTATGACTACCAGAATCCTCCTTTTTCAGGAAGAGTAAGATTCCAGAATTTATTTATTTCTTTAAAAAGCAAGCACAGCTAGATCTTTGAACAGAAAAGTGTCTTCAAGAAGCCAGTACTCCCATTCAAGACAGTAAGAAAAGGGGTTAGATTCATAAACTGTCTTATACCCAGTCCATTTAGTCCAGGACTGTCTACCAGGGGTGCCAACTTGAATAAAATATTGTGGGGGGCCCAAATAAGCCCCACCCCCTGCATAATCGATCACATGATGCAGTGCACGCACACAATTTGAATGGGAATGCCCATCAAGTTTGTGGGGGCCCAGGCCCCCCCCAAATATTTTATTGTGGAGGCCAAAGCCCCCCCCCCCCGGAGTTGGCTCCTATGCTGTCTACTCTGACTGGCAGTGGCTCTCCAGAAGAGGTGTTTCACCAACTACTGCTCTGCTCCCTAATTATTATTTTTCTAAGATGCCAGGGATAAACCTGGTATCCTTTGCATGCAAAACGTTTCTTCCCTCCTTCCAATAGAAAATACATGGCAGCCCTTCTCTTCCTTCAAGCAAATCCTCTATCCACTGTTGCCAAGTATACTCTCACATAGATATGCAGTTGGTGGAATCTTAAACCCCTTTATTTCAATTATTTATGGAGCACTACAACACCATCACAATGTTTCATATATATTTGCTTTCTGATTGGTTTTCAGATTTAAGCTGCGTTTTATCTAGTTTCTTTCGTATGCTGCTTGGAGAGATCTTTAAATCCAGGATACATACTGTACTTGTTCCACTTTCTTTGCTCACTCACATGACCAAAGGAATAAAAACAAAACCCTCAGCCGGATCACAAGTAGTAACACAGATTTTCCTAGCTGCGCAAACTGCAAACTCTTCACCAAATTTTATTTCATATTGTTTTTGATAGCGACCTCCCTCCCCCCACCCTGCTTCCTTATCTAACCTCCTTTACCACTACAGGGGGAAAAATCGGTCCTGGGTTCAAAACAAGGCAGGACACTTTACCCACCTCCTATATACTTATCACTTCTGGAATTCGTTTCCCAAGTAAAGCCTTACCACCGCGACACACAAACACAAAGGGGAATTCGTAAAGCCTCCCTGCTGAAAAAGAAACCACCAATCCTCCGGGGAAACAGAAGCCTAAAGTCTTTCCCTTCCCGCCGCCAACACCAAGGGGGGGGGGGGGAGGCTTCGATTTCCTCCTTTCCCACAAGAAAACAAAGCCCTCCAACGTTTAGGAGGGCCCTGTACTGGTCAACGTCTTGAAACGGGCTTGTATCTTACGAAGTCATACTCAGACCTTGTCCCATTTATTTCTCGGTGGATCTGCTCCTATCACCCAAGTCCACCAATTTCAGCGAGTCTACTCTCAGCGTATGATTTGGTCAGGAACAACCCGATGCGGGTTTTTGTAGTTGTTGGTATTAAAGGGCCCTGTTGTTGCTGCCTTATTTATCTCACGCGAGTGAAGGAAACCGGAGTCTCTCCCCCGCCCAGAGAAAAGGAAGAAACGAAACGAGCTGCTCCCAATCCTTTGCCTGTGTTTCTTTCGCGCACCCCACGCACAGCAGTACCTGGCAGTAAAGTCCCCACTGAACTTATGGGGCGCAGCCCGCTTGAGCTGCGCCCCATAAGTTCAGTGGAGACCCATTGAAATCAATGGATGCGGCTAACGTAGGTCCATTTCAATAAGTCTACTCAAGAGTAGAGCTTAGGATGAGACAACCCTCTGAGGTGCAGTTCCGCATAAACACGGACAGAGAGTTATGTGCCAGCTACCCCGGATTCCTCTCCCCCCCCCTTAAAAACCTTACCATTTCTTAACACTTCCACCACCGATTAGGGAAGAAAGACCATCCTAAATGGGGGAGACACAACATGGCGGCGAACCCACCCGGAGGTTCCCTCCACCCGCCGCACCCAGAGCCTCCCCTCGGCCACCCAACACATTCCCGACTGCCGCGGGAGCCGCAGTCCTTTTCGCCTCACCGCTAAAGCGCAGCCCGCTCCGCTCCTCTCTTCGCCTCCCGCCGCTGCCGCTCTCGCCTTCCGCTGAAGCAAACTCGCACACAAAATGGCGGCCACATTCTCCCCGCTTACGTACGAGCGAGGGGGGGGGAGCCACGCACAACAGGGCCTCGTCCTCTCTCGCTGGGGCTAGCCAATGAGAGAGCGAAGTCTGAGAACAGATAGCCAATAGGAATTGCGTCCGCCTGTTGCTAGGCTTGGGAGGGAACTCGGAGTGGTTGAAAGGGAAAAGGAAAGGAGGAGGATGGCGCAGGCGGAGGAGTTGTTTTTGCTGCTGTTGTTTGATTTGAACCTCTCGAGAGAGGGGCATGTCGGGAAAATGAAGAGATGCGGGAGCAGCTAAGGATGTGATGTGGGGCGGAGGGACTGTAGCAGCTTCTGAGAGGGAGGTGTCCTGCTTCTCTTGCTCGGTCTTTGCACGTATCTTATTTTTACCCATCAACAGTTCAGAGGGTAGTTGTGCATTAGGTCAGAATCACACAACATACATTTAGAGTACATTTGTCAACCCTTCCAAAAAAGCCTGGGAACTGTGCTTGGCCCGTCAGAGTTTCAATCCGCAGCACCGGCCTCAACAAACTGATTCTATGAATTATGGGGGAGAATGCGTGTATGATGCTTTTGGGTGGTCTTTGGCGAAGGGGTTGGGCAGTTTTTAAAGTAAGAGTTGTTACACACTCTTGTTCTGGGGAGTTCTTGCAGTGGGGAGGGGGAACTTTGTCGCAACAGAAAAAATAAAAGAACTTCCTTGCTTTTCTTCAACTGGTTCCTGCCTCCATCCATTTTTTTCTGACCGATCATGGACTCAAGCCCCTTGAGTAATTGGGCTGTAAAATTTCGTGTAACAAATATCAAAGTTGAAATAAGGAGAATATGTCCAAAGGATCAAGTTTCACCATGTTTCAAGTTAAAGAGTGTTGTAAGAAAAACTGCTCCTCTTTCCTGATTTCCATGAGCCCATATAGAGTCCTTCTAAAGTTCCCTATCGTAGGAGAAAGTAACAGAGGCCAACCAGAGTATATTGAGAAGCAAAACAGCTAGTAAGCTTGATCTTTATTAAAGGAACTGTTGCAAAAGGGTCCCCACTCACCACACGCAGGAGGGAGGAGAACCCTGAATAATGGTGCGCAAGCAAGACTCTTGAAATTGCCCACCCTGTAGCCCAAGACCCATCCACCCCCCCAAAAAACATCACTGTCTGCCAGCATACCTGATAATGGTCACTGACTGCATTACCTGGGCAGTCTGGCCATCCTTTTGTGATGGTTAATACTTTGGCTCCTGAATCCAGGTCACAGGCTCACCCTATTCATACACAAATACGCCCTTAAGACAGGATTTGCAAGCAAAAAGACAATGGGAAGGCTTTCCCTATTGGCCTCCCTTACTGCAGAGGAATATTTGAGGTCACTGGAAGAGTCAAAATGGCTACAGGATTGCTCTCCTGCACTATTGCAGACACATGGCTTGTATACTTATGTATGTGTTTACCTTGTACATTTATGAACATTTAATTTATATATATAAGACCTTAGAATTCCTATAACACATGTTTTCATTTTTAATTGTATTGTTTTAACTTTTTGTGTTTAGCACCCTAGGCACCTTTGAGAGGAAGGGTGGAATAGAACAGAATAGAATAGAAATGCAAGATAGTGAAGATCTTGGTGAAGGGATTAAGATATGCAAAGCTGCAGCAGTGGGGCTCAGGGTTTGATTGGAAGGATTTCTCTAGCTTACTTTCCAGATAATTTAGCCCCTATTCTATTCATTAAAAATGGAATGTTTCCCCCCTACAAACATTTTACTTAAAATTTATCTGTTTACTTAAAAATAATAGAATTGCCCAATTCTGTGACTCAGGGTGGCTCACAATAAATATAAGAAACTGTCAAACTCTTTCTTAAGAATTTAACTCTTTTAACTATTTAATTCTTTGTTAAGACAATGGCCCAGCCAAATTAGTTAAGTATGGTAACTGCATGTCTAAAGACCTGGTCAAGTACATATGTTTTGTCATTGATACAAGCTAGTGATGCTTCAAGGAGCATCCAGCTCAGTATTGCAGACACTGACTGGCAGCCACGCTCCAGGGTTTCAGGCAGTCCTACCTAAATATCTTGGGGGCTTTGAACTTAGGACCTTCCACGTGTAAAGCAGATGCTCTACCATTAAGCTATGGCTCTACTTTTTGTTTATTTCTCTCCACAGGTTATATGGGTGCCAAAAGCCCAACTCCAGTATTCAAAAACATGTGGATATGTACTCATTAGTGGCTTTAAATGCAGAAAGGTTATTCCTGCCTCCTGTGCATTTCAAGTCATATTTGCATGTTGCTGTACACACCAGAGAAGGGATGGGGATGTCTTAATCTGGCACACATTTATGTTTTCCCATGCCTGCAGCCCCACTCCTTGCCCGCCGAACTCCTATTCTATGAAGCTGTCATCTGCACATGTGCAACCGCTGTCTCGAATGTACACACCTCACCTTAACTGCAAAATGAATGCAGCTTGTGCTTTCAGACTGAATGGAATCTGGTTTGAGAGACAACACATCAAACAGTAGTATTACTCAAGAAACAACAGGACAAATATGGACTGTGGCTAAAGTCATGCATACATTGCTTCAAAGACCAGTAGTGGGAGTGCACTGTAGCCATTAATGGTAATGTTTACATAGCCTTAGTCAAAGTTTATTTGATGACTGATTCAATGTCTCATTGCCAATCTCACCTTCTTCAGCTCTGAATTCCTGGTGTCTAGCCATCTGGCCTATCTATGTACATCCATGGAGCATGAAGAAGGTTGTCTACATGCTCTTTTCCTTCCCAAGGCTGCATGTGCCAGACAGAGGTCCTCCTTTGGAAAGTCACACCCTACAGCAGCTAACCAATCTGCGCAATGCAGATTCATTACTTCGGGAAACATTCACGTCCATCGTGAGCAAGAGACAGGCCTAAGCCACCTCAAAGCAGTACAGACTGGCCTCTGGATTATTGGTAGAATTCCATTTTTTAAATGGCACCGACTTGAGCTTCTAAGGGCTGTCAGAGATGTAATTACTTGCCATTCTAAATATCACTTTAAAAACTACAATAGCAAAAAAAAGTTATCCAATTCCAAACCTACTGAAGGATGAAGCAGGAAAATAATGGGTCAGTGGCTCTGCAAAAAGGTTGATAGAAATGAAGTAACAACTCCTGTCTCATCATGGGGAAATTATAGGCTGCCTCACTTGCACTTCTCTTATTTTCTGCTGAGTGCAAACAATTCCCTTGCCATCAACAGCAACAGCAAAAGCGATGTGCCCTGTGGTCAGGGAGAACTCCATAAAGCACAATGTCTGCCGACGGCCAAGGAAACTTTCGCTGCTGTTAAGAAGAGTGAAGATAATACAGGTTACACTGCCAAAAAGCTCAGTGGTAGTTCCACCATCTTTCAAATACTAATTTAGCAAAAATGCTCTTGCTTATATTGGCTTATAATTTGAAAGATGTTGGGATGAAATCTCCACTCAGCCATGAAGCTCATTGGGTGACCTTGGGCCAGTTGCTGTTTCTTAGCCAAGCTACCTCGCAGGGGTGTTATGAGGATAAAACAGAGGAAGAGAACCAGGTACATCACCTTAAAAAAGACATAGCATCAATAAATGTATATGTTTGGTGTTCAATAATTACCTGGAGTCTAGCAAGCAGCTGTAAATGGGTAGGGCTGCTAAATTCAGAGGTTCTTCTAGGACAATTAGGCTCCAGTCCTGTACCCACTTTTCTGTGTTTAAGCTGGAATCAGGCTATGTACATATTAGTGACTCAAAACCCAGTGACATTCCCCCCACATGCCGCATTTCAAGTCACTTTTTAATGTTGCTGGTCATACCAAAGAGGGGGCAGGGGTGTCTTGACCTGATTTGTTTCCCTGCACCAAACTCCAGTTCACTGAACCTGTCGCGCACCCTTCAGATTAACTGCGGCTTCTGTTTCCTAAGTGATGGAGGCTGTGAAGGGAAAGTGAGCCAAACAGGAGTATCTCTCAAGAAGCTACAGACCACCTGTGGATTGTGGCTAATGTTGTGTGTATTTTGTTCCAAACACCAACAGTGGGACCACACTGGAGCCAGACTAACTAGTAATGTGTACACATCCACCAGTGGGAGGTTCTCCTAAATAGGAAGAGACAAGACTGTCCTGTTAATTAATGGGGATTACCAGCAGGCAGCTGTGGCATTTCTAGGTGATTCATAACAGCAGGATTATGTGAGTTAGGTCACTTCTGATTGATGGGTTAAGAAGCACACCAGGAAGAGATAGACTTCCGGTCGGTGCCAGCGCTTAATGGCGGTCCTACCTCCGAGCTCCGGAGAAGGACTGCTCCGCAAGTTCGGGTCTTACCCGCTACGGCGAGTGGGGGACCCCTAAAATCTCAGGCGCGGAAGCCTGAGAGCAAGGAGACTCGGTGGGCACCTTTGCGCCCCCCGGTACTGTGAAAGAGCCTTTTTAAAGGCTCCGGAGCGGCATCGGGAGTGAGCGCGGTGCTGAGAGTCGCTACCCAGCCTGCGGAGTGAAGCCGCGTCGCCATTAGCGGAGAGCGCCGATTCCTTCCTGAAAAGAAAATCTGGACTGGATTCCCATGAGTAAGAAGGGAAAAAAATCAGGAACCTTTAAAAATAGAAAATTTGGCTGAAAACGGGAGGGCAAAAAATAAGGAAGTCTGCCCCCCCCCGGACTGCAGGAATTTAAAGCAACGAAAGACCTCGCTGCAGTTATTAGAAACTTAGTTGCGAACTGTCAAACCTGAGCTGTCAAAAGTATCTCTCCCCTCCAGATTGGCAGGAGAAGGGGGAAAAAAGACAGTCTTGTGAAGATACTTTTAATTTAAAGGGAAACAAAGTTTTTCACTGCTCTGATCCCCGGGACGACCTGCCAGGACTTAACACCGGGAAAACTGTTCTTTAAAATAACTCTGAAGTGGATATAGACTATACCTTAAATGGTGAAAAAATTTTAAGACATTTAAGACTTGAATGGGACTTTGTTACTGACATTGGACTAACCAAATTTAAACTGGAGAAAAAGTTTTACAACTTTAATGGCGGATTTGAGATTTTCTACATCCGGCTTTCTGTCTCTTTGTTGTTTCTAACTTGGAAACTTTTAACTGCTCCCTCTTGAGGGCTAAGAGGGAAAAATTGCAAAGTAACTGACTAATAGTGGGATTTTCCATTGCAAGTTTTTCCTGTGAGAACGGCCTTGGGATATGAGTGGCACAGCAGAGGAGATAAGAACCAGATCTAAAGCTAAACTAACACAAAAGAAAAGAGGTTCAATCTCTGGCAACACAGTGCCTGCACCGGACAGTGTGACAGCAGCATCAATGGAATCTATGACACAGGCACTGCTTAAAATAAATCAATCCCTTGAGGCCTTAACAAAGCAATCTACAGAAAATTCAAAGAAATTGACAGAACTTACAGCAAGATTGGATCTGAACACCACATCAGTGGCAACAAATACAGAATCTATAAATAGACTGATTCAGGAATCTTCAGAAACAAGGAAAATTGCAGAGAGTGCAAAATCTGTTGCAGGTGAGACGCAGGAAAGACTTGTGCCGATTGAGAAAAAGGTGAATGAGCATGAAGCGGCCCTCTCCTTACTGGAATTACAACGGAAAGAACGAAATCTGAAATTTAGACAGGTTCCAGAGAAAGAAGAGGACAATCTGGCGGAATTTCTCACAGAGGCAATTCTGGAAAATTGGCAAGGAGATCTGGAGGAAGATGAAGTGGGGATAACAACTGCTTTCAGACTTGGTAGAAAGCAAAGCAAGAAGTCAAGGGATTGTCTGATCACCTTTAGAACCAAAGAGGAAAGAGACAAGATACTGAACCTTCACTATCAAAAAGCTTTGGTGATTGGAAACATTCAAGTCCAAATCTTTAAGGACATCCCTAAATACATCTTGGAAGTGAGGACTTTTTATAGAGATCCTGCCAATTTGCTGAGGAAGAACTTCATACCCTTCAGGTGGGAATTCCCACAGGGGTTGTCCTTTAACTACAAAGGGAAGAAAGTAAGAATAAGAACAGTACAGGAGAAAGAGTACTTTTTGGAGAGAAACCTAGAGGACCTACAGAAAGGTACGGTGGACCCGGCAAGAGAAGGACAAGGATTAACATCAGAAGGAGGAGGGCTAACGGACATTGCAAATCTATCATTTGGACTACCACAACTGCCAACTGAAGAGGAAGAAAAACTTGGAGCAGTCGGAGGATCAAACATCTAACAAACAAAATGTCTCTGCAACTTCTAAGCTGGAACTGCAACGGTTTGAACCATCCCAGAAAAAAACGACAGGTTTTCCACATTTTGAAAAGGGAACAACTGGATCTGATATGTCTACAGGAAACTCATATAACTAGAGCACACAGGAAATTGTTGGTGAACAAAAGATTGGGACAAGAATTTATATCTTCCGATAAAGTAAAAAAGAGAGGAGTAGTGATTTATGCAAAGGAAAAATTGGACCCAAAATTAAAATTTAAGGATGAAGAAGGAAGATACCTGGCAATTGAAGTACAGATCCAGGGGGAAAAATATTTGATAATTGGAGTATATGCACCAAATGATGGGAAGGCAGAATTTTTTAAGAAGTTGCATGAGACCTTACTAGATTATCTCGACTGCAAAATAATAATGATGGGGGACATGAATGGAGTGGTTTCTACAAATATGGACAAGGCACAAAGACAGACAATATCTAAAGAAGGAAGATTACCAAAGACTTTCTTCGAGATGACGGAAAATATGGACTTGATTGACATCTGGAGAACAAAGAATCCTCTCGAGAGAGAGGGAACTTTTTTCTCGGAATCTAAAATGACATGGACGAGAATCGACCAAATCTGGGTATCTAGTGTGATGGCTACAAAGATTAAAAAAGTAGAAATCTGCCCAAAAACCTGCTCCGACCATAATGCCGTAAAGATGGAAATGAAAATGACAACAACTGGATCCTTTAGATGGAGAATGAATGACTCCCTATTTAGAGATGAACAATTCTGTATAAAGGCCCTAAAGACATTGAAAGATTACTTTGAGATAAATTTGAGAACAGATGTGGAAAAAAGAACAATTTGGGACGCGAGTAAAGCCGTGATGAGAGGCTTCCTGATACAACAGAATTCAATCAAGAGGAAAAAGCAAAATGAAAGGAAAGAAAGAATTTTAGAAAAAATGAAGGAAGGAGAAAAGAAACTGAGGTCAAAACCAAAGTCTCAAGAAATTTTGAGAGAGATAAAATATTATCAGACGCAATATATGGAACTGACAAATCAAGAGATAGAATGGAAAATTAAACAAATGAGACAAAGGACTTTTGAGTCTGCAGACAAGTGTGGGAAGCTCCTTGCATGGCAACTGAAAAAGAGGCAAAAATTGAATACAGTTACTTGTTTGGAGATAGAGGGAAAGAATGTTCATAAGCCAAATGAGATAAGTAACTGTTTTCAAAGTTTTTTTAGGAAATTATACACACAAGGGCCAGTAAACGAACAAGAAATAGAAGAATTTCTTAAAAATTATGGACTACCGAAAATTCCAGAACAGGGCAAGTTGATTTTGAATGAGAAAATAACAGAACAGGAAATAGAGGAGGCCATTCAAAAGGCACAATTGGGAAAGTCTCCAGGACCAGATGGACTGACGGCTAGATATTATAAAGCTTTGAGAGAAGGTTTAGTGCAACCACTGAAAGAAGTTTGCAATGAAATATTGGAGGGGAAAAAGGCACCTGAAACGTGGAAAGAGGCCTTTATCTCACTTATACCAAAGACCGAGACTGAAAAGAACCAGGTTAAGAACTACCGCCCGATATCATTATTAAATGTGGATTACAAAATTTTTGCAGACATTTTAGCAAAAAGACTGAAGAAAGTATTGACAGGTGAGATTCATAAAGATCAATCTGGCTTTCTCCCGGGAAGACACATGTCTGACAATGTGAGGAACATAATAGACATTGTGGAACTGTTGGAGATGAACATTAACAGAAAAGCGGTTTTGATTTTTGTGGACGCGGAGAAAGCCTTTGACAATATTAGTTGGAGTTTTATGAAAAAGAATCTCCAAGGGATGGGGGTAGGCCAAGGTTTTGAAAATGGTATAGGTGCAATTTATTCTGAGCAGAAGGCAAAGCTAATTGTGAATAATGTGGTAACGGAAGAGATAGCTATAGAGAAAGGAACACGACAGGGATGCCCTATTTCTCCCCTACTTTTTATACTGGTTCTAGAGGTTTTGCTAAACATGATTAGAAAGGACCAGTTGGTTAAAGGAATTCAGGTCGGAGTGAGAGAGTATAAATTAAGGGCATTTGCAGATGACCTAGTTTTGACTTTGCAACAGCCAATCACTAGCACAAAAAGAGTTTTAGAACTGATCGAGATATTTGGTCAAGTTGCAGGATTTAAGTTGAACAAACAAAAAACTAAAGTCTTGGAAAAAAACTTAACAAATGAAGAAAAAGAGACATTCCAGAATGAAACAGGTTTGGAGATAGCAAAAAAAGTGAAGTACCTGGGGGTGAATTTGACATCGAAAAATGTGAATCTTTTTAAAGACAATTATGATAAATGTTGGACAGAAGTTAAGAAAGATTTAGACATATGGTCAAGGCTGAAACTTTCCTTGTTAGGCAGAATTGCTGTTATCAAAATGAATGTATTGCCTAGAATGTTATTTCTGTTTCAGACATTACAAATAATAGACAAGATGGACTGTTTCAAGAGGTGGCAGAAAGACATATCGAAATTTGTTTGGCAGGGCAAAAAGCCAAGAATAAAACTTAAGACATTAACAGATGCGAAAGATAGAGGGGGTTTTGCCCTGCCGGACTTAAGACTTTACTACGAATCAGCAGCGTTTTGCTGGTTGAAAGATTGGCTGCTCCTCGAGAATACAGACATTTTGGATTTGGAAGGATTTGATAACAGATTTGGTTGGCATGCATATATATGGTATGACAAGGTAAAATTGCATAAAGGTTTTAAGAACCATATCGTGAGGAAAGCTCTGTATAATGTTTGGATTAAGTATAAAGACCTGTTTGAAAGTAGAACCCCCAGGTGGTTGTCACCAATGGAAGCAAAAGAGGTGAAAAAATTGAATATGGGTTCTAATTGGCCTAAATATTGTGAAATTATAGAACAAGATGGCGAAAATGTAAAATTGCAGAGTTTTGAGAAACTGAAGTTTAAGGTGAGAGATTGGTTACATTATCGACAGATAAATGAAGTATTTAAGCAGGACAGAAAGAAAGGCTTCCAAGTGGAAAAGTCAAAATTAGAAACAGAACTGTTAGAACCCAATACTAAAAATTTGTCAAGAATGTACAATTTGCTGTTGAAATGGAATACTCAAGATGAAATGGTGAAATCTAATATGATTAAATGGGCACAGGATATTGGGCATGACATTGAACTTGCTGACTGGGAGCAGTTATGGACCACTGGTGTTAAATTTACGGCATGCAATGCCTTAAAAGAAAACATTATGAAAATGATCTACAGGTGGTACATGACTCCTGCTAAGTTAGCAAAGATCTATCATTTGCCCAACAACAAGTGTTGGAAGTGCAGTGAAACGGAGGGAACCTTCTATCACCTTTGGTGGACCTGCCCGAAGATTAAGGCTTTCTGGGAAATGATCTATAATGAAATAAAAAAAGTTCTGAAGAGAACGTTTGTTAAAAAACCAGAGGCCTTTCTCTTGGGTATGGTGGGCCAAATGGTGCCAAAGAAGGATAGGACATTTTTTATGTATGCCACTACAGCAGCAAGAATTCTTTTAGCAAAGTATTGGAAGACGCAAGATTTACCCACGTTGGAAGAATGGCAGACGAAGGTGATCGACTATATGGGACTGGCAGAGATGACTGGCAGAATTCGAGACCGGGGGAAAGAGGCGGTGGATGAAGATTGGAACAAATTCAAAGTTTATCTTAAAAACTGTTGTAATTTGGAAAATTAGGGGCTCAGAGTTATAAGAGATAAAGAACTACAGTTGTATTAATAACTAACTGAAGTTAAATACATGAAATATATTTAAGTTATGATCAGAGGGTTGCTGAAAAATCTTGAAACAAGAATGCAGAAAAGGGGTGGTATGGGGAAGTCGTGTTTTTGTTTATTTATGTTTATGTTTTTGTTTTGTCCTCTTTTTATTTATGGAAAACTAATAAAAATTTACTATAAAAAAAAAAAAGAAGCACACCAGGAAGAACAAAGACTTGTGTGATGTCCAATAGTGCTGACCGCTGACCAGCTTTCTACATCTATCTCTGGGTTCCTTTAACAGGTAAATGCCTGTAAAATGTTGAGGGTCTATGAGCCTACCTCAAGTCATTGGAGGTCCTGCTCAGTGTGCCCCCTCTTGCTGGGATTTTGGGGGTGGCAACAAGAGAGGAATTTCTCAGTGGTGGTGCCACACCTGTGGAATGCTCTTCCTAAAGAAACTTGCCTGATCCCCACTTTACATGCCCAGGGCCCTAAGTGAAGACTTTTCCTTCTAGTATTAAAAGCTAGAACAGGTCAGGTCAAACCTTCTTTGCAAAAATTCAAAACAGACTCAATGGTACACAGTAAATCACATTTACAAATACAAATACTGAAAATACTGTATACAAGAACATATTAAGTAAAAGCCTGAATCAGGATTTGTATTTTTTTTAAGCAATGCAACAGTTTTTTTGTTATTTATACTTGTTTTTTCTCGGCCAGTGACTAAATATTGTTTACTGTGGCTGCTATATCATCTGCACTTTAGACAGATATGTTTTGTTTTTAAATGTTAAGTTAGCAATAAGCTCCTGTGTAGTTGACACATAAATTCAATAATCATAATCATAATATAGACTTGTTATTCTTTATGAAGTCACTTATGTACACATAGTCTCAGTCACCCATATCTATACATCTGTCAAATTCTGCTGTGCTTTGTTAAATCTCATTGATGCAATTTCTAGACTTTTGGACTTTGTTAAGGTTCTTGGTGACTCAGTAAAAACAAGTTTACTTCCTTTATTTGTTTCCTTGTGGTGATTTAAAAGGAACTCTTGTCATTGTTTACCATCTAATTGTAGGAAAGTTTCTCATGGGGGATGAAGATTAAAACAGTGTCAAGGCTGATAGTCTAGTAAAAAAACCTGAAATAACTGGAAATCTTGGTATTTCAATGGGCCTCTTTGGGCCTTGGGGAAGTGCTTGTGATATGTTATTGATATGCAAAGCATGTCTGTCATCCCAGAAATGAAACCTGGGCAGAAGTGTAAAGCAGAGGAGGTAGTGGGTGACAAGTAATAAAAGAAAAAGCAACTAAAACAACAGGGAACATGTAGAAAAAGCAGAAATAAAAACTAGAAATGAAAGTGGCCCATATTATTATTATTTTGTTATAAAAAGCTTGGGTTGTATCCAGCTAAGCCCTACTCAGAGTAGAACATTCTTTTCGGTGAATACCAAATTTGTTGGGGGGGGGGGAGGTTTAGAATTCTAACAGGGCAATTCTACACATGTCTACTTAAAAGTAAGTCCTAATGGAACTTCCTCACGCGTACGTGGATATAACAGAAGCAGGGGTGCCAACTTGGATAAAATATTGAGGGAGGGCAGGTAAGCCCCACCCTGAATAATCAATCACAAGATGCGGCACACCACACGCAAACCATTTGAACGACAACACCCAGGGCTTTTTCCCGCTCAGTTCCAGCCCCTCTCATGTGGGCACCATTTGCCATGGAGATGACTAGTGAGACCAAAGCCAGTGAGCATTTGAAGCTGAGTTCAGCTACATCAGTCGCTCACCTAAGGTCGCTAGGATGTCCTCTTAGGCAACCAAGGAAAGGCCTTTTGCTGACGTGTGTGCACTTCAGCATTGCAACCCACTTCTGAGTCACATCCTGGTCCTTCTGATAAGCTCTGCAAACCTACACAAGGCAGGGAGAGTGCAAAGGTCAGTGACAGAATACATACGTTACTTACAGAACGGTTCAGGCCACATCAACATTATGCATTTATAGTAACGTATAACTTTAAACAGTCATGGCTGCCCCAAAGGATATTTGGAAGTGTAGTTTGTTAAGGGTGCTGAGAGTTGTTAGGAGACACATCCACCCACCCACCCCGTTCCCCTCATATAACTACAGTTTCACTGTGTTGTGAGAAAAAAATGGAAAGGGGAATATTCATGTACACCACTTTGAGCTCCCAGTAGGGAAGAAATATAACAACAACAGCAGCAGCAGCAGCAGCAGCAACAACAACAACAATTACTATTAGTAGCAGCAGTACCATTATTGGCTTGGCTCCAACAAAGTTTTGCTCAGAGCACACCCACTGAAATTAATGGGTATGACTAACCTAGTTGCATTAATTTCAGTGAGTCTATTTTGAGTAGAACTTAGTTGGGTACAACTTCTTCTTCTTTTTCGTTTTATATTTTTAATTGATCTTATATGTTTAAATGTTTTCATTTTTAATTGCATTGTTTTAACTTTTTGTGTTTGGCACCCTAGACTCCTTTGGGAGGAAGGGTGGAATAGAATAGAATAGAATAGAATAGAAATGCAAGATAGTGAAGATCTGGGTGAGGGCATTAAGATATGCAAAGCAGTGGCAGGGGGGCTCAGGATTTGATTGGAAGGAGAGGGTTGTTTAACCCTTTCCTCCTATGCCATTTCCCTGATTAAATCACCTCAATCAAAGCAGTTGTTTGCCCAAGAGCAGAAACATCAGTTGTTCCAGACCTTTTGTGAAGACTTATTGTTTTGCCCAAGGGACGCGAGTGGCGCTGTGGGTAAAACCTCAGCGCCTAGGACTTGCCAATCACATGGTCGGCGGTTCAAATCCCCGCGGCGGGGTGTGCTCCCATAGTTCGATCCCAGCGCCTGCCAACCTAGCAGTTCGAAAGCACCCCCGGGTGCAAGTAGATAAATAGGGACCGCTTACTAGCGGGAAGGTAAACGGCGTTTCCGTGTGCGGCTCTGGCTCACCAGAGTAGCTTCGTCACACTGGCCACGTGACCCGGAAGTGTCTGCGGACAGCGCTGGCTCCCGGCCTATAGAGTGAAATGAGCGCACAACCCTAGAGTCTGTCAAGACTGGCCCGTACGGGCAGGGGTATCTTTACCTTTACCTTTATTGTTTTGCCCAGGCTTTCCCTGCCCAATAAGATGGAACTCTGTTTTACATGTTTGAATCCTCTGGATATCTGTTTTATTTCCTTTCATATTGCTGTTTTATTGGTTTTAGGCTGTTTTTTCATGTTAATGTTTTAATGATGCATTATTTGCTTTTATAGACTACAGATCACTTGGAGACTTTTGAACTATGATGCAGTTGATAAATGCTATTAAATAAACAAACTAAAGACAGAAAATGAGACATGTATGGTATTTTGAAACAGGCCCTGGGTTCAGTCTTGGACAAGCCTAGCCCAGGGAGAATAGGGTGGCTCTATCTTTCTCATGGGAGGCAGTGGCAAAGCAGAAGCTTTCCACACAGAAAATCTCCAGTGCAGTCTTTGCAATCTCAGGTAACTGGCTTGGCAAAATTCCCAGCAGGAAATGTGGCTAAATATATTACCCAAGCCTAGTGACTCAGAGCTGACAGCTGCTGCCCCTATCTAGTTTCAGGGGCGGAATATGGTCAGAGAGGCACTGGATGAATCATAAAACTGTCACAGAACAGGAATAGTGGAGGAGAACTGGGCAGGCCGGGCCTATCATAAGGCAGGGTGCAGCAACCTGCCTCAGGGGACAGATTTTGGGGTACAATTAGAATTACCAGTCGCCTAGTTCTGTATGATATTATTACCTGTAGCACCTGCAACAAAATGTTGGAGTATTACATTCATCCTCTAACACAAGAGTGCTCCTGGTGATGTAGTGGAGGGGCAGTGCTATTCTGGGCCTCTTTTTAGAGCAAGAACAATGATGTCATTGTCAGGACACACATGAGCTCCAGGAGAGGAGCTTATAGCCAGTTTGCTCTACCTGGTCCTTTTCTCTGTATCAATGGGGAGACAGACCGGTGCACATCCACAATTTACTCCGCTGTGGACATGCCTGCAGATGTCTCCATGCTAAAGTGCTTCCAATTTGTATCGAAAGAAATAATATCAGCATTAACTGGAAATGCCTGCGTTTGCACGCATGGTGGTGGGGGGGAGGAAGGGCCATGGTTCATTGGCAGAGCATCCAATTTGCACACAGAAGGTCCCAGATTCAACCCCCAGAATCTCCAGGTAGAGCTGAGAAAGAATCCTGCCTGAAATCCAGGAGAACCTCAGCAGACAATACAGAGATAGAGGGACCAATGGTCCGACTTTGGGATCAGGCAGCTCCCTACAGTATGTTTCCAACACAATTTGAAGTGTTGGTGTTGACCTTTAAAGCCCTAAACGGACTCGGTCCAGTATACCTGAAGGAGCATATCCACCCCCATCGTTCTGCCCGGACACTGAGATGCAGTGTTGAGGGCCTTCTGGCGGTTCCCTCGCTGCGAGAAGCCAAGTTACAGGGAACCAGGCAGAGGGCCTTCTCGGTAGTGGCGCTCTCCCTGTGGAACTCCCTCCCACCAGATGTCAAAGAGAAAAACAACTAACAGACTTTTAGAAGACATCGGAAGGCAGCCCTGTTCAGGGAAGCTTTTAATGTTTAATAGATTATTGTATTTTAATATTGTATCGGAAGCCACCCAGAGTGGCTGGGGAAACCCAGCCAGATGGGCGGGGTATAAATAATAAATTATTATTATTATTACATTGCCTTGGCATCTACCTTTTTGTTTGAAACCATGATGCACACCTTAAGGTCAAATCAGGGGTGCTTTTACCCTGCAGATTAGTTGGCAGTGCAGGTTTTGCTTCAGAATGAAAAGCCAGTGTTAACTGTGTTCTAGTTTCTTTTAATAAACAATACCTGTAAAGTTTTTGGGGTTTTTAAAAAACTTTTATTTAATCAATTGTGTTTTATATGTATTGGAACTTGGAAGCCACCCAGAGTGGCTATAAGTGTGTTATAAGTATTTCCCACACACACCTCCCTCACCGCTGCAAAGCAGACTGGCACAAATCTTCTGGAACCTTTCTTCCCTAGTCAGCTGCTATCTTTCTCTCTGCTTTTATTTTTGTCTACTTGTGGGTCCGTGTAGGATAATGGCCTCCATTACTTAATTCTATGGCTACCGAGTTATTAGTCTGAACAAGCAGCCAGGAGACTCAGCACTCGCTGCCAGCACCAAAGATATTTCATTGGCTTTATAGCCTAAATTCTCTGTCAGGGGCTTGATGTGTTAGTTATTTCTCCTTTTCTTTCTTTCTTTCTTTCTTTCTTTCTTTCTTTCTTTCTTTCTTTCTTTCTTTCTTTCTTTCTTTTATGCATCCCAGGCTTAAAAATATATGTTTGTCCTAGCCTGCTTATTTGTCCTTGTGGCAGGAATGGACTTCACTGAATTACTCTTTGTAAAGGCATAGAATTCTTTCCTCATTTGGAATGGCACTAAAGGCTGCAAATCTAAGTATATATCTCTATGGGAATAAGGCCCATTAAATGCTCTGAGTGTTACTGGAACTCGCATCCTACATATCTGGGGGAAAGGGAGAAATTATTATTTGAAACCCACTTATCATTTGGAAACCAAACCCGGGGTAAGCACAGTACCCTGCCCCCCGGAGTCTCTTGCTGCTAAAAGATTGGGGGTGCAGACACATAATAATACTTTACTTAAGTGAAACAGCTACAGGAATACAGTAGAGCTCAGGAAGACCTAGTTTAGACAAGGCTTGATGGGAACTGGAAGCCCTTTATACTCCTCCTTTTACAGAGTGATCCAATGGTCTGCCTGGATCCGAGGAATCGTCCAGGACCCAAAGGTGCTGAGAAGTTGCTACCTGCATTTCACCAGATCACCACAGGATGCAAGCTGTGCACAGATCCCCGCAGCTCCTGACATTGTGTTCCACTGGCTTGTGTTCCACCTTGGCCACCTGACTCCATCTATCTCTCTCATTGGCTGTCTTAGGTTACAGACGGTTCTATCAGTAATCACAAGGAACCCAAAGATAATTCCCAGTTGCGGACCTTTCTGGGTCCAAGTCTCCTAGTCCAGGTTTGGCCAGTGGCTGGGAAGCAGAATAGTAGCATAGCAAAGCGAAGTGTAGGAGTGTGTAGCTACAGGGTTATACTATTTTTTCCAGAGCACAGGAGCAATGGCATTTTCTGCTAGAGGGCTAGGGAAATTGATGGACCGTCTTTGCTCTGGCATGTGAATGAGGTGATAAGGAGGCTTTCGAGTTTGTTTGTGACAGCTTAGCACAGACCAAGTCAGAGAATGAGGACAATAACCAAGCAGAGGCTATATATGTTTTTTCTTTGATGTGGTTCCTGCTTTGTGGTAGCAGTTTAAATGGCCCGTACGGGCAGGGGTACCTTTACCTTTACTACCCCTTTACAAGCTTGCTTGAATTTCTAATTAAAAACTAAAGGTAAAGGTAAAGGTACCCCTGCCCGTACAGGCCAGTCTTGACAGACTCTAGGGTTGTGCGCTCATCTCACTCTACAGGCCGGGAGCTAGCGCTCTCCACAGACACTTCCGGGTCACGTGGCCAGCGTGACAAGCTGCATCTGGCGAGCCAGCGCAGCACACGGAACGCCGTTTACCTTCCCGCTGGTAAGCGGTCCCTATTTATCTACTTGCACCCGGGGGTGCTTTCGAACTGCTAGGTTGGCAGGCGCTGGGACCGAACGACGGGAGCGCACCCCGCTGCAGGGATTCGAACTGCCGACCATGAGATCGGCAAGTCCTAGGCGCTGAGGTTTTACCCACAGCACCACCCGCGTCCCTAAAGAGAGAATTTCAATTGCATAAAGATCTTTTGTTAAAGCTTAACATGCTGTATACGTTGAACCTGCAGTCAGATGTAAGCAACTCTGATTTCCTTGGAGCTTGCTTGCAGAAAACAGCATAGGATTGAAGTCGTGCCACCTAATAAATTAGGCATTGTGCTATGTCCTGCTTCTTTTGTGTGTGTGTTTAATAATGGATCAATACAGCTGCTTATATGTTCAGACTCTTCTTGGGGCCATAGCAATAGGCTGTATTGCCTCATAGGCTGCAGACACACTACACCTTTAAAGAACATTCCACTCCGCTCCCCAGACACTGCTATTTACTCCTCACAGAGTTTCATGTCTCAGCAACTACAATGCCCAGAATTATTTGAAGGAGGAAACACGGGCTTTAAAGATACTGGATAATAGTCAACTATACTGTATACAGTATGAACTTTATTACGGTCGGAGACCAGGATTAAGAAAAGCATATAGATAAAATAGCAGTTGGGATTTTTGACCGATAATTGTTAGGGCAAATGAGGACAAGGAAACAGGCATAAAACATCCGAATAAAATATTAAACACAGATAATGGATGGATAAAAAACTAATAATTAAAACAGATAAGAGCTAAAAAACCAACAAAGACATGGAGTTAAAACAACTGTAAGAGCATATGAACTAAAAGACTCGCAGATAAAACAACTATAAGAGGCTGCAGAGTAGAAGCTTCTTAAATAAAGGACACTCACAACATTAAAAACTGCTGTGCAAATATGGTTAAAACAGACAATTAAAACAATATACAACACTAAATTTAGAAACAATGTACAACAATAAACTGTCCCAGGGAGTTGGTATACAGTATAATATACCAGGTAAAGTATGGTCTAGTGATGGCACTTCCCCCCCCAACAGGTGGCAGTACAGCACACCAGTAAAGAGTTGGGCTAAATACAGTGGTACCTTGGGTTACATATGCTTCAGGTTACATACGCTTCTGGTTACAGACTCCGCTAACCCAGAAATAGTGCTTCAGGTTAAGAACTTTGCTTCAGGATGAGAACAGAAATCGTGCTGCGGCAGCGCGGTGGCAGTGGGACGCCCCATTAGCTAAAGTGGTGCTTCAGGTTAAGAACAGTTTCAGGTTAAGAAGGGACCTCCGGAACGAATTAAGTACTTAACCCGAGGTACCACTGTACATTTTAAATAAGAGAGAAGCACCTGAATGAGAGAAGCAAAAAAATTAAAATACAAAGGAAAAAATTGGCACTTGACAAATCAGATGTAGCATTTTGTATTGTTTTGCTCTTGCCTTTTAACCGTAGGTGATTGAGCAGCAACCAGTCATTGCTGTTCTGCTTTAAGCATACAGTGTTAGTGGCGTAGAATTTCTTTTTTTATATATATAAATTTTTATTAGTTTTCCATAAGTAAAAAAGAAACAAAGCAAAAACATGAACATAAACAAACACAAAATCGACTTCCCCGTACCACCCCTTTTCTGCATTCTTGTTTCAAGATTTTTCAGCAACCCTTGCGTAATAAACTTGTTTATATTTCATAAATTTAACTTCTATAAGTTATTAATACAGCTGTAGTTCTTTATCTCTTATTACCCTGAGCCCCTAATTTTCCAAATTACAACAGTTTTTAAGATAAACTTTGAATTTATTCCAATCTTCATCCACCGCCTCTTTCCCCCGGTCTCGAATTCTGCCAGTCATCTCTGCCAGTCCCATGTAGTCAATCACCTTCGTCTGCCATTCTTCCAACGTGGGTAAATCTTGCGTCTTCCAATACTTTGCTAGAAGAATTCTTGCTGCTGTAGTGGCATACATAAAAAATGTCCTATCCTTCTTTGGCACCATTTGGCCCACCATGCCCAAGAGAAAGGCTTCTGGTTTTTTAACAAAGGTTCTCTTCAGAACTTTTTTAATTTCATTATAGATCATTTCCCAGAAAGCCTTAATCCTCGGGCAGGTCCACCAAAGGTGATAGAAGGTTCCCTCCATTTCGTTACATTTCCAACACTTATTGTTGGGCAAGTGATAGATCTTAGCTAACTTGGCCGGAGTCATGTACCACCTGTAGATCATTTTCATAATGTTTTCTCTTAAGGCATTACATGCCGTGAATTTAACACCAGTGGTCCATAACTGCTCCCAGTCAGCAAGCTCAATGTCATGACCCATATCCTGTGCCCATTTAATCATACTAGATTTTACCATTTCATCTTGGGTATTCCATTTCAACAGCAAATTGTACATTCTTGACAAATTTTTAGTATTGGGTTCTAACAGTTCTGTTTCTAATTTTGACTTCTCCACTTGGAAGCCTTTCTTTCTGTCCTGTTTAAAAACTTCATTTATCTGTCGATAATGTAACCAATCTCTGACCTTAAACTTCAGCTTCTCGAAACTCTGCAATTTTATTTTTTCACCATCTTGTTCTATGATTTCAGAATATTTAGGCCAATTAGAACCCATATTCAATTTTTTCACCTCTTTTGCCTCCATTGGTGACAGCCACCTAGGGGTTCTACTTTCAAACAAATCTTTGTACCTTATCCAAACATTGTACAAAGCTTTCCTCACCATATGGTTCTTAAAACCTTTGTGCACTTTTACCTTGTCATACCATATATATGCATGCCAGCCAAATCTGTTATCAAATCCTTCAAGATCCAAAATGTCTGTATTCTCGAGGAGCAGCCAGTCTTTCAACCAGCAAAACGCTGCTGATTCATAGTAAAGTCTTAAGTCCGGCAGGGCAAAACCCCCTCTATCTTTTGCATCTGTTAATGTCTTAAATTTTATTCTTGGCTTTTTGCCCTGCCAAACAAACTTCGATATGTCTTTCTGCCACCTCTTGAAACAGTCCATCTTGTCGATTATTTGTAATGTCTGAAACAAAAATAACATTCTAGGCAATACATTCATTTTGATAACAGCAATTCTGCCTAACAAGGAAAGTTTCAGCCTTGACCATATGTCTAAATCTTTCTTAACTTCTGTCCAACATTTATCATAATTGTCTTTAAATAAATTCACATTTTTCGCTGTCAAATTCACCCCCAAGTACTTCACTTTTTTTGCTATCTCCAAACCTGTTTCATTCTGGAATGTCTCTTTTTCTTCATTTGTTAGATTTTTCTCCAAGACTTTAGTTTTTTGTTTATTCAATTTAAATCCTGCAACTTGACCAAATATCTCAATCAGTTCCAAAACTCTTTTTGTACTAGTGTTTGGCTGCTGCAAAGTCAAAACTAGGTCATCTGCAAATGCCCTTAGTTTATACTCTCTCACTCCGACCTGAATTCCTTTAACCAACTGGTCCTTTCTAATCATATTTAACAAAACCTCCAGGACCAGTATGAAAAGTAGAGGGGAAATAGGGCATCCCTGTCGTGTTCCTTTCTCTATAGCTATCTCTTCCGTTACCACATTATTCACAATTAACTTTGCCTTCTGCTCAGAGTAAATTGCACCTATACCATTTTCAAAACCTTGGCCTACCCCCATCCCTTGGAGATTCTTTTTCATAAAACTCCAACAAATGTTGTCAAAGGCTTTCTCCGCGTCCACAAAAATCAAAACCGCTTTTCTGTTAATGTTCATTTCCAGCAGTTCCACAATGTCTATTATATTCCTCACATTGTCAGACATGTGTCTTCCCGGGAGAAAGCCAGTTTGGTCCTTATGAATCTCACCTATCAATACTTTCTTCAGTCTTTTTGCTAAAATGTCTGCAAAAATTTTGTAATCCACATTTAGTAATGATATCGGGCGGTAGTTCTTAACCTGGTTCTTTTCAGTCTCAGTCTTTGGTATAAGTGAGATAAAAGCCTCTTTCCACGTTTCAGGTGCCTTTTTCCCCTCCAGTATTTCGTTGCAGACTTCTTTCAATGGTTGCACTAAACATTCTTTCAAAGCTTTATAATATCTGGCCGTCAAACCATCTGGTCCTGGAGACTTTCCCAGTTGTGCCTTTTGAACGGCCTCCTCTATTTCTTGTTCTGTTATTTTCTCATTCAAAGTCAACTTGCCCTGTTCTGAGATTTTAGGTAGTCCATGATTTTTAAGAAATTCATCTATTTCTTGTTCGTTCACTGGCCCTTGTGTGTATAATTTCCTAAAAAAGCTTTGGAAACAATTACTTATCTCATTTGGCTTATGAATATTCTTTCCCTCTATCTCCAAACAGGTAACTGTATTCAATTTTTGCCTCTTTTTCAATTGCCATGCAAGGAGCTTCCCACATTTGTCTGCTGACTCGAAAGTCCTTTGTCTCATTTGTTTGATTTTCCATTCTATCTCTTGATTTGTCAATTCCATGTATTGCGTCTGGTAATACTTTATCTCTCTCAAAATTTCTTGAGACTTTGGTTTTGACCTCAGTTTCTTTTCTCCTTCCTTCATTTTTTCTAAAATTCTTTCTTTCCTTTCATTTTGCTTTTTCCTCTTGATTGAATTCTGTTGTATCAGGAAGCCTCTCATCACGGCTTTACTCGCGTCCCAAATTGTTCTTTTTTCAACTTCTGTTCTCAAATTTATCTCAAAGTAATCTTTCAATGTCTTTAGGGCCTTTTTACAAAATTGTTCATCTCTAAATAAGGAGTCATTCATTCTCCATCTAAAGGATCCAGTTGTTGTCATTTTCATTTCCATCTTTACCGCATTATGGTCGGAGCAGGTTTTTGGGCAGATTTCTACTTTCTTAATCTTTGTAGCCATCACACTAGATACCCAGATTTGGTCAATTCTTGTCCATGTCATTTTAGATTCCAAGAAAAAAGTTCCCTCTCTCTCGAGAGGATTCCTTGTTCTCCAGATGTCAATCAAGTCCATATTTTCCGTCATCTCGAAGAAAGTCTTTGGTAGTCTTCCTTCTTTAGATATTGTCTGTCTTTGTGCCTTATCCATGTTTGTGGAGACCACTCCGTTCATGTCCCCCATCATTATTATTTTGCAGTCGAGATAGTCCAGTAGAGTCTCATGCAACTTCTTAAAAAATTCTGCCTTCCCATCATTTGGTGCATATATTCCAATTATCAAATATTTTCCCCCCTGAATCTGTACTTCAATTGCCAGATATCTTCCTTCTTCATCCTTAAATTTCATTTTTGGATCCAATTTTTCTTTTGCATAAATCACTACTCCTCTCTTTTTTACTTTATCCGAAGATATAAATTCTTGTCCTAATCTTTTGTTCACCAACAGTTTCCTGTGTGCTCTGGTTATATGGGTTTCCTGTAGGCATATCAGATCCAGTTGTTCCCTTTTCAAAATGTAAAAAACTTGTCGTTTTTTTCTGGGATGGTTCAAACCGTTGCAATTCCAGCTAAGAAGTTGCAGAGACATTTTGTTTGTTAGATGTTTGACCCTCCGACTGCTCCAAGCTTTTCTTCCTCTTCAGTTGGCGGTTGTGGTAGTCCAAATGATAAATTTGCAATGTCCGTTAGCCCTCCTCCTTCTGGTGTTAATCCTTGTCCTTCTTTTGCCGGGTCCACCGTACCTTTCTGTAGGTCCTCTAGGTTTCTCTCCAAAAAGTGTTCTTTTTCCTGTACTGTTCTTATTCTTACTTTCTTCCCTTTGTAGTTAAAGGACAACCCCTGTGGAAATTCCCACCTGAAGAGTATAAAGTTCTTCCTCAACAAATTGGCCAAGTCTCTATAATAAGTCCTCACTTCCAAGATGTATTTAGGGATGTCCTTAAAGATTTGGACTTGAATGTTTCCAATCACCAAAGCTTTTTGATAATGGAGGTTCAGTATCTTGTCTCTTTCCTCTTTGGTTCTGAAGGTAATCAGACAATCCCTTGACTTCTTGCTTTGCTTTCTACCAAGTCTGAAAGCAGTTGTTATCTCTACTTCATCTTCCTGCAGATCTCCTTGCCAATTTTCCAGAATTGCCTCTGTGAGAAATTCCGTCAGGTTGTCCTCTTCGTTCTCTGGAACCTGTCTTAATTTCAGATTCCGTTCTTTCCGTTGTAGTTCCAGTAAGGAAAGGGCCGCTTCATGCTCATTCACCTTTTTCTCAATCGGCACAAGTTTTTCCTGTGTCTCCCCTGCAACAGATTTTGCACTCTCTGCAATTTTCCTCGTTTCTGAAGATTCCTGAATCAGTCTATTTATAGATTCTGTATTAGTCGCCACTGATGTGGTGTTCAAATCCAATCTTGCTGTAAGTTCTGTCAATTTCTTTGAATTTTCTGTAGATTGCTTTGTTAAGGCCTCTAGGGATTGATTTATTTTAAGCAGTGCCTGTGTCATAGATTCCATTGATGCTGCTGTCGCACTTTCCGGTGCAGGCACTGTGTTGCCAGAGATTGAGCCTCTTTTCTTTTGTGTTAGTTTAGCTTTAGATCTGGTTCTTATCTCCTCTGCCGTGCCACTCATATCCCAAGGCCGTTCTCACAGGAAAAGTGGCGTAGAATTTCAACACCCAGTACTGCCTCAATACAGCTTCACGCTTCTGCCACTGTGCTCTGTTAAAAATGGCTTCTCCATGTGAACCAGGAAATGATCTCTTCAAACAATGGAATGACTCTTCTTTTCTTATCTCTGTGGCTGTGATCTCTTGGGTGAGACGCGGACACCGTTAGACAGTTGAATGCTCATGCGTATGCAGTCCTTTTCCCTCCCACCCCATCCCCTCCACACGGCCCCAGGCTCTGGCAACCTACGCTACACCACTGACCTAAGTACACTTCCTCAAAACATGGAGGCTCAGTTTACCCATCACGTCTTATATTAATGATTCTATTGGATCTTGTGCTTTTAAAAACTAGAATAGACTGGGTTTGTTCCATAGCTCACAGATTCCTGCACATATACTCCATTTTTGTGCATGTGTACACAAAGTGGGATTTTTCATGTCCCCCTCCCACTGGGACAGACCTACTAACATTGCAGGACTGTGCCCCACACCCAACCTCATGTTTAACTTGCCTATGGATGAAATATGCAAAATAGGAAGCAACACACTAAATTAGCCACCCGTGTGTGAGAGAGAGTATGAAAACACTAATTGAGGGAAGGTGGATAGAGAACACCATTACACACTAGTTTGTAAACATGCCCACGTGTATACAGACAACACGGATAGTAGATGACGTTATCATGCAAAGGTGTGTACAATTGCAAACCACCATGTACAAAAGCAGACTCTTGGGGGGGGGGACAGCCCCTGTGCATTCATAGGCTATGTGTGTAAAAGGTAAAGGTAAAGGTACCCCTGCCCGTACGGGCCAGTCGTGTCCAACTCTAGGGTTGTGCGCTCATCTCACTTAAGAGGCCGGGAGCCAGCGCTGTCCGGAGACACTTCCGGGTCACATGGCCAGCGTGACGAAGCTGCTCTGGCGAGCCAGCACCAGCGCAGCACACGGAAACGCCATTTACCTTCCCGCTATAAAGCGGTACCTATTTATCTACTTGCACTTAAGGGTGCTTTCGAACTGCTAGGTGGGCAGGAGCTGGGACCAAAAGACAGGAGCTCACCCCGCCGCGAGGATTCGAACCGCCGACCATGCGATCGGCAAGTCCTAGGCGCTGAGGTTTTACCCACAGCGCCACCCGCGTCCTAGGCTATGTGTGTACACAGGCTTAAATGGGAACCGAAACAAATTTGAATACACTAAACTTAGGTGCAGACAAGCTCTAGAATGCTCACAATGTTTTTGTGAGGAGATTATATATACAGTGGTACCTCAGGTTAAGTACTTAATTTGTTCTGGAGGTCCGTACTTAACCTGAAACTGTTCTTAACCTGAAGCACCACTTTAGCTAATGGGGCCTCCTGCTGCTGCCGTGCCGCTGGAGCACGATTTCTGTTCCCATCCTGAAGCAAGGTTCTTAACCTGAGGTACTATTTCTGAGTTAGCTGAGTCCGTAACCTGAAGCGTATGTAACCTGAAGCGTATGTAACCCGAGGTACCACTCTGTGTGTGTGTGTGTGTGTGTGTGTGTGTGTACACATATTGCTGCAGACAGGTGGGGAACTAGAAATGAGAATGGAAATGGGTAGTTTAATCAATCCCTATACAATGGTTAGATAATGCTGATCAGGGGCTTATGAAGTCTTCCAAATGCAGCAGTCTCCCTGCCTGCCTGCCTTCCTACCTACACAGAAACACCACAAGAGTTTAACCACACCACTGAGCTCTTAGGAAAGGTGATGCATAGCAAAGCCACAGGAGACTGAGCGCATTCTTTGGCTGACAGACTCCTGCAGAAGTCAAGAGATGGAGAAGTAATAAATACTTCCCTGCTCTGGCTTGCAACTTAAAACACTTCTTGTAGCTTGGAGGAAAATCTAACTCTGGAAGGTGATCTACAACTGAGGTTGACTGGAGTGCTGATTAAACAGAAAGGAGCGTTTCTTCCCCCATGCTTGTTCCAAGAAGAGATGCACAGCAGAGCATTTCTACTTAGAAGAGGAGGGTGAACCTTGGCCAGTTACCACCCAGTCAGGAATGGATGCCCTGGCAGAGCCAATGAGTACAAGAGGTGTAGGGTGTGCAGTGCCCAGTTGCTGAAGGAGGGCAACATAAGGAACCCAGGCGGTGGAATGGAGAGAACCTCAGAAAGCATCCAGACCGGGGCATCCCATCTATAAAGCCACCTGGAGCTTTGATCTGCTATCCAAAGGGTCCAGCTTTCTTGGGAGAAAAGGTACTTGTAAGATGAAAGTATTTGCTGACTCTAATTTATGTTTATTCATTTATAGTAGCCTAAGTACATGGAACGGCATTTGTGGAGATGTGTCCCTGTTGCCTCATTGACTGCTTTGGTTCTCCCTCCCTCTGTTCCTTCTGCTGCCTTCCCTATCCGAAATGTAGATTGGAATCTCCTTGGGGCATAGCCTTGTCTTTTTGGAAAGTGCCATGTGCATCAACATTATTGCATAAATCATTTGCCTGTTTCTTTGAATTATTTGGCTTACACTTAAAATAAATGCTGTATAGAGAGATGATCAACAATTTGAGCAGTGTTTAACATGTGAGTGTGATAATGATGATGGTAGGGAACTGTAGGCAGACAGACTGTATTTACTTTCTTAAAAAAGAAACTGCAGTTGTAATTCTATATGCGCTTACCTGGGAGTAAGCCCCATTGATTGATGAGGGTCAGTTGTGGGGGAGTGAGAAAAGTTCCTATTTTCACCTGAGGAATGTTGGAGAGTATGAAACCAGGCTGAAAGCCCCCATGGTAGAGTGGGATATATAAATTATAATAAACATGAACTGGAACTACAGTTTTAGTGTGCTTGTGGCAAGTTTCCCTTAGTTTTAACAAGCAGGGCTTCTTTGAAGATACTTTATTAATGATGCTAGCCAACGCTCCATTACTGAACAACACATGAGTCTTCCCACAGCCTAGACTTGCTAAAGCAAGTTGGACAGATCCTACAAAGAGAGACCTCTTGTCAAAAGCATCTTTCCAGGTAAAGGTTCCAGAGATCTGGTTTTCAGAAAATGGAAATCTTGGCTTTGTGGAATACAGCTGATCATAGTATCACAGGAGGGTCTTGTGCTTGTCCAGCAAGCATCCAAAATCACTCTTGAGCAGCTTATTGAGCAGCTTGTGGAAGTGCTTCACCTGAGACTCTCTGCCAGGGTACATCCCCTGGATGAGGTTTAACTGAGTACACCTCAGAGGTCTTCTTCAGCAGCTTATATTGCATGGTGGTTATGTTCCAGGGATGGCACGTATATCTAAGAATGCATATACTCAAACTGTGCCTGTGTGAGCATCACCCTTCCAGAGCCATGCCTGCCTGGGGGTGCTGATGTGAGATCTCACGAGAACTCAGACAGCCCTGCGAGATCTCATAAGAGCACCACTGAGCACACATGCTGAGTGCCTTGCCTGGTAAAGAAGGCAGAGAATTTAAAAGTTATTTTGTGCTGGGTTTTCCCAGTTTGTGGAAAGAGCTTTTAAGCTCTCTGCCTTCCTTACTGGACAAGGCCTGCTCAGGACTTGGAATGGCTGGCCTGGCTGACCCAGCAAGTTTTAACTACCGGTAAGTCAGTAGTTCCCAAACTTTACCAGGCTACTGATCCCTTGGTTCCATAAACTCATCTCAGTGCATGCTATCCTACCCTATAAAAAGCAGTATTCATAATAGTGTTTTTACACAACCCACTAAGGAAGATAACACAATAAAAGTAAAAATAGTAGCAATTATTTACACATTGAACTTGATCCAGTGATAGCACTTTTTCAAAGTCTGATAGTCATTTATACCTTCAGTGCCCCCCTGCCCCCCTCCTGCTGCCTGGCTGAGGTGAATTTGCTGCATTAATGAGGAGATGAATCACTCTCACTTCATGAACTGAGAGTAAAGGCAAAAGAGTGGCAGCTGAGGAAATGCAGGGGAGCTGCCTTGTTCTGTCAGACCACTGATCCGCCTGGCCCAATATCAACTGCATCCTGAGGCTCTGCCATTCTAGGGGGGGGGGGGATGGACAGGACCAAGACTTATCAGATGTTTTGTTTTGTTTTGCTTTGTTTTTAAGGAGACTCAAGTAATGGCCACCATCACCAGCAAGGCTTCCTGGCTGACAGGTGCCTAGACTGCCCAACAGATTTTGCAAAGCACCAAACAAACCTTAAGCACAGGCAGGCAGTTTTGCAAGAGGATGCTTAGGCGGATGATGCCATCACCACAAGATGGCAGAATAGCTTTTCTCTCCCCAACCCCAGGGCTCACAGATGTTTACATTAGATAGCTCTAAATCTTAAAAAAACGCTTATCAAAATAGTGAATTCTGTCTGGACATGTTACAGCGCTCATAATTAGAACAAAAACAGGTGGGGCTGATTTATTTTGTAAAGAGATTTACTGTGGTTAGAAGGGGGTAAGTGAAGACTTCTAGATCTCTTCAGAGATTGCTTGCCACAGGAGAAAGCAAATGGCTTAAGCCACTTTTAACGCAGTTGTAACATAAAGAAAAGGGCTGCCCTCTGAATGGGAAGGGTTTCGAAGAGATCAAGGGAAAGAGGAGCAGAGAAGGCAGCTTGTAGAACACAGACCCCTGTCTCAATTCAGATGGCTTCACAGCAACAGTCTGCAATGACAGTTACAGCCCTCCCCCTCAGCACTCGCCATTTGTGGCAGTTGGGCAAGCACTGGTCCTTCCAACTCTGAGATTTGTTCAAACACAGCGCAAAAGTCGAGAAAAGGTGGCAAGGTACCGCTAATAGATGCTGATTTTATGATGGAGTTTCCTTTAAAACTTAGATCAGATATAATGAAAGACTGGGATGAAACTTTTGTTGCCCCTTAGAAAGCAGCTCAGAGAACTCACAGCTCAACTGGAAAAAAACAACCTCAGTCGCTCCAGAGGCTAAGGAAACAAGTTAAAAAAATAAAGCAGTCCTAAAATCACTTGCCATGGAACAACAGGAAATCTGGTGCCTGTTAGTTGACTAGGACAGAAATAGAAGGGAAAATATTTGGGTGAAGGGGCCCCCAGAAAATGTGGAAAATAAGAATATTATTGAAACTTTTGTCGACTGTCTTAATACCCTTCTTCCTGATTTAAATCTGAAATCAGAGGGTTTGAAAAGAGTGCACTGAGCTCTTTATCCCAAGCCCAAAGCAGGGGAGCATCCACATGATACAATTGCTAGGTTTGAAAAAGTTTCCACTAAATAACGTATTTTACAAAAGCTATGCAAAATTGATAAAATAACTTGGAAAGGTGCTCCCGTCCTTGCTTTTCAAGATCTCAGCCAATTTACGCTTAACAAGAGATGTGAAATGAAATCTATTACAGAAGCTCTTCTCAGAACCAGAAATTTTTGTGGGACAAACTAGCCCACTCCTCTTTTCAGCTCCCTCCCCTAGACCTGGTGTCCCCACTGGGCATCTTCAGGCAGCTGGTACCTTTCCATCTTGACCCCCTCAGGTCTAACAAGCATTCTGCAGCTAAACTCATCCACCTCTCTCATCTCTTTGATCACATGATGCACCTCTTCTCAAATCCCTCAAAGGCTTTCTGTTCATTCCCAGATCCAGCACAAGCTCCATGACCTTCCTGTCAAAGTCCTCTGTAGCCCCCACAGTAGTTTTCTCTCTGCTCTTGTATCCTGATCAGCTTCTGTCAGTGACCTCCACTGCTTCAGCTACACCACTATTAGCCATCTGATGGCCCCTCCAGACGTCCCATTTATTGTTTGTTCATAATGATTTGTGCTCAAGATGGTGTTGGGGCAGTTATACACAATCCTGCTTTCAGTACTTTTTTGAGCCTTCAAAGGATTCAAGAGGTTTGTTTCCTCCAGCAGGTACTGTTTGTTATGCAGGCACAGAAGGAAAAAAGGAGCACTGAATTCTCTCGCAATACAGTGGTACCTCTGGTTACGAACTTAATTTGTTCTGGAGGTCCGTTCTTAACCTGAAACCATTCTTAACCTGAGGTACCACTTTAGCTAATGGGGCCTCCCGCTGCCGCCGCACGATTTCTGTTCTCATCCTGAGGTAAAGTTCTTAACCCAAGGTACTAATTCCAGGTTAGCGGAGTCTATAACCCGAAGTGTTTGTAACCTGAGGTGTTTGAAACCCAAGGTACCACTGTACGTTGCGGCAAATCTTTCCGGATTCTCTCGCAATATGTTGTTGTTATCTCTTTCTGCTCTGTGTGCAAACACAGCTGCACTTGCTGACTTTTTCCTCTCTTTTCCATGCCAAAAAGGCACGAGATAAGAGCCATGTTCTCTTCAGCTAAGAAGCAATCCTTCTTCTTAATACAGCTGAGACTGTAAACCTGTCATTTTTATAACCAGTCTTGTTCTTTTCCCACGATGCTCTAGTTCCTGGATTCCTCTGTTCCTGTTTTTTTTTTCCAGTGAAAAACATTGACAGGGTTTTAGATGTGCTTTTGCCTCATCGCCTGAGGGCCCCTGTCAGCCTCTAGATTTTGCACCCAAAGTGGCACAGACCTACCACAAGCATGCCACCACGCTCACCTTCTAAGATTTGACTTAAGGAAAATGGGTGCGTTGCCCAATATATAATAAGAAGAATAATTTATTATTTATACCCCACCCATCTGGCTGGGTTTCCCCAGCCACTCTGGGCGGCTTCCAACAAAATATTAAAATACAATAGTCTGTTAAACATTAAAAGATATGTGGGAAACAGCCAATTTGTGTGTGTGAGTGCATTGCTTAATGACAGCATCATCAGGTGTGCATCTCACAGCCCAAACCATAGAGAGAATGTCCATCTCATCTCATCTGTACCTGCCCATCTTCTTACATCTAGTCCAGGGGACAGCATTGCCTATCAGCTTCCTCCTCCTCTCAGGCTGGGTATACACCATACATTTGAATCACCCCCAAAAGAAAGCTTCCTGGCAACTGTAGTTTGTTAACAGTTTGGGGAATTGTAGCTCTGTGGGGGGGAACTACAGTTCCCAAGATTCCTTTGGGGGGATTGTGCTTTAAATGTATGGTGTGCACATAGCCCAAGTGTTGCCTTTGCAGATCTCAGCATAGGAGAGGATGGGGGCAAATAAGAATTAATTGGCTCCTCTCACTGGCACTGACTCCATCTGCTATTGGTCTTCCTGCCTTCTGCTGCACCATTCCCAATGGGCACCAGCCACCCCTGGAGGCAAGGGAGCGATAAGTTTCTCCTTGACACGTTGCAGCGGGAAAGTGGTGTACAGTACTCTGTTTCATTGGAGGTTTTAAGCAGAGGTTGGAAATGTATATTGATCCTGTAGTTTGACAAATACTACAGTTTGATGCATTCCTGTCAGCCAGGAAGCCTTGCTGGTGATGGTAGTATTTGTAAAACTACAGGATCAATATGGATTGTGGCTAATGTTGTGTCAATTCAGAAATTAGCAGTGGCAGTACAGTGGATGCATAGTAAGCAGTCCTATGAACATACCCAAATAACTTTGTATGAACATGGATTAAAGACCAATCAATGGAAAGGCACTAAGTGCACCGTAAACAGGACTGTGAACATAGCCCAAATTTCCAGACAGCTATCTTCACGAGATTGGCATTTATAAGAAATATGCTCAAATGTCCCTTACTGGCAGAATCGCTGTTGCTGCCTCTAATGTGCCTATCTGTTTGTTTGCTTTTCTGTCCTGCTCCTCATTAGGGAACAACAGGTTTTTGCAGGGTTTCAAAGAGGGCTAGTGTCAGGTGTCTGATGATGCCCCAACACCCCAGCAAGGGCCCATTGCTGCCCCCCCTGCTCCTCCTCCCCCTCTTCATTCACCTGTCCTTTCTAAAGTGTGCAAGAAGATCAGGGAGAAAGAGTAACAGCCTCCATTTCCCTTGCGTTCTCTGTCTGGGCAGTGGTATGGACTGGGTCCAAAGGAAGAGGATAACAAGGGGGACAACCCAGGAGGAGGGTTCACTGAGACAATCTTGCCCAAGGGCTCCCCAAATTCTGGAGCTTCAAAACCTCCTTGAGAAGAGAGACAACAGTGGGACAAATGAAATGAGTGTGAGTGTCACAAACAACAGTGCTCTTTGCATACAACTTTGAGCTCTTTTTACAACATTGCTTACATTTTCTGGTGGTGGCAACTGTTGACACAGAGATCTCTGCCCCACAAGCCCTTTGCGGTGGCCACCTTTGGAGAGCTGTTCCGCTCCTGCCACCTGCTCTCCTGTCAGAGCTGATGCCTGCCTGCCTGCTTTCCTTCCATTTCAAAGGTCGCACAGAGAAAGCCAGGCACAGACTCCTGGAAAGTCCCAGCGCAGATCAAGCCAGCACTGAATCTCACATGGTCTTCTTTTTTCCACCACATCCCTCTACTCTCCGACATGCCATGATTCAGCTTTTGCAGGTTTCTGTGGTTCTTCTCTTGCAAAGGCTGTTACTTTGTGGTTTTAGCTCTCCAGACATCTCTTCTTCCCACAGACTCTCATGGAGATCAACATTCGGGCTGTGTTTGTGCAACTCTTTCGGATCAGGTGAGGAAATCGCAAGAAGTCAGCCAGGTAGGTCCTTCCCAAAATTTCATTTTACAGCGGTGATTATGACAATCCTGCATTTGAAATTTGTAGTTGGAAGCAAGGAGTAAAAGGCTTTTTTGATGATTTTTTTTTACATGAAAAGTGATTGAATACTGTAAAACCAACGTTAAAACCTTACGAAGAAAATTGCATTTGATAATTGCACATTTATCTGGGAAGCTGCAGAGCACAGTGCGCTGCTTTTGAGAGCCTTTCTAAATAATCCAGCTTCTCTAGTCAATAAATGTTCAGTAATTAATTGCAGGAGAGTAAGATGAAATTGAGAGAGTATCTCAGGGATCTCAATAGGTCTTTAAGGCCTTTTTTTGAATGTCACACTAAATTGTGGTTTAGCTTTATATGAAAGAGCCTGCTCAAGCTTCAGGTGTGCTCCAAGGGAGAACATGGAGAATGTACTGGAGTCAGAGAACAAAAACACCTGCTTTCAATTTTAAATTAATGACAGTTCTCTGTCAAAATCCATGGAATAGGGATTACCTTAAATCAGGAGTGGCTAAACTCTGACCCGCCAGATGTTGCTTTCTTTAACTACATCTCCTGTCATCCATGACTATTGGCAATGTTGGCTGGGGCTGACGGAAGTTTGAATCCAACAACATTTGGAAAGCCACAGGTTCTCCATCCCTGGCTCAAACTACAGATAGCTCAAACAAAGCAGGAGCAAACCATGGTTTGTGATCCTGGTTTGTTCACTAACCAGAGTGCACACAATCCAGAGTTTGGACATAATAGGGAACTCTTGTTAGTTTAAAATGCTTCTGATCTACTGACCACGCAGGAGGAGAGATTGTGAGGTAAGGAGCATACATGTTTTGAGGCTCAGGCAGGCTTGTTTATTTAATACTAAAACATAGTTGGGAATTATTCCTGAAGCAGCCCACTGTTTTTTAAATGCCCGCTAACATTATCTCTCATTGGGTGGGATTGTAAAGAGTGGAACAGCTTATTAGCAGAAATGCTGAAAATGGCTGGCCTTTATCATATTCTTATCTTCTGTAATATAGAAGGCTGTGTACACATGGCACCTTTAAAGCACATTTGAAGTACATTAATTCCCTCAAAGAATTCTGGGCTTTGTAGCTTGTTATGCTAAGGGCTGCTGGGAATTGTAACTATATGAGGGGTGAATTACAGCATCCAGAGGTCTTTGTGGTGGTGGGGATGTCCTTTGAATGTGCTTTAAATGTATATTGTGAATGCAGCCTTACTGCCCTTTCTTCTATCACTTTTGCATTTCACTTCAAATTGTTGGAGGAAGGACAGTGAACAGCACAATGTCAGAACATGAGGTTTCAGCAGCAGCAGCCCCACAGTTTTTTGCAAAGTGTGATTCTACCCTATGCAAGGTCCTCACTCCTAATTAGAAAGAAGGTGAATGGATGTGGATGTGCTAAGATGGAGCTTTGGTCTCAATATTTTCTCTTTAAAGGTGGCTAGCAAGAGACTCCTGAGAAGCAGGGGATAGCCATATCCTGTTGTTTGCCTCTAAGAGCCAGGAACTGTACCTATACTTAGGGATGGAAGAGGAATTCAATTCAGTTCACATTTGAAGCTGAATCTATCAAATTCACACTTTCCAAAACAATATGAGAACCGAAACACAGCCATCATTTGAAATTCACACTTACCTGAATTTTGCAATGCACTTCTCCAACCAATGTTTTCAAAAGTGAGTATGTTAAGGGAAAGTGTGCATAGAAATGAGTGTGTTAGTGAAAATAACTTACCAAAATACATTATATTAGGAGAAATTGCTCACCAAAAGGGTGTAAATTTGTCATAACTACATGGGAAAAGGTGTTATTAGGAAAGATTTACATTAAAATGCTGAATATTTTTCTTGAAGACTTTTTTAAAAAATCACATATTGCTACAAGAATGTGGAGAACTGAATATAAGATTGCAAAAATGAGAAGCTGCGGAAACAAAAATAGACAGAGCCTTCCTTCCTATGTTGCCTTTGAGTGTGGAGGTTTACTTTAGCTGTCATAACTAGATGTTTCAAGGAGTCAGGTAGCCCAGGTTTACAAAAATCCAAAGCACAGACCAGAATCTATCCAGAATGCTGTGTGCTTGCCAGAAGCAAACATTAGAAAACAGGAACTAGCGAAAGCAGATGTGGTGCTGTAAATAAGCTCTGGAGGCAAGAGGTTATAGGGAATGTCATGTAGTTGCGGACCCTAACCCAGGGCTTGGAATAAGGCTTCAATGCTCATTTAATTTAGCTCTATTTGTAGCATCAAAGGCTGCCTAACTTCTCTTTGCTAGATTCCCCCCCCCCAAAGGGTTTCTAAGGGTATTCTAGTTAAAGAAGTATGCTTGTGAAAACAGGAAACATGATGGAAAGAACTTCCTCTTCAGAAAGAAAACGCCTTTTAGGACTTCTGCTTCTATTATATCATTGTTTTGGTTTTCCCATTAGCTGCTTTATACACAGGAGCACAGAGCATGTCGCACGCTGCTAGCTTTAAATGCGCAAACAGTTCACTACATAATGTCATGTGCATGCTCTCAGCCTCAATAAGTAACTTGCAGCTTTGCATAACCATGCATGTACAGGAAAAGAAAACATAAATGAAATGTATATCTTGTTTTTAATCTTTTAAAGACAGTGTAGATGCACCAGTATAGTGCATGAAAAGATGAAGAGGCTTTGCTTCCTGCATGTTCTTAAAAGGCTACAGTGCTACACCTGTGGCTGTTACTCCATTGTGGAGGAGTGGGAAACTTCCAGACAACCTTGTTACTGAACATTCATTCTGCCTTTTTCTTTTAACAAAATTTACCGTCTATACCACTTACTAGAGCAAAAGACCTCTAAGCAATTTACATGATGGTGTAGCAGGGGACAGCAAACTTTCTCAGCAGGAGGCCAGTCCACTGTCCCTCAGACCTTGTGGGGGGCTGGACTATATTTGGGGGGGGTGAACGAATTCCTATGCCCCACAAATAACAAAAGCACACATTCTACTCATGTAAAAACACCAGGCATGCCTCACAAATAACCCCGAGATGCATTTTAAATAAAAGGACACATTCTACTCATGTAAAAGTTTTAGATTTAGAAGGCAATTGGGCTGGATCTGGTCCCCAGGCCTTAGTTACAACAAACCCATTAAAAACTAGTTACATAATTGTTCAAAAAAAATCATTAACATACAAAACCCAGGAAGCATCCAATGATGTAAAGAAAAGGGAGAAATATACTGCAAAAGTGCTGGATAGGATTATTATTTTATCATTTAATTAGCTCTTTGCAATTTGGCTCAGGTACCTTTTGAAAGTGTTACTAGTTTCTTTACAAACTGCTTAAAATTCTCCATTTCAAAGATCTTGCAGGACAAAAGTGCCTCAGGATGACTTTTGAGCAGTTTGTAAAACATAAAGGCTGGCAACATCAGCCCCGCCATGTGGGAATCCCTCGCAGATGACCACAGTGCCTGGAGACAGACCACAGTAGTGACCAGAGGAGAAATGACCACTGGGAGGAGTGCAGAGAGCAGAAATGCCATGGTGCATCTGCAGCAGCACAACCGAATGCCTTCATTTGCCCCAGCTGCAACACAACATGTCTCTCCTGTATCAGTTTCAGCAGACACTATAACTCTCCAACAGTTTGACTTCACCCTCAAAGGCGCACTCCTCCATGGTCTCCCAAGACAGCCAGATGACAACTTGAAAGGAAACAAAGAAGCCTTTGAGCCAAAACATGCGGGGCTAATTGAATAATAAAATAGCCATCCTCTCCAGCATCTTTGAGATACATTTCTCCTTTTTTGCTGTGAGGCCTAATAGAAGACACGAATGTGACTGAGTACTTTTGTGCAATTCTTTAAAATGCAGTTTTGCATTTAAAAAAAAATGAAGAAAAAGAAATGAAATGCAGTATATAGTGAAACGAGGAAGGAAGGAATCAACCAAGGAAACTATGCAGCTAAAAAGGGTGGGGTGGGGGTGGGGGGGTTGCAGATCGAACTTAGTAAATACAGGGTGGAGTTGAGCAGAACACATTGATGGCATTTGTACACTATTATATATTTAAGTTCTCTCATTTCCAACTCTCTTGCAGTTGCACCATAAATACTGCAAAAGAAGACAACGCCTTTCTGAAGAAAGCTTGCTCACTCTTGAGTTCACCGGCATGGAGAAGTGCAAGAACACCACGGCCGGCACCTCTCAATGCGGCTCCAGTGCAACGCCCATGGAATGCTACATGGTTCTTGACAATTCAGCTCAGACTGTCATTGCCGTGCTCTGTTACAGCGTTGGGAGCCTTTGTATCTTGGAGAACTGTTTGGTGCTATACCTCATATTTTCTTCCCCCAAGATCCGGAACAAGCCTTCCTACCTCTTCCTTAGCAGCCTGGCCTTGGCAGACACGCTAGCCAGCATGATATTTGTCTGTAGCTTTGTCAACTTCCATGTTTTCAATCAGATTGATTCATCAAAGGACATCTTCTTGCTAAAACTTGGAGGGGTCAACACGTCTTTCACAGCCTCCCTTGGCAGCCTGCTGCTGATGGCCTTTGACCGCTACATCTGTATCCTCAGGCCGACAGAGTACAAAGTCCTTGTCACGAGCAGAAGAGCTGTGGTGGCCCTGGTGATGCTGTGGGTCATCATCATGCTAATTGCTTTCCTGCCGTTGCTGGGATGGAACTGCTGCCACCTCAGCTCCCCCTGCTCCGAGCTGTTTCCTTTTGTCGACAACAAATATCTCTCAAGCTGGATTGTCTTGGTGGCCATCCTTCTGGCATTTATTGTCTATGCCTACATGAATGTTCTTTGGAAGGCCCGCAAGCATGTGGTGTACATGGAAAAGTACCACATTCAAACAGGCCAGCAGAACACAAAGGTGAGACTAGATGTCACGCTTGCCAAGACCTTAGTGATTGTCCTGGTGGTTCTTGTGATGTGCTGGTCACCAGCCTTGGCTCTCATGACTTACAGCATCTTTGCCGAACTAGACGACTCCATAAAGCAAGCGTTTGCCTTCTGCAGCACACTCTGTCTGGTGAACTCTATGGTGAACCCCGCTATCTATGCCCTAAGGAGTAGGGAGTTGTGCTCCTCCCTGAAGAGAGTCTGCTCCTGTTTTGGAAGACTGCTGGGTGTATCTGAGAGCAACCCAGAAGTGGAGAGCACTCAGAAGTCCTGCCCAATCGAAACAATTTGCGATTAATTTGTCGCCAGAACAGGGGCAGAACTGATGAAGGTCTGCACTCCAAATGGCGTCAAAACTTATACATAGAAACTGATGTTTTATACTTTGTTTGAAGGGACTCTAGAGCTTATTTTCTACATGAGTTCGACTTGCCCTTTGAGTATGGTAGCAGTTTTTCGGTTGCAATGATTTCCCAGTTTATAGATCACAGGAACAACTCCATACAAACCATCAAATAGCCAGCAATAGATGTCAAAGACAGTATGAAACCAGGGCCATTAAAGTGGTCCACCTCTGGAACAGACTATTAAGTCTGACCATTTGCAACAACAGGATGGGCATTTGGAGAGTTTATTTGTTATTTAATAAAAAGTACAGTGGGAGCACCTCTCTACACTGTGCAAACACAAACTCCAATTATTGTGGGCCAGGATTGGACACAATCAGGGCTACTCAGATGTCATATTTATGTGGCAGAGCAGAAAAAAGGCAGAATGTAACACTTTGGGAGCTGACCTTAGCTGAAGAGAGTTTGGGAGGCTAATACACAAATAAAGAAATACCGTGTGCAAAAATTGGCTTCCTGAGAATCTCTGCTTTCATTTTGTGTAGATTTATTTAATTAATAAAAGGTATCTAGACCTTATGACTGAAAAAAATTATGCTTGGCAGTATGTGCTAAATTTGTGCAGGCATGTCTGAATCCAGAGAGAGGTCTACATGCAATTTCCAGTGGTTGTGGGCAGAGCCTCACCTTGAATAGTTTCCTGTCCCTCTTCATCCACAACAAGCAACAGCTGGAACGAACTACAATGTGCAAAATAATAGAAAATTATGTTGTGCCGGCTTTAGACTTTTCTGTTATTTTTAGTACAGAATCGAAACCATCTTACTTCTTGATTCCTATACTTAAAAGAACACATATTAACTCCTGCTTCCAGATTTCCAGATGAAGGATAGAAAGAGATAACCCTTCTCATCAACAAATGACCAAGGTGGGCAGGGAGTGTGTGTGTGCAGGGTTGAGACTTAATGGGTGTCAGGGGAAGACCTAAAGGGCACCTTTGCTCCCTGGGGCATCATGTTGGTGCCGCATGGCTTAAGGTGAGACTTAAGGTGATGGAGAAAAGAAAGCTGCTGCTTTGGACATACAGCTTAAAAAAAAAACCTGCTTAAGTTTTTTTTAGTTTTTTAAAAACCTTTTAAAAAATCCTTTCTGAAAAGTCCAAAAGCAAAATAAATGAACAGTCAGGTTTGTCCGTCCCCTCCAGTTCAATTGGCAATCATGTGTTGGTTGTGAATATTTGATATCTAGGAAGACACAAAAATGTGACCAACCTGCAGTAGCGCAGCCCATTTTGACCCCTACGATCTCTACCCATGTGTATTCAGCTCCATGTGTACACTTAAGTCTTATACAAGATGCCAGGCAAGTTAAAACTGATTACCCGTGAAGGTTGTACCCTTCAGTGCTTATCGAGGGATGGACTGGGACCTGGGAGACCAGAGTTCAAATCCTCACTCAGCTATGAAGGCTAACCTACCTCACAGGGTTCTTGTGAGGATAAAATGGGGGAGGGGAGAACCATATACACCAGCTTGAGCTCCTTGGAGAAAAGGTTGGCTATAAATGTAGTTATATTAAAATAAACACGAGTAGCATTTACACACTGCCCTATGACACTTGCCAGAACCAAGAATTCATAGTGTGGTAGTGTCATGGCTGAAGGAGGAAGCATTCATGGCTGAACCAGTCATGTGGAGCGTCAGCCCAGGGGTAAGCAAAGTTAAGCAGTAAATCAGTCCCCCCCCCCCAAAAAAAACCCAGGCCTCATGCTGTGTGAGATGGAAGAAGAGCCTGCTGTCAAACCATTTGGATCCAGGTTGCCTCCAGCTCTACCAGTCTGCCTTTTCTTTAAGATAAGCTGCAGAAGAGACCAACCAGTACAACCAGTTTGGCTGGCAGATATGACCTGCCTTCTTAGTGGTCATCCCACTACAGTGGTACCTCAGGTTACAGACTCTGCTAACCCAGAAATAGTACCTTGGGTTAAGAACTTTGCTTCAGGAGAACAGAAATTGTGCAGTGGCGGCAGCGCAGCAGCAGCAGCGGGAGGCCCCATTAGCTAAAGTGGTGCTTCAGATAAGAACAGTTTCAGGTTAAGAACGGACCTCCGGAACGAATTAAGTACGTAACCAGAGGTACCACTGTACAACTATGAAATTCCCTGATCTGAACAACAAAAAAGAGACATTGCACATTCTTTTGTAATTCATGAAAATCTTTAATAAAAACTATTTCAAAAACAAAACAAAACCCTATGAAATTCCCTCCTGGGATATATATGTGTGTGTGTGTGTGTGTGTGTACACACACACACACATAGGCACTGAGGACATTGTTTCAGATGGCATTGGCAGAGACGTTGTGTGTTATAATAGTTTTAAGGTTTATGTGCTCTGAAATGGTATTAGTAAGCCAGTTGGATTTTTTTTATTGCTACTTTTATTTATTATACTTATGTATGAGGAAGTTGAGGCAGGATACATGATTCTCCCTCTTTTTTAATCCTCGCAACAACCCTTCAAGCTAGGTCAGGCTATGAGTTGGTGACCGGCCCAAAGTCATCTAGTGCATTTCATGGCTGAGGATTTGAACTCGGATCTGGTACTGCAGTCAGTGCATCCGGCTTGCCTTTGGAGCTATCATTATGCGACAGCTTTCCCCCCCTTTTGACTGCTGTTACGCCTTTCTATCTTAACCTCGTATGGAAACCGCCTTGGGAAAGACTTCCGTCTAGCGAGTCTTCTAAAAAAAATGAAGTACTGGTCAAGCCACACCGCCCATTTCCTTTCTCGAGACCCACGCCCTTGGGAAACTGCTTGAGTTCCGCTCCTGTCGTTATAATATATGCCACTCTCACTCCCTCGCACTATCAGCTGCTCGCTTTCATCCCCCGGGCGGGTCGCGCGCTTATTATGCATGATTTGCATATGGGAGCGAGGCTGCGATTGGCCGAGGGAAGCGCTTATTGGCGCCAATCGGCGAGCGCCGTTGTGAGCGGCGATTGCTGAGGGGAAAGACATGGAGACGGGCCGGGGGCTTTTCCTGCGGGCGGCGGCGGCGGCGTGGCTCTGCTTCGTCGGGGCAGCCTCTGCCTCGGCGCCCCCTCAGCGCTACACCCCCGACTGGCCCAGCTTGGACGCCCGGCCGCTGCCGGGCTGGTTCGACGCCGCCAAGGTCGGCGTGTTCGTCCACTGGGGAGTCTTCTCGGTGCCGGCCTGGGGCTCCGAGTGGTTCTGGTGGCACTGGCGGGGCGAGAAGCAGCCCGACTTCGACCGCTTCGTCCAGGCGCGCTTCCCGCCTGGCACCAGCTACGCGGACTTCGCCCCCCGCTTCACCGCCCACGACTTCCAGCCCCGACAGTGGGCGCGGCTCTTCCAGCAGGCCGGCGCAAGGTCAGCAGCAGACGGGCGGAGCGGGCAGCAGAGGCCGCTTCTGCATAGCGGCCGGCCTGGGGCTTAGCACGACTGAGCAGTAATAATAATAATAATAATAATAATAATAATAATAATAAAATAATTAATAATGGTGTATAATAATCCATGTGACAAACAGCACAGCGAGGACTGTGTTAATCGCAGTTGTTGTTATGAATTTCCCGCCCTTCACCCTAAGGTCCCAGGGTGGGCTACAACATAAAAAAACCACAACAAAAGCAGTTTAAAACAACAGTCACAGAAACAATATCAGGAATATATATATATATATATAGCTGTTAAAATGAAAACGCATTGAATGATATCGGATCTTATTAGGACTTTGTAGCATTTTTGCAACTAAAGATGGATGAATAATTAGCATTGTTACAAGTGGAGGTGTACTTTATAAAGAATTATGTGCCTTACCTTATCCTTTGTACGCTTAGCTGTAATAATGCTGTTTTTAATAATTTGGTATGGAATGCTACTGGCCTTGTAACTGCATAGTAGTGTTTTCTTTTTATTATGTGGTTATGCTGTGTATAATCTGTTATTTGCATAATGATGTAGCGCATAGCAAAGTATTCCTACACAGCATCTTTGGAAAGGATAATGCTGCGCATAATTCATTTAATTTATGTTACAATATTTTTTATTGCGTGGCATTTTCATTGTTCTGCGATGGATAAAATACTCTTGCATAGAAAATTATTGTTACTACACACCATTGCTCTTTCATAATATAAATCATTGCAAAACTATTATAGCATTCATAATTATTAGGATATAGCTATATTTTCTAGGCTTGAGTCTAGCTTGAGTACAGTCTTAACCTGCAGAAGAATGAAGGTGTTGCACTGAACTGTGTCACTTCCTCTTCCAGCTTTACCTGGAGATGCCAGGGAATGAACTTGGGATCTTATGTCTGCAAAGCAAATGCTCTGCAAAGCTATGGCCCTTTCCTAAATTCTGTCACAGCATCACCCAATAAAATTGACATGCAGTGGATTTTGGACGTACAAAAATGTAAAATACATACTAAAACACATAATTAAGTTTTGAAATTTCCTGCTGAAAGATGTGGCAATGAGAAAACTATTGCCTTCAGACATGTCCTGTTTGGGGACTTCCCAGAGGCATCTGGTTGGTCATTGTGGGAAACAGGATGCTGAACTAGATAGATAATTAGTCTTATCGAGTTGGGGTGCAAAAGGTTTTGCTGTAGTCCTCCCTCAGTCATTCAGTTCTTGACCAGCTAGCACACCCTATCTCTTGGTGAGGCTCCTTACGAAGCTGGGCTAGCCATTTTCCAGACATTGCTGTTGGGATGATCTAATTTAAAATTATAGGCTTATTGAGGAAACACCTCAAAAGGTATGTGCCATACAATTGTATCCAACTGAGTCCTACTTCGGGGGACGCGGGTGGCGCTGTGGGTAAAAGCCTCGGTCCCAGCGCCTGCCAACCTAGCAGTTCGAAAGCACCCCCGGGTGCAAGTAGATAAATAGGGACCGCTTACTAGCGGGAAGGTAAACGGCGTTTCCGTGTGCAGCTCTGGCTCGCCAGAGCAGCGATGTCACGCTGGCCACGTGACCCGGAAGTGTCTCCGGACAGCGCTGGCCCCCGGCCTCTTGAGTGAGATGGGCGCACAACCCTAGAGTCTGTCAAGACTGGCCCATACGGGCAGGGGGGGTAAGTCCTACTTCAAGTAGACCCATTGAAGTTAATCGAATTAAGTTATGTTCATTATCTTCATTGAGTCTGACTCTGTCGGAGTAGCATTGTCCTTGATTTAAAAGGACTTATCCATAGAATAAGGGACACAGGTGGCGCTGTGGGTTAAAGCCTCAGCACCTAGGACTTGCCGATCGAAAGGTCGCGGTTCGAATCCCTGCGGCGGGGTGCGCTCCTGTCGTTCGGTCCCAGCGCCTGCCAACCTAGCAGTTCGAAAGCACCTTCGGGTGCAAGTAGATAAATAGGGACCGCTTACTAGCGGGAAGGTAAACGGTGTTCCGTGTGCTGCGCTGGCTTGCCAGAGCAGCGATGTCACACTGGCCACGTGACCCGGAAGTGTCTGCGGACAGCACTGGCTCCCGGCCTATAGAGTGAGATGAGCGCACAACCCTAGAGTCTGTCAAGAATGGCCCCTACGGGCAGGGGTACCTTTACCTTTACCTTTATCCATAGAATAGAATACAGTAAAGGGAGGGGGAGGGATACAAAAAGAAGTGGAATGGGGAAGTCAATGCAGAAGTTACAAGAGGTCGAAGATTTTGGGGAAGAAGTTCAATCACTCGCAGAGAGGAAGAGATAGATAAGAAGGGGCCAGAGTATGAAAATAAAGAAAGAAAAGTAGTAACTGGACAAAATGCAGGGCAATGAAGAAACAGAAGCCAGCAAAACAAGAAATGGAAAAAACCCAGCTGTACAGGCACCAGAAATAAGAATGGAGGAGAAAGGGTGAATCTGAGTGTACAAAGAGAATTTCAGTCATCAAACTGGGAAAATAAAAGAAGAGATCTGTGTTTTTGCAGAAGATAACAGAATACACGAGCAATAGTTGTTTTTACAGTGTCTTGAAGAGTACTGTACACGGAGAAGGCAAAATAGAAACATTACTATAGTGTCTTTCAGGCCAACTTGTTTATTAAGTATTTGTCCTAATTTGGTTGCAGGGAGATTAGATGCCATTGGCTATTTAATGAGCATTCATTCTGATTTGTTCGTGGGGTGGTTGAATGCCATTGCATCAAAGCAAATGTTATCCCAACTTTCCAGTTCATTTTCCTGTCGCTTATCGCAAAAAGTCAGACCTTTGGGGGAAGCGGATTTGCTGCGAGACCTCCCAATCAGCTATAATTGTACAACCTGAATTAGCTGGTACATGATTGAATCTCACATGAAATTAGTGACAGTCTGGAAGTGCAGCCAGAGTGAGAGAAAATGAAGTGATTTAACAAAGTTGGGAAGGCCCATCTTGGTCTAGTCTCTCCAGCTCTCACCTACCCTCCCTGTTAGATTTGGGAATATTGTTGATTAATTTTCTTCCCTTCTAATCCTGTGTCTTTGGTTCCTACAGATATGTGGTGTTGACGACAAAGCATCATGAAGGCTTCACCAACTGGGGGTCCAACGTGTCATGGAACTGGAATTCGGTAGATACGGGGCCCCATCGAGACTTGGTGGGTGAACTGGGGGATGCTCTCAGAGAAAGGTATCTATGTGGGTTAACAAGTGGGGAGTGGAAGCTTATTGCTGTGCAGGGTCCTGGGCTTCACAGCCTTCTGCTGACATCCAGACCTATCTAATTCTATTACTGTGTTTCCCCCTTTGTTTAATCTTTAGGAACATACACTATGGACTGTACCACTCCCTCTTTGAATGGTTTAACCCGCTCTATTTATTGGACAAAAAAAATGGCTTTAAGAGTCAGTTTTTTGTCTATGGCAAGATCCTGCCTGAGCTTTATGAGCTTGTCTTGAGGTAAGATTGAACAACCTCCACTTACATGCTTGCTCCCTAGCAAGCGCCATTGAACAAAGTGTATGGGGCTGTATAAAGTTACATAGGCCGCCTCTGCCATAGTCCCAACATTCTACCACCATGTTTCCTACATTGAAACCATGACTTACCGTAAATTTCGCTCCATAACACGCACTTTTTTGCTCCTAGAAAGTAAGGGAAAATGCCTGTGCGTGTTACGGAGCGAATGCACTGGACCGGAGCCGTGGCTGCCGTCAGTCAAGCAAAGCGGGAGCCGCTTGCAGGGCTTTGCACGGCTCTAGCTTTGCTTGCTTTACAGCCAGGAGGAGGGGCTCCTTTGCTTGCTTTAAAGCTACCTACGGAGGAGCCGGGGAGGAGGGAGGGAAGGAGAGCCATGGCAGCAAAGCGGGCAGCAGCCGCTTACACGGGAGGAGGGACAGACGGGAGCCATAGCGAGCCGGGAGAAGGCAGGCGGTTCAAAGCCAGCAAGCGCTTTTAAAGTAGCCAGCAACAGCTGCTGCAGCCTCAGCTAGCAAAGGTCCGCACGCTCTCTAAATGGAGCAGTGAGGCTGCAGAGGGACAGGAGGGCTTGGATCAGGAAGGATAAAATTTAAGCAACCAGCAGCAAAAACAAAAAACCAACCTGGAGCTCTGAGCCACGAGAGCAGTGAAAACCAGGAAGTAAAAACAAAGGCTATCCCCCCCGCTTCTCAGCTGTTTTCAGGCAGGATAGATTTGAGCATTGTCTGGGTCCTAGTGCCCCTACCGCTTTTTTGTGCTCCATTCTATTGCTGCTGGTGGCTGCTTATCACTCAGGCTGCAAGGAGGAGCGCTTTTACACAGCTAATGGCGAATCCCCTGCAATCCAAGTCCTCCTCACTTGCTCAAATCTATTCTGCCTCAAAACAAGGAGCAGAAGGAAAAGGCTGCAAACTGTTAAATGGAAAAAACCCCAGGCACAGGGCAAATACCTTAAGTATACCTTTAAAGCAACAGTGTTCTTTCCCTCCCCGCTCAGCTCACAGAAAAGCTCCTTCTCCACACACCCCACACGTGCTCCTTGTCCATTGAGTGCTTTTCCTTCCCTCCCCACTTAAAACGTGGTTACAAAGCACGGATCCACATGGATCCTCAGGATTTTTGCACTGGGTCACCCCAAACTCACCATCAGATCACATGTCTGTGGCCACAGCATGAACCAAAAAAATCATACATCTACTGTTTTGTTTAGAATATTTTTTTTTCTTGTTTTCCTCCTCTAAAAATTACGTGCGTGTTATGGTCAGGTGCGTGTTATAGAGCGAAAAATACGGTAGCTATGAAATCTCAAATGGTTCACTGTGTGTCCCCTTAAACTACCTTGGTGGGTTGTTATGAGGATGAAATGGGTAAGTTCATATGCAGTGTCCTGGTCTCCTTGAGGAAGGGCAGGATATATATGCCAGGGCTATATATGCTTTTATTGTTTTGATAGTCTTAGAGGGGGAAATAGCTGGGCAAGCCGCTGAAGCGCTTCCTCTTAGGCCCTGTCATGGTTACTTATTTAGAAATGGTAGCCAAGCTTTGCCCCATCCCCTTCAGCTCTTTGTAGGCATGTTTACTCAGATGGAAATCGTACTGTGTTCAGTGGGGTTTGCTCACAGGTAAGGGTGCATTGGATTGTAGTCTTAGTGAGTGTAAAGGTCAACCCCTTTTGTTTTGCCCACAGTAGCTTCCAGAATTTCAGCAAACAATGCTGACAGACTTTCAAGCATATCTTTACAGACGAGAGAGCTAGGAACATTAAAAAAACAAAAAATACCACTCAAGTTCTGTACCTGGTGTCCAATTTTATGCTTTATGGAACTGCAGTACATATGCAACCCTATAACATTGTCATTTCTAAAACATGTTTGTAGTGCACAAAGAACTCCGGTTTTGTAATAAGAATGTAGGTTTCTTGCATGCAGACCACTGGCACAATAGGCTTCTGTCCACCCGGTCATTTGTAGACAAGTGCAGTTAGCACACTTGGTGTAGAAAGGTGGGGTATAAATTGTTGTAATACATTTACAAAATAATTCAATACCATAAGCAGCTATTAGTGGCTCATCTCTGCAGAAAGACCAACTCGGATTTATGACGCAATGGTACTTCCATCTTAGATACAAGCCAGATCTCATTTGGTCTGATGGAGACTGGGAGGCACCAGATACTTATTGGAACTCAACCTCTTTCCTCGCCTGGCTTTACAATGACAGTCCAGTCAAGGTATCTCAATTTCCTTCATGTTTACTGATCAGTTAAACAGGTTAAGAACTGGGTAGTCTCCTTGTTTGCATTTGAGATGAATCTCTTAGAATGGTTTCTGGTATATGGGATTGTCATATTTTTTGTGCTCCTTTGTAAGTTCTGCCCCTTTCCCTTTCCTCCGGGGTGAGATGTATTAATTGCTTCTGATGCAGGATCAGCTTATGGTTATGATTATATATGTGTTGCTTTATTATACCCAAAGGTCTCATGGCGGTTTATAAACAAATATTTAAACCTACAACTACAATAACTAAAAAAGATCACACTATGTGTCCCTCCAAGAGTGCACTTCCTGCCATAAAATTAATCACACACAATCACTGTAAAACCATAAGCAGCTAAAAACCTTCCATTGAGCTAGCGAGAGAATGATGTCAGTATTCAAATATTGGGGTGTACAGTATTTTCTTAAAGCAACCAACCCGACAGTGAAAAGATGTTAGATTTGCAGCCAGGTGCACCTTTCTGGGGAAGGTAATCCAAAGGCAGAGAGCCTCTAAGAGGAAAGGCACTTTCTCACGTGGTGACTCTCTGCACCACCGTTGGAGATGGTATTCAGAAAACGGCTCCAGAGATGACCAGGGGGTTCTGAGGCAATAGAGTGTTCATCCATATGACACTTTATAGGTTAAAATTAGCACTTTGAATTTGGCCTGGAAATCAGCTGAAAGCCCGTACAGATGGCTGGCGTTGTTATTAGATTATTCATCATCCCAGTTCCACTTATAAATATGGCAGCCAGATTTTGCACCAGCTGAAGTTCATGAAGCCTCTTCAGAGGTAGCCCCACATATAACACATTATACTAAAGCATAGGCAGCGTATCCCCATCCAGCACCCTCATCCAGTCTGTCACTGCAACCAGGCAGCTGAATGTGTGTACAAACTCATCTGAAAGGCATTTGCTTAAGGTGAGATGATACAGAAGTTCCATCAGCAGTGGCTCATTCCCACATGCAGATTGCCACCCAATGCTGCAGTCATCTGGGAATGGGCAGACAACAAGCCAGGATTCTGTGACATTGAAACTAAACTGTAGCAAAGTCTTTTTCCTCACTGCACTGTCAGGGAGCTGGGTGCAAGCCCAAGCCTTTGTTAAGGCTCGTTCCAGCTCAGGCACAAGTCATGGTTTTGTGTGAATGAGGCCACTTTCTTCAGAGTGCTAACAGGGATTCTACAGCCATCTATAGGGCCACGTTTTGCTGTCCCCGGTCTTTGATCCAAAGCAAAGTGGACGAGCAGAACACACTGGATACTTCCATTTTTATCCTGAAACATTAACCTCTGTTTTATCTGGAGGATTTCACACACACCTGTAATTATTGAAGATTGTAGCATAAGGAAAAACAGCTGCAGTTTTTTCATATGAATCTCTCCCTCTAGGATACTGTAGTGGTGAATGATCGATGGGGCATCAATTGCTCTTGTCACCATGGAGGTTTCTATAACTGTCAAGATAAATACGAGCCTGGCACTCTGCCAGACCACAAGTGGGAGATGTGCAGCTCTATTGACAGAAGATCTTGGGGGTATCGAAGCAACATGCAAATCAATGAACTCATGGATGAATCCAGCATCATTCAGGTGAGCACTTTGAAGTGTAAACAAAGGCCAAGGATTGGCCATCCAGCAATGATGTTGCAAAAGCTTGCAGAGAGTTGCCTGGAGGTTGCAACAGCCGGAGCAGAGATTTGAATTGAGCCTCATCTCTAGTTAAAGTAGGCCACATTCTTTAGGAAAATGCTAGATACTTTTGTACTTCAGCTTAAACACATGTAAATGGTGCTGGACAAGCTCAGTATCTTTAAAAAAAAAAGGCTTTTTCAATCTTTCCCAAACCGACTGCCTCCTACAACCACAGAAGAATACCTGAAAAGAGAACAAACCATGCAAAACCATAAGCATTCATCCTGTTTGTTGACTTTTGAAGGGACTGCATAAGATAAAAGGCGAAGGAGAGGATAAGAACTGGCATGAAATGCCACCACCACACCTGCTCAGACAGGCCCTTTTCCTTCTTCCCAACTTACACTTAAACCTCCCCACAAATGTTGGAGGCATCAACATGAGCATGCAAGATATTTATGTTCGGTGAAAATTTCGCTTTGTACAGTATGTTTATCAGAGTCAGTTTGTTGAAATTACTGCAAGAGCAGTAGGATACATTCTGCAATGTGAATATTTTGCTATAATGTTGGATACTTGTGAGGTTATGGAATTTCCTAAGTCTTTCAGGAAAAAGGAGGCAGGTATTTGTGGGTTGTTCTACAGCAGGGGTGGCTGATGTGTTGGACTGCTACTACTACTACTATTAATATTATTCTTAACATTTGTTAGTTGCTTTATCTTGCCCAGTGAAACCCAAAGCGACTTACGAACAGACAGTAAACATAGATACATTAAAACCAAGAGGAAAGAGAAGGGCATTAAAACATCCCATTCACTTCTAAAAGGTCACAGGGTAAAGACCTGTTTTTGCCTGGCACTTAAAGATATGTAGTGAAAGTGCCAGGAGAGCCTCCCTGGGGAGAGCATTCCACAAATGGGGAGCCCCTGCAGAAAAGGCCCCTTGTCATGTTGCCACTGCCCAGACCTCTAGCAGAGAAGGCACATGAAGAAGGGCCTCAGAGGATGAGTGCAGGGTCCAGGTTGGTTCATATGGGCAGAAGCGGTCTTTGAGGTATTGTTGAACATGTTATCTCCCCTGTTCTAGAGTATCCTTTCTCAGTGTAAAGGACTGAACTAGTTAAACAGGCACTTGCAATTTTATTGCTGCTTTGGGGAATGACTTTCTTTCTCTCTTGACTTAAAAATGTGTATATGTTCTGCTTCTGTCTTTACCACAGGAACTTGTGCAAACTGTGAGCTATGGTGGAAACTATCTTCTCAATGTGGGACCCACAAAAGAAGGGGTGATCGCTCCAGTCTTCCAAGAGAGGCTCCTAGCCCTTGGGAAGTGGCTAGGCATTAATGGGGAGGCCATTTATGAATCAAAGCCATGGAGAATACAAAAGGAGAATTGCACTTGCAGCACATGGTATGGCAAAAACTAATACAAAAGTGGGCTTCTTCTTAAAGATTCAGGGAGGTAGCCTCTAATGCTTCATCTATCTGTAGTTAACCATTATTTGCATAGCAACAAGAGGAGATGTCACAGTGTCTTCATGGATATTTGGTTGCTGCATTGGCCTTAATGTGATGAGTAAACTGTGTTAGAACCTCTTTAGGAACGAGCACACTTACACAAAATTCCTTTTGTAGTATCTTACATGAATTCAGGTGTGAACTAAGATCTAGTCTCTATAAGCCTTTATTACCTAGACACTATTTTACTGAGGTAGTAAGAAGGGCAAACCTTTTGCATGTGCTGCAGTATTTCTAAGGAAACTGAAATGCAAGAGGCCTCACCTTAGAAAAAGACATAAAGTATTGTCAATCACAGGTGACACAGGCTGTCAAAGTACTTGATTGGACTGCACTTCTCTGCTCTTTCAGCACCCAAAGCCCATGAAGGTTTGCTATTCATATTAATGCTTTCTTTTCTCCCTGTGTTTTGCTTTATTTTACTTAATGAGAAGGTTTGTGTTAGATTTAACATCTGAAACCACAAATGGCTTTGTTTTGTTTAAATGCTGGTTACACTTTTAAATCTTCTTGGTTGACTTTTTGGTATTTGCTACATTGGGGGTAGTTACTTTATTTATCTAAAAGATACACACTGTCATTTCACTAGTTATCTCCAAGGCAGCTTTTCGTAGATCACAGAATTGAAGAGTTGGAAGGGATCTTGAGGGTCATCTAGTTCAACCCTCATTCAATGCAGGAATATTTTTTGCTATTAAGAGCTCCCCTGCATACATCAGCTATGACATGGTGATGCGCTAAATCCTAAGTAGAGGGAGAGATGAGAGAATACCAATTCTGAAAGTCTTTCAGGAGCAGAGAACATTTGAAACAGAATGGCCCAGCATAGAACTCTAATGGAAAGTTTCCACAGGCCCTTGCCAGACCCACCTCCATGTTGGTGACGGCAGCAGTTGAAAAGCAAGGACAGACTGTCATGCAATGTTTGCTTTTAGGGGGTGTGAGTGTAAAGGTGGACTTTGAGGCTTTCATCATTCTTGGCCACGCAGCCACAACATGAGAAGGTGGAAGAAGCACTAGATCCCTGCAAACATCAGCAAGGGAAGGTATTTCCGATACAGATGTTCTGCTCCTGCAAAAGATGGATGCTTTTTCTTTGCTTTGGAACTTTTGTGTTTGTTTCCACAACTTTGCTTTGCTATATATTTTCTCAGGTACACTTCAAAGGGAGAAACAGTCTATGCCATCTTCTTGACCTGGCCAGAAAGCAGTGTGTTGATTCTTCCATCACCTGTCTCATCTGCAACTACTAAAGTAAGGAAAGAAGGGAAAGCAGGCCTGAAAATTGCATCTACTGGCATCTCAGTAATTTTTAACATTTCTTGAGCCTTTGTTATGCCAAAGAATAATTTTAATGGCTCTAGTAAGAACTTGAATATCCCGTATTCAATACGAATATGAAATTACCTTAGTCTGGCTATTGGTCTGTCTATACCAGGCATGACCAAATAAATGCCCTCTCAGTTACCTTTGCCAAGATACAGTAGAAGTTGTGCTGGATTTCGCTTGAAATGAAATGTACCACGGAATCTCCATATCAGATTCATATGCATATTTGCTCTGGAAAGGCAAAGTACCTGTTCAAGTATCACTTCATATTATCCATGTTCATGTGTTCCATTCATGGATACTGATTTCTGCTAAATGATGGCAACCTAAACCCTGACTGACCAAGAGGAGGCTAGATTGTTCCTGATCCTGAACGTGGCTGCTGGTGGTCTTGGGCAAAGCTCTCTCCTAGCTCTGCTTCTTGAGATCTTTTTAACTGGAAATTCCAGGAGTTGAACCTGCATCTTCACGCTGTTAGAGCACTTCCCCAGTTATCTGATTAGCTGGGTCTAACCTCTAAGGGGCAGGGAAAACTGCCCAGCATGAAGGCAAGTAGCTCCTTCCATCTCCCCCACCCCATGCACTGCTCTTGTTGCTCTTGCCCACTTTAGGGCTGCAGATTTGCTGGTCTTCCAGCTGGCTCCAGGTCACTATGATGCCCACACCAGAAAACGATAGGAGTGCATTGTTTGCATTTCCTTGTCAGTCACGTGCCTTCCTAAATTCTCTTCCTTTTGTGAGGAGGCCACAAATTAACACAGAGGTGTAGCCTCTGCTCCCTATAAGTAATGCAGTTGGGTGAGGTGGGCAGCAGGAGAAGTCGTAACTACAGTATAGGAAGGCAGCCTGTCACTGGTCAATCAAGTTGCTGAGTATTTCCAAGAGATTAATTTATTTGGGATATTTATAATTAGTCTGTCTCAGAAAGAGCTCAGGGTGATATACATCAAACCATATCAACAAAAATACAGCAAATATAACTAAAGCATATTCAAATGAGGGTGGAAATTCTAACAGCTAATTAAAACACATATATTGCTGCTCAGGGTAAATCTTCTAGTACCAGATGGCATAAATAAATTGAACTGAAATTCACTTGTAGAGGAGGTCATTCCAGAGATGTGGTCTTACCACAGATAAGTTCCTTCTATGCATCCCCTCAACCTGAATCCTGGCGGGGGATGTGAACAGAGCTGCTCCCTCCACCTCTCCACTGGCTGATCTTAAGATCAAGCTGTCTGGCATTGGAGGAGATGCTCTGGCAGATATTTGGGCCCAAAGCTGGTTAGGGCTTTTAAAGGTAAAAGGTAAAGGTACCCCTGCCCGTACGGGCCAGTCTTGACAGACTCTAGGGTTGTGCGCTAATCTCACTCTAGAGGCCGGGAGCCAGCGCTGTCCGCAGACACTTCCGGGTCACGTGGCCAGCGTGACAAGCTGCATCTGGCGAGCCAGCACGGCGCACGGAACGCCGTTTACCTTCCCGCCAGTAAGCGGTCCCTATTTATCTACTTGCACCCGGAGCTGCTTTCGAACTGCTAGGTTGGCAGGCGCTGGGACCGAGCAACGGGAGCGCACCCCGCCGCGGGGATTCGAACCGCCGACCTTTCGATCGGCAAGCCCTAGGCACTGAGGCTTTTACCGACAGCGCCACCCGCGTCCCGGTTAGGGCTTTTAGGCCATCTCTAACGCCTTGAATCAAACCTGGTAGCACACATGCAGGCAGTGTAGAGCTTTCATGGTTGGCACATGTTGCCATCTTGCTGCGCCATCTAGCAGCCGCAGGTTTTCACTCCTAAAATTGCCCTGTGACTCTTCAGAAAATTAGATTTCTGCAAATAATCAGAGAAGCTCCTCCCTTCAATAGGCAATTGTAGCTAGATACATGCCAGAATGTTCTGTAATAGACTTAAACAGCAAAATGCAATCTGAAAACAGAATTCACATCTTTAAATGCCATTTTATAAGAATGTTATTTGCTTCCTCTTGCATCCTGTGTATGTGGTCTACCCCGTGCTCTGCAATCACTTTTTACTTATTCATTTCTAACAAGAGATCAATCTATGCGGATGGATAATGTGTCCTCTTGTTGGGAAGGAAGCAGCGGTAGTTTTGAGCAGTAGTTCAGGCTACCCACAATCCCTAGACTCTTCAGGCCTTAAGCCAGTAAGCAAGTGCTTGGCAGATGTCTGTACCTTAAAGTTATTTTTTCTCATTATTGGTATTTTCTTAACTGCAATAAGCTTGATAAGGGCAGTCCCCTCCTTACAATCTTGGTACAGTTTGTTTTTACAGTGGTACAGTTTTCTCTTAAAGAGCACAGTGAAAACCTTATCCCTAACTGAAATTTGACATTTCCATACTCTTCCTCTCTTGGAAACTCTTACGAAGCAGAGGATATTTCTGAAATCATTGTGCTTTATTCTGAACATTCCTTCCACCCTAATTCTGAATGGTTTGAAGACAGTGAGTTGTTTAGTGCAATGGGGATCCTTCTTGCAGTAGCTGTTTATTTATATTTCTCATGTTTATAGCCCACCATTCCCCCAAGAAGCTTAAAGCAGTGTACGTTGTGCTCCCCCACTCCATTTTCTCCTCACAGCAACCCTGTGAGGTAGGTTAGACTGAGAGACTGTTACTGGTCCAGGATCACCTAGTGAGCTTCATGGATAAGTGGGGATTTGGACCCTGGTCACCCAGTCTAACACTAACCACTACTCTTCACTGGTTCTCCCCACGTGATTGACACACAGTACCTGCATTGGGCTCATGGCCCAGCTAGGATGCTGCGGCGGGGTGGCCATGTCACTGAGAAAAGATGTGCAATCATAATATACATTACTAGTCAGGTTATGAGCTGTTTGGTGGGTCCACATGTTCCGCAAGACCAATATGGAGATTGCTAGCTATGTGAACCAGCCTAATTATCTTACAATGTTTTTGTATAAAGTAACAAATTAACAACTTTTGTATCCTTGTTGTAGGTGACTATGTTGGGATTCTCTGAACCTTTGAAATGGCAGGTAGCCCCAGACAAAGGACTGAAGATCATGCTGCCCTCTGCTGTTCCTTCACTTCTCCCTCTGCAGCATGGCTGGACTCTTAAGCTAGTTGGAGTGGCATGATGGTGAAACTGGAAGGAAATTGAGGAACGTCTATTTCTCTCTCATTGACAAACCATTCAAGCTGGTGTGATTAGTGGCATGAATGGGTTTGAAATGGTGGGTGGTTGGGGCTTAAAAGATGGGACTGCAATGCAATGCAGTGTTTATGTGTTAGCAATCCTCAGGTGTTGCATTTCAGTAGGGAGAAACCGAAGAACGGGCACTCTCCCGGCAGGATTTAATTTGCCTGACACAAATGTCCAAAAGCACTCTGCTGTAATGCACTGAGCATCATTTGCACAGAATGAGAACTGTCTCCAGTAACTTCTCGGGAAAATTAGCTTGGCCTGTGGTGAGTTCCACTTCACTCACATGTTATGGGAAACTATACCTAGTGGCTAACTGAACACCAAAGTTATTGTGATCTTGGCCACTTAGCTTGAAATAAACTGTGATCCTTGACTTAGCATTACACCTGAAGCAGAAATTGTAGTTTGTTTCAGTCTCGGCATACCCTGATCTGTAGCCAAGGGTTGTCCTTGGCTTACTGATGATGCTTTGTTAGAGCAAAAGAAACTATGATTCCTGGCTTAGCGTTGCCTCCAAATCTGGGGTCATGGTTTGTTTTGCTCTAATTCTAAGCCAGGGATAATGGTTTGGGTCCACTTGCAGGAAAGGGACAAAAGCAGCTCTGAAAAGCACATTCCAGCAAACCATTACCTGGTATATTGTGACATGCAAACTTGGGCCATCAATTAGAGGCAAAATGAGCAGAGCTCAGCAATTGATCTCAGTTGAATTAGAGCAGGTCTCCCATTTATGTATCGCTTTACACAGGAGGAGTCACAAAGCAGTTTCCAGAGACAACAGCATACAATCGACAATAAAAAAAAAATATCAAAATGAAACAGATATATGAAGTATAAAACAAAATAACTATATTAAGTGTTCATTCACAAAAATCACTCAAAAACATGAATAACTGCCCCATCCAATAAGTATGAACACCAAAAATATATGTCCAAAACAAAAACCATTAGTATTATGAGGTACTAATTAGAACTTTGAAAGCTTCTGAAAAGTGTTTTGCTTGCAAGTGGAAAGGAGAGGCCTTATATCTAAGTTCACAAACCAGCAAAGTCCAATGGGAAGGAACACAGAATTAACTAGAATTACTGGTAACAAGCCATCAATACATCACAGTTGTGGGGCAATAGATAATTAAATGCCAGATTTTGGTGCAGTGATTTGAGGGGAACAAAACAACTTTGTTCTTGGAAGGCAGTGATGATATGACCTTCATGTTTTCAGAATTGTGTAAGTTCATCTCTTGCAAAAAGTGGAACGTGAGGCCATGTAGAACAGGGAAAGGACTCTCTTAGAATGGGTTTCAAGGTCTAGACTTACAAATCAATTAAGAATTCACTTGTAAATAAGAAAAGTAGCTGGTCCCTCACTTGCCTTTCTCATGCATTCTATTGATGAAGAGTTAATGCTATCTTGAAACATCCAGTTAATTTATATTGCTGCATATGGCATTAAGTGCCTTTTCCACAGGCATGGCTTGCAAAATTTAGAAACTTTCACCATTGGCTGCTCATCTCACCCCGTTTTTCCTTAGCTAGTCCCTTCTCTTATGTCAAGGGTAGCAAATCTGGTGCCCTCCAGATGTTGGACTTGAACATCCTTGACAACTGGTCATGCTAGCTGTGACTGATGGAAGTTGTAGTCCACCATCAGGAGGATACCATGTTGGCTAACCCTTCCATAGCATATAAACTTACCTTCTAAATGAATAAACATACAAGATGGGGAATACGATTGCAGGACCTTTTACCCCATTTCTTGAGGGATGTTCTTGTGCTCTGGAAGTACAAGCTAATCATGCAGTTGAGGGCAAATGTGGCTCTGAGTGAAGGGTATGAGTAATTGGGTTGAAATGTTGACCCTGCAAGGGATGGATGTGGGATCTGTGGCACTACAGGTGTTAGTCCTGCTCACATCTGCACCAGCCAGTTGAGGATGATGGAACTTGTAGCCAGGGAACATCTGCAGGACTACAAGTACTCTATCTCTGCTGCAAGGGGTATGTAGCAGTCACCTGCATTCTGCCACCCCCACCATAGCCTCTAGACTGTGATCAAGCAATGCAGTAGATCCCAGCAAGTTTAAGGAGTGTGTTGCAGTTTCTTAGCAGCTATAACAGGTGATTTCCTCACCTCCATCATATGGCCTATCATGACAAAATACGACAGACAGTATATTTCAAAGGGAAACTCATACGGTGCAACTCTGTAAATGAATGACTTTAAATCAGATGTTTAAATCTTTTTTTTATATATAAAACCAAACTGCTAGATTGAACCACATGGTATGAGTGGTCCTCCTGATGTGTTGTTCTGCAATGTATCAATCACAGTGCCTTTTCTGTTTTTCATATCTGATTTCAAATGTTGGTTTTGCAAAAATAATAAAACATTGGAATTGAAGTAAAAGCATTGCATGATCTGAATATAAGGCATTGCAACAAGTGAGGGTTGGAAGCAAAATGGGTAAGAACTTGGGAAGGGGTAGGCAGCCAATAGAACTGGCTTGTGAGAATGCCCTTTGTGGTGGACACAGGCTCTTGAGAAAGTGAAGGAGACACCAGAGAGGTGCCATTGTTTTACTCCAATACTTTTCAGAGGTATCCATTACCTCTGAAGCAAAGGAAATCCTCTCCCAACCCTTTAGTTACGGTACCTTCAATCATTTCTAAAATGATTTTTAACATGTTCAAGGGGAAAGACCTATGCGTGTTCCAAAGAAAGGTGGTTTCCAATGAACATCCTGGTTCAATCATTAATTGCAGTGCTGTGAAGTAACAGTCAACCTCAAAAGCTGAAGCTCAGTGCCAGTTAGGGGGATCCAAAAAATGCAATTGATGTCATCTGTCTCCTGGCTTGGGGACATTGGCAAATAGCTTTTAGCATTGATCATCCCTTGCAACATACTGAGGAAAATGCCACGATGCTAAAATGCTGAGTATATACTGGGCATACAAACTCTCTTGGCACTGGGTTGCAACCATTGTGAACTTTGGTGGGAGGGAGGAGAATAGTAACACACCTTTCTGCTTCATTCCATAGACCCTTGGGTGAAGGGAATATTTCAAGTAAATAAAATTGGCAGTTTTAGAGCCAAAACAAATAGCTCTTATCTCAGAGCCACAGGCTTCTGTTGCTTGAGTGGTATAAATGCACATAGGGCAGTGCTGCAAGTCAGCCGTGCAGGCCAAGCTAAGTCAAACCCCTGTGTGAGCAGGAGACACCAGAGTGCAAAATGGGACCTTTACGAAGAGGAAGCCTGATGGGACAGGTATACTTTTCAAAAATGGGTGCAAATAGCATGTGTAATGAGTTGTTTCAGCTATTAGAAAAAATCATGGTTATCTCTTGTATCTTCTATGCACACTTGAGAATTTGGGTACACCTGAAGAAGGATGTATAGTACCATACTTTATAGGTTGGGTTGTTTTTTTTGAAGGCCACTATAAATATGTTAGGCTGATAAGTGTAGCAAGCAAAATGAAGTGTAATTGATTATGTGTCATTACATTGCTTTCTTCAGCCTCTTAGTAAGTTGTGAAGAACACAAAGCAGGGCAGAAAGGTGGCATCAGGTATTTGGAAAGGATTTTCAGGTACGAACAGCAGCAGTTGAGAGTGGTCAAAAGCCATGTAGGGCTGCCGTCCCTATTGTGGATAAGCTCAGATTGTTAGCAGGAAACCTCATAGTAACCATGTGACTAATGCTAAGAGGTGGGGAAGTTATGGGGCAGAGAGATAACAGGCTTGACCAGGAAGATCTTTGAAGGTGAGGGCTTTGTTTCGGATGCTGTGGTTCAAGCATACCTCAAATATGCAAAAATGTGAAACTGATGGGGAATTCTTTTATGGCACAGTATCCTGTCCATGTTGCTCGTGTGTCGTGCTTACCTTTGTCAAAAACAATCCTTGTTACGCTTGTATGAGTCTGGTGTCATTTTATACATACAGAGAGCCAGATTTAGGTTTGATGAGGCCCTAAGCTACTGAAGGTAATTGGGCCCTTTATATGTCCAGTTGTCCTTTGTCAACAACAAATTGTCACTTTTTTTGTGTTGAATATATGCTATATGGTAATTTATGGACCCAATAGGTATCTAAAGCCATTTGCACATAACAAATAGGAGCCTACACAACACAAAACACTGTTGCTATAGGTTCTATTTAATTTGTTTTTTATCTTATACTTAGGAAATGTACATCGGTTTTTTTCCTTTTCATTTTTTGGGGGCCCCCAAGAGAGTGGGGCCCTAAGCTATAGCTTGTTTAGCTTATAGGTCAGGGGTCTGCAACCTTTAAGACAAAAAGAGCCACTTGGACCCGTTTTCGAAGGAAAAAAAACCTGGGAGCCGCAAAACCATTGCGACATTTAAAACAAATATATCTCCGGAGCCGCGATCTGACAGCGGGCGGGAAGGTGACATCGGGACGGTGCGTGACTAACGCACGCACCGCCCCCATGCGACGTCACAGCCAGTACAGCGCCCGCCACAGTAGGGAGTGTCGGGGCGCACAATGCGCCTCCTCCCCTCGCTAGTATCCGCCCTGGAGCCGTGGCAAAGGTGTAAAAGAGCCACATGCGGCTCCGGAGCCGCGGGTTGCAGACCCCTGTTATAGGTAAATCCGGCACAGAGCTCTAACAGTTGTAGCCAGTCAGAAAATACAGGAATCGCCTATCCCCATCTTGAAAGCCTCCCAGGGGCAACGCCTGCTTGGAGGCGGCAGCTACTAATGCCAAGAGCAGGCATAGGCAAACTCCAGCCCTCCAGATGTTTGGGACTACAATTCCCATCATCCCTGACCACTGGTCCTGTTAGCTAGGGATCATGGGAATTGTAGTCCCAAACATCTGGAGGGCCGGAGTTTGCCTATGCCTGGCCAAGAGGAGGTCTGCCACGATGGGCATTTCGCCTAATTCATCAAAGCACTTCTTACGCTGTCCTCTCAAGCTCTGGTTACAGATGGGTAGCCGTGTTGGTCTGCCATAGTCAAAACAAAAAAAATTCCTTCCAGTAGCACCTTAAAGACCAACTAAGTTAGTTCTTGGTATGAGCTTTCGTGTGCATGCACACTTCTTCAGATACACTGAAACAGAAGTTGCCAGATCCTTCTATATAGTGAGAAGGTGGGGAGGGGTATTACTCAGAGGAGGGTGGGGATGGGTGATTGGCAGATAGCTGTGATGAGCCTGTTGACGACTATTAACGACTGCAGTAGGTCTTACAGGAAAAAGCAAGGGGTGAGAAGGTGAAAAATGGCTTTGTCATGTATAGTGAGATAAGAATCCAATGTCTTTATTCAGGCCAGGTGTCTCCATGGTTTTAAGTTTGGTAATGATTTGCAATTCAGCAGCTTCTCTTTCCAGTCTATTTCTGAAATTCCTTTGTAGTAAAACAGCTACTTTGAGATCTTGTATAGAATGTCCTGGGAGATTGAAGTGTTCTCCTACTGGTTTCTCTGTCTTGTGATTCTTGATGTCAGATTTATGTCCGTTTATTCTTTGGCGTAAGGTTTGGCCTGTTTGTCCAATATAGAGAGCTGAAGGACACTGTTGGCATTTGATGGCATACACAATGTTAGACGATGAGCAATTAAATAGTCCAGAGATGGTGTGTGTGATGTTGTTGGGGCCAGTAATGGTGTTGTCCGGGTGTATGTGGCAGCAAAGTTGGCATCTGGGTTTATTGCAGGCTCTGGTGCCAGTGTCCGTGTTAAGTCTGGTTGTAGTATTATTGTGGGTTAGGAGTTGTTTAAGATTGGGTGGCTGTCTGTAGGCAATGAAAGGTCTTCCTCCCAGAGCTTGAGAAAGAGAACTGTCATTGTCCAGGAGAGGTTGTAGATCTCTGATGATGCGTTGTACTGTTTTAACTTGGGAGCTGTATGTGATGACTAGAGGAGTTCTGTTATTTTCTTTTTTGGGTCTGTCTTGCAGCAAGTTCTCTCTGGGTATCAGTCTGGCTCTGTTGATCTGTTGTCTAACTTCATCTGCTGGGTATTTTAGTTCTAAAAAGGTTTGCTGTAGATCTCTTAGGTGAGAGTCTCTGTCTGTAGAATTGGAACAGATACGGCTGTAACGTAGTGCCTGGCTATAAACAATGGACTGTTTGGTATGTTTGGGATGGTGGCTAGAGGCATGTAGATATGTTTGTCGGTCAGTTGGTTTACGGTATAAGGTGGTGTCTATGCGCCCATCCTGTATTTTTATAGTAGTGTCCAAAAAATGTATTTCTTGCATAGATTGATTCATTGTTAGGTTGATTGTGGGGTGAAAATCATTGAATTTCTGGTGGAAGGTGTTCAGGGTCTGTTGACCATGTGTCCAGATGATAAAAATATCATCAATGTATCGCAGGTACAAGAGAGGTTTGAGTGGGTAGGAGTTTAGGAAACGTTGTTCTAAATCTGCCATGAAGATGTTGGCATACTGTGGGGCCATGCGGGTGCCCATTGCTGTGCCGCTGATCTGAAGGAACAGGTCATCACCGAATTTGAAGTTGTTGTGGGTAAGGACAAATTGGCAGAGTTTGGTGGCAAAGTCCGCTGTGGTTTTATCTGAAATGGTGTTCCTTATAGCTTGTAAACCATCGTTGTGTGGGATGTTGGTATACAGAGATTCCACATCCATAGTAGCTAGTATAGTGTTGTTGGGAAGATTATTTAAAGATTGTATTTTCCTCAGGAAATCTGTGGTGTCACGTACATAGCTGGGAGCACTGATGGCATATGGTTTCAGAACAGTGTCCATATAACCGGAGACACCCACTGTAATAGTGCCAATACCTGAAATGATGGGGCGTCCTGGATTTCCTGGTTTGTGTATTTTAGGTAGAAGATAGAAAGTTCCTGGTCGAGGTTCTGTTGGTGTGGTTCTGGATGCTCTGGTTCTGGATGCCGCACTCTCAGCTGCGCGGCGGCGCCAGCCACTGCTACTCCGCCAGGGGCGAGGGAGGCACTCTGCACATGCTCAGGCGCAAGCGCAAAGGGCATAAAACAAACCGCCCCCCTCCCGTGGCGGGGTCTCCCATTCTCGGCCACTTGTCAGGCAGAGATTCACCAGGTGAAGCCCCGCCCGCATTGCTGGAAAGGCGAACGCGCCAGCGCCGCGCCGCCCACTCCGCCGCACGCGCATCGAGGGAAGAGGGTCACGTGGAGGAACAAAGCCCTCCCGCCGTCACGTGACCTGCTTCTAGTCGCGGACTCTCGCTGGAGAAGTGGCGACATTGCTGGAAAGGCGAACGCGCCAGCGCCAGCGCCGCCCACTCCGCCGCACGCGCATCGAGGGAAGAGGGTCACGTGGAGGAACAAAGCCCTCCCGCCGTCACGTGACCTGCTTCTAGTCGCGGACTCTCGCTGGAGAAGTGGCGACATGGTGGCGGCCAAGCGGGCGCTCCCGCGGCTGGTGGCTTCGCTGCGGCCGGTGAGCGGGAGAGCAGAGCTGGGACGGGTCCAGGCTGGGAAGTGGGACGTTGCTGCTTCGGGCGCTGCGGTTGTGGCGGCTCTCCGTGGGGAGCCGCGTCCCTAAGCTGCTCTGGCAGCTGCTATGGGGTGGCCTGCGAACGGCAGGGGCCACCTCCAGATGTTTTCTACATCGTCCCCAGACAGGCTGCTTGTAGGGCCTGTGGGGAGGGCACGTTTCAGGTTAGTTGTTGAGCTGCAACCTCCCGAGCTCCACCAGCTGCAGCCCAGTGTGCAAGATAAACACTTGCAAAGGCGCGCAGATTGAGACTGGCGAGAGCAACAATTGCACTTTTGCCGGAGAATGGGTAGAGGTCCGTTTCGTTTGCAAGTTCTCCAGAAAACCAAAGACCAGTCCCAAAGGTTTTTACTAACTTGTGAATCACTGAATAAGAACATGTTTTATGGATGTATGTATGTACAGGAATATAGGGGTTTTTTTAAATGATGCACTTACCCAGGGGTCTCTGGGGAAATACATGAATAAAGTGCTGTGAGGCATGAGGAATCATTTGGAGGTGGGCTTTCACGCACAAATCCATTCCACTTTAAGCTTTCTTCATTTCAGGATATTAGGATTCCCGCCCCTCTCCGGGATGTAAGGGATGACATTTTGTTGTTGCTGTTCTGAAACAATTGGGAGTCCTTGCTGATCTACTATAAATCTGTCAGAGATCTACCAGTACTGTAGATCATTGTCTACATTCTGCCCACCCTTCCCAAAATGCTAGAAGGGCAGATGTCAAGCTTAGTTGAATCTACTCTATATTTTGGTTTTTGCCCTCCGTGAAATGGTTTTAACCTCTATGAATTTGTCCTGAACCCCATTTAAAGCCATTCAAATCGGGGACCATCGCTACATCCTTTAGTTTAGCTATGTACTGTACCAAGATGGATTTCATATCTCTTTTCATTAATTATTCGTTAGGCATGTTGACTGATAAGAACATTGTGAAAATGTATTGTTCATCCCAGTTGTAAATAAATAAATTTATCATTTTTCCCCCTCTACAGCTCAGCTCAACAGCAGCTGGTACGCTACCCAAATATGTGAAAATAGTTGAGGTCGGTCCAAGAGATGGCTTGCAAAATGAAAAGGTAAATGACTCTTGATAAGCTATTTGTCTTGTTCCTGAAATCTACAATAATTTGTTCTCATGAACCTGCTCTTTCAACATCTGCCCTATTTTGATTTTGCTGCCAACTAGAACATGGGTCACAGCTCAAAAATTCCATCCTCACCCTTTCATCCTACTTTGTCTGTTTCTGGCAATTCCTGTATATTGATCACTAGAAATGCATCAGTCCAGGCTGGTGGGTCACATTAGACTCACCTCAGAGACTTAGGCCTGGGCAAACTGCAGTCTCTGCTGCTCAATTTCTCATTTGTTCATTTCAATACAGCAGCTTATATAAATTAAATCAGTCTGTGAAATGGGTACATCCTACCGCACAGATGATGCAAAGATGCCATGGACCATCATAAGGAGCACCTGGAGAGATAACATTTCATAACATGCTCTAATCTAACATTTTGTGATCTTTGTTGCATTTCATCAGATTCATATGAGCATGCACAGTAGTATGTATGTTTGCACGCTCTGGGTTGAAAAGCACTCCACATTACACAGACCTTGATAGTTTCAATTTTTAAGGATTTAAAGCGGCATTGTGATCAGGAGACTGGCACCCTAATGAGTGATGCTGACAATAACATTTAGTATTTATGTCCCTCTTTCTTTGCTCAAAATGCTTTTGCATACCTTATCTTTGTTCAAAGGAGCAAACATGTAAGGTAGGTCAGTGGTGTTGTACCCGTATTGCAAATGGGAGATTGAGGCTCAGAGAATAGTTTGCCGAAGGCTACTTCCATAGCAGAGGCAAGATTTGAACTGGGCACTTCCTGGGTCATAGCAAGCTTAGCTCCTTAGCCACTACATTTTACCAGCTCTTGCCTTGAAATGGCACAATTCAGAAATATCGAAGGATTTCTGTACTAGGAGGAGAAGCTGCAAGAGCCCGGCCTGGAGTCAGAATTGTCCTGTCTGCCTCTGGCTTCAGTGGGAGCCTTTGCAGCTTGTAGGATGTGTATGGTTTTGTTTATGCCTGTGAACCATATCTTGGAAGTTCCATTGGGGGATTTTAGCAGTCTTACCTGCACCCCATAGAGATACTGACTTCATAAAGGCATAATGAAAAATCCTGTTGGAATACCAAGAATACGTCCCCATCAGGCCAGTGGTCTGTCTAGCCCCACACCCAGATTCCCAAGTGGCCAACACAGTGCCCCTGAGAAGCCCATGGGAGAGTAATGGGCCTCTCCTGCTGCTTTTGCTTCACAGAAACTGGTATTCAGAGGCATAATGCTTCTAAACTGGAAGGTTGCCTATTGGCATCTTGACTAGCAGCCATTGATAGACCACTTCTCCTCTCTGAATTTCTCCGATCCTCTTCTAAAGCTATTTAATCATTGCAGGTAGCCGACTAGGTAAAACAGTACAAGTTCTGACCTACGGTAACTGTGGAGAGAGAGAGAAAAATATCTCCCAATACACAAAGTCAGCGCCAGGGAGTTTGTTTAAGGCTTGACGTGAATGTTTACCCATTGCAAAGTCTGTCCAGCGTTACCACGTTGCAAAACAGGAAATCTTTGTCCCTCTGGCAGGCTGTGTGGTGCACAATACTCACAGTGATGCAAAACTGACTAACAATGTCAGCTCCACTGAGTTCAGGGTAGCCGGTTCTTACGTATTTATTGTTTATTATAATAGGAGATTTTTAGTCTTCTCCATTCTCAAAAGCTCAAGGTCAGATGCAGTATAAAAATTAAAGAAATGCAAAAAGGTTGTGGTAATTCACCTATCTGTAAAAAATTATAATAAGATCATTGTATAAGGATCCCAGCCATTTCCACTCCCTTGTCTCCAATAAGAGGCATCCTTCTTGCCTTCCAGTTTGTGATCCTCCACCTCAGCGGCCTTTCCCAACCCTTCGAAGCCACTTTTATTCTACTTCAGGGAAGGTTTTGATTAGACTTTCTGGAAGGGATTGTGGAATTGCTATAAGTGGGAAATGTGTTTCTCTCTTTTTGTAGAACATCGTCCCCACCCATGTGAAAATTGACTTAATCAACATGCTGTCGGAAACGGGTCTTTCGGTCATAGAAGCTACCAGCTTTGTGTCTCCCAAATGGATTCCTCAGGTCAGTATGGGTTATCCTCAAATTCACGTTGATGGCATGTGAGTCTCATAGTGGGTTGCAGTGAAGGGAGCGGGTCCCTGCTTCTCCCGTAACCTTGCTGGGTGGCTTAGATAAATTACTGTATCTCAACTTGGTTTCTTTCATAGGCTGCATTTGCATATAGGTAATTCCAAACTATAGTTTAGTGCAGGTCTGGGAAGCTGGGAGCCACTCTCTGATTCTCAGGACTCCCCCCCCCCCCCCCCCAGGTCTGCTAAGCGTAATGTGGCTATGCAGCAATTTAACACAGCAGCATGCAGAGAGGGTTGTTTCTGTTATAAAAAGTTTCTGATCTTTGTAGATTACTGAGCATTGTTCTCAAAGCTGCTGTCTGTTATTGTAAAACGTTCAGAAAGCTAGAGTCCCTCTTTAAAAACCAGCTAATAATGGAAGCAGAGCTTGCAAGAGGAGTCTGCTTTTCATTGAGGAAAGTCTTGTCAACAGTTTAAAAATACTTTTCATTTGCCGCCTAACAATCCTATTTCTTTTTCTCATTTTGATCTGCGAGGGTTTGGAAGCTTTAAGGTGCTCCCCTCTTTTGCAGTGGAAAATTAAAATCCTGTCTTTTACGTTCTTCGTTTTGCAACTTAGATGGCTGATCATACTGAAGTCATGCAAGGGATTCGGAAGGTTCCTGGGATCAGCTACCCGGTTTTGACTCCCAACCTCAAAGGCTTCCAAGCAGCGGTAAGGAAGATGGCAGTGCAGAAGCTCTGAGGTCATGGCTTTAGTAGTGAGAAATACACAACTATGACTAATTTCATATCCTGTTCCAGGTATGGTGCACCTGGACAGGCAGCTCATTTATTTAAATAGAGGAGGCACATCTCCCCCCCCCCAATTGAACTCAATGAAGGTGCTTGTATATGTAAAAACCTGTAGGCCATGCTGGGGAAAGCCTCTCCAGCATCACAGGAATCTCAATTAGTTCAATATAGCCTTAAATCGGGTCAACTAGACCCATTTTGGTACGATTTTTGTACATTATTTATTTGCTGATTGTATTGATTAGTCAATTTTTTCCAGAAAGGTGAACTCAGGGTGACTTACAAATAGGAACTTTAAAAACAAGTGAAAAGAAGAATAGGTAAAGGTAAAGTGCTTGTGCCAATAATACGTATAATAGATCAGATCCATCCCACTAAGGCAGAGGTCCCCTACCCTGCACCTTGCAAAGGCTTTCACTGCTGCCCCAGGCAGGTGTCCCAGAGACTAAGTTTTTTATAAAAAAAACAACAACAATCCAGTCTCTATTCCTCATAGGAAGAAAGTTTTGGGGCAAAATGTTCAGGTACCTTCTAATCAATTTCTGTGAAATGAGAGCGAGTGTGATGTTGCCACCTGGTGCTGTGAAATGCCTTCTGTTATTACACAGCAACATCATTTATACGTGTAGAATCAATATTATGTGATTTCCACAACCAGGAGCAGCCGGACATAGCTGACGTCCCATGGTTAGCATAAGGTTGTTGGGGAGGTACCATACTTTTCCTCTATAAGACGCCCCCGTGTATAAAACTACCCCTCACATTTTAGAAAAAGGGAGTAGATTGCTCAGAGTTGTTGAGCTTTTTTTGCCAAAATTCGCTCACCCACACGCGATGCTAAGTCAGCCTCCCGTCTGTCCCATTGCCAGCAGAAGCTGCCAGTCACCCACCCAGCTGCCAAGATATCAGCCAATCAACACTGCCCATTGACATAGCAACCAATAACACGCATAATAGTGACTGACAGCCGCGGCAGCAACCAATCAAACATCCACCCTATGCACTACCCATGTATAAGACAACCCCCACTTTTTAGCATGATTTTTAAAGAAATAAACACAGTCTTATACACGGAAAAGTACAGTAACTAATTTTGAGTTATGCCACGCTGCCCCTAGCCATTTTGTGACTGGCCCTGCACAGCACTTCTCAACATTCGAAAAGTGCCCCCGATCCAAAAAGGTTGGCGACCCCTGTGTTAGAAGATAAGCAGAAAATCAAGATTGCTTGCAGTCACCACCTGAGTTTGAAAATTAAATTGTTGTCACTCACCACCACCTGAGTTGACTTATCAGAGGGAGTGATATATAGGGCATATTCCCTGTATTGGCAGGTGGCAGCAGGAGCGAAGGAGGTGTCAATCTTCGGGGCAGCATCAGAACTTTTCACAAAGAAGAACATCAACTGTTCCATTGAGGAGAGTTTGGACAGATTCAGTGACGTCCTGAGTGCAGCTAAAGAAACCGGCATCCCGGTCCGAGGGTAAGCTTTAGGGCCATGTGCTAACTGAGGTGTTGAGCGTTCCTCTCTACCTGCTAATCTACCGTGATTTATTTATTATTGTTACATTTACAAATGGGCTGGTGAAGCTTGGGAGAGGGGAGGGGATTCAGAACCAAAATACTGGATCTTCTCTGAGATGGCCTGAAGGAGCTTTCCATAATGCGGTCCTGATAAGCCAGAATTGGGGGTGTGGCCATCGGTTGCTGTCTTCCATTTACGTGAGGAAACAGCTGCCGCTCCCCAGTAGGTGAGCAAGGGAGCTCTTCACATTTTATGTGATGGAGTGAAGATTCTGGTGTACATAACAGGCTGTGGTGAGGTTTTCATTCCACAGGCTTGGCCGTAAATCCCTAGGAGCTATTCTTATTCTGCAAATGATTTATAGGTCACGTGTGAGGCTGGTGGTCTGAGGCTGCCGTTCTGGTTGTGTAAAAGGCATTTGAAACTCCTGCATGTATTGGGTATAATAATGCCTGTTCTTTCCCCTATGCATGCAGGTATGTCTCCTGTGTCCTTGGCTGCCCATATGAAGGCAAGATTTCTCCTGCTAAAGTAGCAGAAGTGAGTATATGTTGCAGTTGGATGTTGTGGCATCCCTTCTATCTTTGATATTCTTGGTAACCTCAGTCAGTAGAGGGGCATGCATCAGCACTGCGTGTTGCAGCTGCCATCATTTCAGTTCTCATTGCACAGGTGGAAAAAGCAAAAGGTGCCTTTTTCAAGATGGAATTGCACTTTGCAAAGAGCATAGGGCTGCCATCCCAAACGGCAGCCCTGTATTAAGTTGGTATGTGTATATATGTGATATAGGCACACACACACCCCATTCACCTTGCACTGTGTTTTGACAGCAGTGCAGGGCTGGGAAGAGCCCAGTACTGGGCCAGGTGAAATAATGGGTTGACTTAGTAAAAGGCAGCTGCATGTATTTTATCCTCACCACCAGCAGCCAACAATGCGAAGAGCAGGAAAACGCACACTGTAATATTGAGACATGGGGTGAACGGAAGTATATGTTATGCAAAGGGAGGATGGAACTCAGCCAGGGGCTCCCGCTTTTTGCTTTGTCCCTGTGCTCTTTACATTGTGTAGCTCAAACTTTAAATGGTAGGTCTGCATGGGAAGGGCAGTAGTAGAGCACCTGCTTTGCTGAGCAGAAGGTCACAGATTCAGTCCCTACAATCTCCAAGTAGGTCTGGGGACAGCCCTGTCTGAGATCCTGTAGAGCCACTGCCACTCACTCTAAACCAGGGTTTCCCAAACGTGGGTCTCCAGCTGTTTTTGGACTACAACTCCCACCATCCCTACCTAGTAGGACCCGTGGTCAGGGATGATGGGAGTTGTAGTCCAAAAACAGCTGGAGACCTAAAGTTTGGGAAACTGCTCTAAACAACACTGAGCTAGACGGTGGTCTGAGTTGGTGTCAGGCAGCTTCGTGTGTTGGAAATTCTGTAAATGTTCTGTTCTCTGCTGCAGGTTTCAAAAAGAATGTATGCCATGGGGTGCTACGAGATTTCCCTTGGTGATACCATTGGCGTTGGGACCCCCGGCAACATGAAGGACATGCTCTCTGCTGTCATGAAGGAGGTTCCTCTTGGAGCCCTGGCTGTTCACTGCCATGACACTTACGGGCAGGCACTCGCCAACACGCTGGTAGCGCTTCAGGTGACTTCCTCTCTGTTTTCATAGCTCAAGACATAATTCACTAAAATGGGTGGAGCAAATCAACCGATCCAATCCACATGCTAGCCACGAACAAGCCCTGGTCATTGGCCAATCTTGCCTGGGATAGAGATTATCTATTTATTTTGGCAGTTTATGTATCGCTTAACTAGAATTGCCTGTAAGCCATGTACAAGAAACTCAGTACAGTGCAGATAAAAATCAATTGAAACAAACAAAAGATTAGAATTCTGTTAAAATGCCTGCTGGAATACAAAACAGTCTCCAGTAGTAAGTAGTAACAAAGGGGGGACCTGCCTGACCTCAGCTGGAAGGAAGTTCTATAAAATCAGGTCCTCTGAATGCACAGCTCCTGGCACATATAAGCTGTGCATCTGAGCCATGGGGGACCACTAACAGTGACTCTCCAAAGAGCTCAGTGACCTGGAATGGATAAAAGGGTCCCTGGGGCATGTTTTGGCCCCACAAAAGGCATTCGGACTACATATAAAACAGGATCAACGCAGAAGGAATGCTCTTAGGAGCCTTTCCAGCATACACCCACCTTCCCCAAATCATACAAGAATTTCTGATACCCTGGAAGAAAGGGAGGCAACCTATTTTATTTTATTTATTTTTTGCAAAAGAAAAAGGAGGCAGAACCCCTTACCTGGATTTTCAGTCTAATTCAGCGATGGGAAACCTGTGGCTTTCCCAGTTGTTGGCTCACAGCTCCCCTCATCCCTGGCCATTGGCCATGCTGGTTGGGACTGATGAGAGCTAGGAACCACCCACATGAAAAGGGCCACTGCTTCCACCTCCCTGGTCTAGTTAATCAGCACATAAGTTGCTATTTCACTGGACTGACCAGGCAGGACTTTTCCTTAGGACGTCTCTGCTTCTGTTCGCAGATGGGCGTGAATGTGGTCGATTCCTCAGTCGCTGGCCTTGGTGGCTGCCCCTATGCCCAAGGAGCATCTGGGAATGTGGCAACAGAAGACATGGTGTACATGTTGAACGGTCTTGGCATCCACACTGTAAGTACTTGGTCATAGGAGGGGGACAAACTTGTCTTGGCTTTGGGAGTTAGTACAAGGCTTTGCTTTGATAGAGATGGGTGTCTGTGGCCCTCGTTGGCTGATCAGCTGCTATTGTACTTGATGTCTCTCCTAACTAGAGCATCCAGCCGAGCTTTATCTGCCACTGTGTGTAAAGTTGTATATGTGCTGGTGGAAACAGGTTGTTTGAAGTTTTCCACTGCATGAGGAGTTACCTACCTCAAAATTATATTCTTCTGAGTAAGGGCTGTGTCTTTGGTCACATTCATACCATCCATTTAAAGCATTCCTATGCCACTTTTAAGTCTGCCCACCCCCCAAATCCTGGGAACTGAATTTTGTTAGGGGTGTGCATAGTTGTCAGGAGACCCTTACAGATACAATTCTCAGAGTGTTTTAACAACCAACCCGTCTTCCCAGGGAACTCTAGGAATTGTAGCTTTGTGAGGGAAATAGGGGTCTCCGGCACTGTGGGTTAAACCACAGAGCCTAGGACTTGCCGATTGGAAGGTCGGCGGTTCGAATCCCCACAATGGGGTGAGCTCCCATTTCTCGGTCCCTGCTCCTGCCAACCTAGCAGTTCGAAAGCATGTCAAAGTGCAAGTAGATAAATAGGTACCACTCTGGCGGGAAGGTAAACGGCGTTTCCGTGCGCTGCTCTGGTTCACCAGAAGCGGCTTCGTCATGCTGGCCACATGACCCGGAAGCTGTATGCCAGCTCCCTCGGTCAATAAAGCGAGATGAGCGCCGCAACCCCAGAGTCGGTTACGACTGGACCTAATGGTCAGGGGTCCCTTTACCTTTTTTAATGAGCTCTGTTAACAAACTACATTTCCCTGGATACTTTGACGGAAGCCATGGTTGTTAACATGGTATAGGAGTACTTTAAATTCATGGTGTGGTTGTGACCTCTGAGGAAAAGCACATGTTTTTGGGTGTAGATGGTCTTAGGTTCAATTCTCTGCATCTCCCCTTTTTTTAAAAAAGGAAAGAAAGTGGGAGGACCTCCGTTTACTGGGCTGGAAAGACCAGTGTCTGAATCTTTGGACAGCAGCTGACAGTCTAAAGAGCAGGCAGTACTAGTCCAGATGGACAAATGATCTGACGTCATTTAATGCAGATTTGTATGTATAAGTAAGCAGCTGTGTCTCTTTTTTTCTTCCCTATGAAGGGTGTGGACCTCACGAAACTTCTGGATGCAGGAACCTTTATTTGCAAGGCGTTGAACAGGAGGACCAATTCGAAAGTGGCACAGGCCTCCTGCAAACTGTGAAGTAGAGCAGCGCCTTTACAGGACTTGTTGGAAGCAAAACTACAAGCAACACTCTGGAATCTGCCATGTTTGCACTTGGTCTCCTCTCCTAACTTTATTTAAGCACTCTCCGGACTCGACGGCAGGAAGATGAGTCAGCCAAATTTTACCCTGAAAAGAGACATTAAAAAAAGTAGTCTAAAGCACTGTATTTGCACTTGGTTGGATATCTTGGGCTTCGCAAAGAACCTGAGTCCTTCCCACTGGTCACAGCTTGCCTCCAAGGAACAGATTTGTTGCAAGGGGTCATAAAAAAAGCCCTGCTGGGTTGGGTCAAAGGCCTATCATAGTCCAGCATTTTGTTCTCACGGTGGCTAACCAGAGTCCTATGGGAAGCTCACAAGCAGGCCCAGAGTGCAGTGGGGCCCTCCTCACCCGAGGGTCACTCCAAATGAGATTCAGAGGAATGCTGCTTCTGACAGGGGAGGGAGAACCTAGCCAGAGTGGTTCATAGCCTTATCTACCATGAATTTGCCTTTTAAAGCCATCCAAGTTGGGGGTCGTCACTACATATTTTGGGAGCAAATGCCCTAGTTTAAAAAACTGCAGCTTGTGAAGAAGAACTTCCTTTTTCCTGTCTTGAATCTTCCAGCATCAATTGGAGCTTTTAAAAACACTCATCTTCATGGGAGCATCCTGAGTTCCTGTACACCTCTATCCCTATTTGTATTTTTGGACCCTGCATTTGCTTGGGCCATAATTTATCTTTTCCTCTTCTCTCATTTGGAGTCTCCTATGTGACATCATGGTTGCGTCAACAGTGCGCTGTGGAGTACCCTCCCCCCCCCCAACCAGGATGCCTTTCTCAATCAACTCATGGGGATATAAGTGGGCAACCCAAAACAGGCAATAATTTTTTGCCTTCTGTTCACCACACCTATCCCAAGGTTGCCCAGCTTGCAAAAAAGAATTAACCAAATAAATAATAAATAATTTTTTATTTATACCCCGCCCATATGCTACTTTCTATATCTAAAAGCAAGTAGCCTCTCTGAAGCCTTTGCTGAAATCTTCTTGTTGGGTCTCAGAGGGTGGGATCCTGGTCTGACCCCCAACTCCTGTCCCCCTGAAGACCCCCTCTTGTAGGACAAGCCCATCACAAGCTCCTCCTGCTGCCAGTGTCCATGGCAGCTCAGCCTCCCCACATGATCTTCCTTAGGAAATGTGGGGCATGCTCAGTTTCCTACCCGCTCTTGGAGAACAGTGTGCAGGCCTTCATTCCTTCTTGTGCCAGTATGGATGATGGCTTCCAATCCTAGGGGAAGACGTGTAGCAGGGATTGTGTGCCACTAAGTGATGGTGTCCCTGCCCCTAGATTTGGGCCGCTGTAGTTGATTGATCCTTGTGCTGTTCCAGCCCCTGACCCAGCTAGTTCTGCTTGCCAGCTAAGGGGAGTGGGCTCCTTTCCCGCTTGTCCCTCTGCTCCATTTTCCTCCCCTACCCCTTTTTGTTCTCCAGGAGTTGGTGTCAGAATGGCAATAGCAACCTTCCTTCCCTGGTACAAATCTGTACTTCTAGCCAAAAATAAATGATACCCTGGATGACATAGTTGCTAATAGCTTGGTGCTGATAATGCCAAGGTTGCAGGTTTGATCCCCGTATGGGACAGCTGCACATTCCTGCATTGCAGGGGGTTGGACTAGATGATCCTCAGGGTCCCAACTCTACAATTCTATGATTCTGTGTTATCCTAATGTCCATATGGCGCTCACCCTTTTGCTTCCCGGTTCCTTCACTGCTTATAGTTCACTTTCCCTTTCTTTGTTAGGCTCTTAAGTCTTTCTGAAGATGAGGAATAGTAAAGGCTCCAGGGCTTGATAGCTTTCTAGCAATTCTAACAGACCTGTGCTGGAGGAATTGGTGCCAAATGATTGTTCGCTTCTTGATGCTGCTGGGGAAATCCTTCAGAACTGGTTAGAGCAAAGGTAGCAAACCTGTGGCCCTTCAGTTCTGGGACTCCCCAGACAGCCCATGCCTTACAGCAGGCTTGGCCAAATTGGCCCTCCAGCTGTTTTGGGAATACAGCTCCCATCATCCCTAGCTAGCAGGACCAGTGTCAGGGATGATGGGAATTGTAGTCCCAAAACAGCTGGAGGGCAAAGATTGGCCATGCTTGCCTTTGAGGTACATGTGGTGTTCAATATGCCAGGCACATGTGTTGATACCCATGCTGACTAGGGCTGATGGGGGGAGGGCTGAAATAGAATATATGGAAAGGGGTTGTTCTGGTTTTCTATATAGAAGGTAAAGGGAAGGGAATTATTAGGTAAATAAGCAAGTTGTGCCTGGTCCTGGGCAGGGTTGGCTTGGCCACTGTGACCCCTATATTGGTAACCTCAAGACTGGACTGTTGCAACACACACAATGTGGAGCTGCCCTGAAGGCTGTTCTGGAAGCTGCAGCTGCTATGAAATTCGGCTGCAGGCTGGGGCAACATGCGCATGTTACACTAATCCAAGGAGTTGCACTGACTGCAAACAGGCTGCTGGGCCAGGCTTTTAAGGATTTTGGTAATTACTTCTAGTGCCCTAAGCAACTTGGTACCAGGATACCTGAGGCTCTTCTTGTTGGGCTGCAGCCTATGGAGCTACAGTTTGCAGCCACTGGAGGGAGAGTCTTTTCAGTGGTGGCACCCACACTATTAAACCACCTGCCTTCTGAGAGTGCAAAATATGCCTAAACCTCATTACTTTGCACATCTTAAAACCACATCGTGCCCCCAGGATTCTGGTGCTGTTTGGTCTTAGAATAAAGCTACCCTAGATTTTCAGTTGTGTTTCCTTCCCACATTTTAATGTTTTGATATGTATTTTAATATTGTTGTACACCACCTTGAGACGATGTGGGAGGTGGTATAGAAATGTTTTAAATAAAGTATTAATTATAAAATCTGTTCTTTTTTGGAATTGCTGTGGATGGGCAAGGGGAGTGGAATGGAGGGCGTATCAGGATCTTAATGAAGAGCGCAAGCTTACGTGAGTCAACTGTGCGATGCAGCAGCACAAAAAAAGCTAATGCAATTCAAGGCTGCATCAACAGAAGTTGTCCAGATCAAGGAATGTAATAGTGCCGCTCTATTCTGCCTTGGTCAGACCACACCTGGAATACTGTGTCCAGTTCTAGGCACCACAATTTAAGAAGGATATTGACAAGCTGAAACATGTGCAGAGATTATCAAGAGTCTGGAAACCAAGCCTTATGAGGAACAGTTTTGAAAAAGGTTTTCAAGGTCTGCTCCCCAGCGCCTTTAACAACAGCCTGAAAAGCACAAATGTAACAGAGCTTTCCCCATCTCTGTGTATATCCTTATGTCTGGAAAAGGTTTTTTTGCAGGAGCAGGGCAGTAAAAATGTTGGCGGCTCAATTCCTACATTGCTGCTTTTGCAGGGAACAAGAGAATTAAGCTCCATGCCAGTTCAATCTACTTTCTGTCCCCAATCGCACGTATGTTGAAACACAAGTCACACCCTGTGGGTGTGCAGAGTCAGTTACATGGCTAGGAGCCAACCTGTTTCAGAGAACAGGATATGGAGACACCAAAATCACACAGTTCCTGGTCAGAGATAAAAGGGAGAGTGGCATGATGGACTGGAACTCACGTGGGCAAGCCAGATACCTGCAAGTGGAAATAAAGCTTTAGGAGGAACAGCTGTGGGAGTTGGGTAAGTTTAGCCTGGAGAAGAGAAGGCCAAGAAGTGATATGATAGCCGTCTTCAAATATCTAAAGGGCTGTCACATGGAAGATGGAGCAGTGCTTGTTTTCTGCTGCTCCAGGGGGTAGGAGCTGAACCAACGGATTCAAATTACAAGTAAGAAGATTCCAAGTAAACATCAGGAAGAACTTTCTGACAGAGCTGTTTGACAGTGGAAGGGACTCCCTCAGAGATGACGGACTCTCCTTCACTGAAGGCACTTTAAACATTGATTGAACGGCTATCACTGCTGCTGCACGCAGTGGCCATGCTGTAACGCTCCTCCGTGCAAGGAGGAACATTGGCACAATCTGTGGGAAATTAGCAGCCAAACCCAACAAGTGCATGTTCTGGCTAGTTAGCATGAGAAGGGGCTAAGTCCACAGAGTTGTATTGCCGATAGCCAGATACTCAGCCCATAGAAATGCAATTCACAGAGAGGGCTCTGTGTGATGTCATTTCCCCTCCTCTCCTGGGGAGGAAGCAGCATATAGTACTTCCTGTTCTCTCTGCTCCTTTGACCAGTGTTGGATGCAGGCATGCCTCTGCTTGCCCCACCTTTAGGCCCAGGCCTGAAGCTGGTTATATTGTAAATAAAAGTATTTTGCCTGCATAGTTGTTACTGCTACTGTTGCTGTGAACCAATCCATGATTATAAAGTAAGTAAATATATTTTTAAACTTACTTCCTAAATTACTCCCTGATTCTTAATTAAACATGGTAAAAAGGGGAAAGCCAGCTTACTTCAGAGTTGGACTTGCTCCAAATAAGGTTTTACAGCTTAATTCCCTATGCTTTTAGTTTTGATGCCAAGGATGGGATTTGGAAACTCTGTTCAACCCACATGCATGGGTGTCTGGAGGGATACATTGCAATCAATATATCCTCTCCAGCCCATTGAAACCCATTCCACAGAATCAGAGTCCATCCCCTGCAGAGAGGGGTGCCCGCTGTGCTTGGCTGAGGCATGGGGTGGGCTTGTTCTTGTTGTTTAGTCATTTAGTTGTGTCCAACTCTTCGTGACCCCATGGACCAGAGCACGCCAGGCACTCCTGTCTTCCACTGCCTCCCGCAGTATGGTCAAACTTATGCTGGTAGCTTCGAGAACACTATCCAACCATCTCGTCCTCTGTCGTCCCCTTCTCCTTGTGCCCTCCATCTTTCCCAACATCAGGGTCTTTTCCAGGGGGTCTTCTCTTCTCATGAGGTGGCTAAAGTATTGGAGCCTCAGCTTCATGATCTGTCCTCCCAGTGAGCACTCAGGGCTGATTTCCTTCAGAATGGAGAGGTTTGATCTTCTTGCAGTCCATGGGACTCTCAAGAGTCTTCTCCAGCACCATAATTCAAAAGCATCAATTCTTCGGCGATCATCCTTCTTTATGGTCCAGCTCTCACTTCCATATATCACTACTGGGAAAACTATAGCTTTAACTATACAGACCTTTGTTGGCAAGGTGATGTCTATGCCTTTTAAGATGCTGTCTAGGTTTGTCATTGCTTTTCTCCCAAGAAGCAGGCGTCTTTTAATTTCGTGGCTGCTGTCACCATCTGCAGTGACGATGGAGCCCAAGAAAGTGAAATCTCTCACTGCCTCCATTTCTTCCCCTTCTATTTGCCAGGAGGTGATGGGACCAGTGGCCATGATCTTCGTTTTTTTGATGTTGAGCTTCAGACCATATTTTGCGCTCTCCTCTTTCACCCTCATTAAAAGGTTCTTTAATTCCTCCTCACTTTCTGCCATCAAGGTTGTGTCATCTGCATATCTGAGGTTGTTGATATTTCTTCTGGCAATCTTAATTCCGGCTAGGGATTCATCCAGCCCAGCCTTTTGCATGATGAATTCTGCATATAAGTTAAATAAGCAGGGAGACAATATACAGCCTTGTCGTACTCCTTTCCCAATTTTGAACCAATCAGTTGTTCCATATCCAGTTCTAAATGAAGCTTCTTGTCCCACATAGAGATTTCTCAGGAGACAGATGAGGTGATCAGGCACTCCCATTTCTTTAAGAACTTGCCATAGTTTGCTGTGCTCAACACAGTCAAAGGCTTTTGCATAGTCAATGAAGCAGAAGTAGATGTCTTTCTGGAACTCTCTAGCTTTCTCCATAATCCAGCACATGTTTGCAATTTGGTCTCTGGTTCCTCTGCCTCTTCGAAATCCAGCTTGCACTTCTGGGAGTTCTTGGTCCACATACAGCTTGAGCCTTCCTTGTAGTATTTTAAGCATAACCTTGCTAGCGTGTGAAATGAGTGCAATTGTGCGGTAGTTGGAGCATTCTTTGGCACTGCCCTTCTTTGGGACTGGGATGTAGACTGATCTTCTCCAATCCTCTGGCCACTGCTGAGTTTTCCAAACTTGCTGGCATATTGAGTGTAGCACCTTAACAGCATCATCTTTTAAAATTTTAAATAGTTCAGCTGCAATACCATCACTTCCACTGGCCTTGTTATTAGCAATGCTTTCTAAGGCCCATTTGATTTCACTCTCCAAGATGTCTGCTCAAGGTCAGCAACCACACTACCTGGGGTGTACGAGACATCCATATCTTTCTGGTATAATTCCTCTGTGTATTCTTGCCACCTCTTCTTGATGTCTTCTGCTTCTGTTAGGTCCTTTCCACTTTTGTCTTTTATTATGGTAATCTTTGTACGAAATTTTCCTTTCATATCTCCAATTTTCTTGAACAGATCTCTGGTTCTTCCCATTCTGTTGTTTTCCTCTATTTCTTTGCATTGCTCGTTTAAGAAGGCCTTCTTGTCTCTCCTTGCTATTTTTTGGAAATCTGCATTCAATTTCCTGTATCTTTCACTATCTCCCTCGCATTTTGCTTGCCTTCTCTCCCCTCTATTTGTAAGGCCTTGTTGGACAGCCACTTTGCTTTCTTGCATTTCCTTTTCATTGGGATGGTTTTCGTTGCTGCCTCCTGTATAATGTTGCGAGCCTCTATCCATAGCTCTTCAGGCACTCTGTCCACCAAATCTTAATCCTTAAACCTGTTCCTCACTTCCACTGTGTATTCATAAGGGATTTGATTTAGATTGTACAGTATCTTACTGGCCCAGTGGTTTTTCCTACTTTCTTCAGTTTAAGCTTGAATTTTGCTATAAGAAGTTGATGATCTGAGCCACAGTCAGCTCCAGGTCTTGTTTTTGCTGACTGTATAGAGCTTCTCCGTCTTTGGCTGCAGAGAATATACCAGTAATCAATCTGATTTCAATGCTGCCCATCTGGTGATGTCCATGTGTAGAGTCGTCTCTTGTGTTGTTGGAAAAGCGTGTTTGTGATGACCAGCTTGTTCTCTTGACAGAACTCTAATAGCCTTTGCCCTGCTTCGTTTTGATCTCCAAGGCCAAATTTGCAGTTGTTCCTTTTATCTCTTGATTCCCTACTTTAGGATTCCAATTCCCTATAATGAGAAGAACATCCTTCTTTGGTGTCATTTCTAGAAGGTGTGGTAAGTCTTCATAAAATTGGTCAATTTCAGTTTCAGAAGTAAAAAAAGTGGATCCGTTGCACTAGGGCAGGGATGTCAAACTCCCAAGACACTGCAATCTACTTACAGAAGAAAAAACTGACAGTGATCTACACCTTTTGGAGGGGTTCAGGTCAAAGTTGTTGAGCTTTGTTTTAGGGAGGAAAGCCAAACTTGTTGACTTTAGCGGGGAAAGGAAAAAGTCGCTTACCAAAAGAACGCTCAGGATCATGGTGAAAACTCTGTCTTCCGTACTAGTGATTGTGCACAAATGGAGGACGGGGCAAAGCGGCAGGACCAGATGCTCTTTTGCCCCCGCAAAGGAAAAAGAGCCCCATTTGACATCCCTGCACGAGGGGAAGTGTTGTTTAATCCACTTACATACATAGACCTTACGTTCCACTTTGTGCTGGGAATCACACATAAAATACTGACCACCTGGAAGAACCCTCGATCTCCTGTTTATCAGTCCCAGTGGTGTTCCAATTCTGCCTGGTGTTTCCATTTAACATTGTTGCTTTTAAGTAGCACATACCCAAAGTTCAAAAGTTCTCCAAAAACAGTGGTACCTCAAGTTACATACACTTCAGGTTACAGACTCCGCTAACCCAGAAATAGTACCTCGTGTTAAGAACTTTGCTTCAGGATGAGAACAGAAATTGTCCAGTGGTGGCGCAGCGGCAGCAGGAGGCCCCATTAGCTAAAGTGGTGCTTCAGGTTAAGAACAGTTTCAGGTTAAGAACGGATCTCCAGAACGAATTAAGTTCTTAACCTGAGGTACCACTGTAGTTTGTGGTGCGTGCTGAAGGACCACCCTTGAATGCTGGCAATATAAGTTTTGTGAAGCTTAACAGGCAGGCCTGTCCCATCCTTGTTTCCACTCTATTCTGCCCAATGTTCCAAATAACTATTGTGATTAATAGTCATCAATGGCCCTTGGGGTCATAGAAGCATAGAGTTGGAAGGGACCCTGAGGATCATCTAGTCCAACCCCTGCAATGCAGGAATATGCAACTGTCCCATATCTGCCATCCATCAATTGGTCTAATCCTCAACTATTATTTTTTAATGTCCCCTCAAAGCTATTGACTATCACAACTTTGCAAAGGAGTGTTTTCCTCTATTGGTTCTGAATCTACTGCCAGTTCAATCAATCAAAACCTTTATTGTATTAGCATACAGCCATAGCAGGATAAGACAAAAATGCTAGAGACAAGCAACCAAACAAAGTTCAAAACGATATTGCTGGCGTTATGACATTTAAATTACCCTAAAACAATGATGTAAAGATTTAGTTGCCGGCGCCGGGAATCAAAAAATCAGATGTATATAAAGCATATAATGGCCCCAAAATAGGCTCGGCACATAGGTTAAAAAAGGTATTAAAAAGAATTAAAACAGGTCCAGGTCTAGGACACACTACCCAGTCAGAGTAGCCCTGAGTTTCAAAGCCTGCACTATAAAGATTGCCACCCCCCGTGAAATTTGGGGATTTGCGTCCACAAGAAGCAATTTCAAACAGTCTTCCTTAGATGTGATGGTGGACGGGATCAAGAGGAGGAGCTTAGTTCTTATTAGCTCATAAATAGGGCAGTAGAAAAAGAAATGTATGAAGTCCTCTACTACATTCATTGTGCATGGACATAGACGCTGAGTAATAGGGGTCTTAGAGTAAATCCCCTGCAAGAAGGCCGTGGGTATAGAATGGAAACGGGCCATAGTAAACGCTCTTCTCAAATTGGGCTCCGTCAGGTCTGTCAAGTAGTTGGCAAGTGATCTTACCACTTTCACTTTAGGGAGCCACATGGAGAGGCGAGCTGTGGTGGACTGTGCCCGGTCCATGGCCTCGTCTCTTGTAAGAATCCAGGCCCAGATTTTATGTTGGTCCCAAGATGACAGCGTGTCAAGATCTGGGAGGGAGTAGCGTGCAGTAATAGTCTCCATGGCCTTGGACCATTTGTTGCTAAGGAAAACATGGATCTTTTCCTCATGGGACAGCAAGTATTTTACATGTGCGTTGTGTGATGCCACCAATCAGCTTTCTTGCTAACACTCTTGTTGTTTTATAATTCTCAAAGCTTTATTTGTTGTTGCATATCTTGGCCAGTAGGAATAACGTAGCATTGATTAAAATCACATTTTGCTTAAGGTCATTTATGCCGTTGACGGCAAAGCATAATCTTCCAAGTACTGCTTTTCCACGTAGATATGGCCTCTGCGTATGTGTGTCTTCTTCTTAACGGAAGATGGCAGCCAGCAGTGCTCCACCAGCTGCCACTGCAGCTGTGGTAGCAGCGGACAGCCCAGCAGCTCCTAGAAGATGATCAAGACACACAATTATTTTGATGAAGAGCTCAAGGTGGGCAGACTGGCTCTGCCAATCATGTGGTTCTTGTCCTGAGAGCAGCAGACATACCAACTGACTGAAGCGCGGCCACACTGCTCCCAGCTGCTACTCCTCCACCATTGGCGACGGCAGCCAGCAGTGCTCCACCAGCTGTCACTGCAGCTGTGGTAGCAGTGGACAGCCCAGCAGCACCTAGAAGATGATCAAGGCACACCATTATTGTAATGAAGAGCTCAAGGTGCGGAGACTGGTTCTGCCAATCATGTGGTTCTTGTCCTGAGAGCAGCAGACATACCGAGTGACTGAAGCGCGGCAACAGCACTCCCAGCTGCTACTCCTCCACCATTGGCGATGGCCGCTGCCGACATCATTTTTGCAGCCAGAGAGCCAGCTGCAATTCCAGCTCCAGTGAAGCCTGCTGCTCCCAGTGCTACTGGGACACCAATTGTGGCCACTGCTGCAAGAACACAGAATTAGGAATATGTTACATGATAGAAGCCTTAAATCTAAATTGCCTAGACCACAGTGCTTAACCGTCTTGGCTGTGGGTCCTAGGAGACCTTGCAGGCCTTTTTCCACCTGGCCTGGGATGGTGGGGCCCTGACTGACAGACTCTAATTTCAAAAGCTAAGGCTCTTGGGCTTGGATATTTAGGGCAGTGGTTTCCAATTGGGGTGGGTGGTCTGTTGCACCCCCCCCCCCGAGAGAACTTGCTTATCTTGCTAATTGGGGAGTGAAAGCCATCTGTGGATCATTGAGCCTCCACACACTATCAGGGAAAGTTGCTGGATGGCAAGACAGTAGGGATTGGGGGGAAACCTCTGACATCATTTTATGGCTCTTGCAATTGGTACAAGGAGAGAGTGAGAATGCAAATTGCTTGCTCCATGGGGCGAATTCATGGAGCCCTGCTAGGACAAAAGGGGAAGCAGCTCCTGGTTGCTTATCATCTAAAACAGGCTTCCTCAAACTTGGCCCTCCCGATGTTTTGAGACTATAATTCCCATCATCCCTGACCACTGGTCCTGCTAGCTAGGGATCATGGGAACTGTATGCAAAAAACATATGGAGGGCTGAGTTTGAGGAAGCCTGATCTAAAATAATTAAACTAGGAGTGCCTAATTCAGACGACTTGGCGTATAAAGCTCTCCACCTATCGTTGTCGTCATCATCAATCTTTTACCCCAAGGTCCCAAAGCAGCTTACAACAATTAAAACACAATATTTAAAGGCAATAGAAAACAACTAAATGCCATATGAATAAGGTGGATTCTAAAAATATGCCCAATCAAGCAAATGCATATTTTTGCGTCCAGACCTCATTGATTTTGGGAGGGGGGGGCGGGCAACCAGGTGCCTGGAAACTTGGGCTTGGGGAGAATTTGGTTCAATTCCCTTTTTCGCTTTAAAAAATCAGAGTAGCCCCAGACCAGTCACTGTTTCTGAGACCAGTGGAGTGAGGGGGGACAAACCTTTACACCAGCCCTAGGTACCTCCGTTGCTAGCACCTGCTCACAACAACTTGCCATAACTTCAGCTGCATTTCTGACAGTCAAGGCAGTTTGTTTCTCTCCTCCACCCACCCACCCACCCCTGCCATCCTTCCTGCTTTGGCTATCCCGGCTACCAGTGCTTTTCTTCTTGAAAAAAAGGTGGGGGAACTGACTACCATATATAGATACAGTGGTACCTCGGGTTACATACGCTTCAGGTTACAGACTCCGCTAACCCAGAAATAGTACCTTGGGTTAAGAACTTTGCTTCAGGATGAGAACAGAAATTGTGCTCCGGCGGCATGGCAGCAGCGGGAGGCCCCATTAGCTAAAGTGGTGCTTCAGGTTAAGAACAGTTTCAGGTTAAGAACGGACCTCCGGAACGAATTAAGTACTTAACCCGAGGTACCACTGTATTTGCTTAATGCAGAAAGGGCATCCAAATTTTGTTAAATTTAATGCTGTTGGCTATCCCTTCGGTTATTCTGTTTTGATATGCCAGGTGTTCTGTCAAAGCCATTTCACAGATCTCATCAAGCCAGACTTTCATTGTGAACTCCACCATTTCCAATGACTTGCAAGCTTCATTCACGCTGCTGCAAGCAAGATAATCACCCAAACTTGCCCAACTGGAAATCCATATTGGTAAAAACTTACCCAAGCCGGCTGCACCTCCCAAAACTGCAGTTACTGAAAGAGAGACTTGTTTTAATAAGATATAATGGATCTCAAGTACATATACAGTCATACCTCGGATTACGAATGCTGCGGGTTGCAGACCACGCAGAACCCGGAAGTACCGGAATGGGTTAGTTTCAGGTTTCAGAATTGCTACGAACACTGCGGGTTGCGAACGTGCCTCCTGCATGGATCACGTTTGCAACCAGAGGTATGACTGTAAAATGCAAAAAAGCATCAGGTGAGCTACAACTGTGATGGGCATATTTGTCAGTTTCATTTACTTTTTGTTCCTCATGTTTTTCAGTCTTAGGTTCAGTTCACATTTCCATATCAGCTTGATTTAAAAGCAAATGCAAACAAATTCTCATGAAAATTTACCAACATTTCAATGCTGATTTCTCCTAATATATACATTTTTATGCAATATTCCCTAGTGCACACATTTTTTTTTGCAAAGCAATTTCTCTAAAACAATACATTTTTTAAAATGTTATTTTTACTAATCTACTCATTATTAAGGACAGTGTGTGCCTTTTTGTACACATTGCTTGGCTGAAGAACTGCATTGCAAAATTCAGAGAAGTGCACATCTCAAAGGGTTGTTGTTTTGGTTCTTGTACTGCTTCTGAAAGTGCAAATTAGGGAGGTTCACCTTTCAATTTGAAAGGAAATGAGTTTCTCCCCCATCGCTACCTGTGGCAGAGGGAAGTGGAAGCTATCAATTGGCACTGGCCCAGAAATGAACTGCTGTCTATGACTAGGAGGTGGATAACATATGGGAGTTTAATCGAGAAAGAAGTAAGTAAGTGGAAAATGAAACCATATGAAGAAGTGAAAGAACATGTAAATGATTGGCTGCATTAGTTTCAGATTAATGACATGTTTAGAAAAGAGATTGCAGAAAGAGGTTATTTTGAAAAAGAATTTTGGTTTCAACGAGAAGTATTGAATAATGAAGTTAAAAAATTATCTATGATGTATAAATTATTATTAGAATGGCATTTGAAGGATGAAGAGGTTAAATCTGTTATGATTCAATGGGCCAAAGATTTTGGACATAACATTCAATTTGATGATTGGATAAAATTATGGAAGGAAGGGATGAGATTTACAGCATGCACCACAATTAAAGAAAATGTTATGAAAATGATATATCGATGGTATATAACACCAGTCAAATTAAGTAAGATGTATAAGGTGAGTAATAAATGTTGGAAATGTAAGGAGAAAGAAGGGACATTTTATCATATGTGGTGGGAATGTAAAAAAATGAAGTATTTCTGGGAAATGATATATAATGAGATAAAGAAAATATTGAAATATACATTTGTTAAAAAACCAGAAGCATTCCTATTAGGAATTTTAGGTGGTGAGATAAAAAGGAAGGATCAGAAAATATTTTTGTATGCAGTAACAGCAGCTAGAACTCTTGTGGCCCAGAAATGGAAACAAGAAGAAATGCCCACGATTGAAGAATGGAGAACGAAATTAATGGATTATGCAGAACTGGACAGATTAACAGGGAGGATTCGCAACCGACGGGACCAAAGATTCACTGAGGACTGGAATAAATTTACAGAAGATATTAAAAATATTTGTGATAATGATATAACCTTTGTAAGTTTCCAAGAAGCTCTGTAAGAAGGTTTGGTAGAAATATTGTTTAAATAACATGGTAAGATAAGATATACATAGTGCAATATAAATGAAGAATTGTGAAGATATGTAATAACTACGGAAAAATATCAGACATGTTGGTGGAAGTCTAAAGAAAAAAGACGTGTGATGAATTCCAAATGTTTAATTGTGTTATGAATTTGTTTTTACTGGAAAATTAATAAAAATTATATATATATATAAAGAAATGAACTGCTATCCAGTGCAAATCTTTTAATACTGGGCAAGATATATTTCAAACTGGCATTTTCCAACATAATGGCACAGTTGCATTTCTTAACCAGCTTCAGTTTCCATGCTGCCTTCAAAAGCTGCCTAAGATGTGGTCTGTTACATTACAGTGGTGCCTCGCAAGACGAAATTAATTCGTTCCGCAAGTTTTTTCTTCTTGCGAGTTTTTCGTCTTGCGAAGCACGGTTTCCCATAGGAATGCATTGAAAATCAATTAATGCGTTCCTATGGAGACCGCCTTCAGACCAGGTCCAGGGACAGTCTGTCCCCAGACCTCTTCTGAAAGCTGGCGGGGGGAGAAGGACTTTTCTCCCGACCGTCAGCCTTCAGAACAGCCTTCTGAAGGCTGGCGGTGGGAAGAAAAGCCCTTCTCCCGCCGCCAGCCTTCAGAAGAGTTCCCGCAGGGCTGCCTAGGCTGCGGATAGCAGCCTGCTGCCCGGTGCGAGGCAGACATCTGCAGCTTGGGGAGCCCTGCAGGAGTTCCCCGCAGGGCTCTCCAAGCTGCGGATAGCAGCCTGCTGCCCGGGGAGGGGCGCTCTGCTTCAGAGCGCCCCTCGCGCGGGGCAGACATTCGCAGCTTGGGGAGCCCTGCAGGAATTCCCTGCAGGGCTCTCCAAGCTGCGGATAGCAGCCTGCTGCCCCACACAAGGGGCGCTCTTAAGCAGAGCGCCCCTTGCGCGGGGCAGACACCTGCAGCTTGGGCAGGGCTCTCCAAGCTGCGGATAGCAGCCTGCTGCCCCGCACGAGGGGCGCTCTTTAGCAGAGCGCCCCTCATGCGGGGCAGACATTCACAGCTTGGGGAGCCCTGCAGGACTTCCCCGCAGGGCTCTCCAAGCTGCGGATAGCAGCCTGCTGCCCCGCACGAGGGGCGCTCTTTAGCAGAGCGCCCCTCGCGCGGGGCAGACATTCACAGCTTGGGGAGCCCTGCAGGACTTCCCCGCAGGGGTCTCCAAGCTGCGGATAGCAGCCTGCTGCCCCGCACGAGGGGCAGACATTCACAGCTTGGGAGCCCTGCAGGAATTCCCCGCAGGGCTCTCCAAGCTGCGGATAGCAGCCTGCTGCCCCGCACGAGGGGCACTCTTTAGCAGAGCGCCCCTCACACGGGGCAGACATTCACAGCTTGGGGAGCCCTGCAGGACTTCCCCGCAGGGCTCTCCAAGCTGCGGATAGCAGCCTGCTGCCCCGCACGAGGGGCAGACATTCACAGCTTGGGGAGCCCTGCAGGAATTCCCCGCAGGGGTCTCCAAGCTGCGGATAGCAGCCTGCTGCCCCGCACAAGGGGCGCTCTTAAGCAGAGCGCCCCTCGCGCGGGGCAGACACCTGCAGCTTGGGGAGCCCTGCAGGAGTTCTTAAGCAGAGCGCCCCTCGCGCGGGGCAGACATTCACAGCTTGGGGAGCCCTGCAGGACTTCCCCGCAGGGCTCTCCAAGCTGCGGATAGGGGTAGCAGGCTGCTATCCGCAAGCTGCGGATAGGGGCAGCAGGCTGCTATCTGCAGCTTGGAGAGCCCTGCGGGGAAGTCCTGCAGGGCTCCCAAAGCTGCGAATGTCTGCCCCGCGCGAGGGGCGCTCTGCTTAAGAGCGCCCCTTGCGCGGGGCAGCATGCTGCTATCCGCAGCCTAGGCAGCCCTCCGGGAACTCCTGCTTAAGAGCGCCCCTTGTGTGGGGCAGCAGGCTGCTATCCGCAGCTTGGAGAGCCCTGCGGGGAACTCCTGCAGGGCTCCCCAAGCTGCGAATGTCTGCCCCGCGCGAGGGGCGCTCTGCTTAAGAGCGCCCCTTGCGCGGGGCAGCATGCTGCTATCCGCAGCCTAGGGGAACTCTTCTGAAGGCTGGCGGGGGAGAAGGGCTTTTCTTCCCACCGCCAGCCTTCAGAACAGCCTTCTGAATGTTGGCGGTGGGGAGGAAAACCTTCCTCCCACCGCAAGTCTTCAAAACAGGTCCGGGAACAGAGGAGAAGCGCTGCGCGCCTTCCCCTCTGTTCCCGGACCTGTCCTGAAGGCTTGCGATGGGAGGAGGGCTTTCCTCCCCACCGCCAACATTCAGAATGCTGTTCTGAATGTTGGCGGTGGGGAGGAAAAACCCTCCTCCCACCGCAAGCCCCGGGAACAGAGGAGAAGCGCTGCGCGCCTTCTCCTCTGTTCCCGGACCTCCCACCACAAGCCTTCAGGACAGGTCTGGGAACAGAGGAGAAGGTGCGCTGCGCTTCCCCGCTGTCCCAGGAGATTTCCCTATGGGCTTTCGTCTTGCGAAGCAAGCCCATAGGGAAATTCGTCTTGCGAAGCCTCTAAAAATCGGAAAACCCTTTCGTCTTGCGGGTTTTTCGTTTAACGAGGCATTCGTCTTGCGGGGTACCACTGTAATCTAAGATGTTACAAGAGCATGTAACTGCTCATGCAGAACTAGAAGAAAAGTACTTCAGATTTGTTCAATTCTTTCATCTAGTCTTGGTCACTATGTATACAGTTGTACAAGATTTTGAAATACAGTGGTACCTCGGGTTACATACGCTTCAGGTTACAGACTTCACTAACCCATAAATAGTACCTCAGGGTAAGAACTTTGCTTCAGGATGAGAACAGAAATCGTGCTCCAGCGGCACGACAGCAGCAGGAGGCCCCATTACCTAAAGCGGTGCTCCAGGTTAAGAACAGTTTCAGTTTAAGAACGGACCTCCAGAACGAATAAAGTACTTAACCCGAGGTACCACTGTACTTGCATTCATACCCACAAGAGACCTCCAGTTTCAGGAACGGGAAAGTTCTAATTGAAGTGTGGGGCAACACACACATTTAACCAAGTACTGCCTACTAGTGTGCATGAATATTAAGATAGATTTTGGAAACATAAAATTAAAAGCACTCCTATGCAGATGAAGGCACACAAATACATGCACAGAAACAGTGGTCTGTGTACTGGGATGTGGGTGGTGCTGTGTTCTAAACCACTGAGACTCTTGGGCTTGCTGGCGGTTCAAATCCCCGCAATGGGATGAGCTCCCATTGCTCTGTCCCAGCTTCTGCCAATCTAGCAGTTTGAAAGCATGCCAGTGCAAGTAGATAAATAGATACCATTGCGATGGGAAGGTAAATGGCGTTTCCGTGCACTCTCGTTTCTGTCACAGTGTTTCGTTGCACCAGAAGTGGTTTAGTCATGCTGGCCACATGATCCAGAAAGCTGTCTGTGGAGAAACATCGGCTACCTCAGCCTGAAAGCGAGATGAGCACTGCAACCCCATAGTCACCTTTGACTGGAGTTAAACGTCCAGGGGTCCTTTACCTTTTCCCCTTACCTGTGTACACATTAATGCCATAGTGTCAACAGATCTTAACAGCGAAGCATGCTTCCAATTTTAATCTGCGCTGAGTGGGGGTGGAGGTGAGGAGAGTTTGTGTCACTGACTGAGAGTTTGAGACAACTGCTTTGGACTGTAAGGTTGCAGTTACCCAATCCCCAAGAAAGTAAACAGGCTCTCTTACCTGGATCAGCCATCCTGGCTTCCTAAAGACCTGTATAGAGGTGCCAGAAACTCTTGTTAGGATAATGCAGTGTACAATCGTGTGATAAACTCTGGAACTCAATCCCACAGGAGGCAGTGGCGACCACCAATTTTGGGTGGCTTTAAAAGAGGACTGGACAAATTCATGGAGGACATGGCTATCAGTGGCTACAAGCCATAATGGCTGTGCTCTGCCTCCAGTTCAGAGGCTGCAATGCTTCTGAATACCAGTTGCTGGAAACCAGTGGAGTTGCGATTGAGGGTTTTCCAGATGCATCTGAATGGCCATTGTGAAAACAGGATTCCAGACTAGATGGACCATTGGCTTGATCCAGCAAGATCTTATGTTCTTAACTAACAACCACTCAGACTCCCACTGCGTCCAGAATCCACTCGCGCATTACGCCACTGCACTGTTAAAATGATTTGCTTAAAACAATTCCCAAGGTGGGAAACTGCCGTGTTAATTCTGTTTCACAGCAAAAGCAACCAAGAGTCTCATGGTAACAAAGACTAGCAAATTATATCCAGCATAAGCTTCCATGAGTTAAAAAAAGGACTCTGGTTCATGGGTGTAACGGGGGGAGCAGCTCCCCCCCCCCGATCAAGTAAAACAATATACTGTAAATTCTTAACTAACTGACCAATCACGTAGGTTCTGCCCCCCCAACAAAAGTCCTGACCCCCCTACCAAATCCTGCCCCCCCAAAGATCCTGGCTACGCCCATGTGCTGGTTGACAGTATTATACCACTTTAAATGGTCCTCATGGGTTCCCTCAAAGAATACTGGGAACTATAGTTTGTTGAGGGTGCTGAGAGTTGTTAGGAGATCCCTGTTCCTGTTTGAGAGCAACAAGTATCAAAGTGGTTTAACAATCACTCCCTAAATAGTTACAGTGACAATTATCATCCTCTGCTGGTCTCTGTTTCGGGAAGTTTTTACTGTGTGACATTTTATTGTTTTTATATTTTGCTGGAAGCAGCCCAGAGTGGCTGGGTATTTACAGTGGTGCCTCGCAAGACGAAATTAATCCGTTCCGCGAGTCTCTTCGTCTAGCGGTTTTTTCGTCTTGCGAAGCAACCCTATTAGCGGTTTAGCGGCTTAGCGGCTATTAAAGGCTTAGCGGCTTAGCGTCTAAAAGGCTATTAGCGGCTTAGCGGCTATTAAAGGCTTAGCGGCTTAGCGGCTAAAAGGCTATTAGCGGCTTAGCGGCTATTAAAGGCTTAGCGGCTTAGCGTCTAAAAGGCTATTAGCGGCTTAGCGGCTATTAAAGGCTTAGCGGCTTAGCGGCTAAAAGGCTATTAGCGGCTTAGCGGCTTAGAAAAAGGGGGGGGGGGAGCGGAAAAAAATCGCAAGATTCGCAAGACGTTTTCGTCTTGAGAAGCAAGCCCATAGGGAAAATCGTCTTGCGAAGCAACTCAAAAACAGAAAACCCTTTCGTCTAGCGGGTTTTTCGTCTTGCGAGGCATTCGTCTTGCGGGGCACCACTGTATACCCAGAAGGGTGGGGTATTATTATTATTTCCCTTTACACAATTACCAATTGCCTGGGATTTTTTTTTTCCATTTTGCTTCTTTCTTGACCTCTCCATACCTTCTGCTTCCCAAGCATTTGTATGTACATCACTTGGCCAATTTAGGATAATTCTGCGTATCTGATAAAGTGGTTTAGCAATCAATCCCTCTTCCCAGGGAACTTAGAAAATGGTGTCCCCTCATGGAATCCTGGAAACTGTAGTTTGTCAGTTTGTAGTTAGGCATTCAGATAAGTGCTGGGAAGAGGGTTCCTCACTCTGTTATCCGCCTGGCAGGAAAATATTCAGAGACATTTCTGCAGGCCAGGCTGCTGCTAAAAGGCATAGAAGAGCCAGTAAGAAGGGCACTGGTGGAAAAAGTTAGCTGGATAAAAAGTTAGTTGAGGGTGAGGGTGGGTAGCCACGTTTTTTGCTGTGGGTGAAGCCTCCAGAGGGGTGTCATTGTTATTTTATTTTTATAATATTTTTTATTAATTTTCAATCATAATCCAATAATAGCCTCATTATAACAATACCTATTTATAGTACAATTAATAATATCAATCATTAAGATATCAAATTATATAATTTAGATAAGGTGGCCCCCAGGTGCTGGAATTGATGATTTGATGATTTTCTTTATTTGTGTCTTCCAAAATCCTACTGATGTCAATTACATTCAGGTCATAATAATCCCTATCCAGTGGGGTGTCATTGAGGCTCCCAGCCCGCAGGGCTTCAGGGATTAGCTTGCATGCCCAGCCTTCCTGTTCATAAGTGAGGAATCCTGATTCACGTTTCCATGCACCTATATTGTTCTTTGCCCTCTTATTCCCCACCCACCCCCATCCTCAGTCAGTTTGGCTCTGGCCTTTAATATATAAGAACAATTTATTGATCTCACAGCTAACCTGCAGCAAAAACATTCTAATTTTCTAAATAGATATAAATTATATCCCCACCAAATAAGCTTAAAAGCTACGCAATTCTTGGAAAATATACATTCTGAGAAGTGATACTTGGTCTTGCGTATTAAGAAATATTTCTCCGAAATAGAAACATCTCAATATTCAGCTGCTGGGGAAGGAACTGATGGAGTCACCAACTTCCCTTGCTTACCCTTTGGGTAACCCTGCGAGAAGTTCCTGCGCACCCACTCCGCTTCTTGTGTATCTGCAGCCACTGCCACCTCTTGTTTATATCCTTCTCTGTAGTGGGGAGAGGCTAGTGACTGACAGCATTCTCCACCAATGTAAACAGAATCTGGACTCTAGTTCCATGCTGCAGCCCTGCTCCAGTTATTAAGTAACGTCCAGGGACCATTCCACAAACCTTTAGGTTTCTATTTCCCAGCCCTCTGAGGAGAAGGAGGGAAACGAAAGTGATACACAAATATTTGAGCAAGATTGGATGACAGTCGCTAGAACACGAGACTCTTAATCTCAATGTTGTGGGTTCGAGCCGTTGTTGTTGTTTAGTCGTTTAGTTGTGTCCGACTCTTCGTGAACCCCATGGACCAAGAGCACGCCAGGCCCTCCTGTCTTCCACTGCCTCCCGCAGTTTGGTCAAACTCATGCTGGTAGCTTGGAGAACACTGTCCAACCATCTCATCCTCTGTCGTCCCCTTCTCCTTGTGCCCTCCATCTTTCCCAACATCAGGGTCTTTTCCAGGGAGCCTTCTCTTCTCATGAGGTGGCCAAAGTACCGGAGCCTCAGCTTTACGATCTGTCCTTCCAGTGAGCACTCAGGGCTGATTTCCTTAAGAATGGATACATTTGATCTTCTTGCAGTCCATGGGACTCTCAAGACTCTCCTCCAGCACCATAATTCAAAAGCATCAATTCTTCGGCGATCAGCCTTCTTTATGGTCCAGCTCTCACTTCCATACATCACTACTGGGAAAACCATAGCTTTAACTATACGGACCTTTGTTGGCAAGGCGAATTCTCTGCTTTTTAAGGGGTGGGCTTACATTCTTTAAATATATTGTCATCTGATTCTTTTACCCTGATGATAATATGTTAAAAGCATTAAGCCTGAGAACCACATTCCCTTGTGGGCAACCTTGCTGGGGGTGGAACATCCCATTTGTGGGCAAGTCAAGGGCAATGGGGTAACAGGTGTGATTCTTTACTGTTTCTTACATCCCAGCTGTGCAAAAGCCAAATCTTTTTACACTCACACACCCTTCTCCATCCAGGCAAGCAAGAGGCATTATCACAGGTCAAGGAAATGAGATTCCAACCAGGCACAAGCAGTCAAGGAGGGCCTGGAGTAGGACCAGTGTGGAGTATGGCTTGGGGTAGAGTCTGAGGGCCCCATTCAGCCCCTGGGGCCAGGCGTTCCCAACCCCTCTACTTCGAGAATTAAGTACAAGAAGGTAGATATCAGTTCACACATTCGGCCACTAGGGAGCAGTGTGGTCTAAGAAGCAGCCGCTGATACAACGCATCCAATCAGTGAAATAAATTTTTAAATCAGGTAATGCTTGTGATGTGATTTTCTGAAGAGGTAACGGTGTCTCTCCCACTTTTTGAATATAAACTTATTTTCATGAACAACAGCAAAAAGAATTCTGTTGGGCGGGGAGGAGTCGTGCGGGAGTCAATAGTTATTTGTTCTATTGTTACTTGATGTATTGCATTCATCAAGCTTTGCAATAATTGATTCTAAAATGACACATATCTGTATTACGGAAGACATGTTTATTATTCTGCACCTCGATATTCTTCTTGAAAAGAGAGGAAAAACAACAGCAACTATGCACTTTGTTGTTGTTGTCTAGTCGTTTAGTCATGTCCGACTCTTCGTGACCCCATGGACCAGAGCACGCCAGGCGCTTCTGTCTTCCACTGCCTCCCTCAGTTTGGTCAAACTCATGCTGGTAGCTTCGAGAACACTGTCCAACCATCTCATCCTCTGTCGTCCCCTTCTCCTTGTGCCCTCCATCTTTCCCAACATCAGGGGCTTTTCCAGGGAGCCTTCTCTTCTCATGAGGTGGCCAAAGTATTGGAGCCTCAGCTTCAGGATCTGTCCTTCCAGTGAGCACTCAGGGCTGATTTCCTTCAGAATGGATAGGTTTGATCTTCTTGCAGTCCATGGGACTCTCAAGAGTCTCCTCCAGCACCATAATTCAAAAGCATTGATTCTTCGGCAATCAGCCTTCTTTATGGTCCAGCTCTCACTTCCATACATCACTACTGGGAAAACCATAGCTTTAACTATACGGACCTTTGTTGGCAAGGTGCACTTAGGGCATCCTTTCTCAGCCTTGGGTCTCCAGATGTTGGACTACAACTCCCAGCATCCCTCACCGCTGGCCCTGCTGGTTAGGGATGATGGGGTAGCCCAGCTGCATCTGGGGATCCCTTGTTGGAGAAGGCTGCCTCGGAAGCCAAGCAGAGAAGGTGCTCAAGGCCAATCACAATGCAGCTTGGAGCTGAGCAGGTCTCTGCCTAGCCGGTGCCTGGCTGGGAGAAGGACAGCGCCGACTTGACTATATCCAATGGCTGATGGCTTGGCTGTTTTTGGCTCTTGCCTCTTCCCGTAGCGGGGGGCGGGGACGGGGTGGGAGAAAAGTGACGCGTTTCCATGGGGAAGCTGCTTCGTGTCGCCACGCTACGGGCCGGGGCGGGGCCAGGAGGGAAGAGCGGAGGAGGGGGACCCAGGAGCTCTTAAAGGAGACGCGTCGAAGAATGCGCCCCTGTTGAATTGGAGGCGCTTTCAGAGCTGCTGGTGAGTGTGGGAGTTTGGGAGGCGGTACCGGGTAGCGTGTGTGCATTTTTATATATTTGTGAATGAAATGGAGGGCCTTGGCAATTTGAAACCTCATAGGGAGGAAGATGCTACTGACTGAGGTTTTGATTTAATACATGCGATGCTGTTCGAGGGATGCTGCTCATCCTAAAAGCGGGGTGGGGGAGAGGTTTTTTGGGGGGGTTAATAGGAGGTCGGCAGCCCGGGTAGCCTCTGTGCAATCAGGTTGCCACCTTTTCCTGATGGCTCTGCTCGTGTGCCTTTAACAGCAGGCTGGAGTATTAGCAAATGAGCAGCCTTTCCCGGCCTGCTGTACCTCCATGCAAAGGACAGCCTTCACCTGATCGTTTCCATCATGTGTCCACCTGCTGCGAAACGATACAGCTGTCTCCATTTACTTCCCGATACCTGTCGTAAACCACCTTAAGGGCAATAACTCAGTGGTGGAGCATCTGCTTTGCATCCAGAAGGTGTCAGGTTCAATCCCTGGCATTTCCAGATAGGGTTGGGGGCCGGCCTGTGCCTGAAACCCTGGAGAGCCACTGTTAGTCCAGGTACACAAGAAGCACGAATGATTTGACTCAGTATAGGCAGTTCTCCGTATTCCTACATTTCCTGTTTGCTTTTGGGGTAATTATGAGCTTGGAGAGGTTAGTCTGCATTCCCATTCTTGCTTTCTCCTGAATCTCTATAAATTAAATATCTGGAGGCAGGGCTGGCATCTTGCTTCTAGTACTATGCAAGTAAACACCTGTGTGTTAAAATCAAAGCAAGGCATGATAATCTGCTCCTTCCACATGCTGGTCAGGATCACTTCAAACTGTGGACAAAACATTATATTTATAACCGACTGGTGTGGCACCTAATAAAAGACGAACAAATTACTCAGTGGAAGCTTATGCCATAATAACTTTTGTGCTTTTCCTCTAAAGTTATAACCAGCTAAATGCTGGCTATGGGAAAGGGCAGGGTTCAGTGCCTGGCACACATGTTGTGCATGCAAAAGGTCCAAAGTTCAGTGCTCAGCATTTCCAGGTAGACCTGGGAAGCATACCTGTTTGAAACCCTGCAAGGCAGTTACAGTGGTACCTCGGGTTAAGGACTTAATTTGTTCTGGAGGTCCGTTCTTAACCTGAAACTGTTCTTAACCTGAAGCACCACTTTGGCTAATGGGGCCTCCTGCTGCTGCCACACAATTTCTGTTCTCATCCTGAAGCAAAGTTCTTAACCCGAGGTACTATTTCTGGGTTAGCGGAGTCTGTAACCTGAAGCATCTGTAACAAGAGGTACCACTGTAGTTGCCTGTCAGTGTAAAAAATACTAAACTAGATAGACCAGTAGTCTGACTCTGCAGAAGGCAACTACCTATGTTTTAGAATAGGCAGTAGTAGGAGAAAGCAGTGTGTTGCAGGGAGCCAGGTGTGTTCAGTGTACCCCTATGTTTTCTTTACACAGAGATGCAGTTTCCCCATTGCATAATCTCTGTCTGTAGGTTTCAGATCGCCTAGCATCACATATAGAGGAAGATTTTGCTTCTCTGCAGTGATGAACGTTTCTGTAAAGGAAAAATTTCCTTCTAGTAGCAGCCAGCATGGAAATATCTGGAGTGTGGACGATGTCCTCAAAGTTGTGTCTATACAAGCTGTTACTCTTGAGTTTGGCATATTAATACATTGTAACAGATTACTAAAGGGTTTGTTAGACTAGAGCAGTGTTTCCCAACCGGTGTTCCGCGGCACACCAGTGTGCCGTGAGACCTTGCCTGGTGTGCCGTGGGAGGGAGGCGGGAGAGGCGGGGCGGCGGCGGCATCTCCTGCTGGATGCAAATCCAAACATGGCGGGCGCCTCCCTCGCTCCTTTGTAGGCGGACCATCGAGAGAGAAAGAAAAGGAGGCGAAAGAGCGAGAGAAGGCGCCTGCGCGGAAAGAGGAGTGAGCAGTGCGCCTGTGCGCTGCGGCGCCCGAGATCGCTTCTCCCCACCGCCCCTTGCTTCAAAAGAGGTCCGGGGACAGCGGGAAGCGCTTCGCGCTGCCCCCGGACCTCTTTTGAAGCAAGGGGCTGCGGGGAGATCGCTTCTCCCGGTGCTCCGAAGCGGGGCGGGGGGGCGGCAACCTGCAGCGCGGAGCGCGGGGCGCCCTTTGGAGGACGCCCCGTGCTTCGCGCAGCTGTCCGCAAGCCTTGGGCGCCTGGGGGAACTCCCCCCCGGCGCGCAAGGCTTGCGGGCGGCAGCCTGCAGCGCGGAGCGCGGGGCGCCCTTTGGAGGACGCCCCGTGCTTCGCGCAGCTGTCCGCAAGCCTTGGGCGCCTGGGGGAACTCCCCCCCCGGCGCGCAAGGCTTGCGGGCGGCAGCCTGCAGCCCGGAGCGCGGGGCGCCCTTTGGAGGACGCCCCGTGCTTCGCACAGCTGTCCGCAAGCCTTGGGCGCCTGGGGGAACTCCCCCCCCCCCGGCGCGCAAGGCTTGCGGCGGCAGCCTGGAGCGCGGGGCGTCCTTCGGAGGACGCCCCGTTCTTCGCGCAGCTGTCCGCAAGCCTTGCGCGCACAGGGGAACTCCCCCCCCCCCGCGTGCACGGCTTGCGGGCGGCAGCCAGCAGCGCGGAGCACGGGGCGCCCTCCGTAGGAGGCTGCGGAGGGTGGCGCGGAGCTGCCCGCGCTCCAGGGCTTCTTGCAGCTCCGCGCCACCCCCGGATCCCGGCTCGAAGCCGTGCGGGGCTGCGGAGGGTGGCACGGAGCTGCCTGCGCTCCAGGGCTTCTTGCAGCTCCGCGCCACCCCCCGGATCCCGGCGCGAAGCCGCGCGGGGCTGCGGAGGGTGGTGCGGAGCTGCCTGCGCTCCAGGGCTTCTTGCAGCTCTGCGCCACCCCCCGATCCCGGCGCGAAGCCGCGCGGGGCTCCGGAGGGTGGCGCGGAGCTACCTGGGCTCCAGGGCTTCCTGCAGCTCTGCACCACCCTCTGGATCCTGGCGCGAAGCCGCGCGGGGCTCCGGAGGGTGGCGCGGAGCTGCCTGCGCTCCAGGGCTTCTTGCAGCTCCGTGCCACCCCCCGGATCCCAGCGCGAAGCCGCACGGGGCTCTGGAGGGTAGCGCAGAGCTGCCTGCATCCCGGAGCCTGGTGCGCGCTGAAGAGCGCCCCCGGGCTTCACGCACCTCTCCGCAAGCCTGGGGAGACCAGTGTGGCTCCCTAGGCTTGCGGATATCAGGCTGTTCTGGGGGCTGGGGTCGGGGGAAGCTTGGGCTTCCCCCGCGCCTGCCCCGTGCCTGGGGAGGGGAAATTTTTTTTTCCTTTATTCTCCCCCCAAAAAATTAGGTGCGTCTTATGGGGCGGTGCATCCTATGGGGCGAAAAATACGGTAGTCAATATAGGCACAGAGTTAAATTTTTTAACATTTTCTAATGGTGGTGTGCCTCGAGATTTTTTTCATGAAACAAGTGTGCCTTTGCCCAAAAAAGGTTGGGAAACACTGGACTAGAGGATGCTGTTGTTGTTGAAGCAATGTGGTTCTCATGTCTTTTCTTTCATTAAAATTTATGTACTTGGGATTAAGCCCCTTGCTGCACGTGACTTGTGCTGGGAGTATATTGTGGTTTGATGGCTGTTTGGGGTGATATTCAGGTGTGTGGCAAAACATTTCCTATCCCCCTGAGGCTACACCTGTGTGCTTTGTTTGGAATGCAAGTTCTTTTTTAAAAATTGTTTTTATTAAAGAATTTCTTGGATCACAAATATGTTTTCAGATCATAAAGTCTTTTTTTTTTTACAGATCGTTTTTATTCAATGTAAAATTTTAATGCTGTATACAGTATATGGTGGGGGGGAGAGATGGGGAGAGAAGGGGGTAGTAAACTTTCATTCTTTTACAAAGTATATGTGTGAGGGTTTTGGAACGTAAGTTCTGTGCAGGTTATGTTTCATGTTATACTCACTTTTCCCTTGTCTTTGAAATTGGACCATAAAATTAAAAATCAAAGATATCATATTGAAGTCATACTTGGCATTGTAACCTGTGGCCCTCCAGATGTGGTGGACTCCAACTCCCATCAGCCTCAGCCCGCATGGCCAAAGGTGAAGGATGATGGGAGCTGGAGTCTAACAGTTTCCCCACCCCTGCCCTTTTGTTGTCAGGAAGGTTTGGTGCACTTTCAACTTTATCCCAGACTGAGCTTTCATATACAGAACTGGGTGAGTGAGTGCCACTGAGAAATGAGCAAGTTGGACCTGCATAGCTCCGTCCCTTCATCTTCATATTCTTGCATCATGTTGGTGTGATGCTATGGCCAACAAAGACTTTGCACATCATGCTAAGCCAAGCCATGGTTTAGCGCAAATGCATGGGCTGTGGGAGAGGAGACTGAGCTCACTTTGCTCCCTGCCAGTCAATCTGTAGATGTGCTGGGACAAGCTAGTGTTTGCCTTACTTAGCATGTTATCTGGAACAGGGCTGGTTGTTTGAACCTATGGTTTACAGCTCATGGTTAGTCCGGGGGAGCTAAACCATGAGCCTGGATTCAGACAACATGTCAAGCCAAACTATGGCTTGTCTCTCTGAATAACTAATTACCAACACTGCATAGCTGCCTTGAAGATAAGGGAAGTGGTTGAAATTTCCCTCTGGTGCTATTTCCTTGATCTAAATCTTTGTCCCTGCCCCCTCCAGCATACAGGTTTCAGAATGAATAGTGGTTGGAAGGGGGAGATTTCAGAATAAGGAAAAAGCATGAGTGATGAAGGTCAAACTTCCCTCATGTAGCACTCCTTCAGCGATGCAGATGCTGTGAGCTACGAGCACCCTTGTAACTCACAGTCCTAGGATAAATTTTGGCTCTTGCCAGTTAATAAATGGAAGCTGTACAGGGTTAATTAATGATATGATAGAATATTTTTCTGGTCATTACAAGAATAAATAAATTTTCTAGACATGTCTCCACAATCTGGTTTAAAGCAATTTGTACCTGTCAAAATTCACAGACATGCCAATAAAGACCTGTCTGTATTATCCATGCTTTTGTTTTCCTGCTAGTTGATCTACTACCTGGATTTCTGCATCTTGCCCATCACAGTGTCTCTTTCTGTTGTTTGTACAAGGTCTGACTCAAATCAGGTTTCTTCCTGCTTCTCCTACAGTTGTTGACAGCCTGTGGTTCTTCTCACATAACTGAGTCACCTTAACTTGTCCTCATTCATTGGGCTGTTAGAGTTGCACTCAAATTGTGGAAGAGAGGGCTGTGTGTACTCAAGGTGTGCCAGCAGAGCCAGATGGTCTTGGTGTGGCACTGCTGGTGTAGCTACAGTACAGCTTGTATACCTACCATCTTCTAAAGTCCCCTCTGAACCAGCCTGGACCCAGTGAGTGTCATCTGAAGCCTTTAATCGTGTGTTCCTTCCTCAAGATGTCCGAGGGTGGCAGCACAGGAACGGGTCTTTTCTGTGGTGGCTCCCAGCTTGTGGAATGCTCTCTCCAGGGATGCTTGCCTGGCACCATCATGACATAGCTTAGAAAAACATTTGGCTGTTAATTATCTGTGGTCTCCTTGATAGGATCGCCCTTTTGATTTTGCTTCAAATGTTTTTCTTTTATGTTGGTTTTACTGTATGTGTTTCTTTGCTTATATACCGTAAGATGCTTTGAGTTACCGTGGTAAAAAAAGTGACCAATATATCTAATTAATAATAATATGAAAAGTCCATGCCTGAATCCATGTACAGCGGTACCTCAGGTTAAGAACTTAATTCATTCTGGAGGTCCGTTCTTAACCTGAAACTGTTCTTAACCTGAGGTACCACTTTAGCTAATGGGGCCTCCCGCTGCCACCACGCGATTTCTGTTCTCATCCTGAAGCAAAGTTCTTAACCTGAGGTAATATTTCTGGGTTAGTGGAGTCTGTAACCTGAAGCGTCTGTAACCCGAGGTACCACTGTACTATTCTAATGATTACTGTTTAGGAGAGTCTAATTATCATAGAATTGTAGAGTTGGGGGAGACTCCAAGTTCAGACTCCTGCAATACAGGAATTACAGGTAAAGAATCCCTGAAAGATGGCTAGTCAACATCTGTTTAAAAACCCCCAATGAAGGAGAGTCCTTCAGATATTTGAAGATGGTATCATCACTTCTCGGCCTTCTCTTCTCCAGGCTAAACTTACGCAACTCCCTCAGCCATTCCTCCTAAGGCTTTATTTCCACTTGCAGGTATCTGGCCTCCCCAGGTGAGTTCCAGTCCATCATGCCACTCCCCCTTTTATGTCTGACCAGGAACTGTGTGACTTTGGTGTCTCCATATCCTGTTTTCTAAAGCAGGTTGGCTCCCAGCCATGTAACTGACTCTGCACACCCACAGGGTGTGACTGTGTTTCAACATACCTGCGATGGGGGCCAGAAAGTAGATTGAACTGGCATGGAGCTTAATTCTCTTAACCCTGCAAAAGCAGCAATCTAGGAATTGAGCCACCAACATTTTTACCTCCCTGCTCCTGCAAACAACAACAACAACAACAGCAACAACAACAGCTAGCAAGTGTAGCTTTTCCAGACATAAAGATACACAGAAATTGGAAAAGCTTTCTGTTACATTTGTGCTTTTCAGGCTGTTGTTAAAGGTGCAGGAGCAGAACCTGTCAACATATTTTTAAAAGTTGGCTAAGTTGGAGGGTGCTGGGAACTGCACGATTGTCGGAAGCACAGTATATCCTTTGCCTGTCCTGGCAATCAAAGCTTAAACGTTAATCACCCTGCAGCAAAGGTTGCAGATTATAAAGCAGAAACGGATTGAAAACATGGTTTTGGGCGGAGGCGCAAGTGAGGTTACGCCAGGGCAGTCCCAGAAGGGGCTAAGCAGATGGTCTCTTCAGCCAGGAGAAATGGCAGGGGGAAAGCATCATAGCTGCTGGCTATCACCAGGGCTTCTGTTTTGGCTAATCACGATTTAAAATAGTAAAAATAATTATCCAAATACTATATTGGATCAAATGTGCTTGCAGGAGCGCCAAAGTCCACACAACTGCTTTATTACAGTGTGAAAGTGGGCCTGAGGCCCTGGAAGAGGCTCATATGCTGAGATTATCACAGGAGCATATGAACACAGGAAGCTGGTGCTTCTTGCAACTAGCAGTGGCTCTGCAGGGTTTTGTATGGGGGTCTGTCCCACTTGGAGATGCTGGGGATTGAACCTGGGATTGTTGGCATGCAAAGAAGGCGCTTGACCGCTGAACTACAGTCATAGTCATTTGCCAGCCATTTCCTCACGCCTGTTCCTATTTCTCTTTCAGGAAGTGGTGGGGATTTTGTGGCAGATGCCTTTGTAAGAGTTATGTTAATGGGCCTCAGATGTACACTTGGGTCCTTCCTATTTCCTCTGCTGGGTATGTAAACCAGCCTTTCTCAACCAGGTGCTCTCCTCCAGATGCTCTGGGTTCCATCAGCCTAGCCTAAAACATCTGGAGAGAACGAGGTTAAGGGAGGCTGGCCTGGGCATTAGGCATGTTTCTGGTTTCAGATTGTCATGCTCTGCATCTCTTCCATGACCTTGTTCCCACCTTGTTTTTAGTTTGGTTTTTAATCGTTCCTTTCCATAGTGGTATCAGCACTTTACAATGTATAAGTCATTGCCCCCATGGCATTTCCAATCTGTAATTTGACTCACTGGGCAGCGGATGCAACAGAGGAAGAGAGGAAATGGGGATAAAATATGTATCTCTTTCAGTTGCATGTGGCTTCAGTAGGATATTGGGGTGGGGTTGTGCCAAATATTTCACAGAAAAGATGGGGGTGGGTTTTGAAGGGGGTGAGGTGGTATCAAGCTGGCATTGTAGGAGGCAGTTTCTAGCAGAGAGAGAGAAAGGATGGAGTACTTTGAGAAAACGTTTGGTTGGTTGAGGGTGGTGGAACTGAAGGAGGGAAGATTACGGACAAGGGTTTATTGAATACTATGAGCCGTGGGATGAGGAGGGGGCAAGGCCAAGAAGGGCTTTGAAGCTAAGGACAGGGCGCTCTTGCTGGATCCAGAAATAGACAGAGACCCAATGTGTTCCCATTTTGCAGATGAAGACAACTGAGGCTCTGGGGTAATCTGGCCCAAGCTGCTCAGGAGCATGCCTGAGGCTCAATTTGAACCTTAGTCCAAGGCTAACAGCCCAGCCACATCTCGGCGATGATTTTCCCCCAACATGAATGCTTTTCTCTGTGTATGTGTATTTGGATATTCTTTCCGTTGGCCTTTGGAGTGAGCCCAGTTTGTCTAGTTGGCTTAGTCTTCTCAGCTGCTACTCTGAGGACTTCTATTCCAAGCAAGACACTGAACTTTGCCAGCTCAAGAAGACTAAAAGCTTGTCTGTTCTCTGGAAAAAAAATGTGTCCATTTGGGAGGATGAAACACCCCTCCACCCCTTCCTGCTCCAGCCCCTCCTTTCTCTCCAGGGAGCAGAAGGACAGAAACCTCTTTCAGTGGGCAGAAAGGTGGGGCTGACCCATGTGTCTGTTGACTGCGAGGAGGCTCACATGCCCAGAGGTGTGCTTTTGGGCAGCTGCCCTGTGGTGTTGGCAACCCACTCTTTGGGCAGGGTGGATCTCAACAAAGTGACTCATTGCCCTGGTCAGAGTCCAACTCCCCCCCAGTGGTTGATCCTGTCCTCTCCCAGATGACTACATTTTCGCCACTCGCACAAACTGCAAGTTTCTTTGGTCCCTGGCTAAGAACAGTGTTGGTTCTGTATGGCATCTATCACACAAAGGAGTGGGAAATAGATGATGAAGTAAATGTTGCAGTTTACTCCACATTGTATTGAGGTGGAGGGAAATTGTGGGAAGGAAGGAGGCAGGCTTGGAGGGGGTTTCATCCTGTGGGGTTAATGTCACATCTTCAGAGAAGATAACACTCCCCTATTTCTGTTTAGCATGCAAAGGGCGCCCAAAGGCATCATGGTTCTCTTCACAACAACCCTGCACTGTCTTAGAGCAGTTTTAGTGTCCTGAGTACCTTATCACCACTGGAAGCCCACCTTCTGAAACATCACCAGGCACTGTCTGATTTCCAAGTCTGCCGTTGCAGTCTTAAAGACTAGAAACTTGCTATGTTCCCTTATTAAATATGAGCCAAAACTCTCAGGTTGCTGACTTCTGGACCTGAAAAGAATGTCACGACTTCCCCAGTGCAGTCGTGATATATGAAACCTGTGTGCATTCATGCCGTGCAACACCTGCCTTGACTCAGGCTGGATTTTCACCTCTTGTGCCGTCCAGGCAGATATCAGTTGGGGGCACCGACATCCTTCCTAGGTCCTCTCTGAAAGCTTCTGCAGCCCTGAGGTTCCCATGAAGGCCCCCATCCCTCCTCTCTGAAACAGCTTCCATGTCCCCTTTCAGGTGACGATGTCGGAAAAGATCCTTGTGACGGGCGGAGCCGGCTACATCGGGAGCCACTGCGTTCTGGAACTGGCTGAGGCCGGATACACCCCTGTGGTCCTTGACAATTTCCACAATGCCATCCGAGGTAAGGAGGCAGCCAAGGCCAGGGCTGGCAGCAACTGGTTTGATGGGGGTTTAGAGAAGGGCCATAGCTCAGTGGTAGGGTACCTGCTTTGGATGTAGAAGGTCCCACGTTCAATCCCTGGCAAAAGAGGCCTGCTAGATCACACCTGATGCGTATCCAGAAGAATGGAGAAGTCCCATCTCCTGAAACCATGGAGAGCCGCTACCATTTCATGAAGACCAGACTTCTTCAACTGTGGGTCCTTTGATTCTGTTGGGACTGCACCTCCCATTATCCCTTGCCATTGGCAAAGGTGGCTGGGGATGATGGGAGTTGTAGTTCAGTAACATCTGGGGACCTGAGGTTGAGCTCTGATGAACTAGATGGACCTCTAGGAATGCAGGAAGCTGCCTTCAGCTGAGCTCAGGCCATTGGTCTATCTAGCTCAGGGTTGTCTACAGTGACTGGCAGCAGCTCTCTAGGAATCCTACCTGGAGATGCCGGGGATTGAACCTGGGACCTGCTGCATGCAAGACAGATGCTCGACCACTGAGCTATGGCCCTTCCAATAGTCCAACTCAGCAAAGGGAGATTCATAACTGAGCAAAGCCCCATAGGCCAGAAACATTAGCTCCACCCACTGATTTGCAGAGGCAAAGGGCTCTTTAACCCTCTCTTTCCCAGCGTGGCAACACAGGCTTTGGCCTTCCTCTTCCTAGGCCTCCCCATTCACTCACTTGAGATACAGACAAAAGCTCTCCTTTTTTCTTCCAACCTCCCCACATGAACAGCAACTGGGTCAGTGGTAGGATTTTGCTTTTCTGCACCTCAGCCAGTCATCTGACCAGGCCACTATTGCTCCACCTGTGGAAGGGATCAAGAGCAGCAACATTGGCTGCACTCACCCATTCACAAAAACAGAGGTTTATTTAACTCTTTAGGACAAGGAGGGGAAACCTCCAGATGTTTGTTGGACTACAGCAACCACCATTCCTTAACCATTGACTATCCTGGCTGGGACTGATAGGAGTTGAAGTCCAACAATTGGGGGGGGGGGGCACAGGTTCCCCACCCCTGCTCTAGGCTGGAACGTGGATGGAAAGTCCCTGAGGGCCAGAGCAAGCTCCTGGACCACCAGTTGCCTATTCCAATCCTAAGAAGGGGGTCGTAAGATCTGGATGTGTGAGTCCTTTCAGTAGTGCTGTTAGGATAATTTAAGTCCTTAGATGGAAACATGTATTTACCTCACAACGTGAACATTAACCCAGCCGTTCTGTATTTGAGGGTCCCCCAACTGTTTACTCTGCTGAGTGGGGGGCCCTGTGTTTCTGCCCCCCAAAAGGCACCACTAAGTCTTCCTCATTGAAGAGGACAGCAATGATTTGGGAATTGGGTCCACTCTGGCATGGTGTCAAAAACAGTCTTTCTCCCCAGGGGGCAGCACGGTCCCCGAGAGTATTCAGCGGGTGGAGGAGATCGTGGGCAAGAAGATCCCATTCCAGGAACTGGATGTCCTCGATGAGGCAGGTCTCCACAACCTCTTCAAGAAGGTGAGGGCCTGATCCTACAGCTTAATGTTTCCTTCCCCATCACACCTATTGAGATGGGTCAGAGCATCGCCCCCTCTGCCCTACCAATGGGGGCACTATTCTGGCTTACTTTTTGCTCTCTGGGTGGCATCAGGGCCTCCTCAGTGGTGGTCCCCTAGATCTCCTGTCTTCACTGTCTTGGACTACACTTTGGGCTGGCAGGAAAGGGGTTCCATCTCTCTTCCCTCTGCTGTCTGCTCACCCCCCTCCCTCCCCACAGCATTCCTTTCTGCCTCTGGGGAGATTTTATTGTTCCCAATGTGCGTGCATCTTTGTGTCACTGCCATGCTGCTCCCCCAACACCCCTGCTGTGTTTATTTCTGGCCCATTTATTTATTTATTTATTTTGTATACCGCCATTCACCTGAAGGATCACAGGGTGGTTCGAAACATGATAATTTTGTATTTTGTAAATACATAGTAAAAACACGAACAAAAAGAAACCAATAGCCCCCTTTCCCACAAACACATGGGATGTTAATTAGCCAAAGGCCTGTTTCTAGAAAAACGTTTTCGCCTGGCGCCTAAAGATATGTGGCAAAAGCGCCAGATGTGCCTCCTTGGGCTTTGCTGGGGAGCCACGAGTGACGCCTGTCAATCCCAGAACTCAGAAGTGGCACCTGCACCACTCAGGAGCCACGCAGCCCTGTTGTGGGTTGTGTCAGGCTGGCATCTGGCTCTCCTGCCAGAGATGCAGGACATCTGGCTCTGGTGGGTGGGTGTTTGCAAGCTTGGGCCAAAAGCCCTTTGAAATCAGTGCACAAAATGGCGTTTCTCATAAAAAAAAAAGCACCACAGGCGTTTTTTGCCCTCTTCCGGCTTTTCATTAGGGGAACATTTTTTTTTATTAAAATGGGCACGTATAAATAGAAAACGTACTGTAGCCTCCACAGAAGTATTCTTAACACAGTTCCCCCTTCTGTTTCCCCTCAGCACAATTTCTCTGCCGTGATGCATTTTGCAGGCCTCAAGGCTGTGGGAGAGTCTGTCCAGATGCCGCTGGAATATTACAAAGTGAACCTGACTGGGACCATCCGATTGCTGGAGGTGAGCAGGAACATGGCTTATTCCACCAGGATTTGTAAGGCTTCTTTTATAAGTCTGGGTTTGCGGGAGGATGTCAACTGTAGTAGGCCCATCTCGCGTGTGGCACAGACACCTGTAGAGCAGCCCAAAGGTGCTTCCGGCATCACGTGCGACAGGCTTTCCATAGTGTCACTCAAGGCGCCATGTTAGCCTGGAGGAAGGCTGGGCAGGGGTTGGCTGTGTCCCATCCATTGGCCCGCCCTGGCCTGGGGAAGTGCTGTTCACCCATCATCAGGGCTTCCTCCTGCTCTTGAGGAATCACTTTCAAACAGAACCCCTGCGAAATGGAGCCTGGCTAGCTCAGTGCCCTTCGACCTTCGCTCCCCGACTCTTGTTATACTCAGACTCCCATAATCCTCAGCCATCTCAGTGGTCGGGGATGATGGAAGTTGCAGTCCAACAACATCCAGAGACGTCTGGAGGAAGAGCACTGAGCTTAGGTTGTCTGCATTCCTCCGCAGGCCATGAAAGAGCACGGGGTCAAGAACATTGTGTTCAGCAGCTCAGCCACAGTATACGGCGACCCAGCCTACCTCCCCCTTGACGAAAACCACCCTGTGGGAGGCTGCACAAACCCTTATGGGAAATCCAAGTATTTCATCGAGGAGATGATCCGAGACTTGTGCAAAGCAGAGCCGGTGAGTGAGCAACATACCACACTACTAACCCCCTTATAACGCAGGGGTACAATTGTCCTCAGCAGTATTTTCTGGGGTTTTTTTCTTTTTTTCTTCTAAAATAATCTTTATTGTCATTTTTGCAAAAACTCATATAGCATTAATTTCAATACGTATTACTTATTTCATTACTTCTGGAACTAATGGAAAGAAAGGCATATATTAAGAATCCACAAGCACATGGCCTTATAATACCAGCATAAACCTATACATTTAGCTCAATTTATCTGTCTCAGTATATAAAAACATATATTTAAAATATAATTGACATAAGCCAGAGATTGGTTACAAGTAATTCCATATAAATGAATTGTATCTGGGCATATAATATTTAAGTGGATCATTGATCCATGGCCACCAAACAGTGGCCAGATCCTCAGAAGTGGCTTTACCTCTTTGTACCTTTGAGTGACGTGTTACTTTTTCTGATACCACTATAAATACTAAAGTCAGACTTGTGCAAGGCAGAACTGGAAAGCAAGTCCCAGAGTCCTCCATACAGCTCTCCTGGGCGGTATTTTCTGATCCGATCTCTTGTGCTGCTTCTCTCAGGACTGGAACGCGGTTCTCCTGCGATACTTCAACCCCATTGGAGCCCACGAGTCGGGGAGGATTGGCGAGGACCCCCAGGGCACCCCAAACAACCTGATGCCCTACGTTGCTCAGGTATGCAAGACCCCCCCTGAGAGAGTTTGCTCTGCTCCACCTCTTGCACAGCGACTTTCTCCTGCTAACTCCTGTGCCTTCCTGTCGTTTCTTCCTTCTGTTCACTCCAGGTGGCTGTGGGGCGCCGAGAGTACCTGAGTGTATTTGGGGATGACTATGATACAGTGGATGGGACTGGTGAGTTGCTTGGAATCACCCTAGCTTGAAAGGAACGATGCCTCCACCCCCAAATCTACTTGAAATACGCTGGGCACTGGGAAGTTTGGAGATGTGGAAGCCAGAGTGGTTATGGGCCTCTAACCCGAGTGGTTTATAGACACATATAGGCACGGGGGTGTTTTCTCTTTTTGTATGGTAAACAGCATTTCCGTGCGCTGCTCTGGTTCGCCAGAAGCGGCTTAGTCATGCTTGCCACATGACCTGGAAGCTGTATGCCGGCTCCCTTGGCCAATAAAGCGAGATGAGCGCCGCAACCCCAGAGTCGGCCACGACTGGACCTAATGGTAAGGGGTCCCTTTACCTTTACAATAGGCTAGTTTTGAAACACCCGTCTCTGTCTTCCATCCAGGCAACCAAGAAGCAGAGCACCTTCCAGCCAAGCGGAAGCAGTCTGGTTGCAAGCCATAGCCTGTGAGGGGTGTGGCCTGGGGAGAGTCTCATTCCCAGAGTGGTTTAACAATCCCTCTTCCCAGCGAACTCTGGGAATTGAAGCCCTGGGAGGGGAATAGGGGGGTCTCCTAACAGCTCCCAGCACCCTTGGCAAACCGGAATCCCCATAATTCTTTTTTGGAAGCCCTGTTTAAAATCAAACTTGGCAAATCCATGATCTGCTTGGAAAATCTTCCCTGGGTTGTTCCTTTCATTTCATAGCAGGATAGCGTCTGTATTTATCCTTCTGATGATAAACCAGTTCAGCCTTCGCCATCCTGGTGGCGACTCAGCTAGCTGGGCTGATGGGATCATCTGGAGGCTACCAGGTTGGCAAAGGTTGAACTAAGTAAGATGTGGGCCTACCCAGAGGGGGTGGCCAGTGCGCTGGCTGATGGGTTTCTCCTTCTTCTGCAGGCGTCCGGGATTACATCCACGTGGTGGACCTGGCCAAAGGCCACATTGCGGCTTTGAAGAAGCTCAAGGAGACCTGTGGCTGCAAGGTAGGGAAGTGCATAGACTTGGTCAGAAGCACTGCTTCCATCCATTTGTGTTCTGCTGGAGCCCACGTCAACTGAGCCTCTGTTACCTGGATTTTGGGAGCATCCTTGCTTGCAGACTCCAGCCACTTCTCCTAATTTGTTCAGGAGACGGGCTCAGTTTAGGAAGGGGTGTGTTCAAAATTTTGTGCCAATAAAGTTCCACCACCCTATATTACTACGCATACTTCCCGTTTCACAGAATGCTTTTTCCATGAAGACTTTGGCATGGCCCCTTAGTTACTTCCCACAACCTACAGAAACTAAGCTCTAGGGATGTGTACCTGAAAAGTGAATGCATTTCCTTCCTATAGACCCTTCCCTTGTGGTGCAGTTTTTCTTATATTTGTAAGTTCCTCGGGACAGGCACCTGGAAAGAGCCGCACAGGGCAATAAGGTCGACAAAGCCTTTGTCACAAGAGTTGCATCTTTGCAGATATACAACCTTGGAACCGGCACCGGCTGCTCAGTCCTGCAAATGGTGAAGGCAATGGAGAAGGCGTCGGGAAGAGAGGTAGAGTATCGGGACAACCTGGGTTCCAGGAGGGGGGATTGAACTCCTGTTAGGGTCTAGGTAAAGGGGACCAGAGAGAGGAAGGCATTGCCAATTGGCCAACCCTCGCTGGGCCCACCACCAAGCAGGAGTCTGGTTCAGCCTTCCCCAACCTGGTGCCCTCCAGATGTTCAAGGACACATTCCAGCAATGCAAAAGCACTTGAGAGTGGAGCAAGGCCAGGAAGGGGAGTGGCCTGGAGAAGTCCTGCATTTTGCTCCTGGACTGGAGGCTCCCCACACATTTTAGCACTTACCAGACCATTGCCAGGCTGTTCTGTTCGCAGTGCTAGTTATGACAGCAAGATCAGGTTGGCTATCAAGCCAGGTCTCCATATATGGCTGGTGGGTTTCATCCACTTTTCTGCAGGGCTGGGGAGAACCTGTGGCCTTCTAGATGATGTTGGGGATGATGGCAATTGGAATCAAATGACTTGCCACAGGTTCCCACCCCTGCTTTAGGGGCTCATAGGCTATTTAGCCTGTGCTAAAATAATAAATGCCTGCCATACCTGAGGTAGCTTTCAGTATTTTGGGATCCAAAATCTGCCTCCTTTGATATGAGGCAAACATGGCCTCTTTGATCTGCGGCCCTGTTTAAAAAGAGTTGGCATAAAACTGGGGCTGGAATGTGTACCTTTAAATTTTAATAGTGGGACTATAGAGAGGCACATTGCTCCCCTCTGCCAGTGGCACGACCAGCCCACCTACTATGCAGAATGCAGGGTGCTTTTGAGGGGACCAGCCAACATTTTGGTCTAGGAGCCTCACACTAGAGTAGAGAACGTCAACCAGCACTTTAGTCTTCTGGAAGGAATGCCATTGTGATTAGGTTGCAGATAAATGAATATTAAGCAGCTTACCAATGACTGCCTTTAAATAAATGAAAAAATGCTCTCCCTAGTGAGGTCCACCTGGCACCATCATTAACATCCTTCCAACTCTCTTCTCCCATGCATTTGATGGCTTATGATAAACGTTTTGTTTATTGCTGTTGGCGATTTGCTTCACTGTAATGCGTATTTTTTTCATTTTCATTCTTTGCCTGTGACACTTAATTTGTTATGTCTGAGAAGGTTTTATTTTGTAGTGAGAGACTAATAAATCAAAATTATAGTACTACTAATAGTAATGTGTCTTATCATCTTGGCTGCTGCCCCTGGTCGGTTTCCCTCTGCTTAATGACAGGCTGCTGTCTTTGTTCTAGATAAACTACAAGATTGTTGCACGTCGGGAAGGAGACATCGCCTCCTGTTACGCCAACCCTGCCCTAGCTGAACGGGAGCTGGGCTGGAAAGCTGTTTTTGGCCTGGACAAAATGTGTAAGTGGAGCCTCCCCACAGAGGGCCATCTGCCTGCTCCTTTTCTGCCAGCCTTTGCCTCCCCCTTCTTTATTCCTAGGGGCGGAAGCTGGAGAAATAAATGGGTTTCCATTCCCTCCTCCTCATTTCAACCAAGTTGCTTCACTCGCCACTGTTCACCTGGAGTCTCATGGGGTGGGGTGTTGCATTGACATCTGCATGCAAAGAATCTTGCAGGGTCAGGCCTTCAGCCCAGCTAGCCTAGCATCCTGCTCTCACAGCAGCCCACCAGGTGCCTCAATGGGAAGCCCACAAGCAGGACTTGAGCGCAACAACATCTCTCCCCCTTTGCAATTCCCAACGACTGGTATTCAGAGCTATATGCAGCCTCTGGCACTGGAGGTAGACCATAGCTATCACAACCAGTAGCCATTTTTAGTTTTATCCTCCACGGATTTGTCTAATCTCTCTGCAAATCAAGGAAAGGACCTTCTCCGTAGTGACACCCACCCCCACAGCGTGGTAGCGAATTCCAGTTTAACTCATTGCCGTTATTCTCTTGCCCTTTTCCAGGTGAGGACTTGTGGAGGTGGCAGTCACAGAACCCCACTGGCTACAGCAAGAACTAGCGCCTGGAAGATGTTGCCTGTCCTCCCCAGTGCGTGGCTGCCATGACCCAAGGACAGTTCCAAGGGCTGTTTTGCGTTTCACTCAGGGAAGATGGTGGTTCCTGCTCGTTCCTTCCCCTGACCTTCTTCTCCCTTTTTGTAAGAGACCAAATAGACTCAGGAAGGGGAAGATTATCTTGGCCTTTTGCTGTACCCATTTCTTTAACTCTCTTGTGCCTTCTCCCTGAACCTTCTCTGCCAGCCAGGTTGGTACCAAACAGGGAGCAAGGAGCTCTGACCCTCCCATTGAGTGGGAAGACTGACAAATAAAAAGTGTCAATGGGAGCCCATGGAGGATGTCAAGCTCCCCTCACTGGGGACAGACTTGGTTTCTTTGGTTTTAAGGAGTCCACCCTCTGCTGCCAGGTTCTTGAGATGTCCTGATGGATGCAGGCTGCTCCATGAGGTTCTGAGCTGTGGGAAGAGGCTGCATGGAGGTACAAGTGTTAAAATGTAGTTGGAAAACGACAGCTAGGTCCATGGAGCCTTGTCGTTTGCTCCCTGGGTTCCCATTTCTAAATTGTAATGCCTTCTGTAAATCCGAGGTGGGGAACCTGTGGCCCTTTGGATGTGGCTGCACTGCAGCTCATCATCATCCTGGACCACTGACTGTGCTGGGAGTTAGCCGTCCAGCAGGTTCACCAATACTGATGTGACAAAGCAGTAGTAGGAGAGAAGTACACCAACTCTTTGGCAGGTGAACGTTCAGGCTTATAGTTTGGTGCAGCTTTGAGGCCATGCTAGGTCAAGTGGCCCTTTGCAGGGTGGTCCACAGACTGCCAGGCGTCACTGAGGCCGTGAGGCTCGGATGAAAATCAAGAGAGGAGAAAGAGGGGCGTCAGTTCCGAGGGCATGTCTACCACTGTGGGAAAATGTGCTTTTCAGATTAGATCAAGGGGTGCCCCCCAGAAAGCTTTGGACAGCAACTCCTATCATTCCCGAGTATCGGCTGTGCTGCCTGGAGCTGAATGGAGTTATAGTCCTCAACAGCTGGATGCCACCAGGATAGGGAAATCTGGTTTGCACTGTTGCTCTTCAACAGGGCAAGGGGCTGCTCCTAAGCAAACTTGGAGGGGACAAATACTGCAGCTGAATAGGAATGTAGTAACCTTTTGAAGTATCTTCTAGCAGGCAGAGGCTAAGCAAACAGGGTTGCTGTAAAGGTCAAGCCCAAACTATAATTAATGCTGGTTTTAGGGCTGTAGCTGCAGTGGATGCGGAAGGACTTGGAATCCCAGTGTGAACTGCACTAGATAATGAGGCAAATAGCTGACCTCTCATTAAGCATAATTGCGCTTGTGTAGCCCCATAAAAACCGGAATCCAGAGAGTCCTGTAAAATTCAGAGCTGGCCACAATATTGCTATTCCTCTTCCCCTAGGGTGAAGATGAGTGCCAAGGACTCACAGAATGCCCCTTTCTTGCAGAGTTTTGGTGAGAAGCGGGCTGTTCCGGTGGCAGTGGAAGTGAGGGGCAGGCAGTGTATGGTGGTGGAGCAGGGCAGGGGACAGCACATTCACGTTTTACTTCAGGTGCGCCACAGAATGGGCCACTCCAGTAAAACTAGTTCATTGAGCTTAGGCTGTGTAGCATAGGGGCCAGATCCCTAACCGGGGGGAGGGGAGCACTTCCTAAGCTCCTCTTTGGTGTTCATTGTAACTGTGACAGTTGATGCAAAAATCCGTTCATTTATTTGGTCAAGTAGAGACACAGGCTGTGGTCAGCCTGGAAACTCAAAAGCCTAGTCTTGCACCAGCTAGCTCAGCTCACCATCACACTTGGATTTCTTTGCAATTGCCCTCCTGCAATGCCTGATGATCAGTGTACCATCCCTACTACCAGAGATCAGCCTTCCTCTTTCTATATTTTAATGTATTCTGAGGCAGGACATGTTTTCCTAAACCAGCCACATTTCTTGCCCCAATTGGAACCAATTATTTTGGCCTCTCTAGTGATCATCCACCACAAGTTTATAAGTAGCAATCTCTGAAGCATTATGAAATTTTTTGGTGGTGTACGGATTAAAGAAGAAAAGAAACCAGTTGCAAAAATGGAGCATCAGCTAGGATTTGCTTGGTGGAATAAGTTCCCCTTTCTGGTCTGCCTTTATCTGTTACAACTAACTCGAATTCACACAGCAGTTTCTGTCGCAGCCAAATCAAAATCCTGCTGCAGATAAATTACTCCAGTAGCAAAGTTGTGTGTAGCTCCTGCAGTGGAAAGCCAGATTGTGCACTTAGAAGAAATTGTGTATATAGCAGCTTTCACGAGTACGGAATGTTTTATTAGTGTATAACTTGAGGGCAGAAAGCTTTGAGGGAAAGAGCTCTACCTGATTGACTGGAGCAATGTCCTTCAACCATGGCTCCCTATCTCTTGTTTGTATCACAGCTCACATAATCCACAGCAAGCATAGTTAATAGTCAGGGATAATGGGAGATGCAGCCCCAGATGTTGGATTACAAAATCAAAGAACTAGAGATTACTCTTTCTACCCTTTTGATCTATTTGTGTGTCTCTGTTGCGGTGCTATTGTTGCCATTGTGTTCCTTCCATCTTAAAAAGGACTAAATACTTGATTTTTTGAAGTTAAAAAAAGGCCAGATTTTGCACCTCTGTGTTGCTAATAATCTATGATCCACCCTGCTTGTGGGCAAGCGGTTCACAGGTGAAGCTTTAACTCCCATGCCTGTTGCTAGAAGTTTTTTATCCCCACTGTAAGCATCACCCTGTGCCTGCCTACTCAGAAGCAATTCTTAATGTGTTCTGTGGGGCTTAGAAGCTGCATAGCCTTGTCTATTGGAGTGAACAAGAGGAGAATCCATTTGAGGCTACCATCTTCCAATGTTTGAAAACTTCATTTAAAGCTCATTGCTCCCACTGTAAGCTACATGTAGAATTACAGCTGATTTTTCCCAATTTTGGTGGGAGGTGGGTAGTGTCATGCTATATTCCAACTACATTGGGAAACATAACGTAGTGCAAGGGTTGCCAACCTTTTGGGGCCTGTGTGGCGTATTTGATATTTTGAGGAAGTGTCAAAATGGCTGCTGGGGGGGTAGCCTAATTTACCTGTTCAGAGCAGCTGAGATGGTAGGTGTCCACTCCTGGGCAGCCAAAAAAATGTAGGCATATTCAACGGAGGGGCATATTCAACGTAGGCGAAACCAAGCCAAGTGCAAACACAATTTGAACAGGAAGATCAAACAGTCTCTTATGTTATATATATTTACCAAGACCTTTTGCAGGCACTGTAGGCGATACTGGCTGGCACATTAGCACCTGTGTGTGGCGTGTTGGCAACCTCTGCCCTAGTGAGTTACAGTGCCCTGAAGAATGGCCATTTAGCAGCCTAGCTTTTTAAAGAACTCTAAAATCTGTACTGAAACACTTCTTTATTTGAGCACCATCATCTGAATGTGCATATAATTTTTAATGTAGGCAGAAGTATTTTAGGGCAAATTAGAAGTTCAATAAAAATAGGCACATTATTAAAATTGTGCCGAGTAAGTGAAGCATAATGATAGCCACCGCCACCAGAAACATGGCCAAGTAGCAGCAGAGGCGGCACTGATCCTTCTAAAAGGAGCCAGATTTTTCTGAGGTCTAAAAAAACATAGAGAAGGGCATTGGGGAAAATGCAATTGAATGATTATAGATAACTATGTTATTCTTAGGGTCATCTGCCTGGAACACATCCCAGAAGGTACCAGAAAAATGTAAATCTTGCCAGTGTAAATTTGGTGGCTTGAGACTAAGGGGGATGAGGTTTTTAAAAGGTGTGTTTTGATATATTTTTAGATATTGGAAAATATACACGAAATGATTAACACATAGTAATAATTACTAGGCTCACTTCCAGCTTTTATTGTAGCACCAGCAGTAACATGCAAGCACATCCTGGTGGTGAAACAGCACCCACCGACGTCAATGGGACTGTTTGCGAACAAGTGGATTAAGGCTTCCTGCCCCAAAGCCAGGTATTTACAAGGCCTTGCCTAACATACTCTGAGATAGCAGAGTAAGATTAGACTGCCACCTCAAGATGCACAAGGCATCTCTCTTTGTTGAGACAAAACGTAGGCAACAGGAACTTCCTTGTCCTCACTTAAGACAGATGCCTACCACACACACCCTGGCGATAGCAAGATCTATTGCAATGAGAATGCTGCCTTGGTTGGGTTACATTTTCCTGTGTGATTAAGGTGGGAGTTCCTGCTCTGCATGTAATGTTCCCATTTCAGTCCCTAAACATCTCCAGCTGAAACAATTATCAAGGAACAGAGATCTTGAAGAGCCAGTGTTAAGCAGAGTAAACAATACTGTCCTCAGGGCCAGCCTAAGAGATCTAGCTGCCAGTGCCAGAAAGACAAAATAATGCATGCACACAGATGCACACCCCGAGTGGCATCTCAGCCTTACTTCAGTGCTGGTGATGGAACAGCATTCTCCACTGCAACTGGTGAAACAGGCGGCCAGCTGAGGGGGTGCAAGGCGGATCACAAGGCACAAGCACACAGCGCTAGCCGACACTTCATTGCTGCTCCCTACCTTTTCAACACCTGCCTAACAGTAGAGCTGGCCCTGACTCAATGAGGAGGAGAAGTTAAGAAAAACCCCTTTCAAACTGAGGGTGTTACATGGGAATAGTATCTCCTACCCAAACCACCCACTCTGCTTCTCTATTACATAAAGCCCTTTTGTACATACAGTATTTGGATTCAGAGCCATTCAGCAGTTAGCCTCGGGAGGCTTTTTTGTGCCACAATAAGGGCTAGAACCTTTTAAAATTTAGTAGACAAAACCATTCTTTTCTAGGGAGTTTGTCTTGTGGGTCACATGTTGCACTCTAGAAATCAAAGATGGTAACTTGCAGTTTGTAGAATTCCAGTGTTGCAATAGGTATTTGGGCCTGGACTGGGAATATCTGTGATCAAATGCTAGTTCACAAATGAAGCCCACAGGTGGCCTTAGGTGAGTTTCTCTTTCCCCTGCTGCTCATCGTGTAGGAAAGTCACCTATAAACACGGGTAGCTAATCTGCAACCCTCCAGATGTTACTGAACTGCAACTTCCATCAGCCCCAGCCAGCATGGCCAATGGTTGGGGGTGATGGGATATGTAGTTCAGCAACATCTGGAGGGTCACATACCAGCCGCCCCTGGCCTATGAGCTATTGCACAGGCTTGTTATTCATCTAAACCAAGAGGCGTACACAGTGCTTTAAACACTTAACGACTGCAGGAGAAACTGACACATCTTGACTACACTGAAGAAACAACAAGGTGAGGCACAGATGGTTGTGTTTGTTTAATCTCAGTGGAACACAAAAATAAAAATGATGTATGGGGAAGACAAAAGGGAAAGGGGGGTTGGGGAAGAGAATTAATTCATGTGCAGGAACATACAGAAGCCACTGTTTTGCTTTGGCTTCCATATTCTTAACACAGTCCCTCCAGAGACACCCAAGACTTGCAGGCCACTTTGACAATTTGCTTTGAGAAGGATCTAGTCAAAATTGGCAGTGGCAACAGCAGCAGAGTCCAGGGCACTTCTCTGTGTAACTCCTATACAGAACAATCCAATTAATGGGCAGAGAAGAGGAGAGAGCTGCAGCAGCAGCCAGGCAGCCACAAGCACAGGAGGAGCATCACCCCTCATGTCTGCTTGCCTACGCTCACTATAGAGAAGGAAGCCAAGGCCTGGTCTGCAGATGGAGCAAAATGCAGAAGGAAAAGGACTGTCACCACAACACTTCCTTGTGAAGGCTGAAGTGGTGGTGGGATAACATGCCTAAATACCCCCTACGTAAAAAAGCAGCATACAACACGCACAAAGGTCCCTGCAGGTAGAAATCCAGCAGATCTGTTTGATGTGTTGCTACTTACAGGGATTTGAGTTTTACGTCAGGGAGCATTCAAGAACAGTGCACACAAACCCCACCTTGCAATTGTGAAGTTGTACAGTCCTCTACTACCTTGGGATTCTACCACTTCATTCTGCTGCATGTCCAAGACCAGCCACAGTCCTCCCAACCACTAGAGTGTCCAAACCCAAAGCAGAATATCGGAGGATTCAAACCCTCCACAGAGCAAGCAAGAGGCAGCTTTGCCATTTAAGCAGTCACTCAAAATGAGTCTAATGCAGATTAGTTTATGAAAGGATTAGTGCTTTCTGCTTCTCTGGTGATTAAAAGAGGCCATACAGAATATTCCGGCCCATTACAAACAAATCTCTCCAACCATTCCTGATGTTTCTGTGAATGTGAGCTGTTCCGGCACCAAGCCATGTAATCTGGCCCTATTTCCAGTGAGATCTGGGAAGCCCCTGCGGCCTGGAGGACGACCCAGCAAGTTGCCAGCTGCTAAAAAGGAAAGTCCCCCAAGTGGGAGGCGTTCCGCTTGGCAGTGAAGGCACTTTGCCTTCTAGAGAAGCCAAGTTTGGCCTTGGCCAAATGATCCCCAAGGCTGGCAAAAAGCAGATTTTGGGGGAAGCAGCGGCTGCTCAGGGCAGAGGAGGAAGCCTTGCACTGAAAGCAGGAAGGGGAGCAACATCTCGTTTGGGGCTGCCATTGTGATGCAAGCTCTAGAAGGGCAGGCCATGTATTCCTACATGGATATGCTGAGATCCCCCTTTGCTGCACATAGCTGTATAAAGCACTGGGAAGTGTAGCAGAGGGAGGGCTGTCCTAGCTTTGGGGGACCCCAAGCCCCTCCCTTGCTGTTGCTGCTACCAACCACCGAGGACCATACAGAGCCAGGGGAAGGAAGTGAGCAGAGAGATCCCTCACAAAGAGCAACACAGTAGGACAATGTGGGAGGCAACATTTAGCCCTTCACACAAAAAGAAGAGGAAAGCTCCTTGAAGAGACATCTTGTCCCTGGCTGTCAGTGCTGGTGTCAGCCCACGCCGGTGGATAATTTGGGTGTGGATGCTGAAGGGGTGATGGTAAGAGAACCTTGGCTGCTCAACAGCACAGCCCCCTGCCAGAAATGAGGATGAGAGCCTTCTGCTTGAGGTGAAAGGGGACAGTTACTGAAATAAAACAGACTAGAGACTTAGGGGAGAGCCTCAAAAAATACGCCAGCCACCAGGGCTAGAAGGGAGAGAGGGGGACCGTGCTTGCCCATTCCACTAACAAGACCAGCAGGGTGGGGAGTGATAAGAGGGAGACTGCACCCCATAGACAAAAAGGCCGCTTGCAGCTACTCGATACAGACTGGATAGGAAGTGGAGGAGTGGTGCTTCTGAGAGCTGCGGTGCCCAAAAGGCTGCAGAGAACTTGCTGCGTGTCTACCTTCTGGACAAACGCTACCCTATCTGTGTAGGTACAAAACAAGATAGACCCAATGGAGGGGACCACAGCAGAGATGACTTTGAAAGAAACAAACAAAGGAATTTTTAAAAGAACATACATTAGAAGCAATTCCTGGTGAGGTGGGGGCCCCTCCACCACATTAACGCCCCAACCGATGGTATCTCCAGCCCAAGCTGGGAGTTGTTAGCACACTGAATGGTGCATGTGGCTGACTGGGGAGGAGCAGCCCCAGGACATGCTTGGAGGATGTACTGCAACCCGTCAGCCAGCCAGACCTTCCTCCTTTCGCCTGGCAGAGTGGATGGGATGGCAGAATAGGGATGGAATGATTGCCTGGGTGGGGCAGTTTACCTGCCTCCCCTGCCCCCAAAAAGCACTGGCAACTCGAGAGGGGGGCCCTGACCCTACCTGCACCTCTAAGGTGGTTCCACCAGGACAGGCTCAGGCTCTGCATCACAGAAAGGGGGGGGGGGCACAGGGACTGTGGGTGGGATTGTTGCAAACCCATCAGGGAGCTCAGATACCTTTGCAGATGCTCCCTGCAAATACTGTAACAGCGCAGAACACAGTCTCGTAATACCTTTGTTTTAAGCCTTTGGCTACCACCCAGTTCATTGCCACAGCAAGCATTTGTGTGGGGTTGGGGAAGGGGGAAGAGATAGCAAAGAAAGGCGGAAATCAGATGACCAAAAATACTAAATTTGCAAGGAGGCAGCCACATGGTTCTCAGCTGTACCTTAAAACCGCTCCGTACCTTCACTCCATGTACAGGAGAGAGAGGGGCAACCCTCCCTATGCACAGGAGGGGGGCGGTGCAGGAGGAAGGGAAAGGCCAGAGAAAGGAAACTGGCTGACGTGGAGGTGGATTGCTGTGGCTCCCCATTTGCAGCTGGGCAGGTCAAGGTTAAAGATCACAGGTGGTGAACTCTGTCTCCTCTCCCTGCAACAGTCTCGAGTAGCTTTGTTTAAATCCTGGGCAGCAGCTTCTCAATGAATTCTTTCACAGCCATCATCTCCTGCACAGAGTAAAAAGAGAAGTAGTGGTTTTTGTTTGTGCGTGTGCTCATTCTCCTCCCTTTCAAAGACATAACAGCCTCAAACAGTTCATGTGCTCCCTTCCGGGAGTGACAAGATTCTCTGCATTGAACTGAGGGTCATAAAACAGAAAAAAATTCAAGAGCTGAAATGAGAACTGAGCTTATCAAGAGTCCGGGGGGGTGGGGTGGAACTGGCCACTTTCCTTGTTATGCTACATGAATTGCTGCCCACACATGTACACTGATTTTCAAGCTTCAAGCAGTCTTTTGGCTGCCACAAGAGGCGGCTGCCAAGCCAGCTCACAGCAATTTATTTCGCTGCTCATATAAAATCAAAAGTCAACTGAAGCAAGTCGAGATTAAACAAAAGTCACAATTAAAGTGTCATGCTGGCACTTGGCTTTATCAGGAGTTTGGGGGTCTGGCCCATGAAAGCTGATGCCACAACCTTTAAGCTTCCACAGGGCACCTGCTATTTTTAGTACTCCAGACTAACACTGTTATCTCTTTTGAATTAATCGGTTAAAAAAAAAATACATATCCAGTTCAAGACAGCTGATTGCAGCAGTACGATATAATTAAGTGGGGATCAAAAAGAGGCTGCCTCAGACCACCAGGTCTGCAAAGCTGCCTTAGGACACTGGAGCATACAAGCCATAATAAGGGCTCATGGCAGAAGGCACTTCAAGGAGTACCTCAAAGGATGCTTTGCTTTTGGATGCCATCCACCGAACCTCTGAAGGTCGAGGCACCAGGCATAGGACCTTCTCAGATACTCCCAGAGTAAGGGCATCTCAACCCTAATATCCTGGCATGCACCCTGGCTGCAACCAAGATATGGCACTCAACTAAGACTAGTTAGTCATCTTAGGAAATGGGTTTACCGGCTGCCAACTAACCTGAGGGCAGGAGCTGTGCATCATTCCTGGGTAGGTTCTGAACTGGACCCTGCTTGGAGTCACAATGCCCTTCAGTTTCTCGGCAGTGAGGGCTCCAAAGCGGACTGGGATCATGGGGTCCATCTCCCCATGGCACTGTAGGATGGGGATGTCTTTGTTCATGCTGTTATTTGCTGCCTGCAGGAGGAAGGGGGGGGGGGGACAGCAGCAGAGGAAGGAACACCAAGCTGTGAACAACCCATTGCACTCTGGGAAATGCAGTACCTGGGCAAGCTAGTTGTGAAGGAACTGCTCTACCAGACAGGCATTTCCCAGTTGAGCAGCCACCCTGGCATGCACCAAGCCCAACCCACAGGGCCCACAGCAACACATTCAAGGGGGAGAGGGGGCTGCAGTACCTGAGGAAAGGTCTTGTGCAGGGGGAGCCAGCAGCTGAGGGCCACAATGCCAGCCAGTTGGTGTGGGCACGTGAGCGCCGTGTAGAGGGACAGCGCGCCACCCTGAAGCGCAACCAAGATTAGAAAGCAGGTCAGAGCTTGCTCCAGAAAAGACCCTCTACCAATGCAAAGGTGCACACAACTCTCATCTACTGCCACCCCTGTGAACAGCCCTCCCCACCCCACCCCTTTGTAGGAGATTTCCTGGTTCTTATGGCACGAATGGTATGGGGGGGACACACAGGTCAGTGGAGGCCACACTCCCAATGCACAGCGTTAGAGAAGAGCCCTCAATGCTTCCTGCCCCACTTAACTGCTTGAGGGGAAAAACAGACCTGGTGCAACCTAAACCTTTCAAAAATATAGAACCAAATTCTGCAACTTGATTATATTCTACCTACACAAATTTCAAAGGCTTCCCTCTCTTTTTTTGCATGCAATGTTCAGCTTGCCAGAAGGAAACAGGGAAGTACAGTGGTACCTCGGGTTATGAACTTAATTCGTTCCAGAGGTCCATTCTTAACCCGAAACCATTCTTAATCTGAGGTGCGCTTTCGCTAATGGGGCCTCCCACTGCCACCACGCGATTTCCGTTCTCATCCTGGGGCAAAGTTCTCAACCTAAGGTACTACTTCTGGGTTAGTGGAGTTTGTAACCCGAGGTACCACTGTAGTAGTTAGGAGGGCAGAAGTTCCACTCCAGAAGTCTAACTCTGTCCCCACACCCATCCTTGGGTTGTAAGGTTTTACCAGACATTGCCCCAAAGCATGTGTTTCCCATGACAATAAGGGTTAGAAATGTGTTTTGAATGGAAAAAAGTGAAAGCATTATGACTCAGGATACCACTTAACTTCAGGACTGTTGGAACAACTGCACACATCCAAGTTGCTGCTCCAGAGGAAGCTATACCTCATCTCCCATGCTCCCCACCCCCCATTAGCAAGGTGGCAGCTGCTAGTTCTCTATGTTCCCCCAGCACCAGTGCTCATGTCCTGTTCCTCATTTCCAACCCCGCCGTCCACACGCCGGCTTGCCGTCCTGAGGATGCAGCCTGCCACACACACACCAGTCACCTGTGAAAAGCCTCCCAGGATGATACGGTTGGCTGGGATCCCATTCTTTATCTCATGTTCGATCACCGCTTTAACTGAAATGCAGAGGGAGAGAGTTCAAGGTGGCATAATATCATAGGCCTTGCATCTCAGGTGCCAAATATGCTGGGTGCACAATAATTACAAAAAGTCTGTTGGCACAGATCTATTTCACAAAGCTTCCTCTGCTTCAAAATGTCACGTTTTTAAAAGGAGTGTGATGTTCTTTCTGACAAGGCCTCCGGTGGCAGAGATCAAGGGAAAAGGAGTAGAGTTTGAAAAGTGTGTGTGTGGGGGGGAGCATAGAACAATCAACATTTGCATTGGGCTCAGCTCTCCCTCATGAAAAGTGATGCCACAAAATACATGCTAGTCTTTTAAGATGCCAGAGGACTCTTGGTTTTGCTGCAGTGGACCAACATGGCTGTTTCTCTGGAATCTGAAGCTTGCCCAAGACCTCTTCAGTGAATTCACAATTCACAGCCTTCACCACTATGTCACACCAGCTTTGGAGAGAGTTGGTGTGAGATTGCTAAAACCCAGAAACCACTCTTCTTTGGTGTTGAAATGTTTAAAAAAGCAGACAGTGCTAAGATGCCACACATTTGCAAATCAGGAATCTGCCTTGAGAGCACACATTCCCACTCTCTGGGTCTTTCCTGCTGGAGTGATTCATCTCCTCTTCTTCTCCTGCCAACATCAACAATTTGGGAATGGCTGCAAATCAGTGGTGGAGCATTTGCTTTGCATGCAGAAGATCCTAGATTCAATCCCCAGAATCTGGGTAGGGCTGGACAGACCCTTGTCAAAAAGCTGCCCATCAGCATTAGCAGCACCCAGCCAAGGGTCTGACTAGGTAAGGTAATTTCCCATGTTGCTAGCCAAGGATCTGTTATACAGACCAATGCAAACCATGGTTACTACAACCAGCTTTCCTCATAACCATGGTTTCCATTTGTTTCGGATAGGAACTATGGCTTGCAACCACTGCACCTGCAACACAAAACTAGTTAAAATTGGAAAGGGCAGGCAGGGGTAAAATCTTCTTGGAGAAGGGATAAATATGGTGTGGGAGTGGAGAATGGCTTAAGATATGCAAAACATTGTCTACAGGATGCCTCTCTTACATTTGCACTAGGAGGAAGTGTTTTAAAATGAGCCTTCCATGCATTCAGAATGTAAACATCCCAAACCGCTTCACTCACTTTACTTTTTGCAAGAATTAGGAAGTGGGCCTTTTTGAACAGGGAATGTAAAAAAGGGCAGAGGCTCTTTATGACAGAACCCAAGTCTCTCTCTTTCTCTCTGGCTTTCAAATGTTGTCAGTTACAATTTGGAGAAATGTAGACCAGCTTTAACACTACCCCTGGGCAAACTTTTCTTACGGTTCTCAGCAGCTTTTTTAATTCCAGTTTCATCTTCAGGTGCATCAGGACTCAGGCCCATCAAATCAAACCTGGAAGAAAAAAATGCAAGTTAGCCCCTGTTCTCTGGTCCACCAGCAGCCTACATGAGGCTGGCTAAGCAAGCACATTATATGACTATATAGTGTCCTGGCAGCTTGGCTGTGCCATTCCAAAATCTTCTGTATGAAAGAATTAAAGTGATTAAGGGAGGACTCTGCTGGGAAGCTGGAGAGGTTTCTACCCGACAGACTATCTGCTGGCTGCAGACATGCACCAATTCAGAGACCTTCTTTCCACCAGGTCTTAAAAGGCAGCAAGCCTGCCTATGCTCCCCTGCTGTATTGTGAATATACATTAATGCCCATTGCCCAGAAAAGTAACCAGAGACACAGGAAAAGTTTGTAGAAAAATCTAGAAGTGAAACCTGTGGGTGTTGAAACAATATACATTTCTTAAAAGACTGTTAAAGGGCTGTGGATGAGAACCCTAGGCAAGGCAAGTTACCTGGTAGGCAGTACCCCTCGACCTCATGGCCCAAATGTCTTATTTAAAGACGCACTCTTCATCCTCTACAATGTTTGAACCCCAGCCTTATAGGAGTAGTCATGGTGTGCCCCCTGCAAATCATGCACCAACCTGCCCTAGCCAAAAAGCATCGGCCAGCTTCCTCAGGTCCACTAAACCTTTGCACACAGCTGCTGCCTTTAATTTCCCCCCTCCCATCAGCCTCTCATCTGTATCATTCCCCATCACTCCTGGTGACTGCCACAAGCCCAGTTTCGGCTGCCATATTTCCTTATGATGTCATGTAGGCCAGAAAAAGAAGTGCCTGGGAGGCAGCAGGCCGGTGCACGTCGCTTATCTGTCAGCAATTAAATTAACATTGTTTTATACTAACCAGGATGGCATGACCATCTTCATGTTGAGGGTGACAGGGATCCTAGGCCTGCAAGCATATGAGAGGGTGGGGGGGGGAGAGAGAAAGAAAGAGAGAGAGAGAAGCAGGCAATTATGCTCCAGTAGCAAGAGACAACAGGACATGAGGCTCCTCACAAACCTAAGAAACCTCAACTCATCCAGACATAGCGGAGTTTGCAAAAACCTGCAAAGGCTGCACATTCTATCAAATCCTCAACTTGTACAATGTGACTCCAAAAGGTATGAGATAAACGCAACTGAGTTCCAGCTACAGAACTGCTAGCTGTTTTCCCCCAAGTACCCAACCTCAGGGTCTGCCCAGGTAGGGTTAGCTTTGCAAAGAAGCAGGTGACAAAGATCCTTACATATGCGCACACACACACAGCCTGCTCTGCTTGCTCTTACTTCCTTTCTAAGAAATACACACAGTCCCTCCTGGATCAGGCAGCGTTTGGTGTGGTTGCCAAGCAGCCCACCCTGGGACCTGGACATTTGGGGACTGACTTGAGCATGAGCTAGGTGCTTTGGCTAGAGTTGCTGAGGAAGCAGCAGCTATCTCCTTTGGGCTGAAAGGCTCACGAGCCTGCACTCACCACAGTGGGCACAGGGCTTGGCGTGTCTGCCTGTTGCTACCAACAAAAGAGCCGGACTAAAGTAGGAGCAGTCTGCAAGTCGCTCCATTTTGTCTTAAATCTGACCCAGGTGGCGTCGCAAAAACAGACACGGCTGCTTTGCAAGGTAAGCGGGGTGGGGGTGGGGGGAGATATTGCAGGCTGAAGGCAGAACTGCGTGGCTCTTCCCAGTGTTTTGACAGAAAGAATGTAGGTGAAGGCAAACATCAGCTCTTTTGGAGCCTATTTTACTCATCCTGCCATTACCACTGCAAGTCCAGGTTCAAAGAGGTGCCTAGGAAGGGAAACTGATGCCTGTTTATCATCTTGTATGGCACCCAGACCCACCACTTTAGCCCCACCCCAGCTGATGCATCCCCACCTTGCTTGTCAACATGCTGTTTGTGGCAAACCTAAAGATTTCCCAGTGTAAGGGGGGGGCACGATGGTCCAGTTGTGGGGTATGATTATCTGTCCATGTTCCACCTGGGAGCTGCTGGGGGTGGGGACTTGGTGAAGGGAAAACCAGGTCAAACAGACTCTCAAGTTTTGTAACAAGGGCAAAATTATTTGTGAGCCCCTCTTAGTATGTGCTTGGCAGATACTATGTTTGTCCAAAGCAAGCAAACTCGTGCTAAGGGCTGAGGTGAAGAGGCAGTGTGCTTTGTGCCTCAAAGATCTTGGGCTAATTTACTGAAGGCTTTTTGAAATAAGCACCTCTGCTGTGTGGTGTAGAATACCCTGAATGGCTGGCACTGGATAATCCATGCATGTTATAGGGAGCTGGAGCTTAGGGAGTTCAGGCAGAGTGCTGGGTTGGCTAGCAAGCTCTACTGAGCTCCTTCCAGCCACTGTCATAGAGGCAGTAATGTTTTTGAGTACCAGTTGCTGGAAAGTGCAGGAGGGAAGAGCGCTTGCAGGCTCCCCAGAGACAACAGTTTGGCCATTGTGAGAACAGGATGCTGGATCAGATGCATCATTGGCTTGATCCAGCAGGATCATCTTATGTTCCTCAGATTGGAATATCAGATGATTAAGGCTGACATCCTCGTGGAGAAATGGTGGCTTCTGTTAATGTTGGTCGGTCAAGAAGTTTGCACTAACTGACCTCCAGGTGTTCAACCTGGTTTGGTCAAAAGTCAACATCATGTTGATGTCTATTTTTCAGATTGGGTCACCACTATGATATTAATGTACTAACCTCAATCTGTAATATTTAATATGGCTGTTTTACCATAAACACCAAATTATTGTTTTTTGTTGTGATGTTCGTGCAATTGTAGTATTTTACACTTTAAAATCTTCAAAAAAATTGATTGAAAAAGATTAGAATATCAGGGATAACACAATGATTGGTGGGGATGGGTTTTTTTGTGTGTGTTTTTTTGCAAGGGCAGAATCTTAAGCGGGCAGCAAAAACTTAAGCCATAGTCCCTAAAAAGCTATAGGTTAAGTGCTATTCTCACTTTGAGACAGCCAGAGCTGGCTTGATCCAAAAAGAAAGAGAACTGGGATGCAGCTGAGATTCTGCCTTAGCACATACATATATTTCTATTTTAAAAAGGGAAAAGTGGACGCAGGCAGGAAAAACATCACAGCCCAATTCCACTAATGGAATATATATTGTATTGTGCTTAAGGAAGCGAAGTCTCTGGCACTGGTGCAATGATGCACATAAGAGGAGCTCTGCTGGATCAGATCAAAGGGCTACCTACTCTAGCACGCTGCTCCCTACAGTAACCAACCAGAAGCCCAGAGAAGCTCACAAAAATGCCGTAAGGCAACAACCTTATCCTGCCTCTCAACCTACAAGGTACCAAATTACATGAGAGCAAAGCTGTCAGAATGCCTGCAAACTAGATTCCATGGGTGAAGAGAATGTTTCCAGTTTAGCTAGGATTAAAACCACACACAGGCCTTAAGGGAACCTGTGTTCCGCACCTCCTCCCCATTGTTGGACTTTGGTTCCCATTAGCCCAGTTACCATGGCCATTGGTGAGGGATGATGAGATTGTGCTGGCTGGGGCTAATGGGAGCTGCAGTCCAGAATGACTGAAGGGCACTAGGCTGGGGATGGTGAGTGTATTTTCTGAGTTTGTAAGGGAAACCAGACTGATAAGGGGAACACACACCCCAAGCAGAGGCCTGTTTCCTGAAACATATGCGAGCCTTAATTGTAACCCAGGGCAGAGGCAACACTTACGCGTGAGGGCAGATGTATTTCACATAAGGAAGCCGGATGGAGGACAGGGCCTCAGCCCAGCTGTGCCTGAAGTAGGGAAGGCAGAAAGAACATAGATCAGAACTTGCACTGCACAGCAGACAAACTAAAATGGAGAAGCAAGCATTTTCCACTGCCTGTCTCCCCCGCCAAAAGCCATTCTACTGGAAAGCTATGGTGGGACATTTTCATAGCTGCCAACTGTGGTAAGAAGCATTTATGCATAAAGACTCAAGTAAATTTAAATACCCTGTATGAGTAACTGCAATCCAGTAAAGTCGGTAAGGCCTCCTCCACCTGGTGCAGAATCCCACCAGGAGAGCTCAGCAGTCAGTCCACGCAGACCAGCATTCCCCAGCCTGGTGCCTTTCAGATGTCTTGGACTATAATGTCCATCATCCCTGACCAATGGCCATGCTGGAATGGGCTGATGGGAGCAGCAGTCCAAGGTTTTTGGAAGGCACCAGGTTGGAGGCTTGTGTAGACATACTGAGCTAGATAAACCAATAATCTGATTTGGTAGAAGGCATTTTCCTATGTGAAAATGTGTTCTGGATTGATAAATTATTGCTTTTGTCCCAACATCTCCTCATTCCAATCCTGCCGCTGGCTAGAATATTAACATTCAACATTTCCCAACTAGAAACAGGAGCTCTTTTGGGTCCAGGCTGCTGGAACAAAGAAGGTTTCCCCCTTCCCTTCTTGCCTCAGTTACTAACACAACCCAAACACTCACCCTGTGTCTCCAAGCCCATGTAAAAAAATGACCTGTGAAATCAAGCAGAAAATAACACATTAGGCAGCACAACAAGTGCAAAAGTGCTACCAAAGCACATCAGGAGCATCCTGTGAGACCAATTAGTTGCCAAAAAAAAGTGCAGCAGTGAATTATGCTAAAGGGGAAAAGCAGGAAGGACCCAACCTAAAGGGAGGAGGAGAGGCTGGGAACGAAGAGCCTACACATCACCATGTGTGTGCCCCAGCTGTAATAAGAGAAGATGCCTCAACCACACCCCAGGTCACTGAAAAGGGACTGCTAACACATCATGTACACATCTGCACCTGGAAGACAGAGGCAAACACAAGACGTAAGCTGAGCCATGCAGAGAGGCCCATCATCTAGCATTCCTAAACCTAGGAATCTAGGAACCTAGGATTCCTAAACCATCATCTAGGATTCCTAAACCTAGGCACTGTGATAAGCTCACCCCATACATGCCCACTTGACTGCTTAGATCTCCAGAACCAGCACTCTACAAATGCCACAAAACATGCATTCCACACTTGTGAGAAATCCATCCTTTAGTGTGGCAGAACTTTGGACTTCCCTGCCCACTTACAGTAGAAGGCACCTACTGTAATACTTTCAGTGCCTGCTAAAAATTTGTTCATTTCTTCAAGCCTACTCAGGCATGTAGTTGCAATTTGTGTTTTTAAATTTACTTATCTTCTTTTGTATTTTGAACTTTTTGATGTAACTTTTTAAATGTTTGCTTTTGCTGGTAGTTTTAAAGGAATATTATAGATTGTTTGTAAACCACTTAGAAGTCTTTTGTTTGAGTAACCATTATATAAATGTTGTTTAAAAAATATGCCCCACCCCCAATAACTTCTGGGTCAAGGTTACTGCTTTCTGTGAATTAATCCGACAGGCTGCTACCACCTCCTCTCCTAAACCTTGCCTATTTCAAGCATTTAATATTTCACCTCAAAGAAAGGAGAAGCTTTCGCAGGATCACAATATCTGGTTTCCTGAGAATCTCCATTTTCACAAAGATGATGTTTCTAGCCTTTATGGCTTTGAGGCCAAGTGGGTATGATCGGCAAAGTCTCAAAAACCATAGAGGTGACCCAGTCTGGTTTCTAGTGGTTGAGGCTTCTGAGCCTTGCATAACTCCTCTGCCCCCTCTGCATAATACCGTATTTTTCCATCTGTAAGATGCCGTCATGTATAAGAAGCCCCCTATTTTTGGGACGCATATTTAAGAAAATGGGGGGTGGGAAGAGATTTATCTGTATATAAGATGCCCCCTAATTTTTGACATTTGGGGGGGGACCTAGTCTTGTACATGGAAAAATACGGTATATTTATTTGCTGAGAATGGAAACAGTAGAAGTTGTGCAGTAAATTATGTATAATAAAGAAATATTGCACAAATTTGCAAAAAATTATACAGGTTTAAGAATTCAGCATTTCTTGCTGAAGAACAGGGCTATTTATCTTAGCACTGAGAATCACAGTGATCTAAAGGTCCTATTTAAAAGGCAGGCTCTCCATGCAACGGAATCTGGCCTTTCGAAAATTCACACAGAAATGCTGGTGCACAGCTTCTTGCACCCCTCTGTTATCAATGTTATTCTTGACCAGCAGCCCAGATAGAGGAAACCAAACACCCCCTAGCAGAGCTGGGTGTGCTTTGCTTCCCCATTTCTGTTGGCAACCACAAGTTCCAGCCTTCTTGAAGAAAAACAGAGTTGTTCATTAGAAAGGTCAGGGAAGTTAGCAATTCCAGTCCAGGTGAGAGGGTTAAAAAGCTTCCATCAACCAGCTCCATGGCTACATCTCTGCAGCAGGTTACCACACTGCTAAACCCAGCAGTATTTTGGCAGTGACAGATCCACTTGCGGGCAGACAGGCCTGTTCGCACCATCAGTTACCTCAGTCATGTCTCCTGAGCAGCTTCAATCTCTGTTCACAAGCCAAGACTGTTCACAAGCCAAGTTAACTGAGGAGGCATACTCCGAATATTTACACCTGAGTATTCACATCCACTCCTCATGTGTCAGACCACCAGAGACCCTCGCAGAGAGGTTAGTGCAAACTAACTTCTCGTGAATGTCTTCACAGGATTTACCCAATGGAAAGCTAGAGACTTGTAAAGCTTTGCTTCTGTTGCAGATCTTGATATATGGTTTGGCTGCTTATGAGCTCTGAAAAACATGGCTTTCATTTCTAGCGGAAGAGGAAGTTCCTAGCCATTATCACTGTGGTCTTTGGGAGAGGAAATTGTACAGTTTCCTTTCCCTTCCTGTGGTTCCAAATGGTTATGCCAGAAAACCTATTACTGTCCTAGTTCCATCTTTCATTTAAAACATCCATTCTTCTCTCTTATGTCTAACCCTCACCAAAACGGCTACAAATTCTACAAACACCTCTGCCTACCCCATCTCAATCAGCAGACATTACAACGAAACTCTCAATCCCACAGAGTTCTTGACAATCCGAGGGTTGTTTCACAGATTTAACCCCCCACCCCACCCCACGGAACTTGGGTGCAAAGGGGAGTTGGCTCTTTGAGAATTTAATCTCACTCCTTCCCACAGTTCTGAAACATTTAACACCCTACTCCAAATCTTCATATCCCATCAACCTTTCTCTCTGCCCTTTAAAAAGGAAACAGAGCCACAATTACACCTGCAAATTAATCAAGAGTCATTTGCTTAATAGAACAAGAAGATGGGCTTTACAAAGTAATATTTGCTGAATTCCAGAATGCAATAATTTCTGTTGGCCAGAATGTGGCAAAATTTAGCATCTTTTGTCTGTTGGGCACATATGTTCGGAAAAGCTCAGTTACTAGTCCTCAGGAATGCAGAAAACAAACTTTTTTTAAAAAAAAAAGTGTTCTGGGGGTTGGCAGAACTAGCCAGTGGTCAGAAGGGAGCACTCCCGGTGTCTCCTTGCCTCCTGATCACTCACAGCCAAGCCCCTGGAGACCACTCATCTCTCTACTCTCACAGCACTGAGGAGACCAAATACGGAAAAAGAATTATATACAAATAAGCTGATCTAGGCAAAATGTGTTTGATTTATGTAATGTGTTCTCCTTGCAGAATTTAGATCTTTGTGAAGGGGAGGGCATGGTTCACACAGATAGGCAGGAAATAAAACTGCAAGGTACATCTGATGGTGCAAATGCAGGCAGAGCCAGCAACAAGGGCGAGGATTATAGGAGCTCGGGAGCCTGGTGGGTGTCAGTGTCATTTCTGCAGAAGCGCCTGGCCATGATGGTTGACCACAGCAGCCCCCCATTTGCATTAAGGGGGTGGTAGAAAGCAAGCATTGGCTATTATTTCCTTGTTAGTGCAAGAGTAGTAGCGTCGAGGCCAACACAATTTGATACAGCTGGGCTAATTACCTGCCAGAGGCAGCGGTGGTGTTTTGCGCAGGTCCTACACAAACAACATTGTGCTGTTTACTGGAAAGGAACGAAATCATGCTGATCTCTTCCCGCAACCCTCCCCTCACCAAAGTTTCTCTCTGCACAATTCCTCTGCCACCACCCCCACCACCCCTTTCTCTCAAACAGCTTCTGAGTTAAAGGGAGGGCAGCCCCTTGACATTAGCAGCAACCAAGAGGAGGGGGGTGGAGGAAAGAAATCCAGTTAATTCCCCTAATCTTTCTGGATCCCGACAGATGGCAAGCCAAGGAGAGAGACAGAGAAAGCCCTTACCGCTGCAGTCTCCCGCTCTGCCCCTGAAATGGTCACGGCATCGGCGAGGAGGGGGACAGACATGTTGTTACCGCACATACACCAATAGAGGTTTCACAGCTCACGCCTGAAAGACACAGAGATAGAGAAACACATACACATTTATTATATGCATAGCACTTTTAATTTAAGAGCCGCTCTGCAATGCTTAATCTTGTTGGACCTTACAACTATGCGAAGAGCTAGGTCACTTTTATAACCAGGCAGGGTACAGAATCAAAAGGGGTGTGAAAGCCTCTCTTCAAATGTGTGCATGATGTACAAGTTCTCATTCTGAAGCCCATCAGGTTTCATCTCTTTCCCTGTCTTACATAAGAGCTAGAAGCTTGCTCCTGGATTAAAAATGAAAACCAAGATTTTCAGAGCAAAGGTTGCAACCCAGAAACCTTGGGCTTCAGACCAGCACCCAAGACCAAAAGCCACAAACAACTAGCTCTCAAGGTGGAATATCCACCTGGAAAACCTGGATCAGCTAGTTCCAGCAGTTGACAGTGGCAAAGAGAATATTCCATCTCTAGGCAAAGCAAAAATCCAGTCTGGTTTCCAAGGAGACTTTACATTTGCTTAAAAAGTTCATCTGGGGAAGTTTCCGGTAGATATGAACTAACAAAAAGAAGGTTGCATACAGGCCAGGTGCAAAAAGACTAACATACACAACGTTTAAAAGCCTTGAATACTTTAAACTCCAACCTATCTCAGGCCATGGATCTCTTCTTTAGACCATTATTTAATATAAAATGTGAAACACAAAGAGCTGCCTGAAATGTGACCTACAAACATTCCTCTGAAGGACACATGCGAGGATTCAGATTATTAATACCTCTGAAAACATTTCTGTACCCTTTTATAGTTGTCCTCTAGGAGACCCACGTCAATGAATTATAGAGTTGAGGTCTGTAACAGATTATCTAGTCAACAAAATCCTATCCTATACTGAAACAACCATGAGGGTTTGTCCCCTAGTATTTAATCACAAGGTACTTTTCCACAAATTAAGTATGAACCCGTTTAATGTAGAAATATAAGAATAAGAAGTGCTACATTCATAAAAGGCAAAATTCAAAACCAGGATGCAACTAGAGGAATATACCGTAGGCACAAAATAATATGTATATGTGTGTGTGAACACATTTCGAACAGGCTAAGAATTGGCTACCACATGGTAGCTGAGCTCCCACTCTGTATTTCCCAACTCTGAGGGTTTTCAAAGCAACCAAGACTTGTTTTTCAAATGCTGCTTATCTGTTATATTCAGTGATATGGTTTGATAAGGGTTCCCTGTAACATCCTGCCAAAGGCCTTGGGAGGCACAGCTTAAGGAGAGAGTGGGAGTCAGTGGCTTTTACAAAACTGCAGCATAAAGACCCTGATATTAAGCCTGGGATTTCTCATCCCAGCAAACCCCTCCTGCAACCAAAAAGCTGAAGGTTTAAAAGTAGTTTTTGTTACTTCAATGCCACCAGTAAAGGACAAGGCTATTTATATAACCACTGATAACAGTGCAGGGGCATAAAGATTCAAGAGTCTGTGCTGCCTCGGCTGCTACTGGAGATGTACTGATGCAGCCAAAACCATGAAAAACAAGAGCTATGCCCGATGGCTGCCCACTTGGGTGTAACTATGACCACAAAAGCAAGGAAGGTATCAAGCCATTGCCACACTGCCAGTACATCTGGAAGCCTATTATTAACCTAATCACGCAGTGCAAATCATCATACTACAGTGGTACCTCAGGTTACATAAGCTTTAGGTTACATACACTTCAGGTTACAGACTCCACTAACCCAGAAATAGTGCTTCAGGTTAACAACTTTGCTTCAGGATGAGAACAGAAATCGTGCTCCGGCAGCGCAGCAGCAGCAGGAGGCCCCATTAGCTAAAGTGGTGCTTCAGGTTATGAACAGTTTCAGGTTAAGAATGGACCTCCGGAACGAATTAAGTACTTAACCCGAGGTACCACTGTATAACTCAATTGCCACCAGATCACCTAAAAGCCCACATCAGTGTTACAGCCAAAAGCAACAGCAAGTTGAATGCTATGGTTACCCACAAAAGCTTAGAGCAGAGGCTAAGAATACAATCCAGAATCTGATCTTCTATTTAAAATAAACACCAAGTTTCTAGCCTCCTGTGACTGTAGCTATGCAAAGAAACTTGCCCAAAAAAGATTAGGAAGGAAGCTGGAATGAGAATTCCAAAAGGTCAGGACAATCACTAATTACTGCACTTATCAGCCACACTCCAGTTTCTTAGCCCATGCTCCCTTGTCTTTGTTGTGAGCCCATCCCTTGCTTTCCTGAAATTAACACAAACAACAGAGATGTTCCCCATCAACAACACCAAACACCCATACCCACCCACCCACCCAATGGCAGCTCAGCAGACACTGGCCCATGGCAGGACATATTTAGTGGTGGTCCCCTGTTTGTGGAATGCTCTCCCTAGTGAGGTACATCTGTCTCCATCATTATTAATTTTCAGGAGGAATACTAGAACATTCCTTGTTTACCCAGGCATTTGGTGGCATGAACACTGCTCTTGGCAACCCTGAGATCACTGGAATGAATGAATGGTTTTAACTGTAACTTTTAGAATGCTTAAACTGTAACTGCTCTTAGAAGGTTTTAACTGTTTTAGAAGGGTTTTGTTTTTTAAACTGTAGATCTGTTTGCCACCCTGGGAGGGATATAAATTCAAATAACAACAACAACAACAACAACAACAACAACAACAATAAATGTATCCCACTTGAAGGATTTTGGCTATTAAAGCACAGAATCTTTAGAGGTCCAGCTCAAGCGGTCTTCCATCTCTATTGCAATAGGGTACCAGTTGCTTGAATAACATGAAGCAGCTAGCTCTGCTTGTTTCCCCCCCTCATCAAACAACTGTTATTTGATTATGTCACAGTGTGGTGTGGACAGGGCGGTATGGAGAGGGGTCCACAGTTATCTTTGTGAAGGGAGGATGAGAGAGAAAGGTGGACCAGATGACCCTCAAATCATTCACACCCTGATTCAAGTCCTGAGCATCCTCACCAAGCTAGATATCAACAATACATAGGAAGCAAGTCTTCTTCGCATTGCTATATTTCCTGCACCTTATTTCTTATCTGGATGAAGCTGATCTTTCATAGGTCCATCAGTTTTTTACCTCCCCACTGAAAATGCCATCTTGAGCTATTCCTGCAATCAAGTTGAATGGTTCAGATAAGGCCATTTGCCAAGAGTCCAGACACAGACTGATCCACTGCATTCTGCACATGAATGCTTGAACAGTAACCTGCCCACAATTTTTTCCTTGAAGGAAATTAATAACAACAACAACAACAACAATAATAATAATAATAATAATAATAATAATAATAATAATAATAATACAAAATACAATAAAATAGCTTCTACAAAAAATACAAATCAAGTATTTAGACTACAGAGTTCTCTCTTCTTAGCCCTTACCACCCACAGAGGACAACTAAGCACCCTGGGAGACAGACATTTCCCTATCTCTCACCCAGGGTTCTCCATCCACCATCTACCACTCCCATAAGTATACAATCTCTGGACCTTAATAAAGGCCCCAGACATAAGACTCCAAAGAAAGAAGAAAAACAAAAGAGAGAAACAAAAAGAGAAAGGAACAATAAGAAGAGAGAAGGGTGGGGGAGACAAAAGAAGAAACATTAGAGAAAGATACAAAAAGAAAACTTCTGATTTTTCACCCGCAGGTTACATAAAAAAGGGAAAAAGGATTATTTCAAACATTCAGTCCACGCTAACATCCATCTTCTCCACTTTCTGTTAAACAATATTTCTTTTTTGTCAAAGGTGCCTCTTTTTCTCATGAAAACTCCAAGATTGGTTCTCTAATTGTTATTGCTATTGATAAATGTCAACCATATTTTTTCTTTTGCCATTACCCCCATTAATTCCCATCACCATTACTCCATATTGAGTGATAGTAAATTCTTCTGCCCATGCCCATTTTCATTTTTTCCAGTCTTTTTCCACAGAGAATACCATAACTTTAGCAGCATAATTTTCTTAATTCACTTCAGACTGTATGCAGAATACTTTCTCTCTACTAGAACTGAAGCAAGGCTAGGACTGAAGTTTTCTCAAAGTTTTTTTCGCCCCTCAACTTCATCAATACCATATCCAGATAATTTTGAATAATAATAATAATTTATACTTCGCCCATCTGGCTGAGTTTCCCCAGCCACTCTGGGCAGCTTCCAATCAAGTGTTAAAAACAATACAGCATTAAATATTGAAAACTTAAGATAGCCGCTTATTTCCTTCACATCTGAAGGGCGCCACTACCGAGAAGGCCCTCTGTCGGGTTCCCTGTAACCTCACTTTTATTTTCTCCTTCTCATCCAAATCAAGGAATGGAAGTCATTTCCACTTCAGCATCACCATCTGCTTAACTATTTCATGATCCAGTCCTCCCAACTTTTCATCAATTTAGTCTGAAGCCTCTGAGTATTCCCCTTCTCCATTTTCTCCATTAATCTCTGATCCGATCATTTGAAATTATTCAGTCATCAACTGTTGAACTACACCAACAGTCACTGGAAGATCCAAAAGTGCCTTTACCATAATGGACGCTTTTGATGTTCTGGATATTATTAGAACTCAGTCTAGCTTAATATTTCCACCTTAAAATTACAGCTGCAACGTGTCTCATCTCATATTAACTTCTAACCCACAGCTGGCAATGGCCACTTTACTTTCAGTTTTTTCAGTTGTTTAGTGGTAGGAAAAGAGAAAAAGGGTTAAAGATTTTTCACACAGAGGTTCCCCTTGTCCATTTAATCATTATTGTCAACCATAAATCTGAAATTTTGCTCTGCCGCAGACACTCTGCCTTAGACAACAATCCGTTTTCCTTTCTGTTTTCCTTAATGACGGAAGGTGTTACTTACAGATTTTCAGATTGTAGATTTTCACCAGCTGATGGAGGGAATTTTTGTTACAGTTTTCCTTGTCCCAGAAGTGTTTTAAAAAGAGAGGGTGTGGGTCTTTCTTACCTGTGAAAATTGATTACGTGGAGTTTGGGCACGATGGCAACTCGTCAGTTTCCCAGCTCGTTATAACTCCCGTCCAAGCCACCAGGCATATAAAAACAGTCTCTATCAAAGCATTTGAGGTCAACTCCCAGATCACCCTTATCTGCATAATGATTAATAGTCAGACTATCTGTCTATTATCAATTACTACATACCGTAATTATCTTCTGTAAGCAGGAGCTAACAGAGAGGCAGCCAAACCGCCATTCCTCTCCCCGGAAGTCCTGTAACCTGCCCACAAATTGAGTGAGATGAGGACATACCAAGCTTGTTTATTCCATACCATCATTTTAAAGCCTACCAAAAAAAGTGACTACACAGTACAGTATTCAAGGTTAGAATTCCATAAAGGCAAAGATCAGGGCCACAAACCTGTGCAAGGACCATGTGTACATAAATCCACCAAAAAGCAAAGAACTTAAAGGTGCCTAATTCTATGTTGGGCGGTGACCAAAATATTTAAATTGCTATGCACATAGCATAGGTTGTTTAACTCCAGTAACACCTAGAGTGTCACAGATTTCCTATCCCTAGTATATATGATCTCTGAGCACAAGATGTTGAAAAGGTTGGTGCAGAAAATAGCAGGATTCCCTCATTCAAGGCACCCTGGCTCATGTGAAAAAAGCCATGAGAAATACAATCCCTAACTGTTAAGAAATCATAATCCCTTCCTCCCCCAAATGCATGCCATGGCCTTATTTATATGAAGGAGTGTAAAAGAAATGTGTCAGATAGTAAACCTGGTCATCTGTGCATTTAAAAATTAGAATCAGACACTGGCATCTTAGTACCTTGCATACATTTTCACCTCTATACAAGGTACTCACCTTGAAATTAACACTGGTACTGTAATCTAATCCCCCCCCCCCCATTTTACACAATACATTACTTAGGCTTGCCTCCTTTTTTTAAAAAAGGAAAGCATACCTGCATGTAGGGCCCATCCATTCCTAGTTGAGGAACAGATGTGAAAGTCTGTCAAATATAAGGACTGAGGAGAGGGGAAAACATTTTACAGAACCTCATGCTAAACCATGCTAAATCTGAATAAGCTAGGTAGTTTTCAAGAACAATGACAATTTTGCTTGAATTTAAGAGAACTCACCACTTAGCACACACTTACAGCATCATGGAAATCAGCTTCCTTATTGGAACACAGCCAGCGTAACACCATTTATTTTTAAGGGACTACAGATTAATTAGGCTAACTGCTGTCCCTGCTACTGATAGAAAACCTTATTAAGGGCTAGAATTGTTGAACATATAGAGAGGAAGAATCAGCTGAGGAAGATTCAGCACAGCTTTTTCAAGGATAGTTCTAGCCATTTTTTTGAAAATTCCTTGAGCATTAAACATGAGACCTGCCAGACATATAATTTTGTCAAAAGATTTCAGAAAATTCAAGAATACAACAACATCTCAAAAGCTTTTGACAAAACTTTTTATCAAGGGCTGCTAAGAAAAAAAACCTTAGCATTCTGGTTAAAAAACAGGAAACAGACATTAGAAATAAATTGTCAGTTTTCACAGTGGTGGGAAGCAAACTAAACTCCCTCAGTTCTGAATTGAGAATGGCGTTATTTCACCTATTCATAAATTATATGGAGCTGTGGGAAACAATGAGGTAGCAGTAGAAGATAAAGCAATTTTCAGACAGGATAGAAGAATCCCAAGGAAAGAGACTGAAAATAAAACAGCCATTACATATATAGAAAACTGTGGTGCACCTACTATTAGAATACTAGGTTACCAGTTGCTCTGTCTCAAAAGGGATATTCTCAGGAGGATAAAGCTACTGGCCAATAACCCTGGAACAGTTGGAATATCCATGTTCAGAGGTAGCATACTACAGAATATCAGCTGCTGTGGACAAACAACAGGGGATGGCTCTCATCATACCCTGCTCATGATTTTCATTTAGAGGCATCTGGCTAGCCACAGCTGGAAAAGAAAGCCGGACGAAAGAGACTTTCTGCAAGACAATTCTATGCTCTTATGACCAGCACTTCTTTAGGAGAATGGATTGGGGGAAATGAACATTCCTTGTCCTTATCTGAGTGATGGGGCAAGAGAAACAAGCTATTCAAATGGCAAATGGAATTTCATTTGTGTTCTCTGCTCATTCTCTAGTAACAAAGAGAAGTCATGCAATATTAATAATAATGCTTGTTCAGTAATAACAGCACTCTCAGAGCGAAGTACATTGCTAACAAAATCAGTCCCAACATGCTCCCAAAATACATGACATGAGTGAGTCCAAAAGCAACAGTAGCATAAAACTTTTATTAGGACCAACTAAAACACTACAAAAGAGTGAGTTTCAAACAATTTGAAAGGTTGCTCACTACTTGGTAGTGTTTGAGGTGGCCCTAATAAAGGTGGTATGACACTGCTTCTGGATTTTTTTCTAGAAGACCTAACAACTACTTGTAATTGTTGTTTACTGGTTCAAAGAAGTCTCTCCCTAGTGCCTCCTGAACAGGATGTCATAAGTAGATGGTTGCTTGGAAAGAGAAGCCAACTCTTTAAGCACTATTTCACACAAATATGTTGTTCTTTCCCTGATATCAATTCCTATGCTATAGTAAAAAAGATACTTCATTTCTTATAGGACACATAGCCCAACAAGCTGGAAATGGTTTATCAAACCTCCATGCTACAATGTGGAGCATTTTACATGCCTGAGATGTATGGGGAAAGGGACTATACGTATTAAGAATAAATCCTCTTCCCTTCAAACCTTTCCCACACATTCTATTTATTGCTGTGGTGCTTTCAACCTTTGCAAATGGACCTGAGTACTTAACACAACATGAAATAAACTGATAGGATTTGCTACTGCCAGAAGTAGTGATTGATAGCCAACTGAGATGGTTTTTAAAAAGGATCAGACAAACGCATGGAAGGATAAGATTAACAGAAACTTTTAGCCACAAAAGTTCAGCAAAGCCTCCATGTTTAAAGAGAGTATAACTGAGCACCAGATAATTGGAAAGGCAAAAGGATAAGGCTCTTGCTTTCATGTTCTATCTTGAAGCATTTAGTTGGCTGAAGACAGCATGATTAGTGGGCTCCTAGTCAGATCTAGCAATGTGACTTGTGTGTACTGTAATGAAGAACACTGTGCTGTGCATCTTCAGCCAAAACCACAACTCATCAGCTTGATTCCATTATAACTTGCTCAGGAAACTCTGGCCTTGCTGAATCAATTAACTTACAAATCACTCCGATGTGTTTTTCACAAACTGAGTTTTTGTGTCAAATTAAAACTTCTGGCATGCTGACTGCAATCTTAGGCAATCTTGGAATGCCAAGGAAACATGGTTAGATCAGTCTGTAGGTTAACTAAGGTTTAAGACATTCAAACTTGTGGTCAACTTACAACTAACGAAGTTATTATTCCTTCTTAACGAATGTATGTCTCTCTCCCGCTTTAAATATTAAAGAACCCAGTCCATGAGAGACACCCATTTTCTATTGATGTGTGATGGCAAAAGTTCCAATGTAATCTACAGTTATTACACAATACAACATTGTAGTAATGGCTATTTTGTTTCAACAAGCCTTTGAGTTCAGGTGAATCATATTATTTTAGTTATCAACGTTATGTTTTTATGCTGCTTAGTTTATTATTATTTCATACTGTTTTATTATGATAAAATTCACTTTGGACATTATTATGCAATGGAAAAAAGACAATATATGCTTTTAATAATGAATGTGTTGTCCACTTTTGTTCTCGGAATAAGGTAGAAGATAGAAACTGAGTGAATATCATCTATTATTTGCAAGGTTGTAAGCAGTTAAAGGTACTCAGGTCACTGCTCACAATAAAAATACAGTTTGCATGAGATACTGCAGCATGCAATTAACTTCTCTCCTATGATTTGGCACAGCTTTGGTTCTTATCCTTATTCTTATTAGCGTCCCACCCAGATTCCTCCCCCCCCCCATTCATCTGCACACACACATTCTACCCACGACTGCTTGCCTCTTCCTGCCCACACTCATTCCCCCTCCTCATCCCCTGTCCTCTTAGGATGAGCCCATGCCAAGGAAGAGAAGGGTGGGCAGCTCCTGTACATCAAAGGAAAATGTAAATGTAAACTGGGAAGAGATGAGAAAAAATATGCACCTGCCAGGACACCTTTAAAAAAACACACACACAACTCTCAGAATGACAAGGAGTCCTGGCAGGTGCATATTTTTCTCTCATCTCTTCCATTGCATCTGGGCCATGTTAGCACCTCCTCGTGCTCCTAACCCTCCATCACTGACCTCTTCCCATCTGCAACCCCTGGACACCCCCCCAAAAAATCCAGTACCTCAAAGCCTCTTCCACTTTCTCAGCTCCCCTTCCCTCCTCGCGAGTATCACCTCCTGGCCACACCCTCCCTCCAGCCCGCCCCACCCTCTGCCTCCCTCCAGCCCACGCCCCCTCCGCGCCCTCCCCCAACCCTTTACCTCACAGACCTGGGCCCCTTCGCGCGCCCCCCCCCCACTTCTACCAACAGCCCGCCGCTCACGCAGACACCGGCCCACCCTCCTCCTCTCCCCATACAGAAGCCCCCTTGGCGAAGAGACCCTCCCCTCGAGGACGGCCCCGGTTCTAATTGCTCCCCTCCCCCCCTCCCGCTCACCTCCTTCCTCTTGTCTCTTTCTACCCGGCTTCCAACTGAAGAGGATTCAGTCAGTTCTCGAGCTCACCAGACGGCTCCGGAACTTCCGCCGCCGCCGCCGCCAGCGCGCGCGAGGTGGGCGGGTCCGCCCAAGCCTCGGCCCCGCCGGAAGTGTCGCGCGCCGCTCTATCCCGCTGGAAAGAACTGAGTCCGGAAGAGGAGCCTCGAGGGGCGCGGCCATCTTGGTTGGCTGAAGTAACGACCCGCGGGGTTCTTCGTGCCGGTGTCATAAATTAAATGGCTCAGTATTTTCATATGGCTTTTTGCTGTTATTACAGTGGTACCTCGGGTTACATACGCTTCAGGTTACAGACTCTGCTAACCCAGAAATAGTACCTCGGGTTAAGAACTTTGCTTCAGGATGAGAACAGAAATCGCGCTCCAGCGGCGCAGCAGCAGCAGGAGGCCCCATTAGCTAAAGTGGTGCTTCAGATTAAGAACAGTTTCAGGTTAAGAACGGACCTCCGGAACGAATTAAGTACTTAACCCGAGGTACCACTATATTTGAAATAGCAGCTCTTTTTTTGGGTGGGTCTTGGTAATGGGGATTATAGCATTTGATGCCATGGCCAATTCATAATTATTATGGTGAACAGCAGCGTTGGCGTTGCTAATTATTTTTGCGCTCTTGGTATCAGCCGTTAGTCATAATAACGTCACACATACTGTACTTAATGGTAGCACGTGCCTGCTAACTGTATCGAGTTAGCAGGATAAATTTTGCCTGACTTGATTTTGAAAGTCTGACCAGGTGACCATACTGAGCATACCAGGTTAGAGGGCGATCCTTTCCTGTGAATTTAACATCCCACACCTATTCGCAATGGGTATGCCCACGAAAGATAGATTAGGATCTGCTGGTGCAACCGTAGATCGGCAATGACTACTTCTTTTAATTGGGTTTTATAAACAAGAATAATGTTATACAAACAAGTATGCCAAGTTTTCTCATGTCATTTGTATATCACAAAAATAGCATAATAAACGTGGAAAAATATCTACAACGTGTTTCATTATTAGTGGTCAATTTATAAGTTCTTGGTTTATGAATTGGTTTAAACATTTAGGAAGAAGAGGAGAGGGGATGGGGAATCGGCAAGGACTTCTGACACAATTGTTCAACAGTAACAAGATTACTTATTTTCATTTATGTGCTGAGATGAAAAAGGCTAATTGGTAGTGGGTGGTGGGTAGTTTGTCCACCTTTGGTCCCCACCCTGCACTTAGCTCTCATAGCTGCTAGAAGCTGTCAGCATGCAACAGTGGCCGCACCCTGGGAACTGCTTCCACTGACTGGCTAAACCAGGTGAGGGTAGCCCATGGGTCTCAAACCCTTGTTGAGTTAGGGACTTCCTCTGCATGTGAAGACAGGCTACAGTGGATTGAGCGGATGAGGTCAAAAGTGGGTCCAACGGACAATAAGACAGTTTCTACGTGCGCAGTAGAGGAAAGTGAGGGGTAGATGGGGTTCATTAACCTGGGAAGGTAGCCCATCTAGAAGGAAAACACTGATCCTAAACCTCTGTTACCTTGCAGCATATCTTCGGGAGAAGAAAAGGCTAAGGAGTAAACCCTACACAAATCACGAGTGGAGTCCCTAAGGTGGCAGGATAGTGCCTTGTACACGTCCTTCCCTTCCAGCATCTCCTGCAGCCAAGCTGGTGCCAAACGTACTGCTCTGCTTTCCATTGGACCACATCAGTGAGACCAAAAGCGAGTTCTTGTTGTCTTGGCATCCTGGGACCTTCATACACACTGCGCAGGCTTGCGTCCCATGGTCTGACTTTACTCTCAGAGGCACATTCCATTGTCTTGAGACGGATGCCAACAAATGGACTTGCTCACAACCACCACTACCAATGAAACAAATACTCCTCTTCCCTCCCTTCATCAAATGTTAAGGTGTAACAGGAAAAGGGCTGACATCTTTAGCCTATAAAGTGGACATTGAATGCACACATATTTTGAAAATGTACAGGAAACTGGATTGGCTGTTGTTTATACCCAGCGGCAACAAAGGGTTTATTACTTTGGCACATGTAAAGTGACATTTGCCAGGAAACATGCACAGGATTGTGCTCTTTAGTCCTGCTGTTCAATGGAGAATAATCTGTTATAAGGGTTTAAGGCTGAGCCTTAGTTAAGAACTGGCTACTAGCATGTTGGACTAGGACTAAGGAGATCAGGGTTCAAATTCCCAATCATCCATGAAGATCACTGATCTTGAACTACACATTTTCTCTTGGCCTAGCCTCCTGGAGAGAGGGAAAACCACATACACCACCTCGAGCTCCTTGAAAGAAAGGTGGAATATAAATGTTGTGATGATAGGGAGGTTTTAAAGCAGAGGTTGGATGGCCATCTGTCATGGATGCTTTAGCTGAGATTCCTGCATTGCAGGGGGGAAAGATTTTTTAAAAATCTACTGTTGTCAACAAAACTCTAATGCTGACAGCGGGCCATAAATCTCACCCTTCCGTACTATTTTATTTCCCCATTGCCCTGCCTGTGGACTTCCGAGAGGCATCTGGTTGGCCACTGTGAGAACCAAAAACTGGACTAGCCAGGCCTTTAATCTGATCCAGCAGGGCTCTTCTTGTGCTCTTTGTACTCCTCCACATTTATTTTGTACCAGTCAATTGTGTCAGGCACTAAGGGCAGATTTCCTGCTTGGAGAGTAAAAAAAATAAAAAATGATATAAGCAAGGGACATACACGTTCTTTGCCATGTTTATTAGAAAAAATTAAGCCACATTGGTTAGAAAGTTAAGCCCAGGAGAGAGACACCCCTCTTCAGGTTTTAGATGCACAGTTGAAACTGTTGCATTTTGGCAAGCAGCTTACTGGATGATATTCATGGAGAAGCATGCAGTACTTTGGTGCACTCTCTGGAGCACAACCAAATGAATACTGCCATGTACAAGTCACATTAACTTTTGAAATTAGCCAAGAGCTCATCTAGAACACCAATAACTTTGGCTGAAATGACTGGCAGAATCCGAGATTTGGGGGAGGAAACAATGGAAGAGGACTGGAAAAAATTTAAGGACTATTTGCAAAAACATTATAAGTTGTACGAATGTTAAGAAATACGCACGATTAGGAAATTTTTGCTTTTAGCAACTTGATTAGGTAAACTGAAAATTAAGACAAGAAAAAAGAGGTGGTAAATATGAAACAATTTTATTATGTTAACTTTAAATGTACAAAGTTGGGATATAATATTGTGAATTAGAAACATAATAACTGAAAGATACAGTAAGTTAAGAAACAAGGTAACAAATTGCTGAAACTTTTATTGCAAAGAACGCAGAGTCGTGAGGATGTGGGGAAGTCCATTTGGAATATTGGAAAAACTGTTGAAAGTTGGATTGTAATAATCTTTTTATCATTTTTCTTTGTTTTTGTTTCTAGTATTTTCTTGCTTCGATCTTGTGTCTATGACCCTAAGAAAAGAAACTCAATAAAAAATATTTTAAAAAAAAAATAGAACACCAATAACTTATCCCCCTGTATAAAGTACATTCAAGAGGCAGAACAGAATCTCAGATGATACAACACTCCCAGACCAAGTCTTCCACCAGCCTCACACCTTTATGTATTGCCAGCAGAAGCAGCAACTGAACAGGAAGATCACTGACTGAAAAAAACAACTTCTGCCCTGACAGATACAACATAGTTGAGACAACCGTGTTACAGGCAGGCAAAGGCCAATATTTCCAAAACCTACTCCTTCAATATTTGTAAGATCTCAAGCCATGATTGTCCTTAGCAATGGTATAATAATTGGTACCTAATTGCCAGCATTTAGTGCCCTGCTTTACCAAAGCAGCCACACCCACACCCACAAAAGAATGAACACTACAATGCTCCTTATAGCCTCAAGTGTTTGACAGTCTTCCAAGCCTCCACAGCAGTCTGGTGGTGCACAAACCACTTAGGAAATGAAGTGCGTCTCCGGTGTGAACTGATCAATTTTGTGGTCAGCTGGGTTCGCTGCTGCTTCATAGTTGCAGATGGTCACTTCATGTTGATGAGGCTGTACAGGAAAGACAAAAGACTTGCTAAGATGCAACGCAGTAAAGTTGAGAATTGGCGAAAGCCAGAGCAGTCCTTTGATACAATTTCCATTTAGCAGGACCTTCTCTTCCACCATACGTTTTCCCTAGAATACTCACTACGCAAAGATTCCTTGAGTGACCTGTGCATGCTTTGATGAGTTTTAAGATGATGCTAACCTACCCCTTTGGGGATGCAGTGATGACTCTTTTCATGTCTTGTCCCCTCAAAGTCTAGCATGCCTTATCATCATTCAGGTATGCTGTGTGCAGTGAAAAATGGCAGGATTGTCAAGACAAGTCAGTGGCTGCTTTAACCTGGCAGAGCTCTGCGCTAGGGAAAACCAGCAAAACAGCTACAACTGCTTTGTTTACAATCATACCCTAATTTGGAGCAACCCAGAGGTGGGATTGAAGACAAGCTGCCCATCTAAGGAATCTCTGCTTTAGATCCTAGGACAGATCTTCCACATAACTGAAACACATCCTGCACAGAGAGCCTGGGGCCAGATTTGTAGCAATCAAGTGGCAAGTATATAAAAGTGGCATCTCTGCAAACAGCCACTCATTGAGTCATCTGTGAGACATAAGATGCATCAAGATGTGACAAGGCAGGAAAGCTTCTTCTTCTTCTTTTTTTAACAGAAGGGTGGCTCCCTTATACAACGTGCTAAAAGTAACAAGTAACCTTCAGGAAGTCAAGCAAGCTCAACGGGATAGCAGCTTTTGTGGACTCATCTGCATGGCTTGGGTATACGTCATACTCATCATTACCACAGCAAATAGCACTAAGAACCATAAGTGGTGGGCACCTACTAGAATGCAATAGTTGCATTTAAACCTTGTTAATGTTTTACTATGGATGTACCTTAAGCACAGACTTTCATATGCTCTTTTCCACTAGCCACTAACAACAGCAGACAACAGCTAGAAGTCATTCAAATATACAAAATCCAAGGTTGTCACATTGATTTTGCACCCACCCTGGAGCCTCTGCCCAGACAGAATTACATACAGAATTGTATGTAATTTGACTTGTATCCTGCTATTATAAACTCTCCAGTGATGAAGGACGGTATAGAAATTTTATAAATAAGTAACAGTATCCTTGGTGGCCTTCCTGCTGGCACAAGATCTATCTTTGTTTGCTTCCCTTCCCTTCCCTTCCCTTCCCTGCCCCCCACCCCACATCTCTTTTTCCTTTTTTATTGTGTACTGATCTAGAAGCACGTGGGCTAGGGCTGTCTTGTTTTTCTATCTCTATTGATAATTTATACAAATTTAAGAAGCTCTGCATGGCCCTCTTTCCTCATAACTGCACACTTTTTCCATTTGTCATCTTGGCTCCTTACTTCTGTCCATTCTCCCCTCAGGCCTATGTAAAAGATCTTCGTTGTCTCAGCACCAAAGTTCTTGGAGATGTGGATGGACAGATGATAAACATTTGAGAAGCGAGCAATTCTGAAACAAAAAAGAAATTTGGTATTCTGAATATACAATTCTCATTACACACACGCAAGAGATTGCATTCTGGTCTCTGGAGTAATAATCACATAGGGATAGAAAAACAGTTTTTTGGGGTCACTGTCTCTACCAACTCCAGACTGAGACACAAGCTCAGGAACTGGCAAAGCCTGAAGGGAGAAAGGGGTCACCTTAACTTCCTGGATTGCAGCAGCAGTTAGAGCATTTTTGGCTGTTTCAGCAAACCAATCAGGGCACACTTGTCACTGGTGCTATCTTTCTTTTCTGGGAGAGACCTACCAATGCCTGATCCCTTACTGAAATACTCCTCTATCAGATTCTGCCCCTTAAAGCCACTCAATTCACTTCTTGATCGTTGGGATTTTTCAGTGACTACACTACCGATCACATTTAGAGACCGTTGTGCCTATTTATGCGTCATAGTACCCCCCGCCCCGTTTAGAAGGCTTCCAACTCTCTGAAATTCCAGTTTTGTCTGTTCAGCAACACAACCAACCTACTATATTCTTCTTCCTGCCTTTCCTCTTCTGGGGCACATGGGGGATTATGTCACCTTGGGAAGTTAATTCAGAAATTGAATTACTTCAAAACCAGGGCTGCAACTTTCCTCACCCTTAAATTTCCTGTGGTTTTTTGTTCCAGAAAATAATACGTATCACCTTTGTTCTGTTGTAATGGCAAAACATCACATCAATAATAACTAATTATAATATCACAAAAGGAAATGGGAGAAAATGATGACAGTTAATGGGTGTCACACAAACAGGAGGCCAAAGCCCCATGATGGATAGCTTTTGCTACATTTCAAGTCTTCTCCAGTCACAAAAGACTCTCTAATCCTCAATTGCAGAAGAAAGCTCAAGAAGAAGCTGGGTAAGGAAAAAGCTTCTCTACAGTCTAGGTATCGTTAACTTCCCTTCTTTGACTTCTTTATTAATTTGCATGTATCCAGCTGTGGTGCTTAGTTCCCACCCAACACATACGCTTCAGGAGCAGCAATTAAGCACCATACCACATTTTTGACAGCAGTGGCAAAAATGCTGTTTGTGAGCTATACCAGAAAATAAAATATAATTAAGAATCAGTCTGGAAATAAAACAGTTGCCCTTCTCTTTATGTTCCGTTTCTTACACCAAGCATGTCTGCACAGTAGAAATATTAACCAATTTAACTGCCATGGCTCCTTATGCTCAAGAACACGACAGATTATAGTTCAAAAGAGAAGGTCCTGACATCTGGTACATGGAGAACTATAAGAGAGATGGTGTTGAGGCACAGGTTGAATATTTGTTTCCAGTTTCAAAACAAGGGAGTTCTGCACATCCCCTGTGAGAGTTGAGCAATGACTCACTTTGTAGGATATTCCAGTTCTCCAGTAACGTCACGATTCAGGCTGAACATCTGATCTGGTTCTCTGGCGGTATCACCAAAAGACATGTGAGGAATGTTCTTAAAGCTGAAATAAATACAAGACAACAGCAAAGGTCATCCTGCACAAATTCAAAGTTTGCTTACATATCCCAACCACTGTAGTAATTTGGCTTTGTACTGCGAAACATAGCCCAACTGCTAGGAGCACCACACAAACGGAGAAATCAGAAGACAAAAACAAGTTATTTTTCACATCCTGGTGCCCTCCAACTGTTTGGGACTGCTATGGCCATCATTCCCATGCACCATGGCCAAAGGTCAGGGGGGCAAGATCTGTAACCCACCACCACCAGGAAGGAACCAGGTTGGAGAAGGCTGGCTTAAGACATGCTCTAAGTATGAACTGTGTATTTGTAATGATTTGTTGGGTCTCTGGACGGTAATAAAGATTGATTGATTGACATGCTTTAAGTCTATCTATTGCAAAGGCAGCCTAATATTGTGTTTTGGAGCTGCATATGTTTTTGAGCTACAACTCCCATTAGCCACAACCAGCATGGCCAAAAATCAGGCATGATGGAAACTGTAGTTTGTCAACATCTGGAGGGCACTACAATGGATACCCTGCTCCATTCCACTGGTCCTCCACTGGTGGGTTGGGATCCACTGCTGGGTCACAGACAGATCTAAGGTAGGTCACAACAGCTGAAATACTACCCTGAAAGTACAGGTAACTTTCATCTTATATCAGGGCTATGCATATACACAAAAATAAATTAAGTCATGAACCCCCAGAGTCAGCCCCCCTGCAAGCTCCAGCACTACTTGCCCACCTTTGGGAAGGAGGTGGGAGGACTCTAGGACCCTGCCAGAGCCCTCATGCCTCATTCCCAAAGCCCAGTGCCTCACTTATCTGGCTCTGGGAAGGAGGTGCAAGGGCTCTGGGATGCTTCCAGGGCCCTTGCACTGCTTACCCAAAGCATGGTAAGCCCACAAATGCAGCTTTGCACAGGTGGGGGGAATAAATAAATGGAGAGTGGGTTTCCTCCGCTCTCCATTTACTTAATCATTTCCCTTACCAACCCACACAAAGCTATGATAGTGTAATTAAAATTAGCATAGATGTGAGTTACCTGTATGTAGTAAAAAAAAAAATAAGAGATACGTCCCCAAATGCATATTGAGTTGAAGGTGAGTCCCAGGTCTGAAATAGTTGAAGACTACAGTACAGCCCTAATGTACTGCTTAGAAAAGGAAACTGCTCCTCCTATTGAAAAAGAAAGGAACTACAACTCATGGATCTCTGAGTAACTGGGCTGGTAGATCAGTAGTACCAACATTGCTACCTAGGGGAAATACTGATTTAATAAATGTTAGCAATTTATGAATCTTCAGCCACATCCCCAATTCACCAACTTCCTGTTCCTTTGCGACTCTGCCCTCAAACCACCACAGATGACAGAATGGCAAGCTACTTGCGAAGCTCCTGCACCCAACTGCTAAGGGCACCAACCTGCAAATGCCATGACAGCAAAGCCAAATGCCAATTTGCCTAAAGCACACAGCCAAAGCAACAATATCCCACTGCAATACTAAAGACGTCTCTCATGATTCTACAGTTTCAGTCTTCACAGTTGTACACAGGAGTGTTAAAACATGCACTCTTCCTGATGAATGTGAGGGATCTATGTATGATTTCTAGGGGGTACCACAGGTCATATCATAAGCTTTTATTTGTATGGCCCTATTTTTATGGGCTCCACCTAAGAACTAGCATCCTGTATTTTGTTCAGAGGCGACAAAGGTGCGAAGAGGGAAACATTAAGTACACTATGTACTACCAAGGTGAGGTGGGAGTGGAAGGAAGGCTAGCCAAGTGGCAAGATGGTTAGAAGGAAATGGGACAAAGCAGACACCTGAGGAAAGAAGGAGCTGAAGAATGGGAGGCACTCTCCTACTTTCTCCTACGTAGGACTGGGGCACAGGGACCATTCAGCAGTGGCAGGAAAGCAAGGGAGGAGCACGTATTAGTATAGAAGCCAGATCTTGACAAATTCTGCCAATTGTAGCTTCTGCTGTCACTGCTATATGATGACCTGGAAGTTATGAGAGTAAAGAAAGACAGTTCTTCGGGCACAGAATTTGGGCATGGGCAATTTCAAATTTACTGAACTTAACCGTTTACTGCAAGCTACACAGTGGCCAGTATTGACTAGAATAATAGAAGAGCTAAAGCAAAAAAAAAATAAGAATAACCACTCAGTTATTGTCTTGGTAGGATTAGGCATTTGCACAGCACAACAGTTCCTCCACAAAATATTTCGCCTTCAGCCCCACTTACAGTCTCATTTCTGATGGGTGTGTGTCATCATTGTCTCCCATCACAATTATCCCTTTTAGTTTCACATTGCCGGTAAAACTGCAACAAGAGACAGATTGCTAGTTTTCCAAGTACAGTAGATTTAAAGCATTTTTTAACAACCCAGAAGATTCCTAGGTGGTGTACTAAAGTGTAACAAAATCTGTACTCATATGATTAAAATCTTGCAGTAAAAATGTCACACCTTCAACATTGTCCGATGACTCTTCAGAACATTGGAAAGACTGCTGCTGTGGGTTGCCATCTTTACCACCAGTCATACTGCCACCCAGTCTACCCACAGCTCCTTCTGCACCCCCCTCTGAAATGTCTATTATGGCATCAGCTGCTGGAGAGTGCCATAAACACTTCACATATCCCTAACATATCACTCTTTTTGTGGATTTTTAATTGCAACCTGCTTTGAAAGCCAGTCTTTCCTGAAAATCAGGTAGAAACAAAAATAAAATTATAGTAGCCATCTTCCAAAATTACCTCTTACAGCTTGACTGCCAACCAGATGCTCTGCATTTCAAGTTACATTTCAAGAGTGAGGAAAAAACAGCACTGAACATGGAGAGACGTGAATGTCAATAAATCATGCACTCATGCAAAATAGGTACTTACGGAATATTAAACAAAAGCTCTTCATCATCATCGCTTTCTACAAACTAGAAGAAACATAAAACTCCATTTAATATAAGGAAATTTATATCCAGTGAATAAAAATGTTGTCCTGCATGGCACCTTGAGAACACCAGAGGCTACTTTTAAGTTGTAATTTTTAAAGAACAAGTTCCTAGCCATCACAGCTAAGAAGAAAAGTCTGGATGCATGTAAGCCGGGCAGTAGCAACATAAACTGAAAGAAAGCCTTGCAAATAAATGCACATATGTTACATCAGCCCGCACATTTCAGCAACCTACACAAAGTTATGCTACTTATTCATTTTCTATTTGAAAAATTGAGGAGGAATCTGCTTCCACTCTGCAAGACCACCCTCTTGGATTTCCTGGAGGCAATAATGATCCACCCCAAGCAGGTGGCTATTTCGAAGCCTGGGGATGAGGCCATCTCTTATGCCTCCCAGAACTAATGCACTGTGACTCACAGACTACACCTGCTGTCAGTCTAACCCTGTTCTCTATGCCCATACCATTCTTGCCCAGATAATTCTATGTGACTTCAAAACCTGAATTTTAAGTGCACAGACAGAAAATATATAATTTGCCTTAATTCATCTCAGTTGCAGAATGCAGTAATTTTCTAGGCACAGAATTCTGGACATCTAGGCAAACACATACAAATCTAAGTCTGTCTTCTTTCAAACCTCTTTGCACTTTAAATCCAATACAGGCAAGTACAACTTAACTACCTATAAAACAGTCCTATAACATAGTGTGCACTGGGAATCTATCAGGAGACATAAGCAATAGTGCCAGATGGCACAGCCACCTCTCTGACCCTTTCCAGTCAATACACAAACTGACTGGACCAGGTGGTGTAACAAGACCTGTCCCTTCACAGTCAATGTATTACGTACATTGACAGACAGTACTGGAAACCAGTAAGTTTTTGCTTCTAAAAGTAGGGCTGTCTTATCTCTCTCTGACCTGAAAAGTACACTGGACATCCTCAACCCTTTGTCTCATATGTTCAAGTTCTAATGGGAAAATAGCATCATGCTTCACATTACTGTTCCCATCCTAAATATACTGTATGCCTTCTGAAGTAATTTATATTTATATTGATGGAGTTAACTTTCATAGTAAGCATGCAGACTCCCGTCAATCTTATTTGCCATATTAAATTTGTGAACCCTCATAAGAAGAGCTGCTGGATCAGGCCCATAACCCATGTAGTCCAGCATCCTGTTCTCACAGTCGAGAACCAGATGCCTGTGGGAAACCCACAAGTAGGACCCGAGAACAAAAGCACTCTCCCTTCCTGCAGTTTCCAGAAACTGGTATACAGAAGCATCACCATGGAGGCAGAGCATAGCCATCATGGCTAGTAGCTACTGATAGCCTTATCTCCATAAATTTGTCCCATCCTCTTTTAAAGCCATCCAAGTTGGTGGCCATCACCACCTCCTGTGGGAGCGAGTTCTGGAGATTAACTATGTGTTGCATGAAAAAGTACTTTATTTGTCCTGAATCTTCCAACATTCAACTTCACTCGGTGTCCATGAGTTCTAATGCTTTGAGGGAAGAAAATGGTTTTCCGCCCTATCCACTTCCTGAATGAGATGCATAATTTTATAAATTTCTATCATGTCACCTCACACTCGCCTGTTCGTCCTGAGTGCTGCAACTTTCCCTGATAGGTTTTCCGGGTAAAACTCTAGTTTTTGTTTTCTAAGCATGCCGGTTTTCAATTTATACTGTTAAGAAGCCACCTTCAGATAGCTTACCTAAGAGGCAGCTTACAAATATCTTAAATAGATAAGCCTTGTTTCTACGGCAACAGAATAAACACCGTTACCTCTCTGGAAAATGCTTAGGGTTTTTTAAAAGTTTCCACTTCATAACTGAGTTATAATTCGTACGTGGAAAAATACCTTTCTGCGCAGTTACCACATGCATCCAATAACAATGAATGGGCGGGTGAGTGCCTGGGCATTTGACACACACCCTTGACCCTCCCTCTGCCCCTCCCCGTAACCAGCACCTTCGCTGGGTCGATATCTACGCCAGATATGGGGAGCCCTGTGGCCCTCCAGATGTTGCTGGACTCCAACTCTCATCAGACTCAGCCAGATGGCCAATGATAGGGATGCATGGGTACAGCCAGGGGGAGGAGCAGGTGTCCCCCATCAAGTAAATAAATATTAACTAACTGAACAATTGCGTCGAAGACAACTCGATTCTGACCCCCTAACCTAAAGCCTGCCCCTCCCCCAAAAATAAATCCTGGATGCTCCCATGCAGGGATGTCAGGAGTTGTACTTCAGCAACACGGGGTCTAGTGTTGCAACCTGTGCTGGTGCATTGCACCAACGCCCTCCAGGTGTTGTCGAGCTACAACTCCCTGGCACAGCCCATGGCGAGGCCTGGTAGGAATTGCAGCTCAGCAGCACCGAAACGTCCACAAGCTCCTCCTCCCCACAACAGCTCCGCGAGGCGAGACAAAAAAAGGAGGGCAGACCTTCTGGCGGTCCCCGCGGTCTTCCCAGGCGCGGAAGACAAGAGCCCCGCTGCCTTCCCTCCGCTCGTTCAGGCACTCCAGGCGCTCGCGGTCGATGCGCAGGTAAAGGCCCCAGGCCTGGCCGCGCCGCTCGGGAGGCTCTTCGTGGTCGCCGCTATGGCAACAGCTGCCCCCGCCGTGACTGTGCCCGTGAGACATGGCCGAGCGCGTGGCGACGCCCCCCGCACGCCCCGTTCCCCGCAGCGATAGCAGCAAACACGCAGCCACACGCACTGAGCAGAGGGAAAGAACCCGGATGTCAACAATGGCAGAGCATGCGCACTGCCGCCTTCAAAGGCATCTCCCGGCCCTGTGAGAGATGAGGCCGGCCTCCCTTGGTTCCTTCCGCATCTCTTGAAACACGGTGCCCGTTTTGTAATAGAGCTAGAAAAAGTATAGAGTGTCCCCGCACAAACTGAACTAATCTAGTCCAACCCCTTGCAATGAAGAAATATGATGGTAGCCCGTGTGGGGATCGAACCTGCGACCTTGGCATGATCAGCACCACGCCCTAACCACCAGAGCATTTATCATTAATGTTATTGTTATTAGTTACGCACTCTTCATCCCAAGCTCCCAGGGCAAGTTACAACATTAAAACACAATATAAAAAAACAGTTCAAAACATCTTACAACCCCAACAGCAATATGAGTCTTAAACGTACAAATATCAAGTGTCAGTAAGCAACTGAGGTGTAAGAGACATTCATGTGCCATTACTTGGTCATAGACAGTGTCTCCTGAAACTAAGTCACACTCTTTATACCAGAGCTTTCCAAACTTTTCATGTTGGTGACACTTTTTAGACATCCATCATTTCACAACACAGCAATTCAGTTTTACTAGCAAACCAGAGGTTAAATTAATCCCTTTCCAGCTCTGCGAGGAGTGAGGAGTGTTCGAGGAGTGAGGAGTGTTCGTACGACACACTAATGTGGACACCGTTTGGAAAGCTCTGCTTTACATGTAGACACAATAGAATTGCCACATGCCACAACCAAGACACATATGCAGGTTGTGATCTTGAACTCACAGAATCCTTGAATTATTTCATTTATTCTTAGTAGTCCACCCGCCATACTTTCATGGCATTTACAATGGCCCTGTGGACACGTTTGGAAATTATTGCCTTGTGGCAAGCATGGGTGATCTGTGGCCTTCCACATGTTGTTGGACTCCCAAGTCCCAGCAAGCAAAGCATACACCTCAACAAACAACGCAGAACAGACAGACACAAATGTCCAGTGTTTGGCTTTTATTGAGACACAATTTTCTTCCTTTCATATAACTTATCTAGTTAAAATATTCATCTCCATATAGTTACCACAAAAAAGTAAAATAGAAAACTGTTATTTACAGCTGTGGGAAACAAAAGACAAATGCAATTCAGCATTACCTTTTCCTTGTAGTATGCAAAAAAAAGGAAGAAATGGGAGGAAGGGCACTTTCATTCAATTCCTTTGCATGTAGAATAGCTCTGAAAATTGTACCCATTTTAAAATGTGTGGGAAGCCCAAAGAAGAATCAGAATTGGAGTCATTTTACTCTGCATGAGATTGTTTGTGTATCACCCAGGCACTGAAAAGCTTAAAAAAATGCTTTTTAAGCCAACTGATCTAGCATCTGGCTGGGGAAAAAGCCCACCTGTAAAATAGAGGGGTGTGACAATGTGCTAGTTCATTCTTCATTGGGTCCGCTTTTCCTATTTGAGAAAATTTGTTCCAGTATCACTGAGCTAGACGTCACAGTATTTGCACTGCAACTTTCATCAGACAATGCCACCTAACTAGTCCGTAATACTGATAAGACAGCTGAAGTCTCAGATTAGACACAAAGGGTGGAATATACTCGATGGCTCAGTTTCAGTGGTGGGATACACCCGATGGCATAGCTGATAGCAGCAGCAAGTATCATCTAGACACTCATCTCTACCAACAAGATGGCAATAGCAACAACCAGAAATTAAGGGGCAAACCCTGATCTCTGAGAACTAGCCCACCCAACTGCCCATTTTTCAGTCAAGCAAGCCTGATATCACATCATTCCGGTCCAGTGGCTGCCACAGTCACCGCCCCCCTGCCATAACTTATTGTGTGCTGTACACTATGGAGCTTTCTCCTACACCAGGGCTGCTGCAGACTAATGATATCACACACTGCAAGGTGGGAGGGGCTACAGCCAGCTGACCATTTCAAATACACAATTCCTCAGATGCTTCCTTGGTTAGTAAGAACAGGGAAATCACCCATGTTTCCTTTACTCTTTGTGGCTAACAGAAGGGCTATTTTCCAGGGTCAAATGCTCTTTCCTCAGTGATTGATAATTCTTCAATCCCCCCCCCCCCATCCATACCACCGATCCCAATTATTACAAGGAGAAAATACATTAAGTACAACAGTTGGCAGAAGATTTATCTATATAATAAACTAAATTAATACAGCAAAATGAAGTACAGCAAAAAGCAAAAAGGAGCATGATTTTCTTTTCTTTTTTTCAACATCACAACACACCTTGAAATGCTACACGATGTCATTAAAGCTTCCGCGGAACTTTAATCAGCTCCAAACAGCATGAGAGAGACCAAGAGTCCCGTTTTCGAACACCATCATCATTAAAATTTTCATGTGTGTGTGTGTATGTGTGCACGTGTATAAAACTGGAACTTCGAGGGACATTGGGGTGTTTTTTTCAGCTTGAACAGAGAGAACATCAAGGTTTTCAAACCTTGCATGGCACACACTTCATAGGTCCCATCGAGCCCCAAGCATTGAGAAATTAGCAGCAGGGTTTTGTAAAGGTAGCAGGGCTTCTTCAGCTGCTGCAATTCGGTTAACACCACCGAGTGTCAGTCAAACTGTGGAACATCTTTGCAAGGCCTGAGTTTACAAGAGCGAGGCTGAAAAACCACTGAAGAAAGAGATTCCCATCTTCCACTTTCACGTGATCAGGAAAGGGCTAGGCTCCTTCATACACCCCCTAGCCGAACTTCATGCAGCCTTGGCAACCAGAAAAACACACCGTCAAGTCTCCCAAAACTGATTCAGACCTGCCCAACCAACAACCCCCATCACCATCAGCATAAATAATAGTTAAAGCCTGTGCTCCCTTCAGCTGCTGAAAAAGCAGGCCCCCAAAAGTACAGCTGCCTCAAACTCCTCAGACAGACAAGAAAGATGTAACTCCCAGTGGATTTTCTCCCTTGGCCTCTTGCATGGGGAAAATGCAGGTCCAGATTCTACTCAGTTGCACAAGCTGCCGCTTCAAGGTAGACAAAACACCTGCATCTTTTGCCCTGGAGCTCCTTCTAAGATTAGGTGCCGTCCAAGATTCTTGGGCGAAAGAAGTTTCATCATCTTCCCATCTAGAAGCTCAATGTGAAAACGAAGACAGGCTGTAAAGCTACTCCATGCATCTCTCCCAAAGTTCCTTGCAGGGAACTGATTAAAGTGCCAGTTGTTGTCATCATTTTTTTAAAAAGTCAGAAAACAGTCTGACCAAAAACTGGAAGTGGGTATTAGAACAACAACAACACCCCCAAACCCACCAAGAGAGGTGTTAGGAGCAGGGACACAAAACCTTAAACATCACTATTCACTTTTTAAAATAAATTTGGCTTTCAAAAGCAGAGATCAGTCTCCAATTCATCAGACTGCTTTAAATTTAGATTTCTGCAACCTGCCATTTTCTCTCCCCTCCTGAGGCTCCTCCTCTCAGATCCTGTGCTGTTTTTCCTATGAGTTTAAAAGGAAGAGGAAGAAGTGGAAGAGCTTTATCATGTGTTTTTTGCCAAATGAAGAGAAGGGAGAAATGGCAGGGGGCAGGGACAGTTTTGTGTCCATATGTAGAAAGGCCTAATCAACACATATCTGGCATGAGAGTTTTAGGGATAAGAGGGAAAATGGGGATTTAAGAATTGAGGGGATAAGAATGTGCTGCACCAGGGATGATTTGATAGAGGGCTGGCAAAACCATGGGGTGGATCTAGGGCTCTGGGATTCCAAATGGGGTTTGAGAAGCAGCAGTGGCTGCCACAGTCACAAGTAAAGGCCTTTGTTCGTAACAGTACCAGCAAAAAAGAACTCTCCAAACTGGATGCTAGGAGAGATCAAGATCCATACATATTGGGACTGAGAAAAGAACACTGTAGGTAGAGGAAGAAGGTATTCCTTTCCATTCTGGAGTTCAGAGAAAGAGACTGAAGGAAGAGCAACAGTTTGTGGACCTTCTTATCTCAGCAAGTGCCAAGACTTCACATTTTAAAAAACGCTGGGTGAACAGACCAGGTTGTAGGAGCAGAGGAAGGAACTGGAGGGCTGCTTTGAACAATACTGTGCTGTTGGTCTTAAAATTGGGCTTGGGGGGATTCTTAGCCACCCCAACCCCTCCCTGTTTTCCCATTAAGCACTGCTTCCATCAAAAGAGGAGGAGAATAATTCCCTTCTCGCTCAGGCATGGGTGTCTTTATCTCCGAGAAAATCGGTTTTTGAACTCTTTAATCGTCTTCGCCATCATAGGTGCAATCTCTGAAACAACACAATAAAGACAGAGAGAAAAGGAAAGTTGAGACCATCTCGTGCAAGAATGTGCTTGATCGGATTCCAGTTAGTGCCTGTGGAATACAGCTGCCCCAAAATGATGATTCTAGCCCTTTAAATCAAGATGCCCTACAGCTCCAGCATTGTTCCCAGGCTGTATTACAATGTATACCAACAGCTACGAGTTCAAGCAGAGCATAACCCCTAGAGAAAGCTGCATTCCCACATTGGCCTTACTTACTCTTCACAGGAGGCTTCCTGGAGTCATAGCCAGCAGAGGAGGCACTGCCCAGGGATGGCCCCGAGTGGCCGCTGCTAGTGCTGGGTCCATCGTAGGACTGTTCCTCTTCTGTGTGAACGGTGCTGCTTTTAGCTGGCGTGAAGTACACTGGTTTGATCCTAGACAGAGAGAAAAGACACAAGATTGCTCTGTGTGCACCCAAGAAATCACACTGCCACTGGAATAAGTGAGGCAATTTCAATCACTCTGAGTTTAAGCTGGAAGAATGTAGACGAGAGGGTGTCAATTTAGAACCAGGGAGAGTGGAAGCTCTCTTTTTCTCAGCCTAACATCCCTCACAGGGAGGTTGCAAGGATTAAAAAAACAACGCCAGACTAACAATGAATGGAAGAGAAGATATTATAGCACCACTGCTAAATCTGAACCATCTTGAGCAATCTTCTCCAACCTAGTACCCCCCAGATGTTTTGTAACACAACTCCTTTCAGCCCCAGCCATCATACTTGCTATGTGAAAGCAACTGCCAGACCAAAAAACAATCAAAACTGTACACTTCAGCCTCACGGACGCTTGCTCTGGGCCCTGCTAGGCTCAAGGTCTGGGCCCTGCTGGGCTCAAGGAATCATCAGCTTCTGCAAACACCAGAACAGCCACAATGGGCCAAAATGGAGGAGAGGAATGAAATGTACGCATCTTGTAAGCTGCTTGGAACTTTGCCTGAATCCCTGCTGGATCCGGGAGTAGCAGTCATCTTGCCCAGCATTCTGTTTGCACAGTGGCCAACCCAAAGCCCTAAAACAGGACCTGAGGGCAACAGCAACACTTCCCACTTGTGATTCTTTGGCAATCAGAACCCAGAATGCGGTTAAAAGACAACGCCATACCCAGTAAGATGCTAAGGAGAACCACAACGGCATCTCAGCGAATGTGGAATTGTAACTTTATTGGACTGTATAGGGAAAATGCTGGAATGTGTCAAAGTGAGCTGCCAGAAACCCACTGGTTGATAAAGTGCAAATCGGGAATCAGATTAGATCACCAAATTAACACCCCCAGGTCCTCTCCTCCTCAATATTACAAAAAAAGAGTGACTATGTGGTTTCAGACTCACTTGATTTTCTCTGGGACTGCAGCTCCTCCAGTCCCAAATTTTGCTTGCCGTCTCAGCACATCCCGGGGCGGCTTGGCCACTGAATTGACGAAAGCCATCTTGGCTACTCTGCCTAAAAGGGTGAGCAAATGGAGAAGGATTGGGTTAAACAAAAAGCGCTTTGCAAGGAAACCCCATATATCCACCCCCCTCTCCTTGCTCATGGCCTCAAGCCGTTCATGGAGCAGGGGAAGGCTTTCTCCCAACATCAAGCAGGTGGCTTGCATCCTCTCTGATGAAAGCTTCCTCCTGCTGCACCTTTTCCTGCATGGAATTCCAGAATGATCCCAGTGATAGCATCTTCCCTCTGACAACATGCAATACACATACAAGCCATCTCACGGCTAACTACCAAGAGCAACTCAAGCATGCATGATTAGATTCACAGTCTTTTAGGACAGAGGGCACCTAACATCTAGGACATGGCTACGGCCTCTTTAAAAGAACCAACTCTGGGAAATATTCAGCAGTCAAAGTTTCCTCCCCCCAATCACTAAAACACTGGAGATAGGAAAAAGTTATTTCTTTGGAAATCGGCCTTCCAAAGAAGGCAGATTAAAGCAGGGGTCGGCAAGGTTTACCTTGCCTGGGCCGATTCACTCCAGTGGAGATCCGTCTGTGGGCTGGATCACATGAGCGCGCACACTCGCAAGTTCCAGCATCTGCGTCTGCAGACGTGATTTCCAGCGCCACGGAAGCAAGCCCCTGCGCCGTGCTGTGCTGGTTTAGTGCAGCGCGTGGGGACTCGCCGAGCAAGCAGCTCGGTTCGGGGGCGGCTCATGGGCCGGTTAAACGACCCCCATGGGCCACAGGTTGCAGACCCCTGGATTAAAGGAACAGGGGCCCCAATCCCAGACGGAGTGCAGCAACCCTACTCTGTAGAACAAGGTAGTGCTGCCAACATTTCTGCTGGCTATTGTAGTCATTCCTTGATTTGTAGATGTAAGCAGGCAATAACATTTCACTCCATTCCATTAGAAGCTTCTTGGTTTTAAAAAGATACAAGAGAGAGCCAGAGCACTTCACCTTTAGTTAATAACCTTGGAGAGTCACCTATGAAAGGGCTACAGGACAGATTCTCATTTCCTAGAATGGAGCCAAAGCCTTCAGATAACTCATGTTATCATGGACAGCAATGCCTCTGAAGGAGCTCTGACTCAAGACGCAAAAATACTTCTAAAATGGTCATATCTTGTTTGTCCTTGTTCTTATGCCTTTAACAAAGGCACAAGGAAGTTATATAAGTGAAGATCCCATTAGGGCTGCCATACGTCTGGAATTTCCTCGTAAACAGTGCCTAGGCAGAAATCGCTTAAATGTCCTGGAAAATGTGGACATATGACAACCCGTGTCGGAAGTGTAGGTTTTGGCAAATTTCCTTAAAAATAACTTCATTATTTTTTGATATTTTGTAAAAAAAATCTGTGCCTGGATTTTCACTTTTTGAAATATAGCAACCCTACATTACACATCAGACTGGTGCCGACTCTCTTTTCAGCACATACTGAATACTTTCCTTTTTAAACAAACCTTTTATGTGGAGATTTTTACCCCAGTGTGTACCTGTACTGGATTCAAAATTGTGTTTATATATGAAATTGTTTAAATCATATTTTTTTTATCTATGAAATGATTTTATATAGGTTTTACTAGTTGACTTTTTAAAATTGCTAAATCATTTAAATATGTTTCACAGGGAACTATTTACAAATGAAAGTAAATAAAGCAGATTTTCCTTCTCATTGTTTCCAGGCTTGATGCTAAATTTCTGTCCACCTAGGCTACTGCTGAAGTCAAAAGAGCAGGACTATTATTATTATTATTATTATTATTATTAAAAAAGTTGGCCGTTCTCATCCACACTTCCTTTCAGTTTCATAAGCAAATGGCTAGCATTTCCCCCTCAAATCCCAGGCTTTCACATTCTACCTTTGGGTTTATTGGCATGAGCCGACTGGATGTTTTTGGTCAACATCAGCAGCCGCTGCTCACGGGCATCGTGCAGGCGCAAGTACATCTCCCGCCACGACTCGAACTCCTCTGGCTTCTCCTTCTTGAAGTCACGAAGGCAGTGATTGTGCCACAACTGATCTGTGTCCTCGATTAAAACCTGCAAGCCATGAGCAGAGAAAAGGCTTGAGCCCAACAAATGGGAAAGACAGAAGGTAAAACATTGGGCAAACACCGCGGGGAATTAAATTAATTCTCTACACATCCACTTGGAACTGCTTTTCTAAAGGCAGGCTTCTTAAAGGCAGAGCTCTCTGCACTGCTCTTGAGAGACCACTTGTACCACCTGCCTCCTGGTTGTCTGGGGAGGCTGCATTTCATTCCCCCTCGGAGCATAAATTGAAGGGCTCTTGAGTGTGTTTTTTCGCTCTCCAAAAACATGTGACACCTCTCTCTTTTTTCACCTCTGTTTATACCCCCGAGGCTCATTTAGAGCAGCAACAGCTGCTGACCAACCTGCGCTGCTCTAACCAAGACCTAATTGCCTCTACTGAGCACGACTCTCAATGAAAAACGCAGCATCCGCTCCATCGCAGTCTAGGGAACCCTAATCCAGCTGAGCTCTAAGAGATTCTGCCTTGTGGGAAGGTAGCAAAATCCACAAGTACTATGAAAGCAGCCCACCCCAAACTAATGCCTTCCTGATGCTTTGGGTTGCAATTTCTACCAGCCCCATCCAGCACTGCAAGCAGTCAGGGATGATGGTAGTGGCACTCCAAAACTTCTGGAGGGCACCAGATTGGGGAAAGCTGTATTAAGGTTTCTCATCAAAACACAACTGGTATGACGTTGAACAAAGTGCTTGCTGCCTTAAGGAGGAAACACACATGCACGCTGATAAATCTGTGCTGCCTTTTTTTTAAGCCATCAACAAAGAAAAAAACCCAAGAGGCTGATCGATTTTGTAATTCAAAATCTGAATTAGGAAGCCTAAACAGCTAGAACTTCAAGTTTCACATCAGAATTTGATCTCGGTGCCAGAAATGCTGGCCAGCGTCCCCCAACTTTAAAGCTATGAGTTCTGAACTAAAATGTTACTATTCAACAAAGATGTAGTTCAACTGATCCTTTTCCTGAAAAGCAATCAGGCTCATTGTATTCAATACTGTACATAAATGTTAAGTAGTTAATGATTTACACCCTTAGTAAGGTTGGTAAAGCAAGGGAAGGTGTGTCTTTGGAGTAAGTCAGATAATTTTCATACAGGTGAAATCAGTTGCATCCTGTCCAACTAGGACACCACTTTGTCCAATGTTGAGCAAACACAACATAATGATTAAGAGCAGCCTTCTGGCTCTAGTTGAGGACAGGAACGGCAGCTAGATTTATAGCTCAGTAGTTTTTTAAGCCTTTAAATTTAGTTTTAAACTTAGTTTTGCCTTTTTAAACTCTTTTAAACCAAACTATTTTTGCATGTTGGAAAAGCAGCAGACAAGACTGTGGCTAACTGCAATTAAGAGAGTTTTTGTTTTGTCAGCTTTCCTGTGGGAGCTTCAGATGAGTAAGCATTTTATAGATAAGATACAACAGCTGCCCTATCAATCTTGACCATGGAGCACGTTGATACTAAAGGAGGGAGACCCAACTTCCTCTCCCCCTTACCCCATGGGAAAGGATTTGCTCTCCCTTCTCAGCTCCAAGGCTGCCTTTCCTGAGAGGGTGGCTGGGAACCCATGCAAAGAACGCTGTGAGCAGCCTTCTTCAACCTGGTAACCCACATGTTACCAGACTAAAACTCCAAAAATCCCTGACCATTAGCTGTGCTGGCTAGAACTGATGGAGTTGGAAGTCCAAGTCTTCTGGAGTACAGCAGGTTGGGGAAGGCTGGGGAGTGTCAGAAGGGGACTGGGAAGACCTGGGTTTAAATCCCTCACTGAGTGATCATCAGTCTAACCTACCTCACTGGATTGTTGTGAGGTCAAAATGGTAGGGGGGAGAGAAGTGAGCCACTTACATTGGCCTGAGCTCACTGGAAGAAAGACCCAGATAAAAGGAAGAACTCATCATACTAATATTAGTATATACTAATATTGGTGGGGAGGGATGGAACCCCCTCATAAAAATGACCAGTGAGAATTGAGCATGCTCTGTGGCATGGAATGCTAACTCTGCAAGTTTGGCTGAAGGAGAAAGGAATATCCTACAGATGGACATGACTTACTGGCCGGCACCTGAACAGGAACATTCTGTGCTGCAAAAATTTGTTGCAGATCCCAGGAAACAGAATCCAGGGTGCAAAACTACACAGAGAGGAAGGAGCATTTCCTAATGCATGGGATAACCAGGGGCAGGTTCAAGTCACCCTTTTGTGCCCCCAATGTAAGTAAATGGGGCTGCCTTTCATTACTGCAGAAGGCAGTAAAGCACTGGCAGCTGGGGGCACGGCTGAATAAGGAAGTGGAAGCTAGTGCCCATTGGGACCAATAGGGCAGAAGGCAGGGAGAACAACAGTAGGTGAAGCCAGAGCCAAGTGATTCTTGTTTTGTCTCCATCTCCCTCCCTGCTGAGCTCTATAAGGGCAACACTGAGGCTACGGAGAAGGAAGCCGACAGCTAGTGCTACCCTAGACTGGTTGCAAGTAAGAAGATAAGCAAGTGGGGGCTGGATGAGGGCAGGCAGAGGCTGACGGGGCAGCGTGACACTTCCCCTAATGGACCAGCCTCCACTAACACACACTAATCGCAGCCGGTGATGGAACAGCAGCAGCAACAGATGCAAACACTTCTTGCCCCCGACTCTCCCACGCCATCTCATAACACTCACGTGATTGCAGTCTTCAATGCGGTACAGTTGCTCCGGGGTGCATCTCTCCAAGACAGGCTCCAGCACAGAGAAAGGGACACCGCCTACTTCATAGATTGCTGTAAGAGAGAAGGCGACCCATCAGATCTATGAAAACGCACCCAAGAGCAGTCAACGACCCAACTGATTTGACTCGCTGTAGAGCACAGGCCACTGTAGCACCTTCTGAAACTCAGGGAGGTGTCAGAATGCCACAGCTATTGTGCTGGCTGGGAGCTGTATTCCAAAACATCTGAAGGGCTGGCAAAGGCAGAAATAAAGGTAAAGGTACCCCTGCCCGTACGGGCCAGTCTTGACAGACTCTAGGGTTGTGCGCCCATCTCACTCAAGAGGCCGGGGGCCAGCGCTGTCCGGAGACACTTCCGGGTCACGTGGCCAACGTGACATCGCTGCTCTGGCGAGCCAGAGCCGCACACGGAAACGCCGTTTACCTTCCCGCTATAAAGCGGTACCTATTTATCTACTTGCACTTAGGGGTGCTTTCAAACTGCTAGGTTGGCAGGCGCTGGGACTGAGCAACGGGAGCGCACCCCGCCGCGGGGATTCGAACCGCCGACCTTTCGATTGGCAAGCCCTAGGCGCTGAGGCTTTTACCCACAGCGCCACCCGCGTCCCTAAAGGCAGAAATAGATCATAACAAATGTTCCCTGCAGGCCATTACCCAGCTGGGGAGGGGGCAGTAAGCAGAAGCAAGACCTAGACTGCTTTGTACTTAACCAGTCACAGAGCCCATTGGTGGCAACGGACAAATATGTAGAAAGGGGTGCTTGAAACTGGCGTAGAGGGGCACACACATCAGGAGTGTTTACCAGGAGTGGGGTGTGAATATTCTCCCACTGGGGCTTTGATAGACCATATAAGGGTTTGAGGAAGGCAAAGCAGGAGGATAACAAAGAAAGTGAACAAAAAAAGGTCATGGAGAGACGTCCTACTTCTATTTCAAACCACTATTTAGCACAGGGATGGGGAACCAACAGGCCTCCAGGTGTTGTCATCAACTCCAATTCCCAACTAGCATCAAGGATGATGGGAATTGTAGTCCATCAACATCTGAAGGACCACAAGTTCCCCATCGCTGAATGAGCAGGAGGATCTTGAATTAGAGGGGGGGGGGAGCCAGAGCAACAGGCAGAGAGAACTTCCAATAAATAAAGTGAAAGTTGCTGTTGGTCATGATTCTATGAATACAAATAAGGACGTTCCTGTAGCCTTGCATGTCTCTAGTGAAAGACACATAGGCCTGGCATTGACAATTTAGAGTGGCTGCTACTGCAAGCCAATAGGAGCACAGGAAACTGCTTTAGTTTGAGTCAGAACAGATCTGGGAGACCAGGGTTCATATCCCCACTTGTCCATGAAGCTCACTGGGTGACCTCAGGCCAGTCACTTACTCTCAGCCTAACCTGCCTCACAAGGTTGTTGTGAGGATAAAGGGGGGGAGTTGCCATGCACACTACATTGAGCTCCTTACAGGAAAGCTGGGATAAATAAATGAAATATATATGCTGTATATATTGCCTACCCTGACAGAGGGTCTCCAGCATTTGAGCCAGGAAATAAACATGGTTGCATTAAGGTGGGGCAGAAGGAAGTCAAGGGTGAGGAGCTGTGGAGAAGGCCTAAGCAGCCCTCCCCTCCCCCACTAGAAATACTACTCAGTCAACATGGGGAACCAGAAATGGCAGTTTTCTTCAGCCATCCAGAGGCCCCAAACTCCTTCCTGCAAAACCCACCCCTTTATGTTAAAGGAGCCCAGCTGGCAAATACTCACAGTCAATATTATTGCTGAGTACCCTGATGCACTGCTCATACAGAGACATCATCTTTGGGAGGTAGGCAGTCTTTGAGCCTGAGTACACCTGCATCTTGGAATTCAGCCTGCGTCCTGTGAAGCCAGCCTCATCTTCCTCTGTGGGTGAGGACAGTACTGAGGGACAGGAGGAAAATGAGATAAAAGCAAAGAAACAAGTCACTGTCAGTTCTCAGGATCCAGTACAGAGATTAGGTAAATACAACGCAAAGCTCAGATGGCTTGCTGAGTCCTTCCCAAGAAGACCTGCTGTCTCATTGCAGCAGGTCAATGATCCGCCTTAGATACCACTCCTTCTCTAGCCCTGGGCCCAAAAGTTGGGAAGCTGACAACTGGGAAGTTGACAACTCCTGAATCAGGAACTCAGGTATGCTGGTGAACCTGGGAGATTCCACATAGCAATCACCATGATTTATTACAGGGATGGGAAACCAGTGGTGTTCTAGATGTCAGTAGACTGCATTTCAGGGGGTTGGTATTAAGAACATACAAAGCTGCCTCATACCTAGACAAACCACTGGCCGATCTAGCTCAGTGCTAGATTGGCAGTGCCTCTTCAGCATTTCAGAAAAGAGCCTTTTCCAAGCCCTACCTGAAGATGCCACAGATTGAATCTAGAACCTTCTGCATGCAAAGCAGATTCTCTACCACCGAGCTCCAGCCCTTCTTCCACTAATATCATAATGACTAACATGACTGAGAAGCAAAGAGCTTTTGAATGATGGTTCTCTATACCAGGCATCCAAAAGCAACACAGAAAACAAGGAGCATGCTGCACGGCAAAATATTGACAGAAGTGGAAATAAGCCTCACATGAACCGAATCACGGATCAATGAAGTGAAACCCATGTCTGCATTTCAAAGCCAAACAGAGGTCAAGAATTGATCTCCAAGCATGTTCAGAGGGGCATACCTTTTCCACAAGATCCTGATTACTTAAATTTTGAGTCCGTCTATTTCTCAATCCAGCAGGCATATTGGAGGGCTAAGGTCCAAGGTACTTGAGTGCACCTTTCCCTAATATATCAAGGGTAGGGAACGTGTGGCACTCCAGATGCTGTGAGACCTCAACCTTCATCACCCCCAGCCAGCATGGCCAACGTTCAAGGTTTATGGGAGCTGGGAATCCAATATCTGGAGTGCCACACATTCTCCACCTCTGCTGTACATTAAGATCTTCACATGACACCGTTCTCTACACCCTTTGAGAGTGACTCAGGGCAGTGCCTTTCCAGCAGTGGCACCCAGGTGTGAAACCTCCTTCCCCAGGAGGACTGCATGCTGAGCTCTTTAGAGGCCTTGGGGGAAGAGCTATGGGGCATTTCTATTCCAAGAGCCTTTGGAAGGTAAGATTCCTCCAATAATCTCTGTATTGGATATTTTCAGCACCTGCTTTTTACATTCTAATAGGGGTTTCGCTGTTGATGGTTTTAAAAGAATGGAACTGTCCCACTAGTCTTAGAAAGGATTTTCTCAAGCAGATTCCATCCTGTTCTTAGCTCAGAAGTTACCTTTCCTTTTTGGCTGGGGAAGGGGCATCGATTCAATTGTAGGAAGAGGGCGGTAGTTGGCCTGGATTGGGGGCAAGGGGATGTCAGGAAGCGTTGGCACCACGTCAATAATCATCTGGAATAGAGGAGAAAATAAAGTGTTTAAGTTAAGGCAGCTCTGCAAAATAAAGTTCATGAAAGTGTTGCTAATCCGCTATAATATTTACTAGCCTTTCTTCTCACACATAGTCATTTGTGGCCCATAGATGTCCTGAAGGAAGATGGCTGGTGGGCAGGAGTGGGGAGAGTACAAACACTTGTCTGCCTGGTTGCCTAAAGGCAGTTCTCTCTGCCCTCCAAATAGAAGCAACCATACTGAATCAGACCACTGGTCCATTTAGCTCAGTATTGTCTACACTGACTGGCAGCAGCCTGTAAAGGGTGTGGCCTGGGGCCTGAGGGAGGGTTCCACGGCCAGATTTGGCCCTGGGGCTCCCCACCCTTGGTCTATACTAACCTATCAGCAGCTCTTCAGAGTCTCAGACATAAGGGGTATTTTTCTTTACATCACCTACTACTCGATCCATTAAACTGGAGATGCCAGGAACTGAACCAGGGATTCCCAGCATGCAAAGCACATTCACTACCAGTGACCTATGATCACCTCCCTTCCGCCACTAGAAATGAGAGCAAATACAATCACATGCACTTAGTCTTCTTTTCAGTTCAAGTTGAGGCCAAAGGGAGTTGCTTGTTTATTTCCAATATTTATATACCAGCTAATGACTACAGTCCTCTGGGTGGTTTACAAGTAAAAATTATAAACATAAAATACAGTATGAAAAGAAAATCTAACACGGAATAAAACCAGCAACAGAGATTGGCATCAGTGCAGCATGCATTTTAAAATAAAAGTTCAGTAAAATGTTGTTTGAAATTTTCTTCAAAGGAAAGATGCAGCAAGTCCTACCCAGACATGTATTTCCCTGCCAGTGCTGCCACTCAAGGGGATCTCACGGGAGGCATTTTTATTTGGCAGCGCTCTGCCCAGCCCCCATGACCTCATGCCATGCCAGTTCATGCACTCCATACACCTGAACCTGTCACCGTTAGGCAGTGTCAATTTTATTTCATTGCCCAACAGGTTGGCTTGCTCTGGTCTCTGAGGATTAGTGCCTGAAGAATATAGTGGCCCCAAGAATACAGAAGTTAAGCAAGCTTTACACAATGTTGATGAGCCATTTTCAGGGTGAGGGAGGTGGCACTGTGCAGGCCGGGCCGGGGAATCTGTGGCCTTCCAGATGTTGTTGGACCACAACTCTCATCATCCTTGCCATTGGCTATGTTTGCTGGGGCTGCTGAGAATTGTAATTCAGCAACATCTGGAGGGCCAAAGCTTCCCCATACATGCAATTATCCACTAACCATGGATCATCATTACATGTGAATAAGTCTGGGGTGAAGACAAGGCAGATCCCAATTCCATGGATAGTCTTCCTTATTCTCATAGAACTGTTCCATGAAGAAGTTCTATCCTCCTTCTGATTTACTAAAGCTAGCTTGCCCCTCAGTGTGCTGAAGCTAGATCAGGTACCAAGCAGAGAGGAGTTCTTTCTCATTAATTCAGAATTTGGGGAGTTCAGAACTCACAGGAGCAAAACAGAGAGCAAGATGCCCTGAGGCATTGAGGAGCAGAGGTGTCACAAGCCCTGCACCACTTGCAATTATGCTGCAAAGGAGAAATCAAATCTCCAACAGTTGCTTCTTAGTAAGTTTATCAGAGGCTGGAGTCACCAAGAAGACATAGGGAACTTGGGGAGCTGCTTTATACTGAGTCAGACCAATGACCATGGGCCTATCTAGCTTGGCATTGTCTACAATGACTGGCAGCAACTATCCAGGGTCCCAGGCAAGAGTCCTTCTCTGCCCTACTTAGAGGTGCTGAGAATTGAATCTGGGACCTTCTGGGTTCAAGGCAGAAACTCTGCCACTGAGCTGAGGCCGCTCCCACAGCTAAATAGAAATAAAAAGAGGTGAGCTACACCTTTTAGTAAAACATCAAGAATAAAGTAAAGTACAGCCTCTGATAAGTGTGCAAATGTTCAAGATGTAATTGCACTGCACTGCTTCCTCCCACATTGTTTTTGCTGCATTTGCAGCACCGGTGACCTCTCTGGGGTGCAAGCCTGGGTCTGTATGGAGGTCCTGGGCTCCCCAGAAGGCGCTAGACCACAAAGATAAGAGAGACCATATTTCACAAACAGATGGAGCACATGCAGAACCACCCCAAGATAAATGGTCTCCCCTCTCCTCCTCATTAATAAGGTCAGGGTGTATGTAATCCCTTGGGAGACTGTCTCTGCACAAGTCTCGTTGAAATGAACAGCAGCACCCTAGAATGCTACTCCAGTTCCCTTGCATCCCAGAGAACTTCCTCCAGAGCTGCCATGCCATGAGGCAGATCCACCTCTTTGCTGCCTTTCTGGATGCTCTCTACCTGCCATCTCCCCTTTCCTTATTGGAAAAGGCACTTATGAGCAAGTGATCCCTCAAGGGGAGAAGGTGCAATGTACCCCCAAAACATTGCACTCACCTTTTTCGCTTTGGAAGCCCCCGACTGCTTCTTCTCGCTGGCCTGCTTGTGTGTCTTCCTGCTCGTGTCAGAGCTCTTGGTGCTGGACTTGGAACCGTTTTGCTTGCCGTGCCCTTTGTCTTTTTCCGGGATGGGAGCCGTGGGCTTCACCACGTTCTTCTTCTTCTTCTTCTGCGGCTGGTCATAACTCAGGTAGGACTCAAAGGACATCTTTGGCTTCTCGTACTCATCCTCTGCGTCTCCCTCCCCATCGTTTGGAGGAGAGAAGTTGGCTGGTCTCTTGTTTGACTCGGAGGCCCTGGCTTTGCCCTCCAAGTTCTTGGAGCTGCCCGAAGCCTTCTTCTCCTTGCTCTTGGAGGGATCGCCCTCCGGCTTGCGCTTCTCCCGATCTCCAGGCAAGGCCTCCAGGCTGCCCAGCTTCACCTTCTCTGGCTTGACTCTCTCAGAGTCCTGGTGCTTTTGCTTCCTCAAGTGGTTGTCCAGCGTTTCCTCCAAGTCCACGTGTGGCTTCTCCTTCTTGCTACTGCTGCCGCCTTCCCTCTTCTTCTCTCGCTTGGTGCCGTCCAAGGCCTTCAGCCTCTCCTTGCTGCCCCCCACCATAGAAGAGTCTCGCAGGGGCTCTTTGGAGGAAGCCTTTAGCAGCCTCTCTGGGCTAAAAGCAGGCCCTTTCTCCTCCCCCTTGGCCTCCAGCCGCAGCTTCTCCTTGTGAGAAGACTTGTGCTCTTTGCTCCGACCCAAGCCGGCTTTCTCCTGGGAGTCACTGAAGCTCCTACTCTGGCTTCCCTCTTGCCTGTCCTGAAAGCCATGACCCTTATTGGACTTCCGATTAAGGGACTTCTGCTCCCTTTCCTGGTCCTCAGCTCTACAGAGGTCCATGTACAGGTCCTGAGGGCTATCACTAGGCTCAGGCGAGGCCACATGTTCATAGTCAGAGCATTCCTGGTCGGAGGAGAGAGCCGGGGACTCTCTGCCCCACGTCCTGTCCTCTGGAACACCATAGCTCAACGTCTCATGGGCTTTTTCGGGCTCATAATATCTCTTGGGCTTTTTTGCCCCATTGTCTGGCTCATACGACTGGCTGCAGGAAGGCTGGTACGCCTCTGTGTAGTCCTGGTCAACCTCTTCATCCTCTTTGGGGGAAGGTTCCCTTTGCCGTTTCCTAGAGATGCTTCGGTCATAGCTGCGCTCTACAGGTTCGAGGTTAGGCCTTTGCAAAATAGAAAAGGAAAGAAGTAGTAGATCAGAAAAACCTGACATTGAAGCATCCAGTTACTTCTGAGGTTGGCCTCCCTCTCTTTACTGAGGTAGAAAAAGAATCCAGCCAAGACTGTTGACTTCAGTGCCTCTGCAACAAGGGTGGGGAACCTCCAGCCCTCCAAGCACTGCTAAAGTATGACTCCCATCAGCCCCAGCCAACATAGCCAAGGGTGATGGGAGTTGCAGTCTAACAGCATTGGGAATGCCAGAGGCTCCCCATTCCAGTTCTACAATAGGCAGAATGCTGGATATTTTTTGAGGCCAAGTTTCTAGTCCTTATGGCTGAAGGTGGAGCTTGCACATTTCCACATGTGTCTATGAAATACCCCTGCACTCAAGAAGCACAACGTATCTCTTTCTTCACCTTGACAGTCCCTTATTTACTTTCTCACATGCCAACAGTCCAAGTACAGACTATGTCATTTGAGATAATGCAGAAGAAGACAAAATGCAAGTGAACATGTTTGCTTAAACTGGTGTTCTACAGTCATCATTCAAAAGAGCCAAAAAAATTGGCACCCAGGTTCCATGATCACATACAATGCACAGGAAAAGGCAACACAGATGGTGCAACTCTCTGGGGTCTGAGTTACAGTTACAGTCTCACTCTCACACACTTAGTCACTGCCCTCCTTGAGCATAAGGGAGGGGAGGTCAGTCAACTTTGCCTTTGTTTCCAGCAGTTCCCAATGCCTGTTCTTTGTCCAGCAGCAGCAGCAGCTAGGCCAGTAATTCTTACTGCTAGGAGAAAGCGGTCAACAAGCCACGATAAAAATAAAAATAGTAATTAAAGACTCCAAGGAGCCCAAAGGGGCCATCACATGGAAGAAGTTTCCTGCTGCTATCTCTACATGAAAGTGCCCGTGCCAACTCTCAGCCAGTCTCTCCTGGAGGTGGGCTATTCCTGCTGTGACCCAAATCTAGACTGGGAACAACAGATTATTTGACTGCACACAATGCAGATTCAACAGATTACATGGCCTCTGAGGAAGATGCCTACTATCCCTCTGGGTACGTCTCATATAGCTAGCCTCACTTCCTGCTATGCAGCATCACTTAAAGGTGGACAATTCTGCTGCCTGCCTCTAGAATGGGTACAATTGGACCATTCAAGCATTCCTGGTGGGGAGATACAACCCACTGTGTCCTTCTAATCAGGAGACATGCCCAGATCACCAATTCCTGCAGAAATACTAGTAACGGGAGGGTTGTTCTTCTGAGGGAAGGCATCCATTAAAAAATATATTATAGCTTGCCTTCCAACTAAAAGCGTATTTGCACTGAAGTTCTCTAAAACAAACCAAAGCTTTCCTGTAAGAGTGGCATGTATGTTTAACTACAATGCCTGCAAGGAGTTCTATGAACGATCAAAAGGGAGAGAAACACCAGAGTGGACAAACTATTCATGATGTTGGGGAAATGGACAGAGAGACATTTCTCTCTCCCAGTCTCCCGGTTCTAGAACCCAGGGCCATGCAGAGGAGCCGAACGTTGGAAGAGTCAGGACAGGCAAAAGGAAGTACTTCTTCACACAGCACAAAGTTAAAAGTATGGAATTCACCACCATAAGATGTAGTGGGGGCCAACTTGAATGGTTTTAAAAAGCATTCAGACAAATTCATTGAGGATAAAGCTGTCGGTCGCTATGCACAACCCTCCAGTATTGAAGGCAGTATGCTTCTGACATTGCTGGAAAGTCGAAGGGTTCTTCTTGCAGTCTTCCCATAGGCATCTGATTGGCCACCGCAAAAACAGGATGCTGTGCTAGAGTGGCCTAATCCAACAGGCCCCTTCTAACCTTCCTAATGCTTACAAAGCAGATCAGAGTTGAACCAGAATCCCCTGTGCTATGGAACAAAGGAAGCTGCCTTGTACCAAGTTCATATTGTCACTACACAGAATGGGTGATATTCAAGCAGTAGACCCATGGAAATTAATAAACCTAAGTTAGTCATGCCTATTAATTTCTATGAGTCTACTTTGAGTAGGACTAACATTGGCTATAACCCAAAGTTAGCACCTCTCCAGGGTTTCCAATAGAGAAGGTCCTTTCCCAGTGCTACCTGGAGATGCCAGAGATTGAGAGAGCCAGGAAACTCTACACCCCAAGAATGTGCTGTACCACCAAGTACCCCAAAACAGCAGGGATTCCTGGACTCTATCCCACACTGCTTTGGGCTTACTTACTTGGTCCCTACCTGGTCAGCCACAATCAATGCAAGAAACGTGGGAATCTTTCAAATTATTCTGAGGCATGAAATGACTTCAGCTGATGAATTACAAGTCCCCAGATGTCATCTGGTATAAAACAGAATTAGGGGATAAGTCTGGCTTACCGTTCCACTTCCTGTGGGACTGGCACTAGCTTTTTCCACCTTGCCACCAAATTCTTGGCAAACTCTCCAACCTGTTCGTGTTTCCGTAAAGCGTTCACAGTTTTCCCCACTCCAGTCTCCTGCAGAAGGGATACAGAAAACCTCAAGTTTTGACCATCATTGAATGCCAATGTGTATTTCTTTTAGGTCTGTGTATATCCAGTCTCATCCTGGGGGGTAACATGTCCAGTCCCCCCAAGTACATAAAATAAAGCTCGTTTATTTTTACCCCACCTTTCACTCTCAAAAGGGAGCCCAAAACAGTTAAATTAAAAACATCAAAACACAACCAAAAAAAAACAAAACACTAAAAATAAAATATGAAAGAATCCTTTGCTTGGTTCTCAATTTGGGAGAAATTACTGAAATATTGTGATAATCCTTGATGCTAAAGGGTCAGACAAAAAGCCACCGGAGCTCATTTTGGCTTCCACCTGTTTCATCCTAAAGGTGGTGCATACCCTCAGTGATGCACTGCATATCTGGGAATAAGAAGTGGTGTTATCAAAAGAGGTCTTACCAGAAGGATATCAACCGTAATAGGCAACTCTGAAAGCCGCTTCAAACTCTTCATCAGCTGCAGAGACAAAAACAAAAAGGGAGTGATGCGTCCGCCAATCAAGGGGAGTTCTGTTTTGCAGCAGCAAAGCAGGAAGGGCACAAGAAAGCAAATCCATCCAGCTTCTATGATGGCAGCTACACAGAGGGAAATTAAGTCCTGCTGAACAAGAATACTCACACCTTTTGTGGGCAAACAATGCAGACCAAGGAATCCTGAAGATGCAGCCAAAGGCAGCCCCATTGCAGCTCTCCTCTCGTTTGAATTACTGGAAGCTTCCTAGCATCTCATAAGGCAGGTGCCACTCTGACTTTAACCCTCCACTGCTGTGGCTTGTCTGCAAAGGCAGCATGGCCAGGACCAGAAGCTGGCAGAGTCAAGGAGTTGCCAACCCTAGACCTGCTTCGGTGGTCCGGATGCTGCAGCTAGTGCAAAATATAGCAGCTAAGCTAGTGGGAAGGACCATGTGCCACTGGTCCCAAATGCACTGCACGGCCTGCCCAAGAGCTGCCTGGCCCAATTCAAGATGTCTATGCTAGCATAAAAAGCCCTAACTGGCTGAGGACCCAGGTACCTAAAAGAGCACCTTCCCACAATATAAACCATCTCAGAGCTGATGATTGGCAGTTGTGACCTTGGTGGCAGTATCACCATTAGATGCTGCCAGGTTGCCACTGACTCGTGACAGGGCCTTTTCGGTGGTGGTTCTCCAATTTGTGGAACGCCCTCCCTGGTGAGGCATGCCCATCTCCCCGCATTATTAAGTTTCAGGAAAAGTTTTAGCGCATTCCTGTTTAAGCAGGCATCTGGTGGCTGAAAGATACTGGTCTTGGCAGCCTTGAAATTATTAGCCACGAGAACAGGCAACTTTAAAAAAAATAATGTTTTTCTATGCTCTTATTTATTTATTAAATCCACCTTCTACCACAAGGTGCCAGGAAAGGTAGCAACAATAAATTAATACAAATAAAAATCAAATAAAAGAGTTACAGCTGTAAAACAAAAAAAGGGGGGGGACCAGTTCCATATGTATAGAACTTTTTTTTTTAAATCCGCATATAAAAACAGTTCCAATGTGGTCATAGGCTGGGATAAAGATCTCCACTTAAAAGAGTTGTTGAAAGAAGAATGTCTTCAGTAGGCGCCAAAAAGTCAACATAGTCAGTGCCTGTCTTAGTATGTATTGGAAGGAATTCTATCATGCTCAATGGACCTCCTAATAAGACAGTATCCACAGGAGGCCCTCTCCTGCAGAACCCAGTGATTGGTTGGGTGTAGAAGGGGCGAGACTATTTTTTAGGCACCCTGGTCCCAAGCTGTACAGGGCTTTGCACACTAGTACCTTGAACTTAAGCTTGCTGGCAAATTGGCAGCCAGAGCAATTCTTTCAGCAGCAGTGAAACATGGTGGTGATAGTCAACTTGCCAATTTCTGCACCAGCTGCAGCTTCTGGGCCAACCTCAAGGACAGTATGCATTGCTGATGGAGTCTCTGACGGGTTGTTTCTTTTTTTACTTATCTTTACGTGTGTTGTTTTGCAGCTTTGTTGTTTGCCACCATGGGCTCCTTTGGGAGCAAGGGTGAGATGGAAATTAAATAAATAAATAAGAGACCTACTGAGGGCTGCACCATCTCGAATCAAGCACTATCTATCATGGATGCTTTTGCTGTGGCTCCTGCATTGCAGCGGGTTAAGCTAGATGACTCTTGGTGTCCCTCCTAACTCTACACTTCTATGATTCTATGACTCAAACTGTGATGCCTAGTAAGGTCAGTAACCTCAACGGGCTACTCTGAGGAAGACTAACACTGTATACAATGCCACAAATATATTCTATTTATGCCCCACCAACCACTAATAATTTCCATGCAATCTTTGAAGGCAATCCCATGCAGTAGTCTAACCTGAAGGTTACCATAGAATGGATAACTGAAGCCAGGCTATTTTTGCCCAGCTAAGGCTGCTGGGGGGCAGAGATTGAACCTGGGGTGTCCTACAGACAAGGCAGATGCTCTGCTTCTAAGCTACAGCCCATCCCCAAAGGCAAGGCTCCTGTATTTATAACAATTGTGGAGCAGAGGGAATTCTTCCAAGTGCAGAGTGCCTTTTTGTGGGTGAGAAAGCAGCATCTATCCAAATTTCCTGTTTTACACAACTGTTTGAGAAAAATTCTGCCCACCTCCTTCCCATCTGCCAAGTCTAAAAACAAAAGGATCTACTTGCAATGGATCTACTCCAAGTCGGACCAACACTGGTTACAATCCGAAGATATTTTAACAGGATAATTGTACAAACTCACTTACTAAATGGATCTAAACTACAAAGGAAGCCCATCCAATTGTCTTGTCATTTGTTCTTTTATTGCAGTTTTGTTTATAGATGGTCCAAAGAAGAGCTGCACGAGTTAAAATGTGCCGTGCCAAATTATTTACTCTCGGTGCGGCCAGATATCTGCTCCTTTTCTCTCCTGCAGCTGCTCAACCTCTCTCCCTCTGCCTCTCTTCAGAAAGTAGACCAAACTAACAAAGCAAAAAAGAAAACACTGGTGTTGCCACTAGTGCACGCTATCTTTGTTTAAGGGAAGGGCCGTGGCTCAGCGGCAGAGCATCCGCTTTGCACACAGAACATTCCCCAGTATCTCCAGGTAGAAGGGGGAGAGACTCCCTGCCTGAAACCATAGAGCACCTGCCAATAGGTATGGATGACACTAAGCTAGATGGACCAATGGTCTGACTTCATATGTCAAGTTCCTATCTTCCCCTGTACAGCCCCTTGGCTAAAGCCAGAGCACTACCTTTTCCAGAAACCAGTCTGGAAGCAAAAGACCAGAGTCAGGCAAAATGTTTCACAAGCCGTAAAGAACTTCTGCAACTCAGACCACTGAGCAACATTTTCTGAGCCATCCACGCACACAAATGCACTTGCCCAACCCTGGATTAGCAGCTCAATGGCAAAATTTCAGTTAGAGATCAAACTCCTTTCAGACTTTTATTTGCAGCCAGGGCTGCATGTGTTCTGCAGCAGGTCAAGCATGTCTGGTGTCAGTCTGGTGTCTAGCATTTAGACCTGCAGCTAACAGCATGGCTCCAAAACAGAAAAAAAGGGGGGGACATGTAAGGAAACAAATAGAAAATGCTTCATAAAGGATCAGACACAGAGGTGGAACAGGGCCATCCTCCGACCCCAGTTTCCTTCCCCCTGACCACAGTGCACCCACAAGCCCTGACTGGCCAAAGAACACCCATCTCCGGGGTCTTCAGTCCTTTTTGCCACCTTGCCACTTCAGCCTTTCGCCCAAAAGAGAAATCAACATCTTTGAAAATTGTCTGGAAGCAAAAATAAAACTACAAACTGTGTAATCATACATGCTAAGCCCAAAATTAGAGTTTCTGTTACACAAAATCTGGTAGAGTGAATAAATGCATACAAACAGCTTACTTAAAAAGAAGAGGACGAGAATAAAGTATGGATGGGAATTTGATACAGATGACAGAACAACAAAAGGGCAATAGAAAAGAGGATTTATAGCACGGGTGGCCTTCCAGATGTTTTTGGACTACAACTCCCATCAGCCCTGATCACCAACTAAGGGCTGGTGTGAGTTCTATTCCAACAACACTTCCACTTCCCTGGGTTTTATAAAACATGCAAAATCCCTATCTCCTGGACAACAGACATAAAGCCTCATGGGGCAGGGGGAGGAGAGGCAAGGGTCTGCTTGAGGTGTTAGCATTTGAGAGGAAGGAGAAAGAGTGCCCTCCTGTCCCTTTTTCCTCATGTGTCATAAGCCTGAGGGCAGTGAACCACTTACTACTGATTTTTCTAACTGCTCTGGAAGCCTTATTAGCTAAAAGGCAAAGAAGAAATTATTTCAATAAAATCCCCACCTGGGAGCCTCAGGACCATGTAGTTCAGCACAGTGTTCTTCAAACTTGGGTCCCAAGATATTGTACTAAAGCTCCCATCATTCCTGCCCATTGACTAAGCTAGCCAGGGATGACGAGAGTTGTAATGTCTGGAGACCCGAGATTGTTCAACACTGGTCTACATGAGTATGTAAGTCCCTTTTTTTCTAAACTGCAGTCCTCTCACCTTGATGATTTATGAAGACTCTAACTAGAAAAACTGTTGCAAGAATAAAATCAAGTTTTTGCTAAAAGCAGCAAAATTATTTGATTTTGCTTTTCCAAGCTTCTTCCCAAGAAGCTTATATTACTGGTTTCTGGACTTTGCCCTGGACAAAGCTCACAGAATTTTTCAGGATGAAGGGTGAACACAGACGGTCCTTTTACCAAGTGGTATCAGCTATCACAGTACACATGCTGCCATATGGCACAACTAGTTGCCTGTATGACAAGACCTTGGCCAAACATCTGCATCCATTCAGAAAGTCAACAAAACAGGAAAGGGCACACACTTCTTATCATTTGCCTGGATATTACAGACCACCCTGATGTCTCACATGGTAACAGGTACACTATGATAAGTTGCCATTTTGGACGGTCGGCACCCACCCCCTAATGAGTAGGTCTAGGACCTTCACATTTTTATTTAAGCAGAAGCCAATATTTTATAGGGCAGACACCAGATTCTAGCTGTGCATGCCATTTCCCACCCCCTCTCACAAATACACAGAGCAGATGATACAAAAAGCATACTTGTGGACATGCAGATTAATAAGAATTATGCTGGGGGGTTTTGGAACTCTCCTTTTCACACCTATGAATTTCTTTTTTATAAATTGTTGCAAGAACCAGGCACTTTTTAAAAAATAACATTTTACATATAAATCAACAAGCATTTTTGACCTGGTTTGAAACCCCAAGCCTATAGTACTGTAATTCCCAGAATTCCCAAGGAGCAGGGCCATCTGATTTTAAGGAATTTCTAGGTAAAAATGCAACTCACGTTGCTGAGCAAACCTAAAACCCATAAAATACAGGAAGCACTTCTAGATACAAAGTTGATTTCACTTCATGGTTTGATGCTGTGCACCAGAGATATGGTGCCTTCCCTCTAGCACTTAATGTGCTCCAGTACATGGAGTGCAATGCATCTGATCTCTTCCGTAACCTTATTTTAAATCAGTTCAATGCAAAGACATGATGAGGTATTCAGCAGACACCAAAGTTATATTGATTTGCCAGAATAACCCTCTTTTATGAGTCCAGGAAAAAGAAATCCAGCCCTTTCCTCTAAATTATTCAGAGCCACTCACCATATCCCATGCCTGCCCCCCCCCCCACACTTTACATCCCCAATCAGCACATAATGAAAATCACTTAGCTTAGTTGCCACTTTGCACACTTTAACCATTTTGGGGATGCATGTAAACATGATGGTTAAAATCAGTGCTTTTTTCTTTAAAAATGTTTAGGGATACTCTCGTTTTCCTACTCATATTCAAATACTGCCCCTCAATGAAGCCAAACTTAGATTCACAAAATGTTTAGGGATATGCGTCCCCCTGAGTCCCCCCAGAAAAAAGCACTGTTTAAAATTAATAAGGATATATTCTACTTTTTGGTCAGCACACCTAAAGTAGTTGCAACTACAAAATCAAAGGGTGGTTATGATTCCACATTTGTGCAGAGGGATTTATAAAATTTTGAGGACTGCCTTGCTTCAGATATCTCCAGCAACCCGCTCGATGTGGGGGTAAACCCAACAACCTCCCAGCTTCCTTCTTTACACTGCACATATGATGATTTTATTTGACAGATCGACCCTTTCATAGGTCCACAGCGACAACCCGCACACCATTCATCAGCACACACTGAAAAGGGGGTTCAGGGAACACACTGAAAAGGGGGCTTGAGATCGGAGCCCTCATTGCAACCACCCCGGTTCAGAGTTCAACCAGAGTGTTGTGGGGCGGCGCGGGGAGGGGGGGAAGGCGTAGAATAACTTAAGACACGTTAAGGTACATGCCCTTGGAAACGGAGCTCTGCTGACTGCCACCCCACTTCGGAAAAAGAGACGTTGGATCTCCTGGTCTTTCCATCTTCCCGGTGTGAAAAAGTCCAAGCCTGCCCCAAATTCATAATTTGAGTAGGGGGTGGGATCCCTGACTCCAGATCACCTGGATCCATACTAGGGAGCCACCCCGCCACATCCCACCGACCTCCTCCGAGTCGCCCCCCACCTCCTTCTCAAGGACCCCTCCCCAGTTCTCGTCTCCTTTGCTGTGTGGCCCTTACAAGCGGGGCCCCCTCTTTGTCCATCCAGTTAGCCAGAGTTCCCCAAACCACTCGGCTACCAGAGGACCCACCCGCCACCTTTGCTTCGCCCTCCCCTTCAGGGGGTCCTTTACCTTCTTGGGCTCCGAACTGCCCGTGAGCCGCGACTGCAGCTTCCCTACAACTTCTAGCACCGACTCCGCCATTTTTACTGCTGGCGAGGCCTCTCCTCGGCGGAAGTGGCTGCTGCTTCACCGTCTACCCAGGAGGACTCGGGGCTTCCCTCCTTCCGAACCTTTACTCCCTCGCTTCCTTTTTTTTCGCGCCGCCATGTTTGCTCCGGGCAAAAAAAGAAGACGGTGGTCAAAAGAAGGGCCAGTAAGCCGTTCTCTTCCATAGGTCGGCTCCGCCATCTTAGAAGCTGGCAAGTTGCTTCGAAACCGAGAAAGGTAGAGAGGGACAAAAATCGCCATCTCGGATCAGGGCGAAGCTCGAAAAACAGCTGAAAGGATAACGGGTTGGAACCCTCTCATCTTGGAGAAGGGCAAGAAGTTTCCTTGCTGAGGTGCAGCCGCCATCTTGCGTGCTGGCAAGAACCTACTCTCCTCATATGTTCTAAGCCTGGAGTCGGTCGCTGAGGTTTTTCGTGCCTTTTCACATAGTATGAACACGCCAGGATAAATAGCTCAAATAAGGAAATTACTATAAAAGATACTTTTAATGGGGTGGTGTTTTGTTTTAAAAGTCTTTTTTCCACTGCAATTTGTGGGAAATGCTTCCAGGAATCTCCATCTGTTATCAACTGAGAATTTGTTGCACATCAGCCTTTTCTCCATCCTAATCCCTTCTTGGGGATCCCTCTCCCAAAGCATCAGGAGCAAACAAAACTGTCTCTGCAGGGCCAGAACCATTCAGGGAGCTCTCAGCCTAGTGCTGCCAATGGGGCCCTACCCAGACCCCTACTCTCACACATACTCTTTTTTTCCACTGCATAGCAGTAGACGACCTCATTTCCTATTCAAAAGTGGATCTACCACCCACCCCTAAAGTAGCCAGCCAGGCCCCCAACACAAACAGCAATAAACTGCAGCATAGCTGGGCTAGGCCAGTGATCAGTCCTTCTGCTGAGCCCTGGATAGTTCCCAACCAGATCAACTGCTGGTCCTGTGTCTGCATCAACAAACCCCAAAACTGGAATTTAAGTACAGTGGTACCTCTGGCTATGAACACTTCTGGTTACGAACGCTTCAGGTTACGAGCTCTGCTAACCCGGAAGTAGCTGATCATGGTTGTGAACTTTGCCCCAGGATGCGAACAGAAATTGTGCGCTGGCGCGCGCACAGCAAAAGGCCCCATTAGCGAAAGTGCGCCTCAGGATAAGAACAGTTTCAGCTTAAGAACAGACCTCTGGAACAAATTAAGTTGGTAACCAGAGGTACCACTGTAAGGAAAGAGCAAGACTGGTTACTCCTCTTTAAACAACAGTGCTTATCCTTGGCATGGGGAAATGTGTGGCCTTCCAACTCTTGTCAGTCATCTTCAAAGTGTCCCTATTTTCCAGGAATGTCCCTGATTTACAGAAGCCATCCCGGTTTCTGATTTGATCCCAGAATGTCCTGATTTTCCTTAGGATGTCCCAATTTTCACTGGAGAAATGTTGGAGGGTATGGAGTTATCCAACCCCCAAGCTGTCTGAAGGCAATCCTTTATAGGGAAGTTTTCTTAATGTTTAATGTTTTATTATTATTATTATTATTATTATTATTATTATTATTATTGTTATTATTATTATTATATGTTAGAAGCTGTCCAGAGTGCTGGGGCAAACCAGTAAGATATGTGGGGTATAAGTAGTAAAATTGTCATTATGGAATGGCCCAAATGGGGTGTCCTTATTTTCATTGGAGAAATGTTGGAGGGTATGCTATGGCTGATGGTGGGAGAATCCAATAATGGGAGAGCCACAGGTTCCTCATTCTTGATTTGCCTCTTATTTCAGCTTTCCCCAACCTAATACCCTCCATCAACCCCAACCAGGTTAGGGACACAGGTGCCGCTGTGGTCTAAACCACTGAGCCTCTTGAGCTTGCTGGTCGAAAGGTTGGCGGTTCGAATCCCCATGTTGGAGTGAGCTCCCGTTGCTCTGTCCCAGCTCCTGCCAACCTAGCAGTTCAAAAGCACGCCAGTGCAAGTAGATACTGTAAATAGGTACCACTGAGGCGGGAAGGTAAATGGCATTTTCGTGCACTCTGGTTTCCATCACGGTGTTCTGTTGTACCAGAAGTGGTTTAGTCATGCTGGCCACATGACCCGGAAAACTGTCTGTGGTCCAACGCCGGCTCCCTCAGCCTGAACGTGAAATGAGCACCGCAACCCCAGTCGCCTTTGACTGGACTTATAATTATAATAATAATAATTTATTATTTATACCCCGCCCATCTGGCTGAGTTTCCCCAGCCACTCTGGGCAGCTCCAAATCAGTGTTAAAAACAGTACAGCGTTACATATTAAAAACTTCCCTGAACAGGGCTGCCTTAAGATGTCTTCTGAATGTCAGGTAATTATTTATCTTTTTGACATCTGATGGGAGGGCGTTCCACAGGGCGGGCGCCACTACCAAGAAGGCCCTCTGTCTGGTTCCCTGTAGCCTCACTTCTCGCAATGAGGGAACCGCCAGAAGGCCCTCGGCGCTGGATCTCAGTGTCCGGCTGAACGATGGGGGTGGAGACGCTCCTTCAGGTATACAGGACCGAGGCCGTTTAGGGCTTTAAAGGTCAGCACCAACACTTTGAATCGTGCTCGGAAACGTACTGGGAGCCAAAGCAGATCTCTCAGAACCAGTGTTATGTGGTCCCGGCGGCCACTCCCAGTCACCAGTCTAGCTGCCGCATTCTGGATTAATTGCAGTTTCCGGGTCACCTTCAAAGGTAGCCCCACGTAGAGCGCGTTGCAGTAGTCCAAGCGTGAGATAACTAGAGCATGCACCACTCTGGCGAGACAGTTCGCGGGCAGGTAGGGTCTTAGCCTGCGTACCAGGTGGAGCTGGTAGACAGCTGCCCTGGACACAGAGTTAACCTGCGCCTCCATGGACAGCTGTGAGTCCAAAATGACTCCCAGGCTGTGCACCTGGTCCTTCAGGGGCACAGTTACCCCATTCAAGACCAGGGAATCTCCCACACCAACCCGCTCCCTGTCCCCCCAAAACAGTACTTCTGTCTTGTCAGGATTCAACCTCAATCTGTTAGCCGCCATCCATCCTCCAACCGCCTCCAGGCACTCACACAGGACCTTCACCGCCTTCACTGGTTCTGATGTAAAGGAGAGGTAGAGCTGGGTGTCATCTTAACCGTCTAGGGGTCCTTTATCTTTTTACCTTATAAGACAGACAAATCTGAAACATATGGAGGGCTATAGGTAGGTTCCTTATCCCTGATTTTACCTCTTACTTCTTCATATGATGCAAAATTAATTTACAGACCTCACCATCACAAGATGTGGTGATGAATCTGTGGTCTGATCCAGTGGGACACTTTGTTCATGATAAAATTATGAGAAGCAGGGCCCTCTATTTCTTTTCCCAGGATGAGCCTCTTGCTTTTTAAAGAGATGATGATGTGCGGTGCCACTGCTGCCTAAGAACATAAGATGAACCTGCAGGATCAGGCCAAAGGCTCAACTACTCCAGCATCCTGTTTTCACAATGGCTGACCCACTGTCTGTGGAAAGCCTGCAAACTGGACATGAGTACAACAGCACTCAGCCCACCTGCCCAAGGCATGTGGCCGTTCTTCCCTGCTAAGTGGATGTGTGTACTCAAGGGCAGCAGCAGCACAGTGCCAAGGGCTCCCCAAAGTCTGGCACCAGAATTCTTCCCACCACGTCATTTTGCTGAATATGTAGTTCAAGCATGCATAATCAATCCTTCCAACAGACCAAGGCTATGTACACACCCCACATGACTTTCTCCAAAGAATCCTGGGAAGTGTAGTTTGTTAAGGGGTGCTGGGAATTGTAGTTCTGTGAGAGGTAAACTGCAGTTCCTAGTATTTTTGGGGGGGGGGAGCTATGTGCTTTAAACTAGGGACGCGGGTGGCGCTGTGGGTTAAAGCCTCAGCACCTAGGACTTGCCGATCGAAAGGTCGGCGGTTTGAATCCCCGCGGCGGGGTGCGCTCCCGTCATTCGGTCCCAGCGCCTGCCAACCTAGCAGTTCGAAAGCACCTTCGGGTGCAAGTAGATAAATAGGGACCGCTTACCAGCGGGAAGGTAAACGACGTTCCGTGTGCTGCGCTGGCTCGCCAGATGCAGCTTCTCACGCTGGCCACGTGAGAAGTGTCTGCGGACAGCGCTGGCTCCTGCCCTATAGAGTGAGATGAGCGCACAACCCTAGAGTCTGGCAAGACTGGCCCGTACGGGCAGGGGTACCTTCTATGTGCTTTAAGGAGTCCCTTACCTTTACCTTTAGTGTGTGCACAGCAAAGGTGATAAGTCAGTTGTTATTGGTTGGCATCCATCTATTATTATTATTTATTATTTTAATTATAATAATCATCACCCCCACATAACAAATAGCAGCTAAGACAGAGAATGGTGGCTTGCCTAAGACCACTGAATGCAATAGTCTTCAACCTCAGACCCACTTGGAGCCCAAACATTCATTTGGAGACCCATGTCTTTTTTTTTTTTAACCACATACTTGTATGGCAGTAGTGCGTCACTCCCATCAAGCTGGATGCAACTGGTGAGTTGATAAGGGTCGTCAGCTGGCCAGGCTGAATTGGGAAAGGAGGAGGAGGGACAGGGTAGCTGCTACATTTTGGACGTCTGCCTGGGTTCCCGAGTGCCTCTTAGCTTGTGCAGCGTACAGGCATTGGTTGCTATACCCTCCACTGGATCAGCCTCTTGAAGGTAGGGAGCAAAGGCCCTTCTGTCTGTCTGTCTGTCCTGAACCAACCAGCTTGCCCATTTCTACTTTAATATTTGCAGAGTAGTTTATGGATCACTTGAGCTCTTAAAAAGTTGGGTGCAGATGGAACAAAGCGAGTCCTTCTTAAGAGAAAGAAACATTAGCTGTGTGAGTGACTGGAATGTGGAAAAAACAACAGGAGAAGGCTTAGATTTCCGTTGCCTAAAACCTACAATTTTTCAAGATTTCAGGGTGGGGGAACAAAATACAAACTCAGGCTATTTATCGACACAAAGTCATCACTCCAAAAAAGTAAATATGACCCAGAATGGCCATAGCAGTATTTTAGCTAAGCTAGAGGTGGGCAGAAAAAAATAGATTGGAGGGGAAGGTCTCGTAATGGACAATTTCTGGTTCTTAGGATTCTTGCAAAGAATGCTAGACTCAGTAGTCTTTGGCCTGATCTAGCAAGACACTTCTTTATGTTCTAAGTAAACGTATCATTTAGCATGCTCAGTATCACCTGACACTGATTACTTATGCCTTAACTGTTAAGAGATACTGAGTGTGCACTCTCGCTTTATAAATTTAACACATGTTGGTGGCCATGAGTGAGGGATTCTAAGCAGAGGGAGGGAGGACTGCAACACATAAAACATATTATTCTAACCCGGATCTAATCTGCCGGTGCGGCTTAAAAATGGTCAACAAAGGTAATGTCCAAAAAGGCAGCAGGTGGGGGGAGAAGGAATATAGATATAGAACAGTTGAGGATGTCCTGAGACGGGTACCTACAGTGTTCTGAAAACTCAAAGCAGGAGATAAATGCTAATTATTATTTTATTAAAACATGAACAGAATAAAGATCCAGATTCCAAACATTGTGGTGCAATAGGTTTTGTACTGTGTGTTGTGTGTATATGATATTTAGTCAACAAAGTAGTAACTTTGCACATAATTCTGCTATTGATAGGGATTTACACTGGCAAATTGAGTTGGATGTGCTGGATCCAGATTGACGGCATGTTCCTATACTCAGAAGTAAGTCTCATTGAGTTCAGCGGGTTTATTCTCCACTTAAGGGGCACAGGATTGCAGTTTAAGTCTGCAAGCCAATCACATTGACTTAAACTTTTCATATTGATTTAAATGAGACCAAAGTGCCACTTGGTTAGTCTGGATCCAAGCCTGTATTCTGCAGTGTAATTCAAAAGTGCATTTGCTTTCAGAAAGTGACATTTTCAATTGGGCTTTGCTGTTGTTTTGGCTAGAAACTTCAATAGAGAGTTGGAAAGGAAAGGGGGAATCCCTGGGAAATGAGAATGATGGCTCATATAAGCATTTCCACCAAGGCAGGAATCAGCACCCATCTCCATGCAAATGCTTAGGCAAGCCATATGGTTTGTGCAGCAGTGAATGGTATGTCAGCTAGTAGCCCCATAGATAAGCCTACAATGAACTTCACATAGTTGATGCTGCTGTTGCTGTTTTTAATAGTTATTGCATTACAGTGTTTCAAAATTTTTTGTTATCTAGCTTGTTTTTTGGCTTATATTGGAGGCACACACTTCACTCACTCCCACTAAAAATATGGATCCCTTTTAGAACACTAATAAGAGCTCTGCTGGATCAGAGCAAGGGTCCATCTAGGTCAGATTCCAGTTTCTTACACTGGCCAGACAAATGCTGACAAGCAAAACATGGAAGCAAGAATCCTCACCTGTCATTTGCCCCCACCCCGGCAGCTGTTATTCATTAATAGGTAGACTATATCTAGATGGGGAGGTTCTCTTCAGCTGCCATAGCTAATACCTTAGGGCTCAATTGCACCATCTCCATGAATGTAATTAATGTTCTATGATATAAGCACATAAGAGCAGTCCTGCTGGATCAGATCAAGGAACCACCTGGTCCACAGTGTTTTATACATCACCGGCCAGATGTACACCTGTAATGCAGGGCCCTGTCAGGAAAAAGTGCATCCCTATTCCTCCCAATTGCTGCTCAATGGACACAGAGTAGTGGAGGCATCCAATGTAATGGCTCAAGCTGGAATCCTTGGCACACTTACCTAGGAGTAAATACCACTGAACTCAATTTACTTTTAAGTAGAAGGGGAAGGGATGTAGCTCAGTGGTAGAGCATCTGCTTTCAATGCAGAAGGTCCCAGGTTCAGTCCCTGACAAGGGCTGAGAGTGTCCCTTGTCTGAAACTGTGGAGAGCCACTGCCAGTCAGTATAGATAATGTTGAGCTAGATGGACCAATGGTCTGATTCAGTATAAGGTGGCTTTCCTATGTACATATCAGGTTGTACCATATATTTTTCAAAACACACATTACAGTGCAATTGTAGATGGATCTTCTCAGAAGTGTTTTGGTTTTTTTAAACAGCCTATTGAGTTCAAGGGGCTTACTCCCTGGAAAGTGCCTTAGCACTGCAGTCTCAGATCCTGCTTGCGGCACGCTAGCACATCCCAGTTTTGGACTCGCATTGCCTTTACAGATTTTGCACACCATTTTTGTCCCCAGACCGAAGTACAACTACCACAAAACAATAAAATCAATTTAGGAACAAGCAACCCCACTAGGAAAAGTGTGTGGGGAAGGGGGAACCAGTAGCATCATAAATGCAACCTTGGGAAACAGACAGCATGGAAAGCATGTCTAAATAAGTCTGCTTGGGACATTTTCCTAAAGACTGGGAGGAAAGAGGTAGGGAAGAATTTCCAGAGCCCGTTCTGTGTACTCTCCAATTGCACATCAGATGGTGGTAAGATGCAGAGAAAAGCCTCTTCAGAAAGTCTTCACTGGTGAGCAGAGTCCTGCGGAGGGAGCAAGGGGAAGAGTCCTTCACAGACCCAAGCTGTGTACTTAGAACTGGGCTTCAAAAAATACACTGAGGGCCACCTTTACCTTTACTAAGTAGATACAGAGTCTGTCAATAAGGAGTCTGTGGCAGTAGCAGAGTATAGTTGTCCAACAGTTTTCAGAGTCAGCAGAGGATGTTGCAGTGGTCCAACCTACATGTAATCAAAGCATGTGTAATTGTGGCTCAATCTGCCTTCTGCAAGAAGGGTCACAGCTAGCACCTTAGTCACAAATGCACAAAGCACACTCTGTGGCCACAGCAACAACCTGCCCTCCAGCAGCAGGGCTGGGTCCAGAAACACTGTCAGACTGAAAGCCTGATCTTTCAGAGGGTGTGCTACTCCATCTAGATCCTTAACGCTTACAAATGTCCGCAGATTAAGTTCCTATTAAAGGCACAGCTACAAAGGCTGGTAAAAAAGTTGGCAACCCTAGCCTAGGACTTTGCTTCCTCCCCATCCTGTTCTAAGAATTGCCAATTGCTTAACCCTCCAGAAATTTGATCTTTATGTCCAGCTCTGAGAGATGCAAGACAGAGAGGCACTTCGGCTATTTCTGGCCTGTAACAAACAGGTTTGTCACCCAGGAGCTCAGATCTCCTTCCCTCCCCCCCCCCCCCCCAGCGGAGGGAAGGGAAGGTGGACAGAAACAGCTGAGAAACATTAGCAATAAGCCGTCCTGCCTGTGGAGGGTGAGAATCTGTATGCACGCTCAGTTCAGATATCAAATGCAGTCATGCAGCATGTCCCAAGTCATGAAGTCCACACGTGGCAGGCCTTGATGGAAGGAATTATTACAGGAGGGTAGACCAACCTTTTCTCTGTGTTGTGGAAGATGCCTGTCTTGCCCAGAGACACAGCCTATGCTTTCACTTACACGCAACAGCCTAAATCGTATATTCTATTCTCCCACAATGGGTTTCTGCAAAAAGAACTGTACAGAGCTGGAGTAGCTAAGTAACTGGAAGTTTGGGCAGTAAGGGAGCAACTCCCTGGTTCAAATCACACCACAGCTATGAGCTCCCTTGATTGACCTGGGCCAAGCTACTATTTTAAAGCCTCAGGCCCACCCTGCCAGCTTTGTGCTGTGATAGGAATTTTATGTTATTAGATATATGGTAATGTTCATAAGCGTACCAACCAAGCACATACATAGATCAGCACAGGAAGGCCAACCTGGAACCATTTTTATTCCTAAACTGACCAAATCTTTTCTCTGCAAGGTCAAAATAGAAAAGCCTCCCCATTGTCTTTTCCTTCACAAATCCTGTCTTAAGGGTATGTCTGTGTTTGAATAGGGTGTGAGCCTGTGACCTGGCCCAGGAACTAAGTATTTATCATTACAAAAGACTGGCCAGGCTACCCAGGAAATCCAATCAAGTAACCTGCCAGACAGGAGATAAACAAGAACAGGAGAAAAACAATATTAAAATTTCTATTTTGGACCGCCTTTTCTGTGATGTAGGTGTGATGTATCTGAGGGGTGGTCTTAGGTCACACCCCTTCTGTGATGTATGTATGATGTTTCTGGGGGTGGCAATTTCAAAAGTCTTTATAAGGCCTTGCACGCCATTTTTCTGGGTCTCTCCTCTCTCCTGCAGGTGAGGGGAGCACCCTGTAGCAACAGATCAATAAAGGCCAAGCCTACAGGCTGCTGTTTTGCTCCAAGTAATCCTGGTTGGTGCCTTTGTTTTTTGTCCCAGGGAGCCCTCAGATTTTTCCATTAACAGTGCTAGGACAGTAATAATACTGGCCCAGTATTATTATAGTATTATAATACTGGACACGGGTGGCGCTGTGAGTTAAACCACAGACCCTAGGGCTTGCCAATTGGAAGGTCGGCGGTTCAAATCCCTGCGACGGGGTGGGCTCCCTTTGCTCAGTCCCTGTTCCTGCCAACCTAGCAGTTCGAAAGCACATCAAAGTGCAAGTAGATAAATAGGTACCGCTCTGGCGGGAAGGTAAACGGCGTTTCCGTGTGCTGCTCTGGTTCGCCAGAAGCAGCTTAGTCATGCTGGTCACATGACCGGAAGCTGTATGCAGGCTCCCTCGGCCAATAAAGTGAGATGAGCGCCGCAACCCCAGAGTCGTCCGCAACAGGACCTAACGGTCAGGGGTCCCTTTACCTTTACTTTACAGGAACACAGGAGGCTGCTTTCTGCCCAGTCAACCCACTGGTCCAACCAGCTCAGTATTGTCTGATCCAGGGATCGGCCTGTTCAGCCCAAAGACCATGTTCCCTTCCTGGCAACTTTCCAGGGGGCCACAAATCAGTGAGAGCTAGTCTGGTGGGTCACTTGGTTAGAGTGTCAGACTACCAGGTTTTGATCTCCCTCGGCCTGAAGCCCCCTGGGTGACTCTGAGTCAGAAACTGCCTATCAGCCTAACCGACCTCACAGGGTTGTTGTGAGGATAAAAGGGGGGGGGGGAGGACTAAGTATGTCACCTTGAGATCCTTGGAGGGAACGGTGGGATATAAATGCAACAAATAAAATACCATTGGGGGGGATGGGCAGAGGCAAAAGTGGTCAGAGCAATAAATGTTAATTTTAGCTTTGTAAAATATGCTAGTTTATCCATACATCCACAAACCCCTCCTCTAGCCCCCATCCAAGTAAGTAAGAGGCATTCGCAGAAGTCAAAGAAATTCCAGCATGGGCGTAGCCAGGATTTTTTTTTGGGGGGGGGAGGACTTTTGTTGGGAGGTGGCAGAACTGACGTGATTAGTCAGGAAGTTAAGTAGTTCTATTGTTTTATTTGATCTGGGGGGGACCTCCCCATAGGCATAGCCATGGGGGGCAGCTGCCCCCCCTAAATCAATGAAAATACATAGCAAACTGAGGTACTGCCCCCCCTTAAGAAAAGGCCTGCCCCCCCAACAAAAATGCTGGCTACACCCATGGAGCTCCCCGCCCGCCCCCCGGCTATGCCCATGAATTCCAGCTAGGCAAAAATACCCAAGGAGAGTATGAAGTAGGGCATGTGAGAGGTGTGGCCTGGGGAGAGAGGGTGTGGCTAAGAATGGGTTGTGGCCTCGAGACAGTCCCAAGGGCCTTAGAGAAACGGGGGGGGGGGGGGTAGAATGCATTTGGCTCCTAGATTAGGGCCACATCTAAATGCAATTGCAGTTGATAGTAGAGGCATAAGGAACCTTTAGCCCTCCAGATGTTGCTGAACTTCAGCTCCCATTTCCCCTGGCAATTGGCCATGCATCCTGGGGCTGATAGGAATTGTAGTTCAGCAACATCTGGAGGGCCACAGGTTCCCCACTCTTGTCTCTTTCAAATTCCTCCATCCATTTTGTGCAGGAGGCCAATATATATGTCACCTATGCTATTCCTTTACAAAGCAGCGTTCTCCTTAATACACCTTACAGGCCACGCTTCCGCTCCAATGGCACCCAAGAAGAAAGCCCCAAAGAAGAGCAAGCCGTCGAAGGCGGAGACGTCTACGAATGTCACCATGGTAGAGGACTCTTCTCTTGACATTGACCATCATCAGCAACTGGACGGTTTGTTTGAAAATGGTTCAGGTGGCTTCCTCTGCACTGCCACAGAAGTCACAAATCCTAGCCACGGAACCAGTGTCCTGGAGGAGATGAGCCTCATGCACCAGGAGCGTTTCCTCTGTGACCTCACTATCGTCACAAAAACAAAATCCTTCAGCGTTCACAAGTTGGTCATGTCTTCCTGCAGTGAGTTTTTCAGAAGCCTGCTGAAAAAAGACCCAAACCTTCAACAGGTGGACCTCAAAGATGCCTCCTCCTTAGGCTTGGCTACTGCCATTGCCTACACCTACACCGGAAAGCTGAACCTTTCTCTGTACACCATTGGGAGCACCATTTCCATAGCCAGCCGCCTGAGGATGTATGCTCTGCTCAACATGTGCACCGACTTCCTCATCCAGGAGATGAATGTGGAAAACTGGATGTACATCGCCAACCTGGCAGACACCTACAATCTCAGCCAGGCGAAGGATGCTGCAAGGAAGTTCATCCGGGAATGCTTCCTGGAGTTCTCCGACACTGAACAGTTCATGAAACTCACCTTTGATCAGCTCAACGAGCTGCTGATGGATGACAACCTTCAGTTCCCCAATGAGGTGGTGGTCTTTCAGATCGTCATGAAATGGATCGAGTTTGATCCCAAGAGGATCAAACACGCCGCCGACCTCCTGAACAATGTCCGATTTGGCACGATCCCGGCTCACGACTTGATCAACTACATCCAGCCTGTGCCATGCATGATGCAGAACCCGGAATGCCACAAGCTCCTGGTAGACGCTATGAATTACCACTTGTTACCTTATCAGCAAAATGACCTCCAGTCCAGAAGGACCAAGATTCGAGGAAGCCGTAAAGTGTTGCTCATGGTTGGGGGCCGCCCGTGCTCGGCCGAGAAAGCTCTTAGCAAAGATGTAAGCTACAGAGATCAAGAAGGAAACTGGAATAAGCTAACAGAGATGCCCACCAAATGTTTTAACCAGTGTGTTGTGGTGATGGATGGATTCCTCTATGTGGCTGGTGGAGAGGATCAAACTGATGCCCGGAACCAGGCAAAGCATGCAGTTAACAACCTGTGCAGGTAATGGGGAGGTTGCACCTAGATTGACACTGTCTATAGGGTTCCCAAGCAGGGGTCTTCCTCATGCCTGAAATCTTCTAAATCCATGTTGGGGTATCCATGGCCCAACTCCAATTCCTATTATCCCCAGCCATCATGGACAATGGTTTTGGGAGCTGTAGTCCAGCAACATCTGAAGAGGCCAGCAGTTTCCCAGCCCTGGATATACCGGGGTCACCTGCCAGAGGCACAAGGAGGCAGAACAACAAATGTGAATTTTACCTTTGTACAGTAGACTAGTTTCTGTACACCCAGCCTTCTCTATCCTCTGTCTAGGCAAGCAAGAGGCATTGTCAAAGCTCAAAGACACATTCCAGCCAGAAAAAAAATCCAAAGACAGAATGAAGTGGGGCAGGTGAGAGGTGTGGCCTGGGGAGCGTCCCACGGGCCAAGTAGAGATCCAGTGGGCTGTACGTGGCCCCTGGGGCTGAGGTTCTCCACACCCGATGTATAAACTGCCTCACAGGGCAGAGAAAATGAACCTCAATTTAAAAATAACATCACTAAATAAAAATCACATATAGGTAGGTAGACAGATAGATCTGAATATCAGTATTGATCTCTAAATGCTTGTGTAAGAAGCCATATTTTAAGTTGGCTTCTTAATGACAGTCCTGTAGATGTCTTACATACTTTAAGAGTCAAGGCATTCTAAAGCTGGGGGGCGGGACGTGTTTCACTGCTGAAACCATATAACACCGGTCTTGAAAGACCTACATTGGCTCCCAGTACGTTTCCGAGCACAATTCAAAGTGTTGGTGCTGACCTTTAAAGCCCTAAACGGCCTCGGTCCAATATATCTGAAGGAGCGTCTCCTCCCCCATCGTTCTGCCCGGACACTGAAGTCCAGCTCCGAGGGCCTTCTGGTGGTTCCCTCACTGCGAGAGGCCAAGTTACAGGGAACAAGGCAGAGGGCCTTCTCGGTAGTGGCACCCGCCCTGTGGAACGCCCTCCCATCAGATGTCAAAGCGATAAACATCTACCTGACATTCAGAAGACATCTGAAGGCAGCCCTGTTCAGGGAAGTTTTTAATATGTGACATTTTAGTGTATCTTTCATCTTTGTTGGAAGCCGCCCAGAATGGCTGGGGAAACCCAGCCAGATGGGCGGGGTACAAATAATAAATTATTATTCTTATTCTTATTCTTATTATGAAAAGGTCAATTTCAGGGCAAACAGCTAACAAGGCTGGAAGGGTTTGGATGGTGAGATGGACTAGGTGTGTGGAAGAAAAGACTATCCCTGGGTGCTAGGGCTGCATGCTGCCGCCAGTATTGGAGGGAAGATGCCTCTGAAGACCAGTTTCTGGGAATCACAAGTGGGGAGAGTTGCTAGTGCACTCTTTCTCCATAGGCATCTGGTTGGCCACTGGGAACAGGCTGCTGAGCTAGATGGGCATTTGGGCTGATTCAGCAGCCAGGCTCTTCTTATATTATGTTCCTATGGACAGGGGAAGGTACTTATTTCTAACCCTGATTTTTATTGAGGACAGAAGCCTAAGGCATGTCACAAAACATTATTTCATGGGTGAGAGAGACATTATAATAGACATCTGTTTGAGCCAAAAAATTAAGGGGCACAACAGGCAGAAGAACTTGAGATGTGTTTTGAGTCAGTAGGTCTTTCCCCCCAGGGGCACCTAGAAAAAAGGAATGTTCTCTATGACTCTGGGCTTAGTGGTCTTATGGCCCTGCTGCATTTATTCACAGTGGATGCTCAGGTTGCGAATGTGATCCGTGCAGGAGGCACGTTCGCAACCCGCAGCATTCACAACCGGTGCCGCGTCTGCACACACGTGGATCACAATTTGGTCTTCTGCGCATGCGTGTGTGCCAAAACCCAGAAGTAACCCATCTGGTACTTCCGGGTTCGGCGCAGTACGCAACCTGAAGTGTCTATAACCCGAGGTATGACTGTATTTAGAAAATGTATAACTGGTATAAGGTATAAATGTATAAGTTAACTGGTCTCAGGTTTGCTAGTTGAGGAGTGGGACCGCAAACTGTTACCCTGACAGCCTCACTAGGCAAACTCAGATCCCCTGCTTCAACCACACATAAGAAGCCAACACAGCAACACCTGTGGAGCCTGCTGGATCAGCCCAATGGTCCATTAAATACAGCATCCTCTTCTCACAGTGGCCAAGCAGATGCCCATGGGAAACCCACAAGCAGGCCCCAAGCACAAGAGCACTCTCTCCTCCTGCAGTTCCCATCAGCTGGTATTCAGGGGCATTACTGCTTCCAACTATGGAGACAGAGCATAGCCATCACAATGGCGACAATGACAAACTCTCTTCCCCTCTGCAGGTATGATCCTCGTTTCGGCACCTGGCTGCACTTGGCCAGCATGTCGCACAGAAGAACTCACTTCAGCCTCAGCGCATTCAATGGGAACCTCTATGCCATCGGGGGACGTAATGCCAAGGGGACCCTAGTCTCTCTTGAATGCTACATCCCTTCGGCCAACACCTGGCATGCCAAAGCCAACATGGACTTGCCCCGCTGCTGCCATGCCAGCGTGGTCATCGATGGCAAGATCCTGGTGACGGGCGGCTACGTCAACAACGCCTACTCCCGTACCGTCTGCAGCTATGACCCCGCCACAGATTCATGGCGAGACGGGGCATGGCTGAGCAGCCCCCGAGGCTGGCACTGCGCTGCCACCTTAGCAGACCGCGCCTACGTCCTGGGCGGCAGCCAGTTGGGTCCCCGGGGGGAGAGGGTGGACGTCATCCCTGTGGAGTGCTACAACCCTTCCACGAACCAGTGGAGCCACATGGCCCCTCTGCCCACCGGCTTGAGCATGGCAGGGGTGGCCACCCTCGGTGGGCAGATCTTGGTTGTCGGTGGTTGGAATGAGAGTGGGAAAAAGTATCAGAAGAGCATCCACGCCTACAATCCGGACCTGAACGAATGGACAGAGGAAGGAGAACTTTCCGAAGGCACCGTGGGGGTCTCCTGCTGCACCATCGCCCTTCCGCACTCAAGCACCAGGGGCTCCAGAGCCAGCTCAGCTGCCTCAGCAACGGTCAGCATTTAAGGGCGAGAATGGAGGAAACAGTCAGAACTGGCCTCAGCTGGCATGATCAAGGGGTTCACAAGAACATCGAAATACTTCTTTAAAAATCTCATTTAAGCCTTGGTTTTGCCAGCTTCCAGGAGATAAATATTTTACCTGTAGAGCAGGTGTGGGCAGTTCTTGGTCCTCTGAATGTTGCAGAAATACAAACCTCATCATCCCTGGCCACTGGCCATGCTTGCTGAGGCTGATGGGAATTGTAGTTCAGCAACACTTCCAAGGCCAAAGGTCCCCCAAACTTGCTTTAGAGAATGAGCCCTGTCTTACTGCAGCAGGGGAGGCTCACCTGCAGCCCTCCAGGTGTTATTGGACAACCCCCATCCTTGACTGTTGGGGCTAATGGGGTGCAAGAGCATCTGGAGGGCCACCAATTAGTTACCCATGTACTATAGCTTACCTCACAGAAAAATAAGTAACAGGGCTGAATACAGCACCTCCTTCCCATGGTTTTACTTTCATAACACTTTTAAAGCACAATTTCTGGTCCCTCAAGTGAAACCTGAAGACGTCATTTGAACTGAAACATAACTCCCCATCCCCCAGCTTCTACCCCCAAATATCACCACCAGTTTTTTAAAAGAAAGGTGTGACCCTTAAGGCCTACTTTGAATGAACTGCGTCACTGAGATATAGGATCCCTGAGGTCTAAATTAAAAATCTGAAGTACACTTTACAAATTTGTGTTGTGTCGTCTATGTGGTGTGGAACTTTGAAAGTGTGTTCTGTTAACCAATGACTCTTGAAGTTTTCAAGGAAGGGATTTAGGCTGCAAATCCTGCACTCTCATACCTAGCTTTGGCACTGCCCATTCAGGCCCTTACAGTTTTACAGCCTCCCCATCCCCAGAGTACCACCCATAAGAACAAAAGGGTTTCTCATCAAACCTTTTACATTAATAATTTCTCTTTCACGCCATGCCTCAAGGAAGTACGTTGCTAGGGGACAGAATAATTATGAGAGGCAAATGAAGCTGAGTTAATTGCAGGGTGGTTGACAGCACTTTCCCCCACCACCCTGGGCAAAGCGGGCACGTGTGCTTGGAAGTGTTTGTACTGAGCTGAATCAAACACAGGGGATTGTACAATTGTGGTGACAGCCTTTTGTACAAGGCAGCATAAGCCTCCCAAGAAAAAGTGCAACCATTACAGAGGAAGGCACAAGATTTTCCTGTTTTCACACAGGCCTGCCTCATGCCAATTATGAGGCTGTTTTATACCAGGTCCATCTAACCCAATAGTATCTACTAAGTAAGGATGCAACAACAGGAAATATGTGGATTTCTTTTTAAAATTTCTACAGGTAGCAATAGAAACGGGAAGGAAAACATCCCTCCCCTTGGCAGTCCTTATCTGGATCAGCTCCCATTGCTACTTCCGGTTTTAATAGGTGGAAATTCCTGCACTGTGTAATTTTGGTGCCAACATTTGTCCTGCAAAAAAAAAGGGGGGGTCTATCCAGAGCCATTTCCCTGTGATGCATTTAGTTGGAGAGTTCACCACTCAACTTGGGCATTCTGTGTCCCTAGTTAGGTACTCCACCACTCAGCTACAGCCCCTTCAATTACCACAAAAAAATTAAATCTGCCATGCCAGCTCACTTTTGTCTGTCCCCACCTTGACCAAGAGGTAGTGGTACCTTGGGTTACAGACGCTTCAGGTTACAGACTCCGCTAACCCAGAAATATTACCTTCCGTTAAGAACTTTGCTTCAGGATGAGAACAGAAATCACACAGCAGTGGGAGGCCCCATTAGCTAAAGTGGTGCTTCAGGTTAAGAACAGTTTCAGGTTAACAGACCTCCAGAACAAATTAAGTTCTTAACCCAAGGTACCACTGTATTCCGCTGTTATCACAGCAAGCCTTCAGCTTTCCCCAGTAAGTGCACACACAACATGCTAAAAGCCATCCTCCGCGGGCCCTTCCTCTCATTTGGCTCCTGTTGTTGTTTAGTAGTTTAGTCATGTCCGACTCTTCGTGACCCCATGGACCAGAGCACGCCAGGCACCTCTGTCCTCCACTACCTCCCGCAGTTTGGTCAAACTCATGCTGGTAACCTCGAAAACACTATCCAACCATCTCGTCCTCTGTCGCCCCCTTCTCCTTGTGCCCTCCATCTTTCCGAGCATCAGTGTCTTCTCCAGTTATTTCTCATTAGACTGGCTTTGAGCTAGCTCCATTTGGGGAGAAGGAAGTCACTCATTTTGTGTGTCTTTGGATGGCACATCTTGTGAAGACTCAGAATATATTTAATTCTCCTTCATGCTCTCACTTGTGCCTTGTGCTTTTCAAGGAGCACTACTAATTTGATCTCAGGAAACTTCTGACTGGCTGTCCCAGCCAAGAAGGCCAATGGGGTTTTTTTTTACAACCCACCCAAAAGTAAAAGAATCACCCACGGTACTCCAGCTGTCTATCAAATATTGAATACAGATCAGAACTGGAGAAAGGGGATTAGTAACAGAATATGCTAAAAGGCAGTCTGAGCAAAGACTCTGCTCCACTCCACACAGAGAATACGAATTGAAGTTTTTACAGAATTCAATTTGTTACTAATATCAGACAGAGCACGATCTGAAGACATGTGATGCAGCAGCCATGTTGAAGCTAACTAGGTCTAGGTCTACTGTCAGTGCTTGGACGCAAGAGGATGGGAGCCCTCCATATGCCACTTTGGTTCCTTAGAAGAAAAATGTTAAGATAAAAGTGGTGGCCTGGATGTCAAAATAATGTGGAGCATTTTCCTAGTACAGGAAAAGGATTATCACGCATACAATTATCTAAGGAGGTACAAGATCTTCCGAAGCAGAGTAAGGACATGTATTGTTAGCAATGAGGAGACGGCTACTGGGATCACCTGTGTCTTTGATGGCCAGTGGCCTAGGCTGGGGAAACTAGGCTCTCCATGGCCAAGCCAACCACAGGCAACACCTCCAAGCTATTTTTGTAAGAGTGAAAGAGAAAGCAGAATCAGAAATATTGCCACTTTCACCCCACCCTCTGTACTTGTGGAGTGTCTCTGTCCTGTTTTCCATCTACCCCCACCCTGCCAAATGATAGGCTTCAGGAACTGTTTGAAATCATGTTGTATGTCTACACAGTCCTCCTCCTATAGCAGCTTTTGCCATGCCTCCGGATTAGGCAGACAATAGCTCTTGAGACACAACATGGAAAGGACAAACAGATATAGTGGCTCAGCAAAGGATAAATGACCACAAAATACACAGCAGCAAGTTAAATGGTGGAAAAATTTATTGACTTTTTTATACTGGAAACTTTTCATTTACCAGGAAGGATGATGCCGTCATACTGCAAGAGAAGAAAAGGATTATCAAAATAATTGTGCAAGAAAGACTAGTCTTGTGATTTGATGCACTGGGAAACAAACTCAGAAGTTAGCAGATTATAAATACTGCACCAGCCCACACATTAGTGATTTTTTGTGGCACAGAAAAAGAACCAATTTCTGATTGGCTGAAAGGCAAGAGTATATTTACAAGCCATTTAAGCAGGAAGAGTGCTATAAAAGAGAAGCTTACACATTGTAAATAATGATCTTGCCATGTGGAAGCATATTCCAAATACTTTTGAGATGCTGCTCACAACATTTCCCAATACTGTGAAGAACTGTATGAATTGCCTCTCACCCCTGAAATCTCCAGCCACCTTGCTGCAGAATGCACAGGTCACACACATCTTTTACATTTGTTAAACAGAGCTCCATTAGACTAATGTAGGCAAACATGAACAATTCAATGCAGCTCTCCAAAACTGTTCCAAACTATCAGAACTGCTGAAGACTTATGTACTGGGATTCTTTTAGAAGTGGAAGGTAAGAACTGAGCACAATTATTTTATTTAAATACTTATAAACAGCACTTCCATAAAAATACAAGGCTATTTACACCATACAAAAAGTACAATAAAAACAAATAAATTGCAAATTGGAAAAATTCACATTTCACAACATCCTTTTTCGGAGAAATCTAAAAGAAGGCATGGGTGATTCCTGCCAAACCTCTACTGGTAGGGAGTTCTACAGGGCAGTGTCTGCCACACTAAAGGCTTGGTCCCTAGTGAAGGCTGATTGGGCTTCAGAAGTATGCAAAACACCAAGAAGTGCTCCATCAAAAGACCTCAGTGATCTAGGTAGAGCATAAGATATCATAATTGCCCTTACAGTACTTTGGGCCGAAGTTATTCAGGGCTTTGTGAATTAACACAAGAACCTTGAGCTTGGCCAGGTGGCAAAGTTCAACATACATCTGCTCTTGCTGACTGACTGACATGAGCCAAGCTAACTGTAAACCCTATCCTAAAGATGCTAAGGTCAGAAACTGTTGATTGCACTAGATTGTACTGTTAAGCCTCCAATTGATTTTGGCATCACTGTACACTTGGGGGGGGGGGCAGGGATAGTTTCTTTTAGATATATTGGTCTAACACAAAGAGGTCAACAAAGCGGACTAAACATGTTTTGCAAGCTTGTTCACAGCTTAAAATGCAGCAAAACCTACCTTCTGCTGGAACCAACGCATGGCTTCCTCCTTGCTGATTCGGTGCTTGGCCCCAATGCTACCAGTTCGGTGCTTCTTGTCAGCAATGCTGAAGCCTGGCCTGCCCAAAACCTGCAGCAGAAACACAAGCCTCGTTGAGTCCTGAAGACCTACCTTTAGAAAGCCTTTTCAGATCGACACTTGCTGAGGACTAATTACTATGCTCCTTTTAAAGAATCTATAGACATAATGTTACATGAACAGCTATTTAATGTGTTCATTGCAAAGCCACTTTTCCGCCTGCGTGGCCCCCACAAAGAGACTTACCCCAAAACTGACCATCAAAAAGCAGAGCAGAAAACTGACAATATCCTTTTGATTCCAGTATAGTATAATTACTTTTAAACTATTATATTTTATATAATTTTTAACTTTCTGTGTTTAATTTTTGTAAAAAAACAACAACTGGAGAAAACGAATCTGGGAAATAAATAAATAAAAGCAGCAATCTATTTTTAAAACAGTAAGCGTAGTGAGGCAACTTTCAGCAAGTCAATTAAAATTATCTTAGGAGCAGTGTCAGCAGTGCTTCACTGGACATACATGTCAATCTCAACCCAGGAACGCACAGTAAACTATTCAAAAAACGATTCTGTTGCAGGCCTGTATGGCTGCAGCAGTAAAGCACAGCAGCAGTCATTCCAGTAGTGCTTTTCAGTTGATGCTTTTACAATTTGTTCCTATTCAATTCTCACAGCTGCCCTGTCAGCTAAAATAGGTTGAGAAAGGAGACTCTTCTCACCCAATAAGCTTGACAAAGTGGGAATTTGAACATGAGCATATCCAATGGCAAAGTTTGCAGAGAAAGTAAAAAGTGTTACATGGTTCCCTTTCTACAGCTGTTGCCAGTTGTTATAGCACAGGGGCAGAGAGCAGGGAGAAGGCCCACATCAAACTACATGTTTTGGGCCTACCTAACCTCATACGTAACTCAGGTGTCTATAGATACAAATGTCAACTAGATACAGACTGGAACAATAAAATATAATTGCATGTTCTGGTCCACAAGCTCTAGACCACTGATGGGAGCTGAAAGCATGTGACACCTTTGCTAAAACTTCTGCACTGACTCCCTTTATGCTACTTGGTCAGGTTCAAGGCTCTTGTGTTGATTTACAAACCCTGAACAACTTGGTCTCAGGATAACTTAAGGATTTGCTGAGCCCTTATATACCAGGTCAATGACAGAGACCCTTTGTGGAGAGCATTTAGTTTTCTCCTGTGTTTACAGAGGCCCAACTAGCCTCAACTATAAATCAGGCATTCAGTGTTGCTGTTCTCACACTGTGGAATAGTCTTCCAGGAGAGATTCAGCAGGCATCCTTGCTTCTGACTTTCAGGCATATCTTGAAGAACCTTCTATGCCAATAGGTCTTTGCAGCTGTTTACTTTTATCAATAAATATTTGCTTGCATGCATGCATGCACCAAGTGCACTTGCTACAACTTAAGTTCAGGCTCCCCAGATTTGTTTTAGGGTAACAGCCCCTCTCTTGTGTGTCCAACCAGGCAGAAAATGGCAGCTACCACTGCAGTGGCACCTAGGCTCAGAGTTAGTAAGACCGACAAAACAACTCTACAGATATGACCTCTGGATTACAGCCTAAGAATGCAAAAGGGTAAGCTAAGTATACAAACCACATAGAAGTCCAAGCCGTAGATACCAATACTAGGATCGTATTTAATCCCCAGATCAATGTGCTCCTGGATTCCAAAGCCAAAGTTGCCGGTGTCAGAGAAGTTATTCTTCCTCAGCTCGTATTCTCGCACCTGAAACATGGACATCAGCTTTAAGCTTTGACATTTTCCGCTTTGCATGTGCCAAGTTCTCTTAAGAAAGCATCCAAATACAGCAAGGACAGCACTTCACCTTCAACCCTTTCTCCAAGATCTCCTCAGCTTTGGCCCCGCGTACAGTGCAGTGAACGGCTATCTTCTCATTTCTCCTGATCCCAAAGGACCTGACTGTGTATCGAGCTGAAGAAGAAACACAACTTCTCTTAAGTTTGCTCAAAGGGTCAGCAAAAGGACAGATATGACATGCCATATTCAAGGAAAACAAAAATATGGTGGTCAGAAATGTCCACCAAACACCCAGCTCCAAGTTTAAGATTACAACTTCCAAACAGTAGGTCCACATCTGCAAACAAACTATACAGAAAACGTGTTGACAGGCCACGTGACTGCAAGCACAAAGAGGGGAAGGCATGCATCACTGCTGATCAGGAAATGGGTTCGAGTGGCAATTCCCCAACAAAAACACCAGCTGTAAGCAGCCTCAGTCAATGGCTTAAACTTCTCCCAATCTAGTACTCACCATATGTTTTTGGACAAGTTCCATTACATTTACCCACTAGCTGCGCTTAGTGAGGCTGCTGGAAGTTGCCGCCCAAACTTCTAGAGAGCACTAGACAGAGAGGCCTGAGCTAAAATCTACTTTTGGTAATACTGATAGGCTAACTTAAGAATCCAGTTCTCTTTTTTAAAGGTTTCTAGCATTCATAGTTAAAGGGAAGTCTGCAAGGGACAAAGACCTGGACACTACAGAACAGAAAGCATGAAATGTGGATTCCAGTTCAAAATCAATCCAATGTGGTGTACAGAGAACTGTGAGGTGGGCCAACCCATTCCCTGACTTCCTGCCCTGGGGCAAGCACCTATCCCTATTCTTTTGCCCTAGTCACCATGCTGTGCATGCGTTAATCTGGACCAGGGTGCCCACCCACACAACAAAAAGAGAAGTCTGGGCAAGGGGAAGCAAATGAAGTTTCCAGACCACTGATGGTCTTAAATAACTTTGGAAACACTGCTATACATCCTGCAGAGAAGCTGATCCTTCCTTTGTTTTTTCAAAAAATAAAAATAAAATGGTATGAATAAAATTTCAGCCTTCTTCCTCTAGAAACTTCAGTAACAGTCTTCCAAAAAAGCTTACCTTTGGAGAAAACAGGAGTCTGGCCTGTGAGCTGCTCCAGCACTTTGGCTGCCCGGGTGAGCCTGTCTCCACTTTCCCCAACACAGATGTTCAGGCAGAGTTTGCGGATGCGAAGCTCCCGCATGGGGTTCTCCTTCTCACCCTTGTCTTGTTGCTGTGCAATGGTCGGGGAAAGAAAGCAGTTAAACCAGCGACAGCTTTTCCCTATACCCAACTCACATGGCATAACACAAGGAGCAACGTATTGGGCTGGGACAAGTTTCCATAAGACGCTTAATGTCTACAAGCATAACTTTTGTCCCCATGTCGGCAATTTAGCATGAAACCCTAGACTGGGGTGGCGAATGTGTGCCCCACCCCACATTATGTTAGACTCCAACTCCCATCAGTCCCAGCCTGCATGGCCAATAGTCAGGAATGATGGGAGTTGCAACAGTCGGAGAGCCACAGGTTCCCCATCCTTGCCCTGGACCCTAAAAGGCCTTCAAGTGGCCACTCCACCCCTCTTTGTAGTATTCTCCATATTCATCTCTCATTATTGCAATTTAGAAAGATTCCTGAACTAGACCCTACCCTCTCCAAATGTTATGGCTTACCAATACTGTTGACACTGCCATCCACTTGAGGAAAAGGCCCAAATTACCATCAAACTCCTTTGTCTGCCCAGTCCCTACTCTGCTCTAGTAGGCAAGCTTCAAAAAAGAAAATCAGCCTACTAGCCAACAAAATGTGATTAGTACAGGCTCTTGAAAAATCCTATCCCAAAGCCTTTTCTTCCCTACTGGAAGCCTTCCAATACCTCAACATCAATATATGTATCACCACTATCACGTGAGCACCTTACAGAGTAGAATAAGCAGCACCATGAGAAACACAGTAATTGTTAAGATGGTTCCTAATTCTGGATGTCTGTTTTAAAGTTTGAGGTGTTTCTGTAAAAACCTGTTGGTAGCTACCCTAAGTAGAGTTTTAATAGGTTGTTCATAAGCACGGCTATAAACCAAACTCAGCAAGAGGTAAATACAATACTGAGTGATACTTTACAAGGGGTAACTGCAACTTACAGTATCTTTAAAATATAGTGAGGCTGGTGACCAATACACGAAGGTAAACACAAGAACCAGACATGCAGACAGCCCAACAGGTCCTGGTTTGTTTTTAACATCATGAATTTGTTTTAGCCCTGTTTTTAGTAACATTGACTTTTTATACCTGCCATTTTTGTTGTTTGTAAACTACTTTGGACTGGCTTTGCCCAGAAAAAGCACAACAAAAACAACAAGATAGCAAACACATTCCCTTTCCCTAGACTTCTAGAATGCTAGGTAGAAATATTCTAAACTAGCCTTTCAAACAGCATATCAACTTTCTGTGTGCAATGAACTTTTCTTGCATGAGGTATTCTATCCCTCAAGCCCTCCAGCACCCCCCCCCAAAAAAACCCCTCCAGCCTTAAGAGAGAGAACTACATCTACAGAATTCAGCAAGCGAAGCTTTTTCAAGCATGGAGACAAAAGCAACAGGGCAAATTGCACTGGCTGCTTTTCTTGTGTTATCATGCTGTTCTCAAAGAACCCAAGTTGGAGGCGGGGGGAGAAGAAACAGAAGGGAGAGCTGGCAACCACCTATCACCCAAGGAAAAGCATCTTGGGTAAGAAAATGCAGCCCCAAAGAAAGTGAAGTTTGGGGGATGCACTGATTTCCCGGAGCGCGCACCCGAAAGAGAACCGAGTGTGGAATGGAGGATGGGAATGAAACATCCCATCAGGCCCAGTCAGCTTGCCCAATGGTCAGAGATAATAGGGCCTGGAGGACCACAGTATCTGCAGACCCCCGTTTAAGGCCTCTCCAAAGGAGGAAGCTCGACTCCGTAGCCTGGTTTAGCCATAGGGCCAGCTATTCCTACGGCCCTCCCTCCCCGCCCGGGGAGACTCTCGCCGTTTCCCAAAACGGCCCCACGGAAAGCCCCCAGCCCTTCCCTGTCGCGCCTGAGTAAATTCCTGCCCAGAAGGACTCGGACTCGGAAGGATGGCGGCGGATTCAAGGGGTCCCTCCGCGCAACTCCTCAAACACAAGCTACTCACCGCCATCTTGGAGGCGTGGAAGAGAGCGCGATAGCCCCGGAACGGGATCTTAAACGCCTAAGCTGCGCTAGACTGCCACAGAGAAGGGGAGCTAGAAGGCTTGCTTGAAGGGGACGTTGCTGCCCTCTGGAGGCTGGAGGGAGGAACTGCACGCGATCCCCATCACTGGATAACGACGCTGTGATAATCTGCCGCTGGTCGCGTGCGGTCGCTTACTGATCGCCAAAAAAGCATGACACGGATTTGCATGAAAATTGCATCTGCTGTTTTATATGTGCAGATGCAAACATATTTGAATAGGATTTGCTTTCAGTACTTTATATGTGCAGGTGGAAATTTAGACATCATTACTACACTTTCAGCAGAAATGTGATACATCTCACTGCAGAAGAGAAGATTGTCATAGAATCATGGAATTGTAGAGTTGGAAGGAACCGCAAGGGTCATCTATTCTAGTCCAATCCCCTGCAATGCAGGAATCTCAGCAACCAGGCAACCTTTGTATCTGCTCAGTGTGCTGTCAAGGTGCTGCTAGCTGTGGATGGGCAACTTCCAGGCACCTCCAGCTCTCCCTTGTTAGGGTTATTTATTGTTAAACTGAACAATTTATCCTTAGGACTGAAAAGCATTTCAACCTGAGAAGTCCTTTAAACAGAAGCCTGTCCTCTGTAAAGTCCAGCATGTGACCACCCTACACAAAACTCTGTGGTTTTTGGCTGTAATAGACTAAGGATTGTTTTCATCTAAGGCCACATTCACACCATACATTAAAAGCAGTATCATACCACTTTAAACAAACATGGCTTCCCACGAAGAATTCTGGGAGCTGTAGGTTGTTACTAGTGCTGAGAGTTGTTAGGAGACCTCTAGTCCTCTCCTAGAGCTACAATTTTCATAGAGATTTAAAAATGCTGTTTCACAGGAAACTCCGAGAAGCCAATTAAGAGGATGCAGTATTGGAGTACTAAGTTGAAATAAGCAGGTGTCTTGTCAGCAGTCTAGCTGCAGCATCCTCTGATTTAATAGGCATTCTCCCCCTCGAGGAATTTTAGGTGTGCAGTGAAGGAATAGACAGCCAGTGTGGTACACTGAGACTAAGACCAAAGAGACTTGGGTTCAAATCTCCACTCCACCGTGAAGCTTCTTGGATGTGCTTGTGCCAGATAAAAAGGTAATAAATAAGACAAACACATAAATAAACCTTAGGAAATCTATTTATTATATTTTTCTCTGGTTTTGAAATAAACAAGGTCCATCCATCAGAACACCAACACAGCTCACCAATAAACAAAACAACGAGGAAGGAAATGAAACACAAACTATTTTCATCTCACTCATTAACTCGGAGATCTCTCCAAACCAAACTAGGCAGCCCATTTCTAGCTGAAGTAATACCCAGGCGAGTAAAAGGTGGTGATACTGTACAAGCCTTCCTTCCCCAACCTGATGCCCTGCAGATGTTTTAGACTATAACTCGCATCAGCCCTGGCAAGCATGATGCTGAGGCTGATGGAAACATGCCTGTGTTGCCTGGGACTAATGGGATTGTGTTGCAGTCCAAACATCTGGAGGGCACCAGATTGGGAAAGGCTGAATGCCAAATTAGTACATTATCAAATCCTGTATATTGTGACTGAGAAGACCAAGCAACTTGGAGCCACAGATGTAGCTTTAACTAGCTGTTATGGGCATAAACACACAGAGAAATTAATTTTCAGGACAGAGCACCAACCCACAAATCAACATTTTTGGAGAAGCAATTTCCTAATTAAACAGAATACAGAGATCTGTTCAAAAGTGGTAATGGAATTGGCCTGTCTTATACTAGGAATAAGGCCATCTATTTACATTCCTCTGGTATATTATTTCACCATATACTCACATATTTTGTCTTCCTCATATGGTCAAATCATCAAGGGATAAATGTGTAACAGGAATATCGAGGATCATTGCATGTGCTACCACTGTTACCATATAACCTATCTCTGATGAAAGTCAGGAGTGCTTGAGATGCAAAACAAACAAACAAACAAACAAAAACCCTTCCATGGAAAAAATGTGCAAGAGAAAGATCCCCACAGATTTTGCAAGAAGGACCAAGAGGAGGAGCTGACAATCATCTGCTATCCCGCTCACAGATCTCTTGTCTTAACCAAAACTCCGTGTGGATTTTTCAGCCCAGTGACACATTTCCCACACAAATTCCATCCTGTAAAACACTGCCTCTAAAGTACTGCTGTGGAATACATCAAAATGTTGCTAGCTGGGTTAGGATGAGATGACTACGACTGGCCATTAACAAAGATATCCTATAACACATTTTCTCTCAGTTCAGAAACCAAACAGTGGAAGCTGATAACCCTGCATTTTTAAGATGCAGTTTGTGGGAGAACAACTGATACTAGAACTATCAGGCCAAGGGTAATCATGAGAGGCCAAGTCATATCAGGATTTACAATCAGGGCAGAACAGCGTCTCTTGCGGGACACAGTGAACGACTTCATAGTTCCTTCCTTCTCCTTCAGCTGCGCCCATAAGAATTTCAGCTTTGTGGGCGGGAAGAACTTTGCCCCAAACAGGTTGCATTTGGGTAGGAAGAAGTGGGTCAGGTGAGCAGTGGCCACCTTGTGGATGAAATTGGTCAAGACCCTCTCAAAACACTGAGGGACTTCAGAAGGCTTCCAGTCTTTATCGGCCTTCCACTCCCACAGGGTGTGCAGGAAGGACGTCCGACTGTGGTAGGAACTCAGATGACCCAACATTTGAGGGTATTCCATCTTGAGAGCATTCACAAGGTCCTCCAGCATCTTCAAGCAGTCTTTCCTAGAACAGACCCCCCCCCCCCAGTCATTAGCCTGACCCATTCAGATCTTTTCTTAGAGCTTTTCCCCAAACAATGTCCACCCCCCATCTCTCTGTATACAATGAACTATGGTTATCATTTCTGAAACTTGGGTAGTCACTTGACGATAGGGCTTGTGGCATGAGGTATATCTCTCTGGCCATACAGTACGTCATCCACACAAGAGCATACATGGAGGATATCTGCTGAGGGGAACTATGGAAAAGAGAAAACTTTGGTGGGCAAGGTGGTGGAGAAAGTGATGGCGGAGCAATTGCTCTTCCCTTTACTAATATATGACTACTATGCCTTGGAACTTGTCAGTACACTATATTGCTCTAACTCTCTTGTAACCCAACAGCAGGGAACAGTCTCTCTCTCTCTCTCTCTCTCTCTCTCTCTCTCACACACACACACACACACACACACACACACACACAAAAGAAGCACTCATCCCTACATGCAGCAGGTAAGCTTTCCATTCGCAAAGGCACTCCATGCCAAACATTGCCACTCCTGGTCCAACACTCCTTTCTGCACTGCAAGATCTCAGCCAAGACACCTGCCAAAGAGCAGGCTTTCTGTTATGAGTCTCAAGTCTTCTGTGAGCTCAGAAATGGAACGGCAGGCTGAGACATACAAGGAGGGGGGGAACAGGAGGATGACATGAGGGAGGAGGCTGAGACAGAGGAACAGAGGCTTCTTTGTGTGCCCACTCCACCAGTAGGTGACAACAGGAGAACAGGTCTTTTCTGCAGTGGCTCCCCATTTGTGGAATGCTGGTACAGCTGCCCATCTCATTTCAGAAGCCAGGGACACCATCTACTGGGGGGGCAGCCCCCCAATATTTTCAAGAAGGGGGCAGCTCCCTCCCAAAATCCACAGCGATCCTGAAAAGGATGTGCCAGGATAAAGATGCTTCACCCTGCCACGTCCTTTTGAGGATTACCAGGGACGTAGCAGGGCGAAACATCTTTGTCCCGCACACCCCTTTCACACAGGCAAGACGGCTGGCAGGGGAGGGGGGTGGTGGTCTGAGCTGGCCTGGCCAGGTTGGTTGGGGTATCATGTGCATGAAGTCATGCATACACAATGCCCCCCCCCAGCACCTATCTCAGAAACTAAGTGCTGCCCTCATTAATCACAAACCCTAACAATGTTGCCAGGCACACATACCTGCAGCACTTTGTCTTGTGATACGATTGGGACCTGCTGTTGAGGTTCAAAATCTCTTTTTCAACATGAGAGAATGAAATTCTCCAGGTCTCTGAAATATACAGAACATAGAGACACACCACTCTGTGTCAGTAATCAATATTATCAAGGAGCTGGAGACACCTCCTTACAAGGAAATGTTTGGTGGTGCACAGCTTTTTTTAAAAAATAGGGGCAGGAGACATGTTTTATGAAAGAGGTGGATTAAATTATGCAGGGTGTGGAGAAGGGGTGCCAACTTCAATATCGTGGGGTCCCAGGTAAGCCCCATCCTCATAAGACGTGGTGCACACACACCATTTGAATGGCAACGCCCATCAATGGGGGGTTCCCTGAAATATTTTTTTGGGGGGCCATAGGGACCTCAGTCCCCTGGAGTTGGCTCCTATGGCTGCTGCATTCCTCCTTGCACCTAGCCCCTTCCCTGGCTTCTTGACCCCAATTTCCACCCAGCAGGGATCCAAGATCAGCTGGGCTAAACACAGTCCAGGCTGGGTTCCAGGTGGGGGCTTGTTGCATGGGATCAATGTTCAAATGCATGCACATTTTTCACAGCATCCACACAATCCAGATTTACCATATATGGGGGAAATTCAAAAAGTTTCATGCTTTGCTGACATGTTTAGTTATTTTCTACAAAAATAAAATCCTTAATGGGCACGTGTGTGTTCGTGTGTAAGTGGGATTCTAGGTGAAACATTAGCTTAGCCTACATATTGGAAGAGTTTGCTGGGAAACTGGAACCTTTGCCTCTATCTCCAGCCTGAAATTTACCCCTAACAACCCTTTGATGGCACCAGGTTGGCTGACAGAGGTAAGAGGGGTGTGTTACCTTTGTTGTGCCTCCCGGGGGATTGTTCGGCTATGAAATAAAACACCCTCATCAAGTGAAGCAGTTCTTTCCCCTTGATCAGCTCCTTCGCCTTCTTCATGCATGGCCATTGGCCAGTCATCTCCAGAGCAGGGACAAGGTTCAAGGACATGAACTTGGCGCCTTGGTTGTCCAGCATTACAAGCTGAACTGCTGGACAGTTTGACTTCTTCTTCTCCAGCCTCATCTGCCAACCTGGAAAAGGCGCTGAGAGACCAGATGGACAGCTAGGTGAACAACTGAGGCAGCTCAGGGAGCCAAACAGCCCGCAACGCTAGCAAAAAATGCAAGCCAAAAATGCAGTACACCTCCAGGTGTACATGTGTGCAGCAAATCTATGAATTTATTTAGCAGGATTTATAAGCTACTTAATTTAAACATAAATAAATCTCTAAGCAGTTTACAGAAAATGGGTTTGCTGGTGATAATAACTCTGTGAGGTGGAAACTACAGTTCCCAGGATCCTTTGGGGGGAAGTCATATGCTTTTAATGTGTGTTGGGTATCCCAGGCATCCCAGGGAGTTGCTTGGGGTGCCTGCATAGTTCAGCAAGCTGTGGCTGGCAATGCTTACAAGCCTCCCAAGAATGTGTGGTGCCTGGGTGCAGTATAAAGTGGTTCAGGTCTGTAAACAAACCCCCAATCCAGTGTTGGCTATTCATCCTTTCCTCCTACCCTCACCCAGTGGCGTAGCGTGGGTTGTCAGCACCCGGGGCAAGGCAAGTAATTTGCGCCCCCTAACCCGTGGATTTGCGCCCCCTAACCTGTGGATTTGCCCTAACCCCAGATGTTGCGCCCGGAGCGGCCGGCCCCCCCCCGCACCCCCCACGCTACGCCACTGCCCTCACCCCAAATCCCTGATTGGCCATACCTGAATAAGAAACTTTAAGAAACTGGTCGACATGTTTCCGGAATTCCTCCATGATGTTCCGTGGGGAGATGGTCTTCCCATCCTCCAGAAGGAGCGTTGCTGGGAAGCTGCGAGACTTTCTCAAGAGAGCCAGGGTGTAAAAGAGGCCACCATAGCCCTCCACTTCGGTGTACTGGACGTCCTGTGGGACAAGGATGCTTAGCATCACCTCAAACTCGCCCGGATGCAAGACCTGCAGGCAAACCAACAGCATCGTTGAAGACAACAGGGAAGGAAGGAGAGGGCTTGAGGCACAGAACCAACCCTGCCTCACCTGTCACACTGACTCTGAGGTCTTCCCTTCTAGCTGTTGTTGGACTTCAGTTCCCATCAGCCTCAGCCAGTATGATCCGTGGTTTGAGATTATGGGAGGTATGCTCAATTGCATCGCAGGGGGTGGGGCAGGTAGGTTAGTGGCGGTTGCAGTAGCAGAGCAGTAAGGAGACAGATGGCAACTTCCTTGAGATTAATTCTTCCTTGAAGATTTACTCCTTGAGTGCAAATTGCCTGATTTGGATAACTATTATGCTTCACCAGCATTATATTGGCTTTTTGGATTTTAGTACCAGAAAGTAGCAGTAGTAAGCATTTATTACAGCACAGGGGTCACTGATGTGGGGCCTGCAGGTGCACATGCACCCACAGGGGCCTTCTGTAGCACCCACAGGGTTCCCTCCCATTGCTTAAATTAAAAGTCCATTAGGTGTGGTTTGATCTACAGCCATTATGTTACACTGCTATTACAATCTTCATATGGCACAATACCCACTGGTTCTAATGGGCTTAGGCAAGTGAAACTCTGTGATGGATTGTTGTCTGCAATTTGAATCCCCATGCAGCAGATGGGTTCAGACTGAGGCTTCTCCGCCTTTTGGCTAAGATCAAGTGCATACTGAGGCTGAGAGAGCTTGCAGCTCACCTGAGGCCATATGGTGAGTTTGCTGCTTAGGTGAGATTTTTGAACTTTCCTCCTCAGAGCCCAGTTAGGCAAGGTGTAGGAGGCTCGATCTCCTGAAGTTTTATGGGGCGGAGATGTCCTCAGTTTTTATCAGAGCAGCAGCACTGAGATAAGGGGCGTTTAACTAATTCTACTAGGAGTGGAGAACTTTTGGTACCCCAGATGTTGCTGAACTACAACTCCCATCATCCCTGATCATTGGTCACCTGGCTGAGTCTGATGGCAACTGGAGTCCAGCAACATCTGGAGGACCACAGCTTTCCCAGCCCTATTCTACAACTTGGGTCCCCTGATGTTGCTGGACTTCAGCTTCCATCATCCTTGACCACAGGCCAAGCTGACTAGGAATGTTGGGGATTGCATCCCAACAACAACTGAGAAGTTGCCCAGGTTTGGATAAAGCTGCTTACCTGGCATTTGTTATACATTACCTTTTCAAACTCATAGCTGCTGCCTGGAACGAGTTCCCTGGTGTCCCTGAAGTAAGGCCTGTCTGGGCAATCATGCAGATAGGTGAGAAAATGACTGAGGAAGTTCTCAAGCACATCTGCTGCCTGGGCTCTGTCTGGCTCCTTCAGGGGCAGAGGCTTTGCCTTCTTTTGAACCAGTGTGTTGCTCTCTGCCTGCAGGGTTTGGTGGTTTCCTTCTCTGCCTCCCACAGCCACTGCAGACAAAGCCTCTGCATCTTTGGACACCCACCCATCACCTGCTAGAACAAAAAAACATTTCGGATCATAGTTGTATTTAGTTCACTTGCTAAGGTTTTATTATTATTATTATTATTATTATTATTATTATTATTATTATTATTATTATTATTATTACATTCCACACTTCCTAAGATAGTGGGGGGTTCCAGGAACAGCTGCCACATGAAATTAGTTTTCTTGTGAGATGAATGGTGTATTTTTAATATCTGGAGGTTTTGTGCATGTTTTACAAATATACACATTGGGCAGGGAAGACTGGAGTCAATATCCTTGTGCTGGCTGGAGCTGTTGGGAGTTGTAGTCCATAACATCTGGAGGGAATCAGGTCAAAGAAGGCCGATCTAAAATGTTTAATACAAAAGTGGCACCAGCAGCAAAATGAGCATAAAATAAGCAAGAAAATAACCTACCTGCCGGCTCCTGCTTGAGCCTGTCTGCCCTCCGTCTGGACCAGGGGGCTGGTGTCCCAGGATGCTCCACAGTTTCAGGGATTTGAGGCACATTGGGACTTTGCAGATTCCCATCTGCAGGCTCTTTGGACTCTCCTGCTGATAGCAATGGGGTTTTGTAGCCAGGCACCTCCCTATCGCTGGCCTCTGTGCATGTCCTCCCTCTGTTCTTACTCTGAGACCTCTTCTCCATCTTCTCGCCATTCCTGACAGGCATGCTGTTGAGAATGGGAATGAGAACCGGGCCTAGTTTCACAGACCGCTCTGGAAGCCATGTTGAAAGATTAGCAGCCAGTCTTCCCCAACCAGATGCCCTCCAGATGTGTTAGACTCCAACTCCCAACAGCCCCAGCTTTCACAGTGAAAGGTTGAGGGTGATGGGAGCTGTAGTCCAAAATTACCTTGGGGCAGGCTGCCCTAAAACTACCTGAGTAATCTCACATCCTGCAGCATGGATGGGTGCTAAGGAAATATTTTGCTTAGTCTGTGGCCAGAGGGGGCAAATAGCAGCACATTTTGCAGGCCTGGCAGGGAGACTGGTGTAAGAGGAAGGAGACGAGGAAAGACTTTTTAAAAGTGAGTTTTCCTGCAATAACATTGAGCATACAAAAGAGAATAGTACATAAACAGACCAACAAGTGTGTGGAGCATAAAAGCATAGTAGATATCAATAAAATTACCGAAATAACGGTTGACAAGTTAGTGAAGAGATACTAAAAGGCTAGCAAATATAAAGATGGAGCTGTTTCATGTTAAATGAACTTACTCTTGGTTTGTAGGGAAGTTGATCTGTACGTTGGGCTTCTTTGTTTTTACTATATTTCAATCCCCCTAGCCTACATTCACTAGTAGGGACCTGCCTTTGCAATTCCCCAACCCCACAGAGTTTCCTAAGGAGCCTTACTTACCCCAGAGATCACCAACTGCCCACTTCCAACGGTCAAACCCAAACCCCTCAGAATGTTAGGGAGCAAACATTCCTGATCAGAAAGGAGGGCTGCTTGGAGCTTGGAAAGTTCATTTTAAAAAGGAACTATTTCAAGTTCAACATGTCCCCAAAGGAACTGATTCCACTCCATGTTAGTCCATTTACAAAATGAACTAGTTTGGTTCACGTTTAAGTAAATGGGTACAGGGTTTCAGCCTTGCAGTGGTATAAGTTTTCGTGGACAAGAGCTCATCTCATCAGACGCTTTTTCATGCCCAGAAATACTATGTTGAATGAATGAACTTTATTACGGTCACAGACCAGGATTAAAAAAGCATATAGATAAAATAGCAGTTAGGATTTTTTGACCGATAATTGTTAGGGCAAATGCGGACAAAGAAACAGGCATAAAACATCCGAATAAAATACAATATTAAATAACGTAATAAAGTTCATTCATACTATGTTGTATCTCTGCCAAAAAAAAACCAACAACAACAACACAAAACACACACACACACACACACACACACACACACACACCACAAAACCAACATTTTCCTTTGCTGATAAATAATTATGATAAACTCGAAAGCTTGTTGATTCATTCATGTCTTCTTAGTTGGTCTTTAGTGGTAACATTTTTAGATGGTTTCCATATAGATAGCTAAGCCTCTTAGCGATCCTTTGCCTCTGAGTTTACTGGAGCTACCGGTAGTTTTTCATAGGAAGTTTTTAATGTTTGATGTTTTATCTTGTTTTGTATGCTGCATACCTTATTTATGTATTTTTATTAAAGTGGGGTCTCTAAATATTTTGATACAGAAATAAAATAAACTTACTTGGGAGTAAGGCCCATTAAATGCAGACTAAGCTTGCTTCTGAGTAAACATATGTATGCTCAGCTACACCAAACCTTCTGTCTTTGAACTACGTTATGAACTACTCTCTATAAGTGAATAATTTGTCTTTGAACTTGCTTTTCCTCCCCCCTCTCAATTCCTTTTACCTCACGTGTTATGTTATTCTGAGAGCTTTTTTGCCTAAAGAGCAAGGGGTGTGTGGGTGTGTGGGGGTGAACTCAGGATAAAGTGTTCATTTCCTAATTATTTTTCTGCAGGAAGAGTGACTAACCAATCTAGCAAAACTAACAATGAGTCTTGTGGGACCTAAAAGTCCAACAAATTCATTATGGCATTAGTTTTTGTGAACTGTTCATGACAAATTTGTGAGGCTTTAAAGTGCCACAAAGCTACTTCACTGGAAACTGATCAATCTAGAGCAATTATTGGTTCTCATCTATAACAAATGGGTGTGGCTAGTCAAACCTTGGGTCCTGGGTGTTAGATTAAAAGGGACAATGAGTGACATCTCCTAAATCATTGGAGGAAATAGCTGGATCCTTAAAGAAACTTGAACCTGTAGCCATTGTTCATACAAACTTAATGGATCTTACGAGATGTGTGAATTAAGGAATTTGAATGTATTATACAGCCTAAACAATGGAAAATTGCTTTACATTCTGTGGAGCATTTATTCAGACTGGAAATTGAGACTGATCCATCAAAAATAAATATATTCTGTTGGCAGCTAAAATGGAAGAATCCAATGAGAAGTGTTTCCCCCCAATATATATACAGTGGTACCTTGGGTTACATACGTTTCAGGTTACATATGCTTCAGGTTACAGACTCCGCTAACCCAGAAATAGTACCTCAGGTTAAGAACTTTGCTTCAGGATGAGAACAGAAACCGTGCTCCAGCGGCACAGCAGCAGCAGGAGGCCCCATTAGCTAAAGTGGTGCTTCAGGTTAAGAAGAGTTTCAGGTTAAGAACAGACCTCCAGAACGAATTAAGTTCTTAACCCGAGGTACCACTGTATATAAATTCTGCACTAGAAATCTGTCTAGAGTTATGTTAATATTCAAACCACACATCCCTGGTCTAGCAGGAGCAGCATGAACTCATGCAGGTTTACTGTAGAGCTGGGCAACCTGTGGCCCTCCAGATATTGCTGCACTACAACTCCCATCATCCTTGACCTATGGTTATGCCAGCTGGAGCAGATGGGAGCTGGAGCTCTGGCCTTGCCGCTGCCTCAAAAACGTGTTTTTGTACTGCATTGTGGCCGCATATAGCACCCTTTTCCCTGTAGAGAAACAGATCCACCGCTAAAACTGAAGGGAATGTCTGATTTTATCATTTTAACTCTCTAGCCCTCATTGTTCCAGGAAAGCAAGAGTTTGTAAAAAAATCAATTTCCGAAGTACAGCGAGACACCAGTGTCACCTTCTTTCGTTTGGTCCCTCCACCTTTAAAAACTTCTGTTTCCCGTCAACCCAGCCCTCCCATCAATCCATTGTGATGGCTGAAAAGAAGCGATGGGGGGCGGGAGGGATTTTTGGTTTCTGCCCAAACTCGGCCCCGCCTTCGAGGACTTAAAAGCCGCGGACCAAAGCACTGCGTGCATATTGGGCCTTTGGGATTCACACGTGGAGAAAGGTGACGCGGGGTTTGAACGGGAGGACGGCGGGATTTCTCAACCCGTTTTATTCGCGAGTGACTTGTGCGTTGCAAAGATGGGCTCACTTCTGCACGTGCCGAGGCTGGCACCTGCTCGTGGAAAGGGCCGGGTGTCTTTCACGAGGTTCATTCGAATTGATCCGTTTACACGCAGGCTGGAAAGGGGATGTGTGTTTCTTTTCAAAGACCCTCGATAAAACCGATGCTTGGCCGGTGTGTGTGTGTGTCTCCCCCGCTGATCTTAGCAAGGTGAAGGGACCCTGGTCTGGTTTGACTTCGAAGTCGCTTCGGTTTCGGTTAGGGGGCGTTTGGTTTTCGGGTCGGGAGAGGTGAGGTGTACTCGGAAGCGTGCATGCAGGGCTCAATTCGTGAAATTGCGACTAGGGTGGCTGGGCGAAGGGGCTGTGCTCCTGTGCCTTTAATATCTGTGTAGGGGAGCGAATTTAGCAGCTTGTCATCCCAGACACACCTGCGGAGGAGAGATCCTCAATTCTACATACCTGTTAAAGGTGCAGGAGACCTGCCCTATCTGGCCCCCTGCCCACCCCAACTGTGGCTATTTGGGTGAATTTCTTTGGGGTTAAACATTGCAATCCTATACATATTTACTGTGCTCAATAGGATTTACTCGCTAGTTCTTAAAATTGTAGACTCATAACCCACCTACTTTATGCCCATTGAACCGGATAGGATTTCTGAATAGGACTTCTGAATCCATAATGCAGCATATAGGGCTGTCAAACTGGACCAGTGAAGGTGCCAGTTGCTGGTGGGGGTCTCTGCCCATCTTGCTTATTCTGTTCCCTTCTGGTCTTTTCTCTGATCCAAGGCTTTGTCTTGGCTGTGTGTGTGTTTGTGTGTTCACTGCACATCTTTACAGCAATCTAAATGGGTCTCACTCCAGTAACTTTGGTGCATGCACCAGAATTCAAGCCTGGATAGGGGTTTTTTGCCATATCAGATGGGCATGGACATCTTAAATTAGCAGCCTCTGATTGGGGCCACTAACTTCTACTTACCGCCCCTCCCTCCCAGCCCCACAAAATGCTGGGGGGAAGCATGCAGGCATAAGTAGAAAAACTTGGATGTTAAATTTGGAGGCATAATTTGGACTCCAGAGTCCTTTTTTTGCAGCTGGCGGCCTGCAAATGTGGTTGTGTAGCTGCAGTTTGAACCATGTTTGTAGACTTTCCCCCCTCTTCCAGGTACACCTGGGCTTTGTCCTCTTGCTTCCAATCCTTACAGGCTCCCTCAGCCTCGTCACCATGGGCAAAGAGAAGACCCACATCAACATAGTGGTTATTGGGCATGTGGACTCTGGCAAGTCGACCACCACAGGCCACCTCATCTACAAATGTGGAGGCATAGACAAGCGTACCATAGAGAAATTTGAGAAGGAGGCAGCTGAGGTGAGTTCATGCTGGGGCTCAGGCCTAGAATGAAAGGCAGTGCCTCTAGGTATGTGCAGAGGGCATTCCTACTTCCTTGACTGTGCCTGCACAACTAGGATATTGGGGTAGCTTTGAACCACTGGCCCTGCTACTTCTTTTTTATTTTTAATTAATCACTGGCGGCTCCAGGAATCCTATTTCCCCTTGTCTGTCCTCTTCTCACCCTGCTGGAGTGTTTTGGAAATAGTGTGCATTTATTTATTTAAGATGCTGACTTAACTTAATGTAGCCTCCACCTTCAAGTCTAAGGTGTATGTATGTGTAAATAAAACTATATATCTTAAAAACACTACAGGCTCTGCCATGCCTCATTCCAAAGGAACACAAACCCCGGTTAAGTGCCAAGACCCCTGAAATCTTGCTACCGCTTGGCAGAGTTTGGGGTGGCCGGTAACAATATATTAACTCTCTCACACACACACAGCTTCATCTACCTCCTGCAACTGCACAAAATTCAGGAGAAAGCTGGCTTAGATGTTAAATGCGTAACAGCAAGCAGATCAGGGTTTTGTTTTGTTTTAACAAACTATTGCTAACTATTTAAATTCACTTAAGAGGCTATTGTTATTGACATATGACCATGGAGAAGAGTTAACCCTTTCTACCCATTACAATCATTTTGAAAATCCCCCTCACATGCTATTAATTCCAGAAAGAAACAGCTCCTACAGCAGTGAGTAGGTATGTCATTTTAATAAGGAATGTGGTAGAGAATGAAAAGTTTAAATCTTCCTATGTGCTGCACTGCAGTCCTAATTATAGTGCTCCCCCATCACCATCCATGCATGCAATTAATTAAAAAACAAAGAAAGTTGGCTTCCTGATGATACATTTTGCATCATGTATAGTTTGGTTGCTAAAAGTAGTTTTCTCTCTTCCTTACAGATGGGGAAAGGCTCTTTCAAATATGCCTGGGTGCTGGACAAGCTAAAAGCTGAGCGTGAGCGAGGGATCACCATCGACATCTCCCTGTGGAAGTTCGAAACCAGCAAATTCTACATTACCATCATCGACGCTCCCGGCCACCGGGACTTCATAAAGAACATGATCACTGGGACCTCTCAGGTAATGTTGCCGTCTTCCACTCCCATGGAGAGGAAACGTGTGCCATTAGTTATCACTGCTTCTTTTTTCTTTGCAAAACAGTGCAAAGTAAAATGTAACTTACCTTTTTAAAGAAAAGGCAGGAAGAACCAGCTGCACAAAAATAAGATGGGGGGGGGGGCGGGGGCGGGAATCTGGCTTGTCAGTAAACCACCAGCCTAACTTGAGTCAACCATGTGATGCAGCAGCAAAAAAAGCTAACCAGGCTGCATTAACAGAAGTATAGTGTCTCGATCAAGGGAAGTAATAGTTCCACTCTATTCAGGCTTGGTCAAACCATATCTGGAGTACTGTGGCCAGTTCTGGGCGCCACAGTTTGAGAAGTATATTGGCAAGCTGGAACGTGTGCAGAGGAGGGCTACCAAGATGATAAAAAGTCTGGAAATCAAACCTTTCCCCTAACACAACCTCATGGGTTGTAGTTTGCTGAGGACTCTTGAAACTCCATTAGAGATTTGTATCCCATTTCATGGCACTAATAGTTTCTAGATGAATGTAAATGACTTACGCCTGCCATATTGGTTTGCCCTAACTGTCCCCTAGATTCTACCCTGACTCCTTGGGAGTCCCTAGACTCCAGACAGTATTCCAGAGCTGTCTCTTGGTCTCCCCAGGCTGACTGTGCAGTGCTGATTGTGGCTGCTGGCATGGGTGAGTTTGAAGCTGGCATCTCCAAGAGTGGGCAGACCCGTGAGCATGCCCTTTTGGCCTATACTTTGGGGGTGAAGCAGCTCATCATTGGGGTGAACAAGATGGACTCCACAGAGCCTCCTTACAGCAGCAAGCGCTACCAGGAGATTTCCAAGGAAGTGAGTGCCTACATCAAGAAGATTGGCTACAACCCAGCCACTGTGGCCTTTGTGCCCATCTCTGGGTGGCATGGAGACAACATGTTGGAGCCCAGCAGTAATGTGAGTAGCCTACAGTATTTTTCTCCCCCTTTCCTCAAACCTACTCAGTAGGGAAGTTTAGATTGATGAGGTCAGTGGTATTTCTCCAGCACAAAGGAACCTGTGGTCCTCCAGATGCTCTTGGACTACAACGCCCATCATTCCTGACTGTATATGCTGGGGTTGATGGGACTTGGAGTCAAACATCTGGAGGGTCACAAGACCTCATCCTTTCTTTATCCCATGCCTAAAAATCTTACTTAAGCATCTATTCTGGCATTGGAGATTTAAGCAGACATCTTATGCCACTTTCAAGCATACCTCTGCAGTCATAAGAACTAGAAACTTCATTTCCCCCCTCCTTTGAAAATAAAAGCTCAGGCTTTTGGTGAGCTGAATTCCACCATCCAGTGGAATTGCAGAAGACACATAGCCCTGCTCATACTGATTTAGGCTGTTTGGCCACCTGACCCACTTTGGCTAATACAGATTGGCAGTAGTTCTCCAGAGTACCATGAAGGAGGTCTTTGGTAAGCTCCCAACTGAAGATCCCAGGGATTAAACCTAGACTTGCCAAGCTTGTTCCTACCCCCTCCTAAAAACTGGGAACACATTCCCAGGAGAGAGACCGGAGAACATGCCCACTTCCAAAGACCAGGAGGTCTCCAGCTGTAGAATTGCATGATGTGACTTCAGGCTGTCACAAATATTTGCAGGCATGCTCAAAACTGCACATGCTCTTCATCTCTGTTGGCAGATGCCTTGGTTCAAGGGCTGGAGCATCACCAGGAAGGAAGGCAATGCCTCTGGCACCACTTTGCTGGAAGCTCTGGATTCTATTATCCCTCCTTCCCGCCCTGTTAACAAGCCCCTTCGCCTTCCTCTGCAGGATGTCTACAAGATTGGTGGTATGCATTATTGTACTGGTGGGATAATAATGTAAAAGGATATTGACCTGCGCTTCAATAGTTATGCACAGTGCAGTGATTCAATGCAGGCAAATATTCCAGCTTTCAGGAAGAATACCAAGTCCTTGCTGGTCTGCATTTGTAGCCTGCATTTCTGCCAAAAAGGCTCCCGGAGCAGCTTACATAGAATCAACTGAAATAAGGCAGCCCCTGCTTGCAGGGTTGCAGTCTAAAAGCCATGGCACACAAGGGAAAAGAGACTGGGATGGAAGAGGAGAAACACAAACTCGGCCACCAATTCTTAAGAGTTAAATAGTACTACTTTACATATGGAAGCCTAGTGGGTTGCCTGAGGCTGACTAGGCCATATTTTTCACTACTCGACTGGGGACAGCTGTTGTTCTATGAGGCAGAGCTTGGAGTAACTCTGTCAGGCCATTAGCTGTGCAGCTCAGTGGGTAACCCTGTTGCTTTACCCTTAGGCATTGGCACTGTCCCGGTGGGCAGGGTGGAAACAGGGTTCCTGAAGGCCGGCATGGTGGTCACCTTCGCCCCCACCAACATCACCACAGAGGTGAAGTCTGTGGAAATGCACCACGAGGCGCTGGCGGAGGCCCTGCCAGGAGACAATGTGGGCTTCAACGTCAAGAACGTGTCGGTGAAAGACATCCGTCGTGGGAACGTGGCCGGGGACAGCAAGAACGACCCTCCCATGGAGGCAGGCAGCTTCTCAGCCCAGGTGAGGGGTGGGCAAGGCCAGAGGGGTTTTGGGAGATAGAGGAAGCTTCCATATTTAGTCACTTATTGGTCCATTTAGCTTGGTATTGTCTACACTGACTGGGAGCAGGTCTCCATGATTTGGGCCTGGTTTCCCTCCCAGCCCTACCTAGAGTTGCTGGGGATTGAACCGGGGACTTTCTGTATGCAGATTCTCTTCCATTGAGCCTCAGCCCTTCCCATAATGCTTGGTTGCACATCCTTGTAACTCCATAAAGCAGGGGTGGGGGACCTTTTTGGCCTGGTGGGCCAGGCCTTTATCTCCCCACACCTGCACAGGCCAACTTACTACCTGTCAGTCATACCTGCATACATACAAACAAGCAAACAAATAAATGTATGCTGCCTTTGCACAGTTCAAGCCATGCTCAAGACAGCTTACATAATGAAAAAATGCATAGCTACAACATAACAAAAGTAGACATCAGTAGTAAATTCAAATACAGTCAAGCATACAAAATTCACACAGAAGCACATCATTGTTTACTTCAGCTTGCCTGTGGAAACAACTCAGAGGCCATGAAAGAAGGAAGGTTAACAACAGGAAGATTTAAAGGAACTATTGGAAACTCAAGGCAGTAGAGATATAAGATGATCAGAGCTCCCCTGAACTTGAAGCATGGGAAGTCCCAATAAAAAAATTATCATTTGGCAGAATATTCGGACTATATGATATGTATTTGTATAATTTGGAATATTTAATGTGATTGGATTGGATTGTTAAAATGGAAAATTTAATAACTTTTTAAAAAGTAAATTCAAAAATACAAAACGAAACCAAACAATCCCCATACATCAAGCAAACAATACAAAAACAACAGCAACCCAGCAATAAGAGCAACAACTCCCTCCTCAACCCCACCTCAGCAGCCTGAGGCCCCACCCTCCCAGATCAGGTGTAAAAAGGCCAAGCTTCATTGATGCTCAATTCTCATTTCCAGTCTGCCCAGGTTAAGTACCTTAAGATCAGGGCCAGAATCAAGGATCAACATGGCTGATACAGTAAATAATAATGCCATCCCATTCCCCATGGGCTCCAGTCACCACTGAGATCAAGCCCTTTGCATTACAGGTATTCTGAATCCTGAACTATTATTACTGTCCTGGTCAGAAACATGGAGTTGCCCCAGGTGGCATGGCATTTAGAGAAGAAAACAAAGCTTGTGGAATACTGCATAAACAGCAAGAGGAATCTGTTGAAGTTGAACAATCATCCAATGTCAAGTGGGCAGTTTCCTGCCTCTGCTGTGTAGCATCATCATCATCATAGAACAGGACTCAAGGTGACTTAAAAAAAGTAAAAATAAGAACTGCAAAAAAGGGGAAAGCAATCATTAAAAAAGTAAACACTGATAGAACAAAAAGCTATATACATACATACAATTTATTTAAAACCTTACAAATAATTACAATAAAAACCAGCACGGCACCAGCTCTTTCATAAAAAGCAGTCAATTCCTAAAAGCCTATTGGAGCAAAAAAATATTACCTGCCAGCAGAAGGAGAGCAAGGAGGGTGCCAATCTAGCTTCACCAGAGAGGGAGTTCCATAGTTTAGGAGCAGCCACCGAAAAGGCCATCTCCTATGTTCCCAGGGCTGATGGGAGTTGTAGTCCAAAACATCTGAAGGGCACCCAGTTTGGGAAAGGCTGCTGCACAGGTAGAGTGAATGTGTTCCAAAGTCCTACATGTTCTTCCTCCTTGACCTTGATGTTGTAGGTGATCATCTTGAACCACCCGGGCCAGATCTCAGCAGGCTATGCCCCAGTCCTGGACTGCCACACAGCCCATATCTCCTGTAAGTTTGCTGAGCTGAAGGAGAAGATTGACCGCAGGTCTGGCAAGAAGCTGGAGGATGACCCCAAATCCCTGAAGACTGGCGATGCGGCCATTGTTCAGATGATCCCTGGCAAGCCCATGTGTGTGGAGAGCTTCTCTGAATACCCACCTCTTGGTAAGTTTGCAGCGCATTTATCAGACACTCGTGGCCTCATATCTGGGATTGGCTAGGAATTCTAAAAAACTAAAACATCAGGTCAGTTTTGAAATTGGTGTAGCTTAGAAAGGTTCAGTCCACTATCTTGATTAAAAATGACTTTCAAATGTATCAAAAAACCACAGATGAAACCCTTCTGCTTGGTCTCAGGAACCATCATGTAAAAGTGTCTGTACTTCCATTTTAATGGGCATCATTTTGGTTTTCCTCATTATGTGGAAGGGTGAGGGTCTAGGTTGTGCAAGGGCCTTTTCAGATCATTCAGCTATTCCTAGGCCCTGATCTGGGGAAGGGCCATTGGGTCAGTGGCAGAGCATCTGCTTTGCATGCAGAAGGTCACAGGTTCAATCCCAGGCATCTCCAGGTAAGGTTGGAAGAGAAACTCACTGGCTGATACCCTGGAGAACTCTGGCTTGTCAGGGCAGATGGTACTGAGCTTGATGGGCCAGTGGTGTAAGGCAGCATCCTATGTTCCTGTTTGGCACTAAGGGGCATTGTGCATGTGCACATACCACAACAGCCATGAGGGCTAGCAACTTGGATTTTTAAAAAAATGGACTGAAAAATTAGATTTTGGGGTAGCTAAGTCTGTACCCAGTACATCTTGCCCTTGGCTGAGGATATGAGACTGAATTGTGGGAGTGGCTGTGGAATGTGGTTTGAGAGTTTGCTATAACAGGAAGTTTTGAGTAGGTTTGTACTTGATGTGTGTTGCTCATGTAAGGGTGGTATTCTGCTAAGAATAACTGCCTCTGTAGGACCTTCTGGGTCTGTTTAGGAGTCTTCTTTCAGGCCTCTCCTGTCTGCCTCAGTAGCCGTTTTGAGTAGGCTGAACTTGAAAACAGTGCACATAAATCGTCCAAATAAACAAAGAATGAATCATTCTGTGGTCAGTTGTGATGAATCAGGTCCTCCTTTGAAGCTTGGCACTGAGAGATGATATTTGACTGTATCCTCCTATTAAATGTGCCACATGCTAACTATTAGTGGCTATTGTATGATATGAGTGGCTAGGCCCAAGAGTAGGTAACCTTTGCCCCTCCAGATGTTGATGAACTACAACTTCCATAATCCCTGGCCATGCTTCCTAGGACTGAAGGGAGTTGTAGTGCAGCAACATCTGGCAGACCAAAGGTTACCCCCATCTTGGTTAGGCATTTATTTCTAGCTTTTAGGAAGGCTGCTGCTTGCTAATGGTGCACTCTTCTAGCTTGCGGTTTTGCATTCTACAGCCATTTATAGCTACATCTGTGTGACAGCTTTAAAAACTAGTTTAATAATCAGTCCTTCTTCCTAAGGAATACTAGGAACTGGTAATTCTGTGAGTGGCGCTACAAATCTCAAACTCTTGGCAACTGCAGTTAAGCCATGGCTGTTCAAACCTGTCGGTCATAGGTAAAAAGATTCCAGAAACTGCATTGAACTTTCTGTGCCCTAATGAGATCTCTTCTCTCTGGCAGGTCGTTTTGCTGTTCGGGACATGAGGCAGACAGTGGCTGTGGGTGTAATTAAGTCTGTGGAGAAGAAGGCTAGTGGGGCAGCTAAAATAACTAAGTCTGCCATAAAGGCCAGTAAAAAGTGAACAGCTTCTTGCTCCCCCCCCCCCCCCAGCACCAACAGCTGGTACTTAGGCTCTTTCTGATTCCTGACTGGAGCCTGGCCTCACTCAAACTGGACTGATGGCTGAGCACTGCCATGCAGCGGAAGAGGATCTTGAAGGAAACTGGACACTCTGTGTGGGTGGTGGGTTTAGATATAAATATATATATTTATATCTTAAATATATAAAAATAAAAATGTGCATCTAATTTGCCATGTTTCTCCATTGTTATAGCATCCATAACCAGATTATAATACTTGCGTCCAAATGTACAATTTGCAGTTGGGTGGAGGGGAGGAAGAGAGTATATTGGCCTGTTTATAATCCTTAGTTTTAAGGACTGTACTGGTTATCAGTGCAATCCTGCATGTCTACTCAAAAGTCAGGACCCCTGAGTTTAAAGGTAAGTGTGCATAGGATTGGAGATTTCTTAAAAGCTGCATCTACAGCACTAAACAAATGCTAGTGTTATTTGACTGCATTAGCAATTATGAGGACTCTGCTTGTAGGAGAAGGGGGTAAGAGGATGATTCTACAATCTAGGTCTAATCTAGATGTACCCAGCCATACTTTAAAAAGTAGAGAACATGAACATCCATGCATAGTTACCAGGATTGCTGGACCTCAGGCAGTGACTTCCTCCTAGGACTCTCCAGCAATGAAGATATCCAGAAAAATATAAGCAAGAGTACAAGGTGATTCTTCCATAAGGCTCAAAGCCAGCTGTCTTCTCCCTTCCAAGCTTTAAGCTTAAAGTTTAAACCATCCTCCCTCTGCCCCATGTATTTACTTTCCAGTCTTTGTATCTTTCAATATTGAGGAGAGTGAGAGGTGGACATCAGGGCATAATATATTTCTCAAAACAGGTGGGACAGAAAGATGTCATCTTGCACCAAAGGCTCGTTTAAGAGGAAAGTTATCTGGTCTCTCCTAAATAATAAAATTGACAAGTCCTACCAGGTGCCACCCTTGAGTCTGCCATCTTGAGTTTGAGCAGCTGAAGCCAGTGCAATGTTATTCTCTGTAGGGCAAGGTGTACAGCTCTGGGCTCTTTTAAAATCCCCTCTTAAAGCAACAACAATCAATTTACCAGCAAGTATGTCTGAAATCAAGGGGCTTATTTTGAAGTATACATTTATAGAGTTGCACTGCAAATCTGACAGTGGAAAGCTTGTTCTGTTTGTTGCAAACAGGCATAATGGTCAGGCATGTCTGCCAGTTTAAAATAGGTGGGGAAATTTACAGTCTTCCAGGTACTGTTTTGACTCCCAACTCACATCAGCTGCTGCAGCATGGCTAATGGGTGGGGATGCTGGGGCCCAACAGCATGGGGAGGGCCACTCTTTCCTCATCTGTTATTTGAAACCTGCTTTCACCTCTGAAGCAGAATCCTAGGTGTATTTACAAGTCCCATTGTACTCAATGGATATATTACTGTACTTACAAGAATAGAAGAGTCTTGTTGTATCAGGCCAAAGACTCATGTGGTCAATGCTGTTACCATAGTGGCCAGATGTCTCTTAGAAAGCCCACAAGCAAGACCTGATTGCAACCGTGTTCTCCCCACCTGTGCGGGAAGCAAGTGGTATTCAGTGGCACACTGTGTCCAACAGCAAAGACAGAAAATACCCATTGTGGCTACTAACTATTGGTAGCCTTGCACAGCTTGCATGGCAAGTTGCACCTGCTGAAATAATCTCATTTATACAACTATAGGGTGCAGGAGCCCTGCCTTCCTCCTCTGCATTCTGACACCTCCCTCTTATGCCAATAGTGTGGTGTAGTGGTTAGAGCGCTGGATTCGGACCTAGGAAGCCAGGGTTCAAATCCCAACTCAGCCATGAACCTCACTGGGTGACCTTGGGCCAGTCACGACCTCTAGCAGTCTAGCCTACTGTAAAGGGTTGTTGTGGGGATTAAATGGGGGGGGGGGCAGTGTACAGCAACTTTGAGAAAAAGGTGCGGTATAAATGCAGTAAGTGTGAAGACTGGCTGAAGCATGAAACTGAATATTTTATGATTAGAAATTAATATGAAAAATGTACAATCTGTTGCTAGACTGGGAAATTAAAGATAAAGAGGTTAAATCAGTCATGATTAAATGGGCACAAGACGTGGGACACAATATTCAGATGGAGGAATGGGGAAAACTATGGAAGAGTGGGATTAAATTTACAGCATGTGTGGCGACTGAAGAAAATTAGATACCATCTATAAATCATTTTCATATAACTCCAGTCAAATTAGCAAAAAATGTATAAATTAAAGAAAATAAGTGTTGGAAATGTAAAACAACGGAAGGGAGGTTTTTCATATGTGGTGGGAATGTAAAATAGTAAAAAAACAACTATTGGGAAACAATTTATAATGAAATGATTTTAAAAAACCCAATTTTTGTCAAAAAACCAGAAGCATCCCTACTATTACAGGAGTAGATATACCTAGAATACAAAATAACATATTTATGTATGCGACTGCAGCCGCACAAGTACTGCTTGCACAACACTGGAAAGAATAAAGTGTCCCAACTAAAGACGATTGGCATGTTAAATTAATGGAACGTGCTGAAATGGCAAAAATGACAATGAAACTAAGAAAAAGAGATGACAACGAATTTAAGGAAGAATGAAAGGTCTTTATTGCATATATACAGAAGCAATGTACACAGGTTAATATATTGGCAGGGTTCTAGCACTACTTGTAATTAGATTATGAATGAACAATAAGTAATTTTAATGGTTTTTATTTTACTTACATTGGACATGCAGTATGTTGATAAACACTGGAACCAAGGAAGGGACATAGGGGGGAAGTCAATTTTTTGTTTGATATTGAATTTGTATTGATGTTTTATTTTTGTTATATTGGGAAATTAATAAAATATTTATTAAATATTTACCAAATTTTTATTTTAAAAAAACCTGAATGAGATTTTCGTTTTGTTATTTAATTGGCTGCCCCTCCAACCCTAGTCCTCCAATCTCCCGTTCCCAGAGCTCCTCCTTTCTGAAGAGGCGAGAAGGCTGGTCCAGGCCCGCCTCCTCTCTGTGCACATGGCATATTTTCCTCGGCTGCGGGGGGGGGGGGGGATTGTGTCATATGACAGATCGAAGATGGCGTCGGCCAGGCTGCAGAAAGTTTTGCTGCTCCAGCTGCTGAGCGGATTTTGCTGGCTGAGTCCCGGGAGCTCGGCGGGGCCGGTGCCGCTGGTCATCTGGCATGGCATGGGTGAGTGAGCGGGATCTAGTCAGGGTCTCGGCTGATGCTTTGTCGAGAGAGAGAGAGAGAGAGAGAGAGAGAGAGAGAGAGAGAGAGAGGTGTTTTAAATGTTCATCCCGGGTTTTTTTTTGCTTTCGCAGCAGTCTTGAGAGAGTCTTACAAGAGAGTGACCAGGCTAGTTAGCTTTGTGGCTGAATGCAAATTCGAACCCTGGTTGTGGGTAAACGCTTTCCCACGGAGTTCCAGCCTCGTTGTGGTAAAACACTGGAAACATCTGTATAGCATGTACTATGAGGTGCTTTAACAAAACGAATTGTAGCACAATCCTAGCCATGTCTACTTGGAAGTAAGGCCTATCTAATTCAGTGGATCTTACTCGTAGGTAAGTGGGGATCCCAGCCTTACTAACAGCAGTGTGGGCTTGTTCGTAGTTTAGTATCTGTCAACAGGTTGCTAATTGTCAGGAGGCTATTCATTTACCTGTGAATAAGCCCCATTTAACTTGCTGGGAATTATTTCTGAGATGATCTGCATAGGTTTGCACTGTCAGTTAACTCTTGTCAAGCAAAAAATGAAGAAAAAATGGAGCAAAGCAAGTGTTAATTAGTTGTTGGACATGGCTTCAAGTATGGGTTCTGCTACTTCAAAGTGTCACCACTTCAGTTACCTTGCAAGGTTTCTTTTAGGGTGAAACTCTGTGGCTTTCTTGTTTCAGTTTCAGAAGGAAGGTAATGTGGTAACTACCTGATGGCCCTGTAACTTCAGTTCCTTATCTGGAAAATCATAAGTTTGTAGTGCTTTGAGAACAGAAGCAGCACAGTTACACTATGACTGTGAAACTAAAAAACAAGTCTCCTCCAAGTCACTGTTTCCTGTTTGTCATTAAGCAGTCTAAAGGGTCTGGAGGGACTAGTATCTAAAGCAGAGGGTCAGTTTTTTATTGTAGCCCATGTTTGCTGACCCCAGTCTTGTACTCCCCAGTAGCCTGGCCAATCACATTTTCCTCACTGTGTGATTTACTAGGTTATCAACTTGCAGGAAACTGATCCAGTATTTCACCAAGCAAAGCTTGTATGCATTTCTCCCTAGTGGTTTTCCTTAAGAGAGGACTTGTCTGTAGTGACAATCTTTCTAGCATTTCTTGGGTGTTCACAGTTTTTTCTCGGTTGCTGTGATTGATGTGTAGACTACATTAGTTGAAAAGTGGATTGATACAGCTCATCCTTCTGCCAATTGCGTACCATAAAAAGACACACGTGCGCACAAATGAAGCTTGATTCTGCATGAATAGTGCAAATGGAAGCAGCTTTTATAAATATAGCAGTAATATTTAACAACTACCTCAGTGTCATTATCCTGCCAACAGTGACCTTTTTTATCTGCTGGCTTTAGTCTAAAAGCAATGTTTGATGCATAAACAGACAGGTGGCAAGAAATCTGGCAAAGCTTGTTCAAAGCTGGCCAAGTGCCATCCTTCCCTTTATGATCTTATCACTTAATTGGATTATACAAGGGGGTGGTTGAATAATTGGAGTGGTGTGAAAAGAGCTGGGCATTCAAAGCTCATCTCAGTCAAGGAAAATCTTATTATAATTTGTGTTAATGAGAGGTGGGGAACTGAAGGTCCAGGACCAGACCCTCCAGGGCTCTCTGTTTGGCTCTTGGGACTCTCCCCAGCCCATATCCCTCCCTTGCTGGCCCTGGTTTGCACCCTTCTTGAGTGTTTTTGCTTGGCTGGAATGTGTCCTTGAACTCTGATAGCACCTCTTTCTTGTTTGGATGAGGATGGAGAGGGATGTGTGTAGAAACTAGCCTTCTGAACAAAGGTAAACATTAAATTGATTGCTGTGCCCACTTTTGCCTCTTGCCCTGCTCATCTCCCAGAAGCAGGTGGCCCTTGAGAAGAAAAGGGCTTCCTGCCTCTGTAACTGGGATCATGGGACACTGTTTCTAAAAGAAATATGCTGACCAACATCATTAAAAAACTGAAACTAAACAGAAGAGAAAATGAAACTTTAAAAAACGGAATTTACAAGATGAATGCCATACAAAACATAGCATCCAGTTCCAGACAATGACATTGCAAGTGTTATATGCATTTACAGTTGAATAAGACAGTGAAAAAGGGCAGGTAGCATTAACGCTGTTCCTTAAGACCAGTTTGATTCTCTTCCCTAACCCTCGCCCTGCCCTAAAGCAGTTGCTGAGAAATTGCAAATGTAAAGGCATCCTGAAATGGCAAGACGTCTTGGAATCGGGGTTAGCAACTGGAGGCCCCATGACCAACTCCAACCTTGAAAGAGGACCAATTGCAAAATGGGCTACATTAGGAGGCTTACTTGTTAGTCCACTTTGGGTGGAGGTAGAGGGTGGCCCTTTTTTGCCCAGCTTCCTTTCAAGGTAGTTGCTGACTCTAGGACAGGGGCAGGGGACCTTGTGCACCTCCTGATATTCATGGACTTTCATCTTTCTTGAATACCGGCCTTGCTGATGGGAGCTGGTGTCCAGCAACATCTGGAGGAGCCACAGTTTTGTCCACTTTGCCCTGAGATAATATTTCTTTTCCAGGGGTAAAGAGTTAGAGGAACTGGCTCCAGGCCCCTCCAGCCACAGTATAAAAGAGAATATTTGTATCTCCTGAAAGGCCACAGGCTCCAGACTTCTATGACTCTTCACAGTGATTTCAGCCTCAATTAAAGACTGGTTTATATAGCATGGCTGCATTTGTGTGATCATTCAGCTTTATAAAAGTCCAAGGCTCCAGACTTCTTGTCTTAGGGTTCTTACTCACTCCAAATCACCATGTAAGATGTTAAGCACACTCAGTACTGTGAGTGAGGTTTGAAATTTGGATGTGCACTCTCCTGTTGCACTTTTGATTCTGTTTCAGACTTTTACTCCCAACGGTTTGTAATCTGTTGCGCTTATCCATGGGATGGAGCACAAATGAGGGAGGGACTAATGACTAGGAAACTGATGACAGAGCTGCTTGGGCGATTAATATTTTTTCCTTAGGGGAAGATGATATGTACAGCTTCCCTGCCTAAGATCCTCCTCCAGTTTCCTGCTGATCTTGTCTCTTCCCCTCAGGCTCTTTTGGAGTCCCAGGTTGATGAGCTCAGGCTAGATTTCTTTATATGGTCTAAGGCTGCACACAGACAATACATTTAAAGTGCATGGCTTTCCCCCCCAAAATCCTGAGATTTGTAGTTTAGCTCTCACAGAGCTATAATTTCCAGCACCCTTCAACTACAGTTCCCATGATTCTTTGGAGAAGAAATGTGCTTCAACTGTATGATGTATATGCAAGTTATATTGTGAAATATAACTGGAAGAACATGAAATGTTAGATATAGTATGAAATTTTGCATCCATCCAGACCTCATTCTGATATTATCTGGGCTTTTATCTTGATTACCAAACTTGTTCTTTCTTTCTTTCTTTCTTTCTTTCTTTCTTTCTTTCTTTCTTTCTCTTTTCTTTCTAAAAGGGGCTACCCTTCTAGTAATAGATTCACCCTCTCCCTTCATATAAAATTCTCACAACACCATTGATCTGCCAGATAACGTGTCCTCAGTTCCCTGCCTCCTGTGAAGTCTCAGCCCTGTGCTTGGAGAATAAAAAATCCTGATACGCTTTCTCTGCTGGGACTAATATTCAATGGCAAACAATCTAAATTGATGTCATGAGCATACAATTAACAAGGGTACAGGAAACTCTGGGCCATGTCTAAAGCCACATTCGACATGCATTTATTTTGAAGTGCAGTATTCCTATGTGTGTCTAAAACCATACTCTTGTGTCTTTTCCCTCACCCCATGCTTTGGATGGGGCTTTGGGTTACAGCTGTTCAAGTAAGTGCCTGTTGTATATATCTGGATCAAAATGGCTGAAGTTTTGTCAGGAAATCAGAAATCCGTTGCTATATTTTAGTATTACAGTGGTACGTCGGGTTACAGATGCTTCAGGTTGCAGACTCTGCTAACCCAGAAATAGTACCTCGGGTTAAGAACTTTGCTTCAGGATGAGAACAGAAATTGTGCGGCGGCGGCACAGCAGCAGTGGGAGGCCCCGTTAGCTAAAGTGGTGTCTCAGGTTAAGAACAGTTTCAGGTTAAGAACGGACCTCTGGAACGAATTAAGTTCTTAACCTGAGGTACCACTGTATTTAATAGATTTATATGCCACCCCTCATTATAAGATCTTAGGGAGGTTTGCAGAATAAAATACAGGTTAAAACAAGCACATGATTAAAACAGCTAAACAATAGCCCGCCCACTTCCCACAGACACATTTTAAAGGCTGCAGAATGTTAATCAGCCAAAGGGGAACATTTTCACCTGGCACCTAAAATATATATAATGGCGAACCTCCCTGAGGAGAGCATTCCACAAATGGGAGTATTATAAACATTACCGTATTTTTCGCTCCATAGGACGCTCCTGACGAAAAGACACACCAAGTTTTTAGAGCAGGAAAACAAGAAAAAAAAATCGGACTCAAATGTTGTACTAAGCTATTTAAAACAGCAAAGTGTGTGGCTCCTGTCCACTTTGCTGCTTTAAAGCGAGCCACGGTATATAATGAAGTGAATGGGAAAAGGACAGACATTCCATTATAATGCAGCTGTTTTCATTATCACTGGGAAGTCAGTATTGGCAGCAGTCACAAAAACTAAAATTTGAGCATTTTACTGTTATTAATCAAGAATATTAATAGTCAGGGAGAGAAACCAGGGCTGTGCAAATGAGAAGTGCTTGGAGTATGGAGGAACAGCAAAGAGATAAAATGATTGCGCTCCAGTTCCTAAATCTCTTAAGTTTTCTCAAAACAGGCATGGTTGTTTTGAAAGGAAGATTCAAAATGGAGTGACTGAGCAAAGAACAGAGGAGGAAAAGAGGGCAGATAAATAGCTTCCATTCAATAACAAGAGAACACAATGTTTTTGGTTTGGTATAGGTGGACTGTACTTGTAAGAATTTGTATAATGAATTATAGATTTGGAGTGGAATATCAGTGTCTCTTTTCAGCAATAAAGATTAGCTGCTAGGAACATGGTCCACACACAAACACACAGGATGTCTGGTTATAGTTGTGCAGTTTAAACTGTTCCTGAGCCAGATGCCTGCTCAGTTGTAGCTGAGCTCACTATTACTGATTTGTGGAGATGCTTTGCATGTATTTATGACTATTTCTGCAAAACTGCTACTTGAAGAAATCCCCAAACTTAATATTTTTAAACTTCAAATGGAGCTCAGAATCCTGTTAGGCAATCCTCTGCAGTTGAATAAGGAGGCACTGAGAGACAGCAATTTGCTGCTCCCCACCAAGCATCCCAGGGGTGCAGGGCAAAGAGCACCCCAGGAGCACACAGCCTTCCCTCTGCATGCAAACCTTGTCGGGGCTTCAGGGGAAAGCAAAGGCTGTAGGCAGAGCAGTGTGGCTCCTCCCCCCCACCCCAAAGAGCCCCCCAGGAGCACACAGCCTTCCCTCTGCTTGCAAACCTTGTCGGGACTTCAGGGGAAAGCAGAAGCTGCAGGTAGAGCCGCGTGGCTCCTCCCCCCACCCCCAAAGAGCAGCCCAGGAGCACACAGCCTTCCCTCTGCATGCAAACCTTGTTGGGACTTCAGGAGAAAGCAGAAGCTGCCAGCAGAGCCGCGTGGCTCCTCCCCCCCACCCCCAAAGAGCACCCCAGGAGCACACAGCCTTCCCTTCTGCTTGCAAACCTTGTCGGGGCTTCAGGGGAAAGCAAAGGCTGCAGGCAGAGCAGTGTGACTCCCCACCCCACCCCCAAAAAGCACCCCAGGAGTGCGGGGCAAAGGCGCACAGCCTTCCCTCTGCTTGCAAACCTTGTCAGGGCTTCAGGGGAAAGCAGAGGCTGCCGGCAGAGCCGCGTGGCTCCTCCCCCCACCCCCAAAGAGCAGCCCGGGAGCGCACAGCCTTCCCGCTGCTTGCAAACGTTGCCGGGGCTTCAGGGGAAAGCGGAGGCTGCCGGCAGAGCACCGTGGCTCCTCCCCCCACTCCTAAAGAGCAGCCCAGGAGCGCAGGGCAACAGCGATTTGGCTCCAGGGACCACACATTCGCTCCATAAGACGCACAGACTTTTTCCCTTACATTTTAGGAGGGAAAAAGTGCGTCCTATGGAGCGAAAAATACGGTATATGTTCCTTTTGCCTTTGTCTATGTGGGAGGTGTCAGTCTTCTGACTTACTGGCAAGAGAAGATGCACGCCCTTTGGATAAACCCACTTTATCATCACTGTTATCTTCCCAGGTGTAGTCCAGGATGCCGTTCGGCACAAGAAACAACATACCTCGCCCAGGATGGTCAGGAATGATAATTGTGTTGTTTGTGTGGAACTGAGATGTGTTTTTGTTTATTACATGCCTTGTCCTTCAGTATCTCAAGAAGATATTTATGTGGCAGTTTTTGTAAAATGCAGGATTTTCTTTTAATGTAATCCATTAACTTTTCAGGAAAGATAATTGAGCAACTAAAAAGTCTGTCTTAATAGCTGACCACCCCGCTGACTTGCGTTAAGGTGGGAGCCGACTATGGGGCTTCCCTATAGCTCCCTGGGGACCCCAGCAACACATGAGCAGGGTCTACGTTTGTTATAATTTGCAAATATATTTTGCTAGACTAAAAAAGAATGCTACTGCAACAGTTCCGTTGCTGAATTTCTGATTCCAAATCTTTCCCCTCATCTGCTTTTTTTTCTTTAATCCCAGGTGACAGCTGCTGCAATCCTGAGAGCATGGGTTACATAAAAAAAATCGTGGAGAAGAAAATCCCAGGGATTTATGTTCTGTCTTTGAAGATTGGCAGCAACTTAATTGAGGTGGTGTCATTTTTATGGTGAATTTTCTCAAGTAGGCATGGTGTTTAAAATGGTGCTCCTCATACTTTGTTAACTTGAGCCCCAGCTATCAGCCTGGAGAGCTCAAGTGGTTAGTGTGTGGTGCTGATAACGCCAAGGTTGTAGGTTCGATCTCCTTAAGAGACAGCTGCATATTCTTGCATTGCAGAGGGTTGAATTAGATCGGGGTCAGCAACCTTTTTCAGCCGTGGGCCGGTCCACCATCCCTCAGACCATGTGGTGGGCTGGATTATATTTTGGAGAAAAAAATGAACAAATTCCTATGCCCCACAAATAACCCAGAGATGCATTTTAAATAAAAGCATACATTCTACTCATGTAAAAACACGCTGGTTCCTGGACCATCCATGGGCCAGATTTAGAAGGCGATTGGGCCGCATCCGGCCCACGGGACTTAGGTTGCCTACCCCTGGAATAGTTGACCATCTGGATCGCTTCCAACTCTTCAATTCTAAAGGACAGTGTGCAGAACATTGTGGACAGCGCTGCATGTCTTTCCAATGCTGCTTCCAACAAGGATCTGTGCATTGGGGCAATCAGTCTTGATGCCAAGACTGTCATTAGAGGAGGGACAGGGGTGGGGGAGTGTTTGTAGGGAAATGCCATTAGAACAAAGCAGCATCTCTTCTGCCTGAAAGAGGATGAAATGATGGTATGGTGAGGAGCAGTAATCTCATGAATCCAGTGGGGATAAATGGAGGACCCTGCTGGGGCAGTTGAATTCTTCCCACTCATGAGAAAGGCTAGGAGACCTGCCTGTTGATGAGCAGGATTCTCATCCCCACCTCCACCCCCCCAACCCAATGGACTTGTCAATCACACTGGGTGTGCATGTCTGAGTAGGGGTGGGGAGAACCTAAAGGCATCATCATGGACACCTTTAAAACAGGTGTGAGCAAGTAAGGGAGTAAGAAAGGCAGACTCCCATGAAGTAACCCCGAAGCTGCGGTTTGTAATTGGATTTGGACGCAGATCTGCTTATGAGCTCCTTGAAGCCATGATGGCCTCTGACTTAGGCCTCTTCTAAGCTTTGTCTGTGCCTAAGCTCTGATCTCTAAATGGATTTGGTCCTGATGCTGAGCCGCCCAGCTCTCCCACACGCTCGTTCCTTTGGTTTTGCTACGCAGAGCTCAGAACTTGGGTGCTGAATCAAATTCCACCCTGGCGTTACTTTTCCAAGCATTGAGGGCTGCCTTTCCCCAGTGGAGAGCTGTCGGGGGCTGCATCCCAGTAGTGAGTGGGGCCAGACATAATCACACAAGCACTTGGACAAAGCGACTTCCCATGGAAGCAGCTAGGCATATATTCTGGGTGACCTCGGCTAAAGTTTCACCTACTATTTTTGCCATAGACATAGAACCCTGTAGCCCCCCTAACTCCCTCTCCCTCTTGTATCCTGATGGAACGGCTGCTGGCTGCTAGGCACTTGAAGGAGAAGCCTCTGTCCAGCAGAGCCAATGGAGAGACACAGCAGCCTCATCTCTCCCTCTTTACTTCTCTCTTTACATCTATCTATCTATCTATCATCTATCTATCTATCTATCTATCTATCTATCTATCTATCTATCTATCTAATAATCTATCTATCTATCATCTATTTATCTATCTATCATCTATCTATCTATCTATCTATCTATCTATCTATCTATCTATCTATCTATCATCTATCTATATCTATCTATCTATCTATCTATCTATCTATCTATCTATCTATCTATCTATCATCTATCTATCTATCTATCTATCTATCTATCTATCTATCTATCATCTATATCTATCTATCTATCTATCTATCTATCTATCTATCTATCTATCTATCTATATCTATCTATCTATCTATCTATCAATCATCTATCATCTATCTAATAATCTATCTATCAATCATCTATCATCTATCTAATAATCTATCTATCTAATCATCTATCTATCTATCATCTATCTATCATCTACCCCTCTTGCGTTTGGTCCAGAAATAACAGTTAATGCAGAACACTGCAACATGTTTGCTGATCCTGCCAGCATATTACATCCTCAGCTCATAGATCTGCATTGACGACTGATTTGTTCCTGGGCCAGATTCAAGGTGGTCCTCAGCCCGGTGAGGCAGGCTGGGCCTGGGAAGGACTAACACCTGGCTCCTTCGAGACCAGGAGATTCAGCTGTAGAGTGACACTTGTTGGAACATTGGACAATTAGTGAGGGAAATCTATATACAAACTTGTCCCACTCTAGTGACTGCTGTATCATTGCATTATTAATATACTGTAAGCTTCACAAATACTCCTAAATGAGCAAACATCTGGAGGGCCACAGGTTCCCTAACCCTGGGTTAGCGACTTCCTTTTTGAACAGAAGGGAGGATGGCTGATTGTCTGGGGAAGGGAGCTGCAATCTCCCTGTGGGGACTTGCCTTCCTCCTGCTCAGTGTGTGATACTTTGGCATGTGTAGGTCATTGGCTGTCTCCTGTTCTTCAAGTTCTCCGTTTTCTTCAGGACATGGAGAACAGCTTCTTCATGAACGTGAATGACCAGGTGAAACTCGTGTGTGACGAACTCTCAAAGGACCCGAAGCTTCGAGGCGGCTACAACGCCATGGGCTTCTCACAGGGAGGGCAGTTCCTGTAAGTTTCTCAAGCGTTGCAGAATGAGGAAGGAGCTTTGGATGAAAGGGGGCAACTTTTGGTAGAATGCAGTGGTAGAGCACATGTGTTGCATGCAGAAGGCTCTTAGAAATGTTAAATAATAGAATTTTTTTGAATGTTTAAATCATATTAATTTTTTAAAATCACTTTTTAAAATGTTCAATTTTGTAACTTACTTTAATTTTAAATTTAAGTCCCTCATGTGACATATCATATTAAAGCCCACGAAGTTCTGAAGAGATTGGTGTTTTTAGTTTTGATGTATGTCAGTTCTGGACTGAGCTTTTCAGGTTTTTCTGCAAGGCCAAAATTGTCAATTTTTTGAAATTTCAAACCCTCATAACTCATAAACAGAATGAGATTAAAAAAATTGAAATTTTAGATTTAAGCTTATTTTTGATCATTCAAGTCTACAAAATATTAAGAAAATTGGATGAGATGAGGTAAAAAAGTTGAATCACTTGATATGGAATGACCTATCTGTGACATAGGTTACAGAACCAGGCCCTTGGCCCCTCCCGCTCAGTACTGCATACCTTAAATATGGGGAACTGCAGGCCTCCAGATGACATCAAGTGTCCCCTCCCACTACCCCTGGCCATTGGCCATGCTGGCTGGGGATGATGGGAACATCCGACAGGTCACCCTACCTCCCCGACCTGAATTCCAATAAGAAATATAATAAAATCTAATGTATATAAATTGCATTACAAGATCAATATTAAATCAAAGTCAATATAATCCTGCCAGTTCTATGTTCTGCCCTGGCATATAAGAACTGTCTGGACAATGTGTCTTCTGCCTTGGAGGTTGCTGCTTAATTTGTTTTTGTCCCCCCCCCCCCCCCCTTTCCAGGAGGGCGGTGGTGCAGAGATGTCCCTCTCCCCCAATGTTCAATCTGATTTCTGTAGGAGGTCAGCACCAAGGTAAGCCCATCTGAGTGGTCTTTTGTTTTCTAGATGGCGAGAATGCAGATTCAGGTGGGGAAAGTTATGTCATAGCAACAGAGGATGTTATGTCTGGAGGATGCGGACCATATTGATCCCTTCCAGTCGGGATTCAGTCCCCATCATGGGACTGAAACTGCCTTGACTGCGCTGGTCAGTGATCTCCGGCGGGCTAGGGACAGAAGGGAAAGCTGTTCTGCTGTGAGTGTCTGGAGGCAGCTGGAGGATGGATGGCAGTTAATGGATTGAGGTTGAATCCTGACAAGATGGAATACTGTTTTTTGGGGATGGGCTGGGCGAGTGTGGGGGACTCCTTGGTTCTGAATGGGGTAATTGTGCCCCTGAAGGAACAGCAGCACAGCCTGGGAGCCATTTTGGACACACAGCTGTCCATGCAGGCACAGGTCAATTCTGTGTCCAGGACAGCTCCACCTGGTACGCCAGCTGAGACCCTACCTGCCCGCAGACTGTCTCACCAGAGTGGTGCATGCTCTAGTTATCTCCCACTTGGACTACTGCAATGTGCTTCATCTGGGACTACCTTTGAAGGTGACCTGGAAACTACAACTAATCCAGAATGTGGCAGTTAGACTGGTGACTGGGAGTGGCTGCTGGGACCATATAACACCAATCCTAAAGGATCTTCTCTGGCTCCCAGTACGTTTCCAAGCACAATTCAAATTGTTGGTGCTGACCTTTAAAGCTCTTGGCCCAGTATACCTGAAGCAGCGTCTCCACCCCTATCATTCACTGAGGTCCACCTCCAAGGGTCTTCTGGCGTTTCCCTCACTGAGAGAAGCAAAGTTACAGGGAACCAGGCAGAGGGCCCTCCCATCCGATGTCAGGGAGATAAAGAACCACACAACTTTTAGAAGACATCTGAAGGCAGCCCTGTATGGGAAGTTTTAAATGTTTGACATTATGTTTTTGCACGTGCCGGAAGGAAGCTGCCCAGAGTGGCTGGGGAAATGCTGCCAGTGAGTGGGGTAGAAATAATAAAACAATACCACCACCACCAACAATTATTATTAAAGTAATAAGCATGACTAAGGGCCATCTTAAATGGCTGGTGTCATGTTCAGATCTTGAATGCCTGCAAATTGGTATCTTGCTGCCACAGGTGTGTATGGCTTTCCGCGTTGTCCCGGGGAGAGTTCTCACCTCTGTGACTGGATCCGAAGGATGTTAGACCTAGGGGCCTATACTGCAGTGGTCCAGAACCGGTGAGTTCACTTTGGCAGAAGTCAAATGTTATGGGGTAGGGGCATGTGCTTGGGGGTTGGGGCTCAAGGGCTTGCTCTGGCTTGTGTTTTGAACTCCCAGTTCTCCCTCCACTACAGCCTGGTCCAAGCCCAGTACTGGCACGACCCACTGAATGAAGAGGAATACCGGAAGCACAGTCTTTTCCTGGCTGACATCAATCAAGAGCGAGTAAGTTTGATAGGTTTGGGCCTGGCCGCTCATCCCACCCTTCTAATCTAATCCAAAAACAACCCCTGTAAACTGCAGGAAGTTTATCGTGAAATTGTGAAGGTCTGGAAGGGGTCAAGAAAGAAAAAAAACAAGCTAGAAAAAGTAGAATAAAACATGCAGAAATTAAGCAGATATATGCAGGGCATGGTCCATAGGCACACAATGGAGCAGCCTTGCTGAGTCTTGTAAGATCTGCACCTGGTCAGTGACCAGAAAGAAGAATGCTTGTGAGCTACACGCTTATGCTTCCTTAGAGCAGTGTTTCCCAACCTTTTTTGGGCAAAGGCACACTTGTTTCATGAAAAAAATCTCGAGGCACACCACCATTACAGCCCCGTGACGTCAGCGCGCAGCGTCATGCCGGGAGGGACGCACGAAAGTGTAAGTTTCAATTTTTTCCCCTCCCCCTTGCCTTCCTTCTGTGCCAACCGCCAAAAAGCCAAGAAAAAGCCAAGACTTTAGGGCAGCAGGTCGACACGGAAGAAGCTCCTACCTAAGGACAGGTGCGACGGCCGGGTCCTCTTCTGCCACACTTGGCAGCCCTGCCTCACGGTCGTGACTCCCACCCTGATTTCTCCCCGCAGGTCGAGCGGCACAGGCAGCCCAATGTGTCCAGCCCAGACACAAGCCCCGCTTCCCCACTCTAGATCCTGAATGCGACCAAGTGCTCTGGACTCCCGAGCAGGGTGGGAAAGAGGACTCGCATCTGGTAGCCTCCGGGCGCCTCGCCTGCTCGAGGGATGGCATTGCAGGCAAGCTGCCAGCCGTCGCCATCGCCGCCCCCTCATGCGAGTGGACCTGCCCGGAGTGGTGGGCCGGGGGAGGCTCGCTCTCTGTGGGGATGTGGCCCGCACGCGCGGCCCCGCTTCCTCCTGCCCAGGGCTGAGCTCCTTACCCGCGATCTCGGTCTCGCACACGCGGATCCCACTTATTCCGAAGCTCGCGCCACTAGCCGGGGCTCTCACACCGTGCCAGGGCGAGGCGGCGCGGCCCACTGACGTCATCGCGGCTCGCCGCCGCCCTCGACTTCCCTGTTCCCTCCCCTCCCTCGGGTCGCCGTGGTTACCGAGGACTGCAAGCTGCTCGGGCGAGCGTGGGGCATTAAGTGGGAGAAGGAAAATTAAAATTAAAACTCGCCTGAAGGCCGCCTCTCTGGATATCTTTAGAATTTTTTAATTTTTCCCGCGGCACACCAGGCAACGTCTCGCGGCACACTAGTGTGCCGCGGAACACCGGTTGGGAAACACTGCCTTAGAGGAAGGCTTGCTGTTGACGTTTAACTTGTTTTGTTATGTACTATAAGCCTTGTTTTGAAGGGTGAGTTATTAAACATGTAGTCAGTTAGTACCCAAACAATATGTTTGCATAATAATATAAAAGGTAAAGAACCCCTGGATAGTTAAGTCCAGTCAAAGGCAACTGTGAGGTGCGGTGCTCATCTCACTTTCAGGCCGAAGGAGCGACGTTTGTCCACAGACAGCTTTCCGGGTCATGTGGCCAGCATGACTAAACCGTTGGGGCACACTTGGGTCAGGATTTGCATGGCATTTTCTGCAGTGTCATCAGCAAAGCAGATTCCAAGGTAGCTTGGGAGTCTCTTAAATCTTCTTTTCTCTCTGTCTTTTCCTCCCTCTGTGCCCCCATCTTCTTTCCAGAGCAACAACAGTACCTATAAGAAAAACCTGATGTCTTTGAAGAAATTTGTGATGGTGAAGTTCCTCAATGATACCATGGTGGACCCTCCTGCATCTGAGGTGGGCAGCTCTGTGCGTGTGCACACATATATATGTGTGAAAAACACATGCAGAATTTGATGAAATGGAAGGGGGCTGATTTTGCAAACCCGATACACCTTGAGTATAAGCCGATCCAAATACAGTGGTACCTCGCAAGACGAATGCCTTGCAAGACGGAAAACTCGCAAGACGAAAGGGTTTTTTGTTTTTTGAGCTGCTTCGCAAGACGATTTTCCCTATGGGCTTGCTTCGCAAGACGGAAACGTCTTGCAAGTTTGTTTCCTTTTTCTTAACACCGTTAATACAGTTGCGACTTGACTTCGAGGAGCAACTCATAGCACGCGGTATGGTAGCCTTTTTTGAGGTTTTTGAAGACTTTGGTGGTTTTTGAAGCTTTTCCAAAACTTTTCCAACACCGTGCTTCGCAAGACGGAAAAAATCGCAAGACGACAAAACTCGTGGAACGAATTAATTTCGTCTTGCGAGGCACCACTGTATAAGCTGAGGCACCTAATTTTAGCACAAAAAACTGGGAAAACTTATTGACTTGAGTATAAGCCGGTTCACCACACCACAAACCTGGTGGCGGTGGCAGCGGCGGCGGAAGAACAAGCAGCCCGAAAGGGACAGTCCTTTGCTGGCCTGGTGCATGTAGGTATGAACTGGCCATCGCAACAGTGAGTGGCTCATTTTGTTGCTCTCCTCTTTCCCCAGTGGTTTGGTTACTACCGGAGCGGTCAGGCCAAAGAGACCATTCCCTTGCAAGAGACCTCACTGTACACAGAGGTAACTATCCCGAATGTTGCTATTATTTCTATCAAGAATTTGACACCAAACCAGCTGTGTGACATCCCATCAGTTGTTGCAACAAAGAGTTTTGTTTTGTAACTAGATAATAACTTGCAGAAGAGAGAGGTGACTCCCCACTTGCATGGGGGGTTGTGTTCTGGGGGGCCCATAATTGTGTATAAGTGGGGAGCACTCTTATTTAAGTGGGGAGTGCTTGTGGTTCACAAGGAGACCGTCCTCTTTGGGCTATGGGGAGCCAAGAGGACACGCTAGGGTGCTCCCCTCTTCTGGGTTCCTGTGCTGCAGGTGTGCATAGTTGCATGCAAGTAAATTCCACTCAAAAGTTGTCTGCTTAAAGAGCCGCATAAATACTGTTCTACAAACACTGATTTGCAGAATTTGAAATTGAGACAGTTGACAGGAAAGTGATAAATGAGTCTAAGCTGGTGTAACTGAACAGAGATAATCTTCCAAACCTGAAGATGTGCTGACCACTGGGAGCACGTTCCTTCCAAGCTTTTACGAGAGAGCAGGGTGCATGCTTCCAAAAACAACAGGCAAATGTGTGTTTTTTTTAAGACTTCAATAGCTTTTAGGAATGCATACAGTATTTAAGAACAGTTACTGCCTCCTCTCAGGGGCCAGCTAAAGGAATTTGGTTGGATTAGTACTGCAACCTTTTAAGTGATTGAAAGCCTTTGTGAATTAATTAAAAAGGCAGCCCTGGTTAATGGGACAACACATTGGATGAGGTCCAACAATGTTGTACTCAGAATAGTAGACCCATTGAAATCAGTGGATGTAACTTAAGCTAAATTGCAGAAATATTTGAAGAGCATCATCCCTGCACTCTTGAATCAGTGCAACTGATACACTGGTTGTGAGCCGCAAAACATCTGGACAAATGGACAGATACTACCCTGAACGATTTGGAGTTAGAGGATAAAAATTAACAGCCTGGTTCTTTATACCCTTTTCTTGTCACTGCTGCTTGCCTTTAACTTAATGAAGCAGGGGGTGTAAATTCACGCCAGTTAACTTGGTGGAATTTCCCCCTAGACTGCAGCTTAGTTCTAATGGTAGGTTTTAGCATTTTTACAGTAGTTTCCTTGGTGCCCTCAAACTAGATTGGCCCAGGATCTGCTCAGAGGAAGTCTTGATAGTTAAACTGGATGTAAGCCAGTTTAGGATTGTTCTATATATGCAGCTGTGGAAACATTTGCTGTTGTATTTTCTCAGAAGCTCCATTTATAGGGCTTACTCCAGTGCTTATGATTGCAGCTTCAGGATCTTAATACTGATTTATTTTATTTAATAAAATTTATATACCCCTTGATTGTAAGAAAAAACCTCAAAGTGGGCAGGAGTGGACTTGTTCAGCCTACTTTTTTACTAGAAGTCTAAGATCTGCTAACAAGTCAAAAGACATATAGCTGGAAGCAAACACTCTTTCAGCCAGCAATCTACCAGTAGATTCCAAACCACCTTCTCTGCATGCCTAAGTTTTGCATGGTGACTTCTAGCTGAGGTCCATCTGTTTGTTACTCTGTGTTCCTTCTTTCAGGATCGATTGGGTTTGAAGGAAATGGACAAAGCAGGGAAGCTGGTGTTCCTGGGCGCAGAAGGAGATCACCTCCACTTTTCTGAAGAATGGTTCTACAAGAACATCTTGCCATTCTTGCAGTGAAGCTGATGATGACCCACAGGCTGGGCCTGCCTTTCTGTGTTGCTGGAGATGAGAGTGTTTGGTGTGTTCCTTTATAGCGCTTGCCTGGAAGGGAGAGACTTCTCACTAATCTGCTAGGTAGGGGCTAGCTTGATATAAAGATTAACACCAATTAATTGAACTCTCTCAGTAGGTCTTCTGCACCTGTATTCAATACAGCCTGACCTCTATCAGCTTTGCCCTGCAGAGGCACTGAAATAGAACAGTCCTTTCAGCTATGTGAAAAGTCATTCGTATTTGTTTTGGGATGGCAAAATTGATGTGGGTTACAATGCTTTATCAGCCTCCTTTTCTGGGATCTGTGCCAACCTTTTCCTGCCCCCCAAATGTTTTGACTACAGCAGGAGGGGAGGATCACTTTGTCTTCTTCCTCCTTTAGTGATTTTATTAGGACAGGCAGCCATCAAAATGAACACATTTGCTTGTGGAGCATGTTGTGCAAGGCTGTGTGAAACTGAGGATGCGATATTGCAGTTAACCTTTTGCAGATCTCAGGGATGGGATATTTAATACCTCTTGTTAGAACAAGAGATAAAATGGGGGTGGGGTGGGGTGGTGCGCTAGCTTACATTTCTCTCACCAGACTGCAAGTCTGAAAGCAGGCAGTAGGTCTGTGGTACACAAGAGAAACAGGTGACTTATACGTGCAACAATACTGTTGGGACGTGTGAATGGCAGGATGTTAAGAAATGATGATTCAAGCTCTTTGGCTTTGTATTGTATTATAAGCAATAGCACACAAAAAAATCAACACATTCCAATAAAAAGGTTTAACTAAGATGATTCAGCGAGCAGCAGCACTGCTTTCTTTGTAGAGGAAGATTGCATCCTCACTCCTAGCATGAAGCAACATTCCTCTTGAAGGCAACAGAAGAGGTACTGTTTCCCATGTTGTTGGTTTCAAAACTCCCTTCAAACCCCCCCCCCCCAAACCATTATGGCTAATGAGGAATTATGGGAATTGTAATCTAGCAATAGGTGCAAAACACAAGATCTGCAGTTCAGTAGAGATACTCACTTAGAAGAAGCAGAAGTGCCATTTCCCCCAAACTCCCACCTGGGTTCTAAAGGGCAGAGGCTGGATGATGAAGCAATCCTGCATCTTCCAAGTTGCAGTCTACATGCGAGTCTGGCAAACTTGCAGCCCTTCACTTGTTGCTGGATTACATTTGCTACACCATCCCTGACCACTAGCTCTGCTTGATAGGACTGATGGAAGGAAGTTGGGTAGCCAACAGTTTCCCCACCCATTATAAGTATGTTGGGTTATGCATACAGTACTCACTTTCAAAATTCCAGAAGCCCTTCATTTGAAACATCTGAATTATTTCACTACAATCCCTTGGTGAGTGGAGAGATGGCTTTCTGGACTTGGGGGCTGATGCAGGGAGGCTGTCAGGCTAGTTCAAGACCTTCCTGCCAACACAACAGATGTTAGTGGCCTCTGTGGTAACAGCTTTTAACAAAGCCAGGAAACATTTCCATGAATGCATTTGCCCACCACTGCCGCTAGCCACAATGAAATTCTGAGTGAAGCCACAGCGGGCTCTGAGAGACTAATGTGAAAACACTCCCAAGGACTCCTCAGACAAGCTTAAGCTGGAAATGTTGCTGAAAGAGAGCAGCATTGAGTGAAGCTGTAAACTGAGATTTGCAGCTTTTCTGGATGAAGCTGGTTGCAGAGGAGCTTAGGAAGGACCACCATGTTAAGGAGCAACTTGGCATTAACTTTATTCTATCTTCAGTATAATTTTAAGTACATAAGAAAGGTTTTATTTCCACAAGCCTCGGGAGAGAAATACAAGTCACAGGACAGTTTCAAAATAAAAAGAAATTGCATATCTTTTGTTAAGTTTCATTTTAGTGGGGGGGAATCATTAATGTGGCAAAGAGGGAAATAAGATATGCATATGCTATCCAAAAACACTTACGATTCTGGTGCGCAGGCAACTCCCTTTGGTGGGTCAGTACAGTACCATGCCTTTGGTCTCGGCGCAAGCACTGCAGTGCCATGCTAACACGCACACACACTGGCCTTCCGGTGGAGAAGAAGCTGAGCGACAGAGAGAAGGACAGCCAGAGAAAGTCTTCCAGACTCTACAGGGTAAATAAGCTCAGATGGAGGATTGGAATGAACTTGTGCTTACAAATAATTAAATACTGGACCTGGAATGAAGAAGACTCATCCCTCCCTAAAAAAAAGAGAGAGAGATGGGCTCCAAGGAAAAACCTGTCCTGGAAAGCCTGGACAACGCTCAGTTGCTCAGAAGAGGGACCCTTTGGGCACAATTTTCCCTTTAAAGGAGGGCTTGAATGGAAGTGGGTGAGCAGCAGTTTTCTAGCCGCTGGACAGACTCCCAGAAGGGGCGAGGGGGGAGCCTGTCCCATGGTAGTCTTGTGGCACCTGTAACTGAGAGGTCTCCCCCAACATCATGGCACAACACAGAATTTTACACTGAGCACGTAAAGGGAAAAATGGGGAGGTGGGTGGGGGAGGAATGCTATACATGCACCAGTCCTTCAGCTTTTGGTCCAGCAAAGCCATTCCTGGAATCTTTGAACAGCCCCAATTAGATTAAACAGAATGAAGTCAACTCCCTTGTACTTCCCCCCAACCCTCACCTTCCAGATACACTGTCTCACACACATATCACTGGGGATTCTATACCCTGATAACTCGCTTTACTCCAAGAGGAACCGTCTTCCTTTGCTTAAAATGAAAGGGGAACCAAGTCCTTGAGATACTGGCTCCAGAGAGCACAAAAAGAAAGGCCAGACAGAAGTTGATTGGTGATGTGGGTTTGCCTGACCAAGGGGAAACGCCACACTTTCCTGCTGATCAATTGATAGAAGCAAATGATTCTGCCACCCTACCCCAAATCCTAGCCTGAGGTATTTTCAGTGAAGGCAGGTAGGCAAGTCTCTCGGGGAGAAGACAGAAGCAGATTGAGAGCGGAAAAGGTACAGGAAAATCTATAAATCATCCCAAAAAAAGCAGATTTGTCCCACAGCAGTGGTGGGGCGAATGTCGAGCGCCAGGTCAACTTATCCAGCTATCTCCGTGACAGTGGTGACTAACTTCTGCCCGTTCCACTGTGTCTTGAATTGTTCTGGGATTGGGAACTCATTCTAGGGGGAAACAAAATATTGGAGTCAGTAACATTTACATGGAAGTGACTTGCAGAGACGTACAGCTTTCAAAGCCCCTGTGTGCTCTCTGTCCTTTAGAGCAGCTACACCTCTAACACAAAAGCTTACTGCCATCATAGGGAGAGCCTTGCTGGATCTGAGCAAAGGCCCATTTAGCTCAACATCCTGCTTTTCAAGAGTGGCCAGAAGGATGCTTCTTGGAAGCCCGCAAGCAAGGTACTAATCTGCCTGGCTGCTCCCCTCTCCCTCCATAACTGGCATTCAGGGACAACACTGTCTTGAATGCAGACCTTCCACTTACATATCTTGTCTAAATGAGCTGCATGCCAGGGGTGGAGACATGAGAAAACTGCAAAGAGGCCTAATTCTGCAACAAAGCTATTAACATCCCATTCAATATATCAACTTAAAAAACAGAGCAAGTACCAAATTAAGCCAGGTCTGGGAATCTCTGGCCTAGATCTGGCACAGGTGCAATTTTGGCCTGCAAAGCCATGTCCCCCTACCACACACCTGACTTCAAATGCAATGTCAAGTAGATGTAGCTGCCAAAGCACAACTGGGGCCCTTAAAGTACGCTCTAGGATGCTAAGTGGCAAAGTAGGCTTGCTGTCATGCCCATCAGCTGATAGGTGGTGACAGCAAGCCTGGTAGGATCTGCAATGCGGCTAGCTAGCCACCCACCCACCCAAGAGGAGCATGATGTTGGCACCAATCAGCAGTAGCTTCAAGCCCTGCTTGGCTGGGCTTGGAACCTTTGTAGTGGGGCTTGCCATGCTACAGAGAAGAAACTATTCATCTGACATAGTGATACCAGGTTAATGCAGGTGGGCAGGGCCCGTTCCACCTGTCAAAGTAGCCTGCTGAGGGTGAGGGAATGCAGGATTCAGCCTGTCAGGTGGACCCAGTTCTCCACCCCAATATTAAGCTCCTTAGAGCTTTGCTTCTTGATTCATGCTCCTTAATCCTAAAAGTGTGGTGCAGATGTACACTGATCCCAACCACTGAAAGCCTGCCTGCCTTATTAAGCCTGGGCTTCTGAAAGCCAGCTAAAATCATTTTGGCAACACAGCACTTCACCCTGGTGACTTTTGACCACGAGCTATCCCAAGATAGCTTCTTCCCAATGTCAGCAACAACCACCACCCACAGCAAAGTGGCTTTCTCCCAGCATCTGATTTCTATGCCAAGTAATCAGAAAGAAACTTACAAAATCGCCACTGTCTGTAGGAACGAGGACGTTCATCTCTGAGGACTTGGCACTGACAATCTCACATTCTAATGAGTTCTTGCTCAGGTAGACGTGACAACCGTCTGTCTTGTTGATGGAAATGGTTGGCACTTTACCCAACACCTAGCAAGAAAGGCAAGGATGTCAGACATGGCTAGAGCGCCTACCACCCTAGAAGTCTGAAAGAAACACAGGAGTTCACTTCTCCTTGTTCTGAAAACATCATTATCAATACTCTTTATATGTACTCTTTATAATATCATATATAAATAATACATCAATGAAGACAATGGATTCATCAATAACACATTCAATTATCAATAAATCATAAAACAGTAGTGTGGTGAATCCTATGAGCAAGGGAAACAAAATTCAATATGTTCTCTTTTCAAGCTCCGAGTGGCTTGTACTTCAAGTGCCACTTGCTCTCAACATGAACCTGGCCTGGATGCAACATCATCTTTGGAGGGGCCCTTCTTTGTCTCGCTCCCATGATGGCAGGACCCAGTAACCCAAGACTGGGGTTTCCACAGGAAGCAATTGCCCTTCCTTGGAACACCTTCCATGGAGAGGCCTGCCCAGTGCTAACTTTTCAGCACCCGTTGAATACCTTTTTATTCGTCCATACCTTTGAAAGTTGTGTGCAATCCTACAGGTTGCCATTTTAAAACATTTATCCTAGCTGTTAGTATTCTGTCCTTTGCCATTTTTAACGCATTTTTAATGCGTGTAATTGTTGTACAGGCAACCCCCTCCCCCATTTACATGGGGCTTATGTTCCAAGACACTGCACAGTTAAGTGAAATTGCAATTGAAAAAGCTGGCAAACACACCATTCCACCCCTTTCTGGGATGTTTTTGGGTCACTTCTGGGTTCGGAGCAATGTGTGTGTGCATGGGTTGAGGAGCAAGATGGGTTTCTGATTCTGTTAGGGAATCTGAAGACCCTGAATCCCCCCTCAAAGACTACTTCTTCTTGCTCATCTGTTTAAGGGTTCCTGCTCTTCAAAAGAGGCAAGGCAGAGTGAGGACCGTTACGAGGTTAAGGGAAAACAAAACTGGGTGGGGGCGAGGGAGTGCAATTACCTGAACTTGGATATCCCGACTGTTGATGATCTCAACAATGCCCACCACATCATCGAACACCAGACCTAGCTTCTTGCAGTTATCTACAAAATAGAGGAAAAGAGAACAGAAAGGACCATTAAGGACCTTTTCCAGTGTGGCTGAAGAATACCTCAGCAAGTCCTGATTTAGCCACCCATCCATTGGGTGCTCCAAGGTAAGTCACAACAACAGCACTCCTCATTTGCAAGGGTAATTTTTGGCAAAGTGAGAAACTGGGGGGGGACCCCATGGGGTTTGGATGCACACACCAGTTCCCCATATATTATCAGGAAGACCCTTGCGGTGAACCCTGTTGGACTGAGCAGGAGTTAACTCCCTCTTTTCAGCTGAAGAACTTGGGAGGCCTGGGATGTTAAATCCTGCAGGGAACTAGTGCATGAAGCCAACAGTGAATTGAATCAGAGAATCACACCCACCTCCCTTGGAGTGGCATGAGCTGATTGGTGGGCATGAGTTATTGGTTTCTTCTTTTTTTAAAGCCTCCCACCCCAGCCCCTGCCGATAAGAACCTACCCAGTGTGATGGAGTTGATCTTGCCCTTGATATGGAGTGTACTGTTCATGCACTTGTAGACGTAGGCCACCTGCTTCAGCTCCGTGTCGCTGATCACCAAGTTGGAGGCATTTTCTTGGTTCTCCTAAAGAGGAAGGGGAAAAACAAATACCGCTCATTCCAGCCCCTTCCCTCCTCGGATACGCTTATGACCTGCAGATGTGCCTGATGGACAGCAATGAGCCAACGTCTCCTTACAAGACTCTCTTATTCAGGTCAGGTATGGGGAATCTCTGGCCCCCCAGACTCCAATTCTCATCACTGGCCATGCTAGCTAGGGCTGCTGCGAGCTGGAGTCCAGCATCCAGAGGACAAAGTTTCTCTCCCTCTTTATTTTAATTTATTAAAACAAAGACTAAAGGTGCTGCTTGAATTAATTGGACAGCAGACTTTAGTAAGTACTCTTAAGAACTGCAGATGACGTGTCTCTTCTAAGATGCTGCCTGCTTCAAAATGCATGCATAATCTAAATGCAAAATATAATTCAGATTTTTTCCACCTTCACATATGAAATTGCAAGTTATCCATGGCAGCAGGGAGTCTTTTGAGTAGGACCCTTGCAATGCCCCAGCCCCTCGGAACTCACCACTCTCCATTTCTTGCCTTCCAGCTCCAGCACAGGAGGCTCCTTCTTCACAGGCAGTTTTTGGGAGGCGCTGACAGGACAGGCTGGCTTCGGAGCCATGAAAGGCTTTGGTCCCGTCCGCATAGGACCACCTGGGTTCTTCAGCGCTGGGTTCTTGTGGGTCTTCATCTCGTCCGACACGTGCTTCAGGCCTAGGAGGGAAACCACCATTAACGTCCACCTTGAAGATGCCACCAGCTTTAAGAGCTGCCCCTCAGCTATGGCCACCAGCTACTCTTCCCCACCCAGGCGCTTCCATTCTTGTGGCAGCTTTGCAGTGCGGGAGAATCACAGTGCAGCTCCTTCCTGCACCACTTATCAGCAGCCCCAGGCACAAGCCTTTCCCTCGCTTGAGTCACCCTTTCTAAAGCTTCAGTACATCTGACATTACCCCCAAGCAGAGCTTCTCTGCCGCTTCTCTACCACAAGGGCAATGTCAGAGCCAGGCCCAAAGAGCCGCTTCTTACGAACCAAGAACTTCCCCCTGAAACCACCACAGCCTGCATCAGACCACCAGCCATTTGTGCCTTGTAAACAGATTTAGTTCCCCTTTCTAGCTTGGCACCAATTGATTGGCTTCAATGCTGCTTTTACTCAAAAAGCTCAAAATGAATTTCAACGTGGAAGTATAGAAACCAGGGTTTATAACACCAATGTAATGTAATTAAAACAAAACAAATTCAAAGTAAAATTGCTATAAGCCTCAGGAAAAAAATCCACTATTACAAACATATCCTAATGTGTCATATGCTGCTTTCCCCAAGAAACTGTGTCGCTAGGGATGCCATTTTCAGTAAAGAGCCCCACAAACCAGGGTCCACAACCAAGATGGTCTAGTTCTGCCCATTCTTCTCTCTCTGGCTAGCTAAAGGGCTTTCAGCAGTTCTCTGGATCTATAAGAGTGGAAAGCTTCTTGGCCTCCATCCGTTGCCCCGCTATAGCATCAAGTCCTCAATTCTTAGAGACTTTTGTTTCTAAATAGCAGGCACAGACACTGCAGCCTGTGTGGAGTAGTACTGAGTGGAGGGCTGGACTCTTGACCAGGCAGTCCTGGGTTCAAATGCCCTCTTGGCCAAGGTGTTTTCCTCTTGTCTAATTGACACTCAGCCTAACCTACTCCACAGGGCTCTTCCAAAGATAAAAAAGGATGATACACACTGGATTTAGAGGAAGGAGTGGCTACAAGTTTTAACCATGTTAAAAACCATCCCACCCTAGGAAGGAAATCTCTCGCTCCCATCTGCTGCTGATCTAGACAGCCAGTAAAAGGGCTATGGAAGAGTGAAACAACTCATCACATTTTTAAGGTTTAAAGCTGGTTACAATACATGCAGAGCATGCCTGAAATTTTATCCTTAACAAAGCAGTCCTTCCTCAGCTTACATGAAAACAGAGACTCAGTGCTCCTAGTGGTATGCGAGATGTCCCTTTCTCCCCTCCCCTTATTTTTGCTTCTGTCACTGGCAGTCATATGATTGGTGTTGCGCTTAAAATGATCCAATAAAATAGCTTTAAAAGCAGGTTCAAGTTCTTGACGGTTCAGCAGGCATCCTATTTGCATCCAGAAGCCAAAAGCAGTGGCTTCCAGAGCCACGGGGAGATCTCTGCATTGGCTTACTGCATTGCAGTACGTGCAATTTACACACAGCACTGTCCTCCATGCATGCCCTCCCCCACAACTACCTGCAATCTAATTGGTTTCACTTGATGAAAAGAAAAAAGGAGGAATTAATTGGCTTAAGGAAGAATATACTGGAGATCAGAGATTAGCTTCAACTATTTGTACAGGTTACCATACAGGGCCTGGAGATTACAAAAATTAAACTCCATCAATTCCCCAGAAAGGCAGTACAAAAGCTTTCCTCACTATATTTGGGTTTCTTGAACCATAGGATACATAAAATTAAATCTTCTGCATATCATAAACCCTCACCAAGCCCAAGATTGGAGTCCTCTAATAATAATAGCAATATTTTTATTTATTTATACCCTGCCCATCTGGCTGGGTTTCCCTCGCCACTGGGTTTCCCTCTTGGCCACTGCAATTCCCAGAGTGCAGATTTCTCCCATCTTCACTAACCACAAAGGTATTTTATGGACCCACTTCTGCTACCTCTACTCCTTATCCAAAACATTCAGGTTGCTTTCTCCAAGGAAAGGACATTCTCAAAATTCATGTTTTGCACACTGAAGTTGACTGGCCTGTTTAGCAAGCAAAACTGGTTTAGGGAATTATGACCCAAGGGTTTTTTTGTGTGGGGAGGGGGAATTCCTCAAAGGGGCGTCATGAATCAGAATGCAGGAAACTGAAATCTAGACACAACTGAACATTCTGTACACTCAATACATCAAAACACACTAGCAGAATTAGCCATGCATTTCTGCTGCGTCAGTGAAAAGCTATGCAAATTCACTTATAAGAACAGCTTGTGAAAACCAAGATGACCAAGACATCCTCTAGGGTCATCTGCAACAAGACCATGGGTACAAATGCACCTGTATGGTTCAAAAGATGGGACTACGCTGGACCTTGTCCCCAGATATTGGAGCGAAAGGACCCCTGCAGATCACAAAGGCTTTGTGTAGAAGGGTTGCAATTTCTATCCCAAGTGAGTTTGCTTAGAGCACAGCCATTTGCTCACCTTGCCATTCCATTAACTAATTTCACTTACCGGAAGTGATGGCCTCTCCCTGGTTGATCTGGGCAAAAAGTGCGGAACGGGTTGCAGGGTCATCGGAGCCAGAATTTGTGGAGGTGGGAGCTGGAGGGGGTGGAGGGCCAGGGGGCGGGGGCGGGGGGCCACCAGGAGAAGGAGCTGCTGCTCGGGATCCATTTCCTGAATCAGTTAGAACAGGTCCCTGGAAAAGGGGATGGGAGGGGAACAGAAAACAGAGAAAGGTCAAGAATAATAAATGCAAGAGTTCTGTGGTGCCTTGAAGATTAGCGTTCAGCCTGTACTCACCGTTTTGCTCCAGGTCAGCCCAGTGGTGTGATACTCCTTAATGTACGCCTGCAGCTCTGTCCAGATACTCAGATAAGCTTTCACCCAGTCCACATGCTTCTTATCGCTAGGAGAAAGAGGAGCCAGGCAAACTAATTGGTCTAGGTAAGGGGGGATATTTGAAACTCCACTTGCAACAGGAGCCATAGATTTCCTACCCTCCTGCTTTGCAGATGGAACTTTTCACAAACTGACTATTCAGAGCTTTCTGGGAATGAAACCCTGCACTGCCCCCCGCCACTACTCAGGTTCCCTCATTTCCTACGCAGTCACAGCACCATCCCTCTCCCTGCTCTTCTGTATGGTTTCATTAACAGCATTCCAAAAACTTTGCATCTCAGTAGTCCTATTCACGGTAACTCCACACCCTTGCATTCTCATTTTCCACGAACTGTCTTCATTTCTTAGCATTCCCTTTTAAAAGTGGAGCCCGCCTTGAGTGGCCGAGTTTAAGAACATTCCACTCCCATTCCAAAAATGGTTAGCCACCTCCTGCTGTTAGCAATTCGAGGGAGATGAGTAATTTTTTAAAACTAAGTGACGCAAACATTGGAAGGTGATCCAATGCTGCCTCCCCTCAAAATCCTCTGCTGCTGGCAGCACCCCATGGCTCCCCATCCCCCCAAGAGGCAAGCAACACTTACACATCTTTGTATTCCTTGAGGATCCGATTGCTATAAAACATGGCGGCATCAGTCATTTCCTTCACGTAAGGGCCTGGTTTGGGAGCCTATGAGAAGACAGTGCATCATCAGAACGTAAAAGTTCTCGCGTTTGACCCAGAAGCTTTCCAAACCCACCAGTGTTATTTGGAAGCTGACCCTCTGAGTGAAATGGTTTAAGGACCAGAAGTCAAGCTTGCCAGGAGGTAGTGGACAGAGACGCCACCCCCAAACCCACAACAGTTTAGGACCTCCCAGATAACAGAGGCAAGGCTGGAAGTGCAGTTTGAAATCTTAAAACTGCATCTGGATGAGAGAAAATTAGGTGACAAGGACCAAGTAATCTCTCAGGAAATACAAAAAGAAACTGGAAGCTTATGGGCACAAAACCACCAACTTATTGTTAGTTCCATATCATTTTACCGGCAATGACTTTCCCCTAATTCAAGGGTGGTGAACCTGTACTCCATCACCTCGAGGGCCACAACTGCCCTTGTCCGCAATCTCTGGCTATACTGGCTGGGAATCCAACAGTATCTAGTGCACCTCAAGAACCCTTGGAAGTGTAGTCTGGAGAGATTGTTGAAGCTTCTGTTAAGAAAGCACCGCCAAATCATACAAAACTACAACTCCCAGGTTTCCCTGGGGAAAGTGAATGACTCTTCGACCAGATTGACACTGCCAACTAAAACTGCCCATGTGAGAATGGTACCATCAGCGGGGAAATCATGCTATCTGTGCAATATTTACCTCCTAGCATGTGTCCATGTACAGAAATTGAGAAGGGCTATATTTTAAAAGGGACGCGGGTGGCGCTGTGGGTAAAACCTCAGTGCCTAGGACTTGCCGATCATATGGTCGGCGGTTCGAATCCCCGTGGCCGGGAGAGCTCCCGTCTTTCGGTCCCAGCTCCTGTCCACCTAGCAGTTCGAAAGCACCCTTAAGTGCAAGTAGATAAATAGGTACCGCTTTATAGCGGGAAGGTAAATGGCGTTTCCGTGCGCTGCGCTGGTGCTGGCTCACCAGAGCAGTTTCGTCACGCTGGCCACGTGACCTGGAAGTGTCTTTGGACAGCGCTGGCTCCTGGCCTCTTAAGCGAGATGAGCACGCAACCCCAGAGTCGGTCACGACTGGCCCGTACGGGCAGGGGTACCTTTACCTTTACCTTTACCTTATATTTTAAAAACAAAGCTACAGACATAAGAGCAGTTTAAGGAGCTTCAGGGAGGCCTGCTGGCCCTTTGGGTACCAGAACTGAAGAACAAGTTTTGACAGAAAAGCACCAGTTCCTGAGCCCTTACCATGGCGACCCAGCCTAATGCAGGGATGCTCTCACTAACGGTTGAGAGGTGATTGAAGAGTTTGCTGCCACGGTTCTTCTCCCGGAAGTTCTGGACCACCTGGATCTTCTCGGATATTGGCTTCAGCACAGATGAGAAGTTGTTCTGCAACAACAAAATTACAGAAGATAAGCCGAGCAAGGTGTGAACTGCTTAAGCCTGCTGGTCTCTGCCGTCATTTAGATTGCCTGCCCCTGTCAGTGGACAGATTTGCACATAAAGCTAAGTCAGGGTTTGTTTGATGATCCAAACCCTGCCCAGCAACTTAACTATGGTTTGTTTACTGTCAAACCATAAGCTGAACCATGGTTTATTGTTGACCTATGAACCTTGGTTAGCTTTTTAGCTATGGCTTGGCATACTGTGTGAAACTGGCATCCTTCCTTAACCATGGTTCCGCCCCAAATGCTCACAAAGCTACAAAGGCACAAGGCAAGAGCAGCTGGAAAACAAATCCTGCTTGGAAAAAACAAGTCATAGTTAAATCATGACTTAAGTTATAGTGTTGTGCTAACCAGGCCAGTGACAGTATTATCCATGTATTAAAGATGCTGGGAGAAAGATGATCCTAATCTTCATCAAAGGTGCTCAAGATGGTGTATAGAGTCCCCACCCCCCATTTTAACCTCACAGTAACTCTGCAGGGCTGGTTCACATCAAAGAGAATGAATGGCCTAAAGTCACCCAGCATTTTTCACAAGTGATTTTCTTGGAGAGCGGGGAGGCATGTACACCACCTTGAGCTCCTTGGAGGAAAAGCAAAATATAAATGAAATAAATACATTTACCTACCACCTTTGTCAAAGCGATCAAGCATTTTTTGTAATTCAAAATGGCAAGACACAAGAGGAAAATTGAGCAAGGATGGAAGAGGAAAATTGAGCAAGTGCCAGGTAGCAATTGTTTCACTGTGATATATAAGTTACTAAGTCCTCTGTATCTTGTTAGATTCAAACTCCCATCAGCCCAAGCAAACAAGGGAGCCAGTAGTCAAGGACAATGGGAGTTCTAGTCCAGCAATATCAGGAAGGACACAGGCCAGCCATCCTTGCCCTATGCAAATTAAGGGGATGGGGTGGAAAGCTTTATTACCAAAAATGTCTAGTGGGAGAGGGTAGCCCACTCCTTGACAGTAAAAGAGTTTTTGGCATTGGCAGACTCTTTCCACTTCACCAGCCACTGTGTGTGTGTGTGTGTGTGTGTCTTTTTCCTCCCATGCAAGTCAATAAATACAGAGCATGCACCACAAAGTGGGGGTGCTTCGAAAATGTGGTGACTGACCACACCCCCACAGCTGACCATGCCCACAACCCTTTTCAACAATCCCAGGCTGAGAGCAGCTGGGAATACCCACTCATAAGACCACTTTTTATTTCCTTTGGAAAAAGGAAACTAGTTTCCAGCTGCACCTGCCCTTGAGCTTCACTGCTGAAATACAAGGGGTTTCCCCAGACTTACCGGTGTGGGTTGCTGGCACTGAGATGCTGTCACCAGGAGAGCCCTCTCTGTCATGAACCCTGCATGCACCATGTCAGCCTTGGAGGAGGAGGAGAGGATACCAAGAGGCAAAAGGGGGGAATTAGTTGCATATATATTGCTCATGGGGTGGTAATACACTGACAAAAAGAGCACCAGCTGTATCCAAGGAGGACTGTGTTGCACATGTGATGGTCAATTTCATATTAAGAGCCAAAAGCTCTGAAGTATCAACTGCAGCAGCTTCACAGTAAGACCGACTTTCTTCTGTATGAGTTTGGGACACCTGGAATATGGATAAGAGTGTGCCTTTTCTAGTTCCCTCCCTATACTGTATACTTGATACTCCAAAATCACTCTTCCATAACGCCAATCAATTTGATCAGCCCCCGTTTATTCAGGCAGTTTTATTACTTTGTTTTAATCTTCTTCCAAGTGTGTAGAGTGGGGCACATGTCTCCCTCTATCTCAACCCGGTTCATCCTTAGCACATCAGAGAGAATGTGATTGCCCAAAGTCAACCCATGTGTTTCATGGCAAGGCGGATATTTCAACCCAAGTCTTTGTGATCCTAGTTCAACACTGTAGCCAGGGCAACTTTTCTAGAAAGAGAGGTGCCGGAACTCACCATGAACACCTCTCTTGTTCTATTATAATGGCAATGGTACCCACCTGAGAGGTGCCATAACTGAGTTCCAGTGAGTTCCAGGTGAAAAAAAGCCCTGACTGTAGCCACGTGTCGGATGCACTGCCCTTTTAACAGCTGCTGGTATTGGTTGTTTACGGAGAAGTAAGAGTGATTTGGGGCATTGCTGGTGTTTTTAAATAGACCGACAATTTGTAGACTTTTGTTAGAGCCACTGTAGCCTGTGGTGTGAACGTAACTCTCCTTGTGCACTACAGTCTCCGGCAAAAAATATTCACATGGTTTTGAGACACTGCCGAAAATAACTGCCTGCAAATGTGTACACATAGACTATGGGGGGGATGGATGGGCAAACCACAGATAAAACATTTACCGCACCACTTCCAACTCTCGGGGGGGGGGGGGGGATGGAACATTAGCCAGCTACTTTCCAAAACCTAAATTTTGAGTGCAGCAAGCAAATGTTCTCCCCAAATAGGAAGGAAGCCTGAGCCTTACGTGTTTTTGGACATCACCGCCAATTTCTCTGCTGATCTTCATGTATTCAGCTACTGGACCCGCCAAGAGTGTGTCAAAAGCCTGTACATACTCAGCTATGTCTGTAGAGGAATGCAAGCAAGTCAATCATGAGAACCGAGAGACAGCAGATGGATTTGGTTTGAAACATTTGCAAGTCATGTTTTGCAGTAAGCATCTGTCCTCCACTCCAGCCCCTCCTTTCCTGCCCGCAATGCACAAAACTTTGGCAGAGCACTCTAGGCTTATTAAAATCCTTGCCTGTTAGCACCCAAGTCTTGGCTCTAATTAGATTTTTCACTTTTAAAAGGAAGCAGGTGGACTCTAAGTAAAATGCCAGTATCATTGCTGACACCAGAGTAATGTGACGCTCAACGTTTAGCTGCTGAGGGTTGACAATTAAGGCAATTCACTTCCTCTTCCTTGCATATCCCAATCTGGTTTACACAAAGTCAGCTGCATGCACTGACTTTCCTACTAAGTGGGAGAGCTTAAAAGTAATTCATCCTGAATACACTGGTCAAGTCAGGGCCTCTCACCTTTGGAAAGGCCATCTCCACAGCCGCCCTGCGTGCCAGGGCCATGGGACATCATCTCCAAGCGGCCCACAGCTCTCTCCAATCGCTCCACAAGACCGTGCAGCTCTGTCATCTCTCAGCACCTGCAAAGTTAGACCATACATTCAGAGGAAAGCTTGATGGAGCCAATATTATTTATAGATTTAATCAAAGGGCAATCTTGTACCAATCTCAGACTGAAGTGAAGAAATGGCAATTGAAGACTATTTACTTACTCTTGCTTACCATACTTTTTTGGGAACAACTCCCTGCTGAAAACAAACAAGGTCCTGGCCAGAAACTCTGGGTCCACCACCCAACAATTGTAAACAAAGATAACGTCCCATTTTACCTTTTTTGGTGCACTTATTTAATTGCAGGTGCCACCCTGTAACTAGTGCCCCCAAATGAGTACAGTATTCTGTTCCAAAAGATCCTGAGCCTGAAAAAACAGTGGCCTGTCTCTGACCAAGTCATACTCAGAATAGTCCCCCTGAAATCATGACTAACTTGAGTCCATTCATTTCAATGGGTCAACTCCAAGCATGACTCAGTATCAAAGAATCATAGAATTTTAAAGTTGGAAAGGACCAAGAGGGTTGTCCAGTCCAACCCCTTGCAAGGCAAGAACCGTTTTGCCCAAAATGGTGCTCAAACCCACTGAGAGTCTCATGCTCTACTGACTGAGCTATCCCACAGGCTCTGAGTTGTATTCAAGTTGTATCTGTGCTGACACAGGGGTGAGGTACGCAAGTATTTTAATGAGCCCCAGCCACTGCATGTGTGTCGCAACACCTACATTATAAGGAGCTGTGCAACAGGCAGACACACAACTCTCTGATCTTCAACAGCCACTGGCTATCTTGGTTGAAAGATCACAGCCAAGCTGTGCTTTTGTGCCCTCTAGTATGGAAAAAGGGCTCAAGATGAGCCTAGGCCATGGGCCTGGGCTGGTAATAGCAATACAGACCCAAGGCTACAGTGAACACAAGACCACCCCAAGTTTCATCTAGAGCAGGATATGGTCTAGATTCAGGATATGATGTGAAGGCACATGAGGCCACCACCTTGCTGAGGTTAAGTAGGCCTGGTCTGTCAGTGCCTGTATGGGTGTCCATCTGGAAACCACATGAATGCCACCTTGGGTCCCATGACAGAAGATGGATGGGATATAAATGGGAAGAAAAGTAATGCAGCAGCCTGTTTCTGGATGCGGCCAGCCTGATCCTTTCAGGACCCCTGCAGAGCCTGAAAGCAACAGCCCTTGCACCCGATATTCAGAGGTACCCTACCTCTGGATGTCCCCATTTAGCTACCCAAGCTAACAGCCAAAGGTAGACCTGTCCTCAATGAATTTCCCCAATCCATTTCTAAGGGGCATCTAAATGCCCACCACATTATGAAACAGTTCCCATAAGTTTATTATGCATCATGTGAAATAGCTTTTTGTCTTCCCTATTAGATTCTCTCGTCTCCTTGGCTTCCAGGTAATGAGGCACTTTTATCAAAACTGGTACCCTCCATTTGTGTTTGACTACAATTCCCGTGCTGATTAGGCCTGAGAGTTGCGGTCTGAAATGTCTGGAGAGCACCTGGTTGGCAAAGGGTGAGTTAGACAGTCACAGAGTGCTTTCAAACCCACATAAGAGGTAAGCAACCCAAGCTTCCTCGCTCTTTTCATCTAAATGTACAGTATAGGACCTGTTTAGAGCCAAGAGGAGGGAGGGCAGGCCTAAATGAGTACCATAGAGAAACCTAACATTTCTGGCAAATCCTAAGGGCTCGTCAAGGGTTGCAGTGGCTCCTCTCTTCTCCAATCAATAGAGGGACAGAGTCATAAAGCTTACCTGAGGCAGACACTATTTTAAAGCAATTGCAAAACCATCGAAGCCACCCAGTCCCAACCATGGCGGACAAATTAGCATAGGAGGCCTACTACACGGGCCAAGACAAGCCAGCTGCCCAAGATAATGAACAATGGCATCCCTGTTCATGCTTTTGCACAGGACCTTGTTTTCCAAGAAATGCCGAAGGAGAATGGATTTTGGCACGCGAGTTTTGCTAGCTGCCTCCTGTTACAGGAGCACAAAGTGTGTCTGTAGCCTTCTAAATGGGAGACCATTTCAAGCCTGCCTTCCTCCCTCCCTAGTGTGATGGGAAAGCCTGGAGGAACTGGCAGCTACTTTTTTTTAATCGCTTAGGTCATTTGCACAATGAATCACAGCCATCATTTGGAGCATGAATCACCACCCCAGGCCAAGAGCAGAATTCCCTTATATGCCTTTAGAGCTCAGAACGAAGCCAGGCAACGTTTCACTTTGCAATCACTGGCTGTGGCGCAGGGCATAAAGGAGGGGGAAACACTTGCTCAGCTATACTCCAGGCTTCTTTGCACCTTAAATTCCGGGCGGATGCAATTAGCTGTACAGCAACTTTCCAGTGTGTCTGTGCAGTACTCATGGGGGTTGTGCAGCTGCCCTTTCAGGGTCCAGTCAAGACACCCAAGCAAAGCCTGGAGAAGCCAGCAGCTTAACAAAAGAGTGTCTGCGGTTAGGGATGACCCATATTTCACAGCAGCTGTCAGTGGAGCAGTTTGCGCTGTGCTGCAGTCCATAACTGCCATGGGAAGCGACAGAGGCAGGGCCAACAGAGCACAGCAAGCAAATAGTACGTCAATTATGACTAGAAAGCCTGGAAACTTAACCATGGTTTATATCAGTATTGTATTTCTGTTTGCAAGTTCTGCTGAAAGAGAGAGAAAAGCAAAGTTGTTTTACGCACACTCACGACTCAGATACTTTTAAGAATCATCAAAAGACCCACTAAAGACACAACTGAAGTCCGATGCAATGTTATCCTTCTCCCCACAGACGTTGGCCTCAAAAAAGAGGAAGAGGACAGCTTCCTTCCTGGAACAGACTGCTCTTCTTGACTTCCCCTTTACAGAGGGGCAATAGCGGCTCCTCAAAGGCTCCATCTCAACCCCCCCCCACTTCAACTAGCTCTTGTTTGCACGCAACCCCGACACTTGTTCACACAGCAGAGGGCAAGCTGCCTCTCAGAGCGCAAGAATGAACAGAGACATACTTCTTTGACATCAACGAATTCAACAGATCACTGTTGTTGAGGGAGGAGCCAGAAGATTAAAGGTGGAATGTGAAGTAGCACCAAGGAGGTTGCTCCATTAGCACAAACATTTCTGTTTGCCTGATAGAATGATCTCCCCTCTCCTCCCCAGGAGCTGTTCTAGGTGGGTTTGCCTCATGCCCCTCCTCAAGCAGACCTGGTGGGGGAAACCCTACTGCACTAGTGGAAGTCCTTGCACTGACTTCCACTAGAGTACTGGGTTGAATCCAGCCCCAAGTGCCCTTCCAGATTTTCCATCCAAACTTACTGGACACTAGGATAGAAAACAAGGATACTAACCACAGTCCATTCTCATTAAGTGCTTTGCTAAAGAGGGGTGAAGGTGGAGGAACAGTTTTATTCTGATTTGTTCAGAACTTTGGCAGCTGAGCACTCCTGGGAGATGTGCCACAGCTCAGTGGTAGAGCAGCTGCTTTGCTTTCAGAAGGTTGTAGGTTCAATTCCCAGCACCTCCAGAAATTGGTGAGAGAGACTCCTGTCAGAAACGCCAGTGAGCCACTACCACTCAGTGGAGACAAGTACTTGGTCAGATGCAACCATGGCCTGAGCTAAGCCTGGAACTGTCACCACACACACATCTCAGATGCTGGAAGGAGGGTCAGATGTCTTTTGAAGTTGGGAAACAACTGCAAAGCAGTTCTGACTTGTGTGTAGCTGCTTACAGCTGCCCACATCTGGAAATGATGTAACCTACATCCATACTAGCTTCTCTTTTATGTAAAGAGCTGTAGGACTTTTCTGACAACTCGGCTCACAACTCAGTAGCTTTTATGTCAGCCTGGCCAGACATTCATACTAACCTACCTATGCTTGGATGGCCTCAAAGAGGCAAAGAACCAACTTACTAGAAAACAGGCCTTCTTGCCTGTTTACCCAAAAGGAATCTGGAGGTACCATGAGTGGATCTTTAAAAGCCCATGCCAGCAGTGATAGGATCTCAGACCCATTCATACTCCTTCTGGAGACACACACACATTTTACTCCACTTTATGATGACAACCCATCTAACAAAACGTAGGACCTTCCACTGCCTCTTCTGCTTTATGCTATATTACTTTCAATGACGGAATTCCAAGCTGTCATGCTAAGCCCAGCCAGCTCAAACTCTGCATCAACAAGTCACGGAAAATGGGAGTTACAGCCCAGCAACACCAGGCTCCCCACCACTACTCTATAGCATCATCATCAGAAAGGCGGGATATGTGCTTCCATCTGCTGAATTATATGGTTAAAGTTGAGAGCAGCCAATTCTAAAGCAGCTGTAAATGGCTCAACATGAACAGTCATCTTGTCCACAGCCACAGACATCAACAGGTTGATGTTAAGTGCTGGACTTGAACTGGGGAGACCCAGATTTGACCCCCTATTCAGCCCCTAAGTTCACTGCATAACCTGTGCCAATCATTTGATCCCAGAATCACTTACTTGTGCAAGTGCTGGAAGGATGAAATGGGGCAACTCCAAATAAACTTACTCGAAACAAAGGGTCAGGCTTGCAAAAAAGCCTGATCCGGTTTGCCTGTGGTAAGTCGGCCACAGAAGTTCCTAAAATTGATTCTTTTAGGCCACAAGCATCTAAATTAGGTTATGTGTGGGCGGGCAGTCTAGTAAGATTTTCATAGGCCAGTACCTTGTCAACTTCAGTAGGTGAAAGCTTTTTTGCTCGCCCATAAACTTGAATGCAGTGGTCAATCTGTTTGCGAGGCTGCGCAGAATACAGATGTAAGTCACACAAGGCCACCCTAGCTGTAACAGGCCCATCTATTACACTAAGATTCATGACACAGACCCTTAAAAATTTCCAGTCTAACAACCACAGGCGAAATCTCCTTCATTCCTAGTTTTTCCATTTCATGAATAATTCTATAAAAGAATGCAGGAAGGGGGTGGAGTGGGATTAGGGTAATAATTGGTTCTGTTTCTTTGTATGCATCCATTTGAAGAGAGTATGAAAATGAAAATGCAGCTGAACATCTTTGCTACAGACCTTTCTTTGCGCTGTCTGAATATGCTGAGACTTTACAGACATTTCAATAGAAGAATTTGTTTGTAAGTGATTAATGGTTAATGGAACAGACAGAGGTGCCGTTCTGCTGCATTCCATATGGGTCTGATCGGATTAGAGCCCCATTACCCTCTCTCTGATTGCATTTCAGATATAGGGATTACTTGCTCCTTGAAAGCTTAGAAGCAGAGTGGCTTCTAACCCAGAGGAATTTGACAAGCTGTTGCAGGTCTGTCTGCAGTGGAACATGAGGCCTCCTTGAAGTGGACCACTAAGAAAATAAGTTCCTGATCATCAAGAAGCTAACGCCTACCTCCAGAATGTCAGACTTCCCTAGTTCTCCCTTGTGGTCTTCCAAGAGATTTTGCAACATGCACACCAAACGTATCTGAAGCCGGTTCTCAAACTACAACTCTTGGAAATATTTATATTCTTGGCATTGTTTATAAAGGCATTGGTCCTGGACTCAGCTTAACTGCTAGTGATACAAGCTCCTGTAGAAAGATAATGAATTTATAGAGCAAGCATCTCTACACGAAATTTAGGAAAAGCATGGATACTGCAAGTCAGCATTAAGGAAACAAACCATGGTTAAAATTCCAAGGGTACAAAAAGAAACCATGTCTTCCAAGGGCATCTACAGGAAGTCCAGTGAGACCTGCAAACAGAAAGCCATGGAAAATACCTAAGCTGTGGTTTTGTCAGCGCACATGCAACAATGATTAGCCAATGCAAACTATGGTTTGCAAACACACTTCAAAGCATGTAATATAGTTGTTAACCTCTAAACTGCCAAAGGACTGCTGTTTTTACTTCAAAGCATGGTTTCATGTCCAAATTTGTGGCTAGCCCTTAATTACTGAAACTTTAGATATTGAGACCCACTGCTAACAGAAAACAAGCCACATTAAACATCATGACTGCATATGGATCAAGCGGTTCAACACATCATTCATATCTGGTTTTATTCTACCATAACATGTCTCTTCACTGTAACAGAGTAATTATTTCAACCCCTACATCTACTGCCAAGGAGCTGTTACACAAGTGTTACTCAAATACTAATATGCCCCTTAAGTACTCCTGATTCACTAGAAGTGCCTGAAAAACAAATATGTTCTGAGGCTGGGGTATAGTTTAGAGGGCTTTGTTGCTTGGGGTTGCACGCGCTGTTTTATTTAATGTTGGTGAATTCTTTTGTTATGTTGTAATTAGGCATTTTTTCATTTTGTATGCCACCTTGAGCATGGTTTGAACTATGGAACGATGGCATACAAATAAAATTATGTATGTATGTATGTATGTATGTATGTATGTATGTATGTAAAAGGTAAAGGACCCCTGGAAGGGCTTCGGCCTTTGAATGCTTCTGTTGCAACAAGTGCTGTAGCTCAAACTGGTATAGTAATGTTACCTTCAAGAACTTTAGTATGTGCAGTGGGAGGTGGGGTAGTGGGAGAATAAAGCCAACTGGATTTCGTTTTTTTGTCACAGCATAGTTTTTAAGAAGACACACTTTAAAATCTTCCAAGCTGCATTGCTTAATATCTCAAGTGTGTAATTGATGCATGCAAAAGATGCTCACCAGTATTCCACATCTTAATATCAGATGAGAATTCATTACCATTCCAAAACACAAATGCAACGACTACACTCCTCTTCTCCCAAGTATAAATTCTTGACATGGGGCCTCACACACCTTGCCCAACCCTACAGCTTGCCTTGCTTCCGTTATCAACCGCATAAGCAAAAACCACCAGACATGCTTTGTTCCAGAAAGAGAAACTAAACCACATTTTATTGCCAAAGCTGTGATAGGCAGTGAGCAGCAACAGTGGAGAAACAAAAGGAGTGTAACACGAAGCCAATATGCAGAAAGAGGGCACCACCCCTGAATTGCATTAATGCACCTAACTTGAGTACTCTTTTCCCATTTGTGCCAAAGCCATATGTTTACTAGAGCTGCCAGCAGGATTCAGAGTCATGCTAGCCGATACTTGCAGGAAGCTTGAAATGCCCACTGAACACATTTCACATCAGAATGCATCTAAAATTCCCCAGAGCAAACCCTGTTGACCTGACATTCGAATGAGCAAATCTCATTTATTTACCTTCATGGGTATATATGGTGCTATACAAAGCAATGTTTATTTACAAAGAAAGATCCTTCTCTGCCCCAAGTAGTCTGCAGTCGAAAAGTTTGCAATGGGAGAGAAAGAGATGTTCCTGTAATGTGGGATGATCTGAGCATGTATGGTTTTGCAGGCATAGACTTTGTTCCAGCTGCAAATACTTAGCCTTAGTTTCAGTTGGGGATAAGTGTGTTGGCCATTTCTTTCTAAAGACAACATACTATAGTTATTAATGTAGATATCTGTCACTCAGGCAGTTAAGTAAAAGTCAATATTCGCACAGTCATTCATTCCTAATCCTTTGTAGATAAAATCACTAAAAACCCTTGAGAGAGTCAAGGGTTCAGGGAAAAAGAAGGGTCTTACAGATTTGAAGAGCAAGATGGTGGGGTGTACCCTTTTGTAGGAGAAAGCTACAGTCAAACCTCAGTTGTTGAAAATAATCTGTTCCGGAAGCCCGTTTAGCTTTCAAAACATTCGACAACCGAGGCGTGGCTTCCGACTGGCTGCAACAGCTTCCTGCACTCAAGCGGAAGCCGCGTCCGATGTTTGGCTTCCAAAAAACATTTGAAAACTGGAGCATTTACTTCTGGGTTTTTGGTGTCCGGGAGCTGAAACGTTCCAAAATGGAGCCTTTCAGGAACCAAGGTCTGACTGTATAAGGAGCAGCAAGAAAATGGCCAAATTTCAAGGAGGCATTGGCAGGAAAAGTTCCTAGCAAATTGAGCTCACAGAATTTTACCAGAGATGCACAAATGAGTCACCAATACTGGTATTTTTTTTACCACACTTGTACTGCATCCCTTCTCCAAAGAAGTCAGCACCGCATACAGAAGTCTCTCTCATTTTTTTCCAACAACCCTGCAAAGTACGCCAGTCTGAGACATAATAATGAGCACAGGATCATCCAGTGAGCTTCATGCTTATTTTTACATTTCTATCATGCAAAATCAGTGTATATAATTATAAACTCTTGCTGTGCCTGCAAGATTAAACACAATTTTTTACATACAGGTTACAAGACCAGTCAAGAGAATCTTGCAAGCAAGTTTCGATATGAAACATTTCTGTTACTCTAGAAAGTCTGATATTCCTTACAGTTTAGGAAAGCGTTGTGCAGACGCACCTGCCTGAGAGGGGAGCGCCAATGTGATGGTGCCACTACAGGAAAGGCCCACGGTCCAGCCACCATCTTTTGTACTTAAGCCGAAGAAGAGGATTAAGCAAACCCTCAGTCTCTCTCATTATGCAGCAGGACACCTAAACCCAGGCTTTTCCAGTCCAAAGTTCAATTCACACTCCTCTAAACAACTCCTTTGAAGAGAGAGCCCAAATCCACCAACAGCAAAACCTTCCATTCCAACACATTACAAGAGCCTTTCACTGAACGAATTATAGGCTGCTACCAAATATTAATCCAGGAAGTTGTCATAAAGCAATCTGGGTCTATGTCCTGCCTTAATGGAGGACATCTGTAAGTAAATCTCTTTATATTAAACTAAGTTTGGTAGATAAGTGCACCTGGGAATCATTATTTCTTCTCATACAAGTATGCGACTGGTTTTCACTTGGCTCTGTTATGTCTAGTTAAGAACCAGAAAGAAACAGTACTAGCTTCCTCCTCTCTCACTCTCACATTTGTGCTTACCCTTGGAAGCATGCATCTCACGCAACTGATGACTCAGTGGAGGAGGATCCTTGGCCAAGAGTTCCTGACTAACTGGGAAACACAGCAGTTGGGAAGCAAAGTGTCTCTAGTGCCAGCGTGCTGCAGAGAAATGGGCAGAAGTCTGCAGCTTCCTTAGACCACAGGGCAAAGGCTTCTATTTTACAATGTCAGAGCTCTTCTGAAGCTTGGATTGAGGACACTAAATATGCATCTGCTGGCATGTAGCCCCTGCCCCAGAGGGAGGGGGAGGCAATTCAATAGCAATTACATTTAGCATAGCTGCCCTGCTAAATTAGACCAAGGGTCAGCTAATCCATCATTTTGTTTCATCAAACCACATGCCTCTGGGAAGTTCAAAAGCAGTGTATGGAGATATCTCCCCCTCTTTATCCCCAGTTTCTGATATCCAAGCGCACTATTTCTGAGCCAACCAGTCCCAAATATCTAAGCTAGTGGCCACCACCCCATCATGAATTCCGTAAGTTAAATATGTTTTGTGAGAATTAGCACTTATTTGTGTTTGTCCAGAGCCTACAGCCAGTCAGACACATCTATACCTGCATTGTTTTTTTAGATTAGGTTATAACATTTTAAAAACAGGTGTTAAAAAGTTAAAGCCCATGACTGGTTCAAAATTATTTTATCTCAGGCATCAAAGACCAGGGCAAATAGGCACACCTTCAGCATACCATGGAAACTACATTGTGAAGGTGCAACTGACAGCTTAAAGTCAGCTTATGCCTAGCCACCATCAATAAGACAAGATACTGACTCCCAATTCAATCCCCAAGCTTCTCCTACCAAGATAAAACCTTACTCCAATTCGCACTATGCCTCCAAACCAACCCAAATCTTCCATGGAACCAAAATACACTTTTGTATTCCACCACTCATCTGCAAACCACTGCCTCCTGTTATTTTCATGCCCAGCTAGCCCTCTCATCCATCACCTCTTCAATTCACAGCATGACAGACAAGATACCCAGAAGAATTATTTATGTCTACTGTAGCCTATCCACAACTGGTTGGCAGTTGGTTATGTAGTATAAATTAATTCCTGCTATAAATCTGCTTCCTTCTTTCAGGATCAGGCACAGCAAACCATTTTATGACTCCTTTTAATCTCCAATACAGTTACAAACCTTCCCACCGTGCCTAGTAAAGAAAACAATCTTATGCTTAACACCAAAAAAACCAAAGAACTCATAATTGACTTTAGGAGAAAGAAAAGTGTATTTTTACCATTGCACATAAATGGTGAGGAGGTGGAGAGGGTTGGTAGTTTTAAATACCTGGGCATTTATATCTCTGAGGACCTCTCATGGACTGCAAATATTAATATGGTTGTGAGGAAGGTGCAGGGGAGGTTGTATTTTCTGAGAATGCTCAGGGGACTGAATCTATCTCAGCACCTACTTCTGTCCTATTATCACAGTACCATCGAGAGTGTCTTAACCTATAGTATATTATCGTGGTATGGGAGCAGCTCTGAAACGGATAAAAAAGCTTTACAGAGAATAATTAAAATTGCCCAGAATGTTATTGGGCTCCAACTACCAACCCTGGATGAGATCTTCACGTCTCGCACTTTGAAGAAGTCACACAATATCCTGAGAGATCCCACCCATCCTGCTCACAACTTCTTTGAACTGTTGCCTTCGGGCAGAAGATATAGGACAATGAAAACACGAACCACACGCCTTTTAAATAGTTTCTATCCAAGAGCTCTGATTGCACTAAATAATGATCTCAGGGCCAGTTGCAAGAAATAGCAAGCAGGGAGTAGGAAGGAATGAGATAGGTTTTAGGTTATGTTATGCCTTTAATAGGTTATGTTATATTCTGGATTATGTTATGTTTTTATAGATTATGTCTGAATAGGATGAGAGTGTTGGAGATACGTGCAAATGTGTATGTGAACCCGGTCTTTGGGTGGGTGTTTGATTTTCGTTGTTGTGTATACTGTGTATATACGGACAATGACAATAAATTTATCTAATCTAATCTAATCTAATCTAATCTAGTATATGGGCTCCTAACCTGAATTCCAGCTATACTCTTTCCATCAGAAGGTGCTTTTCAGACAGTATATAGACTTCTCTCTTTTCAGAATTACACACACTAAAGCATACTATTAATGATTAATATTGCACACTCTTCACTGTAAGGTCCAAGGGTGGGTTACGTCTGAAAAGATAACACAATACAATAAAACAAATAAAACAAACCTGCCCTTAAATACTATACTATACAACACAAGACACCAGATACAATGGGTTGTATTCAACATAGTGCTAAGGAGATTGTCTCTTTTCTCCCAACCCTCCTCCGCAGATATGAAGAGGGTGAAAGGGTGGGTTAGAGTTCCACGTTGGGCAAAAAATTCCTGCACTGCAAAGGGTTGGACTAAACGACACTTGTGGTTCCTTCTAACTCTATAATTCTATTATTCTATTAAAAAAAACCAGAGTAGAAATCAGGGGAGTCCTGTTGCACTAGAAGGAACCGGTGCAACAATTTAGTTGAATATGGCAAGCCAGACTACAGATAGGCGAACACTAACAATAAAAATTCAACTGCCAAAGGCAGAGAAGAGATATGCCCTCAATAACCGCCTACAGCTGTAAATAGGTAGTGTATGACACACTTCTATAGAGAGGAAGTTGCAGTTTCGGGATCATTACAGAGAAGGGTCTCTGGTAGGCCATCACCCTCCTCACTGCCAAGGGTTCAGCCCGCCAAAATCAAACAGGATCTGTTGTAATAGAGCATCCCTACTCAACCTAGCACACACACAGACAGAAACACTTGACTAGCCAATTTGTCATAATTGCTTGCTAAAGTTCTAAAGACAAATCAGAATGCACAATGCATACTAGAAAATAACTGCTGCTTCCATAGCTTTCAGAGGTTTTCAAATTCAAATACCCAGACCCTTTAACTCCTGGTGAAATATTTAAATAACTTTAAAAAAAATGCCCCCCCCCCAAACCTTACAAGGGTGACCAGACCTCCAGCTACACAGAGCCAAATAATAGTCCTGAACAACTTAACAGCTCGCCTTGTCACCTTAGCCACTTGACACAGCAGTTCCTAAGGCTGTAATTCCCATGCGCTCCCGAGCGTTAAGCCCTCTCCACCCAACGCAACTTTCTCCGGAGTAAACACACACATGACTGCAATGCAACTCAATATGTTCAAAATCCTCCCTTACAATAGGCAAATGCCAGAGATGACAGCGACCTGAATGCCAGGGTCGTTCCTCGCGAGGATAAACCGGACTGTCAAGCATGTGGCAGAAAAGCGTCCCTTCCCCAGAAAATTAGCGCAATAATTGGGATTATTCTTGACTCCATCCATGCAAACACTCTCCGCCCCTCCTCCCTGTCCCCGAAGTAGCACCTCAGACACTCGTTGCTTCAGCCTCCCCCCCCCAACCCTTTCAGACGTGCATGATATTGACCACTCAACCCCCGTCCCCTCCTTATCCTCCTCCCCAAACACCTCAGTCAAGTACAGGCTACCCTCGGGAGCCTCAGCCGCCGCTGCCTTACCTCGCTCAGCCACGCAGGGTGTGTCTCTCTCGCTCTCCCACCCACTCACCTCTGCCCAGCTCGCCTCTTCCCGGCTGCTCCACTTCCGCCTGGAGACGCCCAGTAACCCTACCCGCACCACTTCCGGCCTTACCGGAAATACGCTCGCGAGGGCTTGTCTGCAACTAGAAGAAGGCGCGCGAGACGGCCAGAGTGAAGGAGGGGGCGGGAGCGGGAGGAGGCGGGGAGAAGAGCAGCCACGCCTCTCTCGTTCGGGTCGGACGGGAGGGAGGCTGGCGATTGGACAAGGCGCGGTGAACGAAAAGGAGCGGGACAAGACGAGGGGCGTGGCTTTCTGGATAGGGAGGTTCCCGCGAAGGAAGGGGCGGGGTTTGAAATTATGATGGACAGTAAGCAAGGGAGGGGTGAAGGAAGGAGTAGGCATAGCAGGGTAGGCAGAAATTTAGGTGGTGCAGCCTTCCCTGGCTCAGAGACGGAAAGAGCTTTACCTGTTGGATTTCTGCCAGCCAGGCACGCGCTGGCAATCTGTGTGTGTTTTGCAGGCTTGGGGTGTGAAATGAAATAAAACTGATGCAAACGATAATAAAAATCACGCTTTAAAAATGCTGAAACATCTGAAGCAAAAGTTAAAAGCAAAAATACTTAATTCCTTGGGGAACTCTGGTAAGACATCCTCTTTCAGAACCCAGTTTATCATTTTTTAAAAAAAACCCTCTCAGGATTATCGTGAGGATAAGCAATATAAAACGCACTTTATCGGTTAAGAACCTGATCCTCTAAACAGGTTTATTCAGTAGAATCACTCAGGTTCCATTGACATCAAATCTGTGCAAGACTGTAGAATCTGGTAGCAGATTGAGGTTTACTTCTATTCTGGGAAATACCTCCCTTTCTTCTTTCATCCCCACTTAGCCTATGCCATCCATAAGGCTGAATACTTCAGGGATGGGCTCTAGCTATTGATTGCTTAGTGTAGCCCTGAGGGGACACTAGAAGTCTCATGGTGAGAGGTGGGTGGGCAGGAACAGGACAGAGACAATCACTGCTAGCCCTTGTTGTGCCACCACCTCCAAGTCTGAAAGTAAGTGGGTGGGGTCTACATAAACATAGACACCACCAATCCCATAAATCCTTGGTCAGCAAAAATATTCTTTGAAGGGCTGCTTTCCTCACCAAAATGAACATGGACCACCTGTGCTACAACTCTCACCCCATGAAGTCATTGCAGCAAGTTCTGTTCCTGAAGGAGACACTCACAAAGACATAGCAGCTTGAATCAAACCAAAGCCCTATCTTCTTGAGCATCCCGTTACCACAGTGGTCAATTGGATTCCTAGAAAACCCAAAAGTAGGACATCAGGACAAATGCCCTCTCCCACTGCTATTCCACAGCAACTGGAATTCAGAGATATGCTGGCTCAGATATCGTGACTAATAGCCATTGATGATTCCCCCCCCCCTCTGTGAATTTGTCTAATCATTTTTCAAAGCTGTTGTGGTCATCTCCACATCTTGTCGTAGTAAATATCAGAATCTAACTGTGTGTTGTGTGAAGGTGTGTTTTCTTTTGTCAGCTTTGAAGCTCCCACCACTCACCTTCATCTCACAACTTTTGTTTCCTTCCTCACCCTATATTAGCATTCTAGAGAGAAGGGGAAAGTGTGCAGGTAGTGGATTTGACCCAGAGGCTTTGAGTAGATCTGGATTCAGATTCTTACAGAGTCCACTAAAGAACGGAGTGATAGATTCCAATCCTATCAGGCAGAAGAAAGGCGCCTGTACCATGTTTCCCAAACAAGTTCTGAAAACCCCAATTTAGAGCATTTTATTCCATTCGTGACATCCACATTCCTTCCTCATTCTGAACATTGGCTGCATTCCCAGCTATTCCTTTCAGTCCTAAACTACTAGCCTCAGGAGGCAAGAACAGCTTACAAATGAAATAAAAATAAGCCTGTTTGTTTGCAAGGGAGACTTGCCCATAAAAGCCATGATGCTCTGGGACATGTTGAGAAGGGAAGGAGGGGACACCGCAGTGAGGTTGGCTGTTTTCACCACCATTTCCTGCCCTCGTCTTTTTTTTTACCATAGATGGTAACATCGACAGTCACACACCAGGCATGTGGAAACTGGAAACAAACAGGCGTAATGCTGGCCTGGAGCTCTTACATTGCTTTGTAGAGACGGCTGCTTTATTTCTCGGATTCTTTGCATTCAGAAATGGGGGGAAGGGATTTGTTGCTAGGAGGGAACAGGACACAGTGGATTCCTGGTTGTGTGTGTGTGTGTGCATATATGCCAAGGATATGGAATTGCTGACATCTAGTGTCTTGCTTTTCAAATAGGTTGTGTATGAATTGATGGTTTAGAAATCATTGGACTCTCAAGGGGATCAGAAGGTCTTCAAGACTGCCACCCAAGTTCCAAAGTAGGAGCTGACCCCTAGATAAAGATCAGATGGAGATTCAGGTTCACCAGATCACAACAACACCTGATTTTCATCTAATAAAGTGATTTCTGTGATGAATCCAACATTGTAGAAATCCTTCCCTAGTGAGGTATATTGGACCTGGCTTTAAGTGGCAAGCAGGTTTTTGCCAAGCTTTCTAGGTTCTCAGAGCGTACTAATTTTAATCACTGTGCTGTTGTGCTGAGCTAGCTTTAAATGGCTCGGTTTTCCTGTTGCCTTTACAGTGGTATTATGAGGACTATTCCAGGGGGAAAGGAAACATATTGTTGCATGCCCCCCCAATCTCCGAGTGGTGCAGATTCCAGGGGTTCCAGGCACTTATACAGGGTTTGTGTTTCCTTTTGTAAATGAAGCTCAGCAGAGACTGTAGTGTCTTTATTATCTATAGTTTATTCACACATATATACAACCTGAGTCTACAATGGAAGGGTTTGCAGCATTAGCATCCCCAGATGGTCTTGTTTCTCCCATAGCTACAGCCTTTGATTGAAACAGACATCAAACATCATACTCTGCTTCTGCCTTTTATTTTTGCCCTGGCATATGCTCCATGGAAACCCACTCTTTACTGCTGAATCGGAGCAAATGGCAATCCATTGAAAATCTGTGTGTTCCAATTCAGCATTAAAGAGAGGGTTTTCCTGGGGAAAGCAGGGAGGGGAGTGCTCGGACAGGGCACTTAAAAGTGCAGACCTATGCCTAGAAAGTACAGGGCAAAAGGTAAGTGTGGATCATGGTCTGGCTAGAGGAATCTGTTATTACTCTATGCAACCCCCTGGCCTCAACAGAGATAAAGTTTGTTAGCCATTAGCTTAGCTGGTAGTGAATTTTTACCTAAATAGCTGAAGACAACACATGGTGTCAGAAGTGGGATCTGTACATATATAGGTGCTTCGTAACTGTAGAATCCAATCACAACACCCTGGAAAGAATACTAAATAAACCTCTGACCTCTGGCTCCACCAAGACTTCAGCAGATGATCCTAAAAGCACAACAGTACAATTTAAAAGCAACACACAAGTCTGGGAAAGATATTCCCAAAGCTGAGCTGCTCTCATGCAAGTGTGTAGAAGGACACAGTGCCAAAGAGGAGAAAAACTTAGAAGAGCAGGTGTGCATGCTATTGCAGCACCTCCCAGCAACCAGAAACAAACTGGAAGAAACTGGGCAGAAAACAGAGAGAGATTAGACACTCTTATCATCAAAGTCCAGGCTAGCACTAAAAGTTAGAGCCACGTATTCAATTGCAGCTTTCTATCTGTTGCAGAAGTAACTAATTTAGATGGTTACCATTACCAATACCCAAAGTCACCACAATGGTCCATGTAAAACAGAGGAGGGATATCTGCATATCTGGCGGTGGGTGTGGCCAAGGGCAAAAGTGGGGCAGCAGAAGCGACTTTCATCTTTGTACTCTTGGCTACATTACAGGCACACAAAGGTCAGAGGTTTTGATGCACATAACTCTCCATCCAGGCAAGCACAAGAGATTATTCCAGTTCAAAGATAAGTCACAGCTTTCCAGGAGGGCTGAGAGCAGGGACAGTGAGAGGTCAGGCCTGGGGACTTCCTTGAGGGCCAGATACAGATGGCTGGAAGGCCCTGGGTATGACGATCCCCTCCTGGCGCAAACTAATCTACAGTATAGCTCTCCCATGTGCTGGGCAGACACTGATGGTTAAGTAGCAGTGACTGGTTCAGAGCCACTGGGCAAGGATTTGAACCCAGGTCTCTAGAGTCCAAATCTGCCCACAATACTACACTGCCTCTTAAAACCAGTATTGGATTGTACCAGGCACCCACCCATCCACCCTATGTTTCAGATTGAATGGGACTCTGTAGTCTCATTTTGCGATTGCACCTGCAGAGATGCAGCCTGACTGGATGCAGTTCTCCTGAGTGTCAGGAAGAGGTGTTCCCCCATTCCTTGCTCTCTAATATTATTTAAGGCAGGGGTGGGGAACTTCAGGGACTAAGTACTGCCCTCTGACTCTCTGTTTGGCCCTCCCAGACTAAACCTTCTCCCAATAACACGCCCCAGAAAGCCCTGCTCTGTGCTTTCCTCGAGTGCTTTTGCCTGGCTGAACTTGTGAGAATGTCTCTGGCTTGCCTGGATGGAAAATGAAGAGATGGGGAGATATGTAAACCCCTGACTTTCGTGTGGCTGGAATGTAACCTACCATGCGGCCCTTGGCTTGCCCAAGGTTCCCCGCTCCAGTTTAAAGCATAAACATTAAGCCAAGAAACCTAGGACCAAGTCTTGAATCATCCATGCCTTATTTGTCAGTTCCTAGGCTGTTGTCATCAGTCAGTGAGATTTCACCAAATTGAAAAGGGCTTTCTGTTTTATTTTATTGCTCCAAATCTTGATTGAAAGGGGCCTTCTGTTTCATTTTACTGTTTTGCTTTCAAGTGATTGCTTTTAAATTTCATTTGGCACCCTCCGATTCTGTGCAATGCAGTATATAGAAGCTTTCTCTGTCACTGATTACTGTACACATTTGCTTTCTATCAGATCTGCTTTTCAGAGTCTCTTTTGGAAGCTAAACACTCGTAACCTTTATCAGTTCGCCTCACATGGAGTCTCACTTGTAGTCATGATTGTTCTTTGGACATTTGTTGTTCCACATCCTGGTATTTCCTTTTGGGACGATCTGCCCTGGAGTTATCAGTTGCTCATTGCTTGGAAATCCTAGCAGCGGAAAATAAAGCTGTGCCTGTCAGTCTGCTTTGCAACAGCAGCTGAGCAACCTGACTTCAGAGGGCTGATAAGAACAGTAATTGTTATCACACCAGTTTGCAGAGCCCCATCTGGAGATATCGGGGATTGAATCTGAGACGTTTTGCATGCAAAGTAGATGCTCCACCACTGAACTGGAGCACTGTGTCCAGTTCTGGGCCCCACAATTTAGAAAGGATATTGACAAGCTGGAATGTGTACAGAGGAGGGCGAACAAGAAGATAAAGGATCTGGAAAACAAGCCTTATGGGGAATGGTTGAAGGAGCTGCAGTGGCATAGTGTGGGAGGAGGCAGAGGCGCAGTTGCCCCAGGTGCAAAATTGTTTGGGGTGCAAAATTTCAACACCTGGTGCTGCCTCAATGCAGCTGTGCACTTCTGTTGATGGGCTCCATTGAAAACAGCTTCTCCATGTGAACCAGAAAGTGACCTCTCCAGACCACGATCAACTCTTCTTTTCTTATCTCTGCAGCTGCAGTTTGGGTGATGCAGACACCATTAAAACCACTGGATGTGCATGTGTACCATTTTCCTCCCTTCCACCCCTCTCTGTGTGGCCCCGGGTGCTGGCAACCCATGCTACGGCACTGAGGAGCTGTGTATGTTTAGCCTGGGAAAGAGAGGAGATACGATAGTCATCTTTAAATATCTCAAGGGCTGTCTCATGGAAGATGGAGCAAACTTCTTTACTCCTGCTCCGGTGGGTAGGACTTAAACCAATGGCTTCAAGTTAAAAGAAAAGAGAGTCTGACTAAACATCAGGAAGAACTTGCCTGCATTGCAGGGGGTTGGACTAGATGACCCTCGGGTCCCTTCCAACTCTACAATTCTATGATTCTATGCTCACTTTCAGGGCTTGCATCAAGGGCTGACCTGGCCAGGTGCTTGCCCAGGACCCCCACTCCCTGGCCCTGCTCTTCCCCTTCGTAGTGGGGCTCAGGGGTACAGCATCTGTGTCTTGCATGCAGACACGGGCGTAGCCACGGGGGGGGGGCAGGGGGGCAATTGTCCCTCTAAATCAAGTAAATCAATTAACATAACTAACTGAGATTTTGCCCCCCTAACATGAAGCTTCCCTCCCCAACATAAATTCTGACTACACCCATGCATGCAGAATATCCCTTGTTCATCCCCAACATCTCCTCCCTGTCTGAAACCCTGGAGAGCCACTGCCAGTCAGTGCAGACAATGCTGAGCTGGATAGACCAGTGGGCCTGACTCAGTAAAAGGCAGCTTTCTAGGTTCCTAACCTGCTTGTTCATCTGCCTCTTGCTCTGGCCAAAAGCGAGGGAGTAAGCAAACTATGGGACGCAGGTGGTGCTGTGGGTAAAAGCCTCAGCGCCTAGGGCTTGCCGATCGAAAGGTCGGCGGTTCGAATCCCCGCAGTGGGGTGCGCTCCCGCTGCTCGGTCCCAGAGCCTGCCAACCTAGCAGTTCGAAAGCACCCCCGGGTGCAAGTAGATAAATAGGGACCGCTTACCAGTGGGAAGGTAAACGGCGTTCCGTGTGCTGCGCTGGCTCGCCAGATGCAGCTTGTCACGCTGGCCACGTGACCCGGAAGTGTCTCCGGACAGCGCTGGCTCCCGGCCTATAGAGTGAGATGAGCGCACAACCCTAGAGTCTGTCAAGACTGGCCCGTACGGGCAGGGGTACCTTTACCTTTTAAGCAAACTACAGAAGTGGTGAGAAGGAGGAAGAGTGACTGTCAGAGCCTCTTTCTCCATCGGTGAGGGCTGGCTGGCTCTTGCTTTCCTGTTTTATCTGGCAACTGGGAGGTGCACACACTATGGCTTATGTGTATCTGAGAACCAGGGCCAGCATTAGCAGTCAACATGGCTGAGTACTTGCCAAGGGCCCACAGGGACCCAGCAGGAAGGCCCCTGGCAGGAGCACCCTGGAACAGCTACTTCTTCTCTTCCCCATTGCAACCTCTTCTGCACCCGCCTCCTTTTCAAACAGGCAAACAACAACAGTGGTGAGAAGGTTAAGAGATGTGGTTGCCGCCCCCTGCTTGCACATTGGATCTGTCTGGCAAGCAAGCAGGTGGCAGCAGCTAGGAGGGCAGAGGAGCAGGAGCAGCTGGCAGCAATGGCAGACTCACCAAAGGAGTGGGTCCATTCTGAGTGTCTTTTCCAAGCTCCCCTCTGCCTGACACAAAACCTGGCATCACCATCATTCCTGCCTGTTTGTCAGTTTTAATCAGTGGTTCTGCGAGGTCAGGCTACACCTGCTTTGTTTTGGAGGCTATTTTTGGTTATACTATGAAAGAGAGAGGGACACAGGTGACGCTGTGGGTTAAACCACAGAGCCTCTTGGGCTTGCCGATCAGAAGGTCGGCGGTTCGAATCCCCACGGTGGGCTCCCGTTGCTTGGTCCTTGCTCCTGCCAACCTAGCAGTTTGAAAGCATGAAGTGTAAGTAGGTAAATAGGTACCGCTCCAGCGGGAAGATAAACGGTGTTTCCATGCGCTGCTCTGGTTCGCCAGAAGCGGCTTAGTCATGCTGGCCACATGACCCAGAAGCTGTACGCCGGCTCCCATGGCCAATAAAGCGAGATGAGCGCTGCAACCCCAGACGGTCAGGGGTCCATTTACCTTTATGAAAGAGAGAGAGAGAGAGAAGTTATTAAAGATGGCCTTGAAAATGAAGATGAAAATGGGTGGTCACTCTTATTTATTGCATCTGTATATACAGTATATACAGAAATTACAGCGTGAAGGCAAATCTTAAAAGTGCCTTTTAATTGGTTGTGTGCCTGAGTATACAGAGATGCTATCCCTCCTGCAGTCCAGGAGAGGGCACCCTTCATCCAGCATTTGAAGTGAACTTTCTAGTTTGCAGCTCTGGATTTCTGCCTGACAGGCTGCAATTTACTGCTGCATTGAGAAAGAACCGAAGTGGTACATGGATTGAAAGCAGAATCTGATCTGTAATAACAGCCATGAGCAGAGAACTGAACGTCTGGTGCTTGGATTGCTGTGCTAGAACAGAGAGCTCCTCTTCTGTGGAATGCATTGTTAACATTCAATATATGAGCAGTAATACCACAGGAATTGGCCAAATGTGGGGGACCCACATTCAGCTAGCTCTGCTGGTGGCTTGGCTTGTTAGCATAACTAAATCCAGGGGGGTTCTGTGTTTGGCACAGTTTAATCAAACCTTGATTAATTCTAATTTTTACTAATTCCAGGATTTATGGGTGACTTGCACCCAGTGGCGTAGCGTGGGGGGTGCAGGGGGGACCGGCCGCACCGGGCGCAACATCTGGGGTTAGGGCAAATCCACAGGTTAGAGGGCGCAAATCCACGAGTTAGGGGGCGCAAATCCACGGGTTAGGGGGCGCAAATTACTTGCCTTGCCCCGGGTGCTGACAACCCACGCTACGCCACTGCGTAGAAGAAGAGTCTGCAACAATTGCACTAATTGTTCAGCATAATGGAAAATCACTGTCCACATCAAATGTAACTCAATCAGAACAAATGCTCCCAAAACCTAGGAGTACCTCCTCCACTGAAATCAGCAGAATCGGACTCAGATGGCCATCCAGCAGCAGTGGATAATTATTGGATTGTAGTGAACTGCAAAAAAGAAAAAGTAAAAAAACCATCCAGCCTGCAAACCAAGTGAAACAGAATGAAAGTGAAAAAGGCCGTCTAACCAAATATTTCAACAGAGTTTTCCTATCAGACGCTTCTGCGACCAGACTTATTCTCATGTTCGTTGTAAACCCTGGGGAGGTAGAAGATCTTGTAAATACAACAGGATCTCCGCTGGCCCCTAAGGTCTCCTCTGCAACTTTGGGAACTGCTCCAAACTCCCCTGATGGTGGGAGAGATTCCTATTCAAAGGGAACTGTTTACTGTTGTGTTCAAATTGCTGTTGCGGTTATTGTTGTTCAGTTTCATAGGGATTAGCAACCCAAGTCACATCAACCAGAAATCCCATCTTTCCATAAAATTAAAAAGTAAAGCATCATAGCAACTGATGCTATGAGCATTTCACAAGCTAGTGCTCCATCTAGTGGCTGGCTTAAAGTGGGATGCGGGTGGCACTCTGGTCTAAACCACTGAGCCTCTGGGGCTTGCTGATCAGAAGGTTGGCGGTTCGAATTCCCGTGACGGGTGGGAAACGGTGCTTCCATTGCACCCAAAGCAGTTTAGTCCTGCTGGCCACATGACCCAGAAAGCTGTCTGTGGACAAACGCCAGTTCCCTTGGCCTGAAGCAAGATGAGCGCCTTTGGTGGGATATAACCATCCAGGGGTCCTTTACCTTTTCTTTTCTTTTTTCTTTTTTAACCTGTTACTGGCTTTAAATATAGAAGGATTGGGAAATCCAGTGAGCCAGAATGGAACCAGTTCATAAAAAAAACCCCAGCTGACAATTTCTGTACAGAAAATACAGCAAAAAAGAGAGAGAAAAGTCAGATATAAACTGCTTAAGGGTGGATGGTTAAAATCCCAAATATTTGCAGTTGGTACTACGAAAGTGAGAGAGTAGTGGTGGTCATTATAACCAAAAAGTGTCCTTTTGCAATCCAGGGGCGGGGGGGGGGGAGGTTTTGTGCAATATAAGCAGTCATATGCTATTTACGTTAGAGATACCTTGGAAGCCAAACGCCTTGGCACTCGTACGTTTGGCTCCCAAATGCCGCAAACCCAGAGGTGAGCGTTTCAGTTTGCAAATGTTCTTTGGAACTTGAACGTCTGTTGTGCCTTGGTTTTACAAACGTTTTGGAAGTCGAACGGACTTCTGGAACGGCTTCCGTTCGGCTTCCAAGGTACGACTATACTGGATGAATATATATTTATGAAATGGTTTTGGTTTGAGTTCCTGGGAAATAAGCACTGCCACCTGAAACCTGGTTGCCTGACTACTTACAAGGAGCCCAATCTATTGGAAATTTCCGTTGTGCTAGCTCTACTGAATCAAGAATTAAGAGAACAGCTCATTCATTTTGGTGGGGCTTATGCTGTGCAAGTTCTTTGTCAACCACAAAGCTGTCTGCACTTCACTTTGGGAAGTGAGGAATTCCATAATTAAGCAAATTTAATAATAATGATAGTACATGTCTGTCAATATCTACACCTATTCTAATTTAAATTCCCCTTATAAGGAAAATAAAACATTGAGCTAAAATTTAAGAGCAATTTAAGCAGCAATTACCCTACCTACAGTCCTCAGTTATTGCAGAACGTCATAGCTTCAATTAAGAGAAAATTAGGTTTTAATAATTCTAAACAGAATTCTGTACTAAGAATCTTAGGTTTCATCCATTATCCTTTATAATTTGTGTTAGTCTACTGTATTCAATATTTTAGTTATGCACTATAAGTAATTTCTTTGATTTAAGTTGATCTTCTATCTATATTAGCTTAATTGCTAGCCTTTTTAAAAACACACACACAAAGGATCTCTTCTGGATCTCTTTTGGAACTGTACAAAAGCTTGTATGAATTAAAGCTGCCTGTAGCTTCTGAATTTTGCACTTCTCATGCATTGTGAATGTCATATTTAAATAAAACACTTTGAGTGTAATTGCTGTCTTAATTTCAAATTGGGATTTTGCAGAAAGAAAATGCTTTGCAGCATAAGCTAAAAAGATATTTACCCTTGTACTGCTGTTAAAAACTTGCAGCTGGCTCAGTTCAGAATTTTAACAATTTTGAGTTTTTCTTGGTTTACAGCTTAATCTTTTCTCCATTCTAATTCTCCACTTTGATGCCCATTCTCATCTTCCTACTCATGCTGAGTGTGGGTAATATGACTGAAGAATGGCCAGAGCCCAGAGTTATGACAAGAGCCTTTGGCACCTAAGAACTTCTTATAAAACCCCCATCCCATCTCTGATTCTCCCTTATAGGTAGCCCTTGAGTCATAATATATAGTGTTACTCTAATGACAAGCTATACAGTAACAGCAATCTTATCTATACTCCCTTGTAAGCTATGCAGAAGTCAGTGGGACTAATTAGTAAATGTGGTGTATTTGGGCTGTGAATATATTCTGTATTCATATTATACAAAGTTCATTCATGCTCTCATAATATCTAGGTTAGACTATAGTAACATGGAGCTCCCCTTAAAAACCATTTGGAAACTTCAGTTTGTTTAGAACACAGCAGTCAGAATACTAACTTGGACATATGAGTTTTAACTGATTTCACCTGTGTCAAAACATCACTGATCATTGTTGCATTTCTGGGCAAAATTCAAGGGTTATCTCACACCAAGTGATCCAAGTTTTAATTACTTTTTTACTTCATGTCATCCAATTGTCTAAAAATTTTGTACACTTACTGAATGATCAAAACTCAGTTTAAATCTATTTTTTTTTATCTCATCTCGTTTTTGAATTATAAGGGTTTGAAATTTCAAAAATTGACAATTTTGGCCTTGCCAGACTATATAAAAACCTTAAAAACTCAGCCCAGAATTGAGATATTTCAAAACTAATGATACAAATCTCTTCAGAACTTCATGGGCTTTAATATGATATAGTACATGATGGACTTATTTAAAATTTTAAAGTTAAGTTACAAAATTTAATTTCATCTCGGTATCTTAATGGGATCACATTTTTAAAATATTTTTTTTTACATACATGTCTTCCTTATTGTGTTCTGTTTAGGATAAATGGGTCTTGGAATAAATATAACAGAAGAAACAAAACTTCAAACGATAATATCAGTTACTTCAGGCATTTCTTTTATTCAATTAAAAGGTTTCTGATAAGCTAGCCAGGCTTTTCTTTTAAAAATGTGTTTCAAAGCAGAGTGATAGCTTGCTATTGCACGACAGAATTAACACTGTACATTCAGATCTCACAGTTTGTCTAGGGTTGCAATATTTCTAAAAGTGAAAATCCAGAAAATTGTAAAAACCGTGGTCCTTTTTTTTTTTTAGTTAAATCTCAAAAAAAGAAAAGAATTTTTGAGCTATTTTTGTGAAATTCGTCAAAATCGACATGAACTGCCAGACATTTCCGCGATTTCTGCCCAGACACTGTTTATGAGGGCTGAATACTGGCTATGTCCGGGAAATTCTGGATACATGGCATCCCTAAGTTTGCCAAATATGCAGATAGTCTCAATACCTCCTTTCTGTTTTGGTTTTTAAAAAACTGAGCCCAATTGATATAGCCATGTTAGTTTCTGGCAGCAAAAGTCTTGCAACACCTTGAAGCCTAAGAAATTAATTGATGGTAGCATAAGCTCTCATAGAAACCCCTCCCGCCAAAACATACAGAGCGCTCAAGTGAAATTGGTAAAATATCCAAAGTGTGTGAGAGAGCATGATCCACACCCAGCTTGTAAATAATTGGTGAAACGAGATGATTTGTGTGCCTGAGCAATCACTTTCATGCATGCCTCCAATTACCGTATGTTTTCATCCATTTGCTTCCTAGCCTGCTTCCCCCAACCTGTTCAGCTCTGCTTGACTGGGGCCAGTTGCTGCTTTCCTTCCTTCCTTGGGGAGGGGGGAAGAGGTCGTGGCTCATTTTAGGCCTTTGCATTTATTTTCTGAGACCCCTGGCTTGCCTTGGCCTATTCAACAAGGCATTTCCATCGCTGCCTTTGTCCCCTCGTTCCGCCCAGCCGCTCAACTGGTGTGGAGGGAGTTCCCTTTTGATTCTTTTCCCATGCCAGGAGCCCTTCTCAAAGCAGCTCCCTGACTTCCACTTGCCTTTGTTTTGAGAAATTAGCCCTTCTCTGGCTTGCCAGCGCATCGGCATCTGCTGCCATCAATCAGCTCACTCCTAATGGATGAAGAGACCCCCAGTTTTCCTACCTAAAAAAAAAGAGAGAGAGAAAAGTCCTGAGACGTTTATCATCCTTGGCTGCAAAACAAGGCCACTTTCAGTTGCAAAAGAGCCACCCACAACCCCACACAATGGCCCCCTGGCCTGTCAACTCGTCTTGCTCGATGTACCCCAGTCTTGAAGGATTTGCCTCAGCTCCTTGATTAGCATAGGCCAATGGCTTTGCCCTGTTCCTTTTGGCCCAGCCGGGGCTACTTTTCACTCTTTATCTGGAGGCCAGTCCAGCATTTCCATCTGAGGGATAATCCCTTTTGTCGCTTTTAACCCACTCCTCATTCCAGCCCCTACGCTTTGTTCAACATTCAAACAGCGCATGAGTCATCATCTGTGCACCCTTCCCATCCACCTCCAATAATTGTGCTCTGCTGAGGCTCATGTTACCCTTCTGAACTTTTGGGCCATGGGAAATGTTGCCTCAGGGGTTGCCAGAAAATGGGGCTAAGGATGCAGCCTTTAGAGCTTTCCCCACTGTCTTGTGAGGACAGAGGACCAGGATTCAAGTTCAACTGGGGAAAAATATATCTAGAATCCAAGTTCAATTGGAGAACTTATCCAAATATCTAGAAATCAAGTTCAGCTGGATAACTTTTAAAGAAGAACCTCAGAAGTCGAACGGAATCCATTCTGGAAGTCCGTTCGACTTCCGAAAAGTTCGGAAACCAAGGCACGGCTTCCAATTGGTTCCTGATTGTGCAGACATGCCGGAAACAATAGCGGAAGCTGCGGCGGACATTCGACTTCCAAAAAAGGTTCAAAAACCGGAATACTCACTTCTGGTTTTCAATCATTCGGGAGCTGGAGCATTCGACTCCCAAGACGTTTGGGAGCCGAGGTACAACTGTATGGCATAGGCAGGGCCAGCCCACCCATGAGACAAGGTGAGGTGACCACCTTAGGCGGCATGATCCACAGGGGCAGCAGATCTGACCTACAAGACCTACCCACACGCTGCTGCTGCTGCTGCCGCCGCCACCACAGTGTCAGCAACAGCTGTGGCACATTCCTTGGAGACTGGTTCTGCTGCCTCCTCAGCAGCCTCTCGTTGAGGGGACACCATCCACTCTGACGCACACCCGAAACACAGGGCTGGGAACAACTGTTCCTTCATGACTCCAGGCAGCCAGCACTAGCAACCCTGGACCAGATAAACCATCTCACCCAAGTGCAGCATGAGTGCCTAAGCACAGGACCAGCTGACCAATCATTAATTAAACTGCCTGGGTTCAGTGTCAAGAGATTCTGATGTATTCCACTATTGCCCTGCAAACATATGTCACATTCAAGTACAGTGAATGGAACTTAGCACCCTGATCATCTCTCTCTTTTTCCCTTCTGTAAAGAACAAGTTTCTAGCTGCTATGGCTATTTGAAAGGATATGGGTGATGCCAGGTGAACCTTCAGAGGCTGGCTGAGTAGGACTTCAGCAGAAAGCAGGCAGTGCTTCAAGCCACAATCCTATACACACTTACCTAGGAGTAAGTCCTGCTGAACTGGGTCTTCTGTGCAGACATGTGAAATATTGCACTGTCTATGTCTTGCTTAGGGGTTTTGCCCATCTCCATCACTAGTGGAAAAATAAATTAGGCCTATATTTGAAGGAGTCCTCTGTTTGAAGGGCTGCCAGGTTTAAAAAGAAAGACCCCAAGAAAGGGAGAGTAGGGATGGCCCTTGGAAGTTTCCCATGAACAGCTAGTACACTGCAGATGGTGACAGCAGTCACAAAATTAAAAGACGCCTGCTTCTTGGGAGAAAAGTGATGACAAACCTAGAGAGTATCTTAAAAAGCAGAGACATCACCTTGCCGACAAAGGTCCATATAGTTAAAGCTATTTTTCCCAGTAGTGATGTATGGAAGTGAGAGCTGGACCATAAAGAAGGCTGATTGCCAAATAATTGATGCTTTTGAATTATGGTGCTGGAGGAGACTCTTGAGAGTCCCATGGACTGCAAGAAGATCAAACCTATCTATTCTTAAGGAAATCAGCCCTGAGTGCTCACTGGAAGGACAGATCCTGAAGCTGAGGCTCCAATATTTTGGCCACCTCATGAGAAGAGAAGACTCCCTGGAAAAGACCCTGATGTTGGAAAAGATGGAGGGCACAAGGAGAAGGGGACGACCGAGGACAAGATGGTTGGACAGTGTTCTCGAAGCTACCAACATGAGTTTGACCAAACTGCGGGAGGCAGTGGAAGACAGAAGTGCCTGGCGTGCTCTGGTCCATGGGGTCACAAAGAGTCAGAGACGACTAAACTAAACAACAACAAATGGAGGGCTGCAGCTTCTTCATCCCTGCTCTACAGGTGCATGCATTTAAAACACATTTTCCCAATCCCCCCAAATCCTGGGAACTAGTTTACTCTGCACAGAGCTGCAATTCGCAACACCCTTAACAAACTACAGTTCCCAGGATTTTTGCGTGTGTGCTTTAAATGCATGGCGTGTAAAGTCACATGTGATGGATGGGGAGAAGGGGGTGAGGTGCCAAGGACCCACTGGAGGAGATCCGGTCCTCACTACTGACCCCAGAGATGACCCTGCAGCAGCTGCTGTTCCTCCTTCTCCATCTTTGTGGGTCAGGGACCGGCCATGAACCCGCACAATGGGCACTGGAGCCTTGGCAACTGCCCAGAGATGCCAGCTGAATGAGTTGGTGCAAGGTGTTGACTCATTAGGATTTTTTTTTTAAATAAAAAGATTAGAATATGCACAGGCTAGAGAGGAAGACTCTCTCTCTCGCTGTGTTTCTTAATGACATCAACTGTCCCATCTCATCCTTCTCAGCGACCCCCCCCCCCCGCTCCCAGTTCTTAACAGGCGCTTAACAAATGACTTGCCTCCATTTCAAACCCACAGCCCAAACTTCCTGCTTTGCAATCAAAAGAAGAGGACCTGACCTTCACCCCTTCAGTAACCATAAAAACAGGGGTGATAAATCTAATCTGCCTCCAGAGGCTGTCCCACAGGATCCAATCAGTCGTTCGTTTCGTTTGGATAAGGGTTGTAGAAGTGTCTTGTGTCAGCGCAAGGTCAGGTTCATGGGATTTCTTCCCAGCCTCTCCCCCATTTCTAGCTAGGGCACAGCCTGGAATCTCAGCAACCGGAGCTTTAATGGCATTGGGGTGTGTGTGTATTTTACGAGCATCTCGAAGAATAGGAGCTTTGTTGCAAACCTGAAGGCCCGCGCTGAGAGAGTGTCAAAGGGTTAAGTGAACACACCAGCACATTAATGGGGGGTTGGATTAAGACATTCCAATACTCCAAAGTAAGAGACTGGAGGCCGGCAGAAGGAGGTGGCCTGCTCAGTCTTATAGTCAGTTTACTTCTACACTGGATAAGGGACCATTGTTCATTGGCAGAGGACTTGCTCTGCATACAGACGGTCCCAAATGCAATCTCAGGTACTTCCACTTAAAGGGCCTCCTTTAGCCGAGTCTTCTGATTGCTTTTGTTTGATTATTGCTTTAAAAACTTCCCCAACACCCTTTAAAATCACAACCCAAACTCCCTGCTTCCTCTAAAAACCTCCTCTTCTTTATCTAAAGTGGCCCAAGCCAGCATCTACGTTCCTTTCGATACTACCTCCAGCCAATTCCCCCGGCCTCAATTCCTAGTTTCTTTCTTGCTCTGCCCTTCTCAGTCCCTTACTAAGTTTACATGTTTCTATGTTGGTATCTTGAATGTTAATTTCTTTAAAAGTATGAAAGCCTATGCCACTTCACTTCTGTTTCACATATTTTAAATAAAGATGCCCATTCCCTTTTACTTGTTTGATTAATTGGTAATTTTTAATGTATTATTTTTACTCCATAAATCTTTAATGTGATAGTTTTAGGACACACCCAGCTCTCAGTGTCAAAAGACCCTAAAATGGATGTCAGGGTCACGTACAAGAATTGTAGGCTCATGTGAAAATTGCAGAGTTCATAAGGAAGCAGCTTTCAGACAGGAGACATTCCCTGTCCTACTTAGAGATTCAGCCACTCACTATACCAGAACTGGACTTGATAGCCAGGCATGGTTCAATAGAAAAGGTAGCTTTGCTGGAAGAGTGACTTACACCCTGGACACAAATTTGCACATGCAAACTTTATATGTGTAAATGCCAGTGTATATTTAAAAAGGTAAAGGTAAAGGACCCCTGACTGTTAAGTCCAGTCGCAGACGACTCTGGGGTTGTGGTGCTCATCTCGCTTTACAGGCCGAGGGAGCTGGCGTTTGTCCGCAGACAGTTTTTCTGGTCATGTGGCCAGCATGACTAAGCTGCTTCCGGCGAAACCAGAGCAGCACACGGAAACACTGTTTACCTTCCCGCCGGAGCGGTACCTATTTATCTACTTGCACTTCTTAGCGTGCTTTCGAACTGCTAGGTTGGTAGGAGCTGGGACTGAGCAAAGGGAGCTCACCCCGTCGTGGGGATTCGAACCGCCGACCTTCTGATCGGCAAGCCCAAGAGGCTCAGTGGTTTAGACCACAGCGCCACCAGCATTCCTGTATAAATATTTACTGTCTTTTAAATAGGAATAAAGTGGCAAACAGGTGTCCCATTTGCCAGCTCAGTCTTCTGTCCAGGTACCCACTGCTGCTGATGCACAACTCCAAAGCCCCTGCTTTTTCTTCTGGTTCATCATCTTTAAACCAGAAAGCCAAGTGACACTTGGGGGGTGGGGAGTTGCTAGTGATTAGTCCCTCAGGGATGAAGTCTGACTGGGGTGGGGTGGGGGCTGAGGAAATACAAAAACCTCTCCATGGCCCCTTGACCCAGCTCCTTGCTGCAATATTTTAGTTCTTCTCTTGAGAAACTCTGGGCGTGCTGAGGGAAAGTTTGAACCTGAAGCTTCAGAGCAGATGTTGACATCTGGCAAACAACTATATTTCCCTCCCCTATAATCTTGGATTTGCCTAAAGGCACCCTTGGTCAATGGTGTCCTGTTTTCTGCAACACTGGCACTTGGGGCAACCAGAACAATAGATGCAATTCAAGCAAAGTACCCAAAGCTATACTAGTTAAATAACAATTTGTCCAGTTTCAGTTGTTCTTTAGAGAAAGTCATAACAAGTACAGGTGACACATTTGCATTTTAATGTAAATTAATATTAATAGGTCCATTGTCTTCTTTCTGTACAGATATATACAAATAGGTAAACATAGCAGTTTTATATTTACAAAATAATTAAGTTATTTTTATTAATTAGGCTCTCTGAATATATAAATACACATGTACATAAATAGCACCAGCACAGGATGCTTCAACATTAGTTGTGTCTTATTTACAGTTGAGAACAGTACGAGGTTGTGTTTGGCAAGGTCATGCCAATGGTGTAATGTACACCAACAAGCACCATCCGGGTCCGTGGCAAGATAAAATTAAAAAAAAAAAAAGGGGGGGGGGGAGACCCTTAACAGTACTGCAATTTTCTTTACCACACTTGATGCCATTGGTATCAGGCGGATTAGAGGCAGCACGAACCACACCCAAAGAAAATGACTGCTGAAAAGGTGTTTTTCAAAAAATAAATGTAAAAATAAATAACAATTGTGGCGCACTTATTCCATCAAGAGATATGTTCCTGCAGTACTGCACATTGCCCTGCATGCAGATGCAGTTGGTGCTCCTTCAATTCCACGTAGCATGTACCAGTGTTTGCTCTCCAGAGAAGTCTGGAAGGACGTCCTAGAGCACTCCCTCAAGGAAGTAAGTCAGCATCCCTCCTGCACAGCGGGTGGCCCCGTGGCAGCCCCTCCCCACCTTCAAAGGATCCCAGTGTGTAAACAGCAAACCAAGGCAAGCCGAGGTCAAACAATGCTGGCCAGCTCTGTGGAGTCCGACTCGGTGCTACTGTTGTTTTCTTCATCTCTGGGGAAGTAAAAGAAGGAAAATATATGTTAATCACACACACACGCACACAGGTTTGCAGTAGGCACACAGACTGCAGCTGTAAGGGCTGCATTCAACTAATGAGTCCTGCTAGTGGAAGCCCATGCCAGGACTTCTGCTTGTGCAATAGGGCTCCACCCCATCCTCCCATGAGAGCCAGTGTGGTGTAGGGGTTAAGAGCGATACACTCGCAATCTGGGGAACTGGGTTTGTGTCTCTGCTCCTCCACATGCAGCTGCTGGGTGACCTTGGGCCAGTCACACTTCTCTGAAGTCTCTCAGCCCCACTCACCTCACAGAGTGTTTGTTGTGGGGGAGGAAGGGAAAGGAGAATGTTAGCCGCTTTGAGACTCCTTCGGGTAGTGATAAAGCGGGATATCAAATCCAAACCCCCTCTATCTCTCTCCCAGCTTGAGTTGTGTTGGGGGGAAACCCAGAACAGTGCATGAAGGGTGGAGAGGGGAGATTGTTCCCTCTGGTAAGCCAACATGCTTCCGCTGATGGAACAATTGCCATAGAACTACGATGAATTCCTACGTTTCCAAACAGGGATTAGGTGTTGCTGCCAGAGGCAAAAGTGTCCTTCAGCTATGTACACACCATACATTTAAAGCACACAGCCTATCCCAGGAATCCTGGGAAATGTAGTTTATTAATGTTGCTGGAAATTATGCTTTTGTGAGGAGTAAACCACAGTTCCCAGGATTCTTTTTGGGGGAGCTTTGAAGGTTTGGTGTGTACCAGGCAAGGCGAGGCCAGGACCCATTCCAGAGCTCCTGTGTGTTTGCACTATGCTGACCTTCCTCCTGCCTCGTCCCTCCTCTCTTACCTCCTAGGAAGCATCAGGGACTGCTACTGCTTCAGCAGACCCTCCACTATTGCCTAAAAGGTGACCTTTAATCTGTCCCATTATGAAGATGCAGGTTGCTTGTTAAGACGCAGCTCATGACTCCCCTGGTGCCCTCTTCCAGACTCGACAGGGAATGCAAGGCACAGCCTGCTGCTTATGTGACAAATGTCCCTCCCTCTGGGGAATGAAAGAGGTTCGCAGTATTGGAAAGGACTCAGAAAAGGAGGAAAAACAGTCTGGCTGGTGGGCCACTGCGACTCACAGGTCACCAGTTGCCTATCCCTGAACTAGAGCTACCCCCACTTCTGAACTATCAGGCAGTTATACGCCACCACTAATCTTGGAGTAAAAGAGGGACCCGAGGCAACTCTAAACAGTCAGGAATCCCAGCAAGTGAAGACAGAACTATCAGGAAGCCAAGCAGTGATTTGTGCATAAAGGGCCAACATTCAGGATCACTCAGCATTTTATATTTAGCTCTCTACACCCTGCCATGGAGTGCTGCATCAGAGAAACTAGACACCCGTTTGTCCCAGGGCCATCAAACGGCTGCTCTATTTTAAGTTTTGGCAATAAACGGAAAGGGTCATCTGGAGGAAGAGCCACCTGTCCTTGCAGGATTTGAACCCATTGCCACACACGGGGAATTTTGAAAGAGTGGTGTTTTCCGCGAGGGTGGGGGGATTCTTCCCGATTCTGAATGGAACATGAGATCACACTCCCCCCTTCACTGCAGCTTCACACAGACACGGGAATCCAGATCCTTTGCAAGCCATCCTTCTCCGGAGCCCCTCCCATGCTCAGCCTATGTGACTACAGTGGGCATTTTTGTTCAGAAGGGCGCAAGGAGGCATAGCATCTGTGGCAATCGCTCCTGAGCCAACAGCATCCCTGCAAGTGAATGTTCTCCTGCAACTACTGGCTAGGGCATGATAGCCCACCCCATGAGAAAAGTCCCAGTCTGATAGTTGCTCATTTCTGCCAAGTTATAGATGCACTTCCCCCCTGCCCTGCCCCAAGTGGCCATCTGGGGTCTCACCTTAAATCCTGCAGGGCTTTCTTGTTTTTCCGTCGGCTCTCCTCGTCAATGGGGTACAGCTTGAAAAGGAGCAGGCCAAGGATGATCAAAGCCACAGGAGCAGCCGACACTAGTATCTTCAAGGTCAAGTTCACCTCCTCTGGCTGGGAGCACCCCCGGGTTTTGTAACCAGCAAAGCTACACACCAAGGAAAGAACCGTTATGATGGCTGAGTAAAGTGTCTTGTAGCCCTGCGTCGCTCCTTACCACACCGCCAGGTTAACAAAACCAGAATAAATTAAACAAAATAATAAATTATGCAAATTGGCCCAAATTGCAATAAACAAACCAACACACAAAACAGGTTTCCTATCTCTTCTCTTGGGCTGCCTGGGTACAGAATTTTAACATTCTTTTTAACATACACTTCTGCTACAGCCCCCGGAACATCTTTGAACAATCTAGTGAGTTAAGTCTCTATTTTAGAGAAGGCGAACTGCAACTAAGACAGAACAAATTGCCTAATGCAGCACACAGGTATGTGAAATTAATGGTGACACAGAGCTTCAAACCCAGGTATTCCAGGGCTCCCCAGGTGATGCATTCCAGTCACTGGATCTCACTAGCTCTCCAGTAGATCCATCAGGATCCTCCTCTCCCTAAAATGTCCCCATTCCAGCCATCATGACGAAAACTACCATGCAATTTTAAAGAAATTGTGTTGGCATATGATAGTCTTCTTCCCCATTTCCTCTTGCATCATATCTTTTTAGATTGTAAGGGCAGGGATTGGCTTTGCTTTTATTCAAAAGAAAGCCACTCTGGAAGCCTTTCCGGCTGAAGAGCAGGGTAAAAATAATAATGCTTCAAATGATGGCGTTCTGCTATATATACCAGCAAATCTAAAAAAGGGGAGGGGAGAAAGAGACAGGCAGACAAAGACTTACTCTAAACTGAGTGTGGAGACCCCCAGAGACACCCCAGATGCAAACTTGATGAAGAAGACGTAGAAGGAGAAGAAAATCGCTTCATGGCCAGTGGAATCTGGGTGCTGCAGGTTGAAGTCATCAATGACATCTGGCAACATGGACCTAAATGGAGAGAGAAGCAAGCCAGTCAGCACCATTTAATTCTCCCCAATTGTCCTCAGCTTCCAAACTGGAGGTTACAATAAGTAAGATGTCCAATTACATAGGGCTGCCATACGTCCGAGTTCTCCTGGACATATCCAGGATTCGGTTGCTGAAAATAGCGCCTGGGGGGAATTTCTGAAAATTGCTAAAATGTCTGGAGAAACCTGGACGTATGGCAACTCATGTTGGAAGTGAACTTGTTTTGGGCAAATTTCCTAAAAAATAGGTCAAAAAAATTAATTTGTTTTGAGATTTTGCAAAAAGCTCAACAACATTTGTCACTGGATTTTCACTCTCTGAAATGTGGTATCCCTAAATTACAAATCACACTTTTTCACTCAATGATAACCAGAAAAACATGTTTTGGAGCTGCCCCATTATTTGCCACCCGCATTTCAACATAGAGTTGGGAGTTTCAACATAACATAGGAGTTATTGAGGGGTGTGTGTGGAAGCATAATCTGCTTTCAGCACTGAAAACACAATACTATGTTTACTAAATACACACACACACACACACTTACCAGGGTAAAAGAAAAGCAGCAGCGACACTGATTCCAACTGCAACAGCCACTATATAGGTGATAATAAGGTTACTTTCCATCATTATGATCAAGAGAAGGAAAGGAGTTGCAGACTGTGGAATCAAGAGAGGAAATGGTCAAAAAGATCATCATTTGAAGGTTTTCACTGGCTCAAGACATAGTGGATAAAGATTTTTTTTTTAAAAAAAAAAGCATGATAGTTTAGGCTTTAATTGTTTGCACCTTGAAAACAGTATACAAATGTTCATTTATATACCTGCAATACCTGCAATATATATTTTTATTTTTAAGGGACAAGGTGAGCTAATATTAACACAGTCACCGCACAACTTACATGTGTTTAATTTATGCGATTTCAGCTTTACACAGTTGATGGCCAACTGGTTAAAATTGAACAAATTAAATGTGCAGAAAGTGGAGAGTTTAGAAGTTCTTTTTGCAGAGAGTTCTGGTGCAGAAAGAGCTTTTAAGCTCTCTGCCTTGCTTACCAGCCTCTGGGAGGCTCTTTCTCGGGCTCTGGGAGGGTCTCGCAAGATCTCAGAAAGCCTCCTAGCATCTGGTAAGCAAAGCAGAGCAGAGCACTTAAAAGCTCTCTGCTCGTTTTTAAGACTCACATGGTGTGCTGTTTCAGGAAAGCAAGACTGCGGTTCCAAGGAGGTGGTATGTCTATATGCATTTGTGGGTGTCCACGCCATCCCCAGAACATAATCACCACAAAAGATGTGAGAAGACTGCATTTCTTGATTTGTAGGCCAATTGCAATGTAGCCCTGCCCAGTGAATAGACTTGGTAACTTACAGGAAGAAAGTAGCAGGTACAGCCCAACACTATGATGTCAGTATGCCTCAAGCACATGAGGCCTGTTCCTCCATGACAAGGCCTTTCCACACTGGAACAGCCTTGTTCTGGGGAAAAGTAAAGGGGCCACATGAGGCCCCAAGTCCTGTACTGTCAATAGGCCTTAGATCTGCTGCAGAACAGCCATCTCAGAGAGGGAAACACACAGAGCTTACACTGCACCACTAAAAGCCCTCCAGAGAAAACCTTTGAAGAGGCCCATAGTGTTTACCCATAACTCCACGGCATGTTCAGTTCTTGGACTTAATAGTTTTATCAAGATCTAGACCAGCTCATTGAGAAGCTGCTTGGCAGACCACTTGGGCCGCGTGGTTTCCTCGCTGTTGTAGGCGTAGCAGCGCCAAGTGGAAAGACTTGCTCTGAGCGCTACGTTTCCCTGCATGGCTTGGCAACAGGCACAAAACCTCAAGTCGGCTTTGTGCTTCCCCTTGGAGATTTTTCACTCACCGAGATTCCAATGTAGACGGCTGTTTTCTTCCCAAAGCGAGTGAGGAACCACTGCCAAAAGGGGATGGTAAGAGTGGCAGAGAGCTGCAAGAGAGCAACAAGGAGGGGACGGGAGGAAGAGTTGTTACTCGAGTCAGCCAGAGTCAGTCTTTGCAACAGCCTCTCCAAGGGAGCTCTGCGGGAGCCTCGGGCCCTATGTATGCAAGATCACACGCTTGGATGTGGCATTGATTAACCTGGACTTAAACCCCCGATTCCAAACACAATCATGCGTATGGAATCCACAGTTTGTTCATAAGCATGCACAGAAAGAAGGGGAAATGTTCTGACAGCAACCATAGCTAAGGACCCCAGGGCAGGTTATTATCATGGGAGATTATTTTTTTTAGGAATGCCTGCAGTCACATAATGGCAGGGCAAAAAACATGCTCAGGTTACATGATGCCCATGTACAAATGGCTGCACCAGCTCCTTGGCTTTTTTCATAGCCAGCACAAATGCCAATTCTATCCTCAGCTGTCCCACCATCGTCTCCTGTTCTCAAACAATCATGTCCAGTCTCCTTCACTGCCCCCTTACGCCTGAAACTCCCTTCCTTTTTTATAATAACTGTTTATTAGTTTTCAGTTAAAGTCCAATAATAGACTCATTATAACAATACCAATTTATAATGCAATTCATTCAAAAACCGAGTTACAGAATTCAGATAAAGTGGCCTCCTGTGTGCTAGATTTGATTGGTGATTTTCTTTATTTCTGCGTTCTATAGCAATAATGTCAGAATTCTGCAAGGCTTATAAAGCACTGAGTTTCCCCACAAGAACTCAGTGTCAAGTTCCTTTTCCTCATGCAAGTTCCTCTCAGGGCAGCGTCTCTGCCCTTGCCTCTTCTTAGGATAGGACAGGAATTGTTGGTGGCATGTCAAGAACACGCCCCTACATTCCTATGCAGTCAGAAAGGGGAAAGAGGAGAGGAGAAATGAAGGGTGGCAGGGTCCTCCGGACTGTTACTTAACAGGGATTGGCGTAAGTTTTGATTCTGCAAAGGGGGCGTGAACTGGATGGAGTCTGGCCAAGAGAGCTGGCCACGAGGATGACAGAACATGCTCCACACCCCTCTCTTAGGGACACGCAATGAGGGGCTGAGGTCATGGCCGCCGCCGGCAGCCAGCAAATCTAAGCACATGGCTAGAACTAAGGGAAGCTTGAATATCCTACAGAGGACAAGCACAGCCCCTCATCCATCCTCTCTCAGCAGCACTGTCCCAAAACACCACAGGGAGATGGTGCTGCAAATTATTATTATATAATACAGCTCCATCTGTGGACGCTGAACTTTATACAGAGTTCCATAAGCAAAAAAAGGGACACAGGTCCATGTCTTCCTCCCTTTCCCAGGACAGCACTTGGGTTTGGTTACAGTCAAAAGGATTAAAGGGTTTAAGCCAAAGGCGGGTTAAGCCAAAGGCTGGAAAAAGGCGGGTTTTGTGGAGTGATTACGGAACAGCCTTTGCCAGCCTGGCACCCTTCAGATGCTTTGGATTACAATACCTCTCATTCTATGGGATTTGTGCTCCAAAACATCTGGAAGGCACTACGCCGGCAAAGGCTGTCCTGAAAGACAGCTGTGTGTGATCTCACTGGGCAAGGGGTATATTGGGGGGGGGGAGCATGGGGAAGTGCTGCAGGTCATTGGGCTGGAGCCCATGAACACCCCCTCCCAGGTTTAGGAACACACACTATTTCCCAAACTTGCATGGCTCTAAAATAAGACTAATTTTTACTTTCTTCCTCAATTTCGACTTGGCCACGAGGTCCTAAAAAAAGGGTGGGTGGCCTAAACTCTCACTAGATAAGCAGACTATGAATTTGCTGCAAATGCCCAGGCCACATGGTTTGGGTGGGGAGGAAAGAATAGGAATGAATATGCTAGCCAAGTCAAATTAACACAGTAAAACTGCAGGAGACCACACACCGATTAAGCAGAAGCTTTTTGGAAACACAAAAACAAACATCATACTTTTCAGGACTGCCTTACAGAGGCCGCACGTCCGTCTCTCTCTCTCTCTCTCTCTCTCTCTCTCTCTCTCTCTCTCTCTCTCTCACACACACACACACACACACACACACACACACACGGCACTGAGAGTCACCACCTGCTATTCAGATACCGCAAGGCCCTTTCTTACCACAGCCTCCCTCCACTCCAAAATATTCAGAGCTCTTCTCCAAATAGTCCAGAGCCCTATTCATTTTATTCCCCCACAACGGCCCAGACACACACTCAGCATTCCATGCAGGGTTTGTAATGGCTCCTTGAAAGGAAATGGATCAGGTTTTCCCCACTCACTTCTCTAACATTCATCTCCAACCTCTCCAAAACATCCAATTCATCCTGTTCGGCTCCAGGTGGGTGTGCTACATATGCTGCCCCTGCTTAACTTCAAAACCAGCAATTTCCTTTAGGAACTGTTCTGCGGAATGTGTGTATCACACCACTTTAAATAGTCGTGGTTACACACACACACACACACACACACACACACACACACACACACACAATCCTGAGTACTAGTTTCTCATAGGTGCTGAGAATTGTCAAGAGACTCTTATTCCCCTCACAGAGCTGCAATTCCCAAAGTTCCCTGGGAAGAGGGATTGCTTGTTAAACCACTCTGGGAACTCTGTGGGAGGAATAAGAGACTCATTCCCCTCCCGGAGCTTAACAACTCTGCACCTATAAGATTCTTTGGGGAAAATCCGTGACTCTTTAAAGTGGTGCAATACTGTCTTAAATGTATAATATGGATGAGCCCTCAGTAATGCATGTTCCTGAACGTGTTATTTTAAAAGAAAAGAAACTTCCCTGTTTTTTTTAGCAATGTGGTGAATATCTATATCTATATCATCTATCTATCTAGATCTATCATCTCCTGTCCTCCTGTTTGAAGTGGTATAGTCCAAGGCATGGCACCTCCTCTACAAACACTTACACCATTAATGTGCAGAAGTACTTTCTATGGGAAACAATGGCACCTTCAAAATACACCATTTCCTTTTGTGTGTTTTGCATTTCTAGGATGGCTTAAGAGTGAATCACTGGATCTGGTACCAGATCAAAAAAGCTGGCATTTTACCTACCCAAAGTTTTGAGTTTTTTTGTAGCCATGAGAAAACAGAGACCATTGGCAGGGGGTGGGGAGGAGGTAAACAGAAAGCCAGACTGCGCTCAGGATTTGGCCTACCCTGAAGCTGCTTCACAGAGAAAGCTGACAGAGGCGCCCCCCCCCCAAGCTAAATGCAACACCATTGCATGGTAGTCAGTACCACACTGCCAGATTGCAAAGGAATATTCTTTTTACCACACCATCAGATGAAAGCATGTGGCAAAACAGTTGTCTGCAAACAGTGCAATCAAACCTTTTTGTAAATGTGACAAAGGAGAAGGAAGAGGAAGACAGCAAGTTATTGGTGGGGCTTTACTATGCTACGGTGTCTGCATCAGGCCTCAGTTTGACTCCTTTGTGAGCTTGGAGAAGCAGAACAGGGCTTCTTCGCCCACCGTGCTATTACTGCCTGAATTACTTTCAAGTCCATGTGTTTCCTAAAGGCGTTAGAGAGGAAGGGGGTTCTTCCCTCTCCCCTCACTTCACTTACTTTCTAGCCTGGCACAACACAATGCCCCCCACTGCCTGCTCCCCACCCCCACCCCTCCTCCTCACATCCATCAGCCTGGAAAGGCTTTCCCAGACAAATCGGCTCCATTCCTTTCATTCAGTGCCTCTCTCCGATAAACACTCAAGGCTCCTTTTTTCTCATGATTAAGGGTAGAAAAAATGGCCGGGTTGGGACAAAAGGCTCACATGGCTTTTATTCTCCGTCCCTTTTCACGGCCTCCTTCAAATGCTTAACAAAGAACACACTGTTCCAGGAACCATGTAAAGTGACTGCCCTTCCCTTCCCTAAGGTTGCCCATCCTTTAGCTTCCTCCAACTCCTGCACAATTGTCAGGCAGCTTAAATGCTTCTATGGTGGCTCTCTAAGGAGTGTGTGGCTCAGTTCTCCAACTTCCACGTACTCCTTGGACTCTTTGCACCCTGGCAGCTCAAGACCGGTTTACTGCCGGATGCACCTCAATTACTATTGGTTTGCAGTTCAGCCAGCGGTAGTTTGGTGTTCAGTTGCTGTTGGGCAAACCAAATCAAAGTTCTTCAACATTTCCCCAAAATGCCTTAAACAGATACAGAGCTGGATAGTCACAGAGTACAACTGTCCAGGAGAAGAGCAGCCTTTGCCCAAGGCAGCATCCTTTACCTTCCAATATTCAAAGCGAGTATTAGCTAAGTAAAACAATGGGGACCTACAGCCCTCAATAAGATTTTAGATTCCTCCTACCATTAGTTCTCGTCAGCTTGGAAAGCTACAGCTTTCCCCAACACAGATTGGCGTGCGTGAGCATTTACAAAATAACCTGGGACACCCACACATAGGATGTCACACAATATTCATTCTGCACTTGTGTAAAACAGATTTTTTTAGTGTGGAATTCACTGCCTTTGCTGTACTCTTTTTGACACCTGCTTAAAACATTTTTGTTTACGCAAGTCCATCCAGACACACCACTGTTTTAATCTCTTTTTAGTTTACTACTGATTTTAATTGTTTTCTAAATGCTTTAATTACTTGTTTTCATCTATTTATTGATCATTTTAATTTTTCCGCTAAACCACTTTAGAGGCTTTGTTACAACCGACCAGTATATAAATGTTGTTAGATAAAATAAAGAAAATAAAAATAAAAAGAAGAATTCTATTCATGACAGTCTTCTCCCTCATCATACTGGCCAACAGCTACAGACCTTCACTTCTGTGCTGCTGTATCCTATTGTCTGGAAAAACTGATTACCTTGGATTCCAGCTGGAAATTTGGGCCTTCCCCCTCCCATGAAACTATGCTGGTACAGCCATTTACATGACTACTAAGGAAGTTGCAGGTGGGGGCAGGAGAACAACATTAAAAGTTTGTAAAAAGCAACTGTTCCGCATTAACCTGAACAAAATGAGGGCAGAGGTCAAGATGAAATGGATTTCCCAAAACCACTTAAGCAGGTTCATGACAGAGGTCTCTCCCCCCCCAAAAAAAGAGCTCCCTTTTGAAACAGATAAAGAGCAAGAGAAATGTGAGTAGTAGTCATGCTGACTGCCATATACATACCATGATGGCCAGGAGAATGTTCTGGAACTCATTGCGTAAGCCCAAGGTGTACGTACAGAACAAAGCAAAGTTGCCTTCCAGCAGCTGAAAAGAAGTGGAACAGATGGCATTAAGGGAAGAGATCCTAGGAACCCTCATTAAATCTCATTAAATCTCATTAGAAAGGAAGGGAGGTTCTTGATTTCTGCCTGAAGTAACTTCTTTATCCTGTTTTTCCTCTATGGAGCTCACAGCAGCATATCCAGCTCTTTCCCCCTTATACAATCTATTCTCACAACTACCCAGTGAGGTAGGCCAGACAGAGAGAGAGAGAGAGAGAGAGAGAGAGAAAGAGAGAGAGAGAGAGAAAGAGAGAGAGAGACTGTCAAAGGCTGTCCAGTGAGCTTCAAATCCAAGTGGGGATGTAAACTTGGGTCTCCCCAGTCTTAGTCTAACCCTCTAACCACTATACTTCACTGACTTGCCAACATCCCATAAGGGGTGGAGGTTCAGCTGCAATGTTAAGTGCACCTATGGGACAGGTGGAGAGAGAGCTCCTGAACATACCATATTGGTATGAATATAAGTCACCCCCAATTATAGGCTGTCCCTAAACAGTGTTATAAATTAGCCAGGCGCCAGGTGCGTTTTGCAACTGGCATGGGCTCAATTGCGGCCACACAGAGATCTCTGGATGCCAGGTCAGCAACTAGGGAAAGCAAAATGTCACTTAGAGAAGGATGTGAAATATTTCTCTTGAAGTATGAATTAGTTTTATCCTGGATTTTTTTTTTTTAATGTGTTGTAAACCGCGTTGAGATTTGTACTTTAAAATATAAAGCTGTATAGAAATGAAAGAACAAGAACAACTTTCATCGTGTGTGTGTGTGTGTGTGTGTGTGTGTGTGTGTGTGTGTGTGTACTAGACATTCTATTGTGGTGACCGTTACCTAGGTTTAAAGGTGGTATCTGGCAATTAGGATTATATATCTGAGTTTCTAACACTGCCCCAAAGATACCTTAAATCACAGCTCCTCTAAGAGTGTGCGTATACACTGAGGTTTATACAAGCCAGATTTTTTGGTGGGGGCAGGCGGGGGGAGCAGGGGAGTGCAGCCTATATTCAGACCAATACGGTAACTTCAGAAACAGAGGCATATAAAAATAAACCTCTGTATTGGAACCTGGAGCAGTGTGGTTGGTGTGTGTGTGTGTGTGTGTGTGTGTGTGTGTGTGTGTGGAGGAGGGAGAGAAAAAGACGAGAAGGCTACTGGATGACTGCCACAGTGAAGGGGAAGGAAGGCTAACAAAAGTGGAAGAATTCAGCAGATTCCCCAAGGCCAGAGAATAAAAGTCACTATTCACAATTGAGCTGGAAGTAAAAAAAAAAGCTAAATGAGAAGTATTCAGCCAAGGAGCAAGTTCAGCATTGGTGCTGTTGCAGCTTGTTGCTACTAGGGCAGATTCCAGGAAAGGTTAAGAAGTTTGCCTCTTTAGCAAGAATCTGGTATTATGGACCCATAGACACCCTCTGGTAAAGTTCTTCAGCTTTGTCTGGTGATTGCTTCTATACCAATGTGTCTATAATCCAGAAATAGATCTAGGTCTGAGTTCATTCATTAGGCCCAGCTGTTTTCCTCTGCTCCTCCTTTTGAGGGCAGCCCATTTCATAGCACTCTTTTTGTTAAACCTTAGTCCTTAATATGAGGCCTTAGTATGCATTAACATTCTAGCTAGTAGACATCTTGCCCTGGGTTCTGCCATATAGTTGCCTGTTTCAAACTTATTTACCTTGTCATTTGCTCAGTTTAGGACGCTATCTTGTATTACTGATAGAAACAGAGCTGAGTGGTCCTTCCCCAAAGCTAGTCAGAAAAGTGCCATCAACTCAATGGGAACTAAAATGTTATTCTTCTTTTGCAATCTGGCTTCTAACACCACGCTTGTTTTCAAGGAAACAGGAGACACACTAGGACACACAACACGCTTCTCTGTGGGTCTCTGATCAAGTTTAACAATTTGTGGCATTCCTATTACCAACTCAGGTTTCCAAAAGGCAACCAGGGTATTACTGAACTAAATGCACCAGGTTTCACTCTTAACTCAGATTTTGTGGGTGTTTTGTCTCCATTTCTGGAAAGAGTTCCAACAACAGTTGTCGTAAAAACCATTCTGGCAGATTATGGTTATTATAACTTATTCCCTTTTTAATAAGAATACTCCTGAACCAGTCTATTCTGTCTAAAACAGCACACGGCTCTCCGTGTCATGACCTATACTAGGCAATCCAGCCTTATGCCTGACTTCTTAGCTAGCAATCCCAACATAGGGTCCCAGCAAAGTTGACAAATACTGTAAGGCTTGCATTTTATTTTGCCAACCTGGAAAGAATCCACATGGCAAGGGAGGGAAAACAGTAAGTCTGAAGGCTGCAATGAAATAAACCAGCCTGTAATCTTTGGATGAAGGGCAGAATATTAATTAATTAATTCAGCCAACCGGCTGGCCGGCTGGAGATATCATAAAAAATCATCATCTTAAATAGAGGTGGTCAAGGCAGCCCATGACATAGGAACAAGCAAATTCCACACAGGGCTCACCGATGCAAATCCCAAGTGCCACCTGGCTAGGTGTTGTGGTGGATTTCAGGAATAGGATTTCCCCATCAAGGAAACAACAATGTTCTAAGCACTCGGGGAAATGGAAATTCTGTGCTCAACTGGGAACTTCTGTTCTTCTCAGGGAGAGAAGGTCACCAAGGTGGAGCGGGGAGGCCTCAAACAGGCAGACCTCAGCTCAGTTGGGGGAGAGAAAGGACCCTACCTCTGAAGCTGGGTAGCAACGGTGCATTTATCACCGGGAGGGGTGTGTGCGTGTAAAAGATGGTTTCCTTACCATAAAGGCCAGAGAGCTAAAGAGTAAGCCAGCGATCAGCTTGACGTAGGGGCCATAGTTCATCACCAGCTTCAAGCTTTGGAAGAAGGAAACTGGCTCTGGTTGGAGATCGGAAGACTCTGCGGGGAGCAAAACAGAAGCACTAGGTCAAGTTATTTCCCATCAAAGCATCTTCAGACAGGCCTTACACCACTTTCATGCTAATCTTGTGCTGGTGCAAATTTTGTTTTGATTCTTATATACTTATTTGATTTAGTGAATTGTCTAGTGGACACCGGTTAGTTGGGCAATACATAAATACCATAAATAAATTTGAATGCAAAATAAAATGCTGTGAACGAATGCTTTACAATGCCTTCATTATTTAACTTGTTTTGTGTCATTTCATCATTTTGCTCCTGGTTTTAGGATCTGGCTATGAGGAGCAAGGAGCCCAAGGCCAAGCCAAGGAAAAAATTGCTCAGCCACCTCCCTAACATGCTTCCCACAGAATCATTGCTGTATAAGGGCTAGTGGCTGTCATCTCCTAAGAGGTAAACACTGACCCCCCGCTATCAGATCCTACCATATATCCACCCTACTGTGGAATTGAATTATGTGTTGCTGCATTTTAGCGAGAGAGAGAAAGCAAGAAGGGGCAGCCCTCAGAATGCCATGTACGTGGATTAGAAAATAAGGTATCTCACAGTACTACAGAGAACGGTAATGAATTTGCAAAGGCATAGAGAAAGACAACTTCTTTTCTGCAGTGAGCAAATCGTTCCCAGTTCCCATAAGCTCAAGTCTGCAAATGAATTAGGAACACAGGAAACTGCTGAGTCAGACCAGGGGTCCTTCTAGATCAGTATTGTCCACACTGACTGGTAGTGGCTCTCCTGGGGTCCAGGTTTCCCTCCCAACCCTACATGGGGATGCCAGGGATTGAACCTGGGAACTTCCATTAAGTTCCAGTTTAGCAGCTTAAAACCAGAGCTTTAAACCTTTCGGGTGGAATACGGCAAAGGGAATTTCCATGCCTTTGCAATATATTCTGATAGCCAAGGCGCTTGCTCTTTCATACTTCCATTATTTGCATATTTTGGATATATATTCCCCCTCAGTCCTACTCACTACAGTTGTACCTTGGAAGTTCAACAGAATCCGTTCCGGAAGTCTGTTTGACTTCCAAAACGTTCAGAAACCAAAGCACAGCTTCTGATTGGCTGCAGGCATTTGGACGTTTGGCTTCCAAAAATAGTTCGCAAACTGCAACAGTCACTTCCGGGTTTGCGGTGTTCGGGAGCCAAAACGTTTGACAACTAGGCTGTTCGAAAACCAAGGAACAACTGTATTTAGGCTAACAAGTCTATTTTACAATTTGTCCAGGACTCTATTACATCACATTGGGGCAGTGAGGGGAAAGAAAAAGCAAGCAAGCAAACCTATCAGGGAAATCTCCTTGTCAGTAAAACCTCCTCTCGATCATAAGTTTAGGACTGTTGACAGATGGATTGCAAGACCCTGGCAGGACTTCCCCTTCAAAGCTGGCTAATTATCATTTCACGAATGTGGAGTGTTTGGGTGATGATAGGCCTAGTTATCTAAGAAGAGGGACAATATTTCATAGCTGTGGGTGATTCCTTTGATAAGCCCCCTGCAAACGTGGCCTCTAGCACACCTTGAGGCTGAGTGGATTAAAAACCTCAAGAGGAACTTGAGTGACAAGGAGGCCTTTGAGAATGCAGAACAAAGATCGCAAGAGCCAGTTTCCCTCCCCAATGGCTGGTTTCAACCAGCAAAAGTCAGGGGCTTTTCCACAAGGAGCTGGAGTTACGTAGGTGACGCTTGGTTTATGCAACGGGAAATTCTTGCAATGGAAATTCTTGCCCTGTGTGTCATTTGCTTCCTTGAAGTCAGCCCATGTATTAAAAGGGATTGGCCCATGTACAAAGAGGCACAATAAGGACATCCATCCCTAAGAGGCAAGGAGTAGATTATTTTGCAACTATCAAACCAGCCTGATTACATGCCCAATGGGAAGAAAATAAGAAAGCATGTCTCCTTTTTCTAGTGGGGGGGGGGGGAGAGATCAGATGCTTATACAGCACATTAGAAGTGCACAGAATGTTTCATGGATAATCCTAGTTCTCTCAAACCAGAAAAAACTCTATGAATTGGAAGTATGAGGTGGGTGGAACAGAAGAGGAATGCATGTGAGTGGAAATACGCTTATGAAAGCCAAACCATGGTTTGGTTGTTACATATTTAAAATAGGTCTGTGTAAGTAATGGGAGGAGGACCTAGCTCAGTGCCAGAGCACACAGTTCGCATTAAACAGGTTGCAGGTTCAGTTCCTAGCATCTCCAGGTTGGGCTGGGAAAAAACACCCCGTCAAAAACAGTGGAGCGCTGCTGGCAGTCAGAATAGACACTACGGTGTTAAGCAGTTTAATAATAATAATAATAATAAAACAACAACAACAATAATACTCAGCTAGATGAAGTAAAAGGCAGGTTCCTTTGGGAGCCAGTATGAATTCTGCACTACTCAACTTGCATCCATCTTTGTCACAAGCAAGTTGATTTCTTGGCAGATTATGCCTGGCCTTTTCCTTTTGGAGCCCACCCCCTCCACCCACTTTGAAGAGGTCACTTAAGCTGTCCTTCTTGCTCACCTCGTCTTTCTCGAACACCCACAGATAAGACGATAGCACAAAGAATATATATCCCACCGATGACACCGGCTGCGATCATGTAGGCATTTCTCTGCACAAGGATAGGAAACAAGGTTGGGGTGGGGGGTGGGAGACAAAGATGGCACATCCAGATGAGAGGTGATGTTTTCCAGAATGGCTTGGCACAAACGCATGAGCATGTGGGCATCAGGAGAGGAGATTGTGGCGGCTTTGCTTCTCCCTGGCTGCTCTGGGAGTTGCGAAGTGCTGAGCTAAGCCATGGCTTGGCGTGTTTCTCCAAGTCTGGGCTTATGGTTTAGTCAGTGCTTCCAAACAGAACTTAAGCTGTAAACCATAGGGCAAACCTTGATTACAGCTTGTGGTTCGCCTGAAGCCTCTATGCTCTTGCTAAGTCATGGTTTGGCATGGTGTGACGTGCAAAACAGGCCATCATATGCTTGCCTGACAATGGAGTAAAACAAAAGTCACCATTCCAGAAAAACCCAACAGCTTTTAATTATTATTATATCTGTATTTTGCTCTTTGCCCAAAGCACATTAAGCATTAAATTTGCACTATAAACAGGCTGAGATGAAAGTGTAGCTTTCCTTTCATATAAACTGATCCGGAATTCAATGGGAGGGCAGTATTAAAGCATCAAGAAACAGCATCAGGTTTGATTGCTGCACCTCCAGTTAAGAATGGTCCTATGGCAAAGTTCAATGTAATCAGGGCAAAAAAACCCTGGGGTGATAGCATAAGAATGTTAAGAACCCAAAGGTTCATCTGGTCCAAGGATGGGGAACCTGTGGCACTTCAGATGTTACTGGACTACAACTCCCATTAACCACCATCACTGAGTGTTTTGGTTGGGGCTGAGAGCCCAACAAGCTGGAGAGATGCAAATTTCCCATCCCTTTTGTAGTCCATCATCCTGTTCCACACTGTGGCCAAATATGTGTCTCTGGGAAGCCCACAAACAAGACATGTAGCCAAGAGATCTCCCTCCTTTTGCTGCTGCCTAGCAGTTGGCATTTGGAGGCATGCTGCCCCCTCCGAACCGGGAGCATCAGTGCGTATTCAGCCTGGCTACTAGACGGTCTTCTTGACGAAGAAGCAGGAGGAGGAAGAGTTCTCTCTCCAGCCCAGCTCTGCAGCCATGGGCTTCAGCTAAACCCCTTACTATATTATCCCAAACAAGTGGGATTAGGGAATGCTCAAAAGGGATCTGTACCGTGTCCGTGAGTGAGCCAGTGTCATGGGTGATGTTGACCTCTTCCATGGCCACTGAAGAAGTATTGCCAATGTTCAACAAGAGCGGGTCTGGAATGCAAGGCGTGCCCACTTTGCCCACAATTTGCCCTTGGATGGCTGTTCCCAGGACGGTCCCAAGCACTTCCACCGTCATGCCTGCAGGAAAGGGATGCACAAGCGGTGGTTAGGGCTAATAAGTGTACTGTTGAGCCAGTCTTGACCAGAATGGCATATGAAAACCTAGCTCGCCCAACAAGTTTAACCGTCACAAGTTGGCTAAACAAGCCCATTTCTGGTTTAACCCACTTAGCAACGGAGCCTATTTTGCAAAAGATATTTAGTCATCTCCCAACAGTTTCCTGGGATTATTAAAATTGTTGAAAATAACTCTTCTACATATTAAGAGGTAAAATCTGGACATTACCACTGTAGTGGGAGCGAAGAATTTAATTTTTAATGCTCCCCCATGTGAAAAATTGAGTGGCCTACTTTATTGCATATTGGAAGATTGCAAGTGAGGCATGTGAATTCCCTCCCCATAACATGCCCCCTACCTTTCTAAGTGGCACAGCCAGAGTTCTACTGCCCCATAGTTCTATTGATCTGGGGCTGAGTAATGTGCAGAACAGCCCCAGATCAATGCAAATATTTATTTTTGTAATGAGAGGCTGATTTGCATCCATTCCAAGGAACTTAACAGTGCTGAACTTCCTGAAATTTGGGAGAGAGCAGAAGTGTGGGACAAATAGACCACCTGTACAGATATGATGAGAGGAGAGATTTCTGAAAAGCTAATTATTCACAACCCGGGAATCTTAATGTCCAATTTCCATTGGGGAAAAAAATCTTTTGAATGCTCCTGCCCTGCGTTTTCCAAACTGTCCTGCACAATTCATCCACGATCATTAAGCACTGAGCACAAGCTTTGCAAAGGTGTGTTCTTCCTGTCTTAAGTAAACACTCCAAAGTAGACAGGAACAGCCTGAAAAGTCTCTCCCCTTTTCAGCAAGTTGCTTCCACTCAAATGCACACCTTACTGCACGTAACAACGATGACGCTCCATCATCAGCAAGCATATAGACCTCCAGCCATAGCAACCAGAGGCACACACCCAAAATTTCAAGCCTCCACATGCAACTGTGCGGGGCATATGAGCAAATTTCATGCTGAAGTCCCAGCAATTCACAGTTAAAACACAATTAGCTGGGGCAAGAGGTCAGGGGGTGGGGGGAAGGAGTAGACAGACTCTTAAATGAAAGGAGCCGAAGCATTTCAACATTCAAGGAAGTGGCGGTTCTTACGGTAGGCAGTGGCGGAATCTCGCTCACTCTGCTCCCTGCTAATGAACATGGTGAGGGCCGAGTACGGAACATGGAAACACTGCAGAGGAGAACAAGCAAATAAGGAAGTCAGACTACACATACCCTTGTCCAACCTGCAATTACAATATACAAAAGGAGAAGCGAATGCGAAGTGGATGCTATTTTAGGAGGGTGTGGTGGGGATGGGGTGATGTAGAAGAAGAGTTAAGCAAGGCTTCGGGGCCTGACGCGTGCCAAGCTTCTCAACCTGAAGAGGATAAACTCCCTACTGGACAGGCCAAGCCCTCAAAATAAGATAGGGTAACTTTTAGAGACTGCTCAACCAGCAAAAATAGAGCGTAACTCAAAATCTGCCCAACTTCCATTGTCTAGATCTACCAGGATCCCATCTTGTGGCAAGCAGGAACCCCTCCTCCTCAGGCATTTAAATATGAAAACCAGACCAAGAGACACAACAACATGTGGCAAGCACATGCCTAGCTAGAAAGGGCCTTAAATCCTTCTCAATGGTACTAGACTAGACTTTTCCCATTTACAGAAAGTTTTACATCAGCATTTCTCAAACTATCTGATGTGGTGGGCTGGCATCCCCCCCCCCCCCCCGTGTGCCAGGGGCCAGTAGCATATTCGGTTTCTGAAGCACCCCCCCCAACCTGCTCTGTGGTGCAGTCACTGCAGACAGGCAGCCAATGGCTCACGGACCTGCTGAGGGCCTGGTGCTTAGAGGCAAACAAAACCAACATACACACACCTTCATACGGTGCACACTTGTTCAGTTTTATTATTTAAGATTAGGGCTGGGCGATATCAGCTTTTCAACATTGCGCTGTATCACCAGCCGAACATTGTGGTTTGGCGATATACCGTGATGTTGGGAAAAGAAGATGCATTGGCCTTTGCCCAAGAGACACTAGGTAAAACTGCCCCAGCTCTCACCTTGACAGCCAAGGCGGCTTCACCCAGGCTCGCAGGCTGGGACAATGCAGCTTGTTTGAACTGCTCAGCTGGGGGGAGATACCGCTGAGACAACCCTGGGGCGCGCGCACAAGTGGCCATACCATCAGGGCTCTTTTAACTGCTCGTTGTGGGGAGTGGCAACCACGCTCCCCTCAGGTGAGCAGTTTCACAGAGCCACCATTGGCTTGCGGGAGCCAGCACCCGACTGGGGGCTCCTTTAACTGCTCAACTGAGGCAAGGGCAGCTGTGCAGTTTAAAGATGCAGAGGGAGGAACAAGCTGTATTGGAGCCTCAGCAATACAGCTTGTTCCTCCCTCTCCATCGTATGAGGGCAGGGTGGGATGGCGGTTTCACTCAATGACATATTGCTGGTGAAACTGCTCCCGAGTCCCTCTGCTAGCAGTGCCAACTGAAGGAAGGAACTCTTGCACTCGGTAAGTACATTGCAAGGGCTCTGCCAGGCCTACGTTTCGCAAAGCACACTAAGCAGAGAACTGGCAAAGCCACTTTCTGCAGGCATTGGCGATATACGATCAAGTTGCCCCACAGGGAATTCAGTTCCGCAGCTGGTCTGGCCACATCCCATATGATGTCGGGTGTGAGCTAAATGAGGTGCAGTTTTGAGGGAAATGGCCTTGTGGGCCAAATCTGGCCTGTGGGCTGGAAGTTTCCCACCCTTGCTCAAAAGCAAAATGCAGGCTGTGCACAAGAAGATGAGGGACTCACTGTCACGAGGGTCTGGAAGATGCAGTAGAAGAAGAGATACCACATCACTTGGCCTTGAGAGATGTCGGGCACAAACCATATCAGGAAGTAGGAGATCACAGCAAAAGGAGTGGAGAATATAATCCTGTTGAAAATTGAAGCAAGATGAGAAAAACCTGATATAGTTTGGGGTTCGGAGAGAGGAAAAGGAAGAGAAAAAGTATAATTTGATACGAATTCGTCTGGTTTTAAATGCAAGGGACGTAGTCCATTGACCACCTCTGTAGAAGTTCTATTGGTCTTGGCCTAACAGGGTTTTCACCTTCCTGTTCCTTTCAATGGCTGCTGGGGGCCACAGCAGTTCTCATTACCACGGAGGAGTTAAAGCTGATGTCAGTCGTGAACTTACTAGGCCGCCTTGGAAAAGCCACCAAATCCAAGTCCCTGACCTGAATCATGAAGGATAATTATACCGGCCTACTTTTAGGAAGCAAATACTGACACAATCCTTGGGAAACGCTAAGACAACTGGAAACAAAGCCAAGTATAATTGTCATTCTCTTCACTCTGTGGCTGCGGTATGTATCCCTGTGAGCCCCGCCTCATGGTCAGAACCCTTGGTTCAGCTCCAAGGGATTAGATGACCTTCATATTCAGCTTGCAGTCCTACAAGCTTATAATTCCAGGCTTGTCAGTACTTGGGCGGGATTGGGTGGGTAGGAGGAGAGAGAGACAGAGAAACAAGAGAGAGAGAGAAGAGGCAAAGTTCCAGAGAGCATAAAGAGCTGAGTAAGGTTTTGTGCAGTGGGGCTTTGATCACACAGTCCCCCTCAATGAGGCAGCAGGGGCAGGCCTGCTGAGCTTTAGAACCTGTTGTGAGCAACAAAGCAGAGATTTGGCAAGAAGGTCCGTCTGCTTCAGGAGGAGCTAAGCATTTTGCAGGACTGGAAGGGAGGCAGGGGAAGTCTACATGCTGTGCGTGTGAGGCGAGGAAAGCTAAACCGAGGAACTAAAGTGCCACCTTCTCCACCCAAAGAGAGGAATTCACTACCTCCCTCACTCAGAAAAGAGAAGTGAACTGGCTTTCTTTGTGTATCTACCACATGATAAGGCAGACTTTTAAACAGCCACTTGGCCATCCAGTGACAAAGAATTAGGTGTAGGTCGCCAGCCTATTGTAAGCCACAGAAAACTGGCATAAATAAGTGTGGCTTGAAAGGCCAAATATTTCTGCAAACTAGTCAACTCAGGTGGGTTTATTTCCACAAGATATGCATTTCACAGAAGGAAAACTGGCAATGTTCAGAATTCCTCCCCCAAATAAGCTAAAGATCTACATACACCCCAGAACAAATAAAAACCCAGGGGGGAAATGCAGGCGGTATGCTGGAAAGCAGTGGCGTATCCTGCAACATAGGCAACTTGGGCTACAGCTTTCGCCCTTAACTGGAAACCTAGGTCTTTATCATTCAACGCCTCTTGTGTCACTGGTCCTCCAGGAAACCGGAGTGCGTTGCTGTATGCACATTCTCTGTAGCAAGGATACGTTATCAACAGGACAGAGGAGTACATAGAGACGGAGGGCGGGGATTGGGGTGAAGTAACAAAGGGGAAGATATCCATTTATTCACTAGGAGAGAAACAGCTAAATCCTTCTACAGGAAAGGACCTGGTGAACGTAAGAGAAGCCGGCTAGATCAAGCCAGTAATCGAGCATCCCAGTCTCACAGTTGTCTGCAGGAAGCAAGCCAGCCAGCCAGACCTGAGCACAACAACCCCTCTCCTCTGCCGTGGTTTTCAGCAACTGGTATTCAGAGGCACAGTGTCTCCGACAGGGGAGGAAGAACCATATTCCTCTCAAGTGAAGTTGGCCTAATACTCGTCAACTTTTCCCCAGCTCTTCCAGTCTAATAAGCATGGAGAGTAGGGATCCAACCAAGCAAAGCTCCCCCTTCAACACTAAAGCAGAGGCTAACATGAGAAGAGTGGATGCTCAATCCAGGAGGGTTGGGTTGGGGGAGGACTGGCTGGCTTTTTCTTGCCTTTCACTTGCTAGCTAATGCACAGAGGCAAAAATCAAAAGTGGCACCGGGTTACACACATGTACACACCTTCTGATGACTAAACTCAAGGTTGCCAAGAGAGATCTAGAAGACACAACCTATAATGGGACTGTGCTCTTGCATAGGCCTCATTAAAATGAAGAGGAGCCTTGCAAGAACACATTTACTGTTCTCTCGGTGCAGTTCTCATTCGGTTCAATAAGCCTTTGTGTAGGACTTCTCTGTGGACTGTACACACTAGAAATGTGTGCACTGTCATTTGGACTTTCTGCATTCTCAAAACCTCCAGCTTGGAGGCCAACCTTGGCTCTCCAGGGGGTCTGAATTGGTCTGAGAGGCAACTTTCCCCAGAAAATGCCCACCCATTCTTCAACTGACTTCAGTTATCTGATGGGCAGGAGGGGGAGGAGAAATCCTGTGCTGGCTGGGCATGAATGTTTCTCATGCAGGAACATAGCAGTATAGCTGAAATGAGCAAGATTCCAGACAAACCCCTTCCTGATTCAAGGATGGACTTGAATGGAAACCCCTGGGAAAACAAGTTTTAGCAGCGCCTTGAAAGGAGCTTTGAAGTCCCAACTTTAGCACTTCAAAGCTCTTTGCACTTGATGTCATTGTGATGCCATGTGACCGATAGCTAGGGGGCTGTGCCCACCAGTCTTGCTTCACATGGATTTGTACGGACTATGTGGGGCAGGAACTGCCCCACTGTTAAGTGAGTGCAAGGGTAACAAGAGCTATTGTGGAGAGCAAGTCTGAATTAGTTTTTCTTTTCTTTTTTAAAAAAGGTTTCTGTGCGCATATTATGTGGGCATAATAATAATAATAATAATAAACAGGCATGGGCAATCCTGGTAGAATTCTTAGGAATCTCATTTCTCTTTTGGGGGCTGTAGCCATGTGGCCAAAAATTAAATTCATCCCTCAGGGTGTGTGCAAGACTACTTTCCTCCATCTGGCAAGGGAAGCAGACGGAAGAGAGAAATTATTTTAATGTGACTCATGGGCATTTTGCCCCACAGCACGCCAATTCCCATGACGCGGAAAGGAAAGGTGACGTGTGTAGGACAATCACAAGTGTCCTGATATTCTGAACTGTTTCTAGATACTCAGTATTTGCATAGCCTTTCTCTTGCCCCTGGGCTTAAAAAAAAAAATCCCCATAAACTCTACATAGCTTGATAGTGGTGCAGAAAGTGGAGGAGCGTCCACACCCTACAGTGGGGATGCCCTTGTGGAGATCCCCTTGTAAAACACCTTTTTAGCAAGAATGACTGCTACAGAGTTCAAGACCGGACGGCCAGCTTCATCCGTTTCCTCCTCTCCAACCCATTCTAAGAGTGACACAGTCTCCCAGCAGTTTGACTTCTAGTAACCCCCACCCGCTGATCCGCAGAGATATATGAAACAGGCTAGACAGGCACACACCCTGGCTCTCCATTGGCTGAGCTCCGATGGTGTGTTCCACTGCAATCGCTTCTCCTTCCCCGCCCACCGGCTTTAACCGTTTCCTCTGCCATGTGTGAAATAGCTTCCTTCCACACACGTTGCTCTTGGGGAAAGGGAAAGAGTTTGATTTTCAGCTTCAAATCAGAATGGAAAGTGTGAGGTGGGGGCAGGGAAGGAGGGGGAAGAGGAGATACTAATTTTTTTAAAAATTAAAAGCAGATTTTTCAAAAGTAAGCCTTGCTTCCATGTTGAAGTTTTTAAAAGCAAAATTTTCACTGTATTATTATTATTAGTGTTTTATTTATTATTATTAAGATTTATTAAATTTCTATAGCAACCTTCATCCTAGGAGCACAGGGCAGTTTACAATGTAAAAAACACAAAGATACATAACATGGTAACAAGCAATAATAATACCGCCCAATATTATTATTGAGTAGTAAAACCCTGGCTCAGTTTTCATGAAATGCTGTGCTAAACCACAGCTTAGCACAAATGAGCAAGTTTCCCAAGCAAAGATTGCAGCCACAGTGCTGCTTCTGCTGCTACCAGAACCAAACTAGGGCCAGACAAACCATGAGCTGTAACCAAGGTTTGTTCTTGGTTTACCACTTGTACAGAGAAGTCCTCAATCACCTACCACACAGAACCCCTGCAAATCTTACTGGGGCACCTTCTAGGGTGCATGGACTCATGGTCCCCACAGTCATTGTCCGCAAATTGAGCGTGTGTTCCAGAAACACCCACCCACACCCATGTTTCTCCTTGTGGCTACTTCTTGGAGAGGGAAGACGCCCAAAAGCCACTGCAGAGAACATGCTAAAGATGTTGTGGGCAATATTAGAATAAGGCTACAAGCCTTCGCATGCTAAGCCCCATCAAAGACAGTGGGACTTACTTCTAAGGAGATGGGCACAGGATTGCATCGCAGGAGCGAGCCCTGTTCCCTGCAAGCCTGACAGGAGAGACGTGCGATGGAGAGGGAGCCAATTTTAGAGAGAAGCAAGCCGACTCAGATTGATAAGGACACGACCTCATAAGCCATCTGCCTCAGCCCACTTACCGCATCAGAAATCACTAAACTTAACTGCTCTCTGACATGTTGCTATTCTGGACTTCCAATACTGTATTTGCAACTCACCATTCGAGAGGCAAAAGTGAGGGAGAAGCACTGGTGCTATGGAAGCTATTAAGCACACTCACACAAACTTCAGCTCAACTGCAGGAAGCCTTGCCCAGAAATATCTCAGCTGCAATAAATTGCCAGGCAAGTTATTACTAAAATAGGTTTAAAAGAATCAGCTCTAGCTTAACAATGGCCTAGACAATGTCACAGCTAGGGGAGGCTTTCTGTTCTGCAATGGGCCCGCTTACAAAAGATTTCCATGAGATCACGTACAGGTGAAGATGAAGTCACATTTGTTTCTACATATTCGTAACACATTCCAGACACTACTGGCACCCTTTTGTCTTTGTGAGTCATATTTACTAACGCCAACAAGGTATCTGGCTGAGCCACTCTCCTAACTGCAGAATTTTTTTTGCTTCCCAAGAATAAACTAGTCCCCTACTCCCAACAAATTTAATTAGCCCCCACCCACTTCCTCATGACATCCTGGCCAGCATTTTATTAGCATATCATAAAAAGCCAATGAGGATCTATATTATATACCGCTAACATGGGGAGCCTGGGCACTCCAGAGTACGTTGGGGTATAAATCCCATTGCAGTCATACCTTGGCTCCCAAACGCCTTGGGAGTTAAACGTTCCAGCTTCCGAACGATTGAAAACCAGAAGTGAGTGTTCCGGTTTTTGAATGTTCTTTTGGAACCCGAACATCCGATGGGGCTTCCAATTGGCTGCAGGAGCTTCCTGCAGCCAATCAGAAGCCTTGATTTGGAAGTCGAACGGACTTCAGGAACGGATTCTGTTTGACTCCCGAGGTACGACTGCAAATTCCATCGCTGCAAAACAGTATATCAATGGCTAACTGCTTCTCCAATAGCCAATCCCTATACAGCAAAAACAGAAGTACACCCTCCCCACAGATGGCATACTTCGGGGAGTGGGGGGTGGGAATAGACATATGGACCCTAAGGCCTGCAGAAGTACCAAAACCACCACCACAAGGACAACCCAGAGAACAACCCAATAAGCACTGAGCAGAAAGCTGACCCAGAAAATGAGGAGGCAAAGCGGGGAAGGGGATAGGAGATGGGAATGAAATGGAATTACAAGAAAGGGGGCCCAGTTCACTGACAGGTACCCTGAACAGCAACATTCCACACAGCAACATTTTGTTGTAGGCCCCTCCAATCTATGTGAGACGCCAACAGGAGTTTTTTTCTGGCTTCTGACTGGCCTTCCTGGACTGAACCCAAATAGCATCATTGCATGCTGGCTGGGCAGACACCCGCCCTTTATTCCAGTCCTGGAACCTCAGCAAAGGCAAGAGCAGTGGGGGAGGGATATTTTGGGCCTGGGTTTAAGGCCAACAGAAGCAAAACAAAAAGCACCAAGTTGCACCAGCAAATTTAAGAACCCCAAAGGGTGGGGTGGAGAGTATAATCATGCCCTACCAAGGAAAGGCATATCTAATTTCTCCCTGGGCAGCTCCTCCCCGCCCAACCCTTTTTCGTATGTTATCCACCGTTAGGCCCTTCAGCCAGTGAGCAATGCAGTCCTAGTAACACATGCAAATGCTTCCCAGATTCAGAGGCTGCCCCTATACCTCAGCCATAACTAGCTATTGCTGACTGTCGGCCAAAAGAGGATTGGGAGAGTTGAGACACAAGCAGCTGTCTCCTAGAAAGCTTTTCCTTATAAATCCCAGGGTGCTAGCTAGCCCTTTTTTGTTTATTTTGCTGCAACTTTGATTTATCAAGAAGTTCCACTTTATCCATAGGAATCCGAATAGCCACAATGGTTTCTGGTCCCACTGCAAGTTCTAATTTAAGCACATTTCCACCCTTCAGACAACCTCCCTCTTCCCTAATTTCTCCAAGTACTGAAAACAGGGAATATTTGGGTAATATACTGCCTTTCAGATTCTTCTGCGCCCAATGTGCGAAGAGTATTGTGGAGGCGTAGGCCTGTTAGGAAAGAGGTGGCAACACTCTCCTAGTCCTCAATGGGGGGAAAGGCTGCTGTTTGCCCAGGCACCAAAAGCTTTCTAGTCATTTACACTCTCCAGTACTAGATGGGAAAAGCTGTAGTTCGAAGGTTCTATCTCCAGAAAGAGCTTCAACCCTGCCTGACAGGGAGCCTCTGACTATCAGTGATGACAGTATTATTAAAAGGATCTGTTATCCAGTTTTCACCTATACCAGGGGTGGGGAGCCTCTGGCCTGGGAGCCAGATGTAGGCCTCCAGACTTAGCTATCTGGCCCTCAGGACGTTCACCACACCCCTCACTGCCCCTGCATTGCACCATTTGGCTGCAATGTGTCCTTGCACTGGGAGACTGCTTCTTGCTTGCCTCAGGAGTTTCCCCTACACAGGAGACTAGAATGACCCATCTCCGCCATTAAAATTCCACTCTGGGGTTCTTCCTCAGCATGCAGTTTTAAAAAAAATCAAAGCCTGTTCACAAATGCAATCTCTTGCCAGATTGAATAAGCAACCGTTCATCTTCTTACTCTGAATTGCTCCCTTACACTCCTGGTTCAGTCCAAAGATAATTTAAATAAAGCCCATTCAACCTCAGCCAAGTGGGGAGTGCATAATAAAACATTGCTAAATCCTTTGTTGGGCATAAACCAAATGCCTGCCCTCTCTTTTCCTTGTTATCAGACAGAATAACATAGCTACAACTACACACAGCTCATTCATTTTGCAGGGGAGGCCAAGAAAGAAAAAAGCAATTTTTCCAATCTAGGAAGAACAGTCTGAATCCAGACTGCAGATAGTTAATCCAAAAACTTCTATTCCTGCAGCTGGTGGGCTCCTTTTCTCCCTGCCGCTGATTTAGGGTCATTTGTCCTTATCTCGAACAACGCCTCTTGCTTGCCTCAGGAGTTTCCCCTACACAGGAGACTAAGCTGAGGGGGCTTAGTTTGAAGCTTGAAAGGATATATGAGAAGATCACCAAATTTTGGCTTCACATGGGGAGCCGTATTATGAAAGATCTGCCCCGAGACAGGCCACCACTCCATTCACAAATGCATGTGCTTCTCAACATAGTGACAAACACTAAGCACTGACTAGTTCTACGAATCCCGAATTTCGGCAAAAACCAGCTTACCAGGGCATCAGGCGTCCAAGGCGACTCCATGACGTTTTACTGATGAAGAAACCCACCAGTGGATCAGTAATGGCATCCCATGCGCGGCCCACAAAAAGGATGATGGATGCATAGAAAGGGTCCAGCTATGCGGGAGAGGAAGAGATCCAATTCAGGTCGAGCAGTTTATGACTGAAGGTGTGGAAGCATGTGAGTACAAGGTGAGGTTCCATCAGTTATGCTTTCCAAGTGCACTACTTGTCTTTGTCATCTCAGGTGGTCTTTGTCTGCCCCCACTAAGCTTGAACAACTTGTGACCTACCACACATTACAGAAGCTCAGCAGGCAGGGAGAGATGACACCATAACACAAAAACCAGCAGCTCCAAAGTGCAGCCTGTCAGGTGCTTGGAAAAACCCCTCAGGAAGGCATCAAAAAACTGGAGGGTTTTCAAGCCCCAGGTGGCTAGTAGGGCACATTTTCCTTGGAAGAGGAACTTGCATCATGAAATGCTACTCCTGCAAACAACATAATTTACACAGGAATATAGAAAGCTGCCTTATACCGAGTCAGGACATAGATCCATCTAGCTCAATGTTGTCTATTCTGATGGAAGGTGGCTCCCAGGGTATTTAGACAGGAAGTCTTTCTCAGCCCTACCTGCCAGGGATTGAACCTGCGACTTTCTGCATACAATGCAGCTGCTCCATCACTAAGCTATGGACCTTCCTCCACCAACAGAACTCTACCGCTCTCTTCTGCTATATTGTTAGCTACAGTATATCCAAAGGCAGCCTTCATGTAAGTGCCTGTCAGGCATAGCGAAAAGCCTTCTCCTGCCAACTTTCTGTTTCAATTTGCAGGTTCCTCAGTGGAGTGCTGCATTCCATCACCTTTGGGCCACCCCTCAAAAAGCAAACATGCAAGCTGGTCAGACTTACCTGAGCCACATCCAACAAGTAAATCTGCAGAAAGAAGCCCAAGGCGCAGCCAGTGATCTGGTAGGGCGCTCCGCCAATGGCATAACACACTTTGTTGCATATCGATAGCTTTCCTTTGCTTTCTCTCTGGAACATAGAGGACAGGATGTACTGAATTAGCCACCATCATTCCTGGGCATATTCAGCTTCTTGTGGGAACAGCATGACAACCTAACAACTTTGCAACTAGTTGAGGTTGTGTGTGTGGTTTTTTTAATCACTTTCTTGCATTTATCAGTCCAGAGCCTTGAATGACTTCCAAGCAATGTGTCATATCTGGTTGTATTAGCTCAAGGCATATTTGAGTAGACAGCTTTACTACTCCCCACTCTTACTGGCAAAGATTTACATTGCACACTCAACGTTTGCAAACAGCTCTGCCTCAAGCGGACAATGGAGTTGCATCAAGGACAGACAACAGAAGTTGCCCAGAGTGGGTGTGTTGCTTGTGTGTGCGTGGCAATGCATTCCACACCACAACACTAATTTCCTGCTAACCAAGTAAAACTCTCCCTGTCTTTTTGTTCCCTGTCTATTCAGGGGGTGGGGTGAAATGTTTATTTTATATGGCATTTACAGGCTATTTACTTTTAATAAGCTCATCATGGCATACAAAACTATGGCCATGACAAGCCTACTTCTTAAACAGGTAATAATTTCATAACCGACCAATTTCCTAGTGGTGCAGCAATATCATCATCATTCATTCATTAAACTGCTAGCACATTTGCAAAGCTAAGCAGGGTCTGGTATGATTTCAAATTGGATGGGGGAATGCATGTTGAAATTCCTGCATTGCAGGGACTTGGACTAGATGACTCTCAGGGTCCCTTCCAGGTTCTATGATTCTACGACCGCCGCTAGCCTATATCTGGTTCTCTTAATGTTGGGGTGACTGAAGCCCGGCAACATCTGGGAAGCCACAGTTTAGCCTTCCCAACTGCCAGTGGCTCTCCAGGGTTTCAGAGGGGAGTCTTTGCCAGCCCTACCAGGCGATACTTGGGATTACCTGGAACCCTTTGTACGGAAAGCAGGTGCTCTCTCTCTATGCAGCAGCCCTCCCCAAAGGTAGAACAGTGGACTTGGAAGACTACCTTGAGGTAACTCTTCCAAGTTTGTAACCTGAGGTGTTTGTAACTCAAGGTACCACTGTACACACTCTTACCTTTAAAGCACACTCAAATCACATTCTTTCCTTCAAAGAACCCTGGGCACAATGGTTTACCCCTCACAGTGTTACCATTCCCAGCAACCCTTAGTGAAATGCAGTACCCAGAATTCCTTGAGAAAAAGAATGAGCTTTGAATGTAGAGTGCGTACGCAGCTTTAAAGGTAGAATCCAGAGAGATCCATCATGTTTGCTCCCTCCCTTTCTCAAGAATCAGGGTCTTACAGTTAATCATACACACACACACACACACACACACACACACAATATCTACTCAGAAGGAAGATGCATTGAGTTCAGTGGGGTTTACTCCTATGGAGTTTGGGATAGGTGTGCAACCTTAAACCTTCTGAATACCACGGAAGGGATCAGATATGTACCTGCTACAGCTCAGTCTGTGGTCAGATAATGCAATAGTACTCTAACCAGTTACATGAAGTGCTTAAAGATATTTTTAAAAACCCACATTAAATGGGTTCTCTTCTCCATGAAGCATCTGATGACACACACTCTGCAGGTGCTGGCTGTCTAAACCAGGACTCCCACCACAAATATATAGTATTTAGCCATATGAACCTTTTCTGGAGAGAAGCACCACTTTGTTTCCATCATAAGTACCACCTGCGATCCAAGTCCCCATTTCCTGGCGGTGGTGCTCTCTTTAAGGCTGCACTCCTAAAATGCACTTCCTTCCATGAAAGTAAGCCCCACTGATCTCCATATACTTCTGAGAATATATGTATAGGTTTGCACCACAATTGTTTTTAATCACTACATTGCACTGTACAGCTGGGATGGGGAAACTGTGGCCCTCCAGATGTTGCTGAACTCCCACCATTCCTCATCACTGGCTGGGGCTGGTGTGAACTGGAGTCTAACAACACAAGTTCCCTCTGCTTGCTTCAGAGCACTGAAAAGCCATGGGCTCCCTCAGAAAAGCTTCAGAGCAGCCCCATAAAGCAGGCCGGTATTACTATCACCACTTTTCAGATGGAGACACAGCTGAAATACAGATGGCAACCCACAAAAGCCTACCTACTGAATCTATGGCGGAAGTGAGATTTGAATTGGTGGGCAGGGAAGACACAAACACACATTTCCTGCTTTACTCTTTCAGTAAGATTATTCGGCATAAGCTCCACGTGGCTGCCTGGCAATGCAACTGCTCCATCTAGCTATACAGTAAACTCGGAAGCAGGAAAGAAGAACAATGCGCACAGCTCCCTGGATCCACTGGACCATATTTAATTTAGAAGATTAACAACGGGGGATTGGTTTACAGATAACAAGCAAACTTCTCTAGAAAGCAGAAAAACCAACAGCTTTGAATGGAGCCAGTGGACTAACACAAGCCTAATTCTGCAAAGCAATCCAGCTGCCAAGTTTAGCGGCACAGCTGCATTCGCAGGGAGAACAGCTGGGGCAGCTCCCCACCCCCCAAGCCCGGGAATTGGCAATTGGAAAGGGAGAGGCCCTGAAAGAGACACGTACTTCAACGGCACTGGTGTACACTTTCCCCCAGGAGGCGGGCTCCATCAATAGTGCCCTGTGGGAAGTTATGAGCTACTCTCACCCCATGCAGCACAGTACAAGGGGCTGCTGTAACAATGAGTCTCCAAAGCCTTTGCAAGGAGTAAGGCTTTCCACTATCAGAAGCCAATCCTGATACTAATTCAACAGCAGGCAACCTTGAGCAAGGCACCTCTGTGCTTCTCGCCTTTCCTTTCTGTTGCAAGGAGTCAACATCTTCAGTAGGGATGTTGCAACTAACACTGGAAGAAGCCTGCAAAGCATTTCATGGGGTGGGGGATGCTTTTGCCCCTGCCATCAGCCGTGTGGCAGGCTCCACAGAATTGCTCCTCAGGAGCACTTTAAAATGGGTATGAAGCGTGCATGCCAAAGGCAAGAATCCCACCACCCCTTTTAATAACTCTGACCTATGTTGAGTGATAATATTGCTAACTCTGAAGCAACCACACATGCTCTTGTAGCATACTGACTTTTTGCAATTCAAGCTTGAATGAGTGGACCTTCAAATCTTATAGGGGGGAAACCACACACACACTGCAAATTAACATCCCTGCTTTATACAAGAGGCTGGTCCCATTCAAGAAGTGTTGTGTTTCTCTGCTTTTAACCCAGGGTTCGCTGAAAGTCATTGTCTCTAATCCTAGTAATGCAGTTCATGTGCTGTTCCAAACCCCTTAAATTACGCTCCTCCTTACTTCATTCATTCACACAAGAACCTTCTTGGGTAGGTGAAATTTCCACATACATTTTGCACCCATTCAACATACTGCAAACTGTTCAACGATACCCTTTCGAGTCCTGGAATAAGGATCAATACTACCTACTACCAGCACTGGCAGTTTTTCTTTAGTGCTCAGGGCTATTATCTTTTGACCAGCTTTCTCTCATCTCTTCCCCAGATTCTCCAGAGTCTTCAAGAGTCATGAGGAAGCCAACAGGTCAAAATCCCACCTTGGAAGTCATGGTTAGAACTCAAGAAGAGTCCTTCGTCTGGATCAGGTCAGTGGACCATTTAGTCCAGAATCCTATTCTCAGGGACCAACCAGATGGAAAGCCAAGACCAGAGTCCAGCAGCAAAACTCTCCCCACTTGTGATTCTCAGTGTTCAGAGGAATATTGCCTCTGACAGTGGGGGAGAAGGAACATAGCGTTTTCCTCCAAAGTTTAGACTCTAAACTTTAGAGTTAAAAACTAGACATAATTCCCCCCCCCTTTCCATATAGTCTAGCTTACAAAAACAAATGTAATAAGTTTGTACATTAGTACCGACACCCTATAAATCAATTATTACTTTATGATCCCTATCCTCTTTACTTCCACCTGGACCTCCCACTCCGCTATGCATATGTTTTAAATGCATATGAGAAAGCGGGAACAAGTCTGATTTTTCTAGTTGCCAGGAAGTTAAAACAGCGCGAGCGACCCCCACCCATCGAGAGTAAAGCGAACGCGGCGCCTTTAAGGAAAGTTTGCCCTTGTCTCTAATGAATGAACTTGAACGGCTCGGAGGCCTTTGGAGCCGATTTACTAACACTCGAAGGTTGTGGGGGAAGAAAGGCAGGGGGCGCAGCACCCCTCGCGCAGCAGGCGGTGCGAGACTTCGCAGCGTCCCGCGCAGAGAGCTCAGCCCAGACTAATGGCCCCGGCGCCTCCCGAGAAAAGCCAGCCCGGACAAAGCGCCTCCAACCCGCCACAGTAATCATCCGAGATGTGGGCCGTTCCCCTCCTCTCATCTGGACGGATAAACCTTATAAGGAGTCCTCCCGTCACCACCCCCACGCCCCAATCCCGACGGGATTCGGATCTGCCACATCGCTTTGACGCCACGATCCGCATCCCGGCGTTGGGGCGAATCGCAGGATCTATAGTGCGCTTTCTGCTCCAAAGCCTCTCTCTTGCACACACAATGCACGGCCCTTTGAAGAAGAAGAAACTCCCAAAGGCCATCCGGATCGAGCCATGCGGATCCACTCACGTGGCAGCCCCGGTCTTCCTAGCCATGCCTCCTCGGGAGTAACGCCCGATGGAACTCCCCTCCTCCCGAGCCCAGCGTGCGAGGATCGCGGCTTCAAATCCCTTGGGGATTTCTAAACTCCCACCCCCGGCCCGACCTCCCAAAGGGGACCCCCCCTCACATTTTTCCTTACGTACCTTGGGACGTATCAGTTCCTCTTGCTTCAAGATACTTTGCTGCAAAAGACCCGCACTTGCAACGCTCTCCGCTCCTTCTCCTTTGGCCATTTGGCAAAAAGAAAAAAACCAACCCCAAACCCTGACCCGATCCCCTTCACTGGTCTTTCCTTTCCTTCTTTGCTTGCTTCCTTCGCTTTTTTCTTCTCCTTGTTGCTCGATTGGTTGCTCTTCGCTTTGCCTTTTCGCAGGTGAAAGTAGCCCGTCGACAAAGCAGCACCACGTATTTGATGGCCAGATAAGCGCGCTCGCCAGAACAGAGCGGCGTGGCGTTTCCTTTCGCTTTTCCCAAGGCGAAGGTCCCGCTCGAAGCCGCCCAAAAGTGAGTGAATGAATGAACGGCTCGAGGCGGATTGAATTTCATTCGCACGCTTGGGGGCGGAGCCCCGCCCTCTTACTCGTGAGACACGCCCCCTCCCCTCGCCCCAGGGCTGGAGGGTGGGGGCTGGCAGCTTGCCCAGCGCACACCCACCAGCCCTGATCCTCTTTTGCTCCTGTGCCCATAATTGGAGGCGCCACCCAATATAACGCGAGAGCCAATCAGCGGCTGCGCCGGCGCAAACACCCCCAATTTACCCATCGCCTTCTGCCTGCCTCCTCCTCGCCGAAGCAGACAATCCCGGCTCCTAATTTTAGCCCCTCCACCTGCCTGCCGTTTTTACATTGTGATCACGGCTTTCCGAAGTCCCTGAGACATTATTCTTAAACTGATCTAATCCCGTCCGTATCCCCTGCTGCTAAAAGCGTCAGGCTTTGCCAGATCGCTTACACCAGCACTTCCCAAATTTGGGAGGTGCAAACTGCTTCCTGAAATAAAGAAAAGAGGCACGTCTTATTCGTATCCTCCCCATCCCCAAATATTCATTTATATAGGCCAGGAATGGGGCTGCAGGCATTGCTGGACCACAGCTCCCCATCAACTGGACTCATCAACTGAGGAGGTTGGTGAGAGTTGGAGCGAAACCGCATCTTCTTTAGGCACTCTGAAAATAGACCTTGTTCCTAGCGCACTGATTATGACATAGGAGCCAACTCCAGGGGGCAGTGGGTGCTTGGGCACCCACAATAATATAATTTTGGGGGCGGGGCACCCATAAAGTCAATGAGAAAAGCTGGCAGATGGCAGCTCAGCTCCACCCTCCTCAGTCAGCCAGCGAGGCACCCTTTCTGGGGGGTGGGGGGTGAGGGACTCAGATGTGGAGGCAGAGTCTCTCTGCCTCCGAGCCCGTGGAAAAGTGTGCCTTGCTGGCTGTGGAGAGGAGGAAGAGGAAGAGGAGCTGCTGCTAGCCGCAGCAACACAGAAGACGTATGACATCACACACACACTCCTGTACGTAGTGTGTGTGACATCACTGAGAGCCAGTGTGGTGTAGTGGTTAAGAGCGGTAGTCTCGTAATCTGGGGAACCAGGTTCACGTCTCCGCTCCTCCACATGCATCTGCTGGGTGACCTTGGGCCAGTCACACTTCTTTGAAGTCTCTCAGCCCCACTCACCTCACAGAGTGTTTGTTGTGGGGGAAGAAGGGAAAGGAGATTGTTAGCCGCTTTGAGATTCCTTAAAGGGAGTGAAAGGCGGGATATCAAATCCAAACTCTTTTACTATGTGCAGGCGTGTGCTTGTGACATCACATGTCCGTGTTGCAGCGGCAGGCACCCACAATCCTGAGGGCGAGTTGGCACCCCTGGATTATAAAGTGAAGTGAGGTGTGTTTTTGTGTGGAGCCACTGTTTGTGCTGGTTCCATTAGGGCAGCAGGGCATGATTTGGTTAAAATTGGAAGGAGTCAGGGATGTGGCCTTTAGGCAGCCATTCTTAGCCTGCTCCCTTCTTATGGACCACAAAAATAAGTAGCAGCTCCAAAGGAGAATTTCAACGGAAGGTGTTCTGCTGAAAACTTGAGAGAAGTTTGCTTCCCTTCCCCCACCCACCCAGTCAGCGTGGCACAGGTGGTTAGGCCTGACCATCTTACTACTGTGTTATGTGTATACGATGTTTGTGTTTACACTAAACATCTTCTTCCCTACTGTTGACAGCATCAAGGCTGCTTCAAAGATGATGCATTCACTACACAATGGCCTAGCAAGATAGGGAGCTAACTAATTCCTGTTGGAAGGGGTTCCTTCTGTTAGTGTTAAAGCCAAGAGGGAGATGAGTGGAGGTGTTGCTTAGCAACTAGGCAGACTGGCATTTGCTCTGATTGGCTGTGCAGTTTTGAGGGTTTCTCTCCCCACCAAATATGTTTGGTTAACTGTCCCTCTGCCCTGAAAAAGGCCTGAACTAAGAAAGTCAAAGCCTGTCTGTTAATTTCTTCCCAGATTACACTGCTTTGTGGAGTTTCCTCATTAAAGTGTTGTCAAGATTTCTTTCTGGAATCCATCTGCATTGTTTAAATGAATTTCCTAACAATTCCAAGACAAAACGTTGGCTCATTTAGCCCACTAATGTGTACACTGACTGGCAGCAGCTCTCCGGGGTTTCAGACAGGGAGCCTCTCTTGGTCTTCTTTCCAGATGAATTTGAATTTGAATTCATCTGGAGATGGATTGAGTTTAGGACCTTCTGCATGCCAAGTCTATGCTCCATCACTGAGCCACAAGAAAACATTAAATGCTGGGTAGATTTCATCATATAATGGCTGCACTTTATGCACCATTTCCCCCTCTGTGTGTTCACATGCCAGAAGACTGCAATTAGCCACAGAGTGCTAATACTCTTACTAGTCTGAAAGTGGGTGCCTCTGAACACAAGCACCATGAGAAGGAGTTGAGTGGGCCTCATTCTGTTGTTTCTTCCTAGAGTTGCCACATTTATGTGCTTTTTTATACTGGTTGTCTTAAGCAGCATGTGCCATTGCTCTGAGCAGACTTTTTTTTAAAGTCCTTAAGGCAAAATGATTCTAAGCAAGCACAGAGTGCATGTCACCCTTGATGGAGAAAACTCTAAATTCATAGTTCTCCACGGCTGAGGTTGGCCTGGCCCAATGAGCTACCCTCCCTCTGGGAAATCACAAGTTTGGTTGTTGTTAAATGATTAATTAAATGATTAATTACAGGAGTGGCAGCTCTTCTGCGGAGCCATGCTCTTGACACAACCACCACCAGCAGCCAGGGCAGAGTGGGGTCAGGCCAGGGCACTGGCGATATCAAGGCTATGCGGAGCCATCCCATCCAGTGGCGTAGCGTGGGTTGTCAGCACCCGGGGCAAGGCAAGTAATTTGCGCCCCCTAACCCGTGGATTTGCGCCCCCTAACCCGTGGATTTGCGCCCCCTAACCTGTGGATTTGCCCTAACCCCAGATGTTGCGCCCGGTGCGGCCGGCCCCCCCTGCACCCCCCACACTACGCCACTGATCCCATCTGTTGCTAACCACATTGCCCCCCTGATTAATTTAATAAATTAAAATGCCTACACTGAATTAAAAACATTTCTTTAATTGGCTGATTCTGTCATGCTCAGAACACAAGTCCAAAATACCAGCATCCTGTCATGACTGCTAAATGAAACTTCCCCACTAAATGTGGACACCCTGGTCAAGGCAAGTCCCTCCAGATGCACTTCAGGTGTGTACAGTGGTGTAAAGTTGGAGGTGGTGGCACAGGGGTGGCTGCCCCAGGGGCAAAATCGTTAGGCATGAAAATTTCAACATCCTGTGCTGCCTCAATACAGTTGTATGTGTCTATTACTGGGCTCTGTTGAAAACGGCTTCTCCATGCAAACCAGGAAGTGACCTCTCCAGGCAACAAAACAACTCTACTTTTCGTATCTCTGTGGCTGCGATCTCCTAGGTGACGAGGATGCCATTAGGCAGCTGAATGCACATGCATACTCTGTCCATTTCCCTCCATCCCACCTACCCCCTCTGCGTGGCCCCGGGTGCTGGCAACCCACGCTACACCATTGGGTGTGTAGGTCACATGTACAGTGCGTCCATAGGCGCAATGGAATGCACACATTACCTACGAGCATCTCATTAGTTTTAAGTAGGCCCAAATCTGGTCTGGATGGGTGACCCCCTGGGAACCACATGTCCACTTCCTTGAATTCCATGACAGCAGAACAATGGGACTGAAATGTAAAATGAATAAATAAATCCAGGTCCAATTCAAACTCCTGTTTTAAAGACTTATGAGGCTCAGGACCCCGATAACTCAAGAACCACCTCTCTCCATATAAACCAGCGATTGTCATCTGAGGCCCCCTCCATGGGAAGTCTGGTGGGTGGCAACACAAGAACAGGTCTTTTCAGTGGTGGCTCCCTGCTTGTGGAATGCTCACCCCAGGGAGGCTCGCCTGGTACCTTCATTACGTATCTTTAGGCACCTGGCAAAAACATTCCTTCTTCAAGAAAAGGGCGGGATGTTTTAATATACCGTAGATTGTGGGGTTTTTTTGCTGCTTTCTGTAACTATATGTCTTAAAATATTGTATACTTCGCGTTTCAGTGGTAAAGAAAAGACTAATAAATTTAAATATTAACTAATTAATTAATTCAGCCACATCTCCATCCAAATGCTGATAGGAATGTGCATTAAGATACCTACCTGAATGTGCATCCATCTGATGTTGATGACTTACAGGTGCACATCAGATTTACTGCTGCCACTCCTATGACATATGCATCTTCTTTGTACTAGGACCAGTGCACTTATCCAAGCATTTTCTTAATCTACAAAAATGTAACACTCTGAACAAAAGCTAGCTGAGCACCAGAACTTCTTGTTCTCGAATATCTCTGACAGCTGGATCAGAGTGCAGGAATTCGGCAGAGGACGTCTTGGGAAGAAAATGACTCTGGGTTATCTTTGCGCATGAGCCCTTGGGAACCTGTTGATCACATTTATCTGCTCCTTGCACCTGTCTGGGCTTAGAGGGGAAATTATTTCTAGCATTTGGTCATATCAAGTCCTTTACGGGGGGAGGGGGGGAGTTGCCATTGGGCATTGCTGTCATCTAGCACCAAACCTCTTTTCCTCATTTAGCAGATGTTCCATCAGCTGACCAGATTGATTCCATCTGCCATAAGACTGATCTAAACGTTCCTCCACACAAAAGTCACTCACAGTCTCTGCAAAGCGAAGTTATAAAGGCCGGTCTCTTTGAGAGAAGACTTTCAGTACAGAAACCTGGATTCATTGCTAGACCAGTCAGTGGAAGGACGGGGAAGGAATGTGCATAGATTTAAATCACTATTCTCTTCCTTTGCGATGTGGAATCTTCCTGTCATTTCCTGGTCACCAGATGATGACTTCAGACATCATGCGTGGTGAGGGTTGATAAGAAAATGCTTTAGGATTACATAAGCTGTGGTCAGTTTTGGCAATGCAGGAAATAACAGTGCATTTGTGGCAAATATTTATTTTAAAGGAAAACACGTACACGTGCGCAGACACACACAAAGGTTTCCATGTCGATTGCTACTTAATGTCCAGTTAACATAACCACCCCATTTTTATACTTAAGTCTTACATATTTCTGTGAGCTTTTATTCATTGCATTTATTACTACATTTATACAGGGCCGGCCTGTGCATGAGGCAGGCTGAGGCATTGCCTTAGGCAGCAGAACTGCAAGAGGCAGCACCTGCAAGCAGCCTGCCTGCCCCAGCACCTCTGCTGCTGCTGCTGGTGGAGAAGTGGGGCAGCAGTGGCAGCGGCTTCCAGTGAGATCTCATAACATCTTGCAGAAATCTCACGAGATCTTGCATACTCCACAAGATTTTGTGAGATCTCGTTGGAACCCATCAACGTTGCTGCTTTGTGGGTGCCACCACACAACCCACAGAAGGAAGTCTTTGATCGCGTGTGTGGACCAATACCTTCCTGTTACCCCTCAGGCAGCAAAACAGGATGCACCTTGCATTCAAGAAGCTCTAAGTTCTTTCCCCTTCATATTATCCTCACAACAACCCTTTGAGGTAGGTCCAGCTGAGTCTGTGACTGACTCGAGGTCACCCAAGTGAGCTTCATGGCCTGGTAGGGATTGGAACTCAAGTCCTAATTTGATACACTCTAACTAAACACTTTAAAACTAAAAGCAACTGACAGTAGGGAAGAATGAAATCAGGAGCAGATATAGGGTAGTAAGGTAAAGGTAAAGGTTCCCCGTACGGGCCAGTCGTGTCCGACTCTAGGGTTGTGCGCCCATCTCACTTAAGAGGCCGGGGGCCAGCGCTGTCCGGAGACACTTCTGGGTCACGTGGCCAGCGTGACGAAGCTGCTCTGGCGAGCCAGGACCAGCGCAGCACACGGAAACGCCATTTACCTTCCCGCTATAAAGCGGTACCTATTTATCTACTTGCACTTAGGGGTGCTTTCGAACTGCTAGGTGGGCAGGAGCTGGGACCGAAAGACGGGAGCTCACCCCGCTGCGGGGATTCGAACCGCCGACCATGCGATCGGCAAGCCCTAGGCACTGTGGTTTTACCCACAGCGCCACCCGGGTCCCTTTTAGGGTAGTAAGAAGACAGAAAACCGGTAAGTTGCTTAACTCTTTTCCTCCCTGCTATCTGCTCAAAAATCCCTCAACCCAACCAATTTATCTACCCACAGAGGGGGGAAATTGGGGGAACAGCTAATCATCTTTTAATATTTGCATACTTTTTATATACTGTATAATACTGGAGTCAGGCAAAGCTCCCTAGTGATCGGTTTCTCCATTTCAGAACCACTGCTTTAATCACAGGGTTTATTAAACTAAGATATATCTCCCTCAAAGTGTGTTGACTCTTGCCAGTAATTTTAGAGGAAGCTGGCATCAGGCAATCCTCTCTCCTGGTGCTAAGGAGAGGAGGAACAGCTGAGGATTTGTAGGCCAATCGTAGGAGCCATAACTCTTCCAAGGAAGGATGACTGGATTCCCAAGATCAGCTGACAGGAACGATGTAGAGAGGAAATTCCTCTGGCAGACAGTAAGCCTTTGTTTCTGTAAGGGCTGCGCAACCTTGTTTCATGTCCCAAGATTGCTGGGAGGTGTTCAGGGAGGCCAGATGTCCTACTTTGCAGAGGACAACCCTCTGTCTGCTCTAAGCCCAGTTTAGAGATAAAGAACCCCAAGAAGGGAGAGAAGGAAGGGCTTTGAAGTTGCGCATCCACAGTTAGTTTGCACCTCGACAGCAGACAGAGCATGCACCCTGATCACCCTTAAGTCACAGACCTCTCCCATCAGCTGCATGGCTGGTGCTGACCCATGACAGGGCCTTTTCAGTGGTAGTTCCCCAGTTGTGGAATGCCCTCCCTAGTGCCTGTCTCCATCATTATTAACTTTCAGGATAAATTTGAAAACATTCTTGTTTATGCAGACATTTGACAGCAGAACAATACTTTTCCGGCCCAGAGATCACTGTTTGCAAATGTTTTAATAGAAAAAGTTCACATGGAAATTTGTCAGCATTTTAGTGCAAATTTCTTCTAATATAAACACTCTTGCAAATGTTCCCTAAAACAATGCAATTTTGTTTCACTAAGATATGTAATTTTATGCACACTTTATGCCAGTATATATACATATTTGCACACATTACGTGGCTAGAGGACCCTATTGCTAAATTCGGAGAAGTGCTCACTGAAATCATCATCTTCTAGCCCCTGATAGTGAAGATGCATCCTTTAGCTACTGAGAAATCAAAAGGCATGAAGGTGGTGTCAGTGGTGAAAAATTGTCCTGTCACTTTGCCTGACCTGTAACACTGTTATGGGTTAATGGCTCTCAGCATCCTGTCATTTCCCCTAAAATGTACATGCCTGCCCTTCGGCACACTACATAGGTAGCACAAACTTAACCTGCTCCACAACCTTTACTATCACTTGTGATCACACATCATTACACAGTTCTGCAGCACACCTACAACATCTCCTGATCGCTGGCAGATTGCACAAAGCCACTCAGGTCTGCCTCACCCAACAAACTTCAGGGCCAGCATGAAGCAATGTGAAACAACCAGTGCTTGGGATGGCAGACTCCATGTGTGTGGTGTGATCTGTCTCCATCCAATCTCCATTTTTGGTGCCCTTCTCTTAAAAGTCTAGATTAAAGTAGAGATGGCACTGGGATGAACGGACTGCCTTCCCCAGCTCTTGATGAGGATGCAATTCTCCCCCTCTCTCCCTGCTTATCAGACCGATCATCTGCATGGATTATTTGGGGGGGGGGGCTGTGTATTTATGCGCATGAGAGAGAAAGGGTAGTGACCACACCCACTACTGGCATGTGGCCCCTGGAAGGTTCAGTGGCGAATGTGGCCCTTGGACCCAAGCAGGTAAACTACCCCTGGTGTACACAATCATATAATAATCTCATTCACAATAATCATATGTCCAAACACACAATGCAATTATCTCAGGTTAGGCTTGCTCCTGTTCATAATCTCTGTGGGATTCTGTATACTTAACAGCCTCACTCACAGTAATCAGATGTCCAAACTCACTATGCAATTATCTCGAATTAGGGTTGCTCCCGTTCATGAACTCTGTGGGTTGTTTGTAATTGGGGAGCTCTCTCTATAAGAAGTAGCAAACTGTTTTATTGGGTCTGAGGCTACCTAGTAAGTTAAAGGCTAAGGCAAAATTTGGTGACTTCTCAGCTCACACAGAGCCTGCTCTGCCATTAGGCAGGGTGAGGCAGGTGTTTTGGGCGGCAGATTGCTTCTGATGGTGGTGTCAGGCAATGGCAGTGAAGTGCTGGAGCAGAGTTGTGCGTGTCACGCTGCCTAGACTGCTGTCCTCAGCCTGGGAGGGCTGTGGCCTAGGGAGAGCCCCAAGGACCAGACAGGCTGCCCTGGGGGGCTGGATTTGGCCCAGAGACCCAATGTTCCCCACCCTCAGATTAGGTTACCAGATCTTGACTCCAGAGACCCAGGTTCAAATGATGCTAACTGGGTAACCCAGAAACAGACACCTCCCTCCCTCATCTACCATGCAGGCTTATAGTGAGGATACAGCAAGAGGCCCTGAATATATTGGAAGCAGGGTTGGATAAAAACAAAATGAAAGAAGTTGCTGTCGGGGTTTCCTCATGCGCTTGCTGTGATAAGTATTTGCACCTCCAGGTGGACATTGTTTGGAGAACCAAGGGTGATGTAGTGCATAGTTTGATGCCCATCAAAGGGGCAATCAGTCCCGTCTCTTATCCTGTCTGTCTTTTCTGTCATCAAAACAGTTGTCTGCCCTTTGTCCTAATGCTTGATAAAGGTGAAGATGTGTACAAGTGAGTGGTCCGGTTTTTATCTTAGGAAATACTGGACTAGGGCTCATTTTCTAGAAGCACCTGAGATCAAAGGCCTGTGTGTGTGTTTTTATCAGAGAGCGCTGCTGTGTCTTTCCTTCTGCGGGAAGGGGAAACGTTAATAGCCACGGCGATGCAACCTCTGCTCTGCTCAGACCACCTGCAGAAGGTCCAAAGGTTCTGGCACGTGAAGCTTCTGGGCAGAGGTGGAAACCAAACACCCAGCGTGGCTGTCCATCATAAAGCATTGAGAAAGATTGCAGCAGCATTTGAAAACAGTAAATATAATTAGTAGGACTCAGGTATCAAACGGCACCAGTGCTGGGTCTATACATTTTGCTGTAGGAGGCCAAGGTCTGCACTGCCGCTCTCCCCATCTGCCTCACTCCCGACTGTGATCTCCAAGAAATGTTTTCTTTTTTAAAAGTGCTGCCCAGTGCCTTTGAGAGCTCCTCCAAATGCTTCCTGCCACTCCACAAGTGCCGACAAAAGGGGGACCCTGGGAGAAGCTCAGCTTGGCCCCTGCATCATGATGACAGCGCCCTTCTCCACCAACAGCCCTGTCACAGCTCCAGTGAAAGCAGCCAATGTACCGCCAAGTAAGAAAGAAAAGGAACATACCAGTGACCTCTCCAAACAGTGGAGCAATTGCATCCCCTATTCATTAGGGATGGTCCCTATCTCCTGCTCTTTGTCAAATTGCTATCTCTGTTTTTGCCTTTCGTGGATGTCAGTTAAGAGAATTCATGTTCCTTGGGGGGCACTGAGGTGTGCTCTATGGTCAGTCTACTCCAGCTCATGTTTGTTGGCCCTTGACACCTTGCAGCTTAAAAGGTAAAGGTAAAGGGACCCCTGACCATTAGGTCCAGTTGTGACCGACTCTGGGGTTGCGGCGCTCATCTCGCTTTATTGGCCGAGGGAGCCGGCGTACAGCTTCCCGGTCATGTGGCCAGCATGACTAAGCCGCTTCTGGTGAACCAGAGCAGCGCATGGAAACGCCGTTTACCTTCCCACCAGAGCGGTACCTATTTATCTTGCACTTTGACATGCTTTCAAACTGCTAGGTTGGCAGGAGCAGGGACCGAGCAAAGGGAGCTCACCTCGTTGTGGGGATTCGAACCGCTGACCTTCTGATCGGCAATTCCTAGGCTCTGTGGTTTAACCCACAGTGCCACCTAGGCATCAATGTAAATGTCAGAAAGGTAACTTCCAGGTGACAGCTTAGCTCAGCCATGTCTGGGAGAATTATCCAATACATCCAACAAATGGAAATATATTAGGAGCAATTTTAACAGCATACAGATCAAATGGAAATCAGTTGTGTTAACTTGGAGGAAACTGCATAGTATTTGGACGTAATAATTCTGCGGAGCTGAAGGGGGGGAAACTATGACTCAATGCACCCTATAGATGAATCAAATATCCACATTTAAGTAAGCAGATTTGTGATGAAATCATGGTGAACAGCACATTTGGGGACTCCAAAACGTGTTGCAATCACAACGCACCATTTCCTGTCTCAACTGAAGTTTTTCCCCTGGGGTGATGGTTCAGGTTTGCAAAAAACAAACAAACTGAGGAGGATCAAAAGAATCTGAAAATGTGAATGAGAGTTTTGGGACCTTGGGAGAGTCTCGAGGGCTAGACAAAAGGGCTTGGAGGGCTGTGTTTATCCTATAGTTTGAGGGTTCCTCCAGGGGCGTGGCATGGGGGGTGCCAGAGGGGCCTTGGACCCGGGTGTAGGTTTTTGGGGTGGCACAAAGTAGGCACCCCCACACTGGTGCCCCCAGCACAGCACGGCGCTCCTCTCCCGGCGTCGGAGGAACCTCCTCCGGGGAATGATGGAGGCCAAAGTGAAGACAGCTCTGCATTCAAAATCTGGATGTAAACCAGTGGAACAAGATCAGCTGCCTCTTGCTCCATCTGAAAGCTTTGAATTGCCCCATTTGTTACTGTCAGCAGCACCCACGAAACCTCACACACCCTCCACCATTGTGTGCCTAAAAATAACTGCTTCAACTCTACCGCACAGTACTCACTGAGGTGGGAAAACTTGTGTTTGAACTTTACCATGTCATATCATAGACACAGCTGGAGGCTCACACATGAGAAAACTTCTCCATATGGAGGGGAGGGGAATCCCTGCACATAGAAAATCTAGTGTACAGTACAGGAAAGCATGTTCTCCTGACATGCTAGTTTTCTGAGTGCAGGGATGCCCTCCTCCTTTTAATGTGGGAAAACATTCTATCGTGTGAACCCGGACACAGGTTTACTACACAATGGTTAAGGAAAGATAGAAGAAGGCAGATGTCACTCATAACAGAGAAAAGCGGAAGAATATCAACACAGCCACACTATGTGCACACCATACATTTAAGGCACATCCCTACCGTCACTGACAACAATTCCCAGCACATTTAATGAATTACAGTTCTCATGATTCTCTGGGGATTGGGGAAATATGGTATGAGTGTAGGAGGAACACATTCAGGTCTTGAGCACATACCCTCCAACATTCCTCAGAGGAAAATAGGGACATTTTCACCTGAGGAATGTTGGAGGGTATGCGAAGGCTGTGATTCAGTGGGTGCTTTACATGTTAGTAAAAAGGCACCAGGAAGGGCTACAGCCCCACCCCACTATGCACCCTTCCAGAGCAGGCTGCAGGTCTTCCTCACCCTCCTCACTTCCTTGTCACATTTTTGGTTCCCTATTCAGGATGCCACCCACTGACAACCCCCCCTCCCATCTCTCTGGCCAGCACTCTTGAGGGATTTCCCTCACCACCACAACTTTCACGTATTCCCCCCCCCCCCCAGGTAATTTCCACTTTTTTTGCATTTCATGTATATATATGCTTTTCATTTGAAGATTGCACTTCAAATGGGCTGTGGTCTATGAAAGCCTATGCCATAATTGTCAGTCTTTATGATGTCACAAAACTCTTTCCTGATTTTCCTTCAACAGAGCAATACAGTGAACCTTCGACAAATTGTCACACTAGAGGTATCTTTCTACCATATACGCCAACTGTCCTTATTTATCCTGTTTTCTGCTAAGTAGCTGGTAAAATCGATGTCTGTTTTTGCCTGACGAGGGTTCCTTGTTAAATTGTTTTAGGAGAACACTTAGAGTTTTTCAGGGTCTAGGAGCAGATAACAGCTGCAACATCTCCCGTGAATGATCTTAAAATGTGCTGTCCGATACACAAACATTCACATTTCACACACTACAGCTGCTGAAGTAAATTTCTGAACTTTTCCTTAACACTTGTAGGACGACCATGTTTTACAGTTATGTATTTAACCAAAAGTGGGAGCAGGCACACCTGTGGCATATAAAACAATGGGAGGCAGAGCAAGCGATGCAACATTACGTAACAGTAGACAAAGTAGACAAGGGCTGCATGCACAACATACATTAGCAACACACAGCTTCCCCCAAATAAGGCTGGGAACTCTAGTTTACCCCTCACAGAGCTACAGCTTCCAGCACCCTTACAAACTACATGTGTAGTTGCTTGCGCAATAACCCTCGGTGTGGAAATTAAGATGTTACAATCATGTCCCTGTTTTTGCTTCTGAAATGTTGGCAAGTTCCTCAGGGTGCAGTATCCTCCTGCTGGAGAGAGAAAAATACATCTCTCTTTAACTGAAATATTCGTGGGAGGAAAGGGTCTCTCTACTTCCTGCCTGTGCCACACACCAATGTCTGAATGTCTGAACGTGAACATTATGAACCACATAACATTCTGTCTGTCACTGGTCCCTTCCAACTCTACAATTCTATGATTTTGCATGCTCCACTGGTGAGGTTCACTAATTTTACACACACACAACACACACTTCTGGATCTTATCAAGCTCTTGTGGTTTGCTTTTACTTTACTGATATTTCTTAAGCAGCATTAATGACACTCAAGATAAGTCCTGTTTGAAAGAGCTTTTCTCTCCTGCAATTCAGTTAATGAGTCAAAGTGCATTATGTTAAGGCCAAACGAAGTGTTGCAAATACAGCAGCAGCAGAAGAAAACAAAGACAATGGGGGACCTTCAGTTTATGCTTAAGCCTTCAAAGATAGCACCCACAGGGACCAAGTTACACAATCAGTAGTCTCCCCGCCCCTGCCCCCCACAAGCACACACACACTCTGACAGGACTACTCCAAACTACACATGGGTAAATAGCAGGTCTGAATTCTCCCACGTGAAAAAAAGATCCCTGCATATAGAAGACTTGCTTGTCTTGGTGAGATCTAGCTTGAACTTTCCTAGCATGTTACTCGTCTTTGTGCAGTGGGGTTTTCAGTTGTTGGAAATCTGAATAGCAGTTAGGGGAGAGAAATTTTATAAATGGAATGCACATTCTAGCCAGAATTGATGTTGCATTCTTGTTAGAGAAGCATGAATAAAGAAAGACAAAGTTCCAACCCTAAAACAAACTCCACAAATGCTAAATGACAAATGCCTAGCATTTTCACAGTTAGGCAAGGTTTTCCTTGAAGTGTGACCCATCCATTTTTTGGAATAACAACTGTATAGTTGCAGAAATAGTTTTATTGCCTTTAGTTTGTGGTGTGTGTAACCTTTAGTATTTCAAATTTTATCTTGCGTTATTTTATTGTATACCACTTTGGTAATGTTTTGATATGAGATGGTCTATAAATCTGCAAACAAACAAACAACTGATAGAGATCGGCAACTTTTAGCCTCTGAGACTATTTTTGCCCAGTGAGAAAAGCTGCCTGGCCCTACCAGGTAGCAAACCGGACTTAAAGCAGAATGCTGGACGAAGGAAATGGGATTAGCCAGTGAACTGCATTGGGAGGAAACTGTGGTTTCAGTTTGGGTTTATCACTACAGGGCTATTACAGTGGTACCTCGGGTTAAGTACTTAATTCATTCTGGAGGTCCGTTCTTAACCTGAAACCGTTCTTAATCTGAAGCATCACTTTAGCTAATGGGGCCTCCTGCTGCTGCCGCGCCGCTGGAGCACGATTTCTGTTCTCATCCTGAAGCAAAGTTATTAACCCGAGGTAATATTTCTGTATTAGTGGAGTCTGTAACCTGAAGCGTATGTAACCTGAAGCGTATGTAACCCGAGGTGCCACTGTATTATGCACAGTGTAGCAAAGTGGCCAGAGTAGTTGCTGACCAGAATCATAGTGAAAACTCCTCAATCTGTCTGTTCTGGATTTTCAGGGAACGGCAGCTATCTTCAGATGTTGGGATTGTTCATGCATGCTTATTATAATTATTATTCTTTGATGACTGTAGCATCAAGCGGCAATTTGCAAATGTGAATCAGCCTTCACAGACTAGACAGATACTTTATGCAGAAATCTTGCAACACCTTCAGGGCAGCCGGGATACATTTCAATCATGTTTCTTTTCATTCAGGTACTAATCATCAAGAGTGCTGTAATCATCGTTTGTGAAATCAAGTGTGTGCTCCTGGGAACCCTCACATAACTTGTGATGTATGCGTGCTTGTGAACCAGCCCTACCTTATACCCCCTACCCCTGTATGCCAAATTTGATGTGGTGGGTAGGACCGCACACCTGTCCATCAGTTGACATTACAGTGAAGACCCTGTGAAGAAAGGCCCTGATCTGCCTTACCTCTAAGCCAGTTTGTCATGTACCTCCTGCAACTCCCTTTCAATGCAAAAAGGGTAATTAAGAGTAATTAACTCTGACTGCTTATTGGTCAGGAAGAACCAAGGGTCACTCCTCCCATGAGTGGGGAGAAAAACTTTTAAAAGTTGAGCTGCCCTTGCATCTGTTTCCCCCTGGGATCTAGGGCTCCCTTTTCTACCACCAGGGATCCAAGTTCCCTTTCCTGCAAAAGGGATCCAGGTTCTTTCTCAACATCAAACTTTCAGTAAAGAACAACTACTCTAGAGAGTAGGCTAGGATTAGCCCAGTTTTAGAGCGACCATACGGTGGTTTATTTCGTATTCTGTTTCAACCTTCCTCCTGCTTTTTATTCCCAATAAAGTTTCTTAATTTGTGCCAGCCTCAGGGTTTTCGAAATCCACATGTGCCTAGATGCTTGAAATGTCTGCTACTGGAGATTTAGGACTGGAATTGTAAATGACCAGCACGCTCTTCTGAAGTCTGGGAGAGACCCAGAAAGTGGCTGGGCTGCCTTTACACTCTGTGTAACACATAATGGAAGCTTGATAATTTATTTAGTGCATCCCAGGTCCCCTGCCATCTGGGCTTCAGGAGTGTGAGGGTGGGGGCAACAAATACCAGAGAATAAGACCCACTAGCAACACTGCAGGGCTGTTGTGCTGCAGTTGGGCAATGAAGGGGGTGAGAGAGGCTTATTTTGGGTGTCCCTCCTTCATCACAGCCCCGACAATCAGCTGATTGTTGGTGCTGCAGAAGCCCAGCATGCAGTACTTCTGAAGTGCTGCCGATCAGCTGATTGGCAGCACTTCAGAAGCCCTTTCAACCAAGCCTAGCTGCCTTTAACCTGCCCACACCTGATGCCATATATGATGTCAGGTGATTGACAGGTGGGCATGGCTTGGCCAAATGAGGAGACCTGAGAGGCCTAATGAGGCTTCTGGCCTGCAGGATCCCTACCCCTGACATAAGCACTCCGCTGGACAACCAGTTTATTTATTTCTAAATAAATAAATAGACTACATTTCTGTTATGCACTTGAATCCCTCCTGCCACAATAGTGACAGACAGGGGGCATGCAAAACCCAGAAGTCTGGGGCAACAGCCTTGACTCTCCAGCTCCATAGAACTCCTGTCTTGCAGCTCAAGGAGACCTCTTGAGCCTTTGGAGTTTCAATCTGGCAAACTTGGTCTTTCCTTGGCCTCCTCATGAAAGCTGAGGGCGCTGGCCTAGCCTGAAAGCAGAAAAAAAGACAGCTGTGTGTGAGAGACTGTGAGTGAAAGCAGGCAAGAGATCTACAGCCACAGCCCTTCAGGGAAGACTGTGTGTGAATGGGGGCAGGCAGAAGGATTTTGGAAAGAGTGAAAAGAAGGCCTGGGGGTGGGGAAAACAACAGAATATGTGGAGTGTGCTGGCCTGGGAGGATTCCCAGTGGCCTCTTTAAAGTGTTGGTTGCAGAGCATTTTCCTGATGATGAGGCAAGAAGCCTCTTGGGATCTTGCTTGGTGGAAATTGTTGATATTCTTAGCATTCCTGTGTTGTGCAGCCTGAAAAACCCGGAAAAAGGTGAGCGGCTGCCTTGGGTCTCCCAGGCAAAACCAGATGTGAAATGAACAATATCTGGAATAGTTTGTTGCTTTCTTACCTAAATTGGAAATGTATTCAGTGGCGCTAGATGAAGTTATTATTCAATGCAACTAGGGATGGGGGAGGAATTCTCCTTACTCAGATTCCAAACCAGGCACAACTGATCTAATCCATCATGACCCAGATTGGCTCAATGGTCCATTTCAAAATCTGCAGTCTAATGGATTCACTTCCAGGGCACACTGAGTGACTGATGGCCATTGGGACTGGTAGGGAGAATGCAGGGCGACCAAGAGCTGACGAAGGCAGAGCCAAGGACAGGGGCAGCCAACTATTTCCAGTTTTGCCCCCATCCTCTTCTGAGTTCAACAGAGGCAATACTGAGACACTACAGAGGAAGAAATTAATAGCCAGTGCCCCAGAATGGTTATTTATTTATCTAGTTCTATTTTTGCATTTCTATCCCACCTTTTCTCCAAGGAGCTGTGAGGCAGGTTAGGCTGAGAGGCAGTGACTGAAGCCCAAGGTGAGCTTCATGACTGAATGAAGATTTGAGCACCGGCCTCCCAGGTCCTAGTCCAGGGGTCGGCAAAGTTTTTGTGGCTTGGGCTGGTTCACGGTCCCACAGACGCCGTGGTGGACCGGAGTGTGTGCGCACACATATGCACAGATTTTCGGTGCTCCTTCCGGCGCGGAGGAGGTGTGCGCAGGAGCTTCCTGCAGCCAATGGGAAGCCGGCCAGCATTGCAGAAGGCGGTCCCCACTCTGCTCTGCACCTGTTTAGCGCAGCGCACAGGAGCCAACCGAGCGGGCGGCGGGGGTCCATGGGCCAGTTCAAGGACCCCTGTGGGCTGCCCCTGTCCTAGTCCAATGCACTAACCATCTACACCACACAGGTTGCAAGTAAGAAGACAGCCAGATGGGGGCTGGCTTCGGGCAGACTGGTTATCCACAGTTCCCTCGGAAGAAAGATTGACTGTTAAACCACTCTTGGGAATTACAGTGGTACCTCGGGTTACATACACTTCAGGTTACATACACTTCAGGTTACAGACTCCGCTAACCCAGAAATAGTACCTCGGGTTAAGAACTTTGCTTCATGATGAGAACAGAAATCGTGCTCCGGCGGTGCGGCAGCAGCAGCAGGAGGCCCCATTAGCTAAAGTGGTGCTTCAGGTTTCAGGTTAAGGACAGACCTCCGGAACGAATTAAGTACTTAACCCGAGGTACCACTGTATGGGGACAGAACTACCCAAACTGTACAGAAACTTATTCCTGTATGCTACTACTGCGGCAAGAATGTTACTTGCCCCAAAATGGAAAGAAGTAGAAGTCCCAGCAAAGGAAGAATGGGTACAAAAACTTATGGAATATGCAGAAATGGCAAAACGTACCGGATAAATAAGAAATCAAGATAACAAACTTTTCATATAAAAATTGAAATGGTTTATTAAATATTTACAGATAAATTGTAAACAGATGAGAACATTGGCAAGATTATAATAATAACCTGCAGTTTCATAAGAGTATATATTTAAAGTACAGTGGCACCTCTACTTATGGACGCGATCCATTCCGTGGTGCTGTTTGCACCTCAAAAAGTCTGTAAGTAGAGCGCCGCTTCTGCACGTGCATGTGATGTGATGGAGCCCTCCTGCGCATTCGCGAAGCGCACAGATCGCTCATGCACATGCGCGAAGCGGCAAACCCGGAAGTAAACACTACCGGGGTTGTCACGTTTGTAACCTGAAAAAATGCAACGTGAAGCAAATGCAACTCGAGGTATGACTGTAGATGAACAAATTAAGTTAATTTGGATATGCAGAAGGTACAGTGGTACCTCGGGTTACATACACTTCAGGTTACAGACTCTGCTAACCCAGGAATAGTACCTCGGGTTAAGAACTTTGCTTCAGGATGGGAACAGAAATCGTGTTCCAGCGGCCCGGCAGCAGCGGGAGACCCCATTAGCTAAAGTGGTGCTTCAGGTTAAGTACGGACCTCCGGAACGAATTAAGTACTCAACCCGAGGTACCACTGTATTAAAAATAAATTTAAGGAATCGTAGAAAGAGGGGGTAGGAAGTCAAGTTTTGAAATGTTAAAATGACTGTAAAATTATTGAAATGCATAAACCTGAAAATTATAAATAAAATTGGAGGGAGGGGAAAAGACTGTTAAACCAGTCAGAATTGTAGCTCTGTGAGGGGAAACAGAGGCCTCTTAAGTCTTAACAGCACTCAGCACCCTTAACAAATTACACTTCCCAGGATTCTTTGGGGGAAGCCATGCCTGTCTAAAGTAGTATGATACAGTACTGCTTTAAATATATAGTGCAGCTTGGGGCCTTAGTCGTGTCCATTAATTGCAATGGACATGAGATATAACCCATTGTTTCTCAATGCAACCTACCTCTCAGGGTTGTTTTGAGGATAAAATGGGGGGGGGGGGAGGACTATGTACATCACTTTGAGAAAGGTGGAGTGTGTAAACATATTCCCTCAAACCGTGCAGTGAGTTTCTCCAAAAGAAGGAGGACTCTGAGGCCCTTCCTCTTCCTGTCAGATGTTTGCTTCCAAGGTGTCAGGTAAGAGCCCATTGGGCTTCCTTCTCTTCAGGCTTCCAGGTTCACCTCCTGAATTCCTAGTAATCCTGCCAGGTTGGACATAATTTGTTTGTCTTCTGCGCCAGGTCAGGTCAGAACAGTCAGCTCTGATAAGATTAAATAATCACACACCAGGTTGTGGATTTTGGCTGATGGGATGTGAGGGTGGGGTGTGGGGTTATGCTGTGTTATCTGAGAGACATCCCTCCCTCTCTCCGCCATCACAATTTTCTCTCAGCAAGCTTATTTATTTATTTGATATATTTATGTCCCACCTTTCTTCCCAGTTGGGCTCCAGGTTTTAGCATGGGGAGCTGCAAATAGAAGTATTCTGTGATCCAGGATGGAAATATAGCTGGTAGTGATATTGCAGACATCCAAATATTGTGCATAGGATGGCTGATGCCACGAGAAGAATGCATCCTGCAGTGGCGATAAATGCATACATGGACAAGAGCTTATTTTACAGTATAATGGTTAGTCTTTAAGATGACACAGGACTTTTTGACAGTTTCACTGTGGAATCCTTACATTTTCTGAAAGTGTGTTAGGGATGGACGAATCTCCCACTTTAGTTTCTCTGTTTCTCCCCCCCCCCCCAAGCTTTAAACACACACCATTGCTCCATCAGTTTATTTTTTATTTAAAAAGGTCTGTAATTATAATGTGCATTTTCTTGTTCAGTTTTGCCTAATGCTATACACACATTTTTTGCAAGCAGTTGCAGCAAATAGAATGGATTGTTGTACATTGTTGTCATAAATATAGGTGTCCCCCCCCCCATTTCACCCACTATATCCATTTTTGTATGCATATTCAAGCTGTAGAGCTTCATGGCAATATTTGGAGAAGGTGCAGATTTTGAAGGATGGTTGCATGTCAGTTCTCGTATTGTTTCAGGAAGTGTGAATTAAGCAAATAATGCTTTCCCCAACCCTAATTGCATTTCACATCGCAAATTTCCCCCTTCCTTTGTGTGGGTGGGTGGGTGGGTGGAATCTAACATTGTGCTCTATTTGACTGGGATAGGGTGCAAAGAACAGGAATGCAAGACCAAGGGGTGGGATCATGGCTATGAGAAAACATGTTAAAAAAAAAAAGTTCGGAGATCTTCTCTGCCTTCCTAAACCTTTAGCAGAAGGATGGCCAACTTATTTTCAGAGCTTTCTCTGAAATCAAAAAGCTACAGGGAACCAGGCAGAGGGCCTTTTCGGTAGTGGCGCCCGCCCTGTGGAACGCCCTCCCATCAGATGTCAAAACAATAAACAACTACCTAACATTCAGAAGACATCTTAAGGCAGCCCTGTTCAGGGAAGTTTTTAATGTATGATATTTTAGTGTTTTTTGGTTTCTATGGAAGCCGCCCAGAGTGGCTGGGGTAACCCAGCCAGATGGGCGGGGTACAAATAAATTATTATTATTATTATTATTATTATTATTATTATTATCATCATCATCATCATGAGTGCTGGTTTCATGAAATGTTAGTTTAAAAGGAGGGGGAAGAAAACATCTACCGAGGTTTCCTAATGCAGGAACTGAAAAGGGTGCTGAGACCTCGCCTCCCAAGGCCAATTGGAGCACTTCCACCACAGCCAGGTATGTCCCCTCAGAGCCCACTGACTGAGGATGCGGGCCATCAGGGAGCAATTTGACAAAGTCTCCCTCCGAAGGTTGCATTGAAGGCGATATGGCCATTGGGTTGAAAAAGGCTCCTCACCCCTGCTGAAAGACAGTCACTTTTTCTTAATTAACCTATCTCACAGAAAGTTTAATAGTGGGAGGGCAGCAGCCCTTTGTGTGAGCCTAGGTGTGTTACAAGAAGGCAGAAGAATCTGTTTTCATTTGTGAGGCATCTGATATGCAGGTTCCCTTGGGGTCTCCAATGGGGAGCCAGGATGTCTCACAAATGAAACCAGATTCCTCAGTTATGCAGGAGAGAGTAAAGAATGGTGGTGGCAGAACAAAGTGTGGTCAGGATGATAGATGAATGGACAGGGGCTGCTGTGTGAGAGAGCTGTATCGAACCAGGACTTCAAAGTCCATCCATGTTGTCAAACTGCATTCCAAAGGCCACAGGGAACTTTTGGCAACCTCTGTGAAAAGTGAGTTATGGCTCTGCAGATATAGCATTCACGTCTTTCTGCAATTTGCATCCAACAGATCGGCACGGTTGGGTCGTAACTAGACCATAGTGCTATGACCCAGAATAGGCAGGCTCCTCAATGCTACTTCAAACCTTGGCCTAAATGTGTAACAAGAGAACGGCTGACATGTGCACCTCTGCCTAGAAACCTCATGCAAATGTTGACCTGAAGCCTTGCCCCAAAGGCCTGACCTTGGGGGCAAAGGAAAAGCAATCTGCTGCCCCGCAACAGAACAGGGTGACAAAAGGGAACAGGACCCCTACACCCTTAATGAAGCTTGTCACGCAAGCCACACTTACTGAAATCCCCTCTTCTACACAACTATTAAAGGTGCCTGGGTCCTGCTGTATTTTCCTACCTGGCTGTCCAGCAATTGCAGAGAAATATCACAGCAGGGGGAAATGCAGCAAAACCTTGCAAATAAGTCCACAAACATTACTTATCTATGAATGACAATGTTAAGCCTGAGGAATGGCCTGGTTGTCAAGCAGTTCACAGAGGTTTCCTGGCCTGGGGAAGAATCCTTTGAAGCCAATTCTAATTCACTACAGATGAGGTGGCAAGGGAATAGCCCGGGTCCCTCCAGGCGCCCGTCTTATCGTGCCTTCATAATGATTTGTGCTCATGATAGTATTGAGGCAGATAAATGTGATGCTGCTTTCTATACTGTTTGTGCAGGCAAATGTTTCAGGTTGGACATTCAGCTTTGTTTCCAACCAGCACATGTCCCATTGTTTTCTGCTGAAATCCTGTAACTTTTTTATATTACAAATGTTCTGGTTGTTTTTGTTTTTGTGGTGTTTTGTTTTTTTAAAAAATTGCTTAATGAGGCAATATTGGGGAAGTATTGCAGAACAACTAAAGATGTGAGGATGGTCCCTTGCTCCAGTATAAATCCACCACTCATTATTGCATTCAACGACATGTTGCATCAACTCCTCCGTCCGCACAATATTCTGGTGAAGCCTTTTCTGGTTCCTCAATTCTGATGAAGGAGGTCATCAGAAAAGAGCTCAGCAAATGAGTCTTAGGGCCCACCCACACTTAGGTTTGTCCTATGATTTCAAGTTACAGGTCCAAGAGGTTTGGTGGTGATTGTTTTTTTTTGTCCTTCCATTTTCCCTGCTGTTTACTGCTGAATCGGAACAAGCGCTCCTCACATTGCTGGGCCCTGAAAATGAGCCACCTCCCTCCCAGTCTCGCAGCACCTTTGGAATTGCTGTGGTCCAATGGTATACTATGTGTTGCTCCCCTAATAATTTTTGCACCTGGGGCAACTGCCCCTGTGGCCTCCCCATGCTACACCACTGTTTAAGGTAAAGGTAAAGGGACCCCTGACCATTAGGCCCAGTTGTGGCCGACTCTGGGGTTGCAACGCTCATCTCGCTTTATTGGCCGAGGGAGCCGGCGTACAGCTTCCGGGTCATGTGGCCAGCATGACTAAGCTGCTTCTGGCGAACCAGAGCAGCACACGGAAACGGCGTTTACCTTCTCGCCGGAGCAGTACCTATTTATCTACTTGCACTTTGACATGCTTTCAAACTGCTAGGTTGGCAGGAGCAGGGACCGAGCAACAGGAGCTCAACCCGTCATGGGGATTCGAACCGCTGATCTTCTGATCGGCAAGCCCTAGGCTCTGTACCCAGCCTAAGTAGGTGTAGTGGTTAGAGTAGGTCAGTCTAGGACTGGTGAGACCCCTGCTTTAATTCTGACTGAACCAGGGGGCTCTTTGAGTGATCTGAGGCCAGTCACTGACCTTGTTTGCATGCAATAATAAGCTTATTGTGGGGGCGGAGAACCTCAAGTCCAGAAGCTAAATGTGACCCCTCTCTGGCAGATGCCACTCTCTGGTGCTTGTGACTCAGTCCAGATCCTTCACTGCCCCTGCTCTAAGTTTCGTGCCATTTTGTAAAACATAATGTTGTTTTGCATTTTAGTATTTCATACCCTCCAACATATCTCCGATGATAACAGAGATGTCCTAAGGAAAAGCGTAACATCCTGGGATCAAATCAGAAACCGGGACGGCTTCTTTAAATCAGGGACGTCCCTGGAAAATAGGCACACTTGAAGGGTCTGGTTTGTTTGTTTGAATTACACATGAGGGGCACCATAATCTTTTTAGTGCTCAGGGCCTCTAAAGGTCTTAATCTGGCGCTGAACCCTGGTCTCCCAGGTCTTCTTTGTCCAACACTTTAACCACTATTGGCTCGCTAAGGTTACAGCTGCACTATTTCAAGTACTCTTGTATCATTTTAACAGCCATAGCTCCCCACAAAGATTCCTGGCATTCCTGCTGTTTGTTAAGGGTGCTAGGAATTGTAGCTCTTTGCACGGGTCTCCCAGCAACTCTCAGCACCCTTAACAAATGTTTGAAGTTGTACAAGAGTGCTTTAAATGTATGGCATGGGGTGACCGCAATCAGTTCCCCCGACTCTCCACCAGCTTGTCCAGGATTTGCCTGTCCTGGCTGTCTTGCCACTGAGCATCATAGCAGAGGCTAGTTGAAAGGAACCACGTTGTTCTTCCTTTGTTGCTGCCAACACAGGCCGTGGGTGGCCAAGAGCGTCTGCACACTTGAGCCAGCCAATCATCTCTCGGGATTGTGTTCTGACTTTCTAGGAACCAATGAAAGACAGGTGCTCTCAAAAGGCAGGAGAGGGTGGTGAAGAGGACCAGGGCGTGCTGGAACACCTGGCCTCTCTTCTAGGGCACAGCTGGCTTCCATCCTATTGAGAGAGGCAGAGGGAATGAATGTTTACTCAACCTTTTAAACCTGCCAAGCACTATGTTCAAAGGACTTGTGGTCATTATAACTCTGGGTGCTCACATGGGAAATGTTTGCAAGGTGTCCCTGAGAGCCTTGATTGAAAACCCTTCAAAAACCAGACCTTGGATAGTCATGTTGTATAGTTAAGTCCCCAGCCAAGAGAGATGGTCTCTCTCTCTCTCTCTCTCTCTCTCTCTCTCTCTCTCTCTCTCTCTCTCACACACACACACACACACACACACACACCACTCAAGGGCCAAACTAGTCCCCTGCTTGCATAGGAAATAACTTTCGAAAGACTAAGGCCCCCATCTGCACTGAATGTGAAGTAGTATAAAACCACTTTACACAGTCATAGCTTTCTCCAAAGAATCCTGGGAACTGTAGTTTGTTAAGGGTGCTGAGAGTTATTAGGAGACCACTGTTTCACTCACAGACCTATAGTATGGTACAGAGTAGTTTAACAGTTGATCCCTCTTCCCAGGGAACTCTTGGAACCACAGCTCACCCTTAAAAAACTGTAGTTTCAGAAGCCACGATGGTTTAAAGTGTGATGAAACAGCTTTAAACGTGTCATGCAGATGGGGCTTAATAAAAGGTGGTGGTGGGCTGAAATGCAAGGTAATGGAACATTCATGCTAAATCTGTAATAGGTACAAAGTACTGATATCAGTTGGTGGGTACAAGACACCCTGAATTCCAGATCAGTTTAGTGTTAGAATGTAATTAAGACTTATGTGTTAAAACTGTGCGTCTGACGATAGAAGAATGGAGACTAAAACTGATAGACTATGCGGAATTAGATAAACTAACTGGAAAAATTAGATATACTAAAGACCAAAAGTTCATCGAGGACTGGGGAAAACTGGTGGATTATCTGAAAAATATATGTGGTATAAACACAACGTTAGTGGGTTTCCAAGAGGCACTGTAAAAGGCAAATAAGTATTGCTTATTAAAAGTACTGGGACTAAGGAGGAATAAGGGCAATATAAAAAAGGGGAATGCGTATTAGAGATATGAAAATGGATGACTCTCAAAGACGCTGAAGGAAGTTCAAAACAGACATAATTTATTGTATTCGGTTTAAAATGTATAACTGGTTGGAAATCAATAAAAATTTATTATAAAAAATAAAATAAAACTGTGTGTCAGGCTCTCACGTGTTAGAATCTAATCAAGACCCGTGTGTATTAAGCTGTATGTCCAGTGCCTCTTTAATCCTAGGAAATCAACAAGATTTTTTTTAAAAAACTACCGTAATTAAGTCAGGCTAAATTCCTTTCATGTGATAGCCTGGGGATGAGCCAATAAAGCAACACAAAGTATCAAGGGCAGATCTCATCTGGAAATGAGTGGGCTCCCTCACTTAACTGAGAATTAGTTTGGGGTCGGCTTAAGTCCAAGGCTGTCTTGGACTTGAGAAGCCCAGAACCTCTTGGGGTGTTAATGCTGTGAATCCCTCCATTGTAGATTCAGGTTGTATATATGTGTAAATAAAGCATATACAGTGGTACCTCGGGTTAAGAACTTAATTCGTTCTGGAGGTCCGTTCTTAACCTGAAACTGTTCTTAACCTGAGGTACCACTTTAGCTAATGGGGCCTCCTGCTGCCGCCGCGCTGCCGCCACACAATTTCTGTTCTCATCCTGAAGTAAAGTTCTTAACCCGAGGTACTATTTCTGGATTAGCGGAGTCTGTAACCTGAAGCGTCTGTAACCCAAGGTACCACTGTATCATAAAGACACCACAGTCTCTGCTGTGACTCATTTCCAAAAGGAAAAATGGTCGCTGGCTAAGCACACCTGGAACCCCTGGAATCTCGCAATGATGGGAAAATTGGAGGTGGCATGTAACTGTACGTTTCAGGCAGCTCAGGTTTTGCCAAGGTTTATTGCAAAGAAGCTGGCAATTTTACAAAGAATTGGAAAAGCTGAGGTTTTGCAAGGCCCTAAGGGAGGGAGAGAATTTTGTATAATTAATAAAATTATACACCTACATGTTGCACAGAAAGAGCTGGTAAACATCAGAACTGTGGTGCTTTAGACTGCAGGCAACAATCAGTTTGTAATTTCCTCAAGTAGAAAAATCATCAGCTTGAAAAAGGCTAGTGCAACAGAAAGAAATATTTAATGTAGCCCTCTCCCTAGTGAGACCAACATGTGGACCAACACAGTAGCATAGCATGTGTTGCCAGTGCCCCGGGCAAGGTTCCGCTCCCTAGCCTCCTTGCATGTGTTGCGCAGGAGGCAACAAGAGGACTTTGTTGTGCCCCTGAAGCATTATTAGGATAATAGAAAACTTCAGCAAGGTGGCAGGTTTTAAATTGAACATGTCAGGGATGAAATTATTGACAAAAAATGTACCAATCCAAGAAAGGGAAGATTTAGAGGAAACATTTGGGTTGAAAATCTGCAGTAAAGCAAAATACCTGGGCATCCCCCTTCAAGGATCACTGCCTTGCCATGGTGAAGGGGCTTGAATAACTCGGAGAAGCTATGAGCAGGGCCACCCAAGATGGACAGGTCATAGTGGAGAGTTTTGACCAAACGTGATCCACCTGGAGCAGGAACTGGCAAGCCACTCCAGTATCCCTGCCAAGAAAACTCCATGGACAAAGACACCAGGCATATAAAAGTTATGACGCTGGAAGATGAGCCCCTCAGGTTGGAAGGCGTCCAACATGCTACTGAGGAAGAGCAGAGGACAAGTACAAGTAGATTCAGAGCTGATGAAGCGGCTGGGCCAAAGCTGAAAGGTTGCTCAGTTGCGGATATGCCTGGAAGCGAAAGGAAAGTCCAATGCTGTAAAGAAAAATATTGCATAGGAACCTGGAATGTAAGAACCATGAACCTGGGTAAGTTGGATGTGGTAAAAAATGAGATGGCAAGAATAAATATTGACATCCTGGGCATCAGTGAACTAAAATGGATGGGAATGGGCGAATTCAGTTCGGATGACCATCATATCTACTACTGTGGGCAAGAATCCCGTAAAAGAAATGGAGTGGCCCTCATAGTCAACAAAAGAGTGGCGAGAGCTGTACTGGGATGCAATCTCAAAAATGATAGAATGATCTCAATACGAATACAAGACAAACCTTTTAACATCACAGTAATCCAAGTTTATGCACCAACTACTGGTGCTGAAGTAACTGAAATTGACCAATTCTATGAAGACTTACAACACCTTCTAGAAATGACACCAAAGAAGGATGTTCTTCTCATTATAGGGGATTGGAATGCTAAAGTAGGGAATCAAGAGATAAAAGGAACAACTGGCAAGTTTGGCTTTGGAGTTCAAAACGAAGCAGGGCAAAGGCTAATAGAGTTCTGCCAAGAGAACAAGCTGGTCATCACAAACACTCTTTTCCAACAACACAAGAGACGACTCTACACATGGACATTACCAGATGGGCAGCATTGAAATCAGATTGATTATATTCTCTGCAGCCAAAGATGAAGAAGCTCTATACGGTCAGCAAAAACAAGACCTGGAGCTGACTGTGGCTCAGATCATCAACTTCTTATAGCAAAATTCCAGCTTAAACTGAAGAAAGTAGGAAAAATCACTGGGCCGGTAAGATACAATCTAAATCCAATCCCTTATGAATACACAGTGGAAGTGAGGAACAGTTTTAAGGATTTAGATTTGGTGGACAGAGTGCCTGAAGAACTATGGATGGAGGCTCGTAACATTATACAGGAGGCAGCAACGAAAACCATCCCAATGAAAAGGAAATGCAAGAAAGCAAAGTGGCTGTCCAACGAGGCCTTACAAATAGCGGGGGAGAGAAGGCAAGCGAAATGCGAGGGAGATACTGAAAGATACAGGAAATTGAATGCAGATTTCCAAAAAATAGCAAGGAGAGACAAGAAGGCCTTCTTAAACGAGCAATGCATAGAAACAGAGGAAAACAATAGAAAGGGAAAAACCAGAGATCTGTTCAAGAAAATTGGAGATATGAAAGGAACATTTCGTACAAAGATTACCATAATAAAGGACAAAAGTGGTAAGGACCTAACAAAAGCAGAAGACATCAAGAAGAGGTGGCAAGAATACACAGAGGAATTATACCAGAAAGATATGGATGTCTCGCACACCCCAGGTAGTGTGGTTGCTGACCTTGAGCCAGACATCCTGGAAAGTGAAGTCAAATGGGCCTTAGAAAGCACTGCTAATAACAAGGCCAGTGGAAGTGATGATATTCCAGCTGAACTATTTAAAATTTTAAAAGATGATGCTGTTAAGGTGCTACACTCAATATGCCAGCAAGTTTGGAAAACTCAGCAGTAGCCAGAGGATTGGAGAAGATCAGTCTACATCCCAATCCCAAAGAAGGGCAGTGCCAAAGAATGCTCCAGCTATCGCAGAATTGCATTCATTTCACACGCTAGCAAGGTTATGCTTAAAATTCTACAAGGTAGGCTTAAGCAGTATGTAGACCGAGAACTCCCAGAAGTGCAAGCTGGATTTCGAAGAGGCAGAGGAACCAGAGACCAAATTGCAAACATGCACTGGATTATGTAGAAGGCTAGAGAGTTCCAGAAAGACATCTACTTCTGCTTCATTGACTATGCAAAAGCCTTTGACTGTGTTGAGCACAGCAAACTATGGCAAGTTCTTAAAGAAATGGGAGTGCCTGATCACCTCATCTGTCTCCTGAGAAATCTCTATGTGGGACAAGAAGCTACAGTTAGAACTGGATATGGAACAACTGATTGGTTCAAAATTGGGAAAGGCGTACGACAAGGCTGTATATTGTCTCCCTGCTTATTTAACTCATATGCAGAATTCATCATGCAAAAGGCTGGGCTGGATGAATCCCTAGCCGGAATTAAGATTGCTGGAAGAAATATCAACAACCTCAGATATGCAGATGACACAACCTTGATGGCAGAAAGCGAGGAGGAATTAAAGAATCTTTTAATGAGGGTGAAAGAGGAGAGCGCAAAATATGGTCTGAAGCTCAACATCAAAAAAACGAAGACCATGGCCACTGGTCCCATCACCTCCTGGCAAATAGAAGGGGAAGAGATGGAGGCAGTGAGAGATTTTACTTTCTTGGGCTCCATGATCACTGCAGATGGTGACAGCAGTCACGAAATTAAAAGGCACCTGCTTCTTGGGAGAAAAGCAATGACAAACCTAGACAGCATCTTAAAAAGCAGAGACATCACCTTGCCAACAAAGGTCCGTATAGTTAAAGCTATGGTTTTCCCAGTAGTGATGTATGGAAGTGAGAGCTGGACCATAAAGAAGGCTGATCGCCGAAGAATTGATGCTTTTGAATTATGGTGCTGGAGGAGACTCTTGAGAGTCCCATGGACTGCAAGAAGATCAAACCTATCCATTCTTAAGGAAATCGGCCCTGAGTGCTCACTGGAAAGACAGATTGTGAAGCTGAGGCTCCAAGATGGAGGGCACAAGGAGAAGGGGACAACAGAGGACGAGATGGTTGGACAGTGTTCTCGAAGCTACTAACATGAGTTTGACCAAACTACGGGAGGCAGTGGAAGACAGGAGTGCCTGGCGTGCTCTGGTCCATGGGGTCATTAAGCGTCGGACACGACTAAACGACTAAACAACAACAACAAAGGATGATATGTCTTTGATGTATTGATGTAATTTTGGATAATAAAGTAATTAGTGGGTGGGAGGGGAAAAGACTGGTAATGTGCATCCTCCACTGGTAGTCTGAAGTGGCACATTCCACTCTCCCACCACATTCAGTTGCACAAGTTGACCCAGCCTAATAAAGCCAATCTTGTGAATGTCCTTTCCTTTGATCTAGCTCCTTCAGCAATTTTAAGTTTTCCCTTAGAGATAATCTTGCTTGGGAAAGCACAGTGAGGAAATAAATGTTAATTAACTAATCCAGAATGCGGAAGGTAGACTGGTAAATGGGAGTGGCCGCCAAGACCACATAACATTGGTCCTGAAAGACCTACATTGGCTCCCAGTAGGTTTCCGAGCACAATTCAAAGTGTTGGTGCTGACCTTTAAAGCCCTAAATGGCCTCGGCCCAGTATACCTGAAAGAGTGTCTCCACCCCCATCGTTTTGCCCAGACACTGAGGTCTAGCTCCGAGGGCCTTCTGGCAGTTCCCTCACTGCAAGAAGTGAGGTTATAGGGAACCAGGCAGAGGGCCTTCTCGGTAGTGGTGCCCTCCCTGTGGAACACCCTCCCGTCAGATGTCAGGGTAATAAATAACTACCTGACTTTTAGAAGACATCTGATGGCAACCCTGTATTGGGAAATCTTTAATGTCTAATGTTTTACCCTTTTTTATGTGCTGTAAGCTGCCCAAAGTGGCTGTGGAAACCCAGCCAGATGGGTGGGGTATAAATAATGAAATTATTCTTATTCTTATTACTAGCATGTTTGGTAATACCAATTAGTACCAAGATATTCCCTGCAGTGCTGTCTTTGATCTTAAAGCAGGAAAGATGGAGATAAGTCCCTGAACCAAAGCCTTCCCAGTACAGTCATACCTCGGCTTACAGCCGCTTCAGGTTGCGTTTTTTCGGGACGCGGACCGCCAAAACCCGGAAGTACCGGAACAGGTTACTTCCAGGTTTCAGCAGTCGCGCATGAGCAGAAGCGCTAAATCACACTTTGGGCATGCGCAGAAGTGTCGAATCGCAACCCGTGTGCGCGCAGATGTGCAGACACGGGTTGTTAACGCTGCGGGTTGCGAACGTGCATCCCGCACGGATCACGTTCGCAACCTGAGCACCCACTGTAATGGCTGGGGAAGAATGGGATGACATACAGTATCAGCTTATCTGCTAGGAGGAGGCCTGGATTATTCTCTTGCCAACACTTTGTTATGATATTGAGAAAGTGGCACATATAGATCAGGCTTTGCATCCTCATCAGAGTCCTTTCAGAGGTTGAAGCACAGAACCTCCCTACCTGAATGATTGCATAATGCAGCACAGCGTCAAAACAGCTCAGCTTCCACATCTGACTGAAGACAGGGGAGCATGGAACAAAGGTATTATTCCCCCACATTAAAACAACAAGGCAAGTAGAAAGCTAGAACATCAAGGAAGGCAATCTTCTAGCCCAGCCCTCTTCCTCTTGTGCTAGTTTTCTACCTGCAGTGAGGTGTTTTTTGTGTGTTTTTTACTTGGGGTATTCAAACTGAGCTCTGTGTTCAGAAGCAAGGGTTATATCACACCATCTGATTTCACCATCTGCTCTGTCGTTTTGGCTCCTAGTGGTGTCACTCAGCAGAATGTGCTGTGGAAGGTTTCAGAACTCTATGTATCCAGAAATAAAGGGAACAAGAATATCATAGTCATATCCGACTTAGCTGGAACTGTGCAGGTCTAAGATACTTTATGGGCAGAGCCTCAAAATAGAATATACTTGAACCTGGGTACAATCTTCTCTCTCTCTTTCTCTCATTCTCCTTGTTCTGTCTCTCAATCACTCTCTTGTTCTCTAGTTCCCCCTCTCTTCTTCCCCTTCACACTTTCTCTTTCTCATTTGCTCATTCTCCCTCTGCTTTTCCCTCTTGTTCCCTTTGCCACACCATGCATTTCAAGCACACTCAGTGTACATTTAAAGCACATGACCAAAGAATTCAGGAAACTAATTTGTTAAGGGTGCTGGGAATTGTAGCTTGGTAGGGGGAACTACAGTTCCCAGGATTCTTTGGGGGAAGGTATGTGCTTTAAATTCCCTTTAAATGCATGGTGCAGATGTGACACAACCCCTCTTTCTCTCTCTCCAGCCACATGATCTTTTGTTGTGTTGCCATCCCTTATCTCTGAGACGCGTCACAACCTGGCATTCCAAAGGTTATGCTCCGGCTTGTTCAGTTGCTCCTGTCAGTTAACCCTGCTTCCCGTCAGCCAAGGGAACGGGGCTCCTTAGACAAGCTGTGAACATTTGTTTGCTCTCTGGACCCTGCTCAGAGCCAGAGGGAGAGAAGCACATGGCACATAGCCTGACCCAAAAAATACAGCTTCTGGGATTGTGGGGTGGCAATTTTACACATGCTCAACCCCTGCAGTGGTGTTTGGGGGTGGCTGCTGTTTAGATAGCAGTACAGGGTGTCCCTGTGTTCTGCATTACAGAGGACAGCCCTCAATTTGAAGTCCACTACTTGAAAGCCTTCCTGGTTTGGTTCAAAGACAAAGAGTCTAAGAAGGGAGAGCAGGAGGGCCCTTTAAGATGACATCCATAACTTGTTGGCACCTGGGCAGCAGAAGGAGAAGATGCACACACAGTTCACCTGTAGGCCACAGTCTTCCCCACTATGGTGTGATGTGCTGCATTTTGATTTAAACAACGTTGATGTTTTCCAGCCTTGCATCCATATCTATAACATATTCAAATGTTATGGACCCCGTATCCTATCCTCCCCTCTTTTTCTGCCACTTCATGCAGTTGTCATGTGCTTTACTTCACCATGGAGCAAGCCAGGCCTGCTGCCTTGGTTTGGTGGGTGGGTGGGATTCTTGCTCATTCTGCTCAGAGAGGTCTTGGACGTTTGCCCCAAAGCCCTGCCCAGGTGGCACCGCTCCTTCCCCATTCCCAAATGCCACGTGGAAGGGTCAGCGGCAAAATTGGGATGATCAGAAAACACAGTGTCTCTTATCAAGAGGAGAACAGGAAATTTCAAACTAGATGGGGGACCATGTGTTGAGATTCGTGCATTGCAGGGAATTAGACTAGATGATGCTTGTGGTCCCTTCCGACTCTGCAATTCTACAATCTCTTAATACATTTTTGGCAAGGTGCCTTATACTGAGTATTGTCTACATTGTCTGGCAGCAGCTCGCCAGGGTTTCAGGCAAGAGTCTTTTCCCAGCCGTACCTGAATACATCAGGGGTCGATTCTGGGACCTCCTGCATGCAAAGCTACGGCCCTTTCATCAAGATTGTTTGGGAACACTCACTTGCTGAGGACACTTGGGCAACTGGTGGCGCTTAGGAGGTCCTTTGCCAGGAATGGTTTCTCGAGGGCCCTTTCCCAGCTGCTACAATGACTCTCAGGCATAAGAGGATTGTAAATACCCATCAGGCAATAAGGCTGCCCAGGACAGAGTGCACTGCCAGGATGAAAACAGATTACCCATGTTGGATCACTTTCCACTAAGTAGCTTCACAAAGATCATAATTATAGGTATCACCACAAGGCAGCCTAAAAGGACAGCTTAGTAGACTCTTGCCTTAATCCAGCCACGTGTGTGATGAACATGGAAGCAGATTTTCCCACACCTGCGCAAGATAGGGCACTGCATGCATGCTTTTCCCATACCACATCTGTGGCTCTGCAGGCACATATGGTTAGAGAGGACAAGCAAGCAGGTTAAACCTCCTTCTCTTTCTCTCACATGTGCACACCTCAGTCCTCCTTCGCAACCAACTGGTTGGACCATGGAGAATTTTGAAAGGGAGCTGCTGTTTGAGGCATGCTCCACAGGTCCACTCTCCCCACTTACTTTTTGCTGGCTGGGACTGATGGGAATTGTAGTCCACAACATCAGGAGTGCACTAGGCAGGCAAAGAGTCCCGAGAGCCAAAAAGGGATGCCTGAAAGAGGCAAGTTTGACCTCTGGACCCGAGGTTCACTGCCTCTGGTGTAGATAATACAGAGATACAGTAGATATGCAGGTCTAAGGCAGCTTCCATTGTTCCTATGAATGCTCAACAAATACATTTTCTGGAAGCAATTCTTGTCTTAGCAGTCTAGAGGCAAAGCCTGAACAAAGCTCTGGGCTGGTGCCCATATATTTTAATGCACACTGTAACAACCGACTCTTGGGGCAGAATCATAAGGAAGTAAGCAAGCAGGTCAGACCTGGTCAGACCTCACCTGGAGTACTGTGTCCAGTTCTGGGCACCACAGTTCAAGAAGGACACTGACAAACTGGAACGTGTCCAGAGGAGGGCAACCAAAATGGTCAAAGGCCTGGAAACGATGCCTTATGAGGAACGGCTAAGGGAGCTGGGCATGTTTAGCCTGGAGAAGAGGAGGTTAAGGGGTGATATGATAGCCATGTTCAAATATATAAAAGGATGTCACATAGAGGAGGGAGAAATGTTGTTTTCTACAGCTCCAGAGAAGCGGACATGGAGCAATGGATCCAAACTACAAGAAAGAAGATTCCACCTAAACATTAGGAAGAACTTCCTGACAGTAAGAGCTGTTCGACAGTGGAATTTGCTGCCAAGGAGTGTGGTGGAGTCTCCGTCTTTGTTTTTTTAGTTTTTTAAAATATTTTTTATTGAGTTTCTTTTCTTAGGGTCATAGACACAAGATTGGAGTAAGAGAATACAAGAAACAAAAACAAAATAAAAATAATAAAAAGATCATTACAATCCAACTTTCAATAGTTTTTCCAATATTCCAAATGGACTTCCCCGCATCCTCCAGACTCTGCGTTCTTTGCAATAAAAGTTTCAGCAATTTGTTACCTTGTTTCTTAACTTACTGTATCTTTCAGTTATTATGTTTCTAAATTCACCATATTATATCCCAACTTTGTACATTTAAAGTTAACATAATAAAATTGTTTCATATTACCACCTCTTTTTTCTTGTCTTAATTTTCAGTTTACCTAATCAAGTTGCTAAAGCAAAAAATTTCCTAATCGTGCGTATTTCTTAACATTCGTACAACTTATAGTGTTTTTGCAAATAGTCCTTGAATTTTTTTCAGTCCTCTTCCATTGTTTCCTCGCCCAAATCTCGGATTCTGCCAGTCATTTCAGCCAGTTCCATGTAGTCCATCAACTGCGTCTGCCACTCCTCCAGCGTGGGTAAATCTTGAGTCTTCCAGTGCTTTGCAATAAGAATTCTTGCTGCTGTAGTAGCGTACATAAACAAAGTTCTGTCCTTCTTTAACACCTTCTGGTCCACCTTCTGGTCCACCATGCCCAATAGGAAGGCCTCTGGTTTCTTGGGAAAGGTATACCTAAATACCTTTTTTAACTCGTTATAAATCATTTCCCAGAAGGCCTTCACTTTTGGGCAGGTCCACCAAAGATGGAAGAATGTCCCTTCTGCCTCCTTACATTTCCAGCATTTATTATCAGACAAGTGGTATATCTTAGCTAACTTGACTGGGGTCATGTACCACCGGTATATCATTTTCATAATGTTTTCTTTCAAGGCATTACATGCCGTAAACTTCATACCGGTGTTCCATAACCTTTCCCAGTCTTCAAACATAATGTTGTGTCCAATATCCTGTGCCCATTTTATCATGGCAGATTTAACTGTCTCATCCTGTGTATTCCATTTAAGCAGCAAGTTATACATTTTCGAAAGTGTCTTAGTTTTTGATTCTAACAATTCCGTCTCTAATTTCGATTTTTCCACCTGGAAACCACGTCTTTGGAGGTCTTTAAGCAGAGGCTTGACAACCATATGTCAGGAGTGCTCTGATGGTGTTTCCTGCTTGGCAGGGGGTTGGACTCAATGGCCCTTGTGGTCTCTTCCAACTCTATGATTCTATGATTCTAGGTATTTGGGGCACTTCCAGAAAACAAGTTTATTGATCATTCATCCTGATCATCTTTTTTATATATATATATAAATAATTTTATTAGTTTTCAATTGCAGTCCACTAACAGCCTCATTATAACATCAATTTATAATACAAATATTAATACGTTTAGATAAAGTCCGCCAATGTGCTACATCTGATGATTTGATTATTTTCTTTATTTCTGCGTTCCAAAACTTATTGAGTTCCATTACATTCCGATCATATAATAATCCCTTCTTCAACAACTGCAATGATAATACAGTGGTACCTCGCAAGACGAATGCCTCGCAAGACAAAAAACTCGCTAGACGAAAGGGTTTTTTGTTTTTTGAGCTGCTTCGCAAGACGATTTTCTCTATGGGCTTGCTTCGCAAGACGGAAACGTCTTGCAAGTTTGTTTCCTTTTTCTTAACACCGTTAATACAGTTGCGACTTGACTTCGAGGAGCAACTCATAGAACGCGGTGTGGTAGCCTTTTTTGAGGTTTTTAAAGACTTTGGTGATTTTTGAAGCTTTTCCCAAACTTTCCCGACACCGTGCTTCGCAAGACGAAAAAAATCGCAAGACTCGCGGAACGAAGTATTTTGTCTTGCGAGGCACCACTGTAACTTCTATTCGTGTTGACACATGAAATGTTTTATAAAACTACAGGTGAGGAACTCAAACTATATCCTTGTTCTTCCTGTGTGTGGCAATTATTTTAAGGCACATTTCCCCCTACTATATGCATTTAAAATTATAAACTGGTGTTTCAGAAAGTATGAATTTTATGAATTTGGCTTAAAATGCAAACTTAACTGAATTTCTCCCCCACCCCTATCTAATACTCGCTGTTAATAGTGGCGTCACAATGGGTGGGGAGGCGGTATGCCCCAGGTTCTAAGTACAGCACACGTGCGGTGTCGCACACATACGCTGTACGTAGAGACGCCACACATGCGCTGTATAGCGGTTTGCCGCCAGTGCTGCTCCAGCGTCATATGGACGGTACCGGGATCCCTCCGTCGCCGCTACAGCTGTGCTCGTGGCTGCAGCAGTGACGGAGGGATCCCAACACTGTCCATACAGCGCTGGAGTGGCGCTGGTGGCAAACCACTATACAGCACATGTGTGGCGTCACTTCGTACGGCGCATGTGTTGTACATAGCGACGCCGCACATGCACCCTATGTCGTGACACCCACCCCGGGTGCCATGACGCCTTCCTCCGCCCCTGCCTGTTAAAGAATCTGCTTCTTTCTCCAAAGTCTTCACCCAGCCTGTTCATCTCTCTCTCTCTCTCTCTCTCTCTCTCTCTCTCTCTGTTGAAAAGGTCCTTGTTAGGCAACACACAGTCTGATGTGCCCTCTGCTGGCCATAATGAAGCTCTGCACCCTGAACCGCATTCTATGAGTGCTTCCAGATGTGATAAGGAAAGTGACGAAGAAATGCACTGGAAAGTGTGGGGTGACAATTACTTGGCAAGACTTTTCCTTGCAGGTGAATCAGAATGAATGCTGAATAAGCAGCAGACACCGCCTAACCTCTCTGCAAACTCTGTGCCAACATATCAGGATGAGCATTCAATAAATAGCTTGCCTTGAATCAACTTGTGTTGCAACTCAGCAGGTGATCAGATGCAAAGACAGATAGGGCTTGTTCTCCCTTTCACACAGGGATGAGGAACCTTTGGCCACTCAAATGGCATTGGACTCCAACTCCCATCAACCTCTGCCTGCAGGGCCAGAGGTCAGGGATGGTGGGAATTGGAGTCCAGCAAGAATTCCCACATAGCACACCTGGTCCGTTACTTAAAGTAGTCCTGACTGCTCTAAAAGCCAAAAATCCATGATTCTCTGCATCCTGCACTTGGCAGCAATGGACCAGTGGGCTTTTTCCATGACTGTGCCCAAGCTTTTTACTCCCTCCCTGCAGGGGCACACCCTGGGAAGTGAAGACTTTGTTTAAACAGGCCTACCTGCTAGGTTGACCACTGTTGTCTTTTTACAGGGGTGTATTTACTGCTCAGTGGCGCTGTGGGTTAAACCACAGAGCCTAGGACTTGCCAATCGGAAGGTTGGCAGTTCGAATCCCCGCGATGGGGTGAGCTCCCGTTGCTCGGTTCTTGCTCCTGCCAACCTAGCAGTTCAAAAGCATGCCAGTGCAAGTAGATAAATAGGTACCACTCCGGTGGGAAGGTAAACGGCATTTCCGTGAGCTGCTCTGGTTCACCAGAAGCGGCTTAGTCATGCTGGCCACATGACCCGGAAGCTGTACGCCGGCTCCCTCGGCCAATAAAGCGAGATGAGTGCCGCAACCCCAGAGTTGGTCACGACTGGACCTAATGGTCAGGGGTCCCTTTACCTTTTTATTTACTGCTATATTTAATATTTGAGTTGATGTTTGAATTGTGCTTTCACTGGCTTCTGACAGTTGTCTTCTATTGTATTGAGATGTCCTGGTGTTAGCCACCTTGAGTGCCTGGTGAGGAAAGCGGGGTGGAAATCTAATTGAACAAACAGGTATCAAGAGGTATTGCACTTAATCATATTGATTTCACTCATTTGTTTGCTTGAAAGGAACTGTATATTTAAAAGTGGCGTATGAATAAGAATGATGATAATATGCATTCTTGTAAATGTAGCTTGCTTGGAGAACTCCCTTGCAAAATTTGGATAAGTGCAAATTTTGCAAGATGGCTGTGTTTTGGTGCTTGTATTGTTTCAAAAAGTGCAAATTTAATAAACAGGAAGTGAATTTAAATCCTCATCTCTTTTTATAGCTCATGGTTTATCTGAGAGAGCTAAACCACACCCCGTAGATTATGATCAGTGCTGCGCAACAGAAGCGTAGTGGCTGCACATTCAGCCACACATTCACGCTAGGGCATGAACTAGCTTAGCATGTCATCCAAATCAGCCAGCTGGGCTGCTACCCTTCAGTCCCCCACATGGAGTTCTGCTCATTTCCTCCTCCTTCTTCCCAGCAGCACTGGTAGGGGGGGGGGGAAATCCTCAGTTTAAAAGGGCACTCTTCCTGTGGTGACATCATGCTCCCTGTTGTCCTGGCAACATTCCCACTCCCATTTTACATAACCCAACACTGAAATCCTAAACCTGGCCTTTGTCTCTGCTTACCATCCACGCATGGGAGGGGCTCACACTTCTCTGCTGGCACAAGGTAACTGTTTGTGTCAGTGGCCCGTTGATTTCTCTCTTACTGCATGATGGTTCTTCTCCCCAGGCAGTTCCTGGCTAGGAATTCCTTCATTGGAGGTTTCTAAACAAAGGTTGGATAGCCATATGTCAAGGAATATTTGTCTGTGATTCCTGCATTGCAGGGGGTTGGACTAGATGACCCCTGGGGTGAATTCCAACTCTACAATTATATGATTTGCTATCTGTCGTCAATTTTCGGTGAGCCATTTTGCACACAATGTATTTGTAGGGAAGGCCATATATAAATATTAAGTGACTATGACCAAGAAACAGAAACAGATTCAGCCTGCATTTGCACTCTGCTAAGCTGTCTCACAACTGGGTGAAGACTTCAAGCATTCAGTGATCTCCTACATTTACTAACTTTAGAAATTATTGGGTGGGTGAGAATCTGGGATCCAGGATTTTTAGGTGATCCTTGCCCCCTGCAAACCCATAACAGTATTCTTTAAAATGCGGTGACTTCCACTGCTTCAGTATTCCCATTTCTTGGGTGTCAGATGAGACTCTACTTTTGGAGTCATCCCTCCCGCCCAAAAAGAAAAGAAAAAGATGTCACAACAATGCCAGTTCAATAGAGCTGAGGAAGGAAGCTAGAAGCCGCAGCTCTTCTATATTTGGACATGTCTGTTTGAGGTTGCGGCAGCTGCGTTGCTTGGGTGAACATCAGCTCTTTAAGGCCAAGATGTGAGGCTAAGTTTGAATGTGAAACATCTTTTCGTTGTAAAGGCTCAGCCCTGGAATGTGTAATAAGGAAAAATATACTTTTATTTATTCTATTCCACTTTTGAGGACATGCAAAGCACCCTTTGGGTTCTAAATGACCTTTGGCCATGCTGGCTAGCAATGTCTCAAGGGACACAGGTTTCCCATCTTTGCCTTATTATTTAGGTAAAGGTAAAGGGACCCCTGACCATTAGGTCCAGTCGTGACCAACTCTGGGGTTGCGGTGCTCATCTCGCTCTATGGGCCGAGGGAGCCGGCGTTTGTCCACAGACAGCTTCCGGGTCATGTGGCCAGCATGACTAAGCCGCTTCTGGCGAACCAGAGCAGCGCACGGAAACGCCGTTTACCTTCCCGCCGGAGCGGTTCCTATTTATCTACTTGTACTTTGACGTGCTTTCGAACTGCTAGGTTGGCAGGAGCAGGGACTGAGCAACGGGAGCTCACCCCGTCACAGGGATTCGAACCGCCGACCTTCTGATCGGAAAGACCTAGGCTCTGTGGTTTAACCCACAGTGCCACCTGTGTCCCTTATTATTTACTTATTAATTTATTTATTAAATTTATATCATCCCCTTTTTTCTCCAAGGGGATCCCAAAGCAGAAAACACTTTAAAAAAAATACAGTTTAAGATAAAGTTTAAACATTTGACTTTATTTAAAAACAATAAAACACAGCAAAACATCTAAAATAAGTTTAAGAACCGATGTAACCATCTCATGTGTCTGGATAGGCCAACAGAAACAGAAAGGCTTACAGCTGGTGTCTAAAAGAATACAGTGATGGTACCTGGCTAACGTCAATAGGCAAGGAGTTCCTAAGCACAGGTGCTGCCACACTGCTGTTTTTTGTTGCATCAATTAAGTGTTTTAAATTTGTTGTTAGCCACCCTGAGCCCGGTTTTCTGAACCGGGAAGGGCGGGGTATAAATAAAAATTATTTAAGAAATGATTCCTTACAGATGTGGAATAGACATGGCGTGGCACTTGTCAAAGTTCAAACTCCACAGATTGAAGTGATTGAATTGGCACATACAGGGTAATGTGATCCCTTGAGTAAACTCGGAACAGCCTTTTAAAGAAAGGATGGCCCATTTAATGGCTGAAAGCAAAGCCTTCCTCTTGCTCAGGTTGTATGAAGAACAAACAAGCAAAGCCCTCAGCCTGAACCACAATCGCTTGACATAAGCAGCCTTTTAATGCTTGAAAAGACCTGTTCAGCCTCAGCTGACCAGCAAATTTTAAAGAGAGGAGTGGAAGGCTGTGCAGTACTTTGTAAGGTTGGCAAGGGAAGCAGCAACAGCAGTGATATGGGGAGTTCACCACCACAGGCAAATCTGCCCCACCAAGCTCAGTCTGCCCTCAGCCAGCCCACCGCAACCTATCTGCCTTCGGACTTCCATCCTATCCAGGGCAGGGGGTTTCCCTGCCAGTCAGCTTCCTGCTCCGCCTCAGCCCCAGTGCCCCCTTTGTAAAACTCAGCAGCGAGGAGGACAGGGACAAAAAAACAACAACACGACTCAGCTGACTCTGCCTGCCTTTGGCTCTGGCTCCACCTAGGGATGAGCAAATATGTCAACTTCTGTTTCTTGGTTTCTCATTTTTCCTGGCTTAACTTCAGTTCTTCACATGTCCGCACCATTGTGCAATCATAAAAGTCCTGATGAAAATTCACCAGCACTCGAGTGCAAAGTTGTTTCAATAGAACGTTTTTGTTTGCAATTTTGCCTGATGTACACATTTCTGCAAAACAATCTCCTCAAATGCAACACTTTTATTGGTGTTATCTTCCAGAGGAGGCTGGTCCTTCAGGGGTGCCCAGGACCCTGCCGTGGAAGGTTTTCTGTGTCCACTCTCCTGCTGGGCCTTAACTTCATTCCGCCTTCCCATTTCCATTTCCAGGGACTGGAAATTGCACTCTCCCCAGACTTGCTTCTCTTCACCATCTGAAACCAGCCAATCTGCCCTTTTGAACTCCCAGCCAAGAGTCTCCAGGAGCCACAGGCAGGAGCCACAGGCAGGTGGCCATTGAGCCTTTGGCTGGGGCGGCTCGTCCTTCTGAGGTGCCCCTTTTGCCTCCCCTGCCCCCCTCCCACCGCCTCCATTCCTGCCAGTCGAGGCAGGAGAATTTACCTAGCGTGTGAGAGGAACGAAGGATGTGGAGGCGGGGCTATGGTCGCCCATAGCCAATCGCAACACAGGCTGTGAGCACGTGCAGTGCAGCTTCTTACCTGAGCAGCAAGTTCTCAGCAGGAGGAGGCAGGCAGCCTTGTTGCTGTCCTCAGAGGAGCCTGCAGGGCTGCCAGTAGCATCGCCCTGGCTTGTGTCTGAGAACAGTCGCCATCATCATAGGGAATGTGTGGACTGTGGGTGAGCCCCAGTTGACAGGGTGACTTTAAAGCAATCCCTTGGATTGTAAGCATAATTTGTCTTCCTTTGGAGAAGGGGGAGGTGGGAAAATGGAGGGGCCAACTTGCCTGGCTTTCTCTTCTTCGTTCTGCTGCTCCTGCCCTGGTTGGGGCCCTGAATTTTTTTTTAGTGTTAAATCCCCGCCCCCATTTTTAGGTCATGGGAATGGGGAGACGGATGGCACGTGCCCCTGGCCTCTTCTTCATGGAGGTGATCTGGCCTGCTGTTACTGAAAGGGAGCAAGAAACTAGGGTGGGGGGACAAGGGTGCCATTCCTAGTTGTGGCAAACAAAGGGTGACGGTGCTTTACAGTGGAAAGTCTAACCAATGTCCATTCAGAAGTAAGTCCTATTGAGTTCAGTGGGGCTTACTCAGTCCCAGGTAAGCGAGGCTAGGATTGCAGGCTTAATGATGAATAGCTGCTGGGTGGGAATCAGGACTGGATTTTAAAGGGTGGGAACCCATGTTTTAGACTAAAATTATTTCATCCCTTCCTCTCCTCCCTTGCTTTCCTCCTTGTCTGCCTCTTCCTGGAAGAATATAAATATAATTCTTAAAAATAATCATGCAAGGGCTGACTAGGGTTATTCAGCAGTATTGTGGGAAATACTGCATCTTGCATATTCTCCATGGTTCTCTTCATGCATTAAAGCGCTGGCATTAAAGGCATAGGGGCAGGGCTAGAAATAGGATAGCAACCCTACTTGCTGTTGCTCAGCCCACCCCCTTCCTTACCCAGTATAGATTTGCCCCATGGCCTCTAAAACACAGATGGGGAACCTCTGTGTTTCCTAGAGTCGTTGCCTAGTCACTCCTGCTTCCTTTGACCTCTTTGGCACCCGGTTAATATGCATTGTGTGTAATTGGGCCTTCGGCAGCAAAGCCTGAAGTTAAAACAGAGTCAACCAATTCCCAACGGTCTCTCAAATCTGGCCCAGCTATCTTTATAAACTGCAGTACATTCCCTGGCCGTTATAAGGGTGGTGCTGCGACACAAGGAATGCCAGGCTGGTGACTCCCTCTGCAAGCTGTCTCTGCAGTGTTCTGTGTAAGTCACCTGGACTGTCTACCTGAATCCCTGGTATGAGGGAAATTGGGATGGAGATTCTTATTCCCCTCCCTTTTTTGATGTAAGCCTTTTTTCATGATTCCAAACTTGTCTCCCCTCCCCTGATTCAAAACTGGGAGCAAGTAGGCTAGAGAAAGATGTTTATTTTGTTTATTCCTTATTTATCAGTATTAAGTTTATATCCAACCTTCCCTCCAAGGCTCTGAAGGTGGCACTCGTTGGTTTACTTTTCCCCAGGCTGAGTGAGTGGCCCAAGGTCACACAGTGAGCTTCCCGGCTGATTTTAACGCAGGTCTCCCAGGTCCTAGTCTGTTTAATATTCCTCTACCTTATTCCATGGGTTAAACCACAGAGCCTAGGCCTTGCCGATCAGAAGGTCGGTGGTTCGAATCCCTGCAATGGGGTGAGCTCCCATTGCTCGGTCCCTGCTCCTGCCAACCTAGCAGTTTGAACGCACGTCAAAGTGCAAGGAGATAAATAGGTACTGCTCTGGCGGGAAGGTAAACAGCATTTCTGTGCGCTGCTCTGGTTCGCCAGAAGCGGCTTAGTCATGCTGGCCACATGACCTGGAAGCTGTACGCCGGCTCCCTCGGCCAATAAAGTGAGATGAGCGCCGCAACCCCAGAGTAGGTCATGACTGGACCTAATGTTCAGGGGTCCCTTTACCTTTCCCTTTACAGTGGTACCTCGGGTTAAGTACTTAATTCGTTCTGGAGGTCTGTTCTTAACCTGAAACTGTTCTTAACCTGAAGCACCACTTTAGCTAATGGGGTCTCCTGCTGCCGCCGCGCCGCCGGAACACGATTTCTGTTCTCATCCTGAAGCAAAGTTCTTAACCCGAGGTACTATTTCTGGGTTAGCAGAGTCTGTAACCTGAAGCGTCTGTAACCCGAGGTACCACTGTACCTTATTCCACAATCTGGGAAAAAAAGATGTAGAAGTGAATGCTGAGAGAGGAGAACCATCTTCTCCTACAGGTCTGGTAACTTCTGTTGTCCTATGTTAACAGTCCTGTGTAGCACCTTTAAGACTTATCCATTCAATCCTGTACATACTTATCAGGGAGCAATCCCCAATGGGATTCAGTGGAGATTACTTAGTTCATTTGGCATGAACTCACACTAGAAATTGTGACAGTAGGGCCCCCTTCTGAAACATGGTAAGAAGATATTTAAGTGCTAAATTTTTAATAAAACCGCAGTGTTTAAGGCCCATCTCCCTCCCCCCACCTCCAAGGAAGAGGACAGGAAGAAAACCAGAACTGGTGGGATCTACACAAATTTTCTCCCAGCAGAGAAGCAACTGCAGCAACAGGCGTCCTTTCTGAATCAAAGTAAGATGCTTTTCAGTTTACTTAAGTAAAACTGTGATGCTCCAGTGTCCACTATAGGGAGGAGGATGGGGAGAAAACTAGAACAGCTTGGCCACCACCCCACTGAGACTTCCTGGCAGTCACACTAGATCTATTGGGCACCAGCTGCCACTGGGGTAGACCACTGCGCTCAATTTTCTGGCAGTTTAAAGAATGCTACTGCTTGAGTCTAGCTTCCTCTGTTGCTGCTGGTCATCCCATACTGTGTAGCAGTCAGTTGCATGCATTAATTTTCATCTCATTGCCCTGGAGCCACAGGAAGACATTAATAGAGCAGCACAGGACCCAGGAAGGGGAACAACAAGGGACGTGATGTAGAAAAAGTTGAGATAATTTCAAGAGCAAACAAAAGGATGATGAGGGCCAGGATTTAATCCATTGCATCATTCAGCTCCTCAATTTTGGAATATCATGTGGGAGCTCCTGAGCTTCACAGATATGCTCAGGCTCCACGTGTGGCAGGAAGATTAGGCATCCCTAAATGCTTCGCTGGTTACCCATGAGCCTTACAGAATTGTAGATTTGGAAGGGACTCTGAGGGTCATCTAGTCCAACCACCTGTGATGCATTTTGGGCATGGCATTGTCCCTTCGTAGAGAGGCAGTGTTTGATTTTGGTGCCTTTTTCATTTTGCTGCTTTGAAATAGGACTAAAATGTGACCTTGAAGAGTGCAGGATAGTGGTGGCTGAAGGGTGGGGGTGAGGAGGAGGCTACACCAAACAAACACTTCCATTATTTGTTTCAAAGGGTGAGAACCTTGATATAAATATTTAAGAGGATTGAATGGAAGAGTACAAGAGTGAAAAACTAGAGTAGCATTAGTAAAAAAATAACAACCTGTGTCTTAGAACACTTTCAGGTGCTCTTTAGTGTCAAAGCCTCCTCATTGCCTGCTGCAACCTCTGACCATGCTGTAGCCTTTTGGTTGGACCAATGGCAGCATCAACAACAGATGGTGTAGGAAGGGAAGGTCATGAGCTGGGACACTTATGTGGGACACTCTCTGGTCTGGAAAATGCTGGCCTTGACTCTTCTGCAGGGAAACAGCTGCAATCATCCAGATGCCGCTAGAGAGAGGGGCACAAGTGGCCCTCGTTCTGCAGGAACGTGCCGGGAAGTCCTTTTTCTGCCAAGGGCATTCAATGTATTTTGCCCTCCTCTTTTGAAGGCAGCCAAGAACAGCTTGCAGCATCTCACAGAGGCCCTCTAATGGCATCCTGGAGGCACTCTCCCGGCGGGGGATCCTTGCAACCTGCAGGAGCTTTGCCACAAGTTCAACAAGCACCTGGTAAGAACCCTTTCTCCTCTGGGCATTCCTTCTCCAGCAGAGAGACAAGAAGGTGGAGCACAGTTGGCACACCATGAGCAGACTGTCTGTACATGGCATTTGACTTTGTCTGTTATCTTTGATTAGGCACCAGAGCTCAGTGAGGGGGTTGGACGCCTTTGCTTATGACGTCCTTTCCCACTTCCACAGCAGGCAGGCTTTGGTGAGGAGCGCTACTGCCATGCTCATCGCTAACTGAACTTTTGGGTTCCCCTCAGTGGATAGCCAACAGGCAAGATCTCCCTTCGTAGCTTCATGGTTTGTCCTGAAGATGTATACAGTGGTACAGATGCTTCAGGTTACAGAAACTTCAGGTTACAGACTCTGCTAACCCAGAAATAGTACCTCGGGTTAAGAACTTTGCTTCAGGATGACAACAGAAATCGCGCGGCGGCAGAGGGAGGCCCCATAAGCTAAAGTGGTACCTCAGGTTAAGAACAGTTTCAGGTTAAGAACGGACCTCCAGAATGAATTAAGTTCTTAACCCGAGGTACCACTGTAATTGCAGGCATAGGCGTACCTATGGGTTGATCAGGTTGGCCCCTGCCAAGGGTGCAGGCGGGGGGAGGGAAAAAAAAATTTCACCTCTCAGTGCCACATCAGAGGAATCCAGACGCTGGTGCTGACCATCACAGCAGCCCTGCGAAGCCCCCTTCCCAGTCTGCCGGCAGCAGTGCTCCCTGTGAGGACACTGCTGCTTGGCCCTGTGTCCTCCTAGCATGGCCACTTCTCCTTGTCCTCCTGCAGGCAACACTCTTAATTTACCACAGCCGAGTCACTTTTCCCTGGTTTATTTCCTGCATTGACCAGTTTCTAGCACATGCTGCTACATATTTACCACAGAGATTTACGCCATATTTACCCCAGAGAGCACGGGCCATTGACTTAAGCAAGGCTTACTTCCAAGTAAAGCACAACATTTCTGCCAGCACCTTGTTGGAAGTAATGAAAAGACAAATGAGGTATTGTCAGAGGTTCCTGCCTCTGGCCTCACAGATTTAGGCTGCAGTCCTGTGTACCCACTTTCCTGGGAGCAAGCCCCATTGAACTCAGGGGGATTTACTTTTCAGTAGATATAAGATTGTGCTGTTAAACGCACAGTTTAAGTGTCATTTGTAATTGCTGAATTACATCATGGTTTTCCCCCCCTGGAGATTGGGGTGGGGGCACCAGGACATCTCTTTGGCAAGGGCACAAGGGATGGGGAGATAGGGAAATGGTTTCACCTGGAGAGAGCTAAAGTAAAATTCCTTAGGGAACCTATAAAGGGGAGGGAAATATCACTCTTGCTGTTAGACCAAACAGACCACTTGCAGGTGGCTTTTGAAATCTGGCAGGCATCTCAGTGACCTGGGCCCTGCAGTGAACTCAGCTGGGAGTGAAGTTTGGAACTGCGGTGGAAAGTGGGAGCAACAGCAACTACACCAACACTGTTCACTGATTCATTCAGGTGCACTGGGATCCTAGCTGACATTGGAATAATGGAGACGGAATGTTTAAAGAAAAAGAAGAGGAAGAGCAGCTTGTCATGAGAATCACATCCATGTCCCCTTTTCTTGATATATGCCTTGTACCACAAAACGACATTATTACAATTAGTTATTTCTAAGAAATTCATCAGCTTTCCAACACAGTTTTAAATTTTTAAATTGGACAATTTGTTCACACATTGTAGCTTAATTTAGATTTAAAAAAAAAGCTTTAGCAGTCTTGGTGACATTAAAAGCTTAAAAAACTAGTCAGAATGGATTGTCATCTGAGAATGCAATCCAGAAACACCTTTAGAAAACAATGAAGTTTTGTCACCTTACACGATGAGGATTTCTGGTCTGGCCCAAGGACTATAAATGCAGGGGTGCCAACTTGGCTCCCCAACTGTGGGTGCCCAGCACACTTGCCGCAACATCATGATGAGACGCCATTTTGTTGTGGCGCGTGTGTGCCATAAAAGAAATTGGGCCTGCACAGGCCTAGTTTCTTTCATGGCACATTTTCCCTGGGGGCCCCACTGCCTTACCATGACACTGCATCTACCAAGGGGCCTTAGAGGGATGCACAGGTGGGGGGTGCGTGGCACGTGGCAGGGGAGTGGCAGTGGCACACAGTGTGGGTGGGATGTGGGGGCGGGGCACCCACAACCAAAAATTTGTGGGTGCCTGCCCCCCCAACATGGCACCACTGTATAGATTGATATTGCTGGTTGATTGGGCTGGAAAGGAATCTTACCATGTTCGCACTTGGCTTAAGCAATATGGATTGTTTGCCTTCCCTGCAGCAATGGATTGTTCTATGGCACCCATGTAAACCCTTTAAGCAATAAAGCTTTTAAAAACTAAACTTCTCTCTTAGTGAAACCCCCCACCCCCATGTGTTTCTAAGGACTTTCATGGATGTTGTTTCACTTGCCTCCTGATCTAGCAGGCAGGGCTTCCGTGTCCTCCTGCAGCGCTCTTTGCTGCTTTGCATGGTTAGCAAAAGCAATGGGCTGGTGGGCTGGAGCCAAAATCCATCACGTTATTTAATGTTCACGCAAGGGATGCTTTGCATAGCCAGAAGATATGATTTAATGTCCACTAATAAGCCCATCACATCTTTGAGGATTAAATTTCTGAAGGACTGAAATGGCCAGCTCAGGTTAAATATGATCTATTAATTAAAAAACAAATTAAAAATCCAACTGCCATCAACTCACAGAAACAGGGTGTGAAGGAGCAGAGATGGGGAACCACATACATACTGGGTGATCTGTGGTTCACAATTAAGTATGGATGGGGGTGTGTGTCCCCTAGCCTGCTTTTGGTAGACCGTCCGCTTGATCCTTTGGCACCTGAGTCCACAAAGTGAACCCTGCAGCTCCACAGACCATAATGCTAAAGTCAGCATGTAACCAGCAATCCCTGGTTGAATTCAGTGTCATCTCCCTAAATGCAGAATGAGGCAGTCGGGAGCCCGAGGTATCCAGGCTCAGGGGCAATTAAAACCTTGATTCCCCCAGGTTGCCAGAAGCAGAAGACACCTGCGAACACCTGTGTGCCTTATTCTGAGTCACACTGCTGGCTCATTCAGAGCAGCACTCTCGACTTCTGATGAGCAACAGCTCCCCAAGGCCCACAAGGAAGGCCTTTCCAAGCTCTGGTGCCCAACATCCCTTTATATCTGGGGACTGACGTGGGGCCTTCTAGAGACCAACCATGTAGGGTAGAGCTATACAGTGATGGTCTTGTATAAAAAAGATTTTGGCAAGTGCTATTTGTCATGCCAGAGACCTGCAGGGTGAGAAAAGATACCCCTTCAACATTCCCTCTTCTATACAGTACAAATGTGAATACTACAGGAATCCCCACTCCCTATTGCCACTGGTCACTTCATATCATGTGTTAGTAAGTTCCACAAGTTAATTATGCTGCTGAAATGGAAACCGTGGCCAGGGATTGGGGGGGGGTGTTTGCTGTTTCTGTGCTCTACTGGCCACCACTAGAAACGCTGAACTAGATGGACCTTTGGCCTTGTCCAGCAGGACACGTGTTGAACCATTTATTTAGAATTTTTACTGTTTTGCACAATTCGTTCTGCTTCTGCCAGTCCCAGGAGGGGCAAAGAGTTCTACAGGTTACTGAAACCCCTGCCCCTTGACTAGATTTCCTCCCTCCCCATTTCTTTTCCTTTTGTGCCATATCTTTTAGACTGTCAGGGCTCATCCACACTTCCACTTACCCCATCACTTTCTCCCGGCATAACCCGCTGTATTGGTGCAAACATCAATTGGGTTTTCTCCAGATTGATGTTTGTTTCAAATTTAGCACTAAAGAACAGGTTTTCCAGGGGAAATGAGGAGGACAAAAGCAAAACTGCTCAGACCTGTGCTTTCTAGGCACAGGGGAAGCAGAAGTGTGGACAGCCCTTCAGTTTATGGGAAAGAACCGTCTTGTTTGTATTGCTACTTGGGATTCATTAATTTACTTGGCTCATTTTGTGGATAAAAATTCTTTAAATACACATAAATATCTGAACACCTTCCACAACTGTTTCCTGGCTTTTGAGATTTCAGCAAATGTTGCCAAACTATTTCCAAGCTATGTTTACAACATGTTGCTGGAAATGAAAGGAGTGAGGAAGCGGGAGAGAGAGAGAGAGAGAGAGAGAGAGAATATAATGGAAACTTTGATTCTGCAGCCCAAACTCTGCCATTCTTCTGCCCTTCATGGGATGGTGGCATACAAAGATATGTTCTTAGGGTCACGGTTAAATACAGACAGGCGTTCCAGAGGTTGCATGCACCACTACAGCTGGTTGAAGGGGACCAAATCCATTTGCCAGTCGATCTGGTTCCTTTTTACCAGCGCCAGGGGCACAAAAGCATACAGGCAAGCACTCACTCCCTTCCCTTCTCTAGCAGCTGCTCTGTGTGGCGTATTCAGAGTTGTTTGCTGCTTCCGGGAAATTGCAGGCCGAGAGCCGATGAGGAGAGGTCATTCCAGGCAGGGATCCCATCCCAATGATACATACTTCTTAACATTCCATAATGCCAGCCGACTCCATATGGGCATATGAAGAAGTATGTAGGCTCAGGAGGGAGCAAAAGAGGGAGCGGGCAGCTTCATCTCTTGTCTTGTGCCACGCAGAGGAACCCAGCAAGATCCCTGAAAAATAAGAAAAACCTGTTAGTGGAGGTCAGAGAAACTCATGGGCGTGGCCAGCCCTTACATTGGGCAGAGTGAGGCAGATGCCTTAAGCATCCACCGCTATGGAGGTAGAAAGTTGTGGCAAGCTGTGGGAGGACAATGCAAGCCTGGCCCCCTAAGCTAGCCTATGGCTCTCGGGTGCTGTGGAAGATGCTGTGCTGTTGCCAGTGCTGGAGGGCCAATCTGGTTGGTTTCTGTGTGTGGAATGTAGGGGGCCCATCTTGTATTTTGCCTCCAGATGACCTGTCTGTTGAGCATTCATCCTGATTTGCTCACACAAAGGTTATGCAGAGACTTCACGGTGTCTGTCTTTATCATTATTTTTAAAAAAACAAAATGTAAGCTCAGAGTGACTTACAATATAATACAAAACAACAACAACAATAATACAAAATTAAACCTACACACACACACCCCTACCTAAAAGGTGGCCTAACACATCCCACCTACTAAAGGAGCCCATTCATTCTTATTTGCTTGTGGAGTTGTACAACCACAAGCATGTATCCTGATTTCATCCTGATTTGCTTCTGCGCCTTTTATACATCTTCCTGTTAATCAATCATCTATCCCACACTTTTAAAAAATGCACTTCCCTGTGACTTTCCTAACCACAAAAGGCCTGCTGTTTATTTTTAAGTGGATTTGTTGCACCAGAGTGCTTTAATCCACTTTTAATTGCATGAAGCTACATCTCCAGGAATCAGAATTGAATCCCTCCTGCAAAATACTGACACAGTCTGGATGCAACTTCAGGCAGCAAAATGTCTTACGCCAGCCTAGCACACAGAGTGGTGGCTGGCTTGTGTTGGGACTGGTAGGGCGTAAGGTGGGGAGACCAGCAGCAGGGGGAGCCAGAGCCAGTGACAGGCAGAGCTGAGTTCTACAAGGGCAACACAGAGATTAAGGAGGAGGAAGAAGCTGGCAGCCAAGGCCACCCTCTGGACTGCATATAAGTAAGAAGGCGGGCAAGTGGAGGCTGGCTTAGGGTAGACTAGGGTGGTGACACAGTGCCAGCCTCCATGGGATGTTCTACCAACATCCATCGGCAAAGTTGGCTTTAAAAAACCTCCTGGTCAAAGGCAGTATGCCTCTCTCAATGTCAAATGCTGCATGCAAACAAGAGGAGATGGTCTTCACGTTTGTGTCCCCCTCATGAGCTTCTTGGGGCATCCAATTTTATCATCACAACAACCCTGTGAGGTAGGTCAGGCTGAGAGACAGGCCTGATCTACACACAGCCGCATAAAGTGGTAGAATGCAGAAGTGGTGGAGAGGGATGCTTGTATTGCTGTCCCATGTACCAGAAAAAAGCTAGCACATCAGGGTTGATCTCAAGCATGTGAATGAGTGCAATTTTCTCTTTAATATACACATTTTTATTTGCAGTTTTGCCTTTTATACACGGTTTTGCAAAACAATTCCCCCATATGTATGCTATTTGCACTTTTGTATGCATTTTAATACACACGTCCCTCTAGTATATGCATTCTACGACACGTTACTTCACTGGAGAACTGCACTGGAAAATTCAAGGAAGTGTTAATTTCAAAGGGTGGATGTGTTTTGGTTTGCATATTGTTTCGGAAAGTGCCAGTTACGTTTGCCCAAACCTAGCAAACACAAAGGAGCTCTGGAGTCTAGCTTTGCAGCAGCTCCAAAAAGCTGCCCTCATCTTCCCACTTGCCTGCAGAGAAGGTGCTCTTGCCAGCTTCACACTCTCAAGGGGGCTGAGATGAGAATTTGTCACTTTTCACGTTGTGATTTTGGAGGGTTGGGATCCAGACTGCCTATTTAAGGTAAAGGACCCCTGGATGGTTAAGTCCAGTCGACTATGGAGTGCGGCACTCGAAGGAGCCGGCATTTGTCTGCAGACAGCTTTCTGGGTTATGTGGCCGGCATGACTAAACTGCTTCTGGCGCACGCAGCACTGCTAGGTAGAAATAAACTTATTACTCAGAAGTCCCAGGTAATCCAGAATGGAAGCTGGATTGGGTTTAGACAAATCTGCAGAAGGCAGATCTCTCAGAGGCTTTTCATCGTGGCAGCTAAGCAGAACCTTCATGGACGAAAGAGGTCTATTCCTGAGTACCAGGTGCTGGGGACAACCTTCTGTACCCTGCTTTGGCGCTTTCCAAAGGTGCCTGGCTCTTTGTTGTCAGATAAGAGGGCTGTGGGTTTTCCCCAGCGAGATTATTTTTATGAGATGTTGTTGGCTGCATTCCTGAGATGCTGGCCCACTCTACTGCCTCTGCCTCTGGGATCATATGAACCCTCCCACAAACATAGCAGGAACTGGGTCAAAATCCCCTCCCTGCACTGTGATTTGTTCCTTGGGTGCAGAACCTAGGGGCAGACCAATCTGTCAGTTTTGGTTCTTTTCAGTTCCTCCTTTTTCCCATTTAAAGTCCAGTTCACACCATTTCCACATCAGTTTGCATTTTTTTTTAATCACGGAAAAATTCCTATGCACCTTCCTGTTCATTTCTCCCAATATATGAATTATTCTATGCAACTTTGCACACATTTCTGCAATCAATTTCCCCTGATAGAATGCATTCCTGCACATTGTTTTCACTAACTTACATGCATTTTGCTATACTTTTTTGGGGGGGATTGGAGAACTGCAATGCAGAATTTGTAGCTGCGCGAGTTTCAAAGGATAGCTGCTTTTCACTTTGTGTATTGGCTTGGAAATGATTAAGGGTGATTGGAAATGACTGGAAATGATTAAGACAAGTATGCACAAGCCCTACAACAGCCCAAATGAGTCCCCACTAGCTCTTGAATCCAAACCGGAAAACAGGGTGCGGGATCTCAGACATAGGGACCAAATACTGTCTATCTGGCCCTTGGGATGCTTTCCAGGCAACACCCCCTCCTTAGCCACAACACCTCTCACCCATGCTGGATTAGGCCCATGGCAGGTCAAGAGCCACTATGTACAGGGTTTCAGCCTGACCTAAGGTGGGCGGCGGCAGCAGCAGCATACCGGTAACTGCATTGCACTCTATGTGGGGCCTCCTTTGCTCTTAGTCCAGAAATTGCAGTTATTGCACAAAGCTGCAGCATGACCGCCGACAGGAGTAAGATCCTATCAGCATATTGCACCCCTGCTTGGAGATCTGCACTGGCTGTTGATTTGTTACCAGGCTAGATTGAATGGGTTCCTATCAATATATAAAGCCCTTAATAGCTTGGGAACAATCACCTCACCCCATATCTACTCACTTGATTGCTGCGGTTTCAGGAACTGGCGCTTCTACAAGTGCCACATAATGCTTGTTCAGCACGTTTAATCAAACCTATACTCTGGAACTCGCTGCCTATTGAAATTAGATCTAATTAGATCTGCTGAAACCCTTTTGTGTTTAGGCAAGCCTACTTGGACATGTAACGCTATTGTGTATGTTTGCATTTAAAATCTGTTGGTTTTTCATTATTTTGACAATTTAATTACATCTATCAAACCTGTTTTTACTGCTATTTTAATGAATACTTTTAAACTTTTTACACAAACTACTTGAGAGAGGTTATTTTGATTAAGCAATATATAATCTTCACACACACACACACACACACACACACAGAGAGAGAGAGAGAGAGAGAGAGAGAGAGAGAGAGAGAGAGTATATTATGAAGTGGGTCCCCCAAATACATGCTTGGCTCAATATGGGTCCTGGGTGTGGAAACACTGAGGACTATGTCCAGTGGTACCTCGGGTTACATACGCTTCAGGTTACATGCGCTTCAGGTTACAGACCCGCTAACCTAGAAATAGTGCTTCAGGTTAAGAACTTTGCTTCAGGATGAGAACAGAAATCGGGCTCCAGCGGCGCAGCGGCAGCAGGAGGCCCCATTAGCTAAAGTGGTGCTTCAGGTTAAGAACAGTTTCAGGTTAAGAACGGACCTCCGGAACGAATTAAGTACTTAACCTGAGGTACCACTGTATTAACACCCTGATCCTTACAGCAGCCAACTAGTTGCCTCTGGAAAGCTCAGAAGGAGGACATGAAGGCAATTGTCCTCCCCAGCAATTACTCTCTAGCAGCTTTCAATAGCATATGACCACTGATCATGGAGGTTCTCAATAACTAGGGATGGACAGATCAACCTGTTTCTGACGCACATCAGTTTCACACACTTTAATTCATAAGTCTCTTATGCCCATATCTGAATCATTCTGTGAAGCATAACTATTCTGATCCAGGAACTGCAAATCGTCCTGGTTTTCTTAAAAGTATGGAAATGAAATTCTCAATCATCTCAACATATAACCATCATGACCAGTAGGCATGGATAGACTTCTCATCTAATCCCCCTTTAAAGTAACCTAATTGGGTGGCCACCACTGGCTCGTGTGTCAGTGATTTCTGCAAGCCAACTGTGTATTGTGTAAAGAAGGCCTCCTCTTTCTCTGAGTCTCCTTTTATCTGGTTTCACTGAATTGTCCCAGTGAGGAAGAACCTATTTTTGTGCATTTTCTCCACACCAAGAACAGTTTAATACACCTCTATCTTGCCCTCCCTCTTTGTAGACTGCTTACACACCAGACATTTAAAGCACATACACCCAACTCCAGAATCCTAGGAAAGGTAGTTTCCCCCTCATGGAGCTACAATTCCCAGCACCTTCAATAGACCATGGTTCCCAAGATTTTGGAGGGGAGAAAAATGTATTTTGAATGTGCTTTAAATGTGTATTATGTACGCATCCAAAGTTATCTTTCTTTCTAAACTAAAAAGGCCTTCAGGTTGTTATCCTGAGGCTGATATAGTAATGCCATCACCACAAAGAACTAGATAGAGGAAAGGCTGGAAGGGTCTGTTCCCTGCGCAGCATTTAATGGGGTTTGGCCAGGTCCCTTCAGAGATTGTCAAAAGCACCAGATTTTCTTCCTTGCCTACTTCTGGACAACCACCAAAGACTCATGGTAGCTGCACCAGGTCAGCCCTGTCCTAGATACAGTCTTGGAGGCATGTTTGGGGTGCTGCCTCTGAGAATGTTAATTGCTGAGGGTCTTGGGGGGGTGGAGTGGGGGACACCACTGAGGTCAGGCCAATAATGGCAAAGCAAATCCACAAAGCAATCATAGCAAGGTCTCTGTGGTTGAAGGCTGGTGCTGAAGGCTTCTCCTGAATCACAGCAGGTTTACAGGACTATCAAATAAGCTGCCCCTGGCAAGAGAGAAATCAGCTCCAGCAAGCACCCCCAGTTGCATTTGCAATCTGGACACACAAACTGGGATGAGCCCCATCCTTCATACTGACAACTGGATCTTGATTCAACTGCTGTGGGGCTTTAACTACTACGTACTTTGGAAACCTGTTCACTGTGCATTTGGATCCCTCTTTAAGATATTGCAGCCAAATTTTGCATGCTAGCTCCTGAGATGAAGGAACAGGTTTCTGCATGTTTGGATAAAACTAGATGCCATTTTGAATCAATATGGTGGACTGAACCCTTGCACTGGTTTTAACCACTGGTTTTTGTTGGTGGCAAAATAAAATAGGTCTAAAATAAGAATTTGTGGATGCAAATATCCAGGTTTGGGGCAAGTACTCTTTGGTGAGAGAACCCCAGCAGAGATTTTAAATCACAAAATACACAGCAAAGTAAAGCATGGAAATACAGACCTTGAAAAAATGCCGTTCCAAGTTCCTTCCAGTTTCCCTCTTCCCCAGCATAGAAAATGCCACATGTCTGGTAAGTTAAAAATACCGTAGCTTACTTTCAAACCCTCCAAAGGTCAGATTCGTGTGCTTTTCCATACAGCATTCAGAAAAAGTTGCACAGGCAGTAAAACTTGACTTAGTTGCAGTGATTAAATTATTAAGTTGTTGGTATAGGAGCAGCAACCAGCTCAGACCTCCTCACATTGCTGAGCTTCTTAGACCAACTGGGGGGGAACAAGCCTTGATTATCTAGTCCCTCCCAAGGTGAGCTAAGCTTGCTCTATGACATTAACCCCTTCATGCATTAGTTAGACTTGAGCATGTTGGTTATATGAGGCTTTTTGGTTTCTTAGAATTCCTGACCAACACTGGGTATGAGGTTGCTAGAACACACATAAGAAGGAAGAGTAGGAGTGAGAGCTGAAGCTCAGTGGCAGAGTGCATGCTCTGCCTGCAGAAGGTCCCAGGTTCAATCCCGGGCACCTTCAGTAGGGTAGTCAGATGGATGAAGAGGCTAGTGTTCGTGTACCTTTAATTGTAGAAGAGGAATCTCAGCAGGTGTGCCTTATGTGAAAACTGGCTACACTGGCTGAAATTCCTTCTTCATAACAATTAAAGGTGCAGGAGCCCTGTCCTCTTCTTCCATCTCGCCCCTCCTAATCTGCAGGGAGGACTGGGAAAGTTGCCGATAATAAGCTAGATGGTCTGTTGGTCTAAAGTAGCTTCCTGTAACCCCATTTCCTGCTGCCACTGTTGTGAAATGCTCTTCTGCTTCCAGAATACATTGGGTCCACCGAGAAAGGGAGGGTGTTGCAGCATTGTGAGAAGGACTTAGGCTGGGGGAAGATAGAGGAGCAAATGTAATAGGGACTGAGTTTGAGCATAATGGGGAAAACGACTTGTCACTGCTACCCTTCTTGCTTTTTCCAAAGGGGAAGTAAGTGTTCCTGAGCACCTGTAGAATGCCTTTCTTTTGTGATGGGCAAGGTGGCCTCACCTGTAGAGACAGGGAACTGTGGAATTGGCTTGTCCATCTAGGGTGGTGGCCTACAAGTGCCATATTGCCCTAGGCACCTTTCTTCTCAACTAAGAGTCTTTGGTCTGATCCAGGCAGGACTTTCCTTATACTCACTGGACTGCAGAAAGGAGGAAGTAGTGGGGATGCACTGGGAAGCACCTAAGGACAGGAGACAGGCACTGTTGTGTTTCAGGTGTGCCCACCTGATACTTTCAGGAGCAGTGGCCTAGGAGATGCACTTTCCCTAAACTCCCCATGCAGCTGCAGACCTTGTTTTTTGAAGCAGGATGGTGAGACAGAAAAGAGGACACCTTTAACATGGTCCACCCCCACCACTTAATGGATCCAAATGGTTTCCAAAGAGTAGTAGGAGGTGTTTTATCCCATGTTGATGCCCTCTTAGCTGATTCCCTGGTGGCCCGCTGGAATGCGGAGTTAACCAGGACTATCGACTGGCTCCGAAGCACCCTCTCCGATTGCATGGAGCCTGGAGAGCCCCATGGTTTCCCCCAGAGCTGAGGGCGATGAAAACAGCAGCAGGAGACTCTTTTCAGGTGGTTCGCAATCTAACGGAACCACCTCCACCATTGGGGCCTGGTGAGAACTAATAAATGTTAATTAACTAATCCAGAATGCAGCAGTTAGACTGGTGTCTGGGAATGGCTGCCGAGACCGTATAACACCGGTCCTGAAAGCCTACATTGGCTCCCAGTAGGCTTCCGAGTACAATTCAAAGTGTTGGTGCTGACCTTTAAAGCCCTAAACAGCCTCGGCCCAGTATGGAGCATCTCCACCCCCATCGTTCAGCCAGGACATCAAGGTCCAGCTCTGAGGGTCTTCAGGCGGTTCCCTCACTGCGAGGAGTGAGGTTACAGGGAACCAGGCAGAGGGCCTTCTCGGTAGTGGCGCCCACCCTGTGGAACGCCTTCCCACCAGATGTCAAGGAAATAAACAACTATCTGACTATTAGAAAACATCTGAAGGCAGTCCTGAAGGGGGTTGTTGCTCAAGATGCCTTGAATTTCATATGCATGATCCATAATTTGAGTGCATGCCCCAAACTGGTCACAGATTCTTTGCTTGAAGAAGACGACAAAGAAGAAAGCTTTAGTGGTGATGTTTAAAAAGTCTGCCCAGGCCACAGAAATGCCCCTCCCCTGTAACCCTCTTCTGAGGCACACGGTGATGCAAAGAATCATACAGTCTCAAGGGCTCTCTCTTGGAAGATGGAGCAAGCGGCTGCTCCAGAGGGCAGGACTCAAACCAATGGATTCAAATTAAAATGAAAGGAGACTACAGCCAAACATTAGGAAGAACTTTCTGACAGTAAGAGCTGCTTGACAGTGAAACAGGCTACCTCAGAAAGTGCTGGACTCTTTTTCTTGGGAGGGTTTTAAACAGAGGTTGGATGGCCATCTGCCAGGAATTCTTGAGCTGTGATTCCTGCACTGCAAGGGGTTGGACTAGATAACTCTTGAGATCCCTTCTGACCCTACAATTCTATGATTCCATTTTGCTATCCCTGCAGCTGTCTATTTTCGGTGAACCAACTGGAGCACAATGTACTTGTGGAGGGAAAGATGTGTGTGTGTGTGTGTGTGTGTGTGTGTGTGTGACTCTGTGCATTTCCATTCCCAGCTCTGCTCTGAAGGCTGACAAATCTGCTGAGCCCTTGCCAGCTTGGATTGGAAAACCAGTTTGCCCCATAACCTTGCAGAGGCTGACAACTCTTGGCCAAGGTGGCTCTGTGAGGTGGCAGCTGAGCTGCCCTTCAACGCTGGCATCCTTCAACATATTCCACTGCATCTGGGGGAAGCAGGCCAGCTTAGGAAGGGCAGGGCCAGCCATGTGGCACACACAACCCTGTCCCCCCCCAACACCTTGCCAACACACCCTGCCACTCTCACCTCAGACAGCCGCCTCACTCTGCTCAAGGGTAGTGAAGGCCCCGCCAGCCATCCTTTTATGCAGGGCCAGGGAAGAACTTCTTCCACTGACTAGTTTCCCCCTTGAGGAATGAGGCTGGAACAGACGCCTGCATTAAAACAAGGGGTTGCTGCTGCATAACGGTACAGCAGTAGAATAGGGTGGGCAGTGTCAGATGGGAGACGATGCTGAACTCTTGCCCCCATCTGTTTCATCCCTCTCCCTGGCCACATTCACATCAACTGGCCACTGAAGACCAGAAATAAGCTTGGCTTGGGGAGAGGAAATGGTGAGAAGGAAATGGCTTAGAGCAGGGGGGAAGAGACCCATTTTGAGGGACACATTCCCTTCTGGGCAACCTTCTGAAGGCCAAATGCCAGCGGTGCATAGAGTAACAAATGTGAATGTTATCTTTGTACAGTTTCAACACAACATTCACACACCCTTCGCTCTCCTCCACCCAAGCAAGCATCCTTTCCGACCAGGCAAAAACACTCAAGGGGGGTTCCAAGCAAGGCCAGTGACTTGGGGAGAGTTCTGAGGGCCAGACAGAGAGGTCTGCAGGGCCACATTTGGCCCCTGATCCTGAGGTTCCTCGTCCCTGGCTTAGGGGCAAAGGCTGCAAAGGGGTACAGCAATAGGGAAAGAGCATAAAAAGATCCCTGCAGGATCAGGCCAGAGGCCCGTCCAGTTCAGCATCCTCTTTTGTCAGTGGCCCACCAGATGCCTCTGGGAAGCCCACAAGTAGGACATGAGCCCAAGAGCATGCCCTCATTCATGCTCCCCAGCAACTGATACTCAGAGGCGTATTGTGACAAGTAGCCATTCACAGCCTGATCGGTCATGAATTTGTCTAATCCCCTTTTAAAGCATCATTGGATAACCTCAGGTTCCAGTATTATGAGAGGGGGAGAAAAACTTCTCTCTGCACCATACCATGCATAATATTATACAACTCAATCATGTCTTGGGATTGGGAAATCAGTCCGTTTTGGTTTTTATCAGACTCTCGCTTTTCTGGTCCTAAATTCAGTTCTCACCATTTTCACATCCATTGCATAGCTGTAAACTTTTCCATTTTCTTGCAAGGAATCCTATTCGGAATAAGGGAATTTCCCTTTAAAAAAGGGAAAAGTTGACCGCTATGATCCATTGGTGATTTTTTTTTTTTAAGTCCTCAAGAAATTTCCCCAGACTTTAGGTGTTACTTTCTCATTAATACATGTTTGCGTGCAATCTTTCCTATGATAAATATTTTTTGCAAAGCAGTGTTCCCTACTGCAATGCATTTGTGTATGCTATTTGCACTAACATGCACATTTTTATGTGCACTTTACTCTGGCGTGTGCATTTTTATGCACCACACTCGGCTGGGGAACTGCATTGCAACATTGGCAAAAGTGCAAATTTCAAAGAATAGCTGTCTCGGTTCGCATGTTGTTTCAGAAAGTGCAAATTAGGTAAATTTGTGAACTGAATTGATTTCTCCCCATCCCTAACCATGCTCCCCATTATTTGCCTTTCCCCTCTCAACTAAACAGTCCCTGACACTGCAACCTTTCTCCATAACAGAAATGCTCCAACCCCTTGGCCATTTTGGTTGCTCTGTTCTATACATTTGTTAAGAGAAGGATGCAGCACTCATGTCCTTCCACCGCTATCCTCCCCCCATCCCCCGAAATCATCCCACCCACCTGGCAACCTTTGCTCAAAGGTGTGGGTCTTGTTGCAGCAATGCTGCTTCTCACTGTCCTTCAGGGCAGACCCTTCAACTCCCTGGCTCATTCAGCTTCACTCTACCAGTGACTGTGCAAAGCACAGCAGAGGAAAGCTAACCTTGGTGTGTACTAGCTATCCTCTCTAGCAGGAGTTAAACTTGTCCTCATTGCCTGTGAGGAGCAAGGATCCCAGAGGGATGCAAGTACCTGATTCAACTGCACACAGCCAACACAGGCATGTGCTGCCTCTGTCATTCAGTAGCTTCTGGTAAGAACAAATAAGCACTGGGAACTTCTAGGTGACCAGTTCATTGGCCATTCATCCTGATGATGTTTGCAGAGAGGTCAGGTGGAAACAAGCATTATTCCACACTTTCTAGTGCACTTCCTTTCTGCAAAAAGTGGGAAGTGGGTTTGTCCAGCAATACCTCCCAGTCAACTCTAATTGCGTGATGTGAATCTGTCAGTATGTGATTAAATCACCTGAAAACCTGACAGTCTGCAAGTGCCCACTGCCCCTCCAGTAAACTAATCAACAGCCATTTGCAGTTCTTGAGGAGGTTAGGATCCACCGCTTCACTTTTGCACGTCGAACCCTTTTTGCACATGGTCAACTACAGCCTTGATATGGGCTACCTATTCAATTTTTCACACGGAGCTCGCCTTCCTCCTGCAAATATTCCCTCACATGCACTGTGGTAAGAAACTTTAAAAGTACCCAATCTGCAACTGCTTGTGGTGCTCAGCCTTTCTTTTGGAATACCACCAGCCCCTCTCCATCCAGATTATTAACCTTGCTCCCCTTTATTCTAGATGGAAACTTTCACTGGAGGAAGGCCTATTTGAGACCACCAACCACAGTCTGCCTTCAACCAGCCCCCACCTGCCTGGTTATATCTAGCCCAGGGGTTGGCACTGATTATCAGCTTCCTCCTCCTCCTCCTCGTCATACCTGTAGAATTCAACAGGGAGGAAGATGGGGACAACACTAGAATGAGTTGGCCCTGCCTATCATTGGCTCTGGCTTTGCCTGTCTCTGCCTACCATTTGCTCTGGCTCCACCTACTGTTGGCCTCCCTGCTTTGCAACCTACCAGCTCTAATACTCATCAACCACCACTGGGAACTTCATGTCCTTGCCCCCAATGCACCATCTCATTCATAGAATTGTACACTTGGAAGTAACCTTGAGAGCCATCTAGTCCAATCCCCTGCAATGCAGGAATCTCAACATGTGTTGAGATTTGAAACCATATTGGACCCTGTTTAGTTTTGCAAACGTGCTAGCAGTTTTAGTGCTGCACAACTAGGGTGCCCTCTCAAAGGGATGCTCCCAGATAGATTGCTCAACTAGTTTACCCTTCCTATCTCCTATCTCCTGTCCCATTGCCTCTTCTCTGTGTTTGTTATTTTCTTTAGATCTTCTCAGAAATCTCAGGGAACTTGAGGCCTTGTGATTCCCGCTTCAACCCACTCTTCCATTTTGGGCTCACTTTTGGAGGCTACTTGAACAACCCCAGTTTCCTTGGCTTCGTACCAAGCTTAGAAAAATGTAGATGCTACAAGTGGTGGTGATGATGATTATAACCGGGGAAGCACAGATACAGCCAGTATCAGTTCCCATAATAACTGCAATGCTGTCTCAAAACACAAAATGTGCTTCTGGCTGCATTTCACTGACTTTTGTGGATGATTGCAAGTGCTTGCATGACCAAGAATGCCTTGGGACCATTCAGGTATAGGACAAAGGTCCTCTCAGAAGCATCTTCAAAGCACATTTTACATTACCAGGGTAGTATATTCAGCTTGCTCATTTGCCACCAGACTGGTTCACATGTGCATGAGGAGGAGCCGTGGCTCACTGGTCGACCATCTGAAGGTCCTGGGTTTAATCCTCAGCATCTCCTGGTCGGCCTGGGGGAGACTCCTTCCTGAAACCCTGGAGAGCTGCTACCAGTCAGTGTAGACAATTCTGAGCAAGGTGGACCAATGGTCTGACTCAGTATAAGGCAGCTTCCTGTGTTCCTAATTGGTTTGTTGCAATCTGACATGATGGATCGCATGCATGACCAGGCCGCTGCAATTCCCACAGACAGAGCTTCCATGACACCTTAGCCACAAAGGCTCTTCAGTGGAATCAGTCTACACATGCACAGCAGTCAGTCATCAAAACCTGCTTCACACATGTACATTCAGTGAATCCAACACCAAACAATGCTCGCCCCATGGTGGGCAAAAGATTCCTGCATTGCACTATGTGCTTCCAACAATGCTACAATCCTATGAATTTAAGGTTTGGGTAGGTTGATATTTGAGAAGGTTCTCTCTCAGGTAATCTGTTTCCAAGCCTGGAGTGGCTTTCTTTCTGGAGTGAATCTTTCTCCCTGCCTTTGGAAGGTGAAACCCTTCAGCTAGTAAGAACTCAGGCTCAGGGGCTGTTCTTGAGATTTTTCCGTTGGGGCTGGGAGGCAAATGGAGCCAGGCAGAGAGCTGGGAGATTTTGTGCTCAAGCGTAGTTGGAAGTAGCTGGTGGGGAGGGAGCAGCTGCTCTCTTTGGGAATCTGATGCAGGATCAGCAGTAGTTTTCCTGCCTGCTGCAGGAGTCTCTTTGCTTTCACTTGCTTGCATGTTTGTAAATAAAACAGATGACAAAGACATTCGAAGCCTCCAGTGTCCTTTTTTCCAAGGGAAATAGAAGACATGTAACCCCCCTAATCATGTCTTAGCTAGACTACTGCAATCATATCCTTTCTGCTGTTCTCTTGTCTCACCTTGGGCTCATCCAGGGGGTCACTATAGTTGGGTGGAATCACATAATGAGAAATTCAGGTTGCACAATTATAGTTGTTTTGGAGGGCTTGTGCAACAATCCTGCTTCCCCAAAATATCAGACTTTTTGCAATAAGGAAAGTGATGGGAATAACTGGAAAGTTTGGGAATAACACTTGCTTTGATGCAGCGCCATCTATTCTCTCTGCAAACAAATCAGGATGAAGACCTGGAAGTGCCCCTTGTTCCCTAGCCTATAGCCAGCTCTTGGCTGCCCAAACCGTTTACCTTTCCCCTTTGACAATGTGCAGTGCCTTCAAAAATCCCCCCCCCCCCGCCTTCCTGTCTGTTCTTGGTGGATCCAGCCCAGCTGCCTTCTTCACTTTGCTGTCCTTGGCCATGTCTCCTCCTCATCTCTCTGCTCTTCTAGTTTGATAAACAAAGGTGAGGAACCTAGTGCCCTCCTGCTGTTGCTGGACCACAACATCCCTGATAGGCCATGCTGGCTGAGGCTGATGGGACTTGTGAGTTTAACAGCATCTGGAGGGTCACAGGTTCCCCACCCCTGCGATTAACCCTGGCTCATGACTTTCACATCTCCAGCTCCACCACCTGCAGCCACCCAAAACTCTCCTGCTCTTTCAACAGACATCATCCTTCCTTGCTGCCCAGATGTGTGGAACCGCTGTGCAGAACACTGCATGAGGTTACCACTTACTTACTTACAATACCTCTTCAGAGGCCACTTATTCCATGAATTCTGTGGCACAACCCTCTAGTTTCCCATATACTACTGCAGGGGTTGCTGTCAGGAGTGCGTGCAGGAGCTGGGCCCTGTGACCAGTAGGTCTTCGCAGGACTGGGGCCTTCCTAAGTTCGTTCTGGAGAGGCAAGGCACAGGTGAGACCGCTTGGTAACTCATTGCACCTGGTGGCTAGAGCCGGAAGGGATATAAGGTCAGCATTTCCCTTCGGCTCTTTCCCACAGGAACACGTTTCCTGCTTCGCTGCGTTTAGCTTCTTGCTTCCTGATCCTCAGACCTCAGGTTCTTGACTCCTTGCTTCTCGACCCTCGGACCCTTGGCTTCTGGACTCTCGTTCCTGCTCCCACCCCATCTTGCCCCTGGTCCCAACGTCCTCAGCTGGGACTTCAATTGCCCATAGACAGTTGCCAGCTTGGTGCCCACAGACATCCATGCACCTGCCAAAATCTTCCCTGGTGCTTGCAGGATCCCCTCTCCTTGCTGAAATCAGCCTTGAAAGCAGCTGTCTGTTGTAGTCAATAGAATAGGTTGTGGTGGGTGTGGGTGTGTGTTACCCTGACAGTTTCTCCACCTTGCAAACGTGGCTCACAGGCTCCCAAAAGTCTAATGCCCCCTGCACTCCTGTAAGCAAGCCTAAATAAGTTCATCTGAAACAGAGCAGTTTGCATTTACCCTTGCCTCTGTTCCCTCTTCCTCCTCCGCATCTCCCCAGAATTGATTTTATGGGCAGGGAGCTGTTATGTGCCTGGTAAAGTACCAAGCACATCCATGGTGCGCTAGGTAGGGCATTTCCACACCATGATCTATGGTGGATTCATTGCTCCCCGTACCTGCAAGTCCTGCACCATCATCCACACAAACACCATCCTCATCAAAATGTTGCCCTGTATTATTTTCCCATTTACACTGGATTCACCATTTCTTCAGAAAATCTGATTAATTAAAAAAAAAAAATCATGGTAAATCTGGGTTAAACTCAGAGTTGGTGGGATGGGATTTTGACAAGAGCGATGCCAAGTGGACGCTGCGACAAATTTGCAGGGATGAGCAACACTCGGTGCACAATAAATGGCGTACGAAAGCATTGATAGATAGGTAGATAGATAGATAAATAGATAGATGATTGATAGATAGAAAGATAGATAGATAGATAGATGATAGATAGATAGATAGATAGATAGATAGATAGATGATAGATAGATAGATAGATAGATGATAGATAGATAGATAGATAGATAGATAGATGATAGATAGATGATAGATAGAGATAGATAGATATTAGCCCTGAGCTTCTAATCATTTGGGAGAACAAGAGAGCTCTTAACAATGCATTCAGCTGCCAGTCATCAAGGATACACTAATGAACTGCAGGGAAATTGAGTGACACAGATGTACGAAAGATGCACGTAGGAAAAGGCCACATTTCAAGGTCTGCCCTTTCAAAACTGCCTGTTGCCCAACGCTGACACTGCAGTTCATATTTTTGAGCGGAATGAGGAGGGGGAGGGGGGGTGAGGGTCATCCACACAGCCTAGAACCAGTTTGGGATGGTTGTGAGAAGGGACATTTTGTTGATTCTGCCGGGCTCAGGAATCGGCGGAAGAATGTTGAGACTGGGGTTCAGTCGCGTGTGAAGCAATAGGGATTCCAGCCAAGCCAAGGCACTGATGAAGTTTCTTGGGGAACCTGCCAAAGGCAGATTGGATGAAGAGAAACACACACACACACACACTCCTTTTGCTGCCCAGCATTTGCTATAAAAGGAAGTCTCTTGCTTTTTAATCCCATCTCCTTCCAGCTCCAACCCTGGGTTTCTGCAGCCACTCACTTAACAGAGATGTTCCAAGTTTCACTACTCATTGCCATTGCTTGGCCCAGTTCCTGTTTCTACTCGTCCCCCCACCCACCCGCCAGCCCTGCTCCTCTGCCAGCTCCATCGATCCCATTATAAAGTGACTGCATTAGCCACTTTATCAGATGAACACATTAAAAAAAAAAAAAAGGAGCAGAGAGGTTTCAAGAAAATAAGTCTGGAACTTCTTCAAATCCACACCCTACTCTAAATCAACAAGCTCCGCCAGTTAGGAAGTGAAAAAACCCTAACCTGTCTGTCCGCTTAAACCCACCAAA